>NC_140582.1:310912385-312112385 GCF_964204655.1 Triturus cristatus
TGAGCATTAAAGTTTGTTCGTGATGGGTGATATGTAGCCCGCCCGAGCCCGAAAGTCATAAGGGGAATTTTAAAAAAAGAGTGGGCAAATGGTGCATATTTCAAGCAAATTTGAGAAAGCAAGACGTTTAATAAGGCAATTGTGAAAGGGTAGTTATGACATCAATAAAGAGACTAGCTATAATAACCCTGAAAACTGGAGAGCTACTTCTAATCTTAGAATTTGCACACAAAAAAGTATTTCTGGCAGTTTAAAATGGAATTATTTAAAATAATTATTCAGGGTGTGCCAATTACAATTGACCTATAGAGTAAAGCAGCAGACTGCAGAAGATTCGGGCAAATGCCTGGGTGAGATTTCAGAACATGGTGGGAATAAAGCGTCTAGAGTTCTGTTGCAAAGCTATGAAAAAACGAATGTGGGAAACTTGCCAAATCTTTGTCCCTAATAAATATTTAATTTTGAATGGACAGAGGAACAGCAATCTGAAGCCTAATTTTTCGTAGTGTGCTACAAGTGAATGAAACAATCAAACAACCCCAAAAATCTAAATAATTTCTACTTTGCTCTCTTAATTTTGGGGGTGTTTGGTATATCACGCAACAGGATAGTGTCAAACATGTCACTGCATACAAACCCTTCTGCTGGTGAGTTGGACTTAATCTTTCAAGCCAATGTGGGAATGTGCAAGGAGGCATGGGGAATTTTAAACTCGGAATGAGGGTCACATGGGGGGAGAGGGAGGCTGTGGCCTTCCTAGGAGGTCGAAGAAGAATAAATAATCAGAGGTGTGACAGGAGCAGTGAAGGGGTAAGAGACGAGTTCCAGAGCATTCTGGATTTTTTTTGAATAATGGAATTTTATTTGTTCGTCCCATCAACAGAGCTCAGTTAAGTCTGTGTTTCTATTCGTTTACTAGATGCACTCTACGCCCCTCCTTATGCCTCCGTTCTTGCACCTTAATCAAAATCAATATCTGAGTGTTGGAGCAGCGAGTTGGTGGCGGCTGGGCGGGCACAGGAAGCAGATTCCTGAAGCCTCTCCTTCATGTGCGGCTGTTAGCTTCTGTCTACAAGAATTTACAATTAGAACACAGCGCTGCTGGCGCGTGCGGGGAGATTGTGGAGGAGGGGGCCAGGGGGCCAGGGGGGCAGGCAGCCATCTCGGTGATCCTGCCACAGCAAAGCTCTGCCCTGCTGCCTCCTGACCTCTTCCCACCTCTCTCCCTCCCTCAGACTCCTCCCCCCACCCCACTTCACCGCTGGTCCCCGACCCTGAGTAACCACTGGTCCCTCCGAGGGACACAGTCGCGACAGCCTTCACTGCTCCTCACGATACCAGAGAATACTACTGTCTGGAGTGTTTGAGGCACTGTTCTGTGTACAGCGGAAGAGGCATAGCTTCCATTAGTGCAGCACTGCAGGCGCAGTGACACCGGGGCCCAGAGGTGCCCACCAAATCATGGGTATTGTTGAATTTACAATACAAACAGTAGCCAGAGGGCCCATTTCAATCCTTGCATTAGAACCCATGGTTATGTTAAAGAGTGCAGGCCCTGAGAAGTGATTGTGTCTGGTCATTCATTGCCACAGCTTGGGTGGAGCGGACCACAATCCCTACGGGAAATACAAAACAAAATCTGGGGATCCCAAAAATGAAAGATAGCAGGCAATAAGGGAAGTCACCCGAGGTGCATAAACGAAAATAGGGTGCAGAGTAAATGAGCAAATAGAGTACCATATGCTTCATTTACCAGGTGCACAATTTGCACTGTCGATAGTGCACAAATTGTGGCCCGGTCAGAATAATGGCTATAATTGTAGGTGGTATGAGGACGGTCTTTCACAATTTTCACATGATGTGAAACTGATTAGATGAGTAGTGTCTGGGCTCAGTGCCGGGAATACAAATTAAGAAGAAGCCACAGGCAGGCAATGCCTTTACCTCCTCACCACATTGGTCTTCAGCAGTGGAGAGGAGGCCCCCGCTTCGCCTCCAGGCACAGTGCCTTTTGGTCAATGCGCCCCTCCAGGTCACCACTGTGCCCATAGCACGTGTGTGATCTAGGGCCCTCCACCAGGCAGCCAGTTCAGGAACACGTCAGTGTCAGTGGTGGCCAGCATGGCTTGCAGGTGGGGGGGTCGTGGGGAATGGATAAAATAAACTTACCTGGAGGCTGGGTCCCCGCGTCTCTGCTCCTGCTCTCCTGTCTCCGACTACAGGAACAGGAAACCGGCAACCAGGCTCCATCCCCTAAGCCAATCACAACACTGCAATGCACCATTGAGATTGGTCTGAGTGCAGTGACATGGCGCTCAGCCAGGGGCTGGAGGGGTGGGCATGTTCTCCATGCAGGGCGTAATGCAGCCTGCATAGAGAACGCGGAAAGTACACACGACAGGTTTGGGCGGCCCGAGAGGGCTGACCAAACAGTCATTGCGCATTTAGGAGTGGGCCGCAAAGCAGCGGGACATGAAGCATAAAATGATAATAACTCTAAGTCATCAGCATTTTATGTTTCTACTTGGCACTGCTTAAAAGCAGTGGGACAATTCTCTCCCGCCGTAGCGGAGGAGCTGCAACTGAGAATCGCCCGACCTAGCCACAGAATGCTCATGTGGATAAAAAAATGCAGCAACAGAGAAGCATTGATTGCTTCATAGTAGCGAGTGAAAGATACGGTTGGAGAGCATTAAAACCGCAGCACGTGCCTTCTTGTACAGAGCTTCCCTCCGTTCAAGGAGACCGCCCTAGCCCTGGGCCCAGTGTTTAATGGACAGTCAGCTTTGATTTGGGCATCATGTTGGTCTAGAGATCTCTAATCCATCTTACATCACAGACCTTTGTTCGAACCTAGTTCCCTTATTTGCAAATGAGGTTAATCGCAGTTCGACATATTTATGTACCACCAGCCCGTGAAGTTTAGATATTTTAATCGGCTGTGACGTTGTGTGCATGTTGTAGGGATTCTGTTGAAAACGTGGTATTAACGATGCTTTTCCAATGGGGCAGAACCAATACGTCATGTGGATGTTCTGTTCTTTTTCATTCTCACTAATTCCTTGCAAGCCGTTCTCTTTTTCTAAAGTTGGTTCAAGAATGCAGACGCTCTCATATGTTAATAGTTATATGGGCACCAGATGTTCCTCTTGTGAAGTTACATTACACGCACACAATAAGTGTTCCATATTATGAGACAACTAGTGTGCCAAAAAGGTGCGAGAAGTGGTTGGAAATAAAAACAACAACAAAATAAATGCACTCTCGTCCCACAGCCAAAACGCACAACCACGAAATATGAAATAGCATATCTACTTTCATTGGACTAACTCATGGCCCCGGCTCCACAGTCTCGCGCTGCTGCCTATCTGTGACTCTTTTCCATTGCAACCTCCCTTAGAAACATCAAACCATTTCCCTGTGACAACAGTCATGTAGGTCTCGCACCCTTTAGTCGGAGTGTCCTAGGCGCTTTTCTTCTCTTCCTATCGAAAAGTCATGCTTGTTTCTGTGCAATAATTCCACCCTCTCCTCGGAAACAGTTCTCAACCAGGACCTTATTGCACGAGTTGCTGAGAAGGAATACTCTTTGTCCTATGTTTTGGACCTCTCAATTGGACATATTCGGGATATTTTGTCTTTTACTCACTTTATGCAAGTTTTTGCCTGAGGAGTCAATTGTACTCAATAAACCTTAAAGGCGAATTATCTTACGACTCATTGCAGGCGCATGCACAGGGCCATATTTATTAATATTTCACTCAATGATGCGCAGCAAGACACTTTCATTTGTTTGTTTATATGAACACACATAGAGACCATAAATACTTTTCAAAAAGGCTTTATGAATTGCATCATTCATAGATAACTGATTGCAAGGGCTGTCAAATGTGAAACATATTAGTGACAAGGTGACATAGTGCTCAGTGCTGTGGTGAAAAGTGCATATTATGTACAGTGTGACTTATGGAGGTACTGATAATTTACAGAGGCCAGTTAAGCGAGTATTTGAAACAGTCTGCAGATGGATTTAATGAGTCTTTTATGCAGAGTATTTCCAACTGATCCTTGAACAAGTGTCAACGTTTCAACCCAAGGTAGCGTTATTCGCTAGTCAAAACGGGTCTTCATCAGGACAGGGAGTGATAGCCAGAAGTAGGCCCAATGTAACTTGTGGGGCAGTATGTAAAGGTAGGCAAACAGGAGCAGTTGTATCCTGTACAACCTGGCTAGGGATTTGGTAGGTAAAATCAAATCCTTTGATAGATGAGTCAGGTGGAGCCACATAAGGGATTAATCTGAAGCGGCAGGTGTGGGATAGACAAAAGTTCTATCGTCAGAAGGAACGAATCACATCAATGTCAGCTCGGCCTTGAGTAAAATCAAATCCATTGATGGATGAGTCAAGTAGAGCCACATAAGGGATTAGTCCGAAGCGGCAGGTATGAGGGGATAGACAAAAGTTCTATCACCAGAAGGACCGAGTCACATCAATATCAGCTCGGCCTTAAGTAATTACTTCATCCTTGGTAGCGCGCAGGCAAGCGTCCTGTCTCTTTCAGCGAGAGACAGGACGCTTGCCTGCGCGCTACCAAGGATGAAGTAATTACTTAAGGCCGAGCTGATATTGATGTGACTCGGTCCTTCTGGTGATAGAACTTTTGTCTATCCCCTCATACCTGCCGCTTCGGACTAATCCCTTATGTGGCTCTACTTGACTCATCCATCAATGGATTTGATTTTACTCAAGGCCGAGCTGACATTGATGTGATTCGTTCCTTCTGACGATAGAACTTTTGTCTATCCCACACCTGCCGCTTCAGATTAATCCCTTATGTGGCTCCACCTGACTCATCTATCAAAGGATTTGATTTTACCTACCAAATCCCTAGCCAGGTTGTACAGGATACAACTGCTCCTGTTTGCCTACCTTTACATACTGCCCCACAAGTTACATTGGGCCTACTTCTGGCTGTCACTCCCTGTCCTGATGAAGACCCGTTTTGACTAGCGAATAACGCTACCTTGGGTTGAAACGTTGACACTTGTTCAAGGATCAGTTGGAAATACTCTGCATAAAAGACTCATTAAATCCATCTGCAGACTGTTTCAAATACTCGCTTAACTGGCCTCTGTAAATTATCAGTACCTCCATAAGTCACACTGTACATATTATGCACTTTTCACCACAGCACTGAGCACTATGTCACCTTGTCACTAATATGTTTCACATTTGACAGCCCTTGCAATCAGTTATCTATGAATGATGCAATTCATAAAGCCTTTTTGAAAAGTATTTATGGTCTCTATGTGTGTTCATATAAACAAACAAATGAAAGTTTTTTCTAGAAATAATACTGTTTACCCGACAGAACCTTTTGTATTATTTTGATAAACTGCCCAGGTTCTGAGGGATACTGGGTTACCCCATTTTGATATTATTAAGCGCAGCAAGACACGGCGTGAAAGGTAGAGGGCACATCTATCAAGATATGGCTCATTCCTGCTCTCTCCTTGCGCTGGCGCACTTATGGCTGTCTAGCGCTAGGGACGTTTTAAGGCATGGGAAAAGAGATCCCTGCAGCTCCATTGTCTTCAATGGAGCTCTCAACATTCTAATGCTCTAATTACTATTATCACCCACAACTATGGTTGCAGTACTGCACGAAAGGGAGAGAGCAGGACAGTGACATACCTGCTAAGATTTGGTGCTGCTGCTCTTTCCCTGGTGCTGGCATACAACTTAGTTGACTTTCGTAATGGACCCACCTGTGCACCCTTGTGTCAAGATGTGTCAGTGAGTCTAGCATAGGTTTTGTTTTGGAAGAGTACCCTTCCAGTACAAAACACTATGCTTAGACTAACTTTAAAACTTTTCCCACTTTGTATGTGTGCTGTACCTTGAAACACACATGAAATGTGCGGGAAAAGGATAGAAAAAAGTACCTTCTGCTTTGCACCTGCCTCAAGGATACATGACTGTTTGGCTAAAAAAGTTAGTAGATAGGGTTTTGCGTAAAAAAATGTGTGGTAGCATGGGAATGAGCATGGACCACCCATATGATGCCTCATTGACCAAAGTAAGGCAAAGAAGCACATTGTGCTACTTCACTTTACTTTTTAGGAACCTCTCCAGTGCAAAACAAGTAATGCTGTGGAAAATAAATCCCAAATCAGTACTTTGAACGGATGTGCATCACTTCTGGTGACTTTTCACTGTCTGAAAGTGTTGATTAATCTGTCCCTTAGAGTAATGCCTGGCTGCCCAGCCTTAACCCTCACACTCTCAGGCAGCTGGTGGTAATTACATTGAAAAATAATCTTTCTGTGTCATTCCTGTCCCCTTACTTCACCTCACCTCTTCCACCTTACCTCTCTCTCTCTCTCTCTCTCTCTCTCTCTCTCTCTCTCTTTCTCTCTCTCTCTCTCTCTCTCTCTCTCTCTTTCTCTCTCTCTCTCTCTCAAGCACTCTCCCTTCCTCTAGAGCTCTTTGTACCTAATCCTCTTTTTCAATCTCAGCAATCTTTAACTCACCTTTGTCTACCTTACCTCTCTCTCAATATAGAGCACTTAACTTTATCTATGTCTACCACTGACTAATAACTTTGCCTCTCTCTCAGTCGCTGTGCCAACCTCTATATCTATCACTCTCAATCCCCCTCTCTCAACCTCAGCTCTATCTCTGTACCCCATCCCTCCCTCTGTACTTCACTGCTTGTGTTCGTCTGATCTCCTTGTATCTCTCCTCCATCTACTTCACTTCTCACACAACACACCATCTGAATCTTTGTCTCACCTGTCCCCCCCCTCTCTCTCTCTCTCTCTCTCTCTCTCTCTCTCTCTCTCTCTATATATATATATATATATATATATATATATATATATATATATATATATATATATATATATATGTATCTTCTACCTTATCTCTCTCAGCCTTTTCTCTACCTCACTATTCCCACAACCTCTCTCGTTCCTCTCTCTACCTCACATCTCTCTCACTACCTCACCTTTCTCTACTGCGCATTTCTCTCTCTGACTACCTTACTTCTCAGTTTACTTCACCACTAGTTTACTACCTCACCTCTCCACTTACCCTTTCTCTCATTCTACAACTTTTGTTAGCCTCTTTAAATATCTTAATAGTTTCTGGCTACCTCTATTCCTCTCTCTCTCTTTTTCTTTATCATCAACTCTTCTTTCCCTCACACAAACACACATCTGTCTCTGACTCTCTTTTTCCATTTTAACTCACCACATCCACCTCAACTGTCTTTCTCCACCTACTTTGTAATACACCTTTTTTCCGTATCATCTCATGGATCTCTGACAAAATTTCGAAAGTCAGAAATTCGACCTACAAATATATCGCAACAAAAATATCGATGTCAAGAATATCGACATCCTATCTACAACATGGTAAGTACAAAAATATCGAAAATAAAATATCGATGTCAAAAATATTGTTTTTTAAAATATCGGTTTTTTTTTGTTACAAAAAATATGTAAAATAAACATAATAATACTTATAAATAAAATAAACATAATTAAATATATTTCATAATATTAAAAATTAATAATTAATCAATGTAGGGGTCGATTCCGATCCTGGAAAAATTTTCCCCCTACGAATCGTATCCAGATTTTTTACCGTACGAATCGTACAAGTAGCGTACAAACTGCCAAGTACGATTCGCATGGGAAAAAGTCCATACGAATCGCATTGGGAAAATTTCCCCACACGTCCTCGGGTCGCAAAATGTGTCCGACACATCCCCGGACGATTTACCGTACGAACCTGAAAAATGAAGTCCGACCGCGCAAGTACGATCACTCCCGTCCTTTCGATTTTACAACTGGATGGAGAAAACACCGTACGGACCGAACTCCTATAGCAACCATGGAGACATGTGCCCGCATACGCACCGAACACCCCACCCCAGACCCCGTATGTACGCGCAGAACACCCCCCCAGCCCTATGTACGCGCCGAACCCCCCCCCCATTCCCCGCATGTACGCGCAAAACGCCCCCCGGCCGCGGATGTACGCGCCGAACCCCCACCAGTGTATGTATGGCGCGTACCCCCACCCGTGTATGTATGGAGCGTACCCCCACCCGTGTATGCATGGAGCGTACCAACTCCCCACCCGTGTATGTACGGACCGTACCCACACCCCACCAGTGTATGTACGGACCATACCCACACCCCACCAGTGTATGTACGGACCGTACCCCACCTGTGTATGTACGGACCGTACCCCCACCCGTGTATGCATGGAGCGTACCAACACCCCACCCGTGTATGTATGGACCGTACCCCCACCCGTGTATGTACAGACCGTACCCACACCCCACCAGTGTATGTATGGACCGTACCCCCACCCATGTATGTACGGACCGTACCCCCACCCGTGTATGTACGGACCGTACCCACACCCCACCAGTGAATGTACGGACCGTACCCCCACCCGTGTATGTATGGACCGTACCCCCACCTGTGTATGTACGGACCATACCCATACCCCACCAGTGTATGTACGGACCGTACCCCCACCCGTGTATGTACGGACCGTACCCCCACCCGTGTATGTACGGACCGTACCCCCACCCGTGTATGCATGGAGCGTACCAACTCCCCACCCGTGTATGTATGGAGCGCACCCCCACCCGTGTATGTACGGACCGTACCCACACCCCACCAGTGTATGTACGGACCCTACACCCAGCCCCCCCTGTATGTACGGTGCGAAACACCACCACCGATGTACGGTGCGGACCAACACCCTGCCCGTGTCTGTACGCACCCTACCCCAGGCCCACACACCAGCACCCTCACCCAACATCGCGCATGTACGAGTCGTACTAAGCCATAGCAAAGGACAGCACTGTACAACAACATGGCCCATGTACGCACCGTACAGACGCAAAAAACACTCGTACTGAACCAGGACAAACCAAAAAAACACAAGGAGAGTCAATTCGAAGCACACAACACCACAAAACATATCCAACAAGCCCAGATACATCCTATACACTGACCTGCAACTGACAAACAGCTAAACAGAGGCCCAAACCACTACCACTCCTTATAACACACCCACCCAAAGTTCAAACACAGCCACACCCACAAATGGACTGATAAAAAGGCCCAGCACACACAAACCATGATCCTTTGCAACAGACCCCCTACTGCCAGACCACAGAGACAACGCACTGCACCATACTACATACATCAATACACCTTACACTTCCACTCCTTCACACAACCACCATCACAAACACCCCCTCATCACATTCCCACACACACACCTGCACAACCACACTCACACACCCACAACCATCCACACCCACACCCCCACAACCATCCACACCCACACCCCACACCATGCCCTACTAACAAGAATCCAAAGTTCACAAAGGAGGAGCTGGAGGTCCTTGTCGACGAAATCGTCAGAGTCGAGCCACAGCTCTTTGGAACATTGGTCAGACGGACCAGCATATCCGAAAAATCTGCCATGTGGGAGAGGATAGTCAATTCTGTGAATGCTGTTGGGTCCACCAGAAGGACCAGGCATGAGTGCCAAGCCAGGTGGTACGATCTGCGGAGGACGGTGCGCCGCAAAATGACGGATGAGCACAACCAGGCCAACATCACTGGAGGAGGGCCGCCCCGCAGACCGGTACACTACCATCCCTGGGAGGAGAAGGTGATGGCCACGCTGCTGCCGGTGGGAGTAGACGGAGTAGAAGGAGTCCGAGAGCCTGGTGAGTACACAAACAACTCACCTCACATGGGGGGGAACGCCATACACAACCAAAATACCAATCATGCATGCAACCCCCCCAAAGTCTGCACCGTACACAACCACACTCCAAAAACACACACATGCCACTAGCGCCTCCATGCCCCATGCCCCAAGCAAGGCGATGCCAAGTCACAGGCCACACAAAACACCAACACAAGACAGGATGTCCCCGATACCGGGAGGGTGGGCCTCAAAACCAACATAGAGCAACTCTGAAGCTCACAACAATGCCCTCAGCCCATATGGCTTAGGGCACAGCCATACAAACAGTGTGTCCCCACACAGTACTGTTTTGCCTGCTAATGGTGGCCGCGTTGCAGGACGACATGGGTATGAAGGCACAATTTGCACATAACAGCAGCTAATGAAGACGCATCACTCTGAAAGAGTGTCAGCACACACCGCCACAGCAGCAGCGCAGACTCAGACACTCCGCCCAATGGGTGCCCGCAGAGAAGAAACAAACCCACATGAACAAGCCAATGGCCTTTGAAAGACCTGCAAACTGTGTGTGCCCAGGAAGCTGGGCTGAGGTGACAGAGGGTGACACACAGAGGGAGGGAGAGGGGCAGAGAGAGGGACAGAGACAGAGGTGGACATAGGGAGACAGACAGAGGGAGGGAGGAGGCTGACAGAGGGAGGGAGAAAGGGAGACAGAGGGAGATGGACAGTGGGAGGAGGCTGACAGAGGGAGGGAGAAAGGGAGACAGAGGGAGACGGACAGAGGGAGGAGGCTGACAGAGGGAGGGAGAAAGGGAGACGGACAGAGGGAGGAGGCTGACAGAGGGAGTGAGAAAGGGAGACAGAGGGAGATGGACAGTGGGAGGAGGCTGACAGAGGGAGGGAGAAAGGGAGACAGAGGGAGACCAAATAACCCTTGGGTGGTGTGGCCATGTCCGCTCGTCAGCAGGTGGACTGTGTGCATGTAGACAAGGTTTGGCAGTGCGTGAACCCCCCCTTCAACCTTTGATAAACACTGGGCCATGTGTCAATCTGTGCACGAGTACATCCGTGCTGCAGGCACAAACATAACCTTACACCCAGTATACCCACACACTGTGTTTGTCAGAATCCTGTCACAAATGGTTAATTTACCTACCTGCATTCTCAAATAGCATGGAAAAAACACCATTTGGCCACGTACAGTGCAACACGTAAGGCGGCTCTGCATGGCTTGCTACGCCCGCTCACTACACTGCTGACTGCGTTCCCAAAAGATGCATCAACTAAGATTGTGTCACACATAGGTAAAGTGTCGAAAGCTGTGGCCAATGGAACATACCCATGCACAAGTGCACTGTGAGAGGAATTCTAGCCAAATCAAACCACCCAGAGGAACTGTGCCAACTCAAAAATGAATGAAACATGGATGTCGCATGTAACACAATTAACACTGTCTCTCTCACACACAGGTCAACGTCGTCGATCTCCCCCCAACACTGGGGGGGAAGACTCACAGGACCAGGCTCTGCGTGAAGAGGACCCCACCGGCAGCGACGACTCTCACCACTCCGTGGATGACCCAGACCAACCTGGCCCCTCTGGTGTCCAACCACCTGCAGCACCTGCGTCAGGTACAACTGTGCCAACCACCACCCCCATTCCTGCCACATCCCAGGAGACACCCAGGAGCCCTGCCCGCACACAACAACACAGCCAGTCTGTCCAGGAGGGACAAGGTTCTCCGGGCACCCAGGAGGAGGCAGGCGACACCGCAAATGCCATCCCTCAGGGGTCCCGGAGTCCCGATGTGCCCACAACGGCAGGCCAGGCGCAAGTGGGCAGGGGTGGTGGGAGTGGAGGACGGCGGAGGCTCGAACCTGACCAGTTGGCTCAGGAACTGGTAATGTCACACGTCAGCAACATCCTCGACTCATACCGGCGTGACGCCAGGGGCATGGTCCAGATTGCGTCCACCCTCACAGACATCAAGGGGACCCTCGAGGAGATGAAGACCCTGCAGGCCGAGCAACATGCCTGTCAACAGCGACACCAAGGACGGATGGAGGCAAGACAGGCTGAGCTCGTGGTGGTGCAAACGGAAATGACCAGTGTACTCCGTCGGATTGCCGAAAACATGGGCAACCCTCCCTGTGCCACCAGGCGAAGAACATCACCACCCACAGGGAGGGATCAGGAGGAGGAGGATTCATCCGACGGAGCATCACAAGCATCGTCATGGCCTGCTTCTGAGGGTCCCTGCAGGAGGGTGGGTCGTCCACGCAAAAGACCGTGAGAGTCAGCGGAACATCACCATCTCTCAGGTCACCTGGCCTGGCACCTGGCCCTCTGGCCCAACAGCAGCACATCAGCAAATGACATTCTCTTCCACATGGCCTTGCTGGTCACTGTCTGACTAATGTAGACAAAGACTGTGGCATAGACTCTGATGACTTTCAATGGCAAGGATACCAACTCCACCTGTGAACTTTGGATTCTACACTCCCGCCAAGCACCTCTTGTCATCCCCCCAAACACGTGCCCCACCACAAATAAAAATCTTCACAATCACCAGATGATGCCGTCATTTAGCATTATTCCACTACATGTGTGTGTTGTAAAGTCAAACCATGCCTGATTTCAGTAGTAACTCCAACCATCCATACCCTGGGGTCTGAGTCTGGCACAGGACACACATGGGTCACAATGTATCATCCAAGACAGACATAGAGCACCATACTCACCCGTGATGGGCCCAACCAGCTGAGGGGGTGCCCGCACAACTGTGCCTACAGACCTATTTAGAAGAGCAACAGTCATGCGCAGAGGTCAGGGATCATGTGGAGTGTCCTGGGGTGGGAGTCCCAGGTATGTGTAGACACATGGCAGAACCATGTCCTGCATGCTTGAGTCAGGTGGATGTGGAGAATGGTGGGCCGGCCAAGGTTGGATGCATGGAGATGGCACAATTGGGTGTTGGATCACAGTGCCACAAGGTTGTGTTGTGGTTGTGGGCTGCATCCTGAGTGTGTGCGTGGATTGAGAAGGTCATCCTGCAGCTGGCAGTGATCCACTCCCCCCATCTCTGTTGAACGTTGATGTGGCCTGGTCGCCGGATGTAGTAGCAGAGCTGTGCAGATGCCCCCTGGATGTGGACAAGTATCATGGGATTTCTAACGCACATGTCCGTAGAGTGCAGGGTAGGATTAGACACGGATGTCGTAGTTGACCTGGGGGATGGTCTCCCTCTTGCCTTGGGGTTGATGGAACTGGAGATCTTGTGCATAATGCAGAGTGTGCTGCCGCATGAGGCACAGATGCTGCTGATCAGCATAGCACATGTCAGCAAGCAATCCATGATGAACACCAGCTCGTTTGCGTGGACACTGGGTGCCCTTGCTGCAGGGCCTGCAGCAGCATGCGCCATGTCAAGAAAACAATGCCACAAGTAGCACACAAAGACAAGGATCTCAGGAAGGAACTATGCAAAAGGTGTATGTCAAGGAAGGAATGTCTGGTTCAACATGGCACACACACACACAATGGATTCACATGCAGCACAGTGGCCGTCGTGGAGACTGACATGCCACAATACCTACACAGCCATGGACATCATGCACAATACAGAATCTAATCCCTGACAAACAGCTTGCATCTTGCTACTCTACACATAGACTCATATGCACCATCTCTGAGAACAATGCCAGACATGCCGCATGCACAGTGGCAACAGACCACCATTGACAGAGATGAGGCTCCTTGGAGGCAGAGGGACACCTTTATTAGTCATGTGTGTCGGAATGCTAATGCAACTCTGTCAACACATACACAGGTCATGTGGATGAACACGTGGGACCAACACTGGCGCCCCCCTTTGCACCACAGATGCTGGAAATCCATAGCACTGGCGCACAAGTGACGGGTTACAGCTAAACACCCCCTGCTGCTCACGGAGAGGCTGCTATACACCATTAAGCCCCTAATGGGGAATTCACACATCATGTCAACCCGGTGCAACCCGTATGTTTCCGAGGGCAGTGTTACACACATTGATGGCTTCATCACAATCCACAATCCCATTACAGATGACTGTCACCAAGTCTGACCATCAATTCAGGTGAATTCAGCTCCATGTCATGTGCCCCATGGTGATTCTACATGTATGTAAAGTATCCAAACATGAACAGGAGCAGTGCACACACATTCAAAACAAATACCACTCCCAAAAAGCCGTGCTGCATCCCTTACCCGAAGGAGATTTTCAAACTAGTCCGTGCATGTAACGCTGATTCAGCACATGTTGCTGTGTTCATGAGGAATAGCAGGAGCACAACAATGCCACCAGCAGACAGCATGCACAAGTACCTGTGGATGAGAGACACACCAGAAGTCAGCCAAAAAGCACATCCACATGCATGTGCATGTACTCGACACGTATAAGGTTGTCAACATGCTAGGTGACAATGATGACTCTGGAAAAACATTCTTCTATTGCACCATCACTCGAGTGACACATCCAAACACACCTCTGACTCACTTGGCAGACATGCAGATGGACACACACATTGCAACACATGCCACACACGGCCCAATGACACACTCAGACACTGGAACTCACCACTAAGCAAAGAAGTTGCGTATGAGCCGACTCCGGATGTCCTCTACCGCCTCCTCCTCCTCCACATCACTTGCCTCGTGACCAAGCCCTTCATCCTCCACGGGTGGATGGTCCTGCTCATCTGGATCCAGGATGAGTGGCACAGCTTTCTCCACTGCCATGTTGTGCAGCATGCAGCACATGAGGAAGATCTTGCAGACCTTCACCGGTGCATATGGGAGTGCGCCACCGGTCTTGTGGAGGCAACGGAATCGGCTCTTCAGGAGGCCAAACGTCCTCTCTATCTCTCGCCTGGTCCGCCCATGGGCGTTGTTGTAGCTGTGATCGGCAGCCGTGCTGGGGTTGCGGAGAGGCGTGATCAGCCATGGCATGTTGGGATAGCCAGCGTCCCCTACATGGAAACATCATGGACAACAGTGGGTCAGGAGAAGCAGTAAGACAGGAAGATGACGTTAAATACAGGACTGCCAGAGTATACCCACCAACAATACATGCTCGTTCGTTGCGCAGCTGCAGCATCATTTCAGGCACCCTGCTACACCTCATGATGTAGGCATCGTGTGCTGATCCTGGAAAACGAGCACAGACATGTGAAATCACCATGTTGGCAAGACACACCACAAGGGCATTAATGGAGTGGTAATGCTTGCGGTTCCTATACGCTACCACCTGTGCCTGTGGTGGTACCAAAGCCACATGTGTTCCATCTATGGACCCAATGACATGGGGCATCCCTCCCAGGGTATAGAACTCACGCTTGACACCTGTCAACTGCTCAGGAGTTGGGAATTTTATGAACTCATCCAGGTGATCCAACATGGCCTCTAAAAAATCATGCAGAACACGGCTGAACATGGTTTGGGACATGCCACCGACATGGGCAATGGTATGTTGAAAGGTACCCGTGGCAAAGAAATGTAGGGCTGCCATCACCTTCATCTTGGGTGTCAGTGCAGTAGGATACTTGTGTAGCGGTTGGAGGTGTGGTGCCAGCTGTGTCATCAAGTCCTCAATCAAACGTTGGGGGAAGCAGTAGCGGCGTATACAGTCATGTTCCCTCAGGTCAGCCAAGTCCAGAATTGGTCGAGGGAGAGGCGGAGCCCTGCAGTGAATTAGAAGGGACAACGAAGAGTGAGTACAGTACACCACCAATGTCAATGTACTGAGCACATGCTCAACAGGCAATACACATATGCTACATACAGAGTCAGGTCTGTGCAATATGCCCTGGACACGTATGCCAGGCAGGTGACACTCCTACCAAGAGCCAGCTACAAACGTTGATTCTCAACCTCAATATGCCATGCCATGAAACTAGCTGTGGGCCAGTGTAAGTGAGCAGGCAGACGCATTACAGGAGTTACAGACATCCAAATATGTGCAGAAGAAGGATGTTTATTGTACAGACAGGTTGCGGAACACTAGAGGCACAGGTCACATGTCATAGAAAAAGGACAGACCACACACCTTGCCATGAAAGATTACATGTCAAGACTGATCACACATACATTGAGAGTATGCAGAAATGTCGTCCTTGTTTTGAAACTCCGTGTCGATGCATACATACACACCTTACGTCGGATTACACATGTGTGCTGGTGTGCGTAACAGTGTGCCATGCCCATCTACACACAGACACATGTTGGTTGCAGCAACTGCAGATGCATTTGACCAAACACCTACAGCAAACCTATGGGAACACATGACACACACATAACATAGTTACAGCGTGCAACGCGGGCATTCACTTGTCAGGGGTAATATTCCGTGTACCTGGCATCAGGGGACATTTGCGGGTGTCGGTGACTGTGCCATGCCAGTGACGCATGGCTCACCAAGTCTGTACTACATGCACACATGTCAAAGGAGTGAAGGGGATGTGTGGCACATAGGGCACCATCACACATGACATGTTTACACAGCTCATCATACTTTAATTAGCTTCACACCTCAGGAGTATAGTGCCACATCACAGCCTGACCCACCTGTGCCCGAAACATGTAGTACTGCACAGACAATGCCTTGATGTCTAGCCTTGGCCAAGTATGACAGCTCAATTCCTTTCTGTGTGCCTACTGTCACCACTGTCAGGTGTGAAACGCACCGTACATACGCTCTGAGGGCGTGTGTAGGGTCCCTATCACTATGGGAGTGCTGGCGTATGCGTACGCCATAGTGATACCGACCGTACACGCGTGTGTAGGGTCCCTATCACTATGGGAGTGCTGGCGAATGCGTACGCCACAGTGATACGGACCGTACACGTGTGTGTAGGGTCCCTATCACTATAGGAGTGCTGGCGTATGCGTACGCCACAGTGATGCGGACCGTACACGCATGTGTAGGGTCCCTATCACTATGGGAGTGCTGGCGTATGTGTACGCCACAGTGATACGGACCGTACACGCGTGTGTAGGGTCCCTATCACTATGGGAGTGCTGGCGTATGCGTACGCCACAGTGATACGGACCGTACACGTGTGTGTAGGGTCCCTATCACTATAGGAGTGCTGGCGTATGCGTACGCCACAGTGATGCGGACCGTACACGCGTGTGTAGGGTCCCTATCACTATGGGAGTGCTGGCGTATGCGTACGCCACAGTGATACGGACCGTACACGTGTGTGTAGGGTCCCTATCACTATAGGAGTGCTGGCGTATGCGTACGCCACAGTGATGCGGACCGTACACGCGTGTGTAGGGTCCCTATCACTATGGGAGTGCTGGCGTATGTGTACGCCACAGTGATACGGACCGTACACGCGTGTGTAGGGTCCCTATCACTATGGGAGTGCTGGCGAATGCGTACGCCACAGTGATACGGACCGTACACGT
Source organism: Triturus cristatus (assembly GCF_964204655.1). NCBI lineage: Eukaryota > Metazoa > Chordata > Amphibia > Caudata > Salamandridae > Triturus > Triturus cristatus. The sequence continues at coordinate 310,929,586 of NC_140582.1, forward strand.
GTGTGTAGGGTCCCTATCAGTATGGGAGTGCTGGCGAATGCGTACGCCACAGTGATACGGACCGTACACGCGTGTGTAGGGTCCCTATCACTATGGGAGTGCTGGCGTATGTGTACGCCACAGTGATACGGACCGTACACGCGTGTGTAGGGTCCCTATCACTATGGGAGTGCTGGCGTATGCGTACGCCACAGTGATACAGACCGTACACGCGTGTGTAGGGTCGGTCCGTATCACTATGTCGTACGCATACGCCAGCACTCCCATACTGATACGGACCCTACACATGCGTGTACTGTCCGTATCACTGTGGCGTATGCATTCGCCAGCACTCCCATAGTAATAGGGACCCTACACACGCATGTACGGTCCGTATCACTGTGGCGTACGCATTCGCCAGCACTCCCATAGTGATAGGGACCCTACACACGCGTGTACGGTCCGTATCACTGTGGCGTACGCATACGCCAGCACTCCCATAGTGATAGGGACCCTACACACGCGTGTACGGTCCGTATCACTGTGGCGTACACATTCGCCAACACTCCCATAGTGATAGGGACCCTACACACGCGTGTACGGTCCGTATCACTGCATTTGGGGTGCCCTAGGGCCATGGAACGGACCGTACCTGTGTGTAAATCTTGAAATAACATAGGGGACACATGAGGGACAAGTATAAGGGCCTAAATGCATGCTGGTTGTCATGGAGACCAAGTTTAAAGTTTGAATTATTGCATCAGGTGGCCAGCAGAAGTCGGTTGGAAACAATATACTTTGTTGCAAAGTGGTTGTTGGCTTGACATCATGCTCAATTTTTAAACCATGCAAAGCCACTCACTGGGGTAGGTTTACAGGGATTGGAGGAAACGTAGGATGCTAATGTGACTGACCAATCACTCTGTACTCCTGTGAATGAAACAGGCCAGCAAGGCAGATATAAGGCTGCCAGGTCCCATGAGAGAGCACTTGCCTGCACATCCTTTCATTCCACAACACTGCTGATGCTCGTGATTCCTCTGGCACCATGTCCAGGTCTGTGGAGAGGGCCCAGCCATTCACCATGGAGGAGAATATGGCGTTGGTGGATGTGATCCTCCCACAGTACACCATGCTGTATGGTCGACCAGGGGAGCAGGTGAGTGCAGACTCCACTAGCTTAGATTGTGCCCCTTTTTTGTGACTGTGACTTCTGGCATTGTGTCCCTGTGTGACAGACATGCAATGTTGTTTGGAGTGGGTCACAGGGTGGGGAAGGCCTCATGTCTCCCATGCAGAGCATGCTGTAGTTCCTGTGTGCACTCCTCACTTGCATTGTGCTTACTGTGACAATCAATGCATGGTGCATGCCACATTCTGCCTGGCTACTCCTCCTGGGAATGTTGTTGCTACAGTCCTGATGTGATTCTGTGGTCTCCCCAGTGTGACCGGTGACAGTACCCATAGATGTGTGTTTGTTTAGTGTACCTGTGCAGTGAGTGTCCAAATGATGTGTTTGTCCCCTGGACATTGGTGTGTGTGTAAGTCTCCTGTCATGTGGGTGAGTGGATATGGGGAGTGTTGCACACCAGCTGTATGAGGGATGGATATACCCTGCCCATGTGATGTGAGCAGGGAGCAGTGCTGTGTGACTGCCGAGCTGAGCCAGCCCCACACCTGTGACACCCCCCAGTCTAGTGGCACATGGGCAGAGTGAGGTTTGTACCCGCAGTTGTCAATGGCAGGTGGTTGTCCTGTGCCTGTGTGTGTCTGTGTACTCTGCTGAGGTAGCGTCAGTGGGCTGGGACATGTGACTGCTTTGAGGTGTTGTACATAATCCTTGTGTAGCTTGTGATGCACAGTGTGATCCAGGATCATTGATTGTGTGGCTCCCCTAATGCCACCTGTGTACCTTCAATGCCACGTAGTGCATTTTGCCTTCCACAGTGGATTATGTCCCTATGACAAATGTGCAATGAGTTGCCTGCATACCATGGCCTGTTCAAAGAAGACAATTTGTTAATATGTGTGTCTCTGTGTCATTGCTCAGGTGAATTAAAGTATTCTCACTTTTGCATCCTCACAGGTAGGCGTCCATGCCAAGGGGGAGATATGGAAGCAAGCCGTCAGTGCCGTGAGGAATACGGAGGGTCGGAAGCGGCGCCTAGCCCAGGTGAGGAAACGCTGGCAGGATATCCGGTGCTGGACGAGGAGGATTGCACGGGTCCTGCTGGGGGACTCACCTGAGAGCCGGAAGAACCGTGGGCGCCGGCGTCTGACCCACATCCAGAAGCGTGTGCTGGCGGTGGTCTTCCCCGACTTGGAAAGGCGCTTCCAGGAGAAGCAGCAGCAGTAAGGGGGTAGGTACATGTGTGTTTGTTGTGTGTCACCAGCTTTTGGCAGTGCGCAGTTGCATGGATACACTGCCAGGGTTTACATGTGCAGTGCATAACCAGTTCCCCAAAGTAAACCGGTGCTGTTCTTCCTCCCTTCCCCTCCTTGCCATGTGTTCCCTGGTCTGTGTGTAGTCACTCTTGCACAAGGTAATCTAGGCTGGCAGTCAATCCAAGTGCCCAATGCTTGCAGCATCATGTGTGGGGGTGGAGTGTAACAGGTTTTGGGACCTTGGCTGTGCCCTGGCCAGTTCAGTCATTGTGGGGTCCATGTCAGTTGGCACTGATGCTGAGTCCCAACATAGGAGTGTGTCTTTAAAGTGTACTGCCTTCCAGCATGCATGTCCAATATTGTGCCCTCTGACATGATGTCCATGAGTGGGATAATTGCATAGTGCAGGGACGGTTGCTTCAGTTGCAGTCATATCCATCCAGGACCATGGAGGTGTGTGGCCACTACCGTGCCCTGGGGCACCTTTTCCTAGGTATCATGTGTGTCATCCAACTATGTGGACATTTTCTGTGTCTTCGGCATAGGTTGGGCTCTGTGGCATTGTACCCTGGCCTCATCTGTATTGACGTAAACTGTGCTACATGTGTCCACTGTACAGTGTGACCCAATTTTGCTTGTGCATACTCACAGTGGGCAGTGCCTCTGTGTCTTGGAACGACAATCTGATGATGGTTGATTGTCAATGATATATGTGGACAGGCGCACCAGGGGTAGTTTGTGTACAACCAGGATTTAGTGCAGGCCATGTGTTTTTATCCCAGAGTAAGAGGTGTAAGTACTTCCTCTGTCACAATCACATTGTCTCAGGTAGGGGGTGCTTTGTGCGGGCAAGGCCTACTTGTCCAAATCTGAAGTCTCCCTGCTAGGTCTGGCCTGTGTGTGATGTTTGTCTGGACATACACTCAAGGTGCAGTGACCCGGTCATGTTGTGCATGTTTTAATGTATTGGCTTTGCAGCATGTGCAAAAAGTTAATAGACATGGTTCCTGCTCATCCCTTTTTTGTCAACGCTGTGTGGTACAGATGCTGTGCACGATTGTCCCCAGAGCCTGGCTCCTCTGTCCTATTTGATAACAAGTAATTTGCTGTTGGGTCATGCTCTCCATTGTTTCTCAGTGGCATGGTGGGTCAACCAGCTGGGTGTTGCAGGGCCTACATATGTACCTTGTGTTGTAGATGTTACTCATGTTGCTTTTCAGGCTATGTACTGTGACCTATGTCGATTTGACTCATGTGACATATGTATACAGGTGTCTGATCATTTCCTGTCTCTTCACCTTGCCCACAGCATCGTCGGGGGACTCCGAGGGAGACACTGGCACGGACCGTGAGGAGGGAGCAGGCACCAGTGGCAGCAGTGCTGTCTTGTCTGGCGCATCGAGTGGCACGGAGGCCGAGGGGAGTGAGGCGGAGGACCTGTCCAGTAACACCACCGACTATGACGCTGACGGGTCCGAGGCTGATCTCCCAGAGGGGGCGGAGGCTGCTCCCACAGCTGACAGCAGCACTCAATCTCTACCCGCCCCCTCGATTCCCATCACCGGCCTCCCACTTGCTCTGGTCCCTTCCCGCCGTGCTAGGTCACCACGTGTCTCCTTCTTGCCAGGCACCGCACCCCCTGCCCCTGTCTCCACTGCTTCCGCCAATGCCGAGTCTGTGGACATCCTGCGCCAGTTGCAGGTTGGTCAGACTGCGATGCTTAATGTCCTCCATGGCCACACACGAGTGCTCACCCAGATGGAGGCATACATGGAGGGCATCTCAGCTGCGCAGTCTGACCAACGCCAGTTGCTGAGGTCCATTGACTCGACACTGACTGCAGCAGTGGGTCTCCTGCAGCGCTACGTCCCCCCACCTACCCCTGCACCATCCACACTTCCCACTCCCATGCCTGTCCAAAGCACACCCAGACGTAGCCATGCACGCACCCCACCAGACACAGGCACCACACCACCAGGGAAGGCCAAGCGCACACCTCCTGTCACGCACACACAGGGTGAAGTAGGCACACCCACTGGGTCGGGGGGCAAACGGAAGACACGCAGCCACAGTGGGAGTCCACATTCATCACAACCCACTACCTCCAAATCCCCTCCCCTCAGCTCTCCTGGCCAGGATTCCACCAAAGACTCCTTCATGGCCGCTCTGTTCCTGAGCCCCAAAGTGACACCACCCCGCAAGCGGTCAAAGGAGTCCCCGGTCAGGGTGGTTGAGTCCCCCCCTGTCCACACCCTCCCCCAGTAGCGCTGCGACCCATCCCTCCGACCCCCCCCTCCTTGGGCCCTGTGGTTCCTTCGGGTGCAGGGGAGACTCTGGGGGACCTTGCAACCGTGTGCAGCGCCATTCTGACCTCCACCTTTGGCGCTGCCCCACCCCCTGTGGTGGAGTCCTCCGTCCCTGCACCCACAACACCTACCCTTGCCCCTTCCTGTCCCTGCGGTGCCTGGTCCTTCCCCCCCACATGATGCCCCCCCCCCTGTGGAAGCAAAGGAGGTATGAACTGTGCAGGCAAGCTAGGGGACACGCGTCCCTATGTGTCGCCCACCAGGAATTGGACTATGGACTGCCCTATGGGCCTTGTACATATTCAACTTTTAATTACAAATCGTTTTTTTATGCTGAATAAAGCTATGTTTTTTTCCCTTTGCACACTACTGCTTTTCTGGTATTGCTGTTGGTGGTGCTGCTTTATGTTTGGGGTGGGGATAATGTGTTAGGTGTCTGGCAAATGTAGTGGTGTGCTGCTCATGGGATGGACCCTGGTATCTGTGTGCCATCACAAGGTATTTGCCAAATAACTTTGTTCATGTATGCTCTTACTGCATGGTGACATTGTCCCAAGGTGTGTCCCTTCCTCTGTGGACCCTGACATCTTCCCTGCAGGGTGTTTCCTAAATGTTGTGCTGAGCTGTGTCTACATATCCTTGGTGTGTGACGGATCCGTTCTACTTTGGCCATGCATGCTGGGCAATGTCTCCACCTGCATCATTTGTGGCATCCTTGGTGGTCACTGCACTTGTGTGTGGAATATATTGAAGTTACTTCATGTGGACATGTTCCCTTTTACACACTATGCATGTGTGTACTCCCAGCCTCGCACACATGTTACGTGTTCTGCGGGGTCTTTGAGCACCTGACTGACTATTGCGGGCATTGTATCTGTGGGTACTGCACCCTTTTTTTCCATGGGCACTGCTGGGAGAACTCTGCACACACCCCTCCTGTGTCTGGGCACTGCTGGGAGTGATAGGCACACACCCCTCCTATGTCTGGGCACTGCTGGGAGGACTCTGCACACACCCCTCCTGTGTCTGGGCACTGCTGGGAGTGATAGGCACACACCCCTCCTGTGTCTGGGCACTGCTGGGAGTGATAGGCACACACCCCTCCTGTGTCTGGGCACTGCTGGGAGGACTCTGCACACACCCCTCCTGTATCTGGGCACTGCTGGGAGTGATAGGCACACACCCCTCCTGTGTCTGGGCACTGCTGGGAGGACTCTGCACACACCCCTCCTATGTCTGGGCACTGCTGGGAGGACTCTGCACACACCCCTCCTGTGTCTGGGCACTGCTGGGAGGACTCTGCACACACCCCTCCTGTGTCTGGGCACTGCTGGGAGGACTCTGCACCCATTCCTCCTGTGTCTGGGCACTGCTGGGAGTGATAGGCACACACCCCTCCTATGTCTGGGCACTGCTGGGAGGACTCTGCACACACCCCTCCTATGTCTGGGCACTGCTGGAGGACTCTGCAACCACCCCTCCTATGTCTGGCCATGTACGGTCGGGACATACACGGGTGTGGGAACGCTCCATTCATACACGGGTGGGGGTACGCTCCATTCATACACGGGTGTGGGTACGCTCCGTACATACACTGGTGAGGTGTGGGTACGCTCCATTCATACACGGGTGTGGGTGCGCTCCATTCATACACGGGTGTGGGTACGCTCCGTACATACACTGGTGGGGTGTGGGTTCGCTACATTCATACACGGGGGGGTATGCTCCGTACATTCCCGTACCCACGATTTGCAGGCCTGGGTACGTACTGTACCCAGGCCTTAAGAGCGTGGGTACGGGTCGTACCACGCCCACCACTACGTCACCCCAACAATGGCGGTACGGCCCGTACCCACGTTCTAAAGGCCTGGGTATGGGCCGTACCAGCATTGTTGGGGTGATGTAGGGGTACGCGTGGTACGACCCGTATCAACGCTCTGAAGGCCTGGGTACGGTGCAGACCCCCAATGGGGTGCTGTAGGGGTACGCACCATACCCAGCCCTTCAGACCGTGAGTACGGGTCGTACCACGCGTACCCCTACATCACCCCAACAATGCTGGTACGGCCCGTACCCAGGCCTTTAGAACATGGGTACGGGCCGTACCGCCATTGTTGGGGTGACGTAGTGGTGGGCGTGGTACGACCCGTACCCACGCTCTTAAGGCCTGGGTAAGGTACGTACCGGTATTGTTGTGTTGCCGGTTCGCGTCAACATCCACTTCCGTTGTGGCGGACGCTTGCATTGCTGGACACGCCCCCACCCCCTCGAGGTGACCAGGTCCTGCAGGTCAGGTATGTCCAGGGCATGTGTAATTTGTGACTTGGGTGGGGGTTATGTGTCCTGCCCCTGCCCCCCCCTTTGCCCCTGGGTGTTGTTCTGACCTTCTGCGGCGTCTGCGTCGGTGCCTGTAGAGCAGGTGGACTGCTATGAGGGCTGGGATGACACGTAGGTTCGGGTCCATGGCTGTCCGTCGCATACAGGTGCTCCTTGTGCGCGTCGTCCTGATTTCCCGGCAGTTTTTGGCAGGCGGAGAATTTTATCCGTGCGGGGTGACGTCGGTGCGGATCGTACTTCCTGGTTCGTGAACCGCAGCCTGAATGCGTCCCGACGTCACGTCGGCGCTGTCTTGGATCACATTGGTATGTATTTTTTCGTCGGTCGGTGTTTTTTACGATTCGTACGGAAATGGTGTTTCCGTGGGAATCGTACTTGCATGTTTGTAATGTTTATTTCCCGGGTACGAGTCGGACGGAGAAAACGCTCCGACCGACGGTTCGTACCCAGTTTCTCCAGGATCCGAATCGGCACCATAATTTAATAAAAAAATAATTAAACATATACATATAATATATAATATATATACTTACTTAATAATGTTTTTATAATTATTTTAATAAATTATAAAATATTTAAAAATATTAAAAATTGCAAAAACATTACACACATAAAACAATAACATAAATAAAAATTAAATAATTATATATAACAAATTAAAAAAATTACATTTAATTTAAATATTGTTAAAATTAATTATATACTACATTAGCTAAAATAATAAATAAAATATTAAATAGCAGAGACAATAAAACTACTACTCCAGCTCCAAAAAACAACAGAAACAAAAATTTGGGATAGCGGAGGGCTAAAAATTACTATATCCACTCCAGATAGTGTAACAGTAGGGAAAGTGTTGGATAACGTAGAGGTATAAATTATTATTCCGACTCCAGGGAGTGCAACAGTAAGGAAAGTGTTGGATAGCGTAAGGGTAAACATAACTATTCCAACTCCAAAGAGTGCAACAGTAGGGAAAGTGTTGGATGGCGTAGGGGTAAAAATTAGTATTCCCACTCCAGACAGTGCAACCGTAGGGAAAATGTTGGATGGCGTAGGGGTAAAAATTACAATTCCCACTCCATACAGTGCAACAGTAGGGAAAGTGTTGGATAACGTAAGGGTAAAAAATACTAATCCAACTCCAGGGAGTGCAACAGTAGAGAAAGTGTTGGATTGCGTACGGATAAAAATTACTATTCCCACTCCAGACAGTGCAACAGTAGGGAAAGTGTTGGATAGCGTAGGGGTAAAAATTACTATTCCAACTCCAGAGAGTGCAACAGTAGGGAAAGTGTTGGATAGCGTAGGGGTAAAAATTGCTATTCCAACTCCAGAGAGTGCAACAGTAGGGAAAGTGTTGGATAGCGTAGGGGTAACAATTACTATTCCAACTCCAGAGAGTGCAACAGTAAGGAAAGTGTTGGATAGCGTAGGGGTAAAAATAACTATTCCAACTCCAAAGAGTGCAACAGTAGGGAAAGTGTTGGATGGCGTAGGGGTAAAAATTTGTATTCCCACTCCAGACAGTGCAACCGTAGGGAAAATGTTGGATGGCATAGGGGTAAAAATTACAATTCCCACTCCATACAGTGCAACAGTAGAGAAAGTGTTGGATTGCGTAGGGATAAAAATTACTATTCCCACTCCAGACAGTGCAACAGTAGGGAAAGTGTTGGATAGCGTAGGGGTAAAAATTGCTATTCCAACTCCAGAGAGTGCAACAGTAGGGAAAGTGTTGGATAGCGTAGGGGTAAAAATTACTATTACAACTCCAGAGAGTGCAACAGTAGGGAAAGTGTTGGATTGCGTAGGGATAAAAATTACTATTCCCACTCCAGACAGTGCAACAGTAGGGAAAGTGTTGGATAGCGTAGGGGTAAAAATTGCTATTCCAACTCCAGAGAGTGCAACAGTAGGGAAAGTGTTGGATAGCGTAGGGGTAAAAATTACTATTACAACTCCAGAGAGTGCAACAGTAGGGAAAGTGTTGGATAGCGTAGGGGTAAAAATTGCTATTCCAACTCCAGAGAGTGCAACAGTAGGGAAAGTGTTGGATAGCGTAGGGGTAAAAATTACTACTCCAACTCCAGAGAGTGCAACAGTAGGGAAAGTGTTGGATTGCGTAGGGGTAAAAATTACTATTCTAACTCCAGAGAGTGCAACAGTAGGGAAAGTGTTGGATAGCTTAGAAGTTAAAAATAACATACTTATAAATACAATAATTCTTTAAAATAATTAATAATGTAATTATTAAATAACTCAAAATTACTTACAAATACCAATAGATATTTATTAAAAACATAACTACCAATAAATAATTAATTAGCAATAAATTATTAATAAATACCAATAAATAATAATTAATTAATATTAATTACCAATTAAAAAATATTAAACAATTACATTTTTTATACCAAAAAATAATTATCAAACTTTAATTACCAATTAAAAAATATTAAACAATTGCATATTTTTTATACCAAAAATAATAATTATTATACATTAATTACCAATTAATAATTACTTATTAATATAGTAATTAGAAATATCAATAAATAATATTTAAACATATCTAATTACCAATTGATTATTAATCAACAATAACTCAATTTTCATAACCAAAATATTATAATTTAAAATATTTACCAATTAATAATTAATCTCCAATTAATTAATTATCAATACCCAGCAACAAATTTAATAATTACTTAATTAGATTTCAATTACTTCCAACACTATTCCCCTATCAACGCACGAAACACTCAAATAATAAAATAATACAGTTAACATAATTATCAATTAATCAATTAATAAAAACTAATTACCAATTAATAAAAATTAATTACCAATTAATACTTAATTAACAAAAAAATAATTATCAATACCAATAAATAAATAAAAATATTACTTAATTACAATTAAATGACTTCCCACCCTATTCCCCTATAAACCCACAACCCGCTACAGAATTTAAACGCAAAAATTATTTAAAATTAATTTATAATTCCTAAAAATGTATAATTAATTTCATATAATTAAATAACTTCCCACCCTAATCCCCTATAAACCCACAACCCGCTACAGAATTTAAATGCAAAAATTATTTTAAATTAATTTATAATTCCCAAAAATGTATAATTAAATTCATATAATTAAATTACTTCCCACCCTATTCCCCTATAAACCCACAACCCGCTACGGTACTAAAACACAAAATTAACTTAAAAAAAACATTATTAACATATAAAAATTGTATACATATATTTTAAAACCAGTTGAACACTTAACAAAAAATAATTAACACATACATATTAAATACATAATAAAATACATAGCAATATTATACATATCGATATTAGTGACATAGATATTAGTAACATCGATATATTTCATATTGATATTACTAACTTCGATATTACTAACATCGATATAAAAAAAATCAATATTACTTACCTTGGGGTCGATATTCTGTCCATCGATATTCTTGACATCGATATTCTGTCCCTTCGATATTCTAGACTCGATATTATTGTAGGTCGAAATTAAATTTTCGATATTTAGACTGCTCACCTCATCTCATACACTTTCTCTGTCTCACAATTTTGTCTACCTCTGTATCAACCTCACCTCACATCGCTTTCTCTTTTTCACTTCTCTCCACTTCCCCTTTTTTTTGCTTTACACTACATTTGTTTTTCTACCCTTCACCCCTTTCTGTCCTCCCCAATACTCCCTTTATCTGACCCATTTTCTATTTTTCTTCTCATTTTGCTCTCTACCTTGCATCTCTTTGTTTTTCCACAAATATCTGTATTTGTCTAACTCTACCTATCACAGCCTTTACTTCTCTCTAATTCACCTCTTTCTACATTACCTCTCTCTGACTCACCCCTTTTAAACACAACTCTACTCTACCTCTCACTACATTTCCTCTCCCTACCTTCTCTCTATTTATCTACCTCACTCTAAACCCGTATCTATTTCTCTGTCTTTCTCCATCTATATCTTCTCTTTCTACTTCTCTAGCAAATATATTGCATATGTTTCTGCGTAAAGTATTGATGGTTTACATTTTAAAATGTGATTTGTTTTATCATGGTTACCCCCGAGGTAGGGCAGTTTGTTGCCTGAAATGCATTGGGTCATTTTGTTCACATCAGGCTATGGGACATGGGGAATCCACATATGTATCGGAGAAAAAGACTGGATAGGAATACGTTGATCCTGTGGTTGAAATGACTCAATATGAATAACTGAGAAAATATGGACTATGGGTTAAACTGGAATTTAAAATACATGGATTAAAAATGGATTCAGTCATTTACATTGATTCATTGGTGAATTCTCTTTTTTGCTGTGCATCCTGGGTTTGGGGACGTGACGGGGCTCCAGCTTCTTTCAAGTACATTTAACGCGCACAGACAGGGTTGCATGCTTCAACTACTATACAAGCCATTGGGCAACATAAAACTTTGCTGTGCATCTACCTCTCTTGTTTCATTAAACCTGGTAATGCACCAAAATCCATGGGTGTATGTGTGGGAACCCCCATGCTCCACTCATGGACTTGCGCTGCATTGCGTTACTCCAGAATTACCAATCAACACAGGCCCACGCAAGGTGGCCTTGAGTGACTTGGTAAATCTCATCTCAATTTTGTGTCACCCTTGTGTTAATATGCGTTGCTCAAGTTCGATGCATAACTTTGATAAATATGGCCCATAATATTCACACTTGAATATTTCCTCACTATAGATAACATCTAGTACTATGTCCTCCCTCATTCCAAACCTCCTTTAAAAACTGCCTCTTACATATATTGCTGCAAGACAACCCCACCTGCGGATAAATATGCTCGAACCGTGCATTCATCTAGTGACTTCACAACCAATTCCGTCATTCTTTTCTGTTTATCACAACCATATCCTACCTATTTCACTGCCATGCACATTTGGGGGCCGATTCTGATCCTGGAAAAATGCTTTACAAATCGTGGTATGGAGCGTTTTCCCCATACAACTCGTACTTGTAAGGATTCCCCTACAACCTAGGAAGTACGATCCGTACAAATAGACGCTCTCCATACAAATTGTAAAAAAGACCCTACAACTCATTTTTACAAGCGATTCCAATTCGGATTGCCCTGTATGCGACGTTCACATGTATTCCCAGCAGCAGTTTACAACCCGTCAAGTACAATTCGTACAAACGGCACTCCGTACGGCTCTTTTGTTACAGGAGCCAAAAAGTGCCGGTAATAGTATACCCCGAAAACAGTACGAGTCGTTCCCCGTATACAGGCCATTTTCCATACAAATCGTATGCTGACAACCCGGTACGAATCGTACTTGACGGTTTGGACAGCCTTTTTACAATTTGTATGGTCTTTTTTACAAGTCCGTGTCGTACAGCTTTTCCCGATCCGATTTGTAAGGATCGGGCCGATTTGTATGTATTTTTCCCGTACGAATCGTACTACACGGGTTGTAAGGGACTTGTACGATTTGTATGGAAAAAAATACAGATCCGATTTGTATGGAAAATAAAAATCCAGGATCAGAATCGGCCCCCCAGGGTGTCATTACCATGGATTTCCAATAAACCATTGAAAGGTTCATGCTACCCACCCTCCTCAACTGTGGCCTTTCTGCTAATAAATCTGAAACCCTGACCTTGTCACTCATGCCTTGGCCACTTCAAACGTATTAGCGTGCCAGTGTACCAGTCCACCCTGCACACCCCTGATTGAATAATGTGTAAGACATCTTGCGCATGTAACAAACCACTGGCTTTCCTTCACCAATCATGTTAACTACACACTTTTTAACCTGCAAACAGATTTGCCAACCCTGCACCCTTAAATACCTACTGTACCTGATTCTGGACTCAATCTTGCTGCCAACCAGTGTCTTAACTGGTATTCTTGTTTTTTTTTAGTCATGCCTGTCATAAATTTTATTTTCATCCTGTCCCTTAACTTTTCACTTTCAACGCTTCTTGCAGCTCCTGTTAATACTCCCTCCACAAAGCTCACTAATTTTGAGTCAAGCTTTACAGTTTAGTCCTTAGCCAATGTTTTTCTTAAACCTGTCTCTTGAAGTTCCTTGAGAAACACGTTTTCCTCTAGTGCATGCATGGATGGTAGCATTCAGTAAGAATAAGTGTTGCTTCTAGGTGAATTCACCACTTTGTTTTCAAAATGGCTACTTCACTACCTTCTTCTGTTTCACACTATTGTTTAAGCCTGTCTGACATGTTTTCTTGGTTGATGCTCCAATTATCTCACATGGCAGGCAATGTGTGATCCACATTCAGGTTGCCTATTAACATTCAACTCTGATGTTGCATTTTTCTTTGAACTCCCGCCCCTTTTAAAAAAAATTCTAGCAGAGTTTTATATAGCGCGAACTTGACCTGAATCCAATCATGTATCAGAGCGCTTTACATAGCACCAGTTACGTTACAGGAGGACACACATTCATTCTTTGTTAGGCACGGGGAGATTAAGTGATTTGCCCAGAATCACAAGATGTTCAGCATCATTACCGAGACTCGAACCCAGTTCCCCAGGTCCGAGGTCGAGCGCCCTAGCCGTTAGGCCAACTCCTCTCCCTGTTCGCTCAATTGCTTCTTTCCTGGCCTGTCCTCTTGGCCTGATGGGCTCACACACCTGATCAGAAGCTGTGTAACCATAATCCTTCCAGCTGCTTGCACAAAGTCTGGGGCTGTCTTTTTGTACTCTAGACACCTTTGAATAGTGTTGGAGCTGCTCCGGTGAAGCAGCAGGCAGTGGCATCAGCGATTCAACATCACCAGCAGTGACATCACCAGATAGATTCCTATGCTATGTTTTTGCGAACTGTTACCTGTGTTTTAGTGATATTGTGTTATAGATTAAACAATACGTTGTAAAACAGGTACTCTACCAGAATATTGCTTTTTAAATATCGCTCTGCCAAAATATCATAGCCATACTATGAACTAATAAAATATTGTGACAGTAAGTATATATAAGTAACAGTGGTGGCTTCTCCGCTAAGGCGGAGGAGCGTCGCCCCACTGAACAAAAGGAAAAATAGAAAGATAATGTTAGAAAAACCCCACTCCCACACCGGAAAGGGTGGTGGTAACGGGGTCTCTCCAGACATACACAGTGGTAGCTTGGCTCGAGTGGTCAGGGGTCAGGCACCGTGTTAAGCATACGTCATACCCACACAATAACCATGCGTGCATCCGTTCCAAAAACGACACTACACCTTAAAAATTATGAAAATATCTCTGTGTTTATCTTCTTTTCTCTTAGTTGCTGATTGAATAAATAATAATACAATCACAGTACACAAGCTTCTCCTTAAAAAGTGCAGGTCAAATAAATAGTAACACTTTACAGGTGCAATAAATAGGATCAGGTCAAATAAATACTGTGAGGGAATAAATACTGTACAGAAATAAGTTAGCTCAGGACCATAAATACATTACAGGAATAATTTAGATGAATACAATAAATACAGTACCCTCAATAAATAATAAAAGCCAACAGTGACACTTGTAAATCAGATCACATTTTAAATACTATGGGCTGATTTGGCCCAGTCACAGCTTGTGGTTAGGTGGATGGCCTGAGGGTGTCTCACCTAGCTTGGGTAAGGCTGAGGCTAAAACTGAGGTAGATCAAGGGTAATCTAGGAATCTGGCTCTCCCAAACTACACAACCCCTCACACAGGTCACTGTATCAGTCTCAGTCCACCCCTGGCACTTCCAGGCTGGTTCTAACACCTCTTTATCCCTTAGGATGGTCTCTTAGAGCTCCACAGGGCCTTAGGCGCCCTCTATTCCACTTACTGCCCTTTTTATGAAGCTCCGACGCCGCTGGAGTCGTGTCGACGCCGTGAGGCGGCTCCGGTTCAATGTCGGCGGCCTCGGCGCAATGTCAGTTCTTGACGACGCCGGTAGGCGGTTCCGGTTCGATGTCGGTGGCCTCGGCTCGATGTCGACCTCCGGTTCGATGACGTCGGGCTGTCTTGGCTCGATGTCGACTTCCGTCGGCTCCGGAGTGCGACCTCCACTCCCGACCTCCGGCACGATTCTCTTCAGGTTCCGGCGACTCCGGAGTGCGACCTCCACTCCCGACCTCCGGCACGATTCTCTTCAGGTTCCGGCGACTCCGGAGTGCGATCTCCACTCCCGACCTCCGGCACGCTTCACCTCGGTCTCCGGCGACTCCGGAGGGCGGACTTCACTCCCCCGTCGACGCCGCTCACTTGACCTCAGGTGTCTTCCTCCTCGACCTCTGGTACTCTCCACGACCTCCGTCGGCGCCCTCTCTCGACCTCTGGCGGCTCCGGGTACGACGTCTGCTTTCCAGTCAGCGCCGCTTCTCCACCTCGGGCTCCAGGTCTCAGGCTTCTCGACGTCGGACTCCAGGGAAACCAATAAACAGGTCAGATTCTTGCTTTTCTTTACTTCTAAGGCCTGTTCCTGCTGTCCAGGTCCTTAAGATGGTTTTTCTTGCTTTCTCCCACACAGGGCTCCAGGCTGGGCTCAGTCAGTAGGGACTAGTATCAAGGGTGGGTTTATGGACCCCACTCCAGGCACAAGTTTCCACCCCTGCTGCCTCACTCCTTCCTCCTTCAGGTTTCTGCTCCTCTCTCTTCACCAGTCAGGTGCCAACTGCCAGCTCCAACTGTCAACTCTGGCTTAGCTTCCCAACATTCCAAACCGCCTCCAACTGTCACAGGGTTCCAGAATGTTGCAGAAGGTTCTAGTAGGTTCCAGTGGGTTCTGATGATGTCACAGGTGGCCACCATTTTGTGCTCCAGGTCCTCAGACAGAAGTTCCAGGGGTAGATAAAATGGCTCCCTGAATCTGCATCAATACTAAAAAGTCTGGTGGTTCCCAAAAAGGAAAAAATACTAACAGGGTTTGAGGCAAAAGTGGGACAAAATAAATAATGATGAGGAGGGACCACCCAAAGGGCTGACAGGTCTAACACGCGTCCCCCCCAGCTGAAAGTGGGGAGAGCTACCCAACCCCTTGGGAGTTCTCATCACTAAGGCGGAAATACCACTGCAAAGGCTTCACGCTCTATTGCACTCCACTTCTGTTCCCTGGGAAGTAGTCTCCGGGATAGGAAGACCACGGGTTGATCCAGACCCTCTTCATTGAGTTGCGATAACACTGCCCCAATGCCATGTTCTGATGCATCTGTCTGGACAATGAACTCCTTGGAAAAGTCTGGGGCCCTTAAGACCGGGGCCTCGCACATGGCTTTCTTCAATCTCACAAAGGCCTGCTGACAAGCCTCCGTCCAGACTACCCGTCGAGGTTGTTTCTTGGACGTGAGCTCCGTGAGGGGGGCTACAATGGTACCGTACCCCTTCACGAAGCGGCGGTAATATCCCGTGAGGCCCAGAAAAGCTCGGACCTCAGTCTGTGTCTTGGGGGGTTCCCAGGCCATGATGGCCTCGATCTTCGCCTGGAGGGGTTGCACCGCTCCCCTACCCACCAAGTGTCCAAGGTACACTACCGACCCCTGCCCGATCTGGCACTTGCTGGCCTTGATCGTCAATCCAGCTTGTCTCAGGGCCTGGAGAACAGCTTGCAGGTGACGCAAGTGATCCTCCCAGCTGTTACTGAAGACGGCTATGTCATCCAGATAAGCAGCAGAGAAACTCTCCATTCCGGTGAGGATCTGGTTTACCAGGCGCTGAAATGTGGCAGGTGCGTTCTTGAGCCCAAAGGGCATCACACAGAACTGGTAGTGGCCATTGGGCGTGGAGAAGGCTGACCTTTCCCTTGCTCCATCAGTCAAAGAGATCTGCCAGTACCCAGAAGTAAGGTCAAAGGTACTTAGATATTGGGCAGCTCCCAGCCGGTCAATCAATTCATCCGCCCTCGGGATCGGATGAGCATCAGTTTTGGTTACTGAATTCAGTCCCCGGTAGTCCACACAGAACCTCAGTTCCGGTTGGGCACCCGGTGGTGCAGCTTTTGGTACTAACACCACCGGACTGGACCAGGGGCTGCTAGAAGGTTCGATCACTCCTAGCTCCAGCATCTTAGTGACTTCACTGTGAATGCTGGCCTTCACTTTGTCTGTCATCCGGTAGATCTTGGACTTCACAGGTGGGCTGTCTCCTGTGTCCACGTCATGGACGCACAGGTGAGTCCTACCCGGGACAAGGGAGAACAACGAAGAGTACTGTCCCAGGACCTGGCGGCAGTCCTCCTGCTGTTCAGGAGTTAGAGATGGGGAGAGAATCACTCCCTCCACCGACCCATCCTTCTCTTGAGACGCAAACAAATCGGGGAGAGGCTCGCTTTCCGCGTCCTCTGCTCCGTCAGTCACCATCATCAAGATGACTTCGGGCCTCTCGTGGTGGGGTTTGAGGCGGTTGGCGTGCAGCACCCGTAGGGGCTGACGAGGGGTCTTAAGATCCACCAAGTAGGTAGCCTTACCCTTCTTCTCCAATACCTCAAAGGGTCCTGACCAGCGATCCTCGAGGGCGCTAAGCTCTCCTGGTTCGATCACCCACACCTTCTGGCCAGGCTCCAACTCCACCGGGTGAGCGTTGTGGTCATACCACGCCTTCATTACTGCTTGGCTGGCTTCCAAGTTGTCAGAAGCTTGCTTCCACAACTTAGCCATTTGGCTCCGGAAGGCCAGCATGTAGCTCACCACGTCCTGGGGAAGCTTTCTGGGAGTTCTTTCCCATCCGTCTCTCACCAGGTTGAGAGGTCCACTTACAGGGTGCCCATACAAAAGCTCGAAGGGGCTGAAGCCCACTCCCTTCTGTGGCACTTCCCTGTAAGAAAAGAGTAGACAGGGTAGGAGGACGTCCCATTTCCTCCGCAGGCTTTCAGGCAGACTTCTGATCATGCCTTTCAAGGTTTTGTTAAACCTCTCCACCAGACCATTGGTCTGGGGGTGGTAAGGAGTTGTGAACCGGTATGTCACTCCACACTCCTTCCACATCGCCCGCATGTACGCTGACATGAAGTTGGTCCCCCTGTCGGACACAACTTCCTTGGGAAAACCCACTCGGGTAAAGATTCCCATCAGGGCCCTAGCCACAACAGGTGCTGTTATAGTCCTCAGAGGTATTGCCTCTGGGTACCGTGTGGCATGATCCACCAGAACCAGGATAAACCTGTGACCAGCTGTAGTAGGTGGATCTAACGGACCCACAATGTCGATGCCCACCCTTTCAAAGGGGGTGCTAACGACAGGAAGTGGTTCCAGGGGAGCTTTCAGCTTCACCCCTGTTTTCCCACTGGCTTGGCAAGACACACATGTCCGGCAGTAGGTGTCGGACGACACTTTCATCTGAGGCCAATAAAAGTGTGGGACAAGACGGGCGAAGGTCTTGTCTTGCCCCAGGTGTCCTGCCAATGGGATCTCGTGAGCCAACTCCAGAAGGAAGGCTCGATAACGTTGAGGGACTACCAAGGCTCGTGACGATCCGTGTAGGGGTGCCTTGGGTTCACTGTAGAGGAGGCCATCCTCCCAGTAAACACTGTAGTTCCCTTCAACGTTCCCTGCTGCCTGGCCTTGGGCCTGACGCCTTAGCCCCTCAAGGGTAGGGCACTCCCTCTGGCCCTGGCAGAATTCCCATCACTAAGGCGGAAATACCTTGAGAGACCGTCTTGTTCCACACTTTTATTGGCCAATAAATACTGTGGAACAATAAATACAGTGAAGCAATAAATAGGTTAAATACAATAAATACAGTGCTCTCAATAAATAATTAAAAGCTGACAGTGACACTTATAGAATCAGATCACATTTGAGATTACTATGGGCTGATTTGGCCCAGGCACAGCTTGTGGTTAGGTGGATGGCTTGAGGGTGTCTAATCCCTGGCTTGGACAAGGCTGAGGCCCAAACTGAGGTAGATAAAGGGGAGGAATTCTAGAGATCTGGCTCTCTCACTCTACACAACCCCTCTGAATTAGTCTCAGCTCACCCCTGGCACAATCAAGATGGTTCCAGCACCTCTCTAGCCCCTAGAGTAGTCTCTTAGGAATCCACAGGGCCTTAGGCGCCCTCTATTCCACTTACTGCCCTTTTTCTGAAGCTCCGACGCCGCTGGAGTCGTGTCGACGCCGTGAGGCGGTTCCGGCTCGATGTCGGCGGCCTCGGCGCAATGTCAGTTCTTGACGACGCCGGTAGGCGGTTCCGGTTCGATGTCGGCGGCCTCGGCTTGATCTCGACCTCCGGTTCGATGACGTCGGGCAGTCTTGGCTCGATGTCGACTTCGGGCGGCTCCGGTCCGATGGCGACCTCAGGTTCGATGACGTCGGCCGGCCTTGGCTCGATGTCGACTTCCGGCGGCTCCGGAGTGCGATCCCCACTCCCGACCTCCGGTGCTCCTCTCCTCAGGTTCCGGCGACTCCGGAGTGCGATCTCCACTCCCGACCTCCGGCACGCTTCACCTCGGTCTCCGGCGACTCCGGAGGGCGGACTTCACTCCCCCGTCGACGCCGCTCACTCGACCTCAGGTGACTTCCTCCTCGACCTCTGGTACTCTCTACGACCTCCGTCGGCGCCCTCTCTCGACCTCTGGCGGCTCCGGGTACGACGTCTGCTTTTCCAGTCAGCGCCGCTTCTCCACCTCGGGCTCCAGGTCTCCAGGCTACTCGACGTCGGACTCCAGGGAAACCAGTATCCAGGTCAGGATCTTGCTGTTCTTGGATTCTAAGGCCTGTTCCTGCTGTCCAGGTCCTTAAGATGGTTTTTCTTGCTTCTTCCCACACAGGGCTCCAGGCTGGGCTCAGTCAGTAGGGACTAGTATCAAGGGTGGGTTTATGAACCCACTCCAGGCACAAGTTTCCACCCCTGCTGCCTCACTCCTTCCTCCTTCAGGTTTCTGCTGCTCACTCTTCACCAGTCAGGTGCCAACTGCCAGCTCCAACTGTCAACTCTCTGTCTTAGCTTCCCAACATTCTAAACCGCCTCCAACTGTCACAGGGTTCTGGAATGTTCTGGAAGGTGCTGGTAGGTTCCAGTGGGTGCTGGTGATGTCACAGGTGGCCACCATTTTGTGCTCCAGGCCCTCAGACAGAAGTTCCAGGGGTAGCTAAAATGGCTCCCTGAATCTGCAGCAACACTAAAAAAATCTGGTGGTTCCCAAAAAGGAAAAATACCAACAGGGTTTGAGGCAAAAGTGGGACAAAATAAATAATGATGAGGAGGGACCACCCAAAGGGCTGACAGGTCTAACACGCGTCCCCCCCAGCTGAAAGTGGGGAGAGCTACCCAACCCCTTGGGAGTTCTCATCACTAAGGCGGAAATACCTTGAGAGACCGTCTGCATTGGCGTGGTCCACTCCAGGCCGATGTTCCACCTGAAAGTCCATTCCCTGTAGGGAAATAGACCACCTCAACAACTTGGGATTCTCCCCCTTCATCTGCATCAGCCAACGAAGGGGTCTGTGGTCGGTCTGAACCAGGAAGTGCGAGCCAAAAAGGTATGGCCGCAACTTCTTCAGAGCCCATACCACTGCAAAGGCTTCACGCTCTATTGCACTCCACTTCTGTTACCTGGGAAGTAGTCTCCGGGATAGGAAGACCACGGGTTGATCCAGACCCTCTTCATTGAGTTGCGATAACACTGCCCCAATGCCATGTTCTGATGCATCCGTCTGGACAATGAACTCCTTGGAAAAGTCTGGGGCCCTTAAGACCGGGGCCTCGCACATGGCTTTCTTCAGTCTCACAAAGGCCTGCTGACAAGCCTCCGTCCAGACTACCCGTCGAGGTTGTTTCTTGGACGTGAGCTCCGTGAGGGGGGCTACGATGGTACCGTACCCCTTCACGAAGCGGCGGTAATATCCCGTGAGGCCCAGAAAAGCTCGGACCTCAGTCTGGGTCTTGGGGGGTTCCCAGGCCATGATGGCCTCGATCTTCGCCTGGAGGGGTTGCACCGCTCCCCTACCCACCAAGTGTCCAAGGTACACTACCGACCCCTGCCCGATCTGGCACTTGCTGGCCTTGATCGTCAATCCAGCTTGTCTCAGGGCCTGGAGAACAGCTTGCAGGTGACGCAAGTGATCCTCCCAGCTGTTACTGAAGACGGCTATGTCATCCAGATAAGCAGCAGAGAAACTCTCCATTCCGGTGAGGATCTGGTTTACCAGGCGCTGAAACGTGGCAGGTGCGTTCTTGAGCCCAAAGGGCATCACACAGAACTGGTAGTGGCCATTGGGCGTGGAGAAGGCTGACCTTTCCCTTGCTCCATCAGTCAAAGAGATCTGCCAGTACCCAGAAGTAAGGTCAAAGGTACTTAGATATTGGGCAGCTCCCAGCCGGTCAATCAATTCATCCGCCCTAGGGATCGGATGAGCATCAGTTTTGGTCACTGAATTCAGTCCCCGGTAGTCCACACAGAACCTCAGTTCCGGTTGGGCCCCCGGTGATGCAGCTTTTGGTACTAGTACCACCGGACTGGACAAGGGGCTGCTAGAAGGTTCGATCACTCCTAGCTCCAGCATCTTAGTGACTTCACTGTGAATGCTGGCCTTCACCTTGTCTGACATCCGGTAGATCTTGGACTTCACAGGTGGGCTGTCTCCTGTGTCCACGTCATGGACGCACAGGTGAGTCCTACCCGGGACAAGGGAGAACAACGAAGAGTACTGCCCCAGGACCTGGCGACAGTCCTCCTGCTGTTCAGGAGTTAGAGATGGGGAGAGAATCACTCCCTCCACCGACCCATCCTTCTCTTGAGACGCAAACAAATCGGGGAGAGGCTCGCTTTCCGCGTCCTCTGCTCCGTCAGTCACCATCATCAAGATGACTTCGGGCCTCTCGTGGTGGGGTTTGAGGCGGTTGGCGTGCAGCACCCGTAGGGGCTGACGAGGGGTCTTCAGGTCCACCAAGTAGGTAGCCTTACCCTTCTTCTCCAACACCTCAAAGGGTCCTGACCAGCGATCCTGGAGGGCGCTAAGCTCTCCTGGTTCGATCACCCACACCTTCTGGCCAGGCTCCAACTCCACCGGGTGAGCATTGTGGTCATACCACGCCTTCATCACTGCTTGGCTGGCTTCCAAGTTGTCAGAAGCTTGCTTCCACAACTTAGCCATTTGGCTCCGGAAGGCCAGCATGTAGCTCACCACATCCTGGGGAAGCTTTCTGGGAGTTCTTTCCCATCCGTCTCTCACCAGGTTGAGAGGTCCACGTACAGGGTGCCCATACAGAAGCTCGAAGGGGCTGAAGCCCACTCCCTTCTGTGGCACTTCCCTGTAAGAAAAGAGTAGACAGGGTAGGAGGACATCCCATTTCCTCCGCAGGCTTTCAGGCAGACTTCTGATCATGCCTTTCAAGGTTTTGTTAAACCTCTCCACCAGACCATTGGTCTGGGGGTGGTAAGGAGTGGTGAACCGGTACGTCACTCCACACTCCTTCCACATCGCCCGCATGTACGCTGACATGAAGTTGGTCCCCCTGTCGGACACAACTTCCTTGGGAAAACCCACTCGGGTAAAGATTCCCATCAGGGCCCTAGCCACAACAGGTGCTGTTATGGTCCTCAGAGGTATTGCCTCTGGGTACCGTGTGGCATGATCCACCAGGACCAGGATAAACCTGTGACCAGCTGACGTTGGCGGATCTAACGGACCCACAATGTCGATGCCCACCCTTTCAAAGGGGGTGCTAACGACTGGAAGTGGTTCCAGGGGAGCTTTCAGCTTCACCCCTGTTTTCCCACTGGCTTGGCAAGACACACATGTCCGGCAGTAGGTATCGGACGACACTTTCATTTGAGGCCAATAAAAGTGTGGAACAAGACGGGCGAAGGTCTTGTCTTGCCCCAGGTGTCCTGCCAATGGGATCTCGTGAGCCAACTCCAGAAGGAAGGCTCGATAACGTTGAGGGACTACCAAGGCTCGTGACGATCCGTGTAGGGGTGCCTTGGGTTCACTGTAGAGGAGGCCATCCTCCCAGTAAACACTGTAGTTCCCTTCAACGTTCCCTGCTGCCTGGGCTTGGGCCTGACGCCTTAGCCCCTCAAGGGTAGGGCACTCCCTCTGGCCCTGGCAGAATTCCTCCCTGGACGGGCCTCCCTCCACGTGCCACTCGGCCGGGATGGGTAGGTCCTCCAGTTTGGTAACGTCCCCCACCGCAGACTCCTGGTCCACCACCTCCGGTGGCCTATCCGTCCTACGGGGTGTGGACGCCGAGGCAGGCTCCTCCTGTCCTCGGTTCTTCCCTTGACTGGCAGCTGGCTGGGCCTTTGTTCCAGGCTCCAGCCGAAACGAACTCCCTCTCCGGGTAGTCGCGGACCTTGTGCTCACACAGGCCCAGTCAGGTGTACCCAGCATCTCAGTATGAGTCCGGTATTCCACCTCCTTCCAAGCATTGTGCTCCATGTCATTCCCCAGCAGACAATCGACTGGCACGGCAGGGCTTACGGCAACTCGAAGTGAACCTGCAACCCCCCCCCATTCAAAGGGAACCTCGGCCACTGGATAGTGGCCTGTTCTGCCATCAGCCATCGCGGCTGGGTGGAGTACATCGGGAATTACCTGCTCTGGAGACACCAGTTGGCTACGCACCATAGTCATACTGGCTCCTGTGTCTCTCAGAGCCTCCCCTCTTTGGCCGTTGATGGTGACCCACTGCCCATACTTTACGGTATTTGCGGGCACCTGGATCTTAGGAACCATCTCCCGTTCTCCCAGGGACACTAAAGTGACACCCGCCCACTCCCTTCCCTTAGTTAAGGGCATCTCCTCCCCGAGCACTACACTAGCTACTCCGGGGGTCTTTCCTCCAATGGGAGGGGGTGGTCGTTTCAGGCACTTCGGATCTCCTTTATAGTGTCCAACGCCACCGCACTCGTAGCAATGGACAACCCTTGGCTGCTGACTCTGGCCAGGATTAGGGTTTCTGGGTGGGTTAGCCCTAGGGGTGAATCCTGTTCCCTTCCCTTGGAAGTTATTTTGGGGGCCTTTGGAGAACTCCTTTTTCTTTTCCCCTCCCTCTTTCTTCTGGGGGGTGCCCTGTCCGGCCTTTTGAGTATCCCCTCCAGTCCCCCTTGTGGACACCCGGGTACTAGCCCAAATGTCCGCCTCCTCAGCAAGCTTCCGGGGACTGGTCAGCTTGCTATCCACCAGGTGTTGACGCAGTTCAGGGAAACATTTCTCGAGCAGGTGTTCCTTCAGTACTAGATCAAACAACCCCTCGTAGTTCCTCACTTCACTGCCCTGAATCCAACCCTCTAGTGCCTTCTTTGCATAGTCCAGGAAGTCCACCCAATTCTGTGTGCCCAGTTTGTGACTACCCCTGAACTTCTGTCTGTACTTTTCGGGTGTTAGTCCAAACTTTCTTATGAGCGCCACTTTCATGGTGGGGTAGTGGGTCTGCTCATCCTCCTCGAGGGCCAATAAAGCATCCCTACCAGCTGGAGGCATGTACTTGTACAATCCCGCTCCCCAGTACTTCTCTGGAACCCCATGGGCCCTTAACGAGACCTCATAGGCCGCTAGCCACTTGGCAATATCGTCGCCCACTCCATAGCTAGCTACTATGTCCTTTGGCAGGTAGGGTTTGGGTTCCCTGGTGAACTCTCTTTCTTGGTCTTTGCTGCCACCATTAGGAACAGTGTGTGCCCCGACTCTCAGGATCTGAAGATCTATCTCTTTCAGCCTTATCTCATGAGCCATCCTCTGTTCCTCCTTCTCTTTCTCCAGCCTTGCTAAGTCCCATGTGAGCTGTCTTTTCTCCCTCCGGTCTGTTAACTCCACTTCAGACAAGCCACCGCTAGAGGCACTGCTGCCCTTCCTGGAAAGTGTCCTGGGCCCCGCTAACAGGTTCCCCACCTCAGGTTGGTACAAACCAGCTCCCTCACTGTCGGGCTCTCTATCCCTGTCCTCCTCCTCAGCCTTGCTTTCTCGGCGTGCCTCCCCCCAAGCCCTTAAGCTGGTTTGGAGTGCACCCTTCTTTGCTCCTGGGGGACAATACACCCCCTCCCGCTGACAAAACTCCCTGAGTTGGGCCACAGTGTACGTTTCTAAATTCTCCAGTACAAACTCCATCTTGCCCACTCAGGTCAGAGGACAGTTATTTGCAGTAACTATGCAGGGGGTACCTTATATAATACCTCCTCCCACCACCAGAGTAAATTTGGAAAAAACAAAAACCCACAATTAGGAAGGCCGCTTTGAGAAAACTCCCGGTGTAGGCCTATGGACTACCCACAGTTATTGTTGAGTATACGTAGGCACAGCTCTATCCCACCACTGAACACCAATTAATGTTGGAAATACTCCACTCCCACACCGAAAAGGGTGGTGGTAACGGGGTCTCTCCAGACACACAGTGGTAGCTTGGCTCGAGTGGTCAGGGGTCAGGCACCGTGCTAAGCATACGTCATACCCATACAATAACCATGCGTGCATCCGTTCCAAAAACGACTCTACACCGTAAAAATTATGAAAATATTTCTCTTTATCTTCTTTTTCTCTTAGTTGCTGATTAGATAAATAATAACACAATCACAATATACAAGGCTTTTTAAATAGTGCAGGTCAAATAAATACTGTCTTAAGGATTCAATAAATAGGGGTGATCATAAATAATTAAGGCATACATATAAGTGCATTACATACAGGCAATTAAATATTCTGAGGCAATAAATACTGCAAACCAATAAATATTGTGCGACAATAAATACTGTGGAACAATAAATACAGTGAAGCAATAAATAGGTTAAATACAATAAATACAGTGCTCTCAATAAATAATTAAAAGCTGACAGTGACACTTATAGAATCAGATCACATTTGAGATTACTATGGGCTGATTTGGCCCAGGCACAGCTTGTGGTTAGGTGGATGGCTTGAGGGTGTCTAATCCCTGGCTTGGACAAGGCTGAGGCCCAAACTGAGGTAGATAAAGGGGAGGAATTCTAGAGATCTGGCTCTCTCACTCTACACAACCCCTCTGAATTAGTCTCAGCTCACCCCTGGCACAATCAAGATGGTTCCAGCACCTCTCTAGCCCCTAGAGTAGTCTCTTAGGAATCCACAGGGCCTTAGGCGCCCTCTATTCCACTTACTGCCCTTTTTCTGAAGCTCCGACGCCGCTGGAGTCGTGTCGACGCCGTGAGGCGGTTCCGGCTCGATGTCGGCGGCCTCGGCGCAATGTCAGTTCTTGACGACGCCGGTAGGCGGTTCCGGTTCGATGTCGGCGGCCTCAGCTCGATCTCGACCTCCGGTTCGATGACGTCGGGCAGTCTTGGCTCGATGTCGACTTCCGGCGGCTCCGGAGTGCGATCCCCACTCCCGACCTCCGGTGCTCCTCTCCTCAGGTTCCGGCGACTCCGGAGTGCGACCTCACTCCCGACCTCCGGTGCTCCTCTCCTCAGGTTCCGGCGACTCCGGAGTGCGATCTCCACTCCCGACCTCCGGCACGCTTCACCTCGGTCTCCGGCGACTCCGGAGGGCGGACTTCACTCCCCCGTCGACGCCGCTCACTCGACCTCGGGTGACTTCCTCCTCGACCTCTGGTACTCTCTACGACCTCCGTCGGCGCCCTCTCTCGACCTCTGGCGGCTCCGGGTACGACGTCTGCTTTTCCAGTCAGCGCCGCTTCTCCACCTCGGGCTCCAGGTCTCCAGGCTACTCGACGTCGGACTCCAGGGAAACCAGTATCCAGGTCAGGATCTTGCTGTTCTTGGATTCTAAGGCCTGTTCCTGCTGTCCAGGTCCTTAAGATGGTTTTTCTTGCTTCTTCCCACACAGGGCTCCAGGCTGGGCTCAGTCAGTAGGGACTAGTATCAAGGGTGGGTTTATGGACCCCACTCCAGGCACAAGTTTCCACCCCTGCTGCCTCACTCCTTCCTCCTTCAGGTTTCTGCTGCTCACTCTTCACCAGTCAGGTGCCAACTGCCAGCTCCAACTGTCAACTCTCTGTCTTAGCTTCCCAACATTCTAAACCGCCTCCAACTGTCACAGGGTTCTGGAATGTTCTGGAAGGTGCTGGTAGGTTCTAGTGGGTGCTGGTGATGTCACAGGTGGCCACCATTTTGTGCTCCAGGCCCTCAGACAGAAGTTCCAGGGGTAGCTAAAATGGCTCCCTGAATCTGCAGCAACACTAAAAAAATCTTGTGGTTCCCAAAAAGGAAAAATACCAACAGGGTTTGAGGCAAAAGTGGGACAAAATAAATAATGATGAGGAGGGACCACCCAAAGGGCTGACAGGTCTAACACGCGTCCCCCCCAGCTGAAAGTGGGGAGAGCTACCCAACCCCTTGGGAGTTCTCATCACTAAGGCGGAAATACCTTGAGAGACCGTCTGCATTGGCGTGGTCCACTCCAGGCCGATGTTCCACCTGAAAGTCCATTCCCTGTAGGGAAATAGACCACCTCAACAACTTGGGATTCTCCCCCTTCATCTGCATCAGCCAACGAAGGGGTCTGTGGTCGGTCTGAACCAGGAAGTGCGAGCCAAACAGGTATGGCCGCAACTTCTTCAGAGCCCATACCACTGCAAAGGCTTCACGCTCTATTGCACTCCACTTCTGTTCCCTGGGAAGTAGTCTCCGGGATAGGAAGACCACGGGTTGATCCAGACCCTCTTCATTGAGTTGCGATAACACTGCCCCAATGCCATGTTCTGATGCATCTGTCTGGACAATGAACTCCTTGGAAAAGTCTGGGGCCCTTAAGACCGGGGCCTCGCACATGGCTTTCTTCAATCTCACAAAGGCCTGCTGACAAGCCTCCGTCCAGACTACCCGTCGAGGTTGTTTCTTGGACGTGAGCTCCGTGAGGGGGGCTACGATGGTACCGTACCCCTTCACGAAGCGGCGGTAGTATCCCGTGAGGCCCAGAAAAGCTCGGACCTCAGTCTGTGTCTTGGGGGGTTCCCAGGCCATGATGGCCTCGATCTTCGCCTGGAGGGGTTGCACCGCTCCCCTACCCACCAAGTGTCCAAGGTACACTACCGACCCCTGCCCCATCTGGCACTTGCTGGCCTTGATCGTCAATCCAGCTTGTCTCAGGGCCTGGAGAACAGCTTGCAGGTGACGCAAGTGATCCTCCCAGCTGTTACTGAAGACGGCTATGTCATCCAGATAAGCAGCAGAGAAACTCTCCATTCCGGTGAGGATCTGGTTTACCAGGCGCTGAAACGTGGCAGGTGCGTTCTTGAGCCCAAAGGGCATCACACAGAACTGGTAGTGGCCATTAGGCGTGGAGAAGGCTGACCTTTCCCTTGCTCCATCAGTCAAAGAGATCTGCCAGTACCCAGAAGTAAGGTCAAAGGTACTTAGATATTGGGCAGCTCCCAGCCGGTCAATCAATTCATCCGCCCTAGGGATCGGATGAGCATCAGTTTTGGTCACTGAATTCAGTTCCCGGTAGTCCACACAGAACCTCAGTTCCGGTTGGGCACCCGGTGGTGCAGCTTTTGGTACTAACACCACCGGACTGGACCAGGGGCTGCTAGAAGGTTCGATCACTCCTAGCTCCAGCATCTTAGTGACTTCACTGTGAATGCTGGCCTTCACCTTGTCTGTCATCCGGTAGATCTTGGACTTCACGGGTGGGCTGTCTCCTGTGTCCACGTCATGGACGCACAGGTGAGTCCTACCCGGGACAAGGGAGAACAACGAAGAGTACTGCCCCAGGACCTGGCGACAGTCCTCCTGCTGTTCAGGAGTTAGAGATGGGGAGAGAATCACTCCCTCCACCGACCCATCCTTCTCTTGAGACGCAAACAAATCGGGGAGAGGCTCGCTTTCCGCGTCCTCTGCTCCGTCAGTCACCATCATCAAGATGACTTCGGGCCTCTCGTGGTGGGGTTTGAGGCGGTTGGCGTGCAGCACCCGTAGGGGCTGACGAGGGGTCTTCAGGTCCACCAAGTAGGTAGCCTTACCCTTCTTCTCCAACACCTCAAAGGGTCCTGACCAGCGATCCTGGAGGGCGCTAAGCTCTCCTGGTTCGATCACCCACACCTTCTGGCCAGGCTCCAACTCCACTGGGTGAGCATTGTGGTCATACCACGCCTTCATCACTGCTTGGCTGGCTTCCAAGTTGTCAGAAGCTTGCTTCCACAACTTAGCCATTTGGCTCCGGAAGGCCAGCATGTAGCTCACCACATCCTGGGGAAGCTTTCTGGGAGTTCTTTCCCATCCGTCTCTCACCAGCTTGAGAGGTCCACGTACAGGGTGCCCATACAGAAGCTCGAAGGGGCTGAAGCCCACTCCCTTCTGTGGCACTTCCCTGTAAGAAAAGAGTAGACAGGGTAGGAGGACGTCCCATTTCCTCCGCAGGCTTTCAGGCAGACTTCTGATCATGCCTTTCAAGGTTTTGTTAAACCTCTCCACCAGACCATTGGTCTGGGGGTGGTAAGGAGTGGTGAACCGGTACGTCACTCCACACTCCTTCCACATCGCCCGCATGTATGCTGACATGAAGTTGGTCCCCCTGTCGGACACAACTTCCTTGGGAAAACCCACTCGGGTAAAGATTCCCATCAGGGCCCTAGCCACAACAGGTGCTGTTATGGTCCTCAGAGGTATTGCCTCTGGGTACCGTGTGGCATGATCCACCAGGACCAGGATAAACCTGTGACCAGCTGACGTTGGCGGATCTAACGGACCCACAATGTCGATGCCCACCCTTTCAAAGGGGGTGCTAACGACTGGAAGTGGTTCCAGGGGAGCTTTCAGCTTCACCCCTGTTTTCCCACTGGCTTGGCTAGCTACTATGTCCTTTGGCAGGTAGGGTTTGGGTTCCCTGGTGAACTCTTGGTCTTTGCTGCCACCATCAGGAACAGTGTGTGCCCCGACTCTTAGGATCTGAAGATCTATCTCTTTCAGCCTTAGCTCATGAGCCATCCTCTGTTCCTCCTTCTCTTTCTCCAGCCTTGCTAAGTCCCATGTGAGCTGTCTTTTCTCCCTCCGGTCTGTTAACTCCACTTCAGATAAGCCACCGCTAGAGACAGTGCTGCCCTTCCTGGAAATGGTTCTGGGCCCCGCTACTAGGTTCCCCACCTCAGGTTGGTACAAACCAGCTCCCTCACTGTCGGGCTCTCTATCCCTGTCCTCCTCCTCAGCCTTGCTTTCTCGTCGTGCTTCCCCCCAAGCCCTTAAGCTGGCTTGGAGTGCACCCTTCTTTGCTCCTGGGGGACAATACACCCCCTCCCGCTGACAAAACTCCCTGAGTTGGGCCACAGTATAGGTTTCCAGGTCTTCTAGCACAAACTCCATTTTGCCCACTCAGAACAGAAGACAGGTTTTTACAGAAGCAATGCAGGGGGGTACCTTATATAATACCTCCTCCCACCACCAGAGTAAATTTGGAAAAAACAAAAACTCACAATTAGGAAGGCCGCTTTGAGAAAACTCCAGGTGTAGGCCTATGGACTACCCACAGTTATTGTCGAGTATACGTAGGCACAGCTCTATCCCACCGCTGCCACCAATTATGTTAGAAAAACCCCACTCCCACACCGGAAAGGGTGGTGGTAACGGGGTCTCTCCAGACATACACAGTGGTAGCTTGGCTCGAGGGGTCAGGGGTCAGGCACCGTGTTAAGCATACGTCATACCCACACAATAACCATGCGTGCATCCGTTCCAAAAACGACACTACACCTTAAAAATTATGAAAATATCTCTGTGTTTATCTTCTTTTCTCTTAGTTGCTGATTGAATAAATAATAATACAATCACAGTACACAAGCTTCTCCTTAAAAAGTGCAGGTCAAATAAATAGTAACACTTTACAGGTGCAATAAATAGGATCAGGTCAAATAAATACTGTGAGGGAATAAATACTGTACAGAAATAAGTTAGCTCAGGACAATAAATACATTACAGGAATAATTTAGATAAATACAATAAATACAGTACCCTCAATAAATAATAAAAGCCAACAGTGACACTTGTAAATCAGATCACATTTTAAATACTATGGGCTGATTTGGCCCAGTCACAGCTTGTGGTTAGGTGGATGGCCTGAGTGTGTCTCACCTAGCTTGGGTAAGGCTGAGGCTAAAACTGAGGTAGATCAAGGGTAATCTAGGAATCTGGCTCTCCCAAACTACACAACCCCTCACACAGGTCACTGTATCAGTCTCAGTCCACCCCTGGCACTTCCAGGCTGGTTCTAACACCTCTTTATCCCTTAGGATGGTCTCTTAGAGCTCCACAGGGCCTTAGGCGCCCTCTATTCCACTTACTGCCCTTTTTATGAAGCTCCGACGCCGCTGGAGTCGTGTCGACGCCGTGAGGCGGCTCCGGTTCGATGTCGGCGGCCTCGGCGCAATGTCAGTCCTTGACGACGCCGGTAGGCGGTTCCGGTTCGATGTCGGCGGCCTCGGCTCGATCTCGACCTCCGGTTCGATGACGTCGGGCAGTCTTGGCTCGATGTCGACTTCGGGCGGCTCCGGTCCGATGGCGACCTCAGGTTCGATGACGTCGGCCGGCCTTGGCTCGATGTCGACTTCCGGCGGCTCCGGAGTGCGATCCCCACTCCCGACCTCCGGTGCTCCTCTCCTCAGGTTCCGGCGACTCCGGAGTGCGATCTCCACTCCCGACCTCCGGCACGCTTCACCTCGGTCTCCGGCGACTCCGGAGGGCGGACTTCACTCCCCCGTCGACGCCGCTCACTCGACCTCAGGTGACTTCCTCCTCGACCTCTGGTACTCTCTACGACCTCCGTCGGCGCCCTCTCTCGACCTCTGGCGGCTCCGGGTACGACGTCTGCTTTTCCAGTCAGCGCCGCTTCTCCACCTCGGGCTCCAGGTCTCCAGGCTACTCGACGTCGGACTCCAGGGAAACCAGTATCCAGGTCAGGATCTTGCTGTTCTTGGATTCTAAGGCCTGTTCCTGCTGTCCAGGTCCTTAAGATGGTTTTTCTTGCTTCTTCCCACACAGGGCTCCAGGCTGGGCTCAGTCAGTAGGGACTAGTATCAAGGGTGGGTTTATGGACCCCACTCCAGGCACAAGTTTCCACCCCTGCTGCCTCACTCCTTCCTCCTTCAGGTTTCTGCTGCTCACTCTTCACCAGTCAGGTGCCAACTGCCAGCTCCAACTGTCAACTCTCTGTCTTAGCTTCCCAACATTCTAAACCGCCTCCAACTGTCACAGGGTTCTGGAATGTTCTGGAAGGTGCTGGTAGGTTCCAGTGGGTGCTGGTGATGTCACAGGTGGCCACCATTTTGTGCTCCAGGCCCTCAGACAGAAGTTCCAGGGGTAGCTAAAATGGCTCCCTGAATCTGCAGCAACACTAAAAAAATCTGGTGGTTCCCAAAAAGGAAAAATACCAACAGGGTTTGAGGCAAAAGTGGGACAAAATAAATAATGATGAGGAGGGACCACCCAAAGGGCTGACAGGTCTAACACGCGTCCCCCCCAGCTGAAAGTGGGGAGAGCTACCCAACCCCTTGGGAGTTCTCATCACTAAGGCGGAAATACCTTGAGAGACCGTCTGCATTGGCGTGGTCCACTCCAGGCCGATGTTCCACCTGAAAGTCCATTCCCTGTAGGGAAATAGACCACCTCAACAACTTGGGATTCTCCCCCTTCATCTGCATCAGCCAACGAAGGGGTCTGTGGTCGGTCTGAACCAGGAAGTGCGAGCCAAACAGGTATGGCCGCAACTTCTTCAGAGCCCATACCACTGCAAAGGCTTCACGCTCTATTGCACTCCACTTCTGTTACCTGGGAAGTAGTCTCCGGGATAGGAAGACCACGGGTTGATCCAGACCCTCTTCATTGAGTTGCGATAACACTGCCCCAATGCCATGTTCTGATGCATCCGTCTGGACAATGAACTCCTTGGAAAAGTCTGGGGCCCTTAAGACCGGGGCCTCGCACATGGCTTTCTTCAGTCTCACAAAGGCCTGCTGACAAGCCTCCGTCCAGACTACCCGTCGAGGTTGTTTCTTGGACGTGAGCTCCGTGAGGGGGGCTACGATGGTACCGTACCCCTTCACGAAGCGGCGGTAATATCCCGTGAGGCCCAGAAAAGCTCGGACCTCAGTCTGGGTCTTGGGGGGTTCCCAGGCCATGATGGCCTCGATCTTCGCCTGGAGGGGTTGCACCGCTCCCCTACCCACCAAGTGTCCAAGGTACACTACCGACCCCTGCCCGATCTGGCACTTGCTGGCCTTGATCGTCAATCCAGCTTGTCTCAGGGCCTGGAGAACAGCTTGCAGGTGACGCAAGTGATCCTCCCAGCTGTTACTGAAGACGGCTATGTCATCCAGATAAGCAGCAGAGAAACTCTCCATTCCGGTGAGGATCTGGTTTACCAGGCGCTGAAACGTGGCAGGTGCGTTCTTGAGCCCAAAGGGCATCACACAGAACTGGTAGTGGCCATTGGGCGTGGAGAAGGCTGACCTTTCTCTTGCTCCATCAGTCAAAGAGATCTGCCAGTACCCAGAAGTAAGGTCAAAGGTACTTAGATATTGGGCAGCTCCCAGCCGGTCAATCAATTCATCCGCCCTAGGGATCGGATGAGCATCAGTTTTGGTCACTGAATTCAGTCCCCGGTAGTCCACACAGAACCTCAGTTCCGGTTGGGCACCCGGTGATGCAGCTTTTGGTACTAGTACCACCGGACTGGACCAGGGGCTGCTAGAAGGTTCGATCACTCCTAGCTCCAGCATCTTAGTGACTTCACTGTGAATGCTGGCCTTCACCTTGTCTGACATCCGGTAGATCTTGGACTTCACAGGTGGGCTGTCTCCTGTGTCCACGTCATGGACGCACAGGTGAGTCCTACCCGGGACAAGGGAGAACAACGAAGAGTACTGCCCCAGGACCTGGCGACAGTCCTCCTGCTGTTCAGGAGTTAGAGATGGGGAGAGAATCACTCCCTCCACCGACCCATCCTTCTCTTGAGACGCAAACAAATCGGGGAGAGGCTCGCTTTCCGCGTCCTCTGCTCCGTCAGTCACCATCATCAAGATGACTTCGGGCCTCTCGTGGTGGGGTTTGAGGCGGTTGGCGTGCAGCACCCGTAGGGGCTGACGAGGGGTCTTCAGGTCCACCAAGTAGGTAGCCTTACCCTTCTTCTCCAACACCTCAAAGGGTCCTGACCAGCGATCCTGGAGGGCGCTAAGCTCTCCTGGTTCGATCACCCACACCTTCTGGCCAGGCTCCAACTCCACCGGGTGAGCATTGTGGTCATACCACGCCTTCATCACTGCTTGGCTGGCTTCCAAGTTGTCAGAAGCTTGCTTCCACAACTTAGCCATTTGGCTCCGGAAGGCCAGCATGTAGCTCACCACATCCTGGGGAAGCTTTCTGGGAGTTCTTTCCCATCCGTCTCTCACCAGGTTGAGAGGTCCACGTACAGGGTGCCCATACAGAAGCTCGAAGGGGCTGAAGCCCACTCCCTTCTGTGGCACTTCCCTGTAAGAAAAGAGTAGACAGGGTAGGAGGACGTCCCATTTCCTCCGCAGGCTTTCAGGCAGACTTCTGATCATGCCTTTCAAGGTTTTGTTAAACCTCTCCACCAGACCATTGGTCTGGGGGTGGTAAGGAGTGGTGAACCGGTACGTCACTCCACACTCCTTCCACATCGCCCGCATGTACGCTGACATGAAGTTGGTCCCCCTGTCGGACACAACTTCCTTGGGAAAACCCACTCGGGTAAAGATTCCCATCAGGGCCCTAGCCACAACAGGTGCTGTTATGGTCCTCAGAGGTATTGCCTCTGGGTACCGTGTGGCATGATCCACCAGGACCAGGATAAACCTGTGACCAGCTGACGTTGGCGGATCTAACGGACCCACAATGTCGATGCCCACCCTTTCAAAGGGGGTGCTAACGACTGGAAGTGGTTCCAGGGGAGCTTTCAGCTTCACCCCTGTTTTCCCACTGGCTTGGCAAGACACACATGTCCGGCAGTAGGTATCGGACGACACTTTCATTTGAGGCCAATAAAAGTGTGGAACAAGACGGGCGAAGGTCTTGTCTTGCCCCAGGTGTCCTGCCAATGGGATCTCGTGAGCCAACTCCAGAAGGAAGGCTCGATAACGTTGAGGGACTACCAAGGCTCGTGACGATCCGTGTAGGGGTGCCTTGGGTTCACTGTAGAGGAGGCCATCCTCCCAGTAAACACTGTAGTTCCCTTCAACGTTCCCTGCTGCCTGGGCTTGGGCCTGACGCCTTAGCCCCTCAAGGGTAGGGCACTCCCTCTGGCCCTGGCAGAATTCCTCCCTGGACGGGCCTCCCTCCACGTGCCACTCGGCCGGGATGGGTAGGTCCTCCAGTTTGGTAACGTCCCCCACCGCAGACTCCTGGTCCACCACCTCCGGTGGCCTATCCGTCCTACGGGGTGTGGACGCCGAGGCAGGCTCCTCCTGTCCTCGGTTCTTCCCTTGACTGGCAGCTGGCTGGGCCTTTGTTCCAGGCTCCAGCCGAAACGAACTCCCTCTCCGGGTAGTCGCGGACCTTGTGCTCACACAGGCCCAGTCAGGTGTACCCAGCATCTCAGTATGAGTCCGGTATTCCACCTCCTTCCAAGCATTGTGCTCCATGTCATTCCCCAGCAGACAATCGACTGGCACGGCAGGGCTTACGGCAACTCGAAGTGAACCTGCAACCCCCCCCCATTCAAAGGGAACCTCGGCCACTGGATAGTGGCCTGTTCTGCCGTCAGCCATCGCGGCTGGGTGGAGTACATCGGGAATTACCTGCTCTGGAGACACCAGTTGGCTACGCACCATAGTCATACTGGCTCCTGTGTCTCTCAGAGCCTCCCCTCTTTGGCCGTTGATGGTGACCCACTGCCCATACTTTACGGTATTTGCGGGCACCTGGATCTTAGGAACCATCTCCCGTTCTCCCAGGGACACTAAAGTGACACCCGCCCACTCCCTTCCCTTAGTTAAGGGCATCTCCTCCCCGAGCACTACACTAGCTACTCCGGGGGTCTTTCCTCCAATGGGAGGGGGTGGTCGTTTCAGGCACTTCGGATCTCCTTTATAGTGTCCAACGCCACCGCACTCGTAGCAATGGACAACCCTTGGCTGCTGACTCTGGCCAGGATTAGGGTTTCTGGGTGGGTTAGCCCTAGGGGTGAATCCTGTTCCCTTCCCTTGGAAGTTATTTGGGGGCCTTTGGAGAACTCCTTTTTCTTTTCCCCTCCCTCTTTCTTCTGGGGGGTGCCCTGTCCGGCCTTTTGAGTATCCCCTCCAGTCCCCCTTGTGGACACCCGGGTACTAGCCCAAATGTCCGCCTCCTCAGCAAGCTTCCGGGGACTGGTCAGCTTGCTATCCACCAGGTGTTGACGCAGTTCAGGGAAACATTTCTCGAGCAGGTGTTCCTTCAGTACTAGATCAAACAACCCCTCGTAGTTCCTCACTTCACTGCCCTGAATCCAACCCTCTAGTGCCTTCTTTGCATAGTCCAGGAAGTCCACCCAATTCTGTGTGCCCAGTTTGTGACTACCCCTGAACTTCTGTCTGTACTTTTCGGGTGTTAGTCCAAACTTTCTTATGAGCGCCACTTTCATGGTGGGGTAGTGGGTCTGCTCATCCTCCTCGAGGGCCAATAAAGCATCCCTACCAGCTGGAGGCATGTACTTGTACAATCCCGCTCCCCAGTACTTCTCTGGAACCCCATGGGCCCTTAACGAGACCTCATAGGCCGCTAGCCACTTGGCAATATCGTCGCCCACTCCATAGCTAGCTACTATGTCCTTTGGCAGGTAGGGTTTGGGTTCCCTGGTGAACTCTCTTTCTTGGTCTTTGCTGCCACCATTAGGAACAGTGTGTGCCCCGACTCTCAGGATCTGAAGATCTATCTCTTTCAGCCTTATCTCATGAGCCATCCTCTGTTCCTCCTTCTCTTTCTCCAGCCTTGCTAAGTCCCATGTGAGCTGTCTTTTCTCCCTCCGGTCTGTTAACTCCACTTCAGACAAGCCACTGCTAGAGGCACTGCTGCCCTTCCTGGAAAGTGTCCTGGGCCCCGCTAACAGGTTCCCCACCTCAGGTTGGTACAAACCAGCTCCCTCACTGTCGGGCTCTCTATCCCTGTCCTCCTCCTCAGCCTTGCTTTCTCGGCGTGCCTCCCCCCAAGCCCTTAAGCTGGTTTGGAGTGCACCCTTCTTTGCTCCTGGGGGACAATACACCCCCTCCCGCTGACAAAACTCCCTGAGTTGGGCCACAGTGTACGTTTCTAAATTCTCCAGTACAAACTCCATCTTGCCCACTCAGGTCAGAGGACAGTTATTTGCAGTAACTATGCAGGGGGGTACCTTATATAATACCTCCTCCCACCACCAGAGTAAATTTGGAAAAAACAAAAACCCACAATTAGGAAGGCCGCTTTGAGAAAACTCCCGGTGTAGGCCTATGGACTACCCACAGTTATTGTTGAGTATACGTAGGCACAGCTCTATCCCACCACTGAACACCAATTAATGTTGGAAATACTCCACTCCCACACCGAAAAGGGTGGTGGTAACGGGGTCTCTCCAGACACACAGTGGTAGCTTGGCTCGAGTGGTCAGGTGTCAGGCACCGTGCTAAGCATACGTCATACCCATACAATAACCATGCGTGCATCCGTTCCAAAAACGACTCTACACCGTAAAAATTATGAAAATATTTCTCTTTATCTTCTTTTTCTCTTAGTTGCTGATTAGATAAATAATAACACAATCACAATATACAAGGCTTTTTAAATAGTGCAGGTCAAATAAATACTGTCTTAAGGATTCAATAAATAGGGGTGATCATAAATAATTAAGGCATACATATAAGTGCATTACATACAGGCAATTAAATATTCTGAGGCAATAAATACTGCAAACCAATAAATATTGTGCGACAATAAATACTGTGGAACAATAAATACAGTGAAGCAATAAATAGGTTAAATACAATAAATACAGTGCTCTCAATAAATAATTAAAAGCTGACAGTGACACTTATAGAATCAGATCACATTTGAGATTACTATGGGCTGATTTGGCCCAGGCACAGCTTGTGGTTAGGTGGATGGCTTGAGGGTGTCTAATCCCTGGCTTGGACAAGGCTGAGGCCCAAACTGAGGTAGATAAAGGGGAGGAATTCTAGAGATCTGGCTCTCTCACTCTACACAACCCCTCTGAATTAGTCTCAGCTCACCCCTGGCACAATCAAGATGGTTCCAGCACCTCTCTAGCCCCTAGAGTAGTCTCTTAGGAATCCACAGGGCCTTAGGCGCCCTCTATTCCACTTACTGCCCTTTTTCTGAAGCTCCGACGCCGCTGGAGTCGTGTCGACGCCGTGAGGCGGTTCCGGCTCGATGTCGGCGGCCTCGGCGCAATGTCAGTTCTTGACGACGCCGGTAGGCGGTTCCGGTTCGATGTCGGCGGCCTCAGCTCGATCTCGACCTCCGGTTCGATGACGTCGGGCAGTCTTGGCTCGATGTCGACTTCGGGCGGCTCCGGTCCGATGGCGACCTCAGGTTCGATGACGTCGGCCGGCCTTGGCTCGATGTCGACTTCCGGCGGCTCCGGAGTGCGATCCCCACTCCCGACCTCCGGTGCTCCTCTCCTCAGGTTCCGGCGACTCCGGAGTGCGACCTCACTCCCGACCTCCGGTGCTCCTCTCCTCAGGTTCCGGCGACTCCGGAGTGCGATCTCCACTCCCGACCTCCGGCACGCTTCACCTCGGTCTCCGGCGACTCCGGAGGGCGGACTTCACTCCCCCGTCGACACCGCTCACTCGACCTCGGGTGACTTCCTCCTCGACCTCTGGTACTCTCTACGACCTCCGTCGGCGCCCTCTCTCGACCTCTGGCGGCTCCGGGTACGACGTCTGCTTTTCCAGTCAGCGCCGCTTCTCCACCTCGGGCTCCAGGTCTCCAGGCTACTCGACGTCGGACTCCAGGGAAACCAGTATCCAGGTCAGGATCTTGCTGTTCTTGGATTCTAAGGCCTGTTCCTGCTGTCCAGGTCCTTAAGATGGTTTTTCTTGCTTCTTCCCACACAGGGCTCCAGGCTGGGCTCAGTCAGTAGGGACTAGTATCAAGGGTGGGTTTATGGACCCCACTCCAGGCACAAGTTTCCACCCCTGCTGCCTCACTCCTTCCTCCTTCAGGTTTCTGCTGCTCACTCTTCACCAGTCAGGTGCCAACTGCCAGCTCCAACTGTCAACTCTCTGTCTTAGCTTCCCAACATTCTAAACCGCCTCCAACTGTCACAGGGTTCTGGAATGTTCTGGAAGGTGCTGGTAGGTTCCAGTGGGTGCTGGTGATGTCACAGGTGGCCACCATTTTGTGCTCCAGGCCCTCAGACAGAAGTTCCAGGGGTAGCTAAAATGGCTCCCTGAATCTGCAGCAACACTAAAAAAATCTGGTGGTTCCCAAAAAGGAAAAATACCAACAGGGTTTGAGGCAAAAGTGGGACAAAATAAATAATGATGAGGAGGGACCACCCAAAGGGCTGACAGGTCTAACACGCGTCCCCCCCAGCTGAAAGTGGGGAGAGCTACCCAACCCCTTGGGAGTTCTCATCACTAAGGCGGAAATACCTTGAGAGACCGTCTGCATTGGCGTGGTCCACTCCAGGCCGATGTTCCACCTGAAAGTCCATTCCCTGTAGGGAAATAGACCACCTCAACAACTTGGGATTCTCCCCCTTCATCTGCATCAGCCAACGAAGGGGTCTGTGGTCGGTCTGAACCAGGAAGTGCGAGCCAAACAGGTATGGCCGCAACTTCTTCAGAGCCCATACCACTGCAAAGGCTTCACGCTCTATTGCACTCCACTTCTGTTCCCTGGGAAGTAGTCTCCGGGATAGGAAGACCACGGGTTGATCCAGACCCTCTTCATTGAGTTGCGATAACACTGCCCCAATGCCATGTTCTGATGCATCTGTCTGGACAATGAACTCCTTGGAAAAGTCTGGGGCCCTTAAGACCGGGGCCTCGCACATGGCTTTCTTCAATCTCACAAAGGCCTGCTGACAAGCCTCCGTCCAGACTACCCGTCGAGGTTGTTTCTTGGACGTGAGCTCCGTGAGGGGGGCTACGATGGTACCGTACCCCTTCACGAAGCGGCGGTAGTATCCCGTGAGGCCCAGAAAAGCTCGGACCTCAGTCTGTGTCTTGGGGGGTTCCCAGGCCATGATGGCCTCGATCTTCGCCTGGAGGGGTTGCACCGCTCCCCTACCCACCAAGTGTCCAAGGTACACTACCGACCCCTGCCCGATCTGGCACTTGCTGGCCTTGATCGTCAATCCAGCTTGTCTCAGGGCCTGGAGAACAGCTTGCAGGTGACGCAAGTGATCCTCCCAGCTGTTACTGAAGACGGCTATGTCATCCAGATAAGCAGCAGAGAAACTCTCCATTCCGGTGAGGATCTGGTTTACCAGGCGCTGAAACGTGGCAGGTGCGTTCTTGAGCCCAAAGGGCATCACACAGAACTGGTAGTGGCCATTAGGCGTGGAGAA
The DNA here is from genome assembly GCF_964204655.1 of Triturus cristatus. Classification (NCBI taxonomy): domain Eukaryota; kingdom Metazoa; phylum Chordata; class Amphibia; order Caudata; family Salamandridae; genus Triturus; species Triturus cristatus. The sequence continues at coordinate 310,970,005 of NC_140582.1, forward strand.
GGCTGACCTTTCCCTTGCTCCATCAGTCAAAGAGATCTGCCAGTACCCAGAAGTAAGGTCAAAGGTACTTAGATATTGGGCAGCTCCCAGCCGGTCAATCAATTCATCCGCCCTAGGGATCGGATGAGCATCAGTTTTGGTCACTGAATTCAGTTCCCGGTAGTCCACACAGAACCTCAGTTCCGGTTGGGCACCCGGTGGTGCAGCTTTTGGTACTAACACCACCGGACTGGACCAGGGGCTGCTAGAAGGTTCGATCACTCCTAGCTCCAGCATCTTAGTGACTTCACTGTGAATGCTGGCCTTCACCTTGTCTGTCATCCGGTAGATCTTGGACTTCACGGGTGGGCTGTCTCCTGTGTCCACGTCATGGACGCACAGGTGAGTCCTACCCGGGACAAGGGAGAACAACGAAGAGTACTGCCCCAGGACCTGGCGACAGTCCTCCTGCTGTTCAGGAGTTAGAGATGGGGAGAGAATCACTCCCTCCACCGACCCATCCTTCTCTTGAGACGCAAACAAATCGGGGAGAGGCTCGCTTTCCGCGTCCTCTGCTCCGTCAGTCACCATCATCAAGATGACTTCGGGCCTCTCGTGGTGGGGTTTGAGGCGGTTGGCGTGCAGCACCCGTAGGGGCTGACGAGGGGTCTTCAGGTCCACCAAGTAGGTAGCCTTACCCTTCTTCTCCAACACCTCAAAGGGTCCTGACCAGCGATCCTGGAGGGCGCTAAGCTCTCCTGGTTCGATCACCCACACCTTCTGGCCAGGCTCCAACTCCACCGGGTGAGCATTGTGGTCATACCACGCCTTCATCACTGCTTGGCTGGCTTCCAAGTTGTCAGAAGCTTGCTTCCACAACTTAGCCATTTGGCTCCGGAAGGCCAGCATGTAGCTCACCACATCCTGGGGAAGCTTTCTGGGAGTTCTTTCCCATCCGTCTCTCACCAGGTTGAGAGGTCCACGTACAGGGTGCCCATACAGAAGCTCGAAGGGGCTGAAGCCCACTCCCTTCTGTGGCACTTCCCTGTAAGAAAAGAGTAGACAGGGTAGGAGGACGTCCCATTTCCTCCGCAGGCTTTCAGGCAGACTTCTGATCATGCCTTTCAAGGTTTTGTTAAACCTCTCCACCAGACCATTGGTCTGGGGGTGGTAAGGAGTGGTGAACCGGTACGTCACTCCACACTCCTTCCACATCGCCCGCATGTACGCTGACATGAAGTTGGTCCCCCTGTCGGACACAACTTCCTTGGGAAAACCCACTCGGGTAAAGATTCCCATCAGGGCCCTAGCCACAACAGGTGCTGTTATGGTCCTCAGAGGTATTGCCTCTGGGTACCGTGTGGCATGATCCACCAGGACCAGGATAAACCTGTGACCAGCTGACGTTGGCGGATCTAACGGACCCACAATGTCGATGCCCACCCTTTCAAAGGGGGTGCTAACGACTGGAAGTGGTTCCAGGGGAGCTTTCAGCTTCACCCCTGTTTTCCCACTGGCTTGGCTAGCTACTATGTCCTTTGGCAGGTAGGGTTTGGGTTCCCTGGTGAACTCTTGGTCTTTGCTGCCACCATCAGGAACAGTGTGTGCCCCGACTCTTAGGATCTGAAGATCTATCTCTTTCAGCCTTAGCTCATGAGCCATCCTCTGTTCCTCCTTCTCTTTCTCCAGCCTTGCTAAGTCCCATGTGAGCTGTCTTTTCTCCCTCCGGTCTGTTAACTCCACTTCAGATAAGCCACCGCTAGAGACAGTGCTGCCCTTCCTGGAAATGGTTCTGGGCCCCGCTACTAGGTTCCCCACCTCAGGTTGGTACAAACCAGCTCCCTCACTGTCGGGCTCTCTATCCCTGTCCTCCTCCTCAGCCTTGCTTTCTCGTCGTGCTTCCCCCCAAGCCCTTAAGCTGGTTTGGAGTGCACCCTTCTTTGCTCCTGGGGGACAATACACCCCCTCCCGCTGACAAAACTCCCTGAGTTGGGCCACAGTATAGGTTTCCAGGTCTTCTAGCACAAACTCCATTTTGCCCACTCAGAACAGAAGACAGGTTTTTACAGAAGCAATGCAGGGGGGTACCTTATATAATACCTCCTCCCACCACCAGAGTAAATTTGGAAAAAACAAAAACTCACAATTAGGAAGGCCGCTTTGAGAAAACTCCAGGTGTAGGCCTATGGACTACCCACAGTTATTGTCGAGTATACGTAGGCACAGCTCTATCCCACCGCTGCCACCAATTATGTTAGAAAAACCCCACTCCCACACCGGAAAGGGTGGTGGTAACGGGGTCTCTCCAGACATACACAGTGGTAGCTTGGCTCGAGGGGTCAGGGGTCAGGCACCGTGTTAAGCATACGTCATACCCACACAATAACCATGCGTGCATCCGTTCCAAAAACGACACTACACCTTAAAAATTATGAAAATATCTCTGTGTTTATCTTCTTTTCTCTTAGTTGCTGATTGAATAAATAATAATACAATCACAGTACACAAGCTTCTCCTTAAAAAGTGCAGGTCAAATAAATAGTAACACTTTACAGGTGCAATAAATAGGATCAGGTCAAATAAATACTGTGAGGGAATAAATACTGTACAGAAATAAGTTAGCTCAGGACAATAAATACATTACAGGAATAATTTAGATAAATACAATAAATACAGTACCCTCAATAAATAATAAAAGCCAACAGTGACACTTGTAAATCAGATCACATTTTAAATACTATGGGCTGATTTGGCCCAGTCACAGCTTGTGGTTAGGTGGATGGCCTGAGTGTGTCTCACCTAGCTTGGGTAAGGCTGAGGCTAAAACTGAGGTAGATCAAGGGTAATCTAGGAATCTGGCTCTCCCAAACTACACAACCCCTCACACAGGTCACTGTATCAGTCTCAGTCCACCCCTGGCACTTCCAGGCTGGTTCTAACACCTCTTTATCCCTTAGGATGGTCTCTTAGAGCTCCACAGGGCCTTAGGCGCCCTCTATTCCACTTACTGCCCTTTTTATGAAGCTCCGACGCCGCTGGAGTCGTGTCGACGCCGTGAGGCGGCTCCGGTTCGATGTCGGCGGCCTCGGCGCAATGTCAGTTCTTGACGACGCCGGTAGGCGGTTCCGGTTCGATGTCGGCGGCCTCGGCTCGATGTCGACCTCCGGTTCGATGACGTCGGGCTGTCTTGGCTCGATGTCGACTTCCGTCGGCTCCGGAGTGCGACCTCCACTCCCCACCTCCGGCACGATTCTCTTCAGGTTCCGGCGACTCCGGAGTGCGACCTCCACTCCCGACCTCCGGCACGATTCTCTTCAGGTTCCGGCGACTCCGGAGTGCGATCTCCACTCCCGACCTCCGGCACTCTTCACCTCGGTCTCCGGCGACTCCGGAGGGCGGACTTCACTCCCCCGTCGACGCCGCTCACTTGACCTCAGGTGTCTTCCTCCTCGACCTCTGGTACTCTCCACGACCTCCGTCGGCGCCCTCTCTCGACCTCTGGCGGCTCCGGGTACGACGTCTGCTTTCCAGTCAGCGCCGCTTCTCCACCTCGGGCTCCAGGTCTCAGGCTTCTCGACGTCGGACTCCAGGGAAACCAATAAACAGGTCAGATTCTTGCTTTTCTTTACTTCTAAGGCCTGTTCCTGCTGTCCAGGTCCTTAAGATGGTTTTTCTTGCTTCTTCCCACACAGGGCTCCAGGCTGGGCTCAGTCAGTAGGGACTAGTATCAAGGGTGGGTTTATGAACCCCACTCCAGGCACAAGTTTCCACCCCTGCTGCCTCACTCCTTCCTCCTTCAGGTTTCTGCTCCTCTCACTTCACCAGTCAGGTGCCAACTGCCAGCTCCAACTGTCAACTCTGTCTTAGCTTCCCAACATTCTAAACCGCCTCCAACTGTCACAGGGCTCCAGAATGTTGCAGAAGGTTCTAGTAGGTTCCAGTGGGTTCTGATGATGTCACAGGTGGCCACCATTTTGTGCTCCAGGCCCTCAGACAGAAGTTCCAGGGGTAGATAAAATGGCTCCCTGAATCTGCATCAATACTAAAAAGTCTGGTGGTTCCCAAAAAGGAAAAAATACTAACAGGGTTTGAGGCAAAAGTGGGACAAAATAAATAATGATGAGGAGGGACCACCCAAAGGGCTGACAGGTCTAACAGATAATAACTTCAGTTATTATCATTTTAGTTTTCCTATTTCAGTCAGCGGCTCTCGGGGAGGGGTGGGGCTGGTCAGAGCAGAAGGAGGAGTGGTTTACACTCCCTAAATGCACACAACTGCTTTGCTGGCCCTCTTGGGCATGCCAAACAGTCTTGCGCACTTTACATCTTCCCCATCAGGCTGCATTACACAGCCTGGTGAGGAACGTGCTAGGCTTCCCATTCCCCATCTGAGCGCCGAACCAAGGTGCTCAGACCAATCACAACGCTGAATTCAGAAAGTCAGAAAGTTATATTTGCAGCAGAAAATTGCTCCATTTACACATTTTGCAACTCAGTCATTTTGGGTCCTAAGCCCAGCTGAGAAAGGAGGAGGGTGATGTGTGGACCTAGCTACCCCACCATGTAAACAAATCCTAGTCAAATAAATGTCAACCAAAAGCAATCCTGGCCTTGGGAAGTGAGGAATCTCCTTCACAGAGAGCAATGACACCTTGTGGTGGAAGTCAGAGATCCCTGGAAGCCACAAAGCCGATCCACCCGGTTTCAACCAAGACCATTACCATCCGGATATGGAACACGAGGACCATGTATGAGAAAGGCAAGAATGACCATGTGGCAATAAAGATGAAGAAAGGCAATCTTGCCCCGCTTGGCAAGCTCCAGGAGAAATGCTGCTGCATTCTTGACACTAGGAAGAGAAAGTCACACATACTTAGGGAGTATCACTGATGCTAACACCAGCAGCCAATAGAGATCGGATTAGATGGGAAGCCCATGGTCCCAGAATCATCATAGCAACCTTCCGTACAAAAAAAGGAAGATCAACATGAATGTTATCCAGTGCCATGCACCTACAAAGGACAGCACAGAGGAAAAAGATCAGTTTTACAACAGACTCCAGTCCATCATGAAGAAATGCCTTGAGAGAGAGACAACAACATATTGATTGGGGAACCCAATGCTAAGATTAGAAGTTACAATTCTGGGTACGAAGAAGTCTTGGGCAACCATGGCCTTGGCGCCATGAACGAGAAAGGTAAAAGGCTCACATGGCTCTGTGCCCTGAACATTCTGGTGCTGGGCGGTAGTGTATTCCCACAAAAAAGAATGCACAAGGTAACGTGGGTGTCATCAAACCATTTATCAGAGAATCAAATCAATCATGTCTGTATTGCCAAGAATTTCTTGAGGTCGCTGCAGGATGAGAGAGTGATGAGTGAACTGGACGTGGCAGCAGAACATCACCTTGACGTGGCCAGGCTAAAGCTGAAGAAAGCATGGATGGAACTGACAAACCAAATGCCAGCAATATAACATCACCCTCCTGAAAGATGTACAGAAACAGAGTGAATACTCAGTCACCCTCAACAACAGGTTACAAGTCCTGCAAGCCAAGAACTAGAAGACAACAGAGACCCAGTAGAAAGGCAGTGGGAGAAGATCAAAGAAACAGTGACATCATCCTATCAGGAGGTACTCGTAAGAAACACAGGCATACAGAATGGATCTACACAGAGACTGTCTGCAAAATCCAAGACAGAAAGGAAAAGAAAGCTGTAGTCAACACCAACCAAACAAGTGCAGAAAAAGCTAAAGCTCAAGGCGATTACACCAAAAACAACAAGTAAGCAAAGAGAAGCTTTAGAACAGATAAGTGAAGAGTCGTCAGTGGTCTTGCCACAGAAGCCCAGGAAGCATCAAACCATTGAAATTTGAAAAGGACTCTACAACATAACAAGGAAAATCACCAGCAGATACATCAAGCCAGAATGACCTGTTAAAGACAAAGTTGGGAAGACAGGCCAACCATAAAAGATGGGTGGAGAAATTTGAAGAATTGCTGAACCAGGCCATACTGCAGTCTCTGCCAGATATACAAGCCAGCTGACAAGGACTTGCCAATTGACTGCAGCAGACCAACCAACCAAGGTAGAAATACTGAAAGCCATCAAACATCTGAGAAATGGGAAGGCAGCTGGACCTGACAACATTCCTGAAGAGGAACTGAAGGCAGGCATTGAAACATCAATACATACATCAATAGAAGCTACTCAAATCAAACAAAGCTTTATTTCGATTGTATTGTAACAATCATAAAGGGGCAAGCAGGAGTCACTGGGACCCAACCATTAGGGTTGAAGCCATTTACTCCTGTTGTCTCAGGGCCACCCTTATTATGGATGCTGAGCAACTGGGCCAAGTACCCCTTCAGCACTTGAATCTCAGTAGTAGGGATGGTTGAGCAGTCCAAAGCTTCTCGGGGTGGTGGGAGGTAAATACAGGGGGATGAACAAAGGCTCACAACTCAACATACGTTCAATAGAAGCAATAAATGATTATCCAGTCAATTACTTGCTTTTATGAAAAAGGGATAATTTCTATACAAACACAAATTAGAATACAGCATACACAAACAATACACACAGCCCCCTGAATTGAGGGCTCTAGTGTTCAATAGGCAGGTTCCTTAGTCCCACTTTACTCTTACAAACTAATGGTAGTGGTTATTCCCCAGTCACTGAAGTCAACCATCAGGTTAGGTTTTCCCTACAGGTAGCCCAAGTCAAAAGGTTTCAAGGACCCAAAGCATTATATGGCAGAATAAGTTCCCCCGGGGCATTCTGACTCTAAGATCAGCCTTGTCCTCACAGATGCACTAGTCTTGACAAGCAGGCAGGCAGGCACTGGTGTTCCAAGCTCCTGCGGCAGGTGGCCTTGGATTGTTTTGCTTTTCCTGGGACCTGTCCTCTCTCCCAGCTGGAAGACTGACAGGCCTTAGCATGTCAACACTAAGGGGAGAGCCCTTAGTGGTGACTGTGGTGTTGACACTACAGTGAACACTGAGGGGAGAGCAAACTGTGCACTGCATGTACCATGATACAAAGGAGCAAACTTTTCTGGGTTATGATGTAGTGTCTGGCCATACCCTTTTCACTGCCCAGACTATTTTTCATGGCCTCCTCTACCATTTATCACACATCTCTAATGTTCCTTTTTGTAAAAGTTGCATTCCAGCCCATTGATTACACTTGATCCGGCCCGAGCCGGAGATTACAGCTCGAGCCGTAGATTAAGGCCCTAGCCGGAGAGTACGGTCCGGGTGCGGAGAGTACAGTCCGGGTGCTGTGATTCTGGCCCAACTGCGGACGTAAAGTTAGGAGTCGTAAGTGATTTCTGTGAATACCAAAAATCGTAAGTGCCTTCTGTGAATACAAGAAGTAATACGTTTAGGATTTTGTCTCAGATTAGTTCTGTGAATCGGCCCCTCTGTTCCTATAAACTGGATTTATTGTACTTCTGGAATAAAATGGGAATGGCCAAAGCCTCACCTGCATTCAAGGTTTCTGAATGTTAGGTGCCCCAATCCTAGCAGCCAATTGTAAGAACCCCTTTCAGAAGGCCACAGGGCAAGCATAAGCTACTTGCCCCCAACCGTGGGGGTTGAGGCCATTTACTCCTTCTGTCCCGGAGCCCAATCTACTATGAAGCTTGAGTAACTGGACCAAGTACCCTTCAGCACTTAACTTTCAGTAGTAGCGTGGGCCAAGCAGTCCAAGGCTTCTTTGGGGATGAGAGGCAGGGGGGTGAACAGAGGTTCACAACCCTAAATACACTGAGGAGCAGCAATAAAGGATTGTCCAGTCAAATACATGCTATTATGAAAAAAGGAGAATTTAAATACGAACACAAAGTAACATTTTGCATACACAAACACTACACACAGTCCCTTGAGGTTGGGGTTCTAGTGTTCAATAGGCATGTCCCTGAGTCCCGCTTTCCTCTCACTAACGGTATTGGTTATTCCTCATTTACTATCGGTTACATTCAGGTTAGGTCCCACTAGTAGTCTTAGTCTCAGAAGTCCCACTCTGACTATTATAAAATTCAAAAGTGATCCAGTGCCCGAAGTGCTATGTGGCAGACCAAGTTCTCCAGGGGCATTCCAGCTGTATGATCAATCTTACCCACTCCTGCAGGGATTGTGCCACCAGAGTCTCCAGGAGTGTTTCACTTGTGGACATCGCAGAGAGCTGCAACAACTGCTGTTGGTGAATAGCATTTGCGTCTCTGCAAAGGCAGTGGCAGGGCATTCATGGCGCTTCGTTCGGTGACACATTAAGTTAATCTGATCCTTCTCAAAGGTGGGACGGGGGTTTGATTGCTCCGGCTTTGATTCTCAGTGGTGTGCTCAGGTCCACACGGGTCACCATGGTGATCTCTCCTCTCGACGACTCCTTGAACCAGGCAACAGTCCTTGTCCTTTAAGGGGGCTCCCTCTGGCATACGCTGTCACCGACCTTTCTCCACACACTGGCAGCGGCCCAATCGACACAGCCGTGTTGCAGCTGGGGCACTCAGGCCAGGGGGGCACATCTGTTACCATGCAAAAGTCTTTTTCATCCCAACCCTCTACTTTCAGGTCAGGAAGGGCAATAGAACCCTTCTAAAACTGGCAGCATTTAAGCAAAAAAATGCTGCCCCGTGGAGGACAAAAATAAAATTTGCATTTTTATTGTGGGTTGCCTTTCCCCAATGCAGAGGTGCACTGTGGAATCAACTCTGCTTTGTGGAAATAGTAAATGTCACATGACATTCTCAGTTGTAGACCAGGCAAACTGCGACTCACTCACCTTTTCAGGTATGCTGCTTGAAATGTATATAGATTTCCAAAACTCGTCCAGGTGTAGATTTACAAACTTTTTTATGATTTGTGCCCAAAGTGTCTACACTATATCAACAAACTAAATTTTTATTGTGTGAAAACAGATCATATTATTCATGAATTTACAGCTGCATCAAAACAATAATTGGCACGATTATGTTTAGAAACAAAAACAATTGCCCCCCAATTCTATTTGCGCATAGATAACTAAAAACTCAGATATATTTTTTCTTGCCACATTTACACTATAGTACCCACAAAAAGTGGAACAGGAGGAAGAATCTGGTGCAAAAGCACACCCCTTTAGGGAAAACGCAAGGTTTGTTTAAAACTGCCCTCATAAACGATTTACTGGTTTGAAGGAAATGTAAAATATAATGACCTTACTTGCAACACCAGTATGCACGAGGGCAGAAAGAGGCACAACTAGGTGGCATGCAACCTTTGATAAAGGGGGACTATATGGGGATGCTCCCGTTTGCACTCCAGTTTTAGTGACTAATACGATGAAATTTGAACATCCGTGCGTGTTCACACAGAAAGTGACAAGTAAGGTCATTATATTTCCTTCAGACCAGTAAATCGTTTGTTATGGGGAATTAGAATAATGGTATCGCTAGTCCTGAGGAGGGCCAAACGACCCTCAGTGGGCAGTAAAAATGGACAAAACATGTCAACACATAAGGCAGTAAGTAGAGACGAAGGCGTCCAAATTATCCCCTAGATCATCCCGACATTTTCATTTTTTACTTCTATCCAGGAAACCCATGATTAAAGACTGTGAAAGGCATTCCTGCGGTAGTTTTATGTTTTCACCTTGATTGATTGTTTATATTCAGTTTACTGTGTGGATCCCAACAAATTTGTTTATTTTGTCCTCCCTTTGCTCCATCCCAGGCTTTGGTCTGAACGGGGAGTTGTAGCAGCCCTATGATGAAGCATGCCAGAATTAGTGGGTGAGGGCAGGTTTAAACAAAACTTGCGTTTTCCCCGAGTGGGTGTGCTTTTACACCAGTCTCTTCCTCCTTTTCCTCTTTTTGTGGGTATTCGAGTTCTATGATAGGGAGGATGGAAAAGAAGTAGTACCTCTCTCCCCTTTTTGATGTGTGCTGAAACCATTTACACTACACTCATGCCAAAACACACTGACCCTCAGTGGTGAGCTCAATTAATTGTCAAATCCTGCATCTATTTCTGCTGACTTTATTCATTGACACTCAAAGCCTCATGAGCTCTTTTCTTTCTGGGCCCAGGGAGAACCTTTATACTGAAAGCTCACCATACTCCATACAATATATGCCCCCACTGATAGTTTGCAAACAGAAAAGGGAGCACATCAGATATGTAAATCTTATATTGTTGCATTTTACAGTTCCTGGAAAAACTTTGTTTAGTTTAATTCTGGTGAGGTTTTTATATGGATGGGCCCTGCCAATGACCAGCACTGACAATGATCAAAATCAGATCTTTAAATGAGCCTATGCAAGGTCCATTTTTTCTGTCCTAGACTCCAACAGTTTCTATCGATGGAAAGGAAGAAGCTGTGTGAGTGAGACTGTCTGGGATGTCTAGGGTGTGTTGCAAGGAACTAATTGCCACACATGCTGCAAGGAAGAGCCTTAGGAAGACTGGAGGGGCATGCTCTGTCCCAGAAGAATGTGTGTGCATCCATCGACTGCAGGGGAGCTAAAGGGATTGCATGACAGGCAGCAGATGGAAGCTCCAGGTGTGTTCACTGAACACTTACCAGTAATCTTCATTACTGTGAGCAACTTTGCTCATTCCAGTGCTTAGTTACTTGCGGTGCATCCACCTCCCTCCAGGTACCAAATGGTCTAGCCCTATAGGGTTCTCTCAACCATAGCAGAACAACAACAAATTCAAATCTATTTTAGGTTTCTACACTAAGGGCCAGATTTACTAACGTTTCACGCAATGCTGTGCAGCAAGGAAAAGGCTTACCCATTAGAAATGTGTTAGACTTCCTTCTGTCAGGCTCACATTCAATTTCTCTGAGGTCAGAGACCAGTAATTCACTTACAGAAATTTAGATGAGCTATCATTAAAACTACTCGGATCGTCCCAGAGTGCTCATAAACCCAGGGTATACAACTATTCTTTTACTTGTTTTAATCGTTGATGTATCCATTTTTATAAACTAGATTAAACTATTTCAACAAGTTTCCAACTCTGTGGTCTGCTTAACCTCAGCCAAAGCAGAGGATGCCACCCCATATAAGGCCAGAATTGGACAAACAGGATTACATCGGGATGATATCATACTCTTACTTTGGAACTGAATCAACAGCTTGGCTATCAGAAGAAAAGGCAGTGAAGGCATAGAACAGCATTGGAGGCAAAGGAAGGGACAGGTCTTCAACCCCAGTGCTTCCTCCTTCAGCAACTCAGAAAGGAAGCATGCAGAAAGAGAATGGTTGGCACTCCAAAATAGGTCCACTTGAGGGGGCCAAAACTGCTATATATCTCTATAGAGGTCACAACAGACAAAAGGAACTTGTGTGATGAAGGGAATAACCAGAAGAGCCAATTCGTCTTCACCGTGTCCTCTTCTTGAATGTGAGAACTGGACTGGCTTGAAGATATTGCTCCGCCTAACAGCCAATATGGAAAGCCAGGTCAGCAAGGGCCTTTAAACCTTTCTTGGAATGCCTGTTCACAATGAACGTTATGACCTTGCTGTGTGTGTGGAGAAGGACTATCTCACACTGCAGGATAATGGAAAACAAGCAGAGATTATGGTGCACTGCTTCAAATTTTCTCCAGTGGAATGAGCCAGACTGTTCTAAAGGCAGCCAACATGCTTCCCCAACAGTCTCACCATGCCATCCTTCTTCCATAAACACAACCACAGATACTGGAAGAGCGAGAAGAAGATATATTTCAATACGTGTTAGGAGCCACCACTGCATTGCGTCCTACAACCTCTCAGTGATAACAACCAGACAACCACTCTCCTGAAAAAGTTGAAAATCGCACTGGAGCAGATACCAGACTAGGTGAACAGGTGCAAGTGAGCATATGCCACCACAAAGCACACAGAAGTCCTGCATAATGGCAAAACAGAAAACCCAATCATGGTAAAACTGGCATGCCCTTATGTGCAAATGTGTCCCACTTCAGATGCTCTCACGCTGAGAAGCAAGGCATCTCCACCCAAAGTCTGTAATCAGGTTGCTTTATACAACAGATCCTTAGCGGGAGTGAGGTAGTACTTCTTGATACTCATGAGGAATGATGGTGAGCAAAGATCGAACACCCCTTGCCTATGTCTGACTGGTGTTGTATACAGATGCTGAGTAGAGCATCTGACCATCCAGGTAAGGATAGAGTGGAAGAATTATAAAACTCACCACCAGGGAAGTTAGGATTATAGTGAACAATCTTGGGAGGACTTGAGACCAACGTTCACCACTCTAAATTGCCAATGGCATGACCATACATAGAATCAGAAACACTGCAAGGTGGCTGGGTGGATAAGAATAAGGAGGTAGGCCTCATGAATATGGCTGGGTGCAAAAACAAAATGATTTTCAACTGGTGCTCCCTACATGATTTCTGTACCAGGAACACCAATGAACACACACTTGACTCACATCTGCTGGGTAAAATGGTTGCATTGCATTCTTCAGCACTGCAATGCCCTGGAGGAGGGCCTTCTGATTTGGAGAGTGTTTTGCCGTTGAGTGAGAACTGCACCTGAACCTTGTGGAATCAAGTCAAAGTTCAAGGAATGACAACTACTAGGACCAAAATGTCAACAATTGTTTTTTTTACAGATGATACTAGATGATATGACCACCATCCATTGGCCTCACCAATGGCAGAAGAGCAGCAAAGTCAGAACTGCTGCTTAGACTTGATGGATGATGTGGAAACATCTGATTTCACACCCCATAAGCAAAAATAGAAATACTGGAGTTAGCCCATTATCAGAGGAAAGGGTCCTGCTACTGACGATAACAGTGGGAAGACGTTCAAGAATTCTCCACATGTTTAGTCTATTCCTTAAACAAATGTGCATGCTTTTGATTTTTTAAAGCCTTGCAAAGATGTTACTGGTTCACAAATATCTGAGTTCTGAAATAAGGAACAGGTTTCAGAGAACAGGCTTTTGGGTTCCTTCAGCCCTCCAATCACAAATATGGATTTGTAGCTAGGTCATCACATCAGACAACGTAGCAAAGTGACATCAGAGAGGACGTTGGATTGCACCTCCATGGCCGTTAGGAACAGAGCACAATCTTCCTAACACTTTGCACTAGACTGCACCGCCTGAAGCCACAACCAGGGACTGAAAAAAATTATCCTCATAAATACTGGTTTGAGTAGCCAGATTCCAACCAGCATAGCACTTCTTCAATGCCACCTGTACATTTATTCACAGGATAAGTGCTCTACTGGATCTGTTACAGTGACCTACTCATAGACCTCGAAAGGCTGACTAAAAGGAGGTCAAGACTCGCTATCGATATTCTGTAGAAAAGGTCATGAGGAAGCTGAGGAGGAGGAAGACTCAGCCAATTAAGATGCAGATAAGGGAGGTGAAGAGGAAGGCATCCCTATTTCAGCATGTCCACTTCTCCAGATTTCTGAGAAGCCACAGCAGTAAAGGACATGATCAGGATCTGAATTTCAGCTTCAAGCACATAATAAGGGACATTTGTCTCTAGCTGTCACCATTTGTCTCTACTATCATCGTGTCTCCCTACCATGAGAGGTAAAATAACATCTGGACAAGTGTTATGTGCTCATTCTCTCCAGCAACTGATGGGCACTGTTGGACTTGGCCCTTTTTGGCTAAAGTTCCTTAAATATGATGCCTTCCTCCTAGACCTTTTTCTGACATTGTGTTGCCGACTTAGATGCTTTGGGCTCTTTGCCACTGCTTATCAGTGTCAAAGTGCAAGTGCTCACTGTATAAAATGTTATGGTAATTGGTTGTCCATAATTGGCATGTTTGTCTTACTAGTAAAGACGGTAGTAAAGTACACTATGTGTGCCAGGGCTGGTAATGCAAATGCTACTAGTGGGCCTGCAGCACTAATTGTGCCACCCACATACGTAGTCCTAAAAAGAGATCTCAGGCCTGCCACTGCAGTGCCTGCACGCAGTTTGTTAACTGCCATTGTCCTGACAAGTGCACCCCCTTGCCAGGCCTTACCCTTCCTTTTTCTGCACAGCAGACACCCCTATAGTAGGCCTAAGGTACCCCCCTGGGCAGGGTGCAGTGTATGTGAAAGGTAGGACATGTACTGAGGTGTGTACCATGTCCTGACAGTGAAATACTGCCAAAATCGTTTTTCACTGTTGCAAGGCCATCTTGCCCATAGGACAGAATGGGGAATGCTGTGTCCCATGTTTCCAGCATATCTTCCCATAGGCATAAGATGGAGGGATGGAGTTTAATGTGCCTGAATTCAGAATTTAATAACACATCTTTCTATGAAGATGTTTTTTTTAAAGTGTCTTTAGAAACCACACTTTTAGAAGTGGCTGGTTTCTTGTCCTGACCATCCTGAATGCCTCTGCCTGGTTGTGTATTGACTGTCTGGGTTTGGATGTGACAGGGTCTGGGGAGTGTCCTGACACCAGGGAGGAGTAGATGAGACAGCACAGGCTAGCCTGCATTTGGTGTAATGGGAGGAGTAGCCCCTTTGAAGCGAAGAGGGCTATGCTGCTGCCACAAAAGAATGGCTCCACCTCCTGCAGAGTGTCTGGGGCCCAGACCCTCACTATCAAAGGAAGAAGGTGTGCACTGGCAGGAAGACACCCAGAACTGGTTTGGACCGGGCTCATAGCCCCCTGAACACAAAGACTTTAAAGGCATTTAGGGGTATAAATGTAAGAGCTGAAACTCCTGAACTCAAGACTGAAATCCAGACTGAAAAAGGATTGAAACTACTTCGTGACCAAGAGGAACCTCTGCCAAAGGAGAATAGCTGAAGAAACTGAAGAGAAGGACTGCCCTTGCTGTGTGTTCTGGGGCTGGCCTGCAGTTTGCTGATTTGACTAAGGAGAGGAAAAGGGACTTTGCTGTGTGCTGTGTCCCCGTGCTTGAAAGGACTTTGCTGTGTGCTGTGTCCTGAAGTAACTTGTCTCCAAGGGCCCGAGGAGAGCTGGTCCCCTGTTGTGGAAACTCAGGAACATCAAAGTTTCCAACCGTGTCTCAGCGACGCTTGGTGCGTGTGCTTTTGCACGCCTGAGACTGCAGTGTGGTCCGTGGTGCTGTTTACGAGTTGCCCTGTGGCCGCATTGCTCCCGCAGCGTGAAATATCATCCACGCTGCTGCATTGCTGTTTGTGGCTCGAGCCGTCATCGTAACTGAGGCTGTGAGTGAGGATCGCCACCGGGCGGCCCAAGCCGCAACATGCTGAAGGATTTCTTGAAGCTAAGGAAGCTTCGAGGTGAAAGGGATCATGATTGTTGTTCACGGATAGGAATCTGCCCTAGATCGTCAACGAAGAAGAAGGCAGCGCCGTAACCCGTCCGGCTACAGCTCCACCTAGCAACGGAGATGCAACATCGTCGGGGCCGCCCAGCAGGACGTCCGAATAGCAGAGTGAGAGAGAGAGAGAGAGGCAGCACACCACCCCAGGTAAGTCTTGGACGCAAGTCGGAAGCCGCAAGCTTATGTGGCCTGGAGAGGTGTGCAGGAGGGGTACTGGAGTGCTCCGATCTCTCTCCCGCTGCAACGCCTTAGACGCGCTGAGTCCCCCAGCAGCCTGTACCTGCCCAGCAGTACCGGAGCCGCCCTTTTAAGCTTACGACCGTTGTCTCTGCTGTTGGGGCCTAGAGGTGGCCGAGTTGACCACACAGATTGGCTTACAGCATTATTCCTTGCATTACGAACTGCCTTATTCTTGCATTACGAACCGCATTATTCTTGCATTACGAACTGCATTATTGCTTGCATTACGAACTACATTATTCCTGCGTTATGAACTGCATTAGTACTTGCATTAAGGACTGTCTTATTACTACATCACAAACTGCATAGCATTGCATTAGGACTGCATTAGATCATCGTGAATTGCTCATTAATACCGCAAGAACCTACAAGTGATTGTTGGCCTTATAACCGGCAAAGTGAAATATTACGAATACGCATATGTTGGATTTCTATCGTTTGGTCTCATCGTATTCCTTTTGATAAAGATACTGCTATTTGTATAAAACCAGTGTGGTGTCCATTTGCGGTGTTATCACTGTGTTACTGGGAGTGTGGTTGCAAATACTTTACACATTGCCTTGGAGATAAGCCTGGCTGCTCATGCCAAGCTACAGGGAGGTGAGCAGGGGTTATCCGAGAGTGTGTCCCTCCTTTCCCTGACTAGAAGCAAGGGTCTCTATTTGGACTAAGGTACCTATCTCAGCCAACTAGAGACCCCCAGTTCTAACAGGCACCCAGCCAGGAGTCACAGGACCTGTCAATCCAGATGCTAAGTAAGGAGACCAGGAGCCAATTTATCAAGGTTTTGCATTGCTCTTGTACCACGCTAGAATATGCAGGGCACAGCAAAGCCTTGTCTGGCCCTGCTTGGCAAATTTGGAGTAATGCAAGGTAACGCACGTTGCGGCCTTGCATTACTCATCCCCACGGAGACATTCCATGGGTGGAACAAGGGTGTTCCCATGCATCCATCAATGGACTTTGCCGCATTCCCAGACTTACCATGAGTGGTAGACCTGGGAATACTTCAAAATGCTACACCTTCCCAGGGGCGGCTCAACAAGGAGAAATATCTTTATTTCTGGTCATAGTTTCCTCTTTCTAAGTGTGCTGTATTCTGCAGCACATTAGAGAGAGGTAGATGCTTCTGAGGATTGTTTTTGTGCAGGAAGGTGCCCTTCCCTGCACAAAAACACATCTGCCTATAACGCAGGCACAATTTGCAGACACAAGGGTGCCTGTATTGGTTCAAGGCAGCACATTGTGCACCAGTGCAAGGAGAGGAGAAATGAACCATTATATCATTAAATATAGTGCATAACTGCCCTCTTCCTTTCAGGCAGCGCAGCACAGCAAGGTGAAGTGCTGCATTGCTTTGTATGAAAGTCTGATAAATCTGGCCCCAGGTAGTTTGCGCAATGCTGGAGCCAAGTGACTAGAGCAAAGTGGCCAAAAAGAGCAGAAAAAGACCCAACCTCAATCCAGCAACAGCAACACAAACACCAGTGAGAGCAGCACACATGTCAATTCCTGTCACTAGTCAGGTTTAGTGGGCATAACCTTGATGGAATGAAACACATTCCATAAAATACCCCTGCCATTCCATGGCTGTACAGTCCCCACCAGAGCTCAGCTGCCAACAGAGAAGAATGGAATGGCTGAAGAAACACTTGCAGAGGACAGGACAGGCAGACCCTCGTTTCTCCCACAGACCTGGCCTGAAAACATCTGGAAAAAACATAGGAAACTGTGTTCAGGATCTTGAAAGGCATCCTTGCATGCCGTCTGCAGAATTTAAAAAGAAAGGGACGAGGTACAGGCGTCCCTACTTATACTATACTTCATGATGGAGAGGGGCCTCAAGAGGGATAGAGGAAGAAGGGGGGGAGAAAGAAGTGTTTTTAGTTTGGATGTTTATACTGCACTTTCTAGTGCATCATTTGTTTGCGCAGCATTTTTTGCCCTAAGTGTGAAGGGTATGCCCAGACATGGGTCCCTTGCTCGCTGTGCCACTGGATTCAAGCTAGCCTGGCTGATGAGGGGTGATACCCTGAAACCGGTCCCAGGATCCTTGTTTCCGGTAAATGGAGGATCTGGCTTAGCATTTCAGGCTGGACTGTTCCCATGAGGATCAGGGTCAAGACTGATTTGCATATGTCTGGGTTCAAGCTGGGGTGGCATGGTGAGTAAAAAAATTATAGATTTAACCCAGATCCATTGACTTGAGGTGATTGTTTGATTTCTTCAGTATTCCTTTCTTCATTTGTTTGCACAGCATTTCCTAGTGCGGCATGAACATTGATGGGTCACCTACTTTGTCTTGATCCAGCTTTTTTATATTTCTATCTTCACTGTATTATCTCAGCTGCGGCAGCATATATTTCTTATCTTCCATTTACTCTGACTGCACTGAGTCCTCCTGCGATTAGAGTAAGCTCAGCTGCATAAGTCTCTCTCTGTGAATCTTCTTCAGATGATAGGACGGGTGATTGTAGAAATTTACCAACCTCACCATCACTTACTTTCTTAGGCCCGACACCCACCCAAATGCACAGTTTCAAAGTAGAAACCTAGACACAAATAAAAGTTTCAATGAGATTTGGGTTTTAAGTTATTGTATTAAAGAATCAAAATTCATTAGTATAATCAATCGCTTTATCATATCAGTAAAAAATATAACAGCTTTAATAAGTGCACTCAGCATTCGTGCATAGGATGTTTGAAATCAACTTACAGAGTCACAAAGTCCTACTTCCCATAGATAGTAGGATGATTCCCCCACTAACAGCAATAACCTACTCTGACCTTGGACAGGGGAATTAACTGTGTCTTAGGGGCATGGTCCATAAATCTAAGGAGAAAGACTTCTAGTTCAAAATCAAGTTCAGCAAGAAAGGATTAGTTCTTTGCTACTGACTGTAGCATCGAGCCATGAATCCAAAGGAAAAAATAAATGGATAATCCTCATAGAATCAGTCAGTATAGGAATTAATGCTTGCCCATAAGCAAAATAGACTGTGAACGCTCTCAACAAAAATCATTTGAGTGTAATGCTCCTCTTCCAGGGTTTCTTCTTTTATAAGTTCATAATGAAACGTTCAAGTCAGGTGGTGTCACATCACTATCGGAACACCATAGTCAGTTCATGATGCACATTAAGTCATCCAAAAAATCGAAACATTGTAAAGTTTCTCATGTGTGGCATGAGAACGGAAAGATTCACAAGTCCACATCGGCTGTCAAAGAGAAACATAATAGCAACATACAGTACCATAAGTAACTCCGTTCATGGTTTTACTATTCTCATGAGATTAGAATTATGCAAAGATCACGGGAATATGACATTTTAAAACGGAAAGGCAGCATTATTCACATCACTAAGGCATTGTTGAGATTTAGAGCAAGGGTTATATCTAGTCATGCTAACACAAAGCATTTAACTTGACTTCACATTCAATTCATCTACTGCACTTGCAATAATTACTAAAAATTATGTACATTCATAATAACTTTTCATAAATCGGTATTAATATTCATGTACTATCATCATAGTGTACTATTTATGGTTAGGTATGCTTTATTACTGCAAAACAAACATAAGGAGATGTTGGACGAAGTGCTGAAACTTTTCAGACAATCACCACCAGTCACGATCTGGGTTGAATCCATCATCGTTCTTTAGCTCAATTTGTCACCCTAGTTTTGACCCAGCCATATGCAAATCTGTCTTGACCCTGTGCCTCATGTGAACCGTCCAGTCAGAACTGACAGGCCAGGTCCTCTCTGGACCGGAAAACAGCATCCTGGGACCGGTTTTGGGGTAATCCCCCTTCATCAGCCAGGCTAGCTTGAATCCAATGGCAAAGTGAGCAAGGGACCCACATCTGGGCATACCCTACTAACTCAGGGCGAACAAAGCAAACACAAGGAGATGATGGACGGAGTGCTGAAACTTTTCTGACATTCACCCCCAGTCACAGATCTGGGTTGAATCCATCATCGTTCTTTAGCTCACAATGACACCCCAGTTTGGGCCCAGTCATATGCAATTCTTGACCCTGTGCCTCATGGTAACAGTCCAGCTCGAACTGCCAGGCCAGGTCCTCCCTGGACCGGAAACAAGCATCCTGGGACCAGTTTTGGGGTAACACATCAGCCAAGCTAGCTTGAATCCAGTGGCAAAGTGAGCAAGGGAACCACGTCCGGGCATACCCTGCCAACTTAGGGTGAACAAAGCAAACACAAGGAGATGATGGACGGAGTGCTGAAGCTTTTCAGACACTCCCTTTTCCCACTCTTACTGCAAAAATTATCAATTCTAAGAAACCTCACGTTTTTCTAAATTCAAGACATTCGTTTTGACATTTTCATTAATTATATGACACTTAACATCATTCCCTAAAATGTCAGACTTCTAGCACATTGTTCAGTATTAATACCACTGCATTCTCTTCACTGTGTTATTTCCCCATAGCTCTCTTTAATAAAACTAGGCCATGTTTTCTCTATTCACATATTATATGTAAATGTTTACATTTGCATGAATATCTCTTATTTATAAAAGCACTTTTTTACAATGCTTTTGCTACTCTAAACTGCATTTTTCCTCATGTTTTTTTTTCTAATGTGTGCAATGCATAATTCCCAAATTTGTGTTTTCATTTTGTCTTGATCATGTATATGGTTGTATGATTTACCCTCTATCAGTCTCAAGCCACAAGACAGTAGTCACTTTTGAGCCTCTATGCTCTTTTGGAGCAATCTCAATGCTCATCTCTTTTTCATAACAAACTTCTTTACCATCAGGAATGCTGAGGAGACTGTTAGGGTGTATACACTGATATTCTAATTTCACAAAAATACTTTTGTTGCATCAAGCCCCCTACAAAAACACTTCTAACCACTTATTCGTCCCAATGGGGCTCATTACAAGATCGGTGTTTTGGCCTTAACAGTCACCAAGTGTACTGAACATGATGCACTGTACACAGTGCAGTCTAAACTTTGATCACTTGGCCTGATTCCGAGTTTGGAGGACAGGGTACTCTGCTACATATGTCACAGGGTAACCGGTTCACCAAACCGACAGCCGGACCGCTCTATTTAGATTCAGGAGGACCGTCAAGTTTCTGCTGGCAGTACCCCCTCTGGCTTTGCTGGCAGAAACTTTACATCGACAGGGCGAAGGACTTTTGTCTATGAATGTAAGCACATCAGACCATCCAACCTATTCAGAGTTGCCAGTTTTATGTACTTACAGGCACATGCATCAAGCTAGAATTTTGCGAGTCTTTAATTGCGAATATTAAGGATTCGCAATTAAGGACTCGCAAAATCATATGCATGTAGGAATCGCTATAATAATAGCGATTCTTACACATTCCTTATTTGCGACTCGCAAATTGCGAGTCGCAAATAAGGAATAGTTTCCCATTCATTCCTATGGGCCTACAGGCCCATAGGAATGAATGGGAAATTGCAAGCGCAATTTGCGAGTACCAATAGGTACTCGCAAATTGCGCATGCAATTTCAAGGGTGCAAGGGTGTTAAAAGGACACCCTGTTGCACCCCTGAAATTGATCCATGTACATATGTTACATACACATATGTCCCAAGGACATGTGTGTGTGTGTAACCTACAACTTTGAAAAATGCACTTTAGTGCATTTTTCAAAGTTTTTGCTATTTACATGTGGTATGATTCCACGGTAAATAGCGGGCCTAAATAGCAAAATCGCTATTTTTAAAGGCATCTTGCATTGCATTTAAGGAATGGCAATTTGGGAATCCTTAAATGCAATCGCAATTTAAGAAATCGCAAAAATTTCTTACATTACAAGTGGCAAGTTGTTGCGTGCATCGCAAAAGCTATTTTTGCGATCACAAACGGACGATTTTTGCGAACCGCACCGTTTGCGATCATAAAAAGCTTTGATGCATGTGCCTGTATGTTTTCTTCGGGACCGTCAATAAAAGCTTGGCTCTCCAGAAGAGAAAAACTGAAAAATAACCCCCATACCCTGGAAGAAAACTCAACTTAATTTGTTCTTTGCAATACTGAAACAAACTGCCAGGTTGGGACTTTGTTTTTGTAAAATAAAAAAGTTTGAATAGAGGCCCCATTAAACATGGAAAAACAACAGTTGATGGACTGAATGCAGAACAATGTTATACATTCACCCCAGTACAGAGATCTGGGCCTAAATCCATCGTTTTTTTGCTCACCATGCCTTTCCAGTTTGAAACCAGCCATATGCAAATATGTCTTCTTGACCCTGTGCCCCACGTCTTCCCTGGACTGGAAGCAAGCATCCTAGCAACGCCATCATCCCCTTTGGTATCGCTTTATTCGCCCTAAGTTGGCAGGGTATGCCCAGACGTGGGTTCCTTGCTCACTTTGCCACTGGATTCAAGATAGCCTGGCTGATGAGGGTTATGATCCTGAAACCGGTCCCAGGATGCTTGTTTCCGGTCCAGGGAAGACATGGCTTGGCAGTTCGGGCTGGACTGTTCCCATGAGGCACAGGGTCAGACTGATTTGCAAATGGCCATGTCTGAACTGGGGTGGTGGAGTGAGCTAAAGAACGATGATGGATTAATCCCAGATCAGTTGACTGGGGGTGAGTGTTTGATTTGCTCAAACACTCCGTCCATCATCCCCTTTGGTATCCCTTTGTCCGCTCTAAGTTGGCAGGGTATGCCCAGACGTGGTTCCCTTGCTCACTTTGCCACTGGATTCAAGATAGCCTGGCTGATGAGGGTTATGAACCCGAAACCGGTCCCAGGATGCTTGTTTCCGGTCCAGGGAAGACATGGCTTGGCAGTTCGGGCTGGACTGTTCCCATGAGGCATAGGGTCAGACTGATTTGCATATGGCCATGTCTGAACTGGGGAGGTGGAGTGAGCTAAAGAATGATGATGGATTAAACCCAGATCAGTTGACTGGGGGTGAGTGTTTGATTTGCTCAAACACTTCGTCCATCATCCCCTTTGGTATCGCTTTGTTCGCCCTAAGTTGGCAGGGTATGCCCAGACATGGGTCCCTTGCTCACTTTGCCACTGGATTCAAGATAGCCTGGCTGATGAGGGTTATGAACCCGAAATGGTTCCCAGGATGCTTGTTTCCGGTCCAGGGAAGACATGGCTTGGCAGTTCGTGCTGAACTGTTCCCATGAGGCACAGGGTCAGACTGATTTGCATATGGCCATGTCTGAACTGGGGTGGTGAAGTGAGCTAAAGAACGATGATGGATTAATCCCAGATCAGTTGACTGGGGGTGAGTGTTTGATTTGCTCAAACACTCCGTCCATCATCCCCTTTGGTATCGCATTGTCCGCCCTAAGTTGGCAGGGTATGCCCAGACGTCGTTCCCTTGCTCACTTTGCCACTGGATTCAAGATAGCCTGGCTGATGAGGGTTATGAACCCGATACCGGTCCCAGGATGCTTGTTTCCGGTCCAGAGAAGACATGGCTTGGCAGTTCGGGCTGGACTGTTCCCATGAGGCATAGGGTCAGACTGATTTGCATATGGCCATGTCTGAACTGGGGTGGTGGAGTGAGCTAAAGAATGATGATGGATTAAACCCAGATCAGTTGACTGGGGTGAGTGTTTGATTTGCTCAAACACTTCGTCCATCATCCCCTTTGGTATCGTTTTGTTCGCCCTAAGTTGGCAGGGTATGCCCAGACGTGGGTCCCTTGCTCACTTTGCCACTGGATTCAAGATAGCCTGGCTGATGAGGGTTATGAACCCGAAATGGGTCCCAGGACGCTTGTTTCCGGTCCAGGGAAGACATGGCTTGGCAGCTCGGGCTGGACTGTTCCCATGAGGCACAGGGTCAGACTGATTTGCATATCGCCATGTCTGAACTGGGGTGGTGAAGTGAGCTAAAGAATGATGATGGATTAATCCCAGATCAGTTGACTGGGGTGAGTGTTTGATTTGCTCAAACACTCCGTCCATCATCCCCTTTGGTATCGCTTTGTTCGCCCTAAGTTGGCAGGGTATGCTCAGACGTGGTTCCCTTGCTCACTTTGCCACTGGATTCAAGATAGCCTGGCTGATGAGTGTTATGAACCCGAAACTGGTCCCAGGATGCTTGTTTCCGGTCCAGGGAAGACATGGCTTGGCAGTTCAGGCTGGACTGTTCCCATGAGGCACAGGGTCAACTGATTTGCATATGGCCATGTCTGAACTGGGTGGTGGAGTGAGCTAAAGAATGATGATGGATTAAACCCAGATCAGTTGACTGGGGGTGAGTGTTTGATTTGCTCAAACACTCCGTCCATCATCCCCTTTGGTATCGCATTAAACATGGAAGCTGCTAGGCAAACATTCAATGCCTTAAGAAGAGCCACTGTGGCAGCAGCTCCTCTGAAGGCATGGAGCTCTCTGCCAGGCCGGCACAGATCTCTAAATGCGGCAGACGGTAGTCCACCAGGTGAGCAGATGACATTACCGTCACTGCCACGACAGATGACAGGCTGTCCCCTAACTTCTGAATTAGCGCTTTGTGCCATATTCCGCCTGACTGTGTGAATCATATTCCTGTTGAACTTTTTAAATCCTCTGGTCTGTATCATGTTTCATTCATTGAACCCAATCAGAATATTTTTTTCATTACTTCATATTTACAATAGATGTGTATAAGATGCTACTCAGTGGAATCACTGTTTTCTTTATTTTATACTAACACCCAGGTTCTGCTTCAAGTAGAATTGATCTGTTTTTTGATATCACAAATTATGAAAGCAATACTAAAACACTGAAAGCTGCTATGCAGTGTAATAGGAGGACTTCCAATATTGCCAAACAAGAAATGCTCTTTTATCTAAAATACAAAGCCAGCATATATAGTGCATTATACATTGGTTAGGCGTATGCTAGTCTCAATGTATTGAAGTACATGCTTGCTCAGCAATCATGGAAATGAAAAATTGCACAGACCATGCCTGTCTCGCAAACACAGCCCATTCGTCTATTTTTCTTAATGTTAAGGATTTTGCATAAAGCACAAATGCAAGTAACTAAGGGGCATATTAACAAGGGCTTTATCTCCGCTTTTTTGGCTTTAAAAGCCAAAGAAGCGGAGATAAATATATCGCCCTATCAACAACAGGGTGCTAACATGCAAAATCGTATGTTAGCACCCTTTTTCACTACGCTTCCCTTTGCATCTCTAATGGGATGCAAAGCGGCCTTCCAGAGAAAAATGATAGGACAAATGTCGCTAAGCGACATTTCTCCTATTATCAAGCTTCACGCTAACCCTGTTAGAGACCAAAAAAAGCAACGCTAACCACGGTTAGCGCTGCTTTTTTACGTCTGCTAATTTTCAGACTTAGCCATGTAATCCAATGGGAGGTGGATTACATGGCTAAGTCCACCATGGGCTATTAACAAGGATATCCCTATCCTTGTAGTTTTATCGCTGCATTACCAGCGATAACCTCCCAAAATGCCGCTATTGCTGGATTCTTTTATCGCCTAGGCGGTTAGCGTTGTTAATAACGCAATAACCAGTCGATATTATCCAGCGATAGCAGGCGTTAAACAAATTAACGCTAAGCGCCCTTAGCGTTAATTTTCCCTGTTCCTTGTTAATATGCCCCTATATTCCTCACCTGAATTAGAAAGTGGGTGAAGCCCAGGAAATAAAAGGGTGGCTCTGAAGGGAGGAGGAAGTGAAATTCAGACAAAAATATTCCTAAAATGATGCTGTTAAATTAAAACTCATTAAGCACGACATGGGTATACACCGAAAAAAGAAAAAGTATATAAATTAATTAACTTCAATGATGTGCATTTGAACAAGATTTCTATTTAACTCTAAATTTCATTATCAATTCAATGCTGTAGTTGGCCTATGATTCAGCATCTAATTGATTGTGAGATTTAAAATAAATGTTTAAGTAGGCTTTTCTTATTAAACATTAATACCAATTAAAACCACTATTCTTTTACAGTCATAGTGACAGTAAAATGTACCTGTTTTTGAAAAAAGAGTGAAATCCTGTCAACAGTGAGTTCCGACATGCAGGGTTTGAATAATGGGGAATGCCATATGAGGCTATTTGAACAAATTAGAGTACAGATAAGCACTGGCATATAAACATTGTGAACTGGAAGTGAAAACACTCCATCTTGAGAGAGACCTGGCAGGTCGAGCTATGTTAAACAAACAAGATACTGAAAAGTGCCGCCAAGGATGGAGTGCGGCTTAGAAGTATATACATTCAATTGAAACAACTGGTACCCTACAAGACCTTTGGCCCAGTGCTTATAGTGCACTCAGAAGATGCCCACATTTCTTACAGGGATGCTGTCTCAGTACAAATCACATTAGAAAGTTCTGTAGCTCCTCAAACAGAAGCACTTGATAAACAAATCCCCAATTTGAATTGTGGCTCACTGATCCAGCTGCATGGGACACAAACAACAGCGACCGGTGAAGAAAACTCCAACCCCCAACCTCACTCGTGGCGTCGGAGGGCCTCCAACGCTTGAGACCAAAGTAACAACAAGGGCACGTAGGTTAAATGACCACAGAGAACGTCGCCCCCTGGGATAGCCTGTACATTCGGTTAGTCGAACTGCTGCATATTAAACTGCGCCCAATTTTTGATCGGCTTGCAACTATCAAGGCCATCTTGACACATTTACCCTAGAATGGGGAGGCAAGCATTGCTTGCCCCCAAGAGCAGCAAACCCACCCAAAGGTTGGTATTAAACCACTGGCCACTCCAGCAATCCCAGCAATGCATAATTTGGCATTTAGCAAAAGGGTGAGGGGTAGAGATAATGATGGAATTTGGACACAGTATACTCTTGTAGGATTAGCTTCATCGATCTGGGAGAACTGGGCTTCGAACTGAGCATGCTGCAGCCATCCAACAGGGTGTAACGAAACATTCAAAATTGGACTCCCTCCCTGTGATTGATCTTCCTTCATACCCTTCATAATTGTATTAGCCAACGTTCCCAATGTGTCAGCAGCCTCATCAGAAACAACTGAGACTCTAAAGAATAAAGTGGTTAATTGGCTGTCTAGCAATGTGAGGGGTCAACGGGATCTGTACAGGTAGATTTTATTTGTAAGGTGCATACAGGGTATTGCCTGATTGCGAAAGCAATTTCCTGGGAACGTTATAATTGTTAATGTACGCAATCCTGCCACAAGCCAGAGCCAGGATCATCAAACCAAGTCTGATCAAGACCTTGACATTGGGCTTTTTTTATAGGCACCTTGCCCCAGTTACTTCCTGGTTACACAGAACAATAGTCTCTCCCCAAATGCCCAGTAGGATGAAATCGCCACCTCCTCCTCTTCCCCAAAATAGATTTGAGGTTTTTTCAGGCTTGGAAGATAATGATTGACACATATGCTGTGAGGGAGTGTGTGCACAAGATGTTGTGGTTAATAGGGATCCAACCGACGTGACTCACTGCCCCCCTCCCCCGGTTGTGTGTCGATTTCTTCCACGATGGTAATCTCAGGCTCAATCCATATGGGTTCTGGTTCTGATTCTGCTCCCTCCATGTTGCCCTGTGCTGATCCCGAGATGGCAGTTTGTGGTGACAGCCTTAATGGGTGCAACTCTAATAATAGCCACCTTAGCTGGTACGTTGCTGGTTTGGCTACAAGAATTAACCTTGGGGGATGGCAGGTTCTTATTAAAGGCTATGATATTGTGCTCATGCAGGAAACATGGACCACAACTTAGTTTCTATATGATGGTTATGTCATGCTTTCACTCTCCAGCTATGCCTTTCTCCCGTGGGTCATGCCAAAGGGGAACTTGCAATTTGGTGGATATTGGTAGTAAAATTCTTCCCATAGCAACTGAAACAGATACGCCACAGGCCTTTGATTTATGCTGGGCTAATATGTTCAGGATTTATGTAGAGAACTTTTTTAATAATGTCTTTTTATTGAGATGCAATTTGCTTTTTCAGCATTTGTTTTCATTGATTGGCTGTCTTGCTGATAGTCTCAGGCTGGCAGTCCCTATAATCTCCTTTTGGCAGGCGATTTTAATGCCAAATTGGGCATATTGACACATATTTTGCCTTTCAGTTTTGATTCCCTCATTATAGAAGCAGATCTTGATGCCATGGGTTTGAAGGGACGTTTATTGTACCCGCATTTGGCGGCCTATGACCTAGAGAATGTAGTTTCCTTTAGTGCCACAACAACCATACCTACATTCACTGGGAGGGGACCTGGGTCCACAATTGATTACGTCTTTACATCACGTCTACTTCCATTTATTACGGGGTGAGGCCCATGCATTAGCTTTCAGTGAACATAATCCCATTGTGTTGCAGATTACGGTCCCTATGAAGCGCCAGTATGCAGTTGCTGGAAGTAGTCAAGAACTAATTACTCAAGACGCTAGTCGTCAATCGGTCTGGCGCCACACAGACATGAAGCTACTCATGAATTACATTATGGGCAGTAGTATGGACCTAGTTAGTCTCTGTTCATCAAATGGGCAAAGCCTGGACATGGTCTTAAAAAGCTTAGGGGAACTGATGTCCTTTTTAAAATGCTTATTGACCAGGCCAACGGGCAGGCCTTCTCATCAGGACAAGCCATGATTTGAGAAAGAATGCAGAGTGGCAAGTGACAATCTGCATAAGGCTATATAGCCAATCACTAGATATTGGATTTTAATTGCAGCTTGCAGGAAAGTTTATGCCTTGGCATTGAAAAAGAGAAACTTGGTAATCAAGGATGAGAAATGGAAGGCAACAGTGGTATCCTACCAGAATAAAGATTTCAGGAATTTTGGAAGGTAGTGAAGGCAGTCAGGTGTGTCATTGGTCCTGCCCTTGGACAAAGTCACCATCCACTTTACCCCGGAGGTGTGGTTAGATCATTTCTCAGTTGTTTATACCTCTGCAACTGTAACCATAGATGAGGGACTGACTAAAGGGTTTTCCTGTGGCAATTTGTCCTTTAGGGAGTAGGAAGTCCTCAAAACCATCCATGACAGACTGTGTAGAGAAAGCACCTTGCCCGGGTGGTGTAGCTATGGACTTATATATATGTTATATGTTAGGGATTTGTAGCGCGCACAGCTACTCAATAGAGTGTCCCGGCGCGAGCCCAAGAGTCAAAGGGAACCAAAGTGTAGAAGAACTAAAAACAGGCTAATTGAACAAGAACGTTTTTAGCTTTTTTCTAAACTGAGAAGGAATCTTAAGATTACGGAGATCCAGAGGCAGGGAATTCCAGTAAGTTGCTGCAAGGAAAGGACAAGGAGCTGCCACCCTTATGTTTCAAACGAAACCTGGGAGCAGATGCTAGAAGCATATTCGAGGAAAGAAGACACCTGCCGGGGGTGTAGAACAGAAAATGTTTCCTGAGATAGGCAGGGCCATACTCGTAAAGTGCAGCATGAGCAATGGTCACAGCTTTGAACATTATCCTAGCTTTAAGTGACAGCCAGTGTAAGTTACACTAATGTTGCCTAACACTGGAGCGCTTAGGAAGATCCAGTAGAAGACGAGCGGCAGAATTCTGAACAACCTGTAATTTGTCCAAAAGGTAACACGGCAGACCGACGTAAAGTGCATTTGCATAGTCTGTGCGAGATGTAACCAAAGCACGGATAACCGTTTGTTTAGCAGAGAGAGGCAAGAATGGCAAGAATCTGCGGAGGAGTTTTAAAATACCAAAGCAGGTGCCAGTGAGTTCGCCAATCTGGTTACCAAAACTGAGTTTCTCATCAAACCAGATGCCAAGATTTTTCAAAGGATGGACAGAGGGGAAGGACAGGGGGATTCAGTCGGCCGCCAGGAATGATGCCAAAACAATGGGGGACACTCCCCAAAGAAAAGAATCTCTATTTTGTCTGCGTTACATTTTAACTGAGCCGACACAAGCCAGCTAAATACCGCAGACAGGCAAGCCTTGACATGAGATGTGGCGGCCTCGTGTTTCTTCCAGGTAAACTAAAATTGCGTATCATCGGCGTAGGCAACCACTTTGGCACCCAGGTCCCCAGCCAGCTGAACAAGAGGGGTCATATAGAGATTAAATAACAAAGGACTAAGAATGGACCTCTGAGGAACCCCTGCCAGCAGAGCTCGAGGTGTAGACACAAAAGGGGGATCTAAACTTGTTGAGTTCTGTTTTCCAAGAAGGATTTTAACCACTCCCAAGCTGTACCGATGATGCCCAACTTCTGTAGACGGGCAAGGAGAAGTGAATGGGGGACAGTATCAAAAGCGGCCGAGAGGTCCAGCAGGACCAAGACGCCCTGCCCCCAGCATCCAAAGTCTCACGGATAGCCTCCACTACTTCCACAAGGGCAGACTCAGTGCTGTATGTGGCCCTGAAACCCGATTGGGCAGGGTGGAGAAGGCCTTGCTGTTCAATGAAGGATGTGAGCTGCTTGTTAACCATTTTTTCACAAACTTTAGTAATAGCAGGAATCAGAGAGATGGGGCGATAACTGGAAGGAAGATGGGGATCCAGAGTAGTTTTTTTATGAGAGGGACAACTAGCGCCTGTTTCCGGTCAGTATTTATTTATTTATTTATTTATTTGTGGGTTTATATCGCGCTGGAATCAACTCCCGAAGGAGTATCTCCGCGCCATTGGTCGACCATCTTACAGAAAAAGAGGACTAAGCAGTATGTCATATTAATTAGTTCTGAAATAGGTATGTTTTTAATTGTTTCCGAAAAGGGAGGTGATGATCGCAGAGTCTTAAGGATAATGGGAGGCTATTCCAAAGAATAGGCCCAGCAGCTGAAAGGGCTCTGGCTCCCTGTCTTGTTCTTTTTACTCTGGGTACACATAGTAGAGCCTGTGCACTGGATCTCAGAGGACGCAATGTTACATAAGGGGAGAATTTATGAGACAAATATGCAGGGCCCCTCCCATGCAAGCATTTGTGTATAACACAACAGATTTTAAACTTCACCCTTTGTCTGATGGATAGCCAGTGAAGCTTAGTTAACAGAGGTTTAGAGGGAGTGCGAGGGGGCTGATTTAGGACAAGGCGAGCAGCAGTATTCTGGACCACCTGGAGTCTAGAAATTACTCCCTCATTTGCCGCCAGCAGTAGCCCATTGCAATAGTCCAATCGACTCAGTACTAAAGCCTGCACCAAAGTCTTTCTAGCAGAGTCTGGCAGCAAAGGGAAGACTTTCCGTATCAAACCAATAATGTGGAAACAGGAGCCCACCACTTGGTTGCCATGATGTCTTAAGGATAACTCCTGATCCAATCGGACCCCAAGATTTTTCACTACCTGTTTGGGCTCAGGGACTGGACCTAGATCTTGAGGCCACCAATCCGGTGACCACAGGAGTTTAGCCTCCCCGAATAGCATCACTTCCGTCTTTGCAACATTACATTGCAGGAAGTTAGATGCCATCCAATGAGCCACTGCTTTCATTCCCCGAGCAAAGGAGTTTCGAACCTCCACAGTGAGGCTTTTAAAAGGAAAGAGGAGTTGGGTGTCATCCGCATATGACACTGGGATAAAACCATAGGACCTCATGATGTCAGCTAGGGGGGCCACATAGATGTTAAAAAGAGTAGGGCTCAGACAAGAGCCCTGTGGCACCCCCTTAGAGATCCCTACCTCCTCTGACCAATATTCACCCAGAATAACCCTTTGGGTACGACCTGTTAAGAAACTCCTCAGCCAGGCTAGAGCCTTGTCTTCCAGGCCGATGTTAGCTAGCCTGGTGGCCATGATGTTATGTGACACCGTGTCAAACGCCGCAGACAGATCCAGCAGAACCAGGACAACAGAATAGCCTTTGTCCTGGAACATGTGTAGATCGTCTGCGACTGACAACAAGGTGGACTCAGTGCTATGTCTTGGCCTAAAGCCCGACTGGGAAGAGTCTAACCCACCTGTCGTTTCGATGTAATTTGACAAATGTCGATTTACAAATTTCTCAATTATTTTACCCAAAAAGGGGAGGAGCGAGATAGGTCTTAGATTAGACAGTTCCGTCCAGGGGATCGCAGAGTTTTTCCTCAGCGGTCTTACCAGGGCCCTTTTCCATTCTGGAGGAACATCCCCTGTGCTAAGGGAAAGATTAACTAAATTCAGCATTTCTGGTCCTAGAACATCTGCCAACATAGGCATAATACGTGCAGGAATGGAGTCTAAGGGACTACCACTCTTAATTTGAGTGATCAGTGAGATTACCTCCTCTAGAGAGATAGGGGGAAAGCTCTTAAGACAGTGAGTACCTTGCACTTGCTGTACAGCATTCTGGGAGGTGTTATTTTCTCCAGCAGCAGTTGCATTTGAAGCTATAATCCTATCATAGATTCCATCTATCTTCTTCATAAAGAAGAAAGAGATCTCATCACAGAGGTCCTGGGATGCAACCTCCACAGTCTCGCAAGCTACTGGTTTAGTGAAAGTTTGTAGTATACTATACAATACTTTTGGGTCTTTCCCTGCCGCTATTAGTTGTGCTGCAATGTGATTTTTCCGTGCCGCCCTAATGGCCTTATGATATGTCTTTAGGGAAGTTCTATACTGTTCTTTATCATCCAAGGACTGAGACTGTCTCCATAGCTTTTCCAGTTTCCTGTTTTTTTTTTCAGATATCTTAGATCCTCCGAAAACCAAACTTCTTGTTTATTTGTCGGGCGAGCCTTGTATGTTTTCAGCGGGATGATAGTGTTAATTACTACTTTGACCGTCTCCTCAAACCTGTTAAGAGCAGTTACTATGTCATCTGTAGGATTCTCAAACCGAGAAGCATCATACTTCTCTTTAAAGGTTTCCGTAGTGAGTTTGTGCCAAGGTCTCCTTTTACTAGCTAGGACATTCTGAATTCGTGGCTTACACATAGAGGTAGTATAGAATTTTAAAATAGAATGATCAGTCCATTCTACCTGAATAGGTGCCAAGCATTTAATGAAGGGTGAGCTGGACAAAACTAAATCCAAAGTATGACCTGCCTCATGCGTGGGCCCATAATTAATCTTTTTTAGTCCCAAAGAGTCCAGATCCATTAGGAGCGTTCTTGCCTCCATACATTTCTCTGACTCACTATGGACATTAAAATCCCCCACCAAAAGGAAGTCCTGGTTTTCTATTACGTACGGTGCTAAGGCCTCTATAAGTGCGACAGAGAAATTCCCACTTGGGCCTGGTGGACGATACACCAATGCTCCCTTCCTTTGTTCCCTAGGTGTTGAATTGATTTTAAAGATTAATAGTTCCATCTGGGGTGTACATATTTCCTCGAGGATAATGATATTCAGTTCCTCCTTATGGACAATTGCCACCCCCCCACCTGTTTTAATAGGGCGGTCCAGCCTAACTATTTTGTATCCCGACGGGATACCCATTGTGATGGCTGGAACTGAGTGAGGCTTAAGCCATGTTTCTGTTAAAAAACAGAGTTCAGGTTCTTCCGTCGAAATGAGATCCCACACTTGAGTAGCATGCTTCACTAATGAACGGATATTACACAGCAGATTTTTGCTCCCCAGAGGGTAACTGTCCGTTGTGTTGTTCCTCGGGGCAGTATCTTGTACTATAGGATGTGTGCCAATTAAATCAAGCATTTGATCTTTTTCCTCCCCAGAAAGGTGGAATCGTGTGTGACATTTCTGACAAGTAAACGGTCCTTCAAGAGTAGTCCCCATAGTTTCATAGCATCTAATCGGGAGGTGGTTACGTAACTCTAACAGTACCTGTGAGGTATATGTTATCCGGTTACTGGGCGGGTTCTCCGGGGTGTACGTGCGTATTTCCATATCCCCCTGCCCCTGGCCCCGGTCTGTCGCGGACGGGCGCAGACGAGCTGGTCTTTGGCTCGTCTTAGGCGCAGGAGTAGGCGCCATACTGTGCGCTGGAGCCGACGAGGGGCTAAATAGCCCTGAGCTGAGGAAGGACTAGAGCGCTAACCGCTCGTCTTCCTGTGTGGCCTGTCTCTGCCCCGCCCTCCGCACACCGTGATTGGCTAACAGGCGTGCAGGCACGAATCAGGGCTCAGGAGGCCGTAAATGTAATGCAGCACCTAGCAACCTCAGTGTTTGCGGGTATGCAATTTACTTCACAGTGTGTCACTAAATGAGAGCACCACATAAGGAGCAACAATTTTAAAATTAAACAAACAGTTCGCTATTTCATATTAAAAAGTAGTATCTCAAAGCTGCCTTCACTCTAGCAAATGAGCACAGCGTAGCCGCTTTAGTAACTATAGTAATGGTCGCCAAGCGGAGTCAGGAGAAGCTGCCACCGTCTCCTTACCGCCGGTAACGAGAGCAAGTGAAAGTGAGGTATTAATCAACTGATTCAAAAATGGATTGACAACAGCAGCAGCTGTAGCCATAAGTTTCGCAGGGCAAGGATCATGAGGGGAGCCCGATTTGAGGCAAGATAAGGCAGCCAGGGAGTCCGGCAGAGATACAAATTCAAATGCAGAAAAGGTAACACAGATAGTGGAGCCAGATATATAATCAGGGGACAGCTGAGTTGGCTGGCTCTCAGAGTTTTGAAAATGAGATTGCAATGCCCTGACCTTATTGATAAAAAAATTGGAAAGTTCTTCACACCATTTGAGAGAAGGGGTGTGGGCCGCGTTCATTGCATTGGGAGAAATGAAACTTTTTACAATGCTAAACAACTCTTTAACATTCGAAGCCAGAATGGCTCAGCACACAGCTATAGTTATGTGTAACCGACAATTGTATACGTCAGTAACAGACAGTGATAAGTACATGAACAATAACACAATGTCTCCCAAAGGATTCACAACGGACTTCAGTTTCTTAATGATGTAATTTTCTTTATTCTTTTTTTCAAGTTGTCTGGTCTTTTTTTTTTTTTTTTTTTTATTAAAAGCACAGCATACAATTCATTGCCGACGTGGCGCGTTTCGTCCCAATGGGACTTCTTCAAGGCTCTGTGTTGAAAAGACGGACAACTATAATATGTTGTCAAGAATAGGTAAGTAAAGGTTTGATAACCACGGCCGGGCGCAATGACGTTTAGCAGCGTAGTCCAAAGTCAGAGTTTCGAAAGGTTAACTCTTTAACATTATTACTAGACTGGGCAATACGGTCAGTGTAGTAGGTCCACTTGGCCAATCTAATGGCCGCATAGTAGGCCTTTTGGGTCATTTTCAATTTGGTCTTGGTCTCAGAGCCATAATCTTGTCTCCATTTTCTTTCCAGCCTTTTACAATGCTGCTTCAAAATTTTGAGCTGGGGCGAGGACAATGGTTTAGGCAGTGGGGCATTATGGTGTCTGGGTTTGACTTGTGGAGTGAGCTCGATCACCACCTTCTCAATCCAACTATTAAAATGAGCAAGAACAAGATCAGCGGGGAGCGACGATGGACATTCTGCTAAAGCTAGACAGAATGCAGCAGGGTCTATTTTAAGGGGTACCCTTCCCCGGCCATTAAAGCGAGGCCTGAGAGAAGGATGACCTTTAGAAATCTGCCTGGAAAAAGGAATCAAATAATGGTCAGACCAAGTGACTGGTAGAGGGGGAGACAGTATCAGAGGCAAACTAGAGCAAATTACATCTAGCAAGGAGGACCCAGGATTTTGGGTGCCAGAACTTACTTCTGTTTTAACAGGGCCTGTAGTGAAGGGATTCCACCATCTTGTCGACTTTTAATAGTTGTACCTATTTTTAAAAAGGGTAACACCTATAATCCTAGGAACTATCGCATAATATCCCTGCTCGACTCCACCATTGAAATAATTGGCAGAGTAGTCTTAGCCCAACTCCTCCTGTGGTCAAGGGAGAGTAGCATTATATTGCGGGTTCAGTACGGTTTCTGGAAGGGCCTGGGAACTATCGAGGGGTGTTTGAATTAGCATCTTATCGTGGCTAAATACAAATATGCAAGGGGCACTGCAATCCATCTCGCGTTCATGGACCTATCAAGTGCTTTTGATTGCGTGAATAGGCCGAAATTATGGAGAAACCTTGAGCTTATGGGCCTTGAGGCGGATTTGGTCTCCTTTCTTAGACTCCCTTGCTGGGGTCTCTTGGCCTCAGTAAGATTTGGCGAGGCTGGTAAGTGTACTCACTCATTCACAATTAATCTTGGAGTTCGTCAAGGTTGCGTACTCACCCATATCCTTTTCATACTATACATTAACGATTTGGAGAAGACATTGGATGTTGCTGGGGCAGATATACCGCTTGTCAAGAATAAAGTTGTGCCCGCTCTATTATATGTGGATGACGCGGTTATTCTCACTAGAATGGCAAACGCTTTTCTCGTGCTGTTGAAACCATTTTCTCTCTTGCTTCCTGTATTGGTGGAAATCTAGTGGTCCCAATATTAGAAATCTGCGAAAGGAAGTGCCTTCCGACTTTGACGTATGGCATGGGGGTATGGGGCTACAGAGATGCTGCTATCACCAAAGCAGAGGAAAATAGATTTTGTTGTCACCTGCTGGGGGCTTCTCCCTCAACCCCTCATTTTCCTTACATCAAGAACTAGGGCTTGAGTGTGTTCAGGACATTATTGGCCCTGCTCCTGTGGCTCTTCGGTGTTCCATCTGGTGAAACAAGCAAGCAGAGCTTAATCAGGTGTCTTTGCTGTGACCAAGGATTGAACATCATGTGGTTAAACTATATACAATATACCGCCACGGCCCTGGTCTGTGCACAGATGTTTGAGAACCCAGATACCATTACCAATAAAGACAAAACTAGGTTCAGGATTGCTTTCTTAAGCACAGACTGACCACTAGGGAGGCTATGGACGTGGTGAAGCCATTTGTAAGAGACTACTGTCTGGTCCAGACGACAGCTGGGATTTCCCCATATTTATTATTTGTGCAGAATGTGTATGAATGTAACTTATTGACTCAATTTAGGCTAGGGACGATACATTGGTGGTTGTGTATTTCCTTAGGGCAATACTCCCTAGACAATATTTGTATTTGCCTGTGTGATGAGCAATCAAACCAGACTTTCTTGCATTTTGTTTTGTTTTGCAATTACTATCTCCCTTGCACCAGGAAATGTGTATTGCTCCTGCTGCTTAGCCATACATTTATAAAGTGTACAGCTGTCTTGCTCTTCCTACAGCAACTAAATGATCAAGATACCTGTTATTTGGTTGGCTGTTTCTTGAGGAGTATCTCCTATGCATGAAGAAGGCAATGCTATTTTAAATAATGCTTTCTCATTTCCACCTGCACTTTATGTCTTGGCCTTTATGACTTTCTGTTTTAATCTTATTATGGAACATATCACTTTATAGTCTAATATTGGATCATTAATTATGGTTTTATGCTTGGTATGCTTTCCTATTTTATTGATGCATTTTATTTAAATAATTGACTGCTCATTTTTATATTAATTGTGTGTTTTATATTATGTTTGTCTTTTATGCTCATCTGTAAAATGATTGAATAAAGATTACTTGACTACTTGATATGAATTATGTATTTCTTCTATATTGGACTGGAAAATAAAATTAATCCTTTCACTTACATCCTTTCGATTTTGTTTCGCCCCTGCAATTAGATTCATTATTATGCCAGCATGTGTTTTGCGGTTTGCCCACTTCCTGAGGGCCACAAAGCAAGAGGATATATAACACCATGAGAGCACATGACTCACAAGTTTCTCTAGATATTAATTACTTATTTCAACAACACTAATTGTTTCTAAAGAACAACACTCTCATGAGATTAAAAGCTTATTAATAATGCATGTCTTATCAACAATACAAATACAAGGACTCATCTGATTCCTTTGGAGTAAACAATAACAAACACTTTCCATATCTTAATACATCATATCACCATTATCATACATTATCTATTGATATCTCACAAACTTAGTCAAACTTTTTATTTAATGTACATTCTGTCCATGGTGTATATTTAATTTTCAAAACAGTCAACTCAGTTCTATCAAGTTCTCTCCCTTATATGTTATATCATTCATCCAGGAGGTCATATGTTTTACGTGTAGCAAAAATAGGCTCTTGATATACACCATCTATATGTTCTGTAGAGTTAAAATATTTTCTTAGTACCTACTCTTCCCTTCTTAGTACTTTAACAAAATGTATTACCTATTCAATTATGACCTACAGACCCATAGAAGCATGTTAGCTACATCATAGTAGTCTGAAGCAGCCATTCTACTCACTTACATTGGGACAGATGTATCAAGAGATTGCATTGCCTTTGCATCACGCAGGCTTTTGCAAGGGCAACACATTCCCCAAGTCAGGTTTACCAAGCAATGCAAGGCCACCTTGCATGGCCCTGTGTTGCTTGGTAAAGCGGGAATAATGCAAGGAAGCACAAGTTGCTGCCCTGTGTTATTCTGAGCTGGGAAATTGTTCCATGGGTGGAGCATGGGTGTTTCCATGCATCCATCTATGTACTTTGGCGCATTCCCAGATTTTCCAACACTGGTTAACCTGGGAATGCATCAAAATGCTACGCTTTCCCAGAGAAGGCACACAGAGGAGTAATATCTTTAATTCTCCTCATTGTTTCCTCTTTCTAAGCCTGCTAAATTCTACAGCACACCTAGAAAAAGGAAAATGCCTCAGAGGATTATTTTTGTGGCTGAAGGTGTCCCTTCCTGTCTAAAACAATCCTGCCTGCAATGCAGGCACCCTTGCACCATTACCGAGGGTACCTTGCGCATTCCTGCCCTCTCCCTTTCACGCAAAGCAGCAAGTTGTCTTGTGGTGTTGCATGAACTTTTGATAAATCTGGCCATTGTTTCTCCCAATGTTTGTGAGTTCTCTTATTTATAATCTAGTCCGATGAGATCTTCCTAATCAGAGATTTTCCATATTGATTTTATCCCTATGATATGGCTTCTTAAAAGATAATCACACAATATATGTTAAAGTATCATCTCTAAGTACAGAGTCTAGGGCAGATTATACTAAGTAAAGTTATCATATAATGGTCATATTACACAGCCTCATAACTTTTACTGGATCACGGTCCTTGTTACTTACTCAGCATATGCGTGCCTCTTTTTGAAATCATATTTATAGACACTACTTTGGCCCACTTGTAAAACTCTAATGATGTCCCACCCAGAAGTGTCGACCGTCGATCTTTGCAGTTTGATAAGAGTAATTCTAAAATACACCTTAATCATTGCAGTTTGATAAGAGTAATTCTAAAATCTACCTTAGAGTGCTGAAAATCAAGTAATAATGTTTCCATACATCTTTGTAGTTCAATGAGAATGAGCTTTCAAGTCACATTTGCAGACTCAAAACCGTGCAATAGAGCCTATCCAACCTCTATGCATGTAAACAGCATAGTCAATAGCTTACTCTATAATTTATCGTTAAGAGCCCTCAATCAAGATTATTTTTTAAGCAACTAGTAAAATAAAATGAAAAATTTATATTTATCATTCAAAATACAATTATGCTGTAAATATGGAAAAAGTCGATGCTAATATGGAGAACGATACATTCATTTATAAGAACGAAATTGCATCTTTATTAATGACATTACCCGACTCGCAAATATGCAGTCGGGCAAGCTCTGAGGCCTAGGCCCGAGGTCACTGATTGATAGGTCACAGGTGGGCTGGAATGTAGCCGGAGGACAAACGCTTGAACAGGAAATCTTAGATCATTCTCACAGATAGGGGCAGCGACATTACAATGGTCAAGGTAGATTGGCCCCAATAAAGCAAACATGGCCAGAGGGATATGCAGTCTCTTAAAACAGCATAAAGTCAGATGCCACATGAGTTAGAAATCTATAGCCAATCAGGGCACAGCACATGCAGTGATCACATGCTCCCCATGCCGGACATCTGGACAAGTTACCCACTGGCCACATTGTTTCCACGCAAGGTCAAGGCCCACTTGCATTTTACATTAGACAATTAATTTATGACTCCAAAGGCAGCAACTTACATTCCTCATCATATATGTATCACATGATCCCTTTTATGACCTACAATGAACTGTATAAAAGAGCGTCGCAGACCGATTGTAAATTCCGACAGTCCTCAGACCCTGTGCCTGTAACTGTTCTACCCGCTGCTATGTTTAATTCAATTCAATAAAAGCTTTATTCGGAAGCAAGGCACATCCATAAAAGCGAGGTACAAATACAACAAATACAGCAAGTTAAAAAAAGTACATGTAATGACATTGTAGTACTTAAAGATTTGATCTGTGCCTTATACAAAGTTTTAAGAACATAGCAATATTAACACAAATTGCAGGAGACTCCAGCATTTGAAGAGCCAATAGTGCTGGGCGGCATTCACGTATTGACAATTGATTCAAAACAGGTTTCAACCACCGTTTTCTAGGTTCAGTAAAATATTAACAAAAAAAAGTAACGTGCAAAAGGGACTGTAGAGAAAGATCATCACAGGGACATGTGGGAAGAACCCTTGACCAGTCATTTGGGTTGGGAAAGGTAATTAGACGGTGGTAGTTGTTAAATCTGAATCTGGTGAGTAAGAAAACATCATAAGTTGGAAAACAAGAGGACAAATAAGGCTCAATTTTAAAAGAAGTTTGGATTAATACAGAGTGCTGGACAGAAGGTTTGTGTGCTTCTGTAGTTAACCGGAGATTATCAAGATGTTTTAGACATTCCGCCTTGAGTGATTTGCGGGAAAGTCTTAGCATGTCATGTTGTGCTGAATAAAAATTAGGGTAACCCAAATCATTGAGGAAGTTGCGGACGTAATTTAGCCAGGGAATTTTTTCAGAATGATCTAACTTTTGACAATCAGTAATGATTTCTTTGGTTAAAGACGTCTTGTCTGAGGTCCAGATGCGGTGCCACAGGAGAATCAGTTGTAGTCGAAGGAGGTCGGTGATGAAAGGCATTCCAAGTTCTTGATGGCAGGCATAGGTAGGTGAGGAATGAGGGAGTGATAGTAAATATCTTATAAAGGAGTTTTCTGTTTTTTTAATAGAATCTACTCGGGCATGACCCCAGATACCCGCACCATAGATAGCAGTTGTAATACATTTTGGGCGGTAAACTTCCAGGATTTCTTTCGGGGATCTCTTTCTGAGTCTCTGGGTAAAGGACACTAGAGCCGTTGTGGCCTTTAAAAACTGATGGTTTCTCGTCTCAATTGCCCTTTTCCAGGTTTCCCTGTTGTCTATTACCACTCCTAAATAGGGATAGGTTGTTGTGTTTTCTATCTTGGTTGGTGGTGATAAAGATGCCTGGGCCCTTTAGTGATGTTTTGCCAGAGGACATGATGAAAGTTTTGTGTGGATTAATTTTTAGGTCAAGAGTGGACATGAAGTTGTAATAACGGGTCAGGGAGCGTTGGAGTTCTAGTGGGGTGCGGGCAAGAATTACCGCGTCATCGGCATATAATAATGCGGGGATTGGGCGGTTTTTGATCAGGGGTAGGTCCTGGCTCCCTTCCAGCATGGCTGCCTCCAAGCTGTTTGTATAGATGGTGAAAAGGAAGGGGGCCAGGACGCAGCCCTGTCTTACTCCCCGTTCTACCTTGAAAGATGAAGAGAGTTGGCCCCCTGTACCGAACCTCACTCTGGCGGTAGCGCCAGAGTAAAGTTCACGGATGTAATTGACTATAGTCTTATCCAGCCCTATGTCCAACATAATTGACCATAGTTTTGCGTGTGAAACGCAGTCGAACGCTGCGGAAAGGTCGACATAGGCCATGTGGAAATTGCCTCCCTTTGCGTTCACATACTTTCCTCTTAGCAATACTAAGTTCAGGACCTGGTCGATTGTTCCCAAGCCCTCTCTAAAGCCATATTGTAGATCGGAGATGATACTATTGTGGTCTGTCCAACGTTGTAGCCGGTCAAGTAGAATACGACCCACCACTTTACCGAGGGAATCAAGCAACGAGATGGGACGGTAGCAAGTCGGGCTATTGCGGTCCCCCTTTTTAAATATTGGAACCAGTATGGACTCAGACCATGAGTCCATTGGTCCTGTCTGTCCGGATGCATTCAGTACTCTAGATAGAAG
Organism: Triturus cristatus; assembly: GCF_964204655.1. Lineage (NCBI taxonomy): Eukaryota > Metazoa > Chordata > Amphibia > Caudata > Salamandridae > Triturus > Triturus cristatus. The sequence continues at coordinate 311,011,453 of NC_140582.1, forward strand.
GGGAACCCACAGATCAGTGTTGGACTTATATAAGTCTACAGGAACCCCATCCGGCCCTGGTGCCTTTCCCCCCTTGCTGGTTTTCAGGGCTAAAGAGATGTCATCCAGGGTGAATTCAAGGGGTGTGGGGTGCGGCTCATAAGTGGAGGCTGGGATATCCTGCGCGGAAAAATTAGAAGATGATGGAGAGGTGTGAGTTAAGCTGAATATATGGGAAAAGTGATTGATCCATTCTTGCTCCGGTATGGCCACCTCTATGGAGTTGTGGTTTTTTGGGCCTGAGAGGAAGGATGAGTTAATTACCTCCCAAAAAGCGGAGGAATCCTTCACTTTAGAGCTTTTGTGAAGGGCAGACCAAAGTTCTTCTTTCAATTCTGTTTTACGTTTCTTTAAGGACTCGCGGTAGAATTTTCTGGTATGGGCGACCTCAGATTTGATTCTCGGGACTTTCTTTAACGCCAGTTTGAGCGCTTTGTGGGCCTTAGAACAGGTGGAATTGAACCAGCTAAATGTGGAGTTCTTTTTAGATTTAGGGGAAATGGTTAGGGCCTTGTTAATCTGTGTTACAATGATCTGGAAATTTGTTAATACCTCGAGGGGAGAGGAGGAGTCCGCCAGGCAAGATGTAAAGGCTGCTCTGTTCCCTGTGATGAGCTCTTTCAGAATTGTTTCAGGATTGATACGGGACCATTTTAGGGCATAGCCATTTGGTCGGTTCATTGTGAGATTATTCTGGTGTAGTGGATTTATTGCATAAGTGGAAGAAGCAGGTAGCTCCAGAGTGATGGAGATAGGGAAATGATCGCTGTAAATGCAATCATGAGTGGTAAAATTTGTAATCAAATTGACTGCACTAAAAGACAGAAGTATAAAATCTATGCAGGTCATAGCGCCTCTACCATGATATGTTGGGATCAGCTTAATGGGAGGAGTTAACAGTTCATTGGAGAAAGTAATTCGCAAAGAGGACATCATTTGATTAATCAATGAGCCTTTAGTGGAATGGGAAAAATGAGTAGCGGGGGATTCGTTGGAATCCATAAAACCGCAGGTGATCTTATTTTTGTCGCATAGTGGTAAATTAAAGTCTCCCCCCCGGATCAAAAAGGGATTGTTAACTTTAGGCTGTTGAAGATATTCCATGAGAAAAGATCGAATTTCATGCAGCAAACCTGGCAATTTTGGATCTTGCAGGTTATTATAAAAGTTAACAATCAGAACATGGGTGTGTTTATTTATTATAATGGATATAATCTGATAGTTGGATTCAGATTTCAATACGTTAGTGGATTGACATGGAATGAGATTAGAGATGTAAATCACTAAGCCTCCCTTTGCCCGCCCTGAGGGTGAGGGAAGCGCAGGGGAAAAAAGGTTTTATCACCTTTCAAGTGAGTAGAAAAAAGAGCCCAGGTTTCCTGCATGCAGATAATGTCGTGGCGCCTAACGCAGTCTAGCCAGCCCTCGTTGTGAATTTTAGAGAGAAGGCCTGCAATGTTCCAAAAGATGAGGCTGAGTGAATGACAAGAAAAAAGTTTTTCAGGAATAATTAATGAGGTGGGTTGTGGAGTTATTTGAGTAGCAAGAGGGACCTTGAGGGTTGGGATTAGATTGGGGTCTATGTAGGAAGTACTTTGTGGGTTAACTTGAGTGTCTGTAGAAATTAAGGGAGCGGGTGGTGGTGAATAGGGGGAGGTGGGAAGTGTTAGAGAGTGAGAAGGAATTGGAGATGATGAGTTACTCGTTGTGGGGAGTACTGCATCTGAATAAAAGTATGGTTGTGGGGGGTTTTTGCTGGGGGGTTGGACCGATTTAAGAATATGAGGGGACTTTGTGGCCAGGAGTAGTCAATCAACTTCCTCTATTTGCGATAGAGAGTTAAATCTATTTTCCGTTAATATTGAGCCGTTCAGGGGATTAGATGAATAAATGGATGGGCGGTAGAAAAAACCAAGGGGAAGGGAAGAGATTGAGGTTAAATTAAGCAAGAGATCCTCTTTTTGCACTAAAATGGAACGGGCGAGTCTGGGAGATCTGAAATTCACGATGATGCAGTCACCCTGAATCGTTTTTTCTGAGGGGCCAATCCAATCTGTTCTTCGTGCCATGATGATTTGATTTGTGTTATGGACGTTATAATGTCTATATTTCACAAGCCAATCCACCACTTTGTTTCTCAGGGAAGGCCAGGATTCTGTCGCTCCTGGGTCTAGGGGAGGGACTCCAGTTAAAACCACTATGTAGGGACAGGTGGCGGGCGGCAAGTTTGGGCGAGGTAGATTTGAAGAAGACCTGTTGATGGGGTTATTGGGGTAAGTAGGTATGCTAGGATTTTTTTGTGGAGCGTGTGTAGTGGATGGGTTATTATCTGCCAGACTCCTGCTAGTTGCTAAACTAAGAGGTAGTTGCGGGGTGCCATTAAGCGGGTTGTTTTTTCCGGGTTGGCGAGATGAATCTTTTTGATGGGTGGCCTTAGTTGAGGTATCAGTGGGGGAAATAGAAGGAGGGTGAGAAGGTGAGGGTTGTGGACTGTGCGATTCTTTAGAGACTAGAGATTGAGTCAGTTTGATCTCAAAGGATCTAAGTGATTCCTTGAGTTTAGCAAAGAGACTAGAGGCCATATCGTCCAATTTTTGAGCGAGGAGGTTTCCCAAGTCTTCAAGTTGAATATGGACGGTTGGTAATGGGTTTGGGCCAGGTAGAGTTTCTTTGCAATAGGACTGAACAATATCGGAGGGTTCCCCTGGCTCAGTTTGAGTACACTGAGTTAGCGTTTTTGGTTTAATGGAGTTGATACGTTGTTTAATTGCCCGAGGCTTTTTCTGGGCTTTCCCTGTTGGAGAAGTTTCAATTTTCCTCGCGTTTGAGGGCCCTTAGAGGAGGGACTACTGGGATGAAAGTTAGTATCATTATTGTCTAGTGGGATTTGGGAGGTTGGGGAAAAAAGTATGGATGGGTTACTAGAGTGAGGTATTTTAGTAAGGGAGGAAACTGTGCTGTGGGAAGAGTGGCTAGGCGTGAGTGGTTGAGACGGGTCGATGGACAGTCTACGTTCTATGAGGTCAATTTCGTTACTTATAATTGAGTCAGCCCGCAGAAGGGAGGTATTGTCCATTCTCCGGGAAAATGGCTTGGTGGCTGAAGGCAGCAAGTGTAGGTTCGCTGAGAGGTCAGTTACGTATTTAGGCCATGAGATTAGTTGTTCGGGTATAAAGCCCAAATGCAGTTTGGTTGAAGCCATTCTTAATGCACCTCCACCTAAATCAAAGGACGAACTTCGTTCTTTTCTTGGTTTGGCGGAATTTTATTCCAAATTTGTTTATAATTTTGCGAAAAAAACGTATGAAATGCGAAATTTGTTAAAGAATAAGGTTGTGTTTAATTGGACGCCTGCTTGTCAGAGCGCATTCGTCAGCATAAGAGAAGCAATTGCTCATGCTCCCACATTACAGGGTTTTGATCCACAGGCGTTCTCTGTGGTCACGACTGATGCTAGCGGTACTGGTCTTGGGGGAGTATTGTCTCAGGTATCTGATGATGGTAAAGAAGTGATTATAGCATTTGCGTCTCGTTCGCTTTCTCCTACAGAAGAGAAGTATTCTGTAATAGAACGCGAAGCTTTAGCCTGTGTTTGGGCAATGGAACACTTTAGGAAGTTCATATGGGGTAAAAAAAATTTGTTGCGCTCCGACCATAAACTGCTGATGAAGCTATTGACAACAGAGGGTTTGTCTAGAGCCTCAGCGAGAATCGCAAGGATGTCTATGCGACTCCAAGATTTTGTATATGAGGTGATGTATGTACCTGGCGCTAAGAATATCATAGCGGATTTCTTGAGTAGACTTCCGTTACCCATGAAAGAAATTGACCTAGATCCCTGGTGTGAATTCTCGGTGGCAGGTGTATTCGACGATACAACAGGTTTGCGTAAAGATTGGGTTAATGCGTGGAAGATTCCCACATTGTAAAATTAATCCTGGGTGGATAGGCAGAAGTAGGAAGTATGACTGGGATGCTGAACGTGTAAAAGAAGCTATGAAGGCTTCACAAGAGAAGAATAAAACATATTTTGACGAAAAACATGGTACAAAAGAACCATGTGTCCGCATTGGACAATGGGTAAGCGTTAAGCTTGCGAAAAAATCTAGCAAGTTGCAACCCAGATTTACGGAACCTAAAACCATTATAAAGGTCATGAGGAACACAGTGCAGCTCGATGATGGCAGTGTCCATCACATGAGCCGCATTGCTATGTCAAATGATCAAGGTGTAGCAAAAAATTGTGTTTCAGAGGGGAGAAGAGACTATTGGTGGATGGATGTTTTCCCGTCTGTGGGAGAATGTAATGAAAGACTAGGGGATATAGATCTTGGCATGAGTGCACAGTCTACAGACTCTTTGGGTTTTCAGACGGAGCAAGGTGGAGCAGGTGAAGTTGTCTCCGATGATCATGATGACATTGGTGGGCAAACCTCTGAAGGTATTGTGTTAAAGGATGGTCAAGTTCTGGGTAAAAGTGGTGAAGTGGGAACACAGAATAAAGAGCCTATCAATGAATGTACTACTGGGAGCAGGGTAAGCAGGTTTGGTAGGAGTATTACAGCTCCCAGAAAACTTGAAGGTTTTGTTGTTTTTAAGTAATGTATTATGTAAGTTCTGTTGTTTTTATTTGTAACAATGTTGGCTGTGAGTTTCTGTGAAAGTATATTTGTGACCAATGTATAATTAAGAAGGGAGATGTGTAGCGATGGTGTATCGCTTTAAGCAGGCTCGTGAGTAGGAATAGAACCTACACCTGTAATAGGAATGTTATGGGATGAGTGTGTATTCTAACTGAGTGTCCGTTGTGCTGGATGAGCTGCTGGTCTATGGCTGTACTCAGTAACATGGAATAAACATTGGAGCTGTCACTCTAATCCTCGTATTATTCCTCTTTGCCTGAATGAAGTGTGGAACGTCACTACAGTATGCATCCAAAGTCCCCGCAGAGCAGATACGCTTCTCCATAGTTTTTGCACGAGTGTGAATCAATGTCAAGGTTTTTTTTACTGATGAAATGTACTAACCAGACCTATTCATACAAGCAGGGCAAAAGGCCAAAGAGTACTCACGGAGGTGGTACCTGTGTGGTCTAAGTGAGCAATGCGTGAGGTGGCTTTGATCGTTGCTCCACACAGGAACAGAATGTCGGAAGTCAGGGACGTGGCCCAGCCCAGCCTACGCCAGCCCACGACGGCCTCAGATGGTCCTGCCCTTGTCCCGGGCTTCTCCCGGCGCGACCGGCGCACGACCTCGCGGGAGGAGGGGCCAGTCGTTGTTTTATAGCGCCTCCTGGCGCGCTGTGAATTCGCTGGCGGGGGCGTTGCTGCGGGGCCGCTGGTCCTTGTGGTCCCGGACCCGGTCAGAGGGAGGAGCCGCCAAGCCCGGCCGGCACTGGAGCAGGTAATGGAGGGTCTCCTGTGCCTCAGCGGGGCTCTTGCAGGGTCAGGGATTCTATGGCCAAAGATGCAATCACCAGGGGGACTCGGCCCCAGTCGTTGTTTTATAGCGCCTCCTGGCGCGCTTTGAATTCGCTGGCGGGGCGTTGCTGCGGGGCCGCTGGTCCTTGTGGTCCCGGACCCGGTCAGAGGGAGGAGCCGCCAAGCCCGGCCGGCACTGGAGCAGGTAATGGAGGGTCTCCTGTGCCTCAGCGGGGCTCTTGCAGGGTCAGGGATTCTATGGCCAAAGATGCAATCACCAGGGGGACTCGGCCCCAGTCGTTGTTTTATAGCGCCTCCTGGCGCGCTGTGAATTCGCTGGCGGGGGCGTTGCTGCGGGGCCGCTGGTCCTTGTGGTCCCGGACCCGGTTAGAGGGAGGAGCCGCCAAGCCCGGCCGGCACTGGAGAAGGTAATGGAGGGTCTCCTGTGCCTCAGCGGGGCTCTTGCAGGGTCAGGGATTCTATGGCCAAAGATGCAATCACCAGGGGGACTCGGCCCCAGTCGTTGTTTTATAGCGCCTCCTGGCGCGCTGTGAATTCGCTGGCGGGGGCGTTGCTGCGGGGCCGCTGGTCCTTGTGGTCCCGGACCCGGTCAGAGGGAGGAGCCGCCAAGCCCGGCCGGCACTGGAGCAGGTAATGGAGGGTCTCCTGTGCCTCAGCGGGGCTCTTGCAGGGTCAGGGATTCTGTGGCCAAAGATGCAATCACCAGGGGGACTCGGCCCCAGTCGTTGTTTTATAGCGCCTCCTGGCGCGCTGTGAATTCGCTGGCGGGGGCGTTGCTGCGGGGCCGCTGGTCCTTGTGGTCCCGGACCCGGTCAGAGGGAGGAGCCGCCAAGCCCGGCCGGCACTGGAGCAGGTAATGGAGGGTCTCCTGTGCCTCAGCGGGGCTCTTGCAGGGTCAGGGATTCTATGGCAATTAAACAAACTGTACCTGTTTTGCCAAACACCTCTTGTCTCTTGATTTTTCAAGGTATTACATGTTCAAGTAACAATACTCAGAATGTAACTCTTGTCCTCTACATTCCAAAACTGATGTCTTTGTCTTGGTGGTATCTTATACTTTAAATCAGTATACTTCATATGTGCTAAAGTGTTGCAAATACTATCCAGCAAACCATCCTATACACTTATTAATCATATCCAGATAATTAAGTATTATACCTAAATTGTTTGTTGGCAATAATATATAAAAGACTTATCATCCGTAAAAAATATTTATAAGACAAAAACATTACTTCTGCAGTACCAGAGTGGTGTTATCTATTTCAAACAATAATCTTTGTAGCATTATAATATAATTTTCAAGATTATGTGTAACTTTTCTCCTCCAAATTACTCTATAATATGCGTATTCTTTTGTATCCTGTTATTTGATTTGTAAACACATTAAAATGACTGCTTTATCAGTATGATCCACATTTTATACCAATAGGTAGCACATTTTTATAGTCCTAATTTTCTTCAACACACAACATAAGTAATGAATGGCTGGAGAACAGCAGTAAGTCATGCATACACATGATGTGTGTATATATAACTTTGTTTTGTAGCCCTGATGATGTGGGCAAACTGCAAAACATATTTTGGCATAATAATACTCAATGAAGGTAACTGACTGGGACAACCAAAATTAAAAGGTTGTAACTGCAAATATTGATTGTATTTTTCAATAAAATGCATAATATATGCAACATTAAAATTATGGAATTTTTCATTAAATGTTCCTATTTTATGTGTCTCAGAGCTGTTCAACTTAATTTGTATACATATTCCAACTTAAGTGTGGCCGGCCGGTTTCACAAGAGACCAATAAAAAGAAAAAGATAAAGAGGACGAGGAAGAGTATAAAGCCACAAATGGAATAGTGCACCACCCAGGGAAAATTGTAGACTTATTGAAACTAGTACATCTATTGAAATAGGATGTGTGTAGGATGTAAAGTTGTTAATGTTTCTTCCTACTTTCATTTAAGAAGCTACCTTCTGTTGTGAAACGTTACACTAAATGAGTGCCATTTGATCAAATGCAGTCATTGCATGGTAAATAAAGCAACACAACAAGACATCTCAACACAGATCAACAATTAAAGAGAGGGTCTGTTGTTAAACAGTGACAGCAGATATGCAATGGAACCTCCATGACCTTGAGTTGTGTATTAGTAATTAATAATAAGTAGTGACTTATTGCAATTAAATTGTTCAAGGTGTGTAAGCATAATCAGTTATTTGAACTACGTGATAAGGAAAACGAATGGAAAACAGCAGAGAATACAAGGCGATTTCCACATGAGCCCTCAGCAAATCAATCATTGACTATGATTCTATTTTCCTGAAGCATGTATGAGTTTTAGCAGTGGTTAATTCAATATTTATAATATAGTGTAGCTGTCTCATTCAATGATAAAACGTGGACTGCTAGATCTTTTCCAGGTTTTAGCAGTAGTTAGGCACAGCTACAGTGTATTAATCAAAGAGAAAATGATTCTGTATTATTAACACCAAATAAAAAGTCTGTAGTCTTAGTTGATTCAAGACCTTGGACTCTACTTTTACCATCTTCCAGTTGGTCCCAATCAAAGTTATTACATGGCAAAAACAAATCACATATGTATAATCAGCATTAATTGCTTTATATATGGAAAATCTAAAAGTGTAGTTACTATACATTTTAGGCAGCCTTTGATGTATATAATAAGCTCAGTGGATAGTCATGAAATTCTGGCAATAACTTACACAAATAGCTCATACATCATAGTAAGATATAGAAATACCAAATATACATCATAGTAAGTCATTTAGAGACCAAATATAATCACCCAACAGTATGTCCCTTAGATCTCCACTGAGCAGTCAGCTTTGTTGCCCAACTCAAATTTGCAATTTGTAGTTTCTTATATAATTGTGTAAACATTTTCATGATATACTGTAAAGAATATATTGTATTGAAAACGGTCTGGAGTCAGTGAAAGCTTTAAACTGGATTAATTTGATTCTTTGTCTTCACTTGAAATAAATCATTTTGGTTTAAACCCATTATATGTGTCCACTATTTCATGTAAACAAAAAATTGAATTATTTGTGAGTGCTTGGCGTTTCTAATATTGACAATTCCACATGACCCATATTGCTTTGAGTTTGGTGAACTAAGGAATTTTAAATGTTTTGGACGTCACACCATATCCACACGAAGGGCTGTATTATACATTGGGTCTCTGCAACTAGTCAAGCTATCACTGTATCAAGGGGGAAAACGAGTGTCCCAGACTTCAGAGAGAGGAGATATAGGCTGTGGGACTTGTTGGGAATAAAGACTATTGAGCTGAAGCTCAAGGACAAAGTTACAGTGTTTGTGGAATACTGGGCTCTATATCCAAATTCCCTAGTTGCTGGTTTTATGGACTGTTCATGCCCTCAATATTATACAGTAGCCAGCGAATTGCTCCCAGGTATACATGTTATGTAGTTCGGGTGGGTGCAGAATGATGAGCCGTGAAATATTTTGAACTATGTGTGACATATGCTGGTGATCCCGATTACCGCTTTATTATTCCACCCCCTCCCCCATGGGTGGATTCAGAGAGGGTAGAATTTGGAGTTATTAAACAAGATTTGCTCTGGCACTTAATGAATGGTTTCATTAGTTTTTCCTTGTTGGCTTTTGTATATAGGGGGGTGCATGTGTCTTTAAATTAAAAAAAATCTCAATATGCCATTCGATCATTTAGTTGAAGAAGTTGACTTGCATAAATCTCTGTTTTTTAAGTACCTTCAGACACACCATGTGTTAGACACAGAAGAGAAACCCGGGAGGAGGGCAGACTATAACCCACTTGAGGCCAAATCAATATTATGCCCACAAGGGTCCTTCACATTCCTGACCGTTTCCAGGGAGTGAAGGCTGCCAGTGGAAATGACATCGGTGAGACAAAGGACAACAAGTGACAGGAGGCCAAGATGGCAGCACACTAGTGTACAGACTTCAGGCAACAAAAACATTTAAATAATTTTAGTCATTGATAATAAACCAACATGAATACAAAGGAGAACCAGTTGTATCTAAATATGTTTACAAAATTGACATAATTTTTATTAGATGATAATATTAGAAAAATTGTTTCGTTAAAAAAGAAAATGTTCCCATACAGACTCAATCATTCATCTTCATTCATACAGCAACCAGCTAGTGTATATTAAAATTTGCAACCATTTTACATTTCAGATAAGTACAATGATAACAATTTCAATTTATTAATGAAGGAAAAACAATGTGGCACACAAGTATCAATCTCTTGTGTTCAAGATGGCAGCACATACACCAGCTATCGCATCAAATCTACGAGTGATTCAATCCAAATATTTCTATCGTGTTTACTGCAGCTCTGAGATGCTTTGGAAAATGTGGCGATCCCCAAACACTGTGTGTGCATGATGTGGCGGCCCAGAAGGGACCTTTTACCATATAATCTGGATATACCCTTTGTTCCCACCTACTGGCACAGAATGCAAGACATCCTAGAGGATTTGATACACATACTTAATGTCATGGACCCCAAAGTGGCACTTTTGGGGATTATGCAGGGCTGGGTGAACTCTCAACATCAGAGGTCACTGGTGAGCATATGCTTTCCTGTAAGAAAGTTAGACATTTCTAAATGTTGGCAATCCTCTGAGCCCCCAAGATTGGCTGTGTGGTTTTGTGGCATGGATCACTGTAGCAATGTGGAGAAGAAAATTTACAAATGACGGGGATGGACAGGAAAAAAACTGAAAATGTGGAGCATATGGTCTTCTAGAATTGTAGCCATCTGAAAAGGATCTACTTGGACTGCTCTCATATTTATCTTGTAGCCTACTGCGTGGTTGTGATTTTATCTATATCTGGGATAATTGCCCCTTGCTGTAATTGGTGCCTTTGTTTTCAGGTTACAAATTGTTTTGCATCTTCTAAAAAACATAAACAGATATGTTAAAAAATAGAAAAATCACAGAAAAAGATTTGATACATAAGCATGGATTTTTCTCTATGATGTAATTTCTGCATATTTTTCAGTGTTCTCCTACCATGCTATGGACTATAGCACTTGGAACTGATTCTAGAGACCACAGGGACCAGAAAGACTTCCCAAACCAGTCAGGGGCTAGAGTGAGGGGTTGATTCTTTACCCTCTGTAAAAAATGTGTGACACCTTCCAGAAGCAAGTACCAAGCAGTAATACAGGTTATTGAAGGATGCCTTTTGTAAATTAATGTCCCAAAACTTCAGGGGCCATATTACATAAAGTGCCCCGGGGGCACAACGGGTATTTGAGCAAACTTTGCGTGCCCCCAGGGCACTTTGGTATTACACAAGGGGTCACAGACATTTGTGCAGCCCCTTCTGTAATACTGATAGCACTGGCAAAGATAAAGCTCCAGTGCTATCTTCAGAGGTGTGCCCCATGCAAATGAGGGAATCCCTGTGCCTCTGAGCCCGTGCCGTATTACAGACGCGGGCGCAGAGGCAAAGAAGCTCTCAGGAGACACCCCCTGACAGCAGCCCTTTGGAGGGGGAAAAAGGGGGTCTAGACATGCACCTGCTTGCAAGGGGATATCTAATCCCCTTAAAAAGTGCAGGCGGGTTGCCACCTGCACAGTGAAACAGAGCGGCTGCTTCAAAGCCTCACCGTATTTCACTTGAATGGGCTGGCCCCAGGGCAGCACGAGTTTGTGGCTGCCCTGGGGGCAGGGCATTCTATTTAATAGGGCACACTTCCTCTGTTTGCGCCGGGCGCACCTGTTTTAAGGTGTGGCTCGGCACAAACAGGGAAAGTGCGCACTATTTTTACTAGGGCCCCATTTGTTTTCAATAGTTTCTTTAGACTTGTATATGTTGTGCAACTTGTAGATACTGGACTGAAGTTGGAATGTTGGGACTGCAGGACTGGAGAAGCAAGAGAAGACATAAGCTAGATGATCCAGCTTCCAAGTACTGGAAGTGCTAGAGTCAAAAAGTACAAATTGGAAGTACAGGAATAGCTAGGGAGGGGAGAGTACTAGTGGATCACGACTGATATGCAAGGTCTGGTGTAAAACTAAGTGAACAGACAGTTTACAGGAAAAGCTTTTGGAGTGACAACACAAGACCCACATCTCAAACATGATTTATTTAGGTCAAAATGAAGAGACACATAACAGCAAAAGGTTGCTGCCAAGGTTCTGGTTTATTCAGAAGAATGGGCTAACTACTATGATAGAATGGGACACAAAAATGTCCTTTGTGGGCAAGAATAACTCCCTGTGTCCAAATGGGTTCTTACTGAAATGACAAAGCACCAGGCACCCCCAAGAACATATTACTAAACAGTCAGATGAAAACAGAAAGCAGACACACGAATAAGTACATATGTCCTTGTCATCGTAGGCTTCCTTTCTCTGCGTGTCAGTGCTCTACCTAGCAGTGCTGTGTGAGTTAAAAATAGGATGCTTGTGTACATAAGTGCCCCCTGAGCAAGTGGCAGGGTCAGCCTTAAAGTGAAAGGAGTGCAAATTGATTGCTCACAGGCTATATGGGGGCCTAAGTTTACCGTACATTGAACATTACTATACAGCCCTCCATTTATCTCAATTGGTTTATCTTTGGCCCAGACAGGCTGATCCCGCACTATGGGTTCTCATTGAAAGACAAACTGTACAGGCAACTTCAGGTTTGCAAATGTTCTACACTCATAAACCACCTGCTTTACAAACTTCCAACCCTATTATTCAAACTATGCTTAAGATTTGGATACATGCCCACAAACTCCTTACGAGTAACCCAAGACTATATGGAAAGGCCCCCAATTGGCATAACTCTGATATTAGAATAGGTAAACGGACTACTTCCTGGGATATATGGGAGAGATCAGGTATTCTAATTTTGGATCACTTACTCACTTTAGAAGGTGAGCTTAAAACCTTTTTTCAACTCCCTACCTCACAGGAGGGGAAATACTTACAACTAAAACAAGCCATATTTCATAGACTAGGACCATATCCTTGGATAGGTGAGCATTCCCCAGTGTTACAATGCTTACAAATTTGGGGGAAATTCAAAGGCACAGTCTCAGGATTTTATAATCTCATAGTGCATAAATTACACTCACATCGATTACTAGCACAACTTCACATCAAATGGCAAGGTTTAATTGCTGTAGCTTATTCCGATGAGGAATGGGCGGATGTTATGAACATAGATAAAGGAATCAGAGAGACCAGAATGAAATTTACACTCTTCAAAATTCTTCATAACTGGTACTGGTCACCACAAAAACTCAAGACAGTAGGTTTACTACACCAATCTACCTGTGGAGGTGCCCACAGGAGGACTGCGATATACTACACATTTTATTTCAATGTCCAATTTTGAAAGAATATTGGTCTTCCATAACTACCTCTCTACACAGAGCTCTACAAGTGTTAATTCCATTAATGGAAACATTTGTTCTATTACATGATGTTACTAATCTCCCAAATCTGACAAAACATACAAGACGATTGATAGCTATTGCACTCACTGTAGGGATAATGTGTATATTAAGACATTGGAGAACACCACAATGTCCTACACATGATGAATGGCTTGTTGAAATGTATTAAAATAGCATCATATGAAAAACTCATTTATAGATTGCAAGACAATGTTGGAAGTTTCATCCAAATTTGGAACCCCTTTCAACCAAAAAAATATTCTATTTCTGGTAATATTTCTGGTAATATATCAGATTTTTCCTTCCAATTAAGAAACTACTATAAGGAAATCACTTCCTTTTTCATCTCCTTATTTATTCATTACCATCATTATTTATACTCATGTTGTTGCTGTTATCATTAGGACTGTTGATTCTTTAGCCATTAACACTGTTATTTGAATTAGGACTTACAGTTCACCTATTGGAAATTGTTGAGTTAGTAGGAATATCTCCACTTGAAATATTATATTTATATGATATTATCGCTACTATCTTCCAACTATCTATAATATATGGTTTACTACATATTGTATACTATCTACATCATCTCCTCCCTAGTCCACCTTTCCTATTACTTCCTTTCCAGGTTTTATGAGTATCTCAGATGTTGTATTTTTTTATACCTGTATGATCTTTTTTGTGTTTAGAAATCTGAGAAGTTAACATTTCATAGTAATTTATTGTGTGGCCATAATTTGATTTATTGTTTATTCTCCTTTTTTTCTTTATGTATTGTTTATAAACTGACATCTACTTCTCAATAAAAATATACAACATCAACAAAAAAATGTAAAAGAAGTGCTACCAAATATTCAGTTTAAAGTTTAATCAGGATTACTTTTTCTACTGGGTCTACAACTATAACTCAACAATTCCAACCACTTTTCTGAGACTATACCAGGTGGCTTGATGAACCATTATAGCACTATTTTCCACAGACATATACACAGGTGCACCATACAAGGCTGCCTGAGCAGACAGCAATTTGCTCCTCCCCCAAAATAGGAGGCGATAGCATGCACAATTCCAAATCACTATCAGACAGCAGTTGATCATTTCATGTTCAAACAAGACGGCAACATCATTTCATCAAAGTCATTCTTTAACGTCTGAGCCTTTCCTTCCTCGTGAGGACCATGTCACCCCGTCTCCTAATTTTAATCACCCTGAAGACATCCTTAAGCAGCCAGAAAGACCAAACACTCAAAGGAAGATAGTAAATATATGTAACAGCCACATAGAATAAGACATTTTATGAGTTTGCAACAACAGACCTGAGTCACACAACATGCTTGATATTCTGAGAACACAGCAAAATAGACTACTCCAAGAACATCTCACTAGCATTCACAGGGGGCTACATGTGTGAGAATAGTGTATCCATTCTGGATTATGCCCTTTAGCGGTAGGACAGTGCTATCCTCAGACCTGAGAACACAGTCATACATTTTATCTCACCCACAGACCACTTTTACTTGCTGGTCCAAAGTCTGTGTGGCAAGTACACAACTTGTTAGTCCTTCATTATCATCATCATAATCTGTCTAAATCATGCAGGTCATTTGTTGGTCAGAGTTTGAATGTAGATGGGCTTTGCACAGAACTCTTTTCTTCTCAAATCTCTGCTGCATGTGGGACTCTGCTCCATTTTCATTATAATTTTCTTGTATGCAATCCCTCAGAAGATTTACAAACCAAGCTAATTCCAGGGCTGAACCCTCCTAAGACAGTGGGAAATGCCAAGGTAGTGCCTAACATATCTGTGTCTTGTTTTCATGCTATTACAGTCAGGTCACCTATGTTATTTTCCATGCAATCTGCCCTGCATAAATATGATTTATTCCACTATATCTTCCGTGGTTGAATGCTCTTCCTTCTAGTACACTTAGGCTTTGGTGGTCACGTCTCTAACAACTCTAGGGCCACACTCCCCCTTGCAGTGTAACCGTGCCTTAGTTCCTTCAGGATATGGCCCATCAGTCATTGAGGTTCTGTTAAAGCTGCATCTTGATTGTAAGGGAATCCACATTTTAACATGATTCCCAACATTGCTTTGCACCAGATATCTGGTATTTTCACCTCCCCGGTGGCTGCTAGAGGTCCTTAAAGGAGTCTCGCCAAGTTTGCTCTGTTTAAAACAGTAGGGGTTTTTATTTTCCAGATGACCTTAAATGCCACTCTTGTAAGGCCTACACCTGTCAGTGCACCCCCTATGCATCGCACAGAGTGCAAATATAGGGTGCAAGAGTGAAGGAACTACTGGTCGCCCGTGCCTACTAAAAGGAGTTGTATGTTTTCTAGCAGCCTTCTACAAGACCCTCTAGCTGCTATGCAAATGTTAAGTAATTGAAATTCTAACATTTGATTTATAGTATCTATGAAACCAAAATTTGCAGCATGAAACTGCCATCTGCTATTTCAAAGGGCAGGGCGCACAATAGTCAAGACTGGGGAGACAACTGAGATGTGTATTCACCCTTCTTGTGCAGAAGGGCAAGTCTTGAAAATGTAAGGATTTTTCTTCAAGGTACTGTGCGGTTACCAAAACATGTGGGAAAACATTGGACTTTGTGATAGTAGTAGTAGAAGTTAAAAACCTGGGAGTATGGATGGATCAAGCCCTCACCATGAAAGGACAGCTTCTGCCCATTGTAGGCTCATGCTTCCACATGATGCATTTGCTGAGAATAGCCTTTCCTTTATTACCACTTACAGCAAGGAAAAGTTTAGTCCAGTCATTGGTCAAGCGCTGTCTGGATTATGGTAATGCGCTCTTGGCCTCAACAAACGAGTTGCTGCTATCTATACTTCAGGTGGCACAGAATACCACCCCCCGTCTCATCTGTAATCTCCCTTCTAAGGCTGCAGCCTCCCCTCTTTTACATGCTTTGCACCAGCGAGAAACAGAATTATCTTTAACCCCTTCGCTGCGGCGGAAATTCCGCCGCAGCGCTGGGGGGTGCGGGGGGGCAGCGCGGTGGCCCGGTGCTCATGACGGAGCCACGCCGTCATGAGCCACGGTTGGGCTGTGCTCATGACGGAGTGGTTCCGTCATGACTCCGCCCACAGCGCAAATCGTCCGCACAGGCGGGGAATTAGCGCCGCGTGGGCGGCGCGGCCGTCAACGGCCGCGGCATGACGGAACCACTCCGTCATGAGCATACGGCAACCGTGGCTCATGACGGCGTGGTTCCGTCATGAGCACGGAAGGAGTTAAGATCTGCTGCTTGATTCCTAAAGCTCTATATGGTAAAGGGCCTACCTATTTATCTTCATAGGTTACCCACTACTCCCCCTCAAGACTTTTAAGATCTTGCAACAAAGCTCTGCTCACGGTTCCTAGGGTCAGAAAGTCCTGGTCAGGGGTTAGGGCGTTTTCTTTCCTATCACCTTTTTATTGGAATAAACTGCCTCTCCAAAGGCGAATTTGCAAGGAAAGTACTGAAGACTAACCTACTCTAACTGTGTTACTTTCTGCCTGTTATCCTGGTATTCACGCTGAGATACCGCTCTTGGGGTGATTCGTGCGCGTAACAAATTAAAATAACATAACATAAGTGCCAATCTTGTCATCTGTTTGCACTGTTAACATTGAGCACTCTTCCCCAATCTTTTCTATGGTGTAATATTTGTTTTCTTTATAACATTTTATCACTTTATCCAATTTGTTTTCTTTTGTATGGCATTTTTATTATTCATGTTTTGTCTTTTTAGCTAATTTGGTTTAGACTTTATTTCTTAACCTTGAAAGGTACCTGTTTGATACGCTTATACCACATACGTTCTCTCTGAGAATGGCCTAGCTGCTTTTGAAAGCTACAAAGGATGAGCCAAGATTTCCACAAAGAAACCTATTCTTTTTATGTCTGTATGTTAGGGTCTTGTGTAAGCTCATTCAAGACTGTGACCTCTCCATTCTACAGTCTAATCCTACTATTCCCCACTTAAATCCATTGTGGTCTAACTTTTCTGTTGTTTGCTAAGTCAATTATTGCTACAATTCCACCTTTGGCACCAATATGGTCTCTAATCTCAATCAGAGCCTCGAGCTGTGGCACAGAGACCTGATACTGATCTCTGCTTATCCACAACCGCTCCCCTGGATTCCATCACTAAATCTTGCAGAGTGTACATTTATTAGGGTTTTGAAGCTTTAACTGATTAAATAAACGATAAAATTGAAATGAATTATAGGAATATAGACTCTGCATTAGAAAATTAAAAGGTAATTACTTCCACACTAAAACTCACAGCAAGAAGTGCCCTTTAATAAGGTCTCACTATGCACATTAAAGGCATATGCAGTAAATCTAGAAAGCAACCCGCCTCCATCAACCAAAGCAAACTTGCCATCAAAATGTACACTTGCAACTGCATGTACAGCGATCCCTAGCTCACATGGTGTGGACACAGGGAAGTGTTATGGTTACACAGTTTGACCCTTCCCCCACAAAATTCTAGCTCTATGCACATTTCGCAAGTATGCGCCCCTGTTTCTCACTACAGCTCCTGTCCTACAAGGACATATTTCTGGCTATGCACCAATAAGGATGGGTGGAGGGGCACTTTGGACCATGTCCCTCCCTTGAAGGTTGGCACCAGCTTAGTCATAGAGCTGAACAAGAAAGGCTGCTTTCCAACACACATAATTTTCTGCTCTTACTACCATTTTACCCCACCTGTAAGGTGTGGCGGGCAATGGGCCCTGTGGAAGTCAGGGTTGGAGCACCTTCTTGCATAAGCATCTCCTCACCATCAGCAGTAATATACATAGAGGATTGAGCTTGTATTGACTTGTATGCATAACAGTTACTCAGTGGGGACACCTGGTTTCCAGACACCAAGGCATGTAAACGTGCCACACAGCCTGGACAGGCAATCAGCTCATTTCTCCAATTAAATGGAGTTGACAAGTCAATTGAATTTAGAGCAATGCAGTGATACTACATGTGTTCACATGCATGCAAGAACCAAACAGCAGAACCATGCATCTGTTATTCAGCTGTGTGTGTGAGCCCTTTCCCATTCCACTAAAGTCAACATGGGGTGAGGACCTTGCAATCCCATCCCACTTTCCGAGGTAACCATGAAGCATCCAGACAGAGCAAATATTTGAACAAGCATTTACAATGCAATGGTCTCGGCATTGTTAAAGTTAGAGCTATTGGCATTGCTCATGACATTATTTTTGTTTATGTTTTTTTTTTTAAAACATTTAAAGAAACGGCATTGTTATTTACAATGTCAATAGCTTAATCTCTCTCAAATGCGAGACCTATTGCATTTGCACCCACACATAGAGCCACACACACAAAGCCACCCACACACACAGAGCCACCCACACAGAGCCACCTACACAGAGCTATTCGCATAGAGCAACCCACACACAAATAGAGACACCCACACAGAGCCACCTACACACACAGAGAGAACTGCAGTTACACGCAAATAACGTTTTCATTTGTTTAGCCAGTGGATTAATTCCTGAGAAATTATACTGTGACCAGAAATCTGAGATATGCCGGGGGCGTTCCAGTTTTTCAATTTCTAACCGGCAAATTTTAGTAAAAGTGCCTAACGTCCTGGTTTTTAAAGAGAATTTACGAAGCACAACCCGAAACTAGTTTTCATCTGCACCTGTGCAGGATTAGCTAGCTGCACTGACCAAGAAGCAATTTAAGTCACACGAAGACTGACTGGCAAAGTTGTATTTCTTACTCCATGTTATTACCACAAATGACCAGTCATGGCAACTTAGTACCTTTCAGTCGTGAGTGTTCTGTGCAGAACAAATCTCTTTAGCTCAGGTGGAATCAGTGGCATACATTACTTATACAGTAGTCCTACTTCTATATCAGTGGTGTGTGTCGGTTTTTGGCTTTCAAAATCTGGTAACACGTACGGGGACAGAGAGCTTACCCATGCAGGTTATAAAATATTTGATAAGCAGGAGCATCAACCACATAATTTGCGTTACAGGATTGAAATCCGTAGCACGCAGATATTCACAAATCTTTGGAACAAGTGCATTGAGCACAAAAATAACTGAGCTGTTCTACTTTGACTGATACCAGTGACACAGAGATCTCTACAGAAGATGTGAGAAACGCAGACATGCCAACCCTCCCAATTCAGGCGGGAGACTACCGATTTCAAGGCTAGTCTCAAATTGTGTGATCCTAGGCAAATATTTTATTGTATAGAACCACCTTTTTCTTCATTATTGCATATGTAAGCCCCTTCAAATAGACATGTTCTAATGCTGTCATCATGGTATCATTCCACCTCGACACTTGTAACATGGCTACAGTAATAGAGGGACCTCATGACACCAGTTTTCCAGTTCTTTATTTAACATACAAATCGACAAAAGGGAATCCCATGACTGGAAAACTGGTGTCCCGTTGCCACGGCGTTATCTCGACACCCAGCGGGGTGACCACATTTCAGTTTGTTGCTGTAACTGACGAGTTGGTCCACCTGCCCCTTCAGCATTCCATAGTATAAGTGTTCCTCGCATACCCATCATGTCCAAGACTAACCTGTTCTGCAGCCCAGAGTGCGCGGGGAGTGAGGGAATGGGCGGGAACTCTGGCTGGTTCGTAACTGCTAATTCCTCGAAAACCTTTTGCCCTGTCTGGATCGAAGACCTTGGAGCCGAGGATTGCACCAAGTGTGTCACATGGGATGTTACAAAACGCAGGCTCAGCAGAGGGGGCAATGACAATTGAAATGGTGATACCAAGACTCAGAACCGGGCCAATGATGATGAAATTCACAGGGGGATCTTGCAGTGCACAGCAAGCTCAACTACCCTACCTCTCTGCAAGCAGCTGTCTTCAGGCTAGAGCGGTGTCACGTGCAGTACTCCAGGCATCAACGAGAAGAAAAGCCCAACCACCGTTAGAAAGAACCCGAGATTACCAATGAACGTGGATAGAACTCCGAGTGATATTTCCCAAGAAATAGGTACCGCGGGCGTTCGTATGCGCAGGGTATGTATTGAGAGTGGTACAAAGCGGGGAAAATACTAAACACTGAAAATCCTAAAATGTAAAACACTGGTTACATTTAATACTTATAGAATGCTTATCGTTTAACGTCATCAATGTGATAATCAAACACAGGAATCTGTTTGAGTTAATGTGTGTATGTTTGCTGCAGAGCAGGAAAGTGTTCTCCCACAATTACAAGTGACTTAATTGTATTCATGACTTGCTCACCAACCAGTTAATGGGTAGTTACTCCATTCAAAGATGGCCCCCGCTTACTGCAGGGGAGTGGCGGCCTCATCCTAATGATTTACAAACGTTCTCTCGCAGAAATGCTAGGCGGTGGTTTTCAGGGAATGATGCAGCCTGCCGTAGGGCTGTGGGTGGTCTAGTAAGACTCAATATAACACCCGAAAATTAGGACTTCAGTGCCGACTTGCTTTTCTGTTGGTCGGCCGGTTTGATGGAATGCTTAAACAAACGTTGGCAAAGGAAACAGGTCTTGCATAGAGTGGGTGACCCGTCTTTCTCCGAGGTCAAGCAGAAATGCCTCGGAGAAACGCAGGGGCATTTTCAGATTCGGGGGCGTGTTTTTCTTTCTCTCCTCTTGCCATTGGCTGGAATGTTTACATTCCAGAGGAGAGAAAGAAAGTAAAAAACACGCCCCAAATCCGAAAAAGACGGGGCTTAAACGGACAGACGCCCCTCTCCTCCAATGGCTGGCCTCCGTTTAGGAAGCCAGCCAATGGAGAAGAGGGGCGGGTTCAAGCCTCGTACTAAAAAACGTTAAATCTCGCGAGAGAGACTGCGCAAGCGCAGCCTTCGATAGCCGAGACCTAAAAAGGGCATTGCACAGATAGAATTTACCCTAAAACATAGGCCCTTATTATGAAGTTGGCGGTCCACGGACCATCAGACTCACAGTGGCAGTCTACCGACTGCACTATTACAACTAGGGCAGTCTGGCCACTCTGGGACCATCACGACCATCGCAACTGCCAGGGAACCGCCGTTCCCTGGCGGTTGCATGGCGGTCCTGAGGCCACAGTACGCTTGCCGGCACAGCCGCACTCCCGCCAAGCATATTATGAGTTTCCTTTCTGCCACAGTTTTCATGACGGTGAGCTCGCCATGAAAACCGTGGTGGAGAGGAAACAAAGGGGGCCTTACAGGGCCCTCTGGAGCCTCACACCATGTGGTTGCACCCAGGGGGGCACAATATGTGTTACCCTGCATGCATGCACCCCAGTACCTGTATGGCACGGACTGCAGCAGTCCATGCTGTGCAAGTACTGCCTTTGACGTTCCCATTGCAGTGCCTATTTCTTAGGCAACCATGGGAATGCCAAATAACCGCCCGCCAGACCAGAAAAAAACGCCTGATGTGACGGGTGGTTCCTTCACGGGTTTGGCTGTGCGGGAGTGGGGTGGTCCGGCTCCCACACTGCCAAACTCATAGTGAGGCCCTTAGTATTTGAAGGTGTAACAAAACGTGTCAGACTCCGCACTGCTGTCCCTCTCATCAAAAACACCAACATGTTTTATGAAAAACACCCATACAGTGCCTCCACATCCATGCTGCAAGAGACCCCCCATGCACAAACTGGAGCATTCTCTTGCAGGACCAAAGGAATGTCTAGGGGTCGCAAGACAGTGGCAAGAAGGAGACCTGAATCTTCCTCCCTAGTCAGTGTAGAATTGTTATTGAGTAGGGTTTTGCCGTTCATATTTCAGCATCAATTTTTGTTGTTTTTTTCCTTGCACCATATACTGATACTATGAACCCCACAAAATCCCTTAGATGTTTTGACTGTGCATGAAATCCTTTGAAGGCGACTGGTCTACATTTGCACAAGAGACTTCTCTCCCCTTCACCTAACTGTTGTCAACAACGGTCTAATACGCCCTCCCCTGCTAAACAATACTTTTGGGCCCCCTGCTTGTTGCAACTTTGAACTTTATTCAAAAGTTCTCCTAATTCAAGCGGTATGCTGTTTATCAGTATAGAATAATATGTTTAACGGTTGAATAAAGATAAAACATAAATGAGCTTGAGAGAAAATGCTCTATGGGGGGTGGGAAGGGGTGTTGAAGTGAGAGGGTATTCCCTTCGAAGATGGAGGCCTTAGCAATTGACCACTGTGTCTATGCTATCTATATACAACGTCTTTGCTGCTCAACCATCTGCCTCTCCTGCCACACTCACATCCACCATAGCACCATCATTCGCACTGGATACCACGTAACGGAACGATTGTTATCCACTGTGAGCCCGTTTTTTAGGTCTCGCCTGACCCAGCGCATGCGCTGGTCTGGCGAGACTTATTAGGTCTCGCCTGACCCAGCGCATGCGCTGGTCTGGCGAGACTTATTGAGAGGGCTCCAATAAGTGCTACCAGGCCAGCCTAGAGCTACAGTGCACGTGCGCGGGCGTGCGCGACGCGCTTTACCGCGATTACTTTCGCACCGCAAGGCCGCTTTGCATAGCCAATAGGTCTCGCTTTTGGGACCTTATAAGTATTTAGTTATGCAACTGTTGCATGGCTAAACACTTATAAAGTCCCAAAGGCGAGACCTATTGGCTATGCCAGTTCTTGTTTTTTTTTGTTTCTCTGTAATACGACGTACATCGTGGTATACAGTCAGCGAGGTGACTTCATCCACACGGTTTTGGCGGCTCTGACATGCAAAATAAATAAATAAACGTGCACGCTTATCATCTACAAACCTCTACGGCATATCACAATTTACTACCTCGATTTTAGAGCCAACACATTGAACACTTTCCTAAATAAAGGCTCTCTGCATGGTGGCATCTGCTCTCAATTACACTCAGAGACAGCCAGCACGTCAGTGCGGGGACTGGCTCGTTTGCACTGCCTCTTTCGCTCAATAGCAAGCGAGGCCAATTTGATCTGGCGAGTTGCCAGCATCGAAATAAATACTACAGCAAGAGTCCCGCAGTTTTGAAAATACGACACATTTCAGTCCATTCATAAAGACCTTGTGTTCCCCCGTGCTGTCCTCGTAGACATCGAGATGACCTTATGTTTATCCATACATGTGCTATTTACATATATTCTAGAGCGTTTTTAGCAATGCAGCAATTTTACAATCTTTTCCTGGCCACGCTGGCAGAATCGTCTTAGAGCCTGGCCTGTGAAATGAACCGTCAAGTCAACATATGTGTACGATTATCCACACACAGGAAGGCTGCCCTGCAGAGCACGGGGGTTGAATGGGAGGGGGGGGGGGGGGGGGGGGGGTTACCACAGGGCTTGCACAGTACCGGAAGTTGACGCAGCCATGGCGTAACTACGTGGGCACTAATGACACCTATCTATGAGGCTACTAATCCCGTTTCAGGCGGGATTTCAAATTGGGCCAGATTTGGTATGAGATGAGTTTGCCCTCGCGATATGCAGCTGATAAATACAACTTTGTGAGCGGCAAATAGCACACAATGCAGGGTTGCACATCATAGAACAAGCAAAGTTTATCCACAATTTGCCCATAATCCCCGTTCTGAGGTGTCAAGTTTATAATCAGGTGCGGATTGCACACCAGCGCGCGCAGGTAGAAAGAAGCATGTCGGGAAAATAAATGCATTTGTGATTAGCCCATGTCTAAAAATTAAAATTCTGGGTTGTTTCTTTGCAATCAACTAGACTATTAGACTACACAACACAAGGACTCTCCAACGTGAACTAGAGTACACATTGATAATTCACTAGGAAAAGCGACGCATCGGTGCTTATCTATAAACAAAAGACACCTCTATGTTTATGTAAGTAAGTAAGACTCTATTGTTCAGTTAATTAAAACTCACAGTACATCACAATATGATCACCAGATAAAATATCATCAATAAATAATATCATAGAATCAGCCGAGAATCAGGTGGGATACCCTACCTTACTCCATGTTTATGTAAACACAGCAAAAGGAATAGGCTTCCCAAAGTGTGTCAGCAGGAGGCCTGGCCACACTTTCCAAAGTGCTGCTTGCAGAGTATATTAATAAAAATGATAACAATATTGATATTAATACTCATCCAAAAGAACCCAGAGGTACCACAGACCTGGAGCCCCACTGGGCTCACAACCTCACTGTGCTCTTCATAAAATTATTTTATCTATCCAGGGCCCCAGCACCACACAGCTCAACTGGTTTAACCCCTTCGCTGCGGCGGGAATTCCTCCGCAGCGCTGGGAAGGGTTTGGGGGCAGCGCGGTGGCGCTGTGCTCATGACGGAGCCACTCCGTCATGAGCCACGGTTGAGCTGTGCTCATGACGGAGTGGTTCTGTCATGCCTCCGCCCACTGCGCTAATCGCCCGCACAGGTGGGGAATTAGCGCCGCGTGGGCAGAGCGGCCGCCAAGGGCCGCAGCATGACGGAACCACTCCGTCATGAGCACACGGCACCTGTGGCTCATGACGGAGTGGTTCCGTCATGAGCAGGGGAGGGGTTAAAGGGACACTGTTGCCAAAACACCACGGGCCGATTCACAAAAGTAACCTGAGACAAAATCATGATCCATTCGACTTTCGGTGTTCACAAAAGGTACTTAGTAGTAGTAAAGTTAGGAGTCCTAACTTTACTACTACTGAATACCTTTTGTGAACCAAAAGTCGTAAAGTTAGGATTTTCTCAGTTTAGTAGTAGTAAAGTTAGGATAGTAAAGTTAGGAATCCTAACTTGAATGCCTTTTGTAAATACCGAAAGTGGTAAAGTTAGGATTTTGTCTCAGATTACTTTTGGGAATCGGGCCCAACATAACCAACACATATATTAACATTAATACTAATATATTATTAATGATAGTAATAACTGAAACAATATGAATGGCTCGTATTGAGAATGCTTTTCACTGATTGTCAGCAAGGTTCCATACTCAGCAAGAGTGTAGGCAGAACCTTTCCTGACAAGCTTGCAACACTTATGTGGAAAACAAGTAACCACTGTTGTGTTCTCTGAAATTATTGCGGTCATGCCGGGTAGATTTCCTAAATCTAAAAAGCAGAACTGCAACGTTTCTGTAGAAAAGGAACAATTGTTCTCATGCTAAATCAGGCCGCTGTCAGGAGGCAGAATCAGCTTTCTGAGAATCTCTCGTCTCTCATCTGCAGAGCCCCACCTCGAACCCCAAAGTCAATGCACGCACACACACATATTGATACTTCACAACAAACTCATATTTAATATGTGGTATTCTGCAAAGCACATGAGTAAGAATTATGGTCATAATTAATAATTACTTAGTAAGCAAAATGGACAAAAAGGTGAACGCTGTAAACACATCGGTCATATTTTATCACACCTCCCCAAGTAAAATTTAAACCCAAGTTATGTTATAATTTGCATGTTTACCTCTTGGTTAAATTATAATATTTCATGCTAAATCAAGTAAAGTAAATGCTAACCGTTATACCATTAGGCCTCAACTCGGAGACACCCTTCCTTTCATCCATTCTCTCTTCCTTCTTACTTTATTTCCATAGTTCCTTCCTTTTTCCTCATATTTCTGTATTCCATTCATCCATCCATCCACACACCTACCCACACATCCATCCATTCATCCATCCATCCATCCATCCATCCATCCACCCATCCATCCATCCTTCCTTCCACCTTTTCACACAACCATACACCTCTGCTTACTCCCTTTTGACTTCTCTCTCCATCTACTTCTCCACCTCTCCTTCCATCCATCCATTTCCTTCACATCCATCCATCTTTCCATACACTCCAACATCGCTCCAATCTCCCCTCTGCCTTCTCCCCTACATATCCACGACTGTCTCCATCCTTTTCTCCATCTATTCCTTCTCATGCTTCCGGTCTTTAGTACTCTCATGTTTATTTTTCTCCTCACCCCACAACTCCACCATGCTATACTCTTGCAGTGGTAGTGCGAGGGAAGAGGTGTGGTGCCACAGCCAGGGCGACTGATGCTGGAACTCTGGGGCTCACGGTTCGATCCCTGGCACCGCCGGCAGGTCAGCATAGCACCATTTGACTCTGGGCAATAGCTCGCTTAATCTTCCCGACGGCCCCCAGCGCCGGGATGCCTTCGGTAGCTGTTTGCGCTTTACAAATAATGGATTTATTATTTATTTATGAGCTTCTATTTGAAGAGCAACATAGATTAAAGGATCAACGAAAACCATGTTTTATGTTACACAGACCTGTCCAGTGGCATCCCTCTTTTCCTGCTCAAGCTGCAAAAGTTGTAATTGTAAATGTAATTGCATTTATATAGCACTTACTACCCCTGACGAGGCGTTGAAACGCCTTTTCAGCAAATAGCATGCTACTCCAGAACCCTGTGAATTAGTACAGTGAAATATAAAATTAATTTGAGCGATGGGCATGTTAGTCTGTTATTTGGATTTAAAAGGATAGTGAAGGGATAGAAGAGGGACGAGTTTGCATTTATATAATGCTTGCTACCTCTGATGAGGTGTTGAAGCGCTTTTAGTTTGCATTTATATAATGCTTGCTACCTCTGATGAGGTGTTGAAGCGCTTTTAGTTTGCATTTATATAATGCTTGCTACCTCTGATGAGGTGTTGAAGCGCTTTTCAGCAAGTAGCATGCTACTCCGGAACCCATAAAGGATTAGTGGTGAATTAGTATAGGGAAATATTAAATTAATTTGAGTGGTGGACATGTCAGTATGTAAGTGGATTGAAAAAGATAGTGGAGGGATAGATGAGGAAACGGTTTGCATTTATATAGAGCTTGCTATCTCTGATGAGGTGTTGAAACACTTTTAGGTGGGTAGCACACTACTAAGAAACCCAAACAGGATTAGTTTCGTTTTAGGAATAGGGTAGTGCATTGGAAAGAGTAGTAAAATGAGGTTTGAGATGAGTCAGAGTGGAGGTAGAGGATAGAGGATATATTGCGAGAGGTATAGGGTGAGATATAGGGTAGTGAATTAGAGATGCTGAATTAGAAGCAAAGTAATAAATATAAAGATACATAACTACATGGAAGGTGAATATGTATTTCGCTTTCCAGAGAGCGCGTTTAGCACCACAAAGCTTCACTTGTTCACAAGAGTTAATCGTGAGGTTTACTGCCCAGCTTCAGTTCAGTCTACTTCATCAACCTACCGGCCCCCTAAAAACTCACCACAGAGCAGACTGTTTCCCACCCTTCGCAAGCAATACCGCAATTATGCCCCCTGCTCTCAGTAACAAAGGAGCTCCTCTGAATCACAAGTCCGCCGCAGGAGCCCTTCTACCCCCAAGTGCTGGCTGTGCGTGTACTCGGCGCTGCCCAGGATATCTGAGTTCCAATGTGTGATCCTGAACACATCACTTCATGTCTCTGTGTCACAAACCCCATTTCAGCATAAAAACAGGGAACGCGTAGAAACGTGCTAAATACCTACTGTAAAGCGCTGTTAACGCGAACATCCAGATTGTGATGTAATTTTGAATTGAAAGAAATGGCTGTATATTTTAAACATGTTTTTCGAATGCCCCTCGTTGTTTAAAATGTCATAATGTTTATTGAAGCCCTTCCATCTTCATTTCTATACCGTTGCAACACTGACTGACTTTGTACTGGGATATCTTTTACTTTTCAGACTGTGGACTGTGAAATGTCACGCCCTTGTGTTTGATGTTGCAAATGACAAAATGCCACCAAGCTTATGACTTCCACTATTCTAGTGCAAATCAGAACTACGAAGACCACTGTGTCAGGAAATTCTATTTTCATCAGTGATATATTTTTGGGAAGCACACATTGCACATTGAATGCCTCTAAGCACTATGGTAAATTACTAAACTTGCAAAGTTCTGGGCTGTAAGTTGACTCTCGTCCTCACAGTAGTGCAAGCTCCTTACTCCACTCACGTCTGTCAACCGTTGACAACTAAACAATACTGCCCACCAGTGCCCTGTCTTCACACTACCGACCAGTGCCAGCTCTCAACAGCGTCTCCTTGCGCTGTTCACTACTGCAAGCTTCTGACACTGTTAACCAGTGCTAACTGTGTGTGCCCGTCTGCGTGTGCCTACCAGTGTCACCTTTTGAGCGTTCCCACCAGTGCCCAGTTTCCCACACTGTCCACGATGGTCAGCAATGTGGTTGCTGACGCTGCCTACATTAGCGCCAGTTTTTATCGTCAGCGCTTTGGAGCCACAACTGTGGTATGAAGTGCTATACACATGCTGTTATAGCAAAGAACACAGTACACTGCCCACCAGTGACAACATATCGCATTACCATCACTGAAAACGTCAAGATTTCTCACCTGTGACAGTTTCTTACATTCCATTCTCGTGCCAGGTTCATTGACTGCCATCTGTGCTAGACACTACCTACCATGCTAGCTTCCCCCAATTTCCAGCAGTGCCAGCTTTACACACTACCAGTGTGTTTTCACACACCGCCCACTTGCACCACCTTCTCTCGCTGCTTAATGGTGCTTACACCTACTGAGGCGTGTGGTGTAGTCAGCATCCACGAACACAGAATCCTTGTTATCTGTGTTAACACTGCCAATAGCAGTGGCAATTAAAATGTGGATTTAAAAAAAAGAAGTATGTTAAAGTTAATGGAGAGACTGTGCAAGAGGGAGAGAAAGCTTGTTTGGAGGAGGAAGTGTAAACGCTTTCTTAGCACCTGTAGGGCTCCCTCATTCTGGTGAGGGGAGGGGGCACTGGACTTTGGTCGTTCATCATTGCAAACGTCATCTTAAAGGACATGTTGGAATAGACAGTGCTGCTTTTTGGAAAATGTAAAGCTGACCTGGCACTGTTTGAGATGACATGCAATAGTCAGATTCGAGTTGGGAATCTATAAATGGTTTCTCCTTTATCCAGTTGCTAGAATGTGGGGAATTGCCATTGTAGCGCTACAGATAAAAGTGCCTTTTCTTCCGGTTGCTTCTTGGTACCTAATAACCTATATTAAAGGTGGACAAGCCTGTCAACGGACGAGATAACTCACGCTGCCTGTTATCCTTTGCTCTTTGAAGCCAGCTGTTTTTATGATCTGGCTATGGTCTGGCTTGACAGCGCAGCTGTTGCCAGACAATTATGTGAGAACCACCAGAAGAGGGGCTTTGGCTCCACCCACCCGTTCGGTGTCAGGAGTACATTATGGCTATTCAGTGCCAGGACACCTACGGGTAATCGTGTGCTTTACAAATACACCTGTTATGTTATGTTATCTTTTGATTGGGTTGAAGACTTGTGCTTCCGTAACAATATGCGTGCCCTCCACAGGGCTGGGATTCTCTACTACTCTCCCTCTACTACTCACCCTCTACTACTCACTCTCTACTACTCACCCTCTACTACTCATCCTCTACTACTCACTCTCTACTACTCTCTACTACTCACTCTACTACTCTCTACTACTCACTCTCTACTACTCTCTACTACTCACTCTCTACTATCTACTGCTTACTCTCTACTACTCACTCTCTACTACTCACTCTCTACTACTCTCTATTACTCACTCTCTACTACTCTCTACTACTCACTCTCTACTACTCACTCTCTACTACTCACTCTACTACTCTCTACTACTCACTCTCTACTACTCTCCACTACTCTCTCTCTCTACTACTCTCTACTACTCTCTTTCTACTACTCTCTACTACTCACTCTCTACTACTCACTCTACTACTCTCTATTACTCACTCTACTACTCTCTACTACTCTGCTCTCTAATACTCACTCTCTACTACTCTCTACTACTCACTCTCTATTACTCTACTACTCACTCTCTACTACTCTCTACTCACTCTCTACTACTCTCTCTACTGCTCTCTTTACTACTCTCTACTACTCACTCTCTACTACTCTCTACTACTCACTCTTTACTACTCACTCTCTACTACTCACTCTCTACTACTCTCTACTACTCTCTACTACTCTACTCACTCTCTGCTACTTACTCTCCACTATGCTCTACTCTACTCTCTACTACTCACTCTCTACTACTCTATTCTCTACTACTCACTCTCTACTACTCTCTCTACTACTCTCTACTCACTTTCTACTCACTCTCTACTATTCTCTACTCACTCTTTACTACTCTCTACTACTCACTCTCTACTACTCTCTCTACTACTCTCTACTACTCTCTACTAACTCTCTACTACTCACTCTTTACTACTCACTCTCTACTACTCACTCTCTACTACTCTCTACTACTCTCTACTACTCTACTCACTCTCTGCTACTTACTCTCTACTACGCTCTACTCTACTCTCTACTACTCACTCTCTACTACTCTACTCTCTACTACTCACTCTCTACTACTCTCTCTACTACTCTCTACTCACTTTCTACTCACTCTCTACTACTCTCTACTCACTCTTTACTACTCTCTACTACTCACTCTCTACTACTCTCTACTAACTCTCTACTACTCACTCTCTACTAACTCTCTACTACTCACTCTCTACTACTCACTCTCTACTCTCTACTACTCACTCTCTACTACTCACTCTCTTCTCTCTACCTCTCTCTACCTCTCTCTCTACCTCTCTCTCTACTACTCTCTACCTCTCTACCTCTCTTCTTCTCATCATCTCTTCCTCTCTTCCTCTCTACCTCTCTATACCTCTCTCTACGCGCACACATATGCATATATATATATGTATATATATGCATATATAAGCATATGCATTTATATATGTATGTGTATATATATACATACATATATAAACATATATATATATACACATCTGCATATCTATATAAATACAAATATAAATGCATGCATACATTTACATATATGCATACATATGCATGTTATGTACATAAACGTTTGAAAAACACTAATGAAAGCAAAGCTAAAAAGCCACCTAATTACAAATAGAATTGCTTCAATTTAAACGAGGGCGAGACCTATTGCATTTTCAATGCTTGTTTTTCTTGTATGGTGGGATTTTGAGGCGAGGTGCCAATCTAGAGCCGAGGTTCCTTTGTTGAATGTATTTGGGGATTTTATTCCTGATGAAGAGCGTTCCTGTTTCATGTCCCACTACATCATCTACAACATGCTGTACAATGTCGGAGTCGTCATTGAATTATTTTGCTGTATGCAAATTTCCATAATGAACAATTTCAATATGTATGCACGATGTCCCAGAAAATGGTTTAAAGGAGTCAACTCTTGACAGTATGTGCAGCCCAGAACGCACTGAAAGTGAAAGTGAGAGTGCGAAAGCAATCCTGGGATGCACATGAGTGAAGCACCGCCTCATATGGAGTGGTGGGCGTTAATGTAAACAAACAGGCACAACAAAGCAGATTGAGTGAAGCGCTCTGGGACCTCTTTTGGCCACCTAAGGTACTGTACCCTGCAACATGCCTAGGGAAAAGATATGGCTCAGCGGTGAGAGCTGCCTACTGCAAAGCTGGGGATCCATGTTCGAGTCTGGTGTCGGCTCAACGTTGAGTGCATGGATAGGTGTGATATATATATATATATATATATATATAAAAGGGGCTAATTTAAAATAAAAAAAGGAGTCAAAACACGCTATATAAATAAAAGCGACTAATTTAAAATAACACAAGAATTTAAAGCAGCGATCTCTGGGACGGGCAAGCAGTGTCATGTTGTACAAGGGGTGGGGGTAGACTGCAAAAATTAACCATACACGCAAAACAGCAGTGGCCTCAGACGGGTGTTGGGGGCCTGCGAGCAGTGTTGTGGGAGGGGTTAGGGGGAGGGACACGGCCAGCAAATGAAACAACCGAAGTTTCATTGCACAAGTAAACAGAACAGTTAACGAGCAAAGAGGTAGGCCAACTAATAAAACTGTTCTCTCTAAGTATAAATAACCTGAACATTAAGAACACATGGAAAAGGGCCAGTCCTCATGTGAGGATACAAAATTCCAAAAGGAGGGACTACTTACTAAATGTATTCACCAATAA
Organism: Triturus cristatus; assembly: GCF_964204655.1. Taxonomy (NCBI): domain Eukaryota; kingdom Metazoa; phylum Chordata; class Amphibia; order Caudata; family Salamandridae; genus Triturus; species Triturus cristatus. The sequence continues at coordinate 311,043,330 of NC_140582.1, forward strand.
AAACCCAGCATTTCTAAAGTACAGCAAGAGGAACCAATGAGAAAGATGTGCGATTTTTCAAGCCCATATCCTAGATACAGCATGTCTCGAAGAGACAGTGCATGCGCTGCCTAGGTGAGACCTAAGAATCACTCTATGTGTGTGTCCACTTAGTTTCCAAGAAGCAATCTGCAAATCTACAGCACACGCACACAATTTGATTTAAACTCAAGTTAAGAAAACAATGGAAAGAAATAAAAAATCAAGAATTCCATGAAATGCCTCTCAGTTCGTGGGAGCCCTATGGTTTAACAAGGGGGAGGGGAGGGTGTCATCTATAGTAGAGACAGGGTTAGTTGAGACCAAAAGTGGTTTGAGGCACAACTCTTAGACTCCATCCAAGTCTAGAGAGAGGCCCTAAGAAAACTGCACAGCCTAACCCTTAATCACATAAGAGTGGGCGGCCTCACCTAATAGGGCCAGGTCTTGATATTAATGTGCTATAGAACACTACTTAGTGGAGTTGATTGGAGTAGAACATATGCATACTGTAACTGTGAGTGGGTGCAGGGGTTGATGCCAGCGCCCGTAGGTCTGAGTGTGTGGTCTGAGGGGGAGATGGGTCGAAATACATTACACTTTAGAATAGAAGCCTCGTCTCTCACCCCCAGCTTTAGTAACATAATTAGCTTCAAAGGCAATATCATATTCAGACGTAAATAAAAAAATTGGACTTAAACTGCAGAAAGAAAATACCAGAAATGTGAAAATATTTATAAATATGTTAACAGCAAACATACATACAGCAGTGGTAATGCGCTCCCCTAGGTCCTGCTCAATTTAAGCTCTGGTTCTTTGGGCACAATATATCAATATAGACAGCACTGTGTCTTCAGAGGCTGTGCCTGGGGTATTTTGTGAGGTCAGAGTTTCGCCTATGTGACTCACCCTGTGGCGATTCACGGCACTGCCTCCTTCCGCAGATGGTAACCGGCCGGACCCGGATCCTGGGGATGCATATGTCCCTCTACTCCCCTCATGGTGCCCCGGGTTCGGAGTTATAGTCTATTCTGATGCTGAGCATTGGGCCTTTACCTTTTCCCTTGCAGCGGAAGGACAAGACAGACGCCAGCCTTTGGATGAGATTCAGTCTTGGTTACCATCTGCTGTACAATTTAAGTCAGGAAAAAATGAAGCAAATCGTTTTGTAAAATGTCGGGTACAGGGTTAACGTAGATACTTCCAGACTGGCGAAAATGTATCTTGGGCCATATAACATATAGCTTTACACTGGTGAAAATTGAAGGAAAGTGTATTTGCCTCAATTGTCCTACATACGCAACATGGTCTGAGTAAAGTCACATTCCAAATGGAAATTATGGACGCGAGTCTCATAGTACGGCCCCTCAGAAGAATATCTGTGCTCCTTCTGATATTACGGAATCACTAAACACTGTGCAAAATAGATTTGCACTGAGTTACCCGAGCACAGCCCAACATGGGAGTCTGTGCAGGGTAGAGTTCGAGTGGTGGATGGGGCGGGGAGACTGGGAGGGGCTGCGAAGAAAGAGGGTAAGGGGCCCAACAGCTGCAGCGTGCAGCACCCGCAGTCGTCTCTAGGCCTCAATTGTACTCCCAGACAGATGGTGCTGCAGCTGAGATAGGTGCATACAATCACTTCACAACCCTTAACTCGTACAGGTGACATCAAAAGTACCCCTTCTGGGCCTCTCGGTTGCTTCTTGATAACACTGGCTCTCTGAACTAGAACAGCACTAGAACAGAATTAATCATTATGTTCCCTTATCTTATGGACACCGTGCAAATATGACTTGAGCCCCTTAAAGGACGTGGACAGTCTGCAAGGCACAGGGCAGCATAAGCATGTCACAGAAGTAGAGAACACAGTCAACAATCTTCTGTTTGCAGTAATATGCTTCTCAAGTCAGCTAGGGATCCCAGAATCATGCACACCCTCTGGTGCTGGAGGGCAGTGAGACCGCCATTGAAAAGAGTTACGTCTGTCCTCCCTCACGGGGATGCAACCTGCCCCCTTCCCTCTTGGGCAATAGTGTAATGTTGATAATTACTGAAGAACAGCGTTTTTTCAAATGCCGCAGCAATTGAAGAAGAAGCACAGTGGCAGTCGGATAGTTATAATAATGAAGGGCTGCAGCAGTTGCGCTGATTAATGAAGCGCGCAGCAGTCGGCAAATTATAATAATGAAGTGAGGTGACAATGGCGCAGCCGAAGTGAAACAAAACAAGCAGCAATTGCCCATAAATGGGCTTGGCAAAGAAGAAATAGTACCTGCATCAAAGCGAATGGCCACTAATTAACGGGGAAAGAATATGTAGATGAGCCGTGCTCCTGAGCTCCAAACGGAAGTGATATATCAGGAGTGTGAACCAATGGGGAGGCAGCAAAGAAGAGCAACACTGCAGTCAAGCTATGGTAAGCAGCATGTGGGATTACACTCCGTATAGTGAATACAGCAGGTCCTGCAGACTGCACATGGGCGCTGCCTAGGCTTGACATAAAAAACGAGACCAGCAAGTCACAGGAGGCCCTCCCCCTTTCTGCACCACTCTGCAAAAGCATCTCCTGGCAAATTACTGGTTGGGGTATGAAGTCCCCTCGAATGCTGAGGGTCCTTGGGGGCCAGGAACCCCTTTTGTTACCTCCAGTAAGTCCCAAACATCAGGATTGCTGAGAGGTCTTTAGAAGCCACACCCCCTTTCTCCACTACTCTGCAAATGCCTCTTCTGGCACACTACTGGTTGGGGAATAGGGTCCACTTTATTTCTGAGGGTCCTTTGGGGCCAACTACCCCTCCTGTTACCTCCAGTAAGTCCCACACAATGGGGTTGCTGAGAGGTTATCGGTGGCCTCGCCCCCTTTTTCACCACTCTGCAAGCAGACCTCCTGGCACACTACTAGGTGGGGGATGAGGTCCCCTTGGCTGCTGATGGTCCTTGAGGGCAAACACCCTCTCCTGTTACCTCCAGTAAGTACCACACAGTGCGATTGTTAAGAGGTCTTCGGTGGCCCCACCCTCTTTCTCCACCAATCTGCAAACAAGCCTCCTGGTGCACTACTGGTTGGGGAATGAAGTCCTCTTGGATGCTAAGGGACCTTAGGGACAAGTAGCCTTCATGGTACCTCCAGTAAGTCCTACACAGCGGAATTCCAAAGAGCGGGTCATAGGCCCCACCCCTCTTCTCCACCACTCTGCAAACGCGACTACTACTTAAAAAAACATAGAATTTCACTGAAAAAAATGAAGGTGACAGGGACCTCAGAGTTAGGAATTAGCATTTAAAAAGCCTTTGAAATTCACTGAAAAACCAAAGGTTACAGGGATGTTATACTTAGGCTCAGGTCCCTCCCGCACAAAATCAGTGAAACCCAGCAGCCACAGCCAGCCGAGCCTGCCACGACCAACCACAATTTGCGGCCCGGTAATGCACCACCCATGACCCCACACACCACACCACTCACGACCCAGCCAGCGACGAGACCACCAACAACATCCCAAATGACACCACCAATGACATCACTGATGACATCATCCTCAGAATCACTGATGCACCCATGCACACCCCCATTGAACCTTTCATACACCCACTCACACTCCCACACAACTATTCACAAGCCCATTCACAGACCCACACTCACTCACTGATTCATAGATCTACACACACATCCACTCACTCACCCTTATAGCCACTCATATACCCGCTCACTCACTAATACAGCCACTGACATATCCACTCATACACCCATACAACCACTCACACACTGAGTCAGTCACCTATAGAGCTACTCACACACCTACTCACTCACCCATATAGTCAATCAAACAGCCATATACTCACCCATACAGATACACAAACACCCACTTACTTACTCATACAAATACTAACACATACTCACACACCGATACAGTCACTGTCACAAGCACACACACCCATACAGCCACTCTCACATTAACTCACTCACCCATACAGTCACTCATATACCCCATCACTCACCCATACTGCATTTCACATACCCAGTTACTCATCCATATACCACTGACACATCCACCCACTCACCCACACAGCCATAGACACACACACTCACCCAAACAGCCCCTCACACATGCACTCACTAACTCATACAGCCACTGACTCACCCACTCACTCATCCATACAGGCAGTCACACACCCCCTCACCCATGCACATAGACACTCAGACACCCACACTGGTACTCAGACAACCAATCACTCACACATACAGCCACTCACATACCCACTCACACACCCATGCAGCCACTTACACACCAACTGAGAGACTGATGCAAACATTCACACAACCAGTCACTCACCTATACATTCACTGAGACACCTAATCACTCACTTATACAGTCAGTCATGCGCCAACTGAATCATCCATACAGGCTCATACATCCTCTAATTCACCAATACATCGTAACATATATATTTATACATTTTCCACCGCTTTCCTGCTACTGCCACATCAGGGACTACCTGTCCCAGAAGTACTTGCTCCCTGGAGGGAGGGGCTGATAGGGCGCATTTAAGCGCCCAACGAGACCCGCGGCAAGGGACGCACGCAGGCCGCGCCGGGCAAAGCCCGGGCCAAGGGCGGGCCCGTCCTTGCCCATCATAGACCGGAGGAGGTGGGGCTGGGCCACCCCCTTGGTTTTCTGTTGTTAGAGCCTTGCTGTTTGGTGAGTACTTAGTAGCCTCTTCATATAGCTGGATATCCAAAGAAAATGTGTTGACGATTGAGTGGTTAGCGGCTTCAAATATAAACTTCTTGCTCCCTTCTAGCACATTAAAAGAGCTAACAGCGAAATAAACATCTTTGCTGAATGCTGGTTTTCCATATAAAAAAAAATAATAATCTTTAAAGTGGAGAAAAGAAAGGCAGAAGTCAATAAAGGACCTCTCAAGAAGGTTGCGCCTAAGACGGTTACAAGCTCACGTTCATCTTTATTGATTTACCTCACGGGGGAGATGGGGACAATCGAAAAACAAATAAGTACTGTTGAGGAGACTTTAAAAGCGAAACCAGAGGAAAAAGCTTGTACGTCGAGACAATTTCAATAGAAAGACCTCCAACAGTTAATGGAACTGAAAGCGAATTGTATAAAAATGGATGTGTGCAAAATGTATCGGACCATGGGCCCGATTCACAGAACTAACTTAAGACAAAATTCTAAACTTACTACTTTTGGCATTCACAGAATGAACTTACTACTTCTGGTATTCACAGAATGCACTTACTAATTTTGGCATGCATAGAATGAACTTACTATTTCTGGTATTCACAGAATGCACTTACTAATTTTGGCATTCACAGAATGAACTTACTACTTTCTGTATTCACAGAATGGATTTATGACTACTAACTTTACGTCCGCAATGGGTCCGGAATTTCCGCACTCGGAGTGGGATTTCTGCTCCCGGGCCGGAATCTCCACTCCTGGGCCGGAATCTCCACCCCCGGGCCGGAATCTCCGCTTCCAGGCCGGAACTCCCGCTTTTTTACCGGAATTCCTCCATTTTGGCCTGATGAACGTTTCAAGTACCTACCATCCCCCACCACACTCCAGCTGAAGTCAATTAACACTTACTGCAAGACCAGCCCCACCAAACATATAAAAGCAGCACACATTGAAGGAACAGGTTTGGCCACAGAGAGTTCGTGTTTACAATTGCTGTACATTGCCAGAGGAAAATGGAACAAATGTGGAGGAAGAAGAACTTTACCACTGAGGAGACCACCATGCTTGTGGAGTACATAGTGAGGCACCACAAACGCCTATATGGTCTCTCACCTTACTGCACCAGTAGCACACAGAAGGCAGCTCTATAGCAACAATTAGCCACTGCTGTCACAGCATTGGGAGAGGAGAGGCGCACAGTCCGGGACATCAAGAAGAAGTGGCAGGATGAAAAGCAGAGGGTGAAGGACAAGTACTCCAGGATCGAATTGAACAGGATCCTCCCTGCCCCACACCCCAGACCCCGCCTCCGTCTCACCCCACTAGAGGAGGATATCCTCACCACAATCCACCCCCACATGCTCCATGGGCTGCCTGTTAGTGACGTCCGCTACGTGGTATAAGGTAAATGGAATGACAAGAAAAGGTGTATGAAAGATTGTCTATGTTGCACTAGCATTGTGAGTAAGGAAGTTGTCCAAAGTGTATATAAAAATATAGTCAGTCAGAGACTCATGTGTTACGCTCTGTATGTTGCACCACAAGTCCCAGAATCCTTTGTAATAGAAATGGCAAATCCCTCTCCCACTATTGAAAACATGGGCACAGTACTGCTGCTGTACATACCTAACCCTGCTCAGTAGCAATTGACAAAGTGCCCTTTCCACTCATCCAGATGTGTCTGAGTCAGTCAAAAATGTAAGGGGTTGTGGAGCATATGGAAATCAACTGACAAATGAATTGGGACAATACAAGGGGGCAGATTTACAAGGACTAGCGCATCCCTGCATATTAGCAGGGATGCACCAGCACCGATGCGACATGCAATTCTACCCTTGCGCCACCACGGATGTGTCGCATTTACAATGCTGCACACCGTGGCGCAGGGATAGACAGATGTGTGTTGCTTCTGATGGCGTAAGGGCGGCCCTTTGCTGGAGTTGTGTCGCAAGTGCAACGCAACTCCAACAATGTTCATGGCCCGCCCATGCCTAACTTGCTGCGCCACTCCTCACGTCTGCTTCAAGCAGGCATAAGGTTTCGTCGTAGGGGCCTCTTAAAAGTGACTCAGTGAAATCTTGTAGATTTCACTGCATCACTTTTACGTGGCATTTCACAGAGGAATGGCCACCCTGCTTACATTAAACCTGATGCAGGTTTAATGTTGCGCAGGGCTCTACAACGTGACGCATTTCCCGAGATGTGTCACGTTGTAACTAAGTCGCAACGTGGCGCATGGTGTGACGCAACTGCGGCTTAAATGTCTTGCACGGGGCCTGTAAATCTGCCACAAATTATCCAAGAAGTAACTCACCCTGTGCCAGCAAAAATCACAAAGCAGAAGGGGAGAGAATCCTCAGATCAAAGTATTTCATTCACATATTCCGTTGTTCATTTCCCACCCTGCCACACCATTACATCCCCAATGCCCAACTGCACCTACCTGCCCTGTCAACGCAGTACTTCACAACACTGTGGGCATGCAGAAGATATGGGGAAATGCCTGAAAAGTTCCACATGGTCATTTCCCATTTTGTTACATTTCTCTCTTCTTACCTATTGACATATTCAGCCAGACCACAGACAATTGCAGTATCAGAGGTCCCTGCATCTTCTGGGAGGAAACAATATCGTCCAGAGCAAGGCATACCACCCTCCCAAACTGGTAAGTCTAACTGGTCAGGAGATGCTCAAAAGGCATACATTGTCAGGAGACAACAGAGGGATAAATAGTGCCCGTATATGTAAGGTAACCAGAGATGAAAAACTAGCTTAAAAACTATTGGATTTGTCAATGGACATTCACCTGTAGCAAATTACATATGTGAATAGCGAAAGATAAAATGTAGTATGTCATGGCTCATCATACCTTTGTAATTGGTGAACATAACATGTATTCCACCAACAGTCCCAGACCTGGGAATTTATTCCTGCAATCGAGTGCCACAACAAGTCAAAAGGGTGTCCCCACTAGATTGTAATAGTGTCTGTAGACATAATCAAGAATTGCAATGTTAACAAATATGACAAAGATGAACAAGAAGTGAGATACCATTGTCAGTAGTATTGACAATCCATCTACTGTCAAACTTATAATGTTTTCACTATGCATGAAATCGCCTAGGCCACCTAGCTGGTCATGTACTTCTAACATTGGCTGGCTTGTTTATTGGCCATCAACAAAACACGATAGTGGACCTTACTTCAGGATTCGGAGTCATGTCATTTTGATAGACGTTGCTTCTAGGTAGTGGGCCCATTATAAGTTATATGTGGGATCACTCATGATATTTAGTGCTACACACTTCAGCAACAGTGGTGCACACAACTGCTTGTGCTTGCCCTTTGGGCCTGAAATTGAGATCAATCACATGTGGCAGCAGAAATGTAAAGTTGCTGACACACTTATCATTGTAGGGAAAATGAGGCCCTCCCAGAATCAAAGACACACACTGGCTTATGCTACAAGGTTGGCTGTGACATCTGGTCCGGGACCACACACTGGGCAGGTGCTAGGCCATGGTGAGTAGAACCCAATAATAATGAACCTGAATGCTCATTAAATGTGCCCTTGATCTCCACCATATGTTGTATGTGTTGTACAACACTGTTGTCCTACATCACAATATGCCCACATATGGCATTTAATCACACACCAGATCAGACTTTTGTGGCTAATGAAAGGATGACACAAAATGTATGCCAAGTGAGTGCAGAATGGACATAAAATAGTACAATGTGTCATTTGAAGTGTCCAAAACACAACTGGCTTGCAATTCAATGATATGAAAACTCTCTAGCAAAATATCTATGGTGAAATCATATTGAAATTGGTATGGATGAGGCTCACACTGATGCCAGTTGTGTACCTTTGAGATGGGTGGATGGGCTGCTAAGCTGAATCTCCATACAGTTACATTTTCAAATCACTTGGCTGAAAAGCAACACGGTAATCCAGTGCAGGCAGAAAGCATCAAAGCTTCTCAACTTAGCCGCAATGTGGGATCATTACCAAATGTTGCATTCTGCTTGCCTCCTCTTCTACTGTATTCACATATATAGGTGAGTGGTTGACATATGAAGTTGGGATGTCTGTTGTACAAGACACCATCTGTTGTCAGCTAAATACCACCATGTTGTTGGAAAAAGAGTATGTAAGCAGAGGACATTGAAAGGATGGACATAAGAAATCTGTGTTCTCTCAGTCAGAAATTAGCTTTGTGACTTCTTGGGTAGGGAAGCACAAATGAGCCACATTATGTACCTGACTATTGCACATCTCACACATGAACACCATTTGACTTGTCAACAGACAACATTACACTCATGAAACTGGTTGGTCTTAATGGTGAAGGTGAAATCAGTGTAATGCGGAGGAGTCCGGGTCAAGTCAAGTCAAGGAAGGCTTTATTCGTTTGAATGAACAGACAATCATAAAAGCTCAGAGTTAAAAACAATCTTACAATTCATACAAACATAATTAATTATTAATTATATACATAAAGTTACAAGATATTAAATTTACAAAGCCTTCATACAGTGAGTTTAAAAGTCCATAACTCATTAAAAACAGTTAGGTACACCTTTGTTCCCTTAAACTCAATACCTTTTTCAGGAAGATTGTTATTCTGAAAACACTGTGCTCATTTTCCAAATGTACAAGAGCCAGGAAAGCAGGACGGCATTGACGTAGCCCGCAGTGTTTCAGAATAGGATCAAGGAGAGAGGTCCTAGGTGCAGAATAATACCTACAGAAAAAAGTGACATGTATCGTGGATTGTGGGGAAGTATTATCGCAGGGACATAGTTGGAGGTTTTGAGACCAGTCATTCCTTGTAGGGAAAGTAACCAGTCTGTGAAAAACCCCCAACCTGAAACGAGTTAATAGAAATCTATCATGGGCAAAAAGTACAAAGGTTAGGTAGGGTTGAATATTAAAAGTAGTTAAAAACCATCTGATTGCGCAGGACTGTGGTTTTTTTAAAATCTCAGATGACATTCTGATAGTGTCCAGATGGAGAATACCCTTGTGCTTTAGTTCCTTCCTTGTTTTTGCCCTGATTGTAGTAGGATTTATACAATAATCTAAGTGGCCAAGATCCTTTAGAAAAATTTGAACGTAGTCATTGCACCTTCCAATTTCAAAATATCAGTATGGATGTCTCTGTTCAATTTGGCCTACTTTATTCCAGAGCCTGTGCCATAACAGGACAGGCTCAAGCCTAATTAGATCTGAGATAAAAGGTAGTCCTAGCCCAGCATGACAGATACATGCTGAGGTACTACTTGGGACCGATAAGATGTACCTGATGTACCTTAGGAAGGATTTCTCTACTTTCTGGATTGGTAGCGGATCAGCACGCCCCAAACCCCGCTCCCATACACTGCAGCTGAAACACACTTGGCCTTATAAATTTTAATAAGCTCCTCTGGGGGTTTTTTACCTATTTTTTTCGCAAAGGCAGTAAGAGCAGAGGTAATGCGTAAAAGTACCAGTTTTTTTGCCGCAGTTGCCTGCACCCAGGTGTCATTGTGGGCAAAAAGAATGCCCAAATAAGAAAAGTTCTTTGTAACCCCAATCTTTTGTCCTGCCACATACATATCTTTGTATTTCTTTATTCCGGTGCCGCAGCGCATAATAATAGTTTTGGAGGAGTTTACCTGTAGACCTAGATCTTTCATAAAAAGGGAAAAACTATCCAAAACGCTCTGTAGGCCTACTTGTGTGTGGGACATCAGCACCGCGCCGTCTGCGTACAGAAGGGCTGAGATGGAGCGGCCGGCTACCTGGGGGAAGTCCTGGTTGTCTTTAATAAGAGCCTCCCCCAGTCCATTTATGTACAGGTTAAAAAGGAACGGAGCCAGGACACAACCCTGCCTGACTCCGCTCCTAATTAGAAATGGTGCCATGCGCTCGCCCATCAGTCCTCAGCGGACGCGGGCCTTGGCAACGCTGTAAAAACATTTAAGAAAATAAATAACATTTACATCAACCCCCATGCCTTCTAATATTGACCAAAGCTTACTGTGGCGCACACAATCGAATGCAGCTGTGAGGTCAACGAATGCTAAAAAGAAATTCCCTTTTTTTGCTCTGGTGGACTTCCCCACTAAAAGGGAGAGGTTTATGCCCTGTTCAACAGCCCCCACACCAATTCGAAAGCCATACTGAAGGTCAGACAGGATAGAGTTCTCATCAGCCCAGTCCTGAAGGCGTTCCAAGACAATTCTACCCACTACCTTTGTTATGGCATCCAGCAGGGAGATTGGTCTGTAACATCCTGGATCATGCCTGTCCCCCTTCTTGAAGATGGGCACGAAACTCCACCCAAGTGGGTAGAAAATCAGTGCTACAACTAGCGTTAAGCACCTGCACCAGTAGCAGCCCCCACAGAGAAACATTTGATTTAAACATATCCATGGGGACCCCGTCTGGACCAGGCGCTTTACCGCCTTGACTTGCATCTAAAGCTCGCTCCACTTCCTCTAGAGTGACGTTAGTTCCTTGTAATTTGAGGGATGATTTGGGCCCTGCACCCAACAAGCTTGGATATCCTCTGTGTCAGGGGAACCCTCTCCCTCAAGGCTTCCCTCACCCTTATACACTTGGGCAAAATGCCCAATCCCCTGCTCTTCCGTTATGGCTATCTCAATTGACGGGCCAATCTCACTAGTTAAAAAAGGTGCCCAGATTACCTTCCAGAAGCCCGCCGAATCTCTAGATAATGAAGCCGCATGTAGAGCCTCCCATACCTCCTTCTTCAAAGTATTTTTTCTGTCCCTTATTGCTTGTTTGTATGCCCCTCTAGCTAACCTTATTTCCAGTGTATGTCTCTGGATTTTATGGAGTACCTTCTTTAGCTGAGAGTAAGCTTTAGTACACCTTGTGTCAAACCACCCTTTCTGAGAGCTATTACTCTTTTTGCGTCTTATGAGAGACTCTCTTATCGCAGTGGTTTTTGCCATAAAGGAGCTTAGAATTATGCCAGGGTGTGCTGTTTCAGTCAAGCACATCTCTATGTGTGATTTGCATTTAACCACCACTGCTTTGGTCACGGCGGCTTGATCTACCATGGCACAGCAAAGGAAGTACCCATTGATACTACCAATGGATATATTTTCTAACAGCCGATCATTATTTATGTCGAGTCTAGGAGTTTTGCTAGAGGGTAGTATAGTGGTCAGACAGAGGGTAAAATGATCGCAAAGTGAGTTCTCTGAGACACGAAAAGAAAGTAAACTTTGTGCGTGGTTGTTTGATACTAAAATATAATCTATAGTGGAGCAGAGGCCCCTACCATTAAATTTCCATGGCATTGGGGCTGGTGTTGGGCAAATTTCGTTAGCAAATCCCAAATCAAGGCTGAAAATAAGTTCATTTAGCTGCTCCCCCAAACTAGTGTGCCTAAAATGAGATGAGCATACTCCTACTTCTCTTAAACCTCCACACAAGTTATCTTCAGCATTCTCACATAGCGCAACATTTAAATCCCCTGCTAATATAAGTGTTGTGTCTTTGCTCATGATTTTACCTACTGATCTCAATTCTTTAAACATATATTTTACACAGTACCCACTTTCCCAGGGGGGATATTGTTGTAAAAGTTCACCAGGACTATAGATGATAATTTATTGAGATCCAATCTGACTAGGTGATAGTGATCATCACTAGCAAGCATTGTGATATTTTTTATATTCAGACCACTGGATATGTACGTGCATAAGCCACCCTTAGCCCTTCCACTCTGAACATTAACTGCTGGGGTGTGGTAGGTCCTATATCCATTCAGGTGGATCACTTCCTTGGACCACGTCTCCTGAAAGCATAGGGCCTCGAATCGTAAAATAAATTCCCAGCACAGGATATTTAACTTAGAACGAATCCCAGCAATATTCCATGATACTTTGTTACAGAGGGGGGGTTTAACATCATAAGGGCGGTTACAGTGGTGTGTTGCAAACCCAGATAAGTCATCGTTTACATGTGTGGATGGAAAGGGGGCAGTTAAAATGCCCTGTAGAGTAGTTTGAAACTCGGGCTGTGGGCCCAAAGAGCCATATGCCTCAGGTCTACTATTAACATTCAAACATACATTTGGGTTACTAGTTAAAAGAGAGACATTTGGGATATCATGGCAGTCACCCTGTATCTCCACAATCATTTTCAGGGGCCCTTGTACCAATCCACTATCGTTACTAGCATAATGATCACGTATAGTGTTGTCATTTCTCATTAAATTCAACCCAAGATGACTCCTATGGTCTGATCTGCTGGTGACATGATTATATAATACGTGAATCCTGGTGTGAGGAAATATGAATTTTTATGGTCAATTGTGTCCCCTATCTTAGACCCCAACGGCTCCATGTACATGCTACAAGTACATTTATGTTCCCTCCACTTCAAGCTATGAAGACGCAAATACATATGCGTCCAACGTTAACATGTCCTCTTTCAGATCTGCCATGAATGGGTCAGATATTCCGTTCCTAAGTATGCCTTGCCACCGTCTTTATATGGTATACTTTTCACGTTTTCCAGCTCTGGCAAGGTAGGCCCTGAATTCTGCCATCGAGCTTTTCCTGCTTCTGCCTCTGAATGCTCCAGCCTGGACCTGTATCTGTATCCATGAACTTTGTCTTACTTCCTGCGCGGCTAACGGTGCCTAGCCCGGCCTGTTGCCTGCCAAAAACTGTATTCAGCCTTCAAGTTATCTGCTCCGCTCCTCGAGAAATGCATTCCTGTCTAGTAGTTTAGGTAAACATTCTTCCAGCTACAGAGCAAAGGGCCCGGCCTTACTGTCTCCGAGCAAGTAATTCATGACTTCTGTTGCCATGGTAGGCCCATGCCCCCTCGCATCTCATGTAGACACTTAGACGCTTGTACACGCACTAGCAGTCAGTATAGAATAGCCTCCGCCTGAGAGACCTTTCCTTCCAGATAATATAGTTCCTTAAACACAAGATATTAGATACGATTTGGGATTAGGTTATCCTGACATCCCAGACTTCTGTCTCCTCATGTAGGGCTAAATGTCAAGTTCCCTTCACCCTCTAGTTACACGTCAATCACACGTCATGCGGCTGTGCGCGCATCTCTGCCATATATTTCTGCTGACATTGCAGGATTCTCTTATGGATCCACCCACTTGTGTCATCATCATAATGACGTTTCTAGTATACGCCTTTATGCACGCCTATTGTAACGCCTTTTTCATTACGTATGTGTATTCTTATCTCTCTTCTCAGCTGTAACGCCTTCTGCATATGTCTTCACTGTAATGCATTTGCTATATATATTATAACCTGTCAATAATGTATTGCCTATCCCTTCCTGAACCTTCGTGGTGACGGAACCCGATTGCCTGGTTCGAACCATAATTCCTTTGTAAGGAATAAATTCCCTTTTATAACCTCAAATCCCACGGATTCTGCCTCTTATTTTTACTGAGTTATTCTTATTGAATTTTACCGCATAAATTAAGTCTAGGTAATTTAAATTTACCACATAATTGGCGCCCGAACAGGGATACCTCTCACACCCCACGCGCCGGAGGTGCGTTGCAGACCCGGTCTCCTGCCACAGCCGGACGGACAATTACGCGTACCCGCAGGATTTCCTGTATCTCCCTCAGGCCAACGGGGGCGACTGAGGCTGCGATCAACACCCAGACGAGGCGGTGAGGAGTGCGGAGAATCCCGACCAGAGCCTAGCTGAGAGAGCAAGATCCGAGGTATACAGAGGCCCACCAGATTCCGAAGTTCCGAAGTATCTAAGTCACGAGTCGAGTCCAGTCCAGTTTGGTCTAGTCCAGTCCAGACTTCCGAGGCCTTCCGTTCCGTGCTTCCCGGTGAGTACCGTTGCTGGGGACGCATTTAGACGTGCACATTGGTTTGTGCCGGTCAAGACGGGTTTGGGTACACAGACCTGGTCTGCACTGTTTCAGCAGTGTATCTGTGCTGTTTAGCAGTACATCCAGTATATCTAGTATTACGCAGTTAACTAGTTTTATTCTAATTATTATTGTTCGTTCTAAAATGTTTTGTTATGTTTTAAATGTCGTGGTATGAGTGATTGTTCGATCTTCATTATTGTGTTCATTGTATTAATTGTGTTCAAGTCCAAGTGTTAAAAAATTCAAGTAAGAATCAAGTAGCAAGGTTCAAGATGCCGTTATTCTCGAAATTAAGACAGATAAAAACTAGAAAAGGAATACTCGAGGAAGCTGTTCCCATTCCACCTAGGGACACTCCAGGGTACTTTATGTACCATAAACATGGCCTAGATGCCGTATTATATCTTGATTTATGGGTGGACTATACCAAGGATTTAGCAGAGAGTCAGAGATGGCCCGCTGCTGGGACATGGGATGCAGATTGCATCATGAGAGTAGAAGAAGTATTATGGAAAAAGAAAGCCAGACAGTCACAGAGAGATGCCATTGAATTATGGCGTAAAGAATCGCATAGACGCGCAGAGAAAGCGTTCAGAAAGGAAGAGAAAAGTAGAGAGAATTCAGACAAAGCCCGAGAAAACATATTAATTGACGAAGGTATCCGAGTAAAAGCAGAACAAGTAGACAGACAACGAAACACTCTTATGAATGGTATGTATCCTCTTCTGGCCAAGGGTTTGCCTAAGGCCACCCTGGAGGTACCAAAAGATTTGCCACCTCCATTACTCCCGATTAAAGTACATCCCAAGACCGCAAAGGACATTTTCCTTTCTTCCTATTTAGATGATGCAGCCCCTGAATATGCTAATGGTGCACAGCCACGCACACCACTTGTTGACGACGCTCAACCCCAAGATCATCTGCCCCCACCTCCGCAGCAACAAACTCCTCCTCACGTTCAAACCGTTCCACCTGTTTCTACAGTCCTTCCTGCATCTACACTCTCTACCCTACATCCAACAAATCCTTTTGGACTTGGCACCTCAGGAGGTGCGACAGGAGGTGCGACAGGAGGTTTTTCCACGCCACCGCCAGCAACTAGATTGACTTATAGGGATTTAGCACACCAACGTACACCCCAAAGAGCTAATGACAATATATTTAATGAGCCTCTTTCAGATTGTAGATATGATCCGGTGCCCGGTAAACACGACAGAATGTTGCTATCATCAGTACGTTTGCGACGAGTTTCGACCTATCTAATGACGCTACCAGGAATGATTGGTCATCTAGACAAAATATATCACTTTATCCAAACAGGGGAAGGTCCTGAAAGTATTGGCGAGGCCATGGAATACCAGAAAGTGGACATGCAAAAATTATTGTTACGCTTCTTCATAAACTGCTTGATCAGAAACAGAGATAGGCCTGAGGTAGATCCGGAGGAAATGCAAGTACTTACCAGATGGGGTCAGAATATAGCAGACGGAAAACATGATAAACAGAAGAGTATAGAAATTATGCACCGAAAGATCAGAAAAGAAGTAGAACGAATACATGAAAGAAGATTAGAGGCAGATAAAACTGAATCAGAGGAAGAGGAGGAGGAACAGTCAGAAATGAACACAGGACAATTAGAATTACCAGCTAGAGAAACGATAGCTTATGTAGGAAAAGGAAGATCCTTCAATAATCCAATACGTCCGATACGTCCAGAATGTAACAGAACTTTTCAAGCAGCTATCTCAAATCCAAGGACCCCTGAACACTTATTCCAGGCTACTAATAAAATACTCCGAGAACGAAGGGGGTACCATGTGCTCGATTCTATGGATGAACAAGAATTAGCCAGGTCAGCAGTACAATGGGCTGACAGTTCTGAAAAATACAGTGATGATGCGCTAGCACACACGTTTCTGAATCTTACACCCGACGAACAGCGTTTAGCTAGTATATACATGATACAACATCTCCTTATATTATATAAAGGCGAACACTCCGATCCTGGTCCCCTACCTGATATACTGATAGAATTACTCACAAATAAATGGAGAGGTATGGGTACCGATCTAATTAAAGAAATTCTAGCATACCGACACAGATATAGTGCCTTTTTGTGTCCAGAACATGATTCAGCTCCCTCCATTACATAGACAGACAGAATCCCTTACGCGAAGTACACCCAGTTAGGAATGATGATAATACTTTTAGACGCGTGTTCGTATACACGCCTATAACTAAAATAGAACTATTGGAAATGAAAAAATTAGTGCCCAGCCATGACAAAGATCCAGCAGGTTTTCACCGTGAAATAAAAGACATGTTACTCATGGGTGATTATACCTATCCTGACATTATGAAAATATTGAAAGTATTACTGCCTGCCGGTATTTACGAGAAACTCAAAGAAAAGGAGTGGGAGGTGGGAGACCAAAAGATTGATTGGACAGCATTAGAAAACGAAGAAAATGCCCGAACTGCAGGCGTAGGGCTTGGAGACAAAACTAAAGCATTACCAGGATTATTAGTACAAGTATTGCCACGTTTATTAATTACGAAAAAGGAAGACTGGGGAGCAATCTCAGCTTGCAAACAGAAACCCGATGAAGACACTAGTGACTTCTATTCCCGATTTGAAAAATGTTTTGGTATTAATAGCGGCCTGAAAGCAAGTAGCGATTCATATCCACATCTTTTTGTAACAAAACTAGTCGAGAATTCCCTACCACAGGTTAAAAACAGAGTATTGAAAGTTGAGAGCACTTGGCAAGCTAACACTCCTTCACAAATGTTACAAATGTTACAGTATCACCAGAATAGAATTAGAGAAGAACAAGACCACGAACAAAGACGTATGAAAGACACGAAAATGAAAATGCTCGTCGCCCAGTCAGTTCCAGCTGACGGTCATAAAAAGGGTGCGACACAGTCCGGTAATTCAGCGGTTCCCGTTAAAGGGACATGCAACTATTGTAAACAGCCAGGTCATTATATAAACGATTGTGCAGTTCTGAAACATAATATCTCTACGGGTAAAACCAAGGAGAGACCACGTCCGCCTAGACAGGATCAGATCCAGCAACAAGCACCTCAGAATATACAGCCTATGCAAGCTGCACAACAGACCGTAGCGGTACCACAGTCACAGCCTATTGCCGCAACACAAAACACGACACAACAGATGTACCAGTATGTACCAGTATGCACAAAATGACTATCCAGATTATCAGCGATACACATGAAATAGCCTAGAGAGGGAAGTTGGCTTACCCCTTATTGAGGTTCCTGTAGATCAAGAGGGTCCTTATGTACAGAGTCAAGTATTAGGGAAAGACAGAAAGTTTTTACTTGATACAGGGGCAAGCAGAACAACTATAAGTCACGATGAGGTTCCAGGGGCTCCCCTCTCAGGCTCACAGAATATTTCCCTTGGTTTTTCAGGAAAGCCTACTATTAACGAAGTATCACAACCGCTTCCACTTACAGTTGGTCCATTGACACGGACTACAGATCTATTGCTTACTAAATCATGTCCAGAAAACTTGTTAGGTATAAAAACATTGAAAGCTCTAGGAGCTATAATATGTTGTTCTCCGGACGGAGTACGACTATTTTTGCGTGACTTTAAAGGTCACTACGTGTCAAGAGACATGGATCACCGGTTACAGAATCTACCTGCACATTTATGGGCACAAGGCCCCACTGATGTAGGTTGTATGCACATTACACCATATCGAGTCACACTCAAAGCAGGAGTGGTATTACCACGAATGCGACAATACAAGTTACCTCCAGATGCTGTAGTGGCTTTACTGCAAATCATTGACGAGCTCATTGCACAAGGAGTGGTTGTGGAAACCGACTCCAATGTATGTAATTCTCTGATCATTCCGATTCTTAAACGAACTGATCCAAAAGCACCCCCAGTATATCGATTAGTTATTGATCTGCGCGAATTGAATAAATGCATTGTACCACAATATCCCGTGGTTCCAGATATCTCTTCATTACTGACAGCTATTGATTCAGAAGCAACGTTCTTTACTGTAATTGACCTCAAGAACGCCTTCTTTAGCGTCCCAATCGATCCGGAAAGCCAATATTTGTTCGGATTTAGTTTAAATGGACGAAGCTTTAAATTCGCACGCGCACCTCAAGGATTTACAGAAAGTCCCAGCATCTACAGCCAAGCACTGAAAAGACAACTTGACAGTATCCACATGCCTGTTAACACTGCACTGCTTCATTATGTCGATGATCTATTGATCACCGCCCGAAGCGAACCCGAATGTGAAAAAGCATCACTGACGGTTTTAGATTTTCTGGCCGACAAGGGGCACAAGGTGTCCCCTTCGAAGCTGCAATTCTGTGTTCAGCAAGTTGTGTACCTTGGGCACTTGCTGTCCAAGGGGGGGAGACAGCTCACACCTGACCGCATCCAGTTAATTGTAAACATGCCACAACCCAAGACACAAAAGGAGGTACGGGCCTTCATAGGTCTCACTTCGTACTGTAGGCAGTGGATCCCCCAATATGCATTTCTAGCGAAACCACTAATTCAGTTGACAACCCAGGAGGCAGCGACATCGACTATCCTCCCTTGGACTCCAGAACATACACAAGCTTTTGAAGACTTAAAGAAAGCCTTATGCCAAGCACCTGTTTTAGCGACACCATGTTACAGTAAGCCTTTTACACTTTTTGTTACAGAACGTGAAGGTACTGCTTTGTCAGTACTCACTCAGGAACAAGCAGGATCACACAAGCCGTGTGCTTACTTTTCCAGCACATTAGATCCCGTAGCTCAGGCTCTTCCCGCGTGCCTGAAATCAGTCGCAGCGACAGCTTTAGCGATCAGACAAAGCGATTCCATAGTATTAGGACATCAATTGACAGTACAAGTACCACACGCAGTAGAGGTTCTCTTGAACCGGACACAAACACAACACTTGACTACAGCACGACTGACGGGTTATGAACTAACATTGTTTCAGCCACACATAGAAATCAGACGTTGTAGTACATTAAATCCTGCCACACTTTTGCCATTAAGTGGAACAGACCCATTGGCACATGATTGTATTGAAGTCATTACTATTACGACGAAACCCAGACAAGACTTGACAGACATTCCATTATCAGATCCAGACCTGACATTTTATGTAGATGGTTCATGTATGAGAACAAGTACAGGAGAGTTAGTGGCCGCTTATGCAGTCACGACAGACACCAAAGTCATTGAAACGAATTGTATTAACACTTTGTCAGCTCAAGCAGCAGAGCTCATCGCTCTGACACAAGCCTGTATTCAAGCCAAAAATAAAAAAGTTAACATATATACAGATTCACGTTATGCATTCGGAGTTGTCCATGACTTCGGAGTCCTTTGGCAAGAGAGAGGTTATTTGACTTCTCATGGTGCCAACATTCAACACGGTCCCCTCATTCAAGCTCTGTTAGATGCAATACATCTGCCTACTGCGATATCTATCATGAAGTGTAAGGCCCATACAAAAGTCACCGATATTATTTCCCAGGGTAACGATCTAGCAGACCGAACAGCTAAACAGACAGCTCAGAATCGGAATCACGCAACGGACATGACAAAGACAATAGTTCCGACATCGACACACTGCATGACAGTTAAGGATCCCGCCCTTGATATAATTGACATACAGACACATGCTACACCAGAGGAAATCAAGAAATGGACTGAATTAGGAGGGATCCAAACAGATCAGGGATGGATGACGAAGGGAAAATCTATATGGTTTCTCCCCGACTCCATGGTTCAAGTTATCATTAACACAATACATAGTCCAGCACATCTAGGAGAAAAAGCTATGTTAGACAGTATTCAACACATTTGGTTTAATAAACACTTACGAGCTGCAGCCAAACAGAAAGTCCGAACTTGTATGATTTGTTGTCAGTTCAACCCAGGTAAAGGCGTACCTGTAGAGCAGGGTGGATTTCAACCTCCTGATCACCCTTTTGAAGTCCTCCAGATGGATTATATCCAGATGGAACGTTGTCGAGGATTCAGATATGTCCTCGTAGTTGTATGTGCTCTTTCCCGTTGGACAGAGGCATATCCCGTCTCAGATTACACTGCCCCGACTACTGCCAAACAGTTAGTTCGTGAATTCTTCCCACGGTATGGTTTGCCCCGTATCGTGTACTCAGATAACGGCCAACCGTTCTCATCCGAGCTAATGAAACACATTTCACTCTTGTTAGGCTATCAATGGAAATTCCACTGTGTCCGACATCCCGAGGCAGCAGGTCTCGTGGAACGTCACAACCAAACTCTGAAAATTCGACTTTCAAAAATCTGTAGAGAGAAAGGCGTCGACTGGATAGTAGCCTTACCAGTTGCACTCTTTTACATGAGAATGGTAGCACATTCTCGCACAGGGCTATCCCCGTACGAGGTGGTCTTCGGTAGGCCACCAAATATGTGGGGGACGCCTATACCTCGAAAAATAACTGATGTTGATTGTAATATGCTGACAGATTACCTTGCTTCCTTGATGTCTGCACTACAATCTTGCCGTTCACAGGTAGCTGCAGCCTTTCCCGACAACACCGAGGTGAAGCCCCATGAAGTGGTTCCTGGAAACTTTGTTTTCATAAGAAATTTCGACAGGAGGAGCCCGCTGGAGCCTCGCTGGCTAACGCCAAAACTGGTACTTCTGACCACGAGGACAGCAGTGAAGGTCGAGGGTCGCAAGGGTTGGTTACACTCGAGCCATATCAAGAAATTTCATGGACTACCGTCTGATTTGAACTCTCAGCCCTGCCCCCTTCCACAGACTGATTCAAAACTCCCCCTGGTTGAGAAAACCGAATCACAAAAATACAAACTGAAACTAAGGTCTAGCAAGTCAGACAATTCGATTGTTTAAGTCCTCTCCTAGGTGAATCGGTTGAATTAGTCTCTGACATGTATCCTCTAGACCGAATTAGAGAGAGAAATAGACAGAAACAGCTCAAGAAACATGCATACTGTAAATCACTTCGTAGTCACTGTATAGTGACATTGTTGATTATGTTTTTTCTAAGTCTTTTGATTATTGCTGCAAGTATACTGTTGCACATGTACTATCCTATTTTCAAGCGTGCTCATTCTGCTTATAATGATACTGCCGAACATTCTTTTAGCGAATTACCTTCACATGAGTTGCCCTATAGACTTGCGCTGCGCAACAACACATTCATTAGTATGTTACATCATTCTCATCAGACCAGCAATGCTACAAATTGTTGGATATGTGGCCGACTCCCTCCCTATCAGAAATACAAAGGAGTTCTGCCTCTCTTTCCGTATCCATTCACACATAATGGTTCCTGTGGCGCATGGTTTAGTTTGATTAATTCTTTAGATTCAAACACTGTAGTTTACCAGAGCAACTGGGTATGGGGAAACCTGAACTTAGTTTTGCTTAAAGCCTGCTACCCTAACAAGGAGGGACTTCCCAAAAAGACAGGAACTGACCTAGAAAATGAAGTATATGGATTAGGTAATTTTACACTTAACCTCATGATTCTGAATGTTGAATCTGAAACTGCACTAGTCTTGCCTGCTATGTCCGTATTACCAGTCAAAGGTGAATTATGTGTAAGAAAGAATGGTTCAGTACACCTGGGTCATAGTAAATGTACTACTGTGATCGAATTCAGTGATAAAGGCAAGTCTACATTTAGAGCTTCCCGTCATTCCTACTTCATATGTGGTCATACCGCATATATACGTTTACCTCTAGATTGGGATGGTACCTGTTACATTGCATTCCTTCTGCCACCTGTTTTCCTAGCCCCTCCTGATTATCATAGAAATACTCATTTAGTACACAATAGACCCCAGAGAGATATCCCGATTGTTGACTACACTGAAACCACATGGGAACAATATACCGACTTCAATAAAGGTCTCTTTCCTTACATAGGTGTTGTCTCAAATAGTAAACTGATACGTAGATTAACCAGAACCCTTGAAGCAGTAGTGAATGAAACTACCTCTGCCCTAGGCAACTTAACAGAGGAGCAGTCTGCGATGCGGATTGTTGTTCTCCAAAATCGTCTTGTCCTTGACGTCATCCTAGCCGATAGGGGCGGAGCCTGTAGGGTCATCGGATCGAGTTGTTGTGTTTTCATTCCAGAAAACGCGCCATCCGTATATAAAGCCATAACTCGTCTTCACAAGATTGCAAGCCAGATACATCAGAATCCAGGCACCTGGACATGGTCCGGTTGGTTCTGGAGCGTGTTGTCAGCCTGGGGATGGAAAGTCCTATCCTTCCTAGGTATTGGCCTTCTCATAGTATTCAGTTGTTGCCTGTGTCTACAATGTGGACCAGCGATTTGCGGCCTGTGTGCCACATCATGTATTCCACGTTCAAGTTCTCATTCAAAATCCTGGAAGAAGAAAGAAGAGCAAATGATGTTACATGAACAGATTGATGGATTCCTGAGGATCGATATTTCATGAAGGGTCCGTAGGGGACAAGGAGGGAATGAGGAAATATGAATTTTTATGGTCGATTGTGTCCCCTATCTTAGACCCCAACGGCTCCATGTACATGCTACAAGTACATGTATGTTCCCTCCACTTCAAGCTATGAAGACGCAAATACATATGCGTCCAACGTTAACATGTCCTCTTTCAGATCTGCCATGAATGGGTCAGATATTCCGTTCCTAAGTATGCCTTGCCACCGTCTTTATATAGTATACTTTTCACGTTTTCCAGCTCTGGCAAGGTAGGCCCTGAATTCTGCCATCGAGCTTTTCCTGCTTCTGCCTCTGAATGCTCCAGCCTGGACCTGTATCTGTATCCATGAACTTTGTCTTACTTCCTGCGCGGCTAACGGTGCCTAGCCCGGCCTGTTGCCTGCCAAAAACTGTATTCAGCCTTCAAGTTATCTGCTCCGCTCCTCGAGAAATGCATTCCTGTCTAGTAGTTTAGGTAAACATTCTTCCAGCTACAGAGCAAAGGGCCCGGCCTTACTGTCTCCGAGCAAGTAATTCATGACTTCTGTTGCCATGGTAGGCCCATGCCCCCTCGCATCTCATGTAGACACTTAGACGCTTGTACACGCACTAGCAGTCAGTATAGAATAGCCTCCGCCTGAGAGACCTTTCCTTCCAGATAATATAGTTCCTTAAACACAAGATATTAGATACGATTTGGGATTAGGTTATCCTGACATCCCAGACTTCTGTCTCCTCATGTAGGGCTAAATGTCAAGTTCCCTTCACCCTCTAGTTACACGTCAATCACACGTCATGCGGCTGTGCGCGCATCTCTGCCATATATTTCTGCTGACATTGCAGGATTCTCTTATGGATCCACCCACTTGTGTCATCATCATAATGACGTTTCTAGTATACGCCTTTATGCACGCCTATTGTAACGCCTTTTTCATTACGTATGTGTATTCTTATCTCTCTTCTCAGCTGTAACGCCTTCTGCATATGTCTTCACTGTAATGCATTTGCTATATATATTATAACCTGTCAATAATGTATTGCCTATCCCTTCCTGAACCTTCGTGGTGACGGAACCCGATTGCCTGGTTCGAACCATAATTCCTTTGTAAGGAATAAATTCCCTTTTATAACCTCAAATACCACGGATTCTGCCTCTTATTTTTACTGAGTTATTCTTATTGAATTTTACCGCATAAATTAAGTCTAGGTAATTTAAATTTACCACACAATCAATATCTTCCAAGGAATTCAGGGGATCGAAGCGATTACAAACTGGGACAGGATATCTAGGCTGCCTTAATCTAAAGTAGTTATCTCTCTCTGGGAGAAGACCCTGTTGTATTGGCGAATATAATGGGTGGTAGAAATATCCCAATGGTACTATGTTTATATCATTGGGATCGGGAGGTCCCCTATTGCCCCTTTCTAGGATTGTGTGCACCAATGAGGGTGATTTAAAAGTTAGTACAACACACTCCCCACGAAACAATTTGGCTGAGGGATCGACCAACCCAATCCTACGTGCCATTTTGAAATCAGAGAAAAGCGGCTCATTTAGGCCAGTCCTCTGGTTAAAAAGTGGAGGGACTTGTTCTTTAAGGTCGACCAGTGTTCAAAAGCATTGTTAGTTAGAGGAGGGACATTCGCCAAGACTACCGTGTACGGAGTCACTTCTGGGGGCAGATGTAAATTAAATGGTGGACTATGGAACTGGTCTTTCTGTTCTTGCGGTTCTCTGCCCTTCCTAATTGCTTCATTTCCGCCTATTACCCCTTCAGCCTGTACTCCCCTTTCTGGGCCGACGGGGTTACTGGGAGCTATCATAGTGGGTCTATCTGTGCTCGGTGTTGGCCAGCATGGGCAGATGAGTTCTCTACATTAGAGGAAGTCGTATGGGAGTTATTACTCCTTTTTGATGTTTGTTCATTAGCTTTCGAATTGGTAGTTGGGGCAGCAACTATGCCCACCCCCCTATTAGGTGGGTTGCGTTCGTTTGGATTAGTGTTAGCTATCGATCTTACTGAGAATGTATTTCCAACCAGCTCCTCTATTTTTAAAAGTCTGGCTTCTACTGTGGTTACCTTTAGCATGATAGATTCTAAAAAGTTGACAGCATTGTCTCAAGTCTACCCCAAAAGTTCCTGTCAAGTACGTTGTCAACAGGTTTAACAGTCGCACTCTGTTTCATAGTAATCGGGGGACCTTTATTGGATTCACCCGTGTTAGCGACAGGTTTCACCTTGTTCCCATTTACCCTTTGTGCGGGTTTACTCTGTTTTGAGGTGGTTTTGCCTTTCCTTTATTTCGATCAGATTCGGTGGCATAGTTTAGCTTGCGAGTGGCCTTTTGCCCTCTAGTGGTGACTTTGGAGCTGACAGGGCTTAATCCACAATCCGGGGGAGAAATACAAGCAGAGTCTGATATTATATCTATTGTTGCGTGAGCCGAAGTACTGGGCAGTGAAGGTAATGGCTCATTATTAATTGTCGTGGCAAGGTCCGTAAGTACCGGTGTAGTGGAGAGTCTGCTCCGGAAGGGTTGAGGTGTTAAGGAAAGCCTTCGTTCTGTCAGTTTTATTTTGTTTATCAGGCATGATTCTGCCCTTTGGAGAAAGGCATCTAGTGTCCCAGTAACATTTGAACCTTTAACGTGCTTTAGCTTACTCATGTTAAGCGGTCACTAGCCACAATATTAAAGACTAGCAAGGCAATTACACTAAATGCAGCACTGGTCCTATTAAGAAAAAGAAGAAAAAGATAGAAATCTTAGTGAAATGGCCCAGCCCAGCCTCTTACTGTCTCTGACGGGCACGATTTCAATGTATGTGCCTCCGGGCGCGGCAGCCGTTGTCAGCGCCTCCAGGCGCGATGCAGGGCAGGCTGGGAATTGGAGTCCCCCTTTGTGGATGGCGGCGGCGTTCCCAGCAACAAAGTTAGCGGTTAGTCCGGGTCATTCATCCCCTTCCTTGAAATATCAGTAACCTTCTCATACAAGTTTGTCTGTTGATGTGTCATCTCATTGATGTCAGTGCTGCGTAGAGCTAACAGCTGGCAACTGCTGCATGTGAGCAGGGGCCCACATGTAAAGTCCATGAGGGAAACATGCTGCACATTGTCCTGGATTATCCGGTCAATGGTTATTGAGAATGACATGTTAGCTCATAGCTACCATCCGTTGTACTGAAATATGGACATGTATGTCTCATCACAGCTGCTGACAGGATCAAACCAGTGCAGCGTACACCATCCCGGGAATGCATGACATCCTGGCTGCAGCAGTGAAACCCTCTCGCACCTGTCCATCAGGTAATTCTGGCATAAAGTGTGTCACTAGCTTAGATTACTAAACCATGACACAGATCAAGATCCCATTCTGCCCACATGCTTCCACCTGCCGCCCCCCGCTGTTGAACCTGCTGGTCCCATCCATAGCAGACACCTGCAGCGAGGGCCTGCACCTGGCTATGGTGGCCAGTGGGAGCTTGACTTCTTCCAACAGCAGACAGATGTGAGTCAGGACATTCGTGCCATAGGGGCTACCCTGGCAGACATGTCTGAGTCCCTGCAGGACATGGTCCAATTCCCCCAGGTGGTGGACAGACTGAGCCATGTTTTGGATAGGATGGATAGAACTTGGCAGGACATGTCCAGGAATATGAGATACATGATATCCATCCAAAGGGAAGAGAGTGCAAGACACCATGCCTTGGCCATGAAGATGATGGAGGGCATGCTGAAAGTGATCCAAAGTCTCCCTTCACGGTCAACGCAGGGAGGGAAGCCATCATATCTGCCTGCAGGACAGCACATCCACATACCTGTACCACCAAATGCCGAGGACCACAGCATAGGTACACATCCACACTGGCGCCATGAACAGGCATTCCCACCACCCGCACAACCACCAGCAACCCCTGTACAGGCACCCCCACCACCTGCACAACCACCAGCAACCCCAGTACAGGCACCCCCACCACCTGCACAACCACCAGCAACCCCAGTACAGGCACCCCCACCACCTGCACAGCCACCAGCAACCCCTGTACAGGCACCCCCACCACCTGCACAACCTTCAGCAACCCCTGTACTGGCACCCCCACCACCTGCACAACCACCAGCAACCCCTGTACAGGCACCCCCACTACCTGCACAACCACCAGCGAACAGACACATGGACAACACCCACATACACATAGGCGACAAACCAGACCTGATCCCTCGAAGCGATCATCACCTCCAAAATTGTGATGTCGCAAGCACGATCGCCATTGACAAAATCCCAAAAACAAATTGACCACTGTGAATATGTGTGCAGAAAAGTAAAGATCTTCCCAAGTAAGAATCTGTTGTGTATCATGTCCTGTAGAATGATGTAGGTGGCCTGGAGATGTGAGGAGGCATGTGTGTATGTGACACAGTTACAAGTGTAACCCATCATTGCAACAAGCCATAATGTGCATAGCAGATGACTCACCAGATACGTGTCCATTTGCTGTACCAGACATTCACAATGAAGTCAAACAAGTTGAAGTAAGTAGGATTCTTCAAAAATATGAATGTATGATTATAAGAACAACCGTCCGTTTGGAAGGGAGAAAGGAAAACAAATGATGATCTTAATGCAGTTAGAGAGGGAATCTTGGATTGGGGTGGGCAACAAAAATATAACATGCCAGGGAGCGTCAGGTAAACCAGTGTATTTACAAGGAGAAAATAAATTTTTGTCCACAAAGATGTATCAGTCAAAAATTCAGGTGTCCTTCTGGTCATCCTCTACTACCACAATGTCCAGATCCTCCGAGTCTGATGCAGTCACACGCCTGGCCGGTGCAGGAACAGACACCACATGGGTTCGGGACACATGAGGGGTATGGGGGGAAACAGTGTGGGCCAACGGACAGGGGGAGACATTGACGGTAGTATGGTAAGGAAGTTGGGAAACAACAGACGACATGGCTGTGGCCAGGGAATTGACACTGGTGGTGAAGGTGGCCAGAGCTCCTACAATCTCCGCTCGCATCATGCGTATCTCCAGACACACCTGCAGCATGATGCGAGGGGACATGTCTGGCTGACCCTCACACATCCACCTCAAGGCCTCTGGGACAGCCACAGGTGGAACAACACAGGGAGGGGCCTGGGTAGAAGAGGAGGGATGTGGTGCCTCAGGTCTGGAGCCAATGTTGGGGTTGAGCAGGCAGCTACAATGAGGGGGACTGGTTGCAGGGGATGCAGCTGGAGTCCCCGATGGAATGGGGGCCTTTGGAGGTAGGGAGGGGCTGATGGCAGGCCCAGGTTGTGTATTGACCTGCCCCGGGGACACCTCGACCGAACCCACAGGTGAATAGTCTGGGAAAGAGTAGCTCTCCACCACCCCATGGCCAGAGGTGTCGGGTTCTCCTTCCCCACTTCAATGTCCACGGCCTCCACCCAGGCTGTAGCACCAGATTTGTGTCCCTTGTCAGTCCGGGTGGGCGCAATCCCCTTGCCTCCAGATCTTGAGGGTCCCTCCTCATCCTCTTCCTCACTGGTCGAAAGAGGTTGTAGCCACCGGCGCACTGATGACCTCCCGCTCCAGCCCTGGTCCTGCTGTTCGGCCATTTGGCCAGCTGTGCCTGCTGAAATGTAAGCAAAATCATGATGTAGTGGTTGTTTAATTCTGACGAGACACATACATAGATGAGCCAAAGTCAGACTTTGTTTTCCTCTGATCACACTACACAGTTGTCAGTGTTTATGAGCTTACATTACATGTATGTTCACTGTAATCTCCTAAATTGAGTCTGACATGGACATCTCACGTAAATATTTGTGGCTTACACAACTGTATTGGCCAACCCTCAACTTTGGCATTCTTGTGATCTGTGTGTCCTGTCACTGCTACATATGCAGGTTCCAAAACCAGTCCACCAAAGGAGAACAGAGAGAGTGCAGATTTAATCAAAATTGGCCAGTGATATGTAGTTGCAGCTCTTTTACGTCTGAACAAATATCATCTGCTGTGTAGTATTGTATAGGACAAGAAAAATGCTGAATGTAGCTCCCACATCCACATAGGGTCTGGGATATTTCTTTTGCTACATTGTGAGTCCAGCCTTTTGATGTCCCCTCACAAAATCTGACAATCCAGTGCCACATATTCGCTTTGGTGACTAATGAGGTAGTGCAGTACACCAGTGACCTGTGGTGGTTCGTTGTGACAGCTACCTCTACATGTGAATGTCATACAAGCCACTGAGGGTAAGACGTATGTCAGTGGACACTTTTTGCAAATTTAGGAACACTTAGGAGTGATGCAGGGATCTCGGAGTCTGTCTTGCCTCCATGGCACATGATGATCTGTCTCAATTAAAACCCAAACTCAACAAATGCAATGCATCCAATAGCCTTTGGCCTGCCATGCACACACTGGACAGTGTCTGTACCGTTGCTCATCCAATGCACACATCAGTCATGATACCCTTGGTTCACTGGGAGTGGTGCTGGCAGGGCAAATAAAAAGAAATATGCACAAGTGTGGCACATTTACCCAGTTGTCATGAAGAAACTACAACTCCCAAAATGCACTGTGCCCTGTACAGTCCATATGCCACAGTGTGCCTTTTTATTCTTGATGACTGCTGCATGGACACGGAATAGGTGAATGGGGGCATGGGACACACAATGGTACAGCACTGTCTTCACTCACATCATACTCCCAGACACATATTGCATATGATGCACTTACCAGGTCTCTGCTGCTCATGCTCCTCCAGCTGAGCACGGAGGGTCAGCCATGCTGCTCGCAGGACCCTCCTGTACAGTGGGGAGAGGCAAGGACGATGCACATGGTGCTGGGAAGACTGGCCGACCAGCTCCTTAGTCTTGTGCCGGGACCAGCGTTTTAGGTCCTCCCAGCGCTTGCGGCATGCCCTAGCACTCCTGGTGTGGACTCCCACTGCACTGTAGCGCTCCCCGATGTTGGCCCATTGCCTGGTCCGGGCTACATTGCTCAGCTGGTGTTCTGGGTCCTCATGTAGCTGAGGATATTTGGACAGCACCCCCTCAGCTAAGATGTCTAATTCCCTTTCAGTGAAAGGGAGTGCTTTCTCTTCATAACCCTCAGCCATTTTGGGGAAAATAGGTAAGATGAGAGCAGCAGGATGTCAGAGGATCTGATCTGTGATAGAGGATGACTAAGAATGGCTGCCAACTATTTCCTGTGATGTATTTCCTGTCTCCCACTTCCTGTATAACATTTCCTGTTTGAAATAATGTGTTCCGGTTCATTTTCGGAGATTACGGCCCGAAAACGTAGTTTCCGGTTATGGAGCAGCGAGTCCGCAACTACGCATTACGGTCCAAAATCAGATACGACGTTTTCGGGCCGTAACCTCCGAAAATGAACGCGGATAGCTGCTTGCATTTTGTTGTAACTTGCATTTGTTTTAAAAAAGGAACTGAAACTTACCAGAAACGCTTCAAAATTGCTGCTTTTTAACTTTCACGGCGTCTGCCAATCTTCACTTCGTTTGTCTCCCCCTGACACTCCCCTCCCCTGGCCTTATCCAATCGGGTGCAAGGAGGAGGAGCAAGAGGGTAGGGCTTTGTTTCAAATGCTCGTGGCAGCGCGGGAGCGCCGGCGGCGCGCCGAAGGCGCGCCTAAGGCAAGCCCGCCTGCGCCCGTCCGTGCCCAGTCGGGCCCCGGGGCCACAGACTCTGGCCTAATCACCATGTACTCCTCGATTTACTTGCGCTCATTAGCCAAGTGCTGCTCACCCATGAATCAAGCCACTATAAATCGCCTCAGGGAACTTAACATCTATGCTCATTCCCCTGACCATGGCTTTCCCCTCGCCCGTAGCTCTCAATCCCTCATTGCCAGCTCCCTCGCACCCATTACACCTACCACGCTACGCATACTCTACCTCAACACTCGTTCATTGGTCAAACACCAAACGGACATCTTTCTGCTACTTAGCCTTGAGCAGCCGGACATTCTCCTGCTTACGGAGACCTGGCTCACCCAGGACTCGTCACCTGACATTTTAGCAGCCCTCCCCTCGGAATACTACATTCTAGCCGCCAATCGACCCCAGGGCAAAAACGTTGGTGGAGTTGCTGCTATTATCCACAAGAATCACGTTTTTACTACCCTTAGCCCTTTGATTCTCCCTGAGGTGGAGAATTTAGTAATTAGGTTAGAGGCCACATCCGGCTCTATCATCCTGGTGTTATTATATCGACCCCCTTTTGCCATGCCCACCTTCCCCTCAGCCCTTAGTGAACAAATGGCTAATCTTTTTACCAACTATGCTAGCATTATGCTAATAGGTGACCTGAACTATTGGTTCAACGACGCACATGGTGGGCCCTATGCTGCAGAACTGTCAGAATTGCTTGCTAGTCTAAACTTCACTCAAAACGTCTCCGCGCCTACCCATGCTAAAGGACACATCTTGGACCAAATATGGACCTCAAATCTTACCCTTTCAGCGCTCACTGTCTCACCCTGCATTTGGTCCGATCACCACCTTATCGATTTCACGCTCACCGCTATAATCACCCCTAAGATTGCCTCAAAAGGCGGTGGCATATCAAGGAAATGGAGTTCTATTGATAAACACGCCTTTCTCGACACCCTAGCCAGGTCCAGCCCCCCCTTCAACTCCGATGTTGATATCATGAATACTACTATCTCCGACTGGCTACTTAACGTCTGTAATTCTCATGCTCCCCTCATAAAATGTACTCGCTCCCGACACTCTGATGCTCCCAAGTGGTTCTCCACGGAACTCAGAAAACAGAAGCTGGAGTTAAGGCAAAAAGAAAGAAAATGGAGATCACACTATACTTCGGAGGATAAACTTCAGTTTTCCTCAGCCCGCAATGATTATAAAAAGACCATTCGCGAAGCCAAAGCCGCATACTTTTCCGCTAGAATTCTGAATGCTCAAAATAAATCTAAGGAGACCTTCTCCATTATTAACGATCTATGTAATTCAGACAGAATTCACCCTGATCAGCCATCCACTCAGGAGTTTTGTAGTTCTTTGAACTCATTTTTTTTGGACAAGATATCCTCAACAAAGGCCAGTATCCCCGCCACATGCTGCCCAGACCACTCTGATCTGGTCATGACTAACCCTGTTACCCTGGACCACTTTCCAGCTCTATGCCCTCAGCTCTTTTCAGAACTACTGGTCCGAGTCAAGTCGGGGTCACCTAACGACTGTTGTCCCCCTCATATCCTAAAAGAGGTTCTATCTGTCCTTCCCCATGTTGTACTCCCCTTATTAAATTAATCCCTTACCCAAGGTAAGGTTCCCTCTGCCTTTAAGAATGCGATAGTGGTCCCACTATTAAAAAAACCCGGGGCTGACCCCCTGAATCATTCCAACTATCGCCCCATTTCTTTGCTTTCCTTCTTAGCAAAAATTCTTGAGGCTCACGTCACCAAGTCCCTCTCGAATTTCATTGAACAATCTGATTACTTGGAACCCAATCAAGCCGGGTTCCGCCCCGCACATTCCACGGAGACAGTCATCCTCGCCGTACTAGACACCCTGAGAGCAAATGCGGATAAAGGCAATCAGCAGGCCCTCATCCTCTTAGATCTGTCGGCCGCGTTCGACACGGTGAATCATCATATCTTATTATCCCGTGTCGAACAAGCAAGTATACAAGGCCCCGCTTACAACTGGATCAAATCTTTTCTTCAAGACAGAACGCAGGCAGTCCGTCTAGGCACTTTCATCGCCCCCAGGATGGTCACCTCCTGCGGAGTGCCTCAGGGTTCGTCACTCTCCCCTCTCTTATTCAATCTCTATCTCAGACCCCTCATTAGTTCCTTAAAAAATATGAAGGTCACAACTTTTAACTATGCAGAAGACCTCCAACTCATTTTCACACTAGACGGGCCTAACTCAGCCTCTGACTTCCAAGCCACCATGCTACACATTCAGCGCTGGATGAATCTTAACCATCTCAAACTTAATCCTGGCAAGACTGAGCTAATCCTGCCCGGCACTAGCGCAACCATGTGGGGCCCTCAATTTTGGCCTGCTAACCTTGGACCACCTCCCTCCCCTTCTCCCTCAGTAAAAAGCCTTGGAGTGACTTTGAACGCCGATCTCTCGCTCAGGGGACAAGTGGGGTCCGTAGTTTCCTCATGTGTCTTTCAGTTGCGGAAACTCAAAAAAATTGCTCACCTACTTACCCCTCAGCTCTCACTCAGGCAGTGATCGCCCTTGTACTATCGCGCCTCGACTTTAGCAACTCTATCTACTTTGGCCTGCCCATGTTCCTGCTCAAACGTCTCCATATGGTACAGAACCAGGCAGCCAGATTAATACTCAAGCAACCCAAATGGCATTCCGCCAGCCCCCTTTTGGCTAAACTACACTGGCTCCCTGTTGCTCAACGTGCAGCTTTTAAGATCGGCTGCCTCCTCTTCATATCCCTGCATTGTAAGAGCCCTAAATTTCTCAGCAACTTGATCATAAAATACATACCACGCCGTTCTCTGCAGTCCGGCAACCACATGTTACTAGCTACCCCAACCATTAAACGGAAACGCCAGGGAGGGTGTAGGTTCTCTTACCTCGCGCCTGGCCTCTGGAACTCGCTACCTCTAGTCATCCGAATGCAGAACAATCTATTGAGCTTCAGAAAGGCCTTGAAAACACAGCTGTTTGCACTATCATACAACTAGTCCGTCCGCCGCGTCTCCTTATGACAATGAAGCGCCATGAAACCTTCGGGTGTACGTGCGCTATACAAATCTTTTTTAACATAACATAACATAACATACAGGAAGTGGGAGACAGGAAATACATCACAGGAAATAGTTGGCAGCCATTTTGTATTCATCCTGATCCATCCACAATCTCCAATCAAATCCACTGCCATCCTGCTGTTCTGTTGTGGAAAAAGCTGAAATGACAGTGCAGGTGAGAATCATAAACATGTAACAAAAGGGGGAACAGACCATTTAATGACATTTCTGCGCGGACGGGGGGGGGGGGCTGAACAACATCAAACCCCAGTTTCGTTTTCTCCTACTTTGCATTATGGTACATGTAGTCCATATTGAGTGCTCATTACAAGAGTTGTCTGAGGTGTTACGTAACATTGGGGTGGAGCAGTGTGGATATATCACAGACACATGGTGCCTGATTCACCCATGACATCATCACTCACATTGTGGGCCCATCATTTGTAGCGGAGTCAAATCTGTTGAGGGCACAGGCCTGAGAATGCAATGGTTATGGCCTTTTGTGATTAAGTGACCCATCCTCATAAGGTCCAGCTAGGTATCTCAGAGCATGTATCGTTTTTCATCTGAGTGAATATATTTTTTAGGGGCATCCACTACACTGATCGCTGAAAGGGGTACATGACCTGAGGCACGCTCACCCTTTTGGCTACTGTCAACAGCTGTGATGTACATGCAGTTAGTGTGGCTTGCAAAGTTGGAATTTAATGACACAGTTGTGTATATCCAAGTTTCATCATTGACAACAGACAGCAAACCACATTTTGTCCATGACACTACAGGTTGCTCATGTGAAAAACGTGGCAACGAGCTGATCACGGACCTGCATACCCTGACCTCGGTTATGTGCAATGGCCCGGTTTCCCAGATTCAGAGCTAGCCAAGGTTCCAGAGGTATGTGTAAGCCATGCATTAAAGCAATGTTGTGCAGAACACAACAGGCTAATATGATCTTGCACACGACTTCTGGGGAGTACAGCAGCACACCCCCTGCACGGTCGAGACATCTGAATCACGACTTCAACAGACCAAAAGTGCGCTCTATGATGGCTCTAGTCTGTATGTGTGCCCTATTGTACCTACGCTGAGGTACAGTGTTTGCACGCCTGTAAGGGGTGAAGGGATGTGGGGAGAGTGCATACCCAGCGTCGCCTGAGGAGGAAAGAAAGGGCAGTTGGTTACATTTCCCTCTTTGATTAGCACAGGACATGATCTATACTTTAGTACATGCAGTGTCTGTTGGGCCATGTATGTAGCTTTATGATTCTTATTGTACAATGGTTAATGTTGGGTGGCATTCAGATATTTCAATAACACATATCCCTCATTTTTAGTGCTTGGTACTTACCCAGTAGCCACATGCTGCCAAATTCTCCCACAGCCATCCGCCGGGCAAGAGGTGACACGCGGAATAAGAAGCTGTCATGGGTACTGCCTGGGAACACTGCATGAACATCAATGAACCTCCCACTGGCATCACAGACAGCTTGCACATTGATGGAATACCATCGGTGTCTGTTGCAGAAGATGTGTGCAACGCGGCAGGGAGGCTAAAGGCCCACATGGGTACAATCAATTGCACCCAGCACACATGGGAATTGTGCTGCCCTTTGTCTCATGGCCAGTGTATGGGGCATTTGTATGTGGTTGTGGGCTCTAGCAGTGATGCATCTCAGTACCTGATGCAGGCACCGCGACTGGCTCGCCTGGGAAATGCCCACAAGGTCACTGGAGACCCTTTGGAAAGACCCAGTGGCAAAGAAATGGAGGGCAGAAAGGATCTTGAGATATGTTGGTATTGCATGTGAGCAGCAGGTCACAGTCAAGTTCCTGCTCCCACTCACATACCATATCCAAGATGACTTCTGGAGGGAAACGGTACCTGGCCCTTACAACTTGGCTGGACATTCCAAATAGGTTGATCCTCTGTCTAAGATCCTCTCTGCTCTCCTCCTCCTCCTCAAGTAGTTTTGCCGCATGGCAAGGGGCAGAGCAACAAACACATTCAGTGACATGTGGAAAGGGTTTGTGTGTGTCTGCTCTGCATTCATACATGCTGCATGGCTGGGATTGGCTGCAGTGTGTCAGCTGATGCATGGCGGGGGATGGTAGGTACTTGGACAGGTGTTTACCCTTGAGGAAAATGATCAACGGTCAAAGTGCGTGTATTACGGTCCGGAATCGAAGATTCTGGCCTGGAAGCGGAGATTACGGCCCAGAAGTGGAGATTACGGCTCGAGAGCGGGGATTCTGGCCCGAGAGTGGAAATCCCACTCCAAGTGCGGAAGTTCCGGCCCGAGTGCAGACGTAAAGTTAGTAGTCATAAATCCATTCTGTGAAGACCAAAAGTAGTAAGTGTATTCTGTGAATGCCAAAAGTAGTAGGTTCCTTCTGTGAATACTAAAAGTAGTAAGTAGGTTCAGTGAATACCAAAATGGTAGTAAGTTTAGGATTTTGTCTTAAGTTGGTTCTGCGAATCGCGCCCCATGTGTGGGTTAGTGATGAGGACAGAGAAACTCACACCCCGCCAAAATGCCCAAAGAAACCGGTAGATATAAATAGGGTAGTACAAGAGGATCTTTTAGGCCATAAAACTCAGAGTATAAAACTGCAGAAAAGGGTAACAAAGCGTAAAAAAGTATTAATGTCATCGCAAGTAGGTCAGAGTAAGAAACCACCAATCCCAAGGAGCCTTATTGTTCAAAGGACGACTTAAGAAAACTATCTGGACAAATAGAAGGGCTAGAGAGCATTCTTAAAGAATCCTTAGCAAAGATGGGGTAGAGGTTAAAGTCTATAGAGGTATCTTTAGAAAAACATCTCGGAAAAAATACCCCCTGTAGAAACAATGATAAAAGTGAAAGTGGGGACTCCACTAGATCTAGGACGACTAGAGTATCTAAAGAAATGTCATCAGAAGCGGTAAATATGCAAATTACATGTGAGGGGGAACAAGGAGAGTTGAATCTAGCGAACCAGGTGAACAGGGAGAATCAGATAGGAACACTGGTGGCGAAAACCCACTCTGGTTTAGATAGGTACCATCAAAAATATAGTGGATGAAAAGACGCATATAGAAACTTCCAGGGGAGGGACTCAAACTACATCCCACCACAAAGTAATCAACATAACCTTGACCCCACATGTATCTCAAAAGTCCACCCCGAAATAATTTCACAATCCTTAGACCTCCCACCGGCAGCTACTCCCTACATAGTAATTCTGCCAAAAGTCCCGCTGCTCTCAGACCATGAAAAAGAACCCTGGGTTGCTCTGAGAAACAAATCCCTACATTGGTTGAGAATCAGGACAGGATTAAACAGGGTTCTTTTTTCCGAATTTAAAATAGTTAGAAGAATAACCTGGATAGGTAAAACTCGCAAAGCCCTTTTGGGGGACTGCGCGGTTTTTGCATTTGGAGCCCCTCATCTAGTGAGAACCATCCTCGAGAGAGTAGGAAGTGATATTATTAGCCCCCAGGAAGTAAACGTTGTTCCATTAGGTCACTTCTACCAACCACTAAATACATTGGGAAATAAAAATTTAAACAGGAACTATACAGATGAGATCTATCCTAGATGTAATGTTCAAGTAACAAACCGATTTGATAGTCTCAACAATTTAGAAGAGACAGACTGACTGACACTGGGGGTAGTACAACATTTCGGAAATAAGAAGGTGGTAGATAGAAATATGCTCATTAAACCAAGTACTCACAGGTTTTTTTTAAAACGACACAGTCTCTAATAATATACAGCAGACACCATTACTAGTGGCCGGAATCACAACACAGCCCGAGATGACTAATGTGGTGTCTACAACCAGTCAACTGGTAGAGGATATTGTACCTATTATAGAGAAAACTCAGTCACAGATACCATCCATTGTTCCTATCGCAAAAATTGCAGATGTGACCCTGATAAATAGAACATGCAGAAATTATAACGCGGTAACAAACCTGGTTTACTGGAATATATCGGGGATCCGATCAAAGCTGGCAAATCCCTTGTGGCATGAGTTTATATTAAAGCTTTCCATCATGTGCTTCCAAGAAACTTGGGTAAAGGAGGCTCTCCATATTAATGGCTATCGAACTTATCATACGGCGGTGGCAGGGAACCATGGGACGGCAAAGGGGTTTTAGCCATCTATATATCTAACAGGGTAAACAGGAGAAAAATAGAACTGAAATATGTGGAATTATATTACCAAGTGTTGATATTGTACATTGATAACAAGCATAGTGTTGCATTGGTTAATTTTTATAATAATGCCCAACAGATCAGATCAAGAGGATTCTGGAAAAACTAGACAGTGATTTGAAATCTATTCAAAGTGAAAGGGAAAGGGATGTGTTTATTATTTGGGGGGCGATTTTAAACGGTATTGTGCCAAAATAGCTGAAAGGATGTATGTGGCATTGTGACCGAAGAAGGGAACAGTGATAACCACTTCCCAAAATTCACATTACGGGGAAGCTCTTAATGAAGTAATGTGTGGCCACGACCTTGGATTCGCTAATGAGATAAATGTCGAACCTGCTCCTTTTAAAAGTACTTTTAATGGCAGAGGATGCTTTACAATAATAGATGACATCCTCATATCAAACAGATATGCAAATAGAGTGAAGACATTTAGCACTCATGATATCACCTTGACTGATCATTTTCCACAGAGCATTTCCCTTTCACACTTAACACAACAGATACATTTTGGGCTTAAATCAATCTACGTCCCTCAAAATTTAGTAATAAATTGAGTAAACAGTTATTCTTTGCATTGGCCAATGGTGGATCCTCTAGCAACCACAAAGAAGATCGTGAGTAAGAGTAAATCTGCCATTGCAGCCATTCTAGAATTAAATGAAACACATGAAGTAGTTTTGACCGCCTTCGAGCATATCACAAGGGTTATAAAAGAGGCCCTATTTGTAACAAAGAGAACATTAAATAGAGATACAAAAGGGTGGTTTGACACAAGGTGTACGCGGGCATATGCAAATCTAAAACATGTGACCCACAAATTCCCTAGAAATCCACTCAACATAAGACAGGCAAGGAGGGCCTATAAAAACGTGCTTAAACTTCGTAAGGAGGAACTAAGGGATGAGCTTTGGAAGAAACTGCATGAGGCCTCAGCATCTAAAGATGGTGCGGCCTTTTGGAGGGCAGTGAAGACTCCCTCCATTGAAATTGCAATAACGGAAGAGCAATGAGTGGAGCATTTCTCGAAAACATTTAAAAGTAATGAGTGCGCTAATACTTTAAGAATCCAGCCAGAAGTTAACGATGATATGGCACCGTTAACAAACCTAACAATGCAAATTGACCTCCAGGTAACCCTAGATGAAGTAAACCAGGCGATCATGGCAAGTAAGGGTGGGAAGGCTCCTGGACCAGACGGGAACCCCGTAAACCTATTTAAAGATAATATAGCACTATGGGGCCCGCTTTTAACACTGGTAATTACAGCTAGCTGTTCTTCACGGCTTATAGAGACATGGTCGGAATCTATTTTAGTTACTATTTAAAAAAAATGTAATCAACACGATCCCGCCTGTTTTCGATCGATTTAGCTGTTAGATTCCTTAGGAAAAGTAGTCGGACGCATTGTACTCGAAAGACTACAAGATTGGGCCGAGAAGGGTAAGATTATCTCAGGCTTACAATTCGGATTTTGCAAGGGGCTAGGAACTATTGAACAAAGTTTGAACCTGAATATAATTAAAGCGAAATATACCCTTGTAAAAAAAAGCTTGTTGTTCCTAGCTTTCGTTGACCTTACTGCAGCCTTTGACTGCGTAAGGCATGA
The DNA here is from genome assembly GCF_964204655.1 of Triturus cristatus. NCBI lineage: Eukaryota > Metazoa > Chordata > Amphibia > Caudata > Salamandridae > Triturus > Triturus cristatus. The sequence continues at coordinate 311,083,000 of NC_140582.1, forward strand.
TAAGCTTTGGAGAGTGCTTCAGGACTTAGGAGTAGAGCCCACCATTATTCACTTTTTAAGACAACTGTATAAGAATGCCAAGGACAGAGTGAGATACGGTCCAAATGGAGAATGTACAGCCCCATTTCAAATTAACAAGGAGGTAAGGCAAGGGTGCGTCCTGGCCCCTTTCCTTTTTAATCTTTATATAAATGGGTTAGGCTAAGCAATGACAAATACATGCAAGATCTTCCCAAGATAGAAAGACGGCTCATACCCGCATTATTATATGTGGATGACGCTGTCCTGATGTCCCGCACCCAAATAGGTCTACAAAGACTATTACATGGTTTTTCAGCCTTCATGCATGACCTAGGATTGAGGGTAAACACAAAAAAAACCTATGTTATGAGATGTGGCTCGGGTAGCCACAACTGTAGAGACATGTATATTGATGACCAGAAAATAAATTTCACAAATCGATTCAGTTATCTGGGTATTTTATTTGATCACAAAGCTACATGGTCTCAAGTGGTGCAAGCTAGAAAACTCACTTTTATGAAAACGACCGCAGCCCTAGCCAATTTCTCAAAAAAACTGGGCAGGAGGCCCCCGCCAGACCTATTACAGATGTACAGGGCCAAGTGTGTTTCGACAGCCATGTATGGCACAGGTGTTTGGGGGTATTGTAATGCTCAATCTTTACAAGTAATTGAAAATCGGTTTTTAAGATATATTCTGGCAGTCCCAGGTGGCGCTTCTTCATAAGTTTTCCATTCCGAATTGGGGGTCCGGTACATCACAGATCTTATTAAAGTAGAACCAATCCTGTTATGGCACAGGATATGGTTATCTGCAGAAACTAATCTTAATCGGGACATTTTAAAAGATGTTTTAAACATGGAAGGTGTCTTAAGAATTAAATGGCTAAAGTATGTGCGGGACTTCATGTATGATTTAGAACATCCAGAGTTTTATAATGAGCCGAGCACAATGAGTAGATTTACAAGAAAAGTGTTGAAAGTTAAAGGTCTTTCCCTACTTGAATCACTTAGATTAACAGAGGAAATATCCAAGCCCACAGTATTGCACAATCAACTGATCTTAACTACTTACAGTATCCAACCTTGCCTTATTTTAGTCCTGGTACTTATGATAGATTACTGCTGACAAGATTTAGATTTGGGATACGCATAGAATAAGTAGTTTCCCAAACATGAACGATTGGGCGAGGGTGATGCAATTATGCCCCTTTGATGACAGCTCAGAATAAACGACACTCCATGTGGTCCTTTTTTGTAAATTTTACAATTTACCAAGAAAAAAATGGATATTACCACTTTTAAAGAAGCTTGGCTTTAGACAAAGTCGTCCTGCCTTTTTCGCATTACAGGTTTTAGAGAATGATTTTATGACATGGATTTTATCAATGTGTTTAAAAAGTATAGTAAAATGTAGGAAATCGATCATAATATGATGGTTAAATTGTTTAATATTTCAGCTATGTATCTGGGGTGTAATTAAACAATCTCGTGTTTTTTATATAGTCTGTGATGTATTGAAATGACGATTATTGAAATTTGTATGGTGGGTTATTATGTGCTTTTATGACTTTCTCAAACAGAAATCCAATAAAGCTTTGTTTGACTTGACTTGATTATTTAACAAACTTTGTAAAAACTCTCACAATCACTGGATGATGTCATCAGTGATGTCATCCGAGACGTCATCAGTGATGTCACCAGTGATGACCCCAAACATGCCACAAGCTACGCCATATGGGATGTCAAAAGCAGCGCACTGTGGGGCCACGAGCCACAGCCAGCTCAGCCTGCCCAAACCACTGAATTTCACCGGCCTGCAGGAGTGAAACTCGAGCCCAAGTATAAAGTCCCTGTAAACCTTGGCTCCCTCAGTGAAATTACAAGACCCTCTCCATCCCACTTCCCAACTACAACGTCCCTGCAACCTTTGTCCCTTTCAGTGATATATAAAGTGTGTGTGTGTGTGTGTGTGTGTGTGCGTGTGTGTGTGTGTGTGTGTGTGTGTGTGTTTGTGTTACTATCCTTGTGGGGACTTGGGTGTGATAACACACTCACGCTGTGGGGACTTGATTGCACTGTGGGGACTTGAACCCAAGTCCCCACAAGGCAATGTCTTCTAAATGACAAAAAATGACTTAAGGAACATCTGTGTCAATTTTGACAACTTTTTAAAAAAGTGTCTTGTGGGGACTTGTGTTTCATCAAGTGTGTTTATATTTTTGCTCAGGTCTGCCCCTGTAGACAGGAGGCGGTACTGCAGCCTTAAACACACTTTGCATTTAAACACACTTTGCTTACTGGAAACACATTCTGGCAGCAGGAAGGAGAGACTCTCAAAGAAAAAGCTGCATACTCCGGTGATTATCCAAATATTTTTCATGCAAATTAACCATTTCTTTATTTATTAAAATAAAATGTTATTTTACATGAAGCTATTGAATTTAGATTTTTTGTGTCTGAAAATTGTTTGTGGTTATATAAACATTGCTAAAAACAATTTTTGCCAGTTTTGAATCCCAGAATACTTACCTATTGCTGTTTGATCCTTATCTGCAATTAAAGAATGATGATGCACTACACTACAATATAATATAAACTGATTTGATAGTATTTAGCAAATAATCTAAAGATTTTATGTTGCTTTGCCTTTTTTTTTTTTACCTATCACTATGCACTATGGAATATGTTCTTTTATAGGATGGCTAGATGAGTGAGGGACTAGTGTTGCATTGCGCTTATGCCCATTGCATAGCCAAGCTTATTTTTAACAGAAAAGTTATGCTTTTATAGAATTAATGAACTTGTTAGAAGATATGTTTAAATACAGCCATAATATGTAATTACATTTAAATCATTTGAATTGCTTAATTTAAAAACTGTTTATAAAGCTTTCCTAATGAAAACAGTTTATTGATATTCCTAAGGGTGGGTGAAAAACAATCATATAAAAATAAGGTGATATTTTTGATTAGTCAGCATTTTGGTTTATTTTATTTTTTATATTTTTGCAATTTTATATAGCGCACACTTGGCCTAAAGGTATTGGAGCACTTTAAATGAGCACCAGATACATTTCAAAAGGACATATTTATTTCTGTTTTTGGCATGGGAGATTAAATGATAAACTCATCAGATCTTAAAAGAGAGAAGTGCATGTTTGGCTTGATTCTAAAATCTACGAGCCCTTTTGAAAAAAAGTATTGAATTCTCAACAGCGTCTGTAAATACTCCCTGCTTTGTTCGGAAACTCAAGGAAGGACTTCAGGATGCCCGATCAGAGATGCAAATGCACCTCTACACATAACAAAGTGGCCAAAAGCACAGCAAGAGACCCGTGCTCTCTTAAGCCTGACTGGGGGAAGGTCCTGCTTCTAACACACCTTTCTACAGAGAGGCAACACGAAAGGGCTGAGGGTTGCAAACCCAGGCTGTCTCTGCACAGCCACAATCTATGAGCAGTTAAACAATTGCAAGCATTACCCAATGTATGTTTTTAAAGGCCCAGCAAAAGTGAATGTGTACACATTGTTTCATTTGTACTTAAATGACCACAGCTCCGTTGTGAGCTTGTGCAGACTGAAAGTTTTACATGTCTCTCAAATCCCTTTATAAACTGAACGATTGGAGTTACTATTCTGCATTTTTTAAGCTGTTCACATCTTCAGTAGTGTGCACTAGAAATGGGAATATGGAAGGAAAACAATTTAAATGGCTGGGAAAAGGGGGCAAGCAAGGGGAAATCTGAGGAAGGAGAACGTGGGAGGTCTGGAGCATGTGAAGTGAGGAGAGAGGAGGGAGAGAACATGGGAAATCAACAGCACTAGACGAGAGGAGAAAGGAAATGCAAAGATCAGAGGAAGGAAAGGAATGGAAGGGCTAAGGTGGAATATATGAGAAGAGAGAAAATGAATGCAGCTCATATATCTATTGCACCAGTCTGTACACTATTAGAATGAACAGTAATGCTGAATACCACTACACAGTGTATCATTAGGGTTACTTTAGAATTCCACATTACATAGATGCCAATGGATTTTCTGTACCTACCAAGTCTGACTATGCTGTTTACACGAAAGAAATACACACAGGATCAAAAATGGTTTTCATAAGGATGGGTGTAAAAAGTGCAACTAACAAACGCACAATAGTCATTTGGAGATGCACAATGTATGTGCACATTTCCTACCTACAGCCACAAAGTTAAAAATACAAATGTATTCTGACAAAAATCGATAAAACAAAGGGTTATGTTGGAGGATGTGGTTAGGCCTGCAGGAAGTTAGAAGGCTGGTACGAAAACACAATTTGGTGTGGTATGGTATGAGTATTTATATAACAGTTATTACCCTAATGAGGGGCTGACAGGTAGAATGCTACTCAGAATGGTCAAACATTAAAAATGTTGTCATGCGTGAGTATTTACAGATTGCCAGGAATAGGGATTACAGGTTGTCATTCTGTTTGAGACAATCTATCATGCAGTTTTTCTTGTGTCACTTCTTAAATATATAGATGTTAGATTTATATCAAACTGATCTAAAGGTATGTTCAAAACATTAGTAACTCTGTCACACACGCAGAAAATGTTCAATTGCCATGCTTTTGTCACACAGTTGTCATGCCATTTCTGAAACATTTAAATTAGAGATGTAGGTCTCAAATTAAAGAGCCCCCAGATAATTCATATATGAGTGGTATCTTCTTTTTCTAGAAAAATAGGAATTATGAGGTTTATTGTAAATACAGCACCCCTGCAATTTCCCCACATACATTTTGGGTGGTCAAATGTCCTATAAATACTGGGGCACAAATGGCCAGTAAGTACGGAGCCATGTGAATGTTTGGGCAATTAAGACTTGCTTTGTCATTATTCAGCATTTCTTTTTAAATGCCAGTCAACCGGGGAAGGGTTTTTTCCTCTATTATCTATGACACACTATTAACGTCACTGCTACACATTAAACTGTAACCAGGGCCACTGGAATTATGTGGCATAAGGGCATCAAATTATGTAGCAAGAAAAGGCATATTATGTAGCATAATGCTGCACGTTTTATGATGGTATTACTTGATTATTTTGTCATTTATGGCCATGTTAACACTGCCTTAGCAAAGGTTTCACCTCATTACTACCACTTTAACCTCAAATACAGTAAAGCCTACTGAAAGATGACCACTTCACCTCTGCAAACTGCCTTCCATTGTGCAGCAACACGTCTGCTTATTTATCAGTTTGAACTAGAATTTCTTTTTTGTTAAAATCTATCTGCAAAATTATGCAGTAAATGATGGATTATGTGGCAAATACAGCAAATCAACAATTGTGTGGAAATCGCTGCAGCCACAGAATCACAGAATTTCGGAGGTGTAAAGTGCAGTACTAATCGTTTGTACTGGATACCTATCAGAGTATGAAGCACAAGGGATTAATGAAGTTTATGAGACTGTTCCAAAACCAGCACCAAGCACTTTATTGCACGGGGCAGCCGGGGACTACATCCCCCATAATCCTTAGTGCCAGGACGCGCCCGCACCATCCCCCACACGCCGGAGGCGCATAATGGCATACTCGGGCTCCCACGGTGGGGAACGCGCGCAGGTGTGCCCGGGCCAAGGGCTGGCCTGTCTGCGCCCATCAGCGCCAGGAAGAGGCATGGCTGGCCCCCCCTCTTTCACCTAACAAGTAAGCGACTAAGGGGCATATTATCAAGGACGGCGTTAAAAATCATCGCCGGTTTAGCGGCAGAAAACTGCAGCTAAAGTGGTGATAATGGGATTGATAATATGCCCTTGAGAATTCCAATAGAAGTCCATGTTCTGGTGTGAACAGTTTGAAAAAAGTTCCAGGATGGATACTTGCAAGAATTAAACTTTATTTAGCGTCTTCTTGTATTAGATGGGTTTTCTTTCTTGTCAAACCTTTACCGAATGTCAGGTTAAAGTTTTTGGTATGGAATTGCATTCAACTGTTTGCTAGCGAACGTTTTTGGTGAATCTGCAGGGATGATGCACCTTTGTGACGTATGCCTCTATCCCTTTAATGTAGCACAGACTGAGCCACATCTTATTACAGACATGCGCTCTAAGGTTGGGCTTACATATTTGTTGTTTTACCTAGGTATCTTAGCAGTGCTGAAGACCATGTGCCACCCACAGGCTAGCCCCTGGGGGTAGTCGTTCAAAGCAACTCAAAGCACTGTTTGTGTTACTTTAATAGTTACTCTCCAGCATAATAAAGGTTTGCACTGGAAAGTAAATACTTTATCAACTCTTTGTGCAATTTTACAGCAGCACAAAGTGTTACTAAATCTTCCATACAGAGTCACAACACCATTGAAGAAATAGGCTCACTTGGTATCTGTCTACAATGACTCATGAAGGTGGCCTTAGTCTGGAACTATTGCACTCCCTAAAATTGCAGCTCCATCACCTTGATAACCAGCACTTTCTAGGGCTCCCCACTATAAAATACATGCTGCAATTCAATTAAATAGCTAATGTAAAAACTCTATTGCCAAGGCCAACTCTTTCCAACACAATCTGAACAGTATGAAGCTTGAAGCCTTCAGCAATTGCTTCTCGAAGTGATGGAAACCATGCAGAAGTACTTTTGATGACATTTTTTTTTAGCCCACTTTGAATTTTTTGAGCCCACAGACAGAACCACCTTCCAGTAAGCCCTCAACCACTACCACCAGCACCTGAAGGAGACAAAAAAGAACGCCCTGGAGGACTGCAGCAAATCCAGCCCAAACCACAGCAAAGAACTCTTCAAAATCATCAATCAGCCACCGAAATCATCATCATCACCACTTGCCAGGAACTTTGCAACACCCTGCAAACTTCTTCCATGACAGTATCTCCACCATCTACAAAAACTTCGGACTCCAACCCGCCCCCTCTGACCTCCTCTGCCACCTCGCTCCTACAAATGAGAGCCCTGACCACCTACTCACCTCCTGGGACCAGCTTACCACAGAGAACACCACAGCTTCCACGAACCCCTGACCCACCACATCCTCAATCTTAGGAGCAAGTAAATCAGCAGCAAGCTTACTGCCATTTTCAATGCATCCATCACCTTGGCCACCTTCCCCGAATAATGGAAGCATGCAGAAGTCAAACCCCTTGATAAGAATCCATCCATTGACCTCACTGAACTCAAGAACTACCATCCCATCTCTCTGCTACCCTTTCCCACCAGAGCCCACGAAAAAAGCCATCAACTGCCAACTTGCAGAACACCTGGAGAACAACAATCTTCGGGACACCTCCCAATGTGGATACCGCACCAACCACAGCACCGAAACCGCCCTGATTGCTGCCTCCAATGACTTCAAAACTCTCCTTGACCAGGGAGAAATGATGGCCCTGATCTTCCTCGACCTCTCTGCAGCATTCAACACTATATTCCACCACACCCTAATCAAAAGCCATCATCCCATCAGAATCCAAGGAGATGCCCTCAAATGGATTGCCTCCTTCCTCACTGGAAAAATCTAGAGAATCTGCCTGCCTCCTTTCACTTTGGAACCCAAGAACATCATCTGTGGCATCTCTTGAGGCTTGTTCCTCATCCCCACACAGCTCAACACTTACATGACCCCTTTGGCCAACATCATCAGAGCTAATGAACTAAACATAATATCCTATGCAGCCGACACCCAGCTCATCCTCTCACTCTCAGAAGGCCTCACCGCCACGAGGGCCAACTTCCGCAGGTGTATGATGAGTGCCACCGACTGGATGAAAAACAGCTGCCAGAAATTCAGCACAGACTAAACAGAAGTGCTGATCTTCAGCAACAGCACCTGCCCATGGAACGACTCCTCATGACCCCCCAAATTAGGACCCTCACCCACTCCGACAGACCATGCTTGCAACCTCGGCATCACCCTGGACAGCAAACTCACCATGAAAAGCCAGATCAATGCAGTTTCATCAGCCTGCTTCCTCACTCTTTTCATGCTTCAGAAAATCTTCAAATGGCTCCCTGTCAATACATGATGAACCGTCACTTAGGCCCTAGTCATCGTCCGCCTTGATTACAGCAACACACTCTATGCAGAAATCACCACTAACCTCCTGAAGAGACTGCAAATCATACAGAACTCAGTGGCCAGACTCATCCTCGACCTCCCCAAGCAGACGCACATCACCTCTCACCTCAAGAAACTCCACTGGCTCCATACAGAAGAGAAGTCAATTCAAGATGCTGATCCACACCTACAAAGCCCCACACAGCCAAGGACCAGCATACATCGCCCACTGACTGAATGTACACCAACTCTGCAGACACCTACGCTCCTCCTCCCTCTCCCTAACACACAACCCCTCCATCCACCGAAGCATCAGTGAAGGGTGCACCTTCTCCTACCTTGCCCCTAAATCCTGAAACGACCTCTCCCTTCACCTCCGGACCTCGACCTCTCTCCTAGAATTCCATAAAGCACTTAAGACCTGGCTGTTCAACCAAACCCACCCGAAGCAGCAAGTCCCTTAGCACCCTCACAGATGATAAGCCACACTTTCTAAATCCTGCTTGATTGAGTGATTAATTGGCAGTGATAACCTAGAGATGTTAGCAGTAACCTTAAACACCTCAGAAAAGTGTGTAGGAAATGGGAGCCACTTTAAAGTATTGACTAATTCACCTCCGTATCAAAAGAGAAAACCTGATTCTGAAAAATATGATTATTCACAAGAAATGGAATACAGTTATAAGGAACTGGAACACTATAGGGGCACTAAAAGAAAATAGGGATTAATCTGAAAAGACATATTTGTGGACTGATCTACTCTATTAAAGGAAGAGATCCCTCAAGCCTTTTGGGTAGGATATATAAATAAACTATTTGGTGTTCATAACAGCATAGCTCCTGTGCTCATTTTTGACTCTTCAGTTCTTATTGCAATTGAGGTGAGAAATTAAAAAGTGAGGGTGAATACGCTAATTTATTAATGGAATGTTTCTATAGCCGTAGGACCAGATGGCCTAATTAAAAATCAATATGAAGCAAGCTCATATTTGGTGCACTATGGTCTTAGTCTCACTTTTTCATGTCCTCTTCGGAGGGCATCCATACACTTCAAGAGTGGAAGGGAGCACTATTGGTGCCTATATGTAAGAGGCTCAATAGGTTAATGCTGCGTATCACAGACTGCTTGTCCTGCTATGTCCACCTGCCAAACTATTCTCCAAGATACTCTATTATGAATTACATACTTGGATAGCCATGAAGAAAATATTATCTAATAAACAGAAGAGCATGTTCACAATGTACAGTGAAGTGGCAATAGCACTCGTCATTATCCAGAGCTTTATAAGGTTTTTCCGTTGCATAGTGTGTTTGTCAACTTTTTTAGTGCTTTTGAGTGTGATGTCCAAAATAATTCTCTACTTGTGACGTGTCCGCAAGAACTAAAATGTTCCCTACTGGGTCTTAAATTTTACACGATGTGTGACTTCGATATGGTCGCACATAGCCCATGTCCTGAAAGGTGCCAAGGTTTGTTTGCAAATGCAGGACTGCAAGCCTCCGAATGCAATCAGAAAAGTTATGCACTACTAATTCTTTACTCTAAAGAATAAAGCCATGATTTCATAGTCTGCTCTTAATGAGCACAGCGTTTTTGCACTCAACTTCGGTTTTAAGGAGAAGCTTGCGACGATCCAGTGCTGAAAAATTGTAGCACTTAATGGAACGTCTTTAAAGCAAGGTCAGACATTTTGCACATAAAATTCACAATAGGGTACAAGCACATTCTAGACAGTTCCAGGTGTGCATGTTGCAGATAATCTTTCGTAGTAATGCATGAGTACAGTTTGTTTTTTGAATATTAACAGATATGTAGCTTGTCTTTTGTTTTCACTATTTTAATTATTCCCCGTTTCTTTCACTAATTGACTTGCAGACTATGTTTAAAAACAATTTCCAGGTCAGTCTTTCATGTGCTTAAATGCACCTTCTCCCTGGCCTAAGACTAGAAGCTCCCAGGGCCGTCACTGCAAGCCCTTTAATATTACACTTTCAAAGAGTACAGCTCTATCCGTCTGATCCCTGCTCCATCCTCTGTGGCAACCCCTCCCCCCTCCTTTCGATGTGCAAGGTGAGAGCTTCCTTTGTCATTCTTGAGGCCCAGGAAGAGGTGCGAAGGAGCGCTGTCCCGCACAGCTCTGAATGACAAGGAGCCTAGACCTTGACACTGCCGGCTCCAGCCGAGCGGCTTTGACTTCTGACCCCAGTGGCTGTAGATTTCTACCAACAGCAGTAACATCCCAAACCGGAGTCCACTAACATTAGTGCATAACACAATTTTAAAAGCAAAGCCTACTTTACTGTGAAAAAGAAATAACCAAGTAACATTCTTTACCTTATGTGATGAGGTTGGGCCCCACTCTCTGCATGATTTGCTCATATCACTAACTTCTATTCTAGCCCACCTGGCATAATTTTTAGGCCTGGGCAAAACTGAAATCACACCATAGTAACTCGTGTAATTTTGGAAATTTCTTGTTAAGCGAAAGTCCTGAAATGATGCTATTTCCTTCCGTTGCGTAAATATGTGCTGTTGACAGCAAAACGTTTCCGCAAACACATGGGGAGAAAGCATTTGGCCAGAAAGAAAGCTGCTGTTGCCTACTCCACCTGTGGTTTTTTGTGATATTTTTTACCTCGAAATGTGTCCTCACATCAAAATTGACACGAGGACACATTTCATGCTCAAATATAGTATTAAATGATGGATTTACATTTTGCATAAACATGCGTTATTGCTCATAATTTTCCTAAAATTCCATGTAATTACACAAAAGCAAATTTCACATACCCCTCGCATTTTTCTCATTTGGCAGGATCTTTGCCCAGTGCATGCTGCCAATTAGAATTCTAGGCCTTCTCTGATTGTTCCCCGTTTTGGAGTACATGAACACAGAACGCCACTGCGCCTCTGATTAGGCTAGAACCATGTTGCTTACTATAGATATGTAGTATTCCTAACAACATTATAAATTGTGTGCCTTTTTCTCACAGATCGTGCTCCATCCATAGGCCCTGCTCCCCAAATCAAAATAAAAGCACCTCTGGTAACTCACGCATGATAAAACATTTCCCATATAGGGTGATAAATGAAACACTCTGTGAGCCACGCACTCACTGATGGTGTATCATGCTACCCATCCAAAAATGTGCTTTGGCACCCCACGTAGGAGTATGAAGCGCTGTGTAAGTGCTATAGTACAATACAATGCAATGATAGCAGCACCCCAGTCCTTAGTACTGGGAGCAGGCTGCTGTTGGCTCTTAACCCAGCCTATGCCTGATACCACTGAACTGCTGTGCTTGTGCTCTATGCTTGGCTAAAATTTGGCTGCAGTGATCTCTTCTTCTCCTTTAGTCTGGTGCCACTGTACCTGCTGCACTAATACTAGCTGTGCACCTGTGCTCTAACCTGGGAGCAGTTTGCACTGTGATCCTCAGCCATCTGGGCCATAGGAGTATGTTGTACTGGGCTCCTTACATTATTATCCCTGGATTGACTCTACCTGCAGCACTAATGTTAGTTGCATTCCTGTGCTGGAAGCATACTGCAGAGGGCTCCACAAACATCTAAGCCCCAGCGCCACTGCACCTGCTCAGTCCCCATCTCTGGGTTTTCCTATCAGTCCTCTCAGAAAAACAAACTTTAATAAAAGTGATGATTGGTTATCTCATTTACATCAGCCAATCGTATAGATCCCTATTGAATGCTTTCATGGAAAATCCTTGGGTAGCTCCACTAGGAAGCCTGTCTGTGTAGAGCGGAGTGGTATAGAGTGGCCTAGAGTGTCTAAGAGTGGGGTGGCATAGAGTGGTGTGGATTAGAGTGTCATAGAGTGGTGTAGAGTAGAGTGGAGTGAAATAGAGTGGAGTGTCGTAGAGTGGGGTAGATTGAAGTGGCATAGTGCAGAGCAGAGTGTCGTAGAGTCGAGTACACCAGTAGAGGCATGGAGTGGAGTGCCATAGAGTGGAGTGCCATAGAGTGGAGTGCCATAGAGTGGAGTGCCATAGAGTGGAGTAGAGTGGGGTAGGATGGCCTAAAGTGGCATAAAGTGGGGTGGCATAGAGTGCAGTAGATTGACATGTGGTAGAGTGGAGTGTCGTAGAGCGGAGTGGCGTGGAGCGACCTAGAGTGTTGTAGAGTAGTGTGTCTTAGAGTGGCGTACAATGGAGTGATGTAGAGTGGCGATTTCCTTTTCTGTGCAAACTGTAATGTAGATGATAGACTAATATTAAACATTTTCATTTCAAAATCTTTAGCTTTCGATTGTAGAAATGCCACTTGACCAGCCACACGTGGATTTTATTTTAATTATGTGGGGCATACGCATTTTTAGGAGTTTGGGAAATGGTAAACATTTTATTTGCCTGGCGTAACAAATCAAGATAATTAGTTTGTACAATCCAGCTGGACTTAACATACATATTCTTTATATCAATCAAGTGGATGTGCTGAAATCATTTTGTTTAACAGGATTTCGTGTAAGTTAGTTTGACTGTATTATGAAATTGCTGTTTTGATTAAATACAATATCTGTTAATGGGGATATACCAAACCAGTATATCACAATTTGTTCCCAAAGAAAATAGCACTCCTGAACTTGCCATATATATTTAATCAACACACTACAACAAAACATCTAAGCTGAACTATCAGCAGCTAAACCCCTGGTTCCAAATTCAAAGCTTTTAAATCTCCCTCATCTACACTGTAGCGTGCAAAAATATGTAGGAGATGCACATGTGGCAGCTTGGCAAATGTCCTGAAGAAAAGCTGCTCACACCTCTGTCACCGAATGCTGTGCTTAATTTGTAATATAATAAGTACTGGTGCCCAACGTTTTGTCCCCGGCTGGCCCCATCAAAGGTTGGGGAGCTGAATACCAAGGCATAACTCTGCCTTTCATTACTTTGTGTCAGTTGGGCGTTACAGTGGATGACGACTCATGAGTTTTTAGAAAGGAACTGAAAACGTATCTGTTCCCCTAATCACCTGTAATTACCCTCACTCCAGTCAGCACTGATAGCGCTGGGAAGCCTATTGTCGGGTAGCCATGCGCTTAATAAAACTGGTGAGCAGAATAGAACATGAGTGGCACTTGGACGTTCCCATGAATCCACCCATGTATTTTGCCGAAAACCTAGATTTATAAGGACTTGTAAACCTGGGTTTGCACCAAATTGGTGTATTTACCTGAAAGACGTAAAGAGGAGAAATATCTTTATTGCTCCTTGTTACTTTCTCTATTCATGTGTGGTGCATTCTGCAGCGCACATAGAAAGAGGAATATGTCCCTAAGGACTGTTTTTGTAAAGGGAGGTGTCCCTTGCTTCACCAAAACAATCCTGCCCGTAATGCAGGCACCATTACATCATGTTGCAAAGGAGCCTGTATTGGCGATAGGTCTTGGAGCCTTGACATGTACTTCATGCTACTGGTTAAGTATTTCCTAAGGGGGCCCCATATATGTTTTGTGTATGTTTACTTGGTTGCATGGATGAAATTAGGAGAGTTGAGTTGGCAAGCCTATTTCTCACACAGAAGACACTGGCCCAAGCTGACTCTGTTATTAATGTAGTACAAAAAGTGAAATTAGAAGTGGTGAAAGAGTCCATTCAGAAAACAAAGGTGGTCACAACAGCTGGGCTCTGAGGCCTATTGTAGTAATCCCTAGATGGCTAAAAATTTGCGAGTGATATTAAGTTAATTCCTGGCTTTCAGTACCAGAAGTACCATCCAGCTGGAAACGTTTCCCTTCTCAAAGCAGAAGCCCAACAGTGTTGTGCCAAGCCCAACCTGCACTTAGCCCTATGCCTATCTCATAGCCCTAGGATTGTACCCTTCTCATATGCATGCACTGAGGAACTAAGCATCACTTGCAAACATATTAAGAACTATGTGATGGATTATTGGATCTATGGGCAGTAAGTATTAGTCACATATGCATCTCATGATACAGGATCCGGACTGGATTGGCTATGTCAGCCTGGTATGGGACTACTTGAGACCTTAATGAAGAGGTTGTTAAAACTGGCTTAATCCCCGATTAATGGTGTCCATTTTTCCAAATGCCGGCTTGGAGTTGCCATGCATATTGAAATTCCAAGTCAAGACATAATTAATCAACCTAGGGGGTGCATTAATTTTTAGAGCTGCTAAAGACACAACACTCAGCAACCACAGATGAAGTGACTCCCTTACTGCCCGCCTGTCAATGTGATGGACTAATAAAAAAGCCATAGACTGTCTTCAGACTTACAACCACAACACCAAGAATCCCTGTATGACGCTAACCCCTTCCCAAATATCAGGTACTGCAAACGACTACTAAAGAAGTTCTAAACCCAAGCTACAAAACTTTAAGTCCAAGAAACCCAACATCAAGTGATCACTTCCCGCCAGTCAGTCACCTTGAAGTACTACTTATAGAAGCCCAAGCCCAATCGCAGAATATAAACCACAAGTCTCAAACACACTCAATCATGCGACACGCTTGTTTCCAACTAGGTAATGCGAATTACTATAAAATAAACCATAGCTGGCTCTAAAGCTTAAGACTAAAACAACCAGCAACCTTGCATCCCATGACCCATTTCTTGCCAATTTAGACATTATAATGGACTGAAAAGAAGTGACAGCCCTCTGTTTAGGTTCAGATGCGCAACTCTCAGTAAACCTACATCCTGTGGCCGGTTTCCTACAAATTGGACAGAGTGAAACTTTAGTTCAGAACACTCCCCAAGCTGTCCTCAGCAAGGTATCCTAGTAGGACAGGGGGCCAGAACCACTGATCTAATCTCGACAAATCAAGCACCTCCAAAGTAATGCTAGATCATGTGTCTTGCACAACACCTTAGATTACACAGACCATGATAACACAGACACTCAACACCCTCTCATCACACAAGCTTCATACACATCCAACTAACTACCAGACATCTATAAACTACCAAACACGCGTCAACTCATGCTCATTAAATCATGTTGTGCTGTAATCCACAATCCAGACAGCACATTTGTAATCATAAGCAAAAATCACAATGCACTTTATCACAGAAACCTGTCTCATCCCCAACCTCGCATATCCTAGATATTCCTTTACCCATTGGGCATATCAGTCAGCATTCAGACCAAACACATAAAGTTTTGTAGCCTCGCTTTTTTCACGAATCATGCCTGACCTTGCATTTTAGGTGAAGAAGTGACAATCAAGTCTGTGGAGCTTCTGCCATGCCTCTGCTACTCACTACAACCCAATCTTCGACCTTTCAACACCTCATTTACATGTTTTCTCGAAAGGACATAAAATTCATAAACAAGTTCTATGATCTTCTCACCACCTCATCCATCCCTCACACCAACAATATCATCTTTGGAGAATTTAAACTCAATCATAGTAAACAACACAGACACCATGTTCAACCTCATCAACATACTCCAGATGGTACAACGTGTCCCTGAACCAAGTCATTTCAATATCCACATCCTCAAATTTGTCAACTCCGCATCACCAACCACTTAAAACAAAACCACCTGTGCCCTTGGACTGGACCATCCATTTTCTCATCTCCATCAGCTTGATTTACAGCCAACTTATAGATTGAGGTCACTCAAATAAGAGCAAAAAACCTTTAGATCTTTCAAGGACATTGCCATTGACAATCTATAACGCAAACATATTCCTGTCTATCAACACCCCTCACCTCCAGCTTCATACATTGATACTCTTCTCAATAACTTCAACATATTACTTGAAAACGAGGCAAACATTCAAGCAAATATGAAAACGCACAGGTGTATTCCCAAACCATAGGCATCCTGGTATTCCCTAGGACTCACTAACAACAAGCCATTGATGAGAAGAAATAAAATGAAAGAAAAACAGATCCACCAACGATTCTAAAGTGCTATACACCATGCTATAGTCAATTTGTGCTACACCAATGCAATCTATGAGGCAGCCAACAAAAGCAAAATGCCTTTTAGGACAATTTTACCAGATCAATCAATCCCACACTGAATCAATAAATGCAATGCTATCAGCCTCTTCTTTGCTGGAAAAAATAAAACAGATCTGACAGTGCATCAATTACAATTCCCCTTTCTCTCTATGAACCCAGATCTCCACCCTATGATCCTTTAAACAATCTATGATTATAATATTTGCCTTCACCCTTGTACTTTGCTCTAATCACTGTAGCTTGGTTTGTGCCTATTTAAATACTAGGAGTGACGTAGATCGTGTAATACCCTGTAGCATAATTACCTAAGAATTCTACAAGATTATGATTGAATTATGGGAGAAGAATGATTGAGATTGAGCGTCAGTGAGTATGAGTGAATCCAAGTGAGTAAGACTAAGAGTGAATGTAAGTGAGAGTGTGGGTGACTGGGAATGAATAAGCATGTGCATGAAGGAGTATTAGAGAGTGTTTGTAAGAATGAGTGTGAGTGACAATAAGGTAAAGTGAATGACAGTGTGTGAGCATATCTGTGAGCAAGTGAAAGAGTGAGAATGAGTAAGAGTGTGGGTGAGTGAGTGTGAATAAATTAGTGAGTCGGAGTGAAAGGGGGTTTGACAATAGGAGTATGTGTAATTAAGTGTGAGTGCCAGAGTATGAGCGAGTCAGTGATTGATTAAAAATAAGCCAGAGTAAAAGTTGGAGCCAGAGTGATTGAGAATGACTGATTGCTAGTGAGTGAAAATGTAAGAGTGACAGTGAGTGAGAATGAGTGCGTATGAATAAATGTAAGGTGGTGTATTGTTCTGCTTGCAAGTCTACCACTGGCCCTGAAATACCAAAGGTAATTATTGGCTTATAAATGCCCCCCAGGCAAAATACTAGCTGGCATTCTGGAGGCAATTCTTACCACAGCAGGTGGCAGGCATCTGTGAAACAATATAGGCACCGGGAAAGTATAGGCAATTATTGGATTAATGAGATCCATAATAAAATACTGGCACCCATGGAAAATGCAGGACCTGGCACAGTTGAGGAACTGTTTGACTTGAAGGCAACCATTTCAAAAGGCTGACACTAGCTAGCTGGAGGTAGTTCTTCGCCTAAGGGAGGACAACTGTGGCATAAAGGCATGACAATCATGAAAAAATGCTGTCACTGACACACTAGAGGAATTATTTCAAAACAGATGTTCCCCTCCCACTTCCCCCCGCTATGGTTCATGGATGGCCTTAATGGCAAAACTTTGTCACTGCCATATTGTATGTAATTATTGGCATGCCGGCATCCATGGCATGTAGTGGGTAGCCATCCACACTTTGAAACATACGGGGAGCATCAAGATTCATTGATAAGGAACACTATAAAGGATTTTAATATTTGATGAGTGTCCCTATAGTGCCTATGGCTTTTGAGCAAATTCATGTGAAAATTGTGCTTCAAATGCAGCATTTGATCCCATTTTATTTAAAATGTTCTCAAGGGGAGACACCATAAACCAGACCTGAAGCCTTATATAAGAAGTCTGACTCACTTACTTCGCTCGCTACAATTGAGGGCAAATATTACTCCCCATCACTTTCAAAGATCACGCCAGCATCCTAATATTGGGCATTCCTGTGTAGTATTGTCATAGTAATCATGCAGCTATTTGGGAATTTCAGCGCTGTCAAATATTGTCATGCCATTATGATATAGTTATGTGGCCTCACTTACTGGTAAGATTCATGGCATGGTCTCTTCCTGTGATGCCATTATGGTAAAAGGGTGTGTCATGCCTACATGCCAATAGACCCGATTCAGGCGGGAGACTACTGATTTTTCAAGTAAAAAATTGCTTTATTTTAGCTGTCTCCCGCCTGAAATTGCATTTTCTAAAATAGAAGTGTGAGAAAGTGCCATCTTTCTTGCATAGTATGCCCCCACTTTTGCTGAATTGCTCATGTACTTTGACTGAGTGTGCCCTGGGCTCCTGCCAATCAAGTGCCCAGGGCCTGTGTTCCTTCCCTAAAACTGCATTGACGCCTAAACCCTATTGGCATCTCTGGCCACATGTCAGCCCCTGGTAAATGGTACCATAGGTACCCAGGGCCCGAGAAGGCCCCTAAGGGCTGCAGCACTTATTGTGCCACCCTTAGAGACCCTGTACCCTGACACACACACACACACTGCCTTTGCAGGCTGAGTGTCTTGGTGCAGAACAAAACAAAGAGTCGACATGGCACACATCCCTGTGTGCCATGCCCACATATACACTGCCCTGGTATACTTCAGTCACCCCTCTAGCTGGGTGCACTATGCCAGTGGTGAGGGTACAGGTGCATGAGCCCTGTACCCCTACAGTACCCAGGGCCATTCCTGGGCATTGTAAGTGCAGTGCTGCCATTAAGAGTATATGGTGCTGGGAGGTAGTCATCACGAACTCCACAGCACCATGATGGCTACAGTGAAGACTGAGAAGTTTGGTATCAAACTTCTCAGCACATTAAACCCACACTGATGCCAGTGTGGGATTTAATGTAAGCTGCACGACAGAGGGCATCTTAGAGATGCCCCCTGAACTTAACCAACAACCAGCGTCCTGCCTGAGAGGCTGCCTAGGCTGCCACCCAGCCGACATGTTTCTGGATCCCTGGGTAGAGAGCTATCCGCTCTCATGGGTCTGCAACAATGCACATCCTGGGCGAGGTGCTAGTTCTCCACCCCCAGGATGGGCAGGGGAAGCCTCAAAGGCATGCCGCCTTTGTGAGCTTCTTCAGGCCACTTGCTGGACAGAGCAACTGGCCCCCACCGATTCTGACCCCCACTCTGGCGGGAAGATCAGCGGGAAAACCTAAGTGACGAAAGGGGGTGTGGCAGCCTCTGCCAACCCCATCCCTCAGGTGGGGGAGGCGAGGTGAAGCATAACTCCAGGCTCTCGCCATCTTGAGGATGGGGAGCCCTTCCCAATCAGGACTAGGCTCCTGCCCCCCTCCCAGTGGGGAGAGTGGCAGGCTAGGGGGTGTACCCATCCCAGGGAAGGGACCTATTTAGCATTTAGGGCACCCTGAACCTTCTTTCCTCAGATCCCGAATCCGAAACAATCAAGAAGAACAAGAAGAAAGACCTGCCGTGCAGCTGCTAACAAGAGGACAACACCAACTGACTTGGCCCCAGCCCTACAGGCCTGTCGACATTCGAACCTGCTCCTGCTAAAACCTGGCGTCTCCAGTGGTCAGCAACCTCGAAAACCCCAGAGGACCTGGCTGCCTTGTGACTCTAAAAGACTGGGACTCCCACAATCAGTGGTTCTGCTCAAAGCAAGTAACAAACCCCTGGCGCCAGCCAGGAACCGTGACTACTGCACACTCTGCACCCACCAAGCCCGGCCTGTTCCTGAGTGAGCAAAGACCCCGAGGACGTCCCCCCGGCGACTGTGACCAAGAATCCAGCACCCAAGGACCCTCCTTGACGCTCCAGACGATGCCTGCAGCCTCAGAACCAGGGACCCCTCCAACCACGACCAGCAGACGGTAAGATTTCCCAACGCCAAAAGACACCCCTGCATCCGGCGCCCTGCGGCCCCCTGTGCCCAACTCCTGGGTGCCTACCTAATCTACAGCTTCCCAACTTACCTCTCGAAGTGGTGGTCTCACCTGAAGAATCTCCGTCCCCGAGCTTGCAGCCTTTGTTCCTCTGCTAACTTCTCCATTGCAATACATTGAGCGCCCGACGGCTCAAAAGCACCCTGCACCCAGCCGCCCGAGTGCCCCTGGAAGTGCAACGCCTATCCTATCTTACTTCCCCACTTGCCCTGTGTAAGTGACCAGGAGCCCAGCTCCCACAGCCGCGTGGCCTGCCTGCTAGCAGCCACCAACCAAAGGCCTCCTGCCCGCCATAGGCTAACATTGGGCCTAACTCCCTCTGCACCCGGCTGCCCCTGTGCCGCTGAGGGTGTAACAACTGTACCTACCTGACCCTGGGAGACCCCTGAGTCTATGCCCAGAACCTTAACTCTGCCAGTCGAGTACTTACCTGAAAGCCGATAACCTACTTTTTCTCCATAGGATAACATTGCCTGGTTTTTGCCAGAAATTCTAAGTGTCGATTTTTGAAACATACAAATATTCCTTAAAAATCGCGTGTAAAAAAAATTATTTCTTTCAACTGTTTACAGGAAATGCACCAGGGTTGAATCCAGGATCCAACCCTGAGTAAGAAAATCATACGCAAAGTATTTGAAATTGCATTTACTTAAAAACTCCCATTGAGCTCAATGTTATAATTGTGTTTGAATTGTGTTGCCCATTGCAACAACTGCAACTATTGCATTTAAAAGTCTATTGCTTATTGAAAGTATACAACTACAGCATTTTATTCTGAGAAGTATTTTGATACCTATTCTTGGTTCTAAAATAAAACTACCATATATTTTTACATACAAAACAATTGGCCTAGAGTTCAGTTCTTGAGTGTGTGAGACCATTTGCTGACTGAGTGTGTACAACAAATGGTTTACACTGTCCTCTGATACTGCTCGACCAAGCTACCACTTTAGAGAGTAAGGTTATATCTAACTTTAGCCTCTACCAAACCTCTGGGGACTGTGGACTCTGTGCACACTGAACCTTACTTTGGTTCAGTATATACAGAGCCACTTTCTTACAAGAAGTCAATGAGGAATTTTAATTCTCCCGATTTTTTTATTTTAAATCTCCCACGCCCCTGTCCTTAAATGTTGGCATGTATGGTCATGTCACTTTCACTACCCCAGGCATTTTGGCGAGTCAACGTCCATGTGAAGTCTTTGTCGCGAGTGTAGCAATAAGTGCATGTTTAATGCTGAAGCCATATTGTAATCACATTATTGCACACACAATGTACAAATAACACATGCTGGACATATGCAGATATGCAGGAGCCACATGCCTGAGACTGCAGCTATGCAAAGAATGCACAGAAAGCACACTATGGTGTTTGTTGCTATGAACATGGCACACCATGGAACTTGTGTTATGGAGGGATGTGCACTCAGTACCGAAGCTGAGCATGAGGAGCAGGTGCCACTGAAACTATGCATGAGGCACATCTTTACACGCTGTCTGGGAACGTTAGACGCTGTAGATGAGGTTAGCAACTAAAATTTCAAGGCAATATTTTTACAAAGGTATAATGAAGATAATAGCAAAACACAAAATGAAAACAAATAATGGTGTACAGAATTTGTGTCTATAAAACGGGTGACTCATTGAGTAAGAAAGTATTAGTATTGAAAAAGAAATAGTAAAATATTAAAACTAGAACAGAAAACGAGGAATGGCAATTGGTAAATTATGCACAGGTCAATGTACCCCCAAGCCGTTGTGTGACTGAATGGAAATGAAATTTGGATATTGCCAAACAGTAACAGAAAAATGTTTGGTGCATGCACGTGCACTGGAGGTGCTTTCGCAGATTCCTGACTTTACCTACTTTTCCAGCTGTAGGTAATGTAGGATTGTGGATGAGAATTTTACGATAACATTGCCGCAACCTTTCTTCCTCTGAAGATAAGAAACCCTTCCGTGCCCAGTTATTTGCGGCAACCCTCCCCCATACTCCTGTTGAGCTGTGGGTGAGAGTCTCTTTTGTCAGCCTCTGCTGTCAGACTGTGGCAGAGAATCAGGTGTGAATGTGCTCGATTCCGAGTTCAGCATAACAAAGGATCGTGCGCTTGACGCGCCCAGCTCCATTCAGACCTGTTCCACTCCCTGGCACCAGCGCCCACAGAGCAGCAAGCAATCGAGGAGAAGAGAAACCCGGCCGCACAGGGCTGCATCCGCTTGGGCTGTATGTATTGATGTCTGCACCCCTTAATGAAGCCATATGCAGACGAGATTAGCAACTTAAATTCCGGGTTATATTAAACTGTAATTTGAAGGAGATATTTCGTACTAGTTTCTAACATGTTATCAAGTGGAAAAAAAACATTTTCAGAACCGCATTTATTTAATTCTTTCACCCTTTTACCATGCAATACGACTAAGCCTACTTTAGAGGCAGGTGTCCAACAAAAGAATGGCAAGTGCACCTAATCATGTAACTCAAATTAAAGACTATTTTCATTTTTTTCTGTTTTACGACAACATATATTTCTCATATCAGGCCCTCTTTTGCCATATATATAATGCTGTGATGCTGCAAGTTGCTAGTTATCTACATTTTACTGCTACACTAATTTGTTTACAATTCTAAAATGTTTAGGGCTCAGGTAATGGGCACAGCAGTAATATGAATTTGAGAAATCTAAATCAGAGCTGTCCAAGAAGGATGAATATTCACAAGAATAGCATATAATTAATGGCTGAGCATAAAGCCAGGTTATTTGTAGTTCCATGTCTGTTAAATGCATGTATACAAATAAGCATCCAAAGTCTGTAATGTAGATTGTGAACTGTGAATAATGAATCTTGACAGGATGATGTAAAATGCTAGAATTTGCACCTTGTCATCTGGGTTGCAACTTAGTGTTCTGCACTAGGCATTTTGCTGTTTGTGCACGTCGCTTTATCTGCACTCTTCACTATTACTCTCCAAGTTCCTATCACATCCTGGTTTCTGCATTACAGTCACCACGGATGCTGTACATACTTTTCCGAGTAAAGCGCCCCCTTTTTGAGAAGCTCCTGCTACAATGAAAGTGTTTGCAGTACAACGTCTAGCTATTCCTGGAAATTACAGGTCTAAGTTTCATTGAACAGATGATTTGCTGATGGGTTGCAGTCAGCCACTGTGGATTGAGACAAGAGGAATTATGGGCAGAGGTAGACAATGACAACGAGAAGGGGGAGGCTGATGTGGGCATACATAAACATAGAGTGTTGAATGGGGAACACATGGCCACAGGAGACACAGGGAACATTATATAATACAACATGGATCAGATAGACACAAGGGCATCCATTAAAACAGGGAGACATAGATGCGAATACAGACACAGGAAGTCAAAAGAACATTGAGCTGCATAGGCAGTGATATGGTGAGATGGACATGGACAAATATTAACATAGGGAGACATGGACATAGAAAGACGTGCATATGGGAGGCATGGGGTCAGCAGGAAAACACTTTTGGACAGAGAGAGACAATTGCAATGAGACACGGTTGCATTGATTCCAGTACATTGAGACACAAACATTGGGACATGAAGAAATGTGTCCTGGCGAAGAGACACTGGAACAGGGAGTCACAAATTCCAAGACATGTCCTTAGACCAGGGCAATGGTAGTGAGACGGTACAGATAGCAAGGCAAACATATATCACACTGGAACATTGTAACTTTGACACTAGTTTAGGGAATCAAAAACCTTTAAGATAGCAAGAGAGAAACACTAGGAAGATATATAAGGGCCAAAGATAACTTTCACTTTTGAAAAAATGTAGAATTTTGAGAAAATCTACTTTTTGGCTAATCACAAAATTCGAGTGTAAGTTACGCTTTTGAGTACATTTACACTTAGATTTTCTGAATAGCCAAAAATCATTAAACTGATTCAGAACGGTAAATGACTCAAAAGTATAAATTACTCAAAAGTGTACAGCCCCCAGCCCCTTCGGCTTGGGGGAGACATGTATTGTGAACAGCCAAAAAGTAGTAAACTTACTCAAATGTTTAATTACTCAAAATTGTAAGTTACTTTTGTAAATCAGTCTGATACACTTGGGCGCAGAGACATGGGAATTAGGACCAGGGGCCACATGTATGACCATTTTTAATGGTCACAAACGGAGATGCGGGGCATCTGCGACTGCTAAAAAGGGTTGTTGCATGTATCAACCCTAATTTGCAAGTCGGTAGCCTGTCACCGACAAGCAAAATAGGATTTGCGAGTTGGTATTAGGAAGGTGTGTGCCAAGGGCATCCCTTCCTAAAGGCAAGTCGCAAGGGCATGTACGATTGTATTGTGACCCGAATGCAGTTGCAAAACAATCGCAGTTTACTGCCTACTTTGAGTAGGTGGTAAGCTCTCGCAAACTGGAAGAGGTCCCCAAGGGACCCCTTCCCAATTGGGACTGGCAGCAAAAATGTTTTTTTAGAGCAGGCAGTGGTCCCATAGACCACTGTCTACTCTTAAAAAAGTGAAACAAACATTTCATTTTTGTTTTTGAAACGCATCACATTTTCCTTTGAGTAAAACAGGCTGCATTTTAACCCGTTCCGTGCTCATGACGGAACCACTCCGTCATGAGCCACGGGCGCCGTGTGCTCATGACGGAGTGGTTCCGTCATGCTGCGGCCGTTGGCGGCCGCTCCTCCCACACGGCTCTAATTCCCCGCCTGTGCGGGCGATTAGCGCAGTGAGCGGAGTCGTGACGAACCACTCCGTCATGAGCACAGCTCGCCCGTGACTCATGACGGAGGGGTTCCGTCATGAGCACAGCGGCGCCGCATTGCCCCCAAAACCCCCCAGCGCCGCGGCGGAATTCATGCCGCAGCGAAGGGGTTAAAAAAAGATGCTCTATTTTAAAAGCAAACAAAGACATGGGGGTCTGCTGTCCCTAGCAGGCTACCATGCCTGTGTTATTGCCCATTCCCAATGGGTCGCAAATTGCAACCTGCCTCATAAATATTGATGAGGTAGGTCAGTTGCGACCCCATTGGGAATTGCAAAATGCATCTGAGACACATTACTACATTTTCTTTTACGACTCACTAATTGAAAGTGGTTAAAATTTACAAATTGCGAGTCGCAAATGAAAATGGTCGTACATGTGGCCGAAAGTGGCATAAATAGCACTTTTGATCACACTGCAGCATAACCCAAACAACCATCAGGTTTCAACAGTATTGAACTATGTAAGTGCAGCAGCCTTGCTGATGAGTGTTGGTAATGTACAATACAAGTGCAACAGTCCTCCTCTGATGTGTTAGAAATGTGCAATGAAAGTACTGCACTACTTGCAAGTCTTGGCACACACTGCTGAGAAGTGTTGGTGGTATCCACTAAACATATGGGAGCCTCACTGAAAAAGGTGTCCCTGGCAGTTCTGAACTGGAAAAAATACATTAAACTGTCCACTCAAAATAGGTTGGATTGTCTGATGCACCGAATCCAAAGTATCCAACTCAGTCGGGCTGTCGGTATAGTGTTTCCACTGGTACATCCTACGCAAACACTGCTATCAGAAACATAATGGCCGTCCTGACTATAAATAAAGCATCAGTTTGGCAGGCAGGGTACTATGCCACTTTTGGGTCAGGGTGCCCTCTGCCAAAATCAAAACCAGTCTATGGTCTTCCAGCTAACCTGCAGACTTGCACATTTCTGCTACCCCTATTCAATGCAGTCTCGCTAACGGCAAAATACTTTCATTGCAGCTCATTTGTTGGGACACTCCTAGTTTCACATCTTCCTTAAAATCATTACAGCTAGGAATCATGATGTAATATGTGCTTTACAAATGTAGTCAGTGACAGGATGTGTAGTAGTAAATTCCAAAAAGGTAGCTCAAATGTTTGTCAGTCTCAGAAATATGTTTTTAATCGATCTATCACAGGTATCAAATGAATAAGACAGCTTGTGAGGTTAATGTGTCTGCTGTAATTGTGCATAACATAGCTGCTGTTGATATACAAGAATGGATTTGATTAAATATCATACCACCCAGTAGTAGGATTTTTCAGGGTGGGTCTGCCTTTTTGGGACGCAAGTGATTTTTTAGGGTTTAGGGTGGGTCTGCCTTTTTGGGAGGCAAGTGATTTTTTAGGGTTTAGGGTGGGTGTGAGTTTTTGAGTGGTAAGAGATTTTTTAGGGTGGTTTTTTTTTTGGGTGGCAAGGGAAATTTTAATGTTTAGGGTGGGTGTGGATTTTTGGGGGCAAGGGATATGTTAGGGTTTAGGGTGGGTATGGATTTTTGTGTGGTGAGGGATTTTTTAGGGTTTAGGCTGGTTATGGGTTTTTGGGTGGAAATGAATCATTTAGGTGTAGTGTTTCCTGGCTGTTCGAGCAGTAGCGGACCCCCCCTCCCCTAGCGCCTTGAGACCCCTCGGGTGAGTAGTGCGCTATATAAATGCTTTGATTGATTGATTGATTGATTGATTGTATGGGTTTTTGGGTGGCAAGGGATTATTCAGGATGGGTATGGGTTTTTGGGAGGCAAGTGAATTTTTAGGGTTTAGGGTGGGTGTAGGTTTTTGAGTGGTTAAGGATTTTTCAGCATTTGGGATGGGTCTGGGTTTTTAAGTGGCGAAGGAATTTTTAAGGTTTAGAGTGGGTGTGGATTTTTGAGGGTCAAGGAAAATGTATGGTTTTGGGTGGGTATGGGTTTTTGGATGATAAGTGAATTTTTAGGGATTAGAGGGGATGTGTGTTTTTCGGTTGTAAGATACTTTTTCGGGTTTAGATTGGGTATAGTTTTTTGGGTGGCCAGTGAATTTTTATGGGGTTAGGGTGGGTATGGGTTTTTGAGAGGCGAGGAATTAAAGGTTTGGGTAGGTATGGGTTTTTGGCTGGTAAGGGATTTTTGGGGGTTAGGGTCGCAAGGAATTTTTAGGGTTTAGCGTGAGAATCGGTTTTTTTTTTAGGTGGTAAGGGAATGTTTAGGTCTGAGGGTAGCTATGGGTTTTTGGGTGGCAAGGGATTTGTTAAGGTTTAGTGTGGCAAAGGAATTTGTATTTCTAGGGTGGGGATGGGTTTCTGATTGGCAAGGGAATTTTTAAGGTTTAGGATGGGTGTGAAATTTTGGGGGCAAGGGATATGTTAGGGTTTTGGGTGGGTATGGAGATTTTAGGGTTTATGCTAGGTGTGGGTTTTTGAGTGGTAATAAATCGTTTAGGTATAGTGTTTGTATGGGTTTTTGGGTGGCAAGGGATTTTTCAGGATGGGTATCGGTTTTAGGGAGGCAAGTGAATTTAAAGGATTTAGGGTGGGTGTAGGTTTTTGAGTGGTGAGAGATTTTTTAGGGTTTAGGGTGGGTATTTATTTGGGTGGCAAGGGAAATTTTAAGGTTTAGGGTGGGTGTGGATTTTTGGGGGCAAGGGATATGTTAGGGTTTTGGGCG
Source organism: Triturus cristatus (assembly GCF_964204655.1). NCBI lineage: Eukaryota > Metazoa > Chordata > Amphibia > Caudata > Salamandridae > Triturus > Triturus cristatus. The sequence goes on from NC_140582.1 coordinate 311,110,044, forward strand.
GGTATGGGTTTTTGGGTGATGGTCATTTTTAGGATTTAGGGTGGGTATGACATTTTGGGTGGTGAGGGATTTTATAGGGTTTAGGCTGGGTATGGGTTTTTGGGTGGTAATGAATCAGTTAGGTGTAGTGTTTGTATGGGTTTTCTGGGTGGCAAGGGATTATTCAGAATGGGTATGGGTTTTTGGGAGGCAAGTGAATTTTTAGGGTTGAGGGTGGGTGTAGGTTTTTTAGTGGTAAGGGATTTTTCAGCATTTGGGATGGGCGTGGGCTTTTAAGTGGCGAAGGAATTTTTAAGGTTTAGAGTGGGTGTGGATTTTTGGGGGGCAAGGAAAATTTATGGTTTTGACTGTGTATGGGTTTTTAGATAAGTGAATTTTTAGGGATTAGAGTGGATCTGTGTTTTTCGGTGGTAAGAAACGTTTTCGGGTTTAGGTTGGGTATAGTTTTTTGGGTGACCAGTGAATTTTTATGGGGTTAAGGTTGGTATGGGTTTTTGAGAGGCGAGGAATTTAAGGTTAGCGTAGGTATGGGTTTTTGGGTGGTAAGGGATTTTTGGGGTTTAGGGTGCATGTAGGTTTTTGAGTCATAAAGGATTTTTCAGCAATTAGGATGGGTGTGGGTTTTGAAGTGGCAAAGGATTTTTCAGAGTGGGTATGGGTTTTTGGGAGGCAAGTGAATTTTTAGGGTTTATGTTGGGTGCAGGTTTTTGAGTTGTAAGAATTTCTAGGGTTTAGAGTGGGTATGGGTTTTATGGGTGGCAAGAGAATGTTTTGTGTTTAGGGTGGGTATGGATTTTTGTGTGGTGAGGGATTTTTTAGGGTTTAGGCTGGTTATGGGTTTTTGGGTGGTAATAAATCATTTAGGTGTAGTGTTTGTATGGGTTTTTGGGTGGCAAGAGATTTTTCAGGGTGGGTATTGGTTTTAGGGAGGCAAGTGAATTTAAAGGATTTAGGGTGGATGTAGGTTTTTGAGTGGTAAGAGATTTTTTAGGGTTTAGGGTGGGTATTTTTTTTGGGTGGCAAGGGAAATTTTAAGGTTTAGGGTGGGTGTGGATTTTTGGGGGCAAGGGATATGTTAGGGTTTTGGGCGGGTATGGGTTTTTGGGTGATGGTCATTTTTAGGATTTAGGGTGGGTATGACATTTTGGGTGGTGAGGGATTTTATAGGGTTTAGGCTGGGTATGGGTTTTTGGGAGGCAAGTGAATTTTTAGGGTTTAGGGTGAGTGTAGGTTTTTGAGTGGTTAGGGATTTTTCAGCATTTGGGATGGGTGTGGGTTTTTAAGTGGCGAAGGAATTTTTAAGGTTTAGAGTGAGTGTGGATTTTTGGGGGTCAAGGAAAATGTATGGTTTTGGGTGGGTATGGTTTTTTGGATGAAAAGTGAATTTTTAGGGATTAGAGGGGATGTGTGTTTTTCGGTTGTAAGGTACTTTTTAAGTTTAGGTTGGGTATAGTTTTTTGGGTGGCCAGTGAATTTTTATGGGGTTAGGATGGGTATCGGTTTTTGAGAGGCGAGGAATTAAAGGTTTGGGTAGGTATGGGTTATTGGCTGGTAAGGGATTTTTGGGGGTTAGGGTCGGAAGGATTTTTAGGGTTTAGCGTGAGAATTGTTTTTTTAGGTGGTAAGGGAATGTTTAGGTCTGAGGGTAGCTATGGGTTTTTGGGTGGCAAGGGATTTGTTAAGGTTTAGTGTGGCAAAGGAATTTGTATTTCTAGGGTGGGTATGGGTTTACGATTGGCAAGGGATTTTTTAGGGTTTAGGGTGGGTATGCTTTTTTGGTAGCAAGGGAATTTTTAAGGTTTAGGGTGGGTGTGAATTTTTGGGGGCAAGGGAGACGTTAGGGTTTTGGGTGGGTATGGAATTTTTTAGGGTTTATGCTAGGTATGGGTTTTTGAGTGGTAGTGAATCGTTTAGGTATAGTGTTTGTAAGGGTTTTTGGGTGGCAAGAGATTTTTCAGGGTGGGTATTGGTTTTAGGGAGGCAAGTGAATTTAAAGGATTTAGGGTGGATGTAGGTTTTTGAGTGGTAAGAGATTTTTTAGGGTTTAGGGTGGGTATTTTTTTTGGTTGGCAAGGGAAATTTTAAGTTTTAGGGTGGGGGTGGATTTTTGGGGGCATTGGACATGTTAGGGTTTTGGGCGGGTATGGGTCTTTGGGTGATAAGGTCATTTTTAGGATTTAGGGTGGGTATGACTTTTTGGGTGGTGAGGGATTTTATAGGGGTTAGGCTGGGTATGGATTTTTGGGTGGTAATGAATCATTTAGGTGTAGTGTTTGTATGGGTTTTTTGGGTGGCAAGGGATTATTCAGGATGGGTATGGGTTTTTGGGAGGCAAGAAAATGTTTAGGGTTGAGGGTGGGTGTAAGTTTTTTAGTGGTAAGGGAGTTTTCAGCATTTGGGATGGGTGTGGCGAAGTAATTTTTAAGGTGTAGAGTGGGTGTGGATTTTTGGAGGGCAAGGAAAATGTATGGTTTTGACTGGGTATTGGTTTTTAGATAAGTGAATTTTTAGGGATTAGAGTGGATGTGTGTTTTTCGGTGGTAAGGTACTTTTCGGGTTTAGGTCGGGTATGTTTTTTTGGGTGGCCAGTGAATTTTTATGGGGTTAGGGTGGGTTTGGGTTTTTGGGAGGTGAGGGATTTTTTAATGGTATGGTTTTTGGGTGGTACGGGAATTTTTGGGGTTAGGGTCGCAAGGAATTTTAGAGTTGTAGTGTAGGTATCGTTTTTTGGGTGGTATGGGAATGTTTAGGGCTTAGGGTGGGTATGGGTCCTTTGGTGGCAAGGGATATTTTAGGGTTTAGGGTGGCGAGGGAATTTTTACTTTTAGGGTGGGTATGGGTTTTTGATTGGCAAGGGATTTTTTAGGGTTTAAGGTGGGTATGGCGTTTTGGGTAGCAAGAGAAATTTTAAGGTTTAGGGTGGGTGTGGATTTTTGGGGCATAGGAAATGTTGTGGTTTTGGGTGAGAATTGGGGTTTTGGGTGAGAAGGGAATTTTTAGGGTTTAGGGTGGGTATGGATTTTTGGGTGGTAAGGGATTTCTTAGGGATTAGGCAGGGTATGGGTTTTTGGGTGGTAATGAATCGTTTTAGTGTAGTGTTTGTATGAGTCTTTGGGTGGCAAGGGATTTATCAGGGTGGGTATGGGTTTTTGGGAGGCAAGTGAACTTTTAGGGTTTATGGTGGGTGTAGGTTTTTGAGTGGTAAGGGATTTTTTAGCATTTGGGATGGGTGTGGGTTTTTTAGTGGCAAAGGAATTTTTAAGATTTAGAATGGGTGTGGATTTTTGGGGGAAGGGACTTTTATGGTTTTGGGTGGGTATGGGTTTTTGGATGATAAAGGAATTTTTAGGGATTAGAGTGGATGTGTGTTTTTGGGTGGTAAGGTACATTTTCGGGTTTAAGTTGGGTAAAGTTTTTTGGATGGCCAGTGAATTTTTGTGGGTTTAGTGTGGGTGTGGGTTTTTGGGTGGTGAAGGATTTTTGGGGATAGGGTCGCAAGGAATTTTTAGGGTTTAGCGTGAGTTTTGTTTTTTTGGGTGGTAAGGGAATGTTTAGGGCGCGTATGGATTTTTGGGTGACAAGGGATTTGTTAAGGTTTAGGGTGGGAAGGGAATTTTTATTTCTAGGGTGGTTATGGGTTTCTGATTGACAAGGGATCTTTTAGGGTTAAGGGTGGGTATTGTTTTTTGGTGGCAAGGACATTTTAAGGTTTAGGGTGGGTGTGTGTTTTTGGGGGCAAGGGAAATGTTATGGTTTCCGTTGGGTATGGACTTTTGGGTGGTAAGGAATATTTTGGGTTTAGGCTGGGTATGGTTTTTTTGGGTGGTAATTGATCGTTTAGGTGAAGTGTTTGTATGGGTTTGTAGGTGGCATGGGATTTTTCAGTGTGTATGGGTTTTTGGGAGGCAAGTGAATTTTTAGGGTTTAGGGTGGATGTAGGTTTTTGAGCAGTAAGATATTTTTAGGGTTTAGTGTGGTTATGGGTTTCTGATTGTCAAGGGATGTTTTAGGGTTTAGGGTGGGTATGGTTTTTTGGTGGCAAGGGAATGTTTAAGGTTTAGGGTGGGTGTGGGTTTTTGTGGGCAAGGGAAATGTTATGGTTTCAGTTGGGTATGGATTTTTGGGTGGTAAGGAATTTCTTTGGGTTTAGGCTGGGTATGGTTTTTTTGGGGTGGTAATGGATCGTTTAGGTGTAGTGTTTGTATGGCTTTGTAGGTGGCAAGGATTTTTCAGGGTGTGCATGTGTTTTTGGGAGGCAAGTGAATTTTTAGGGTTTACGGTGGTTGTAGTTTTGTGAGCGGTAAGAGATTTTTTAGGGTTTAGGGTGGTATCGGTTTTATGGGTAGCAAGGGAATTTTTTGTGTTAAGTGGGTTTGAGATTTTTGGTGGCAAGGGATATTGTATATTTTATAGTGTGTATGGGTTTTTGGGTTGCAAGGGTTTTTAAGGTTTAGGGTGGGTGTGGGTATTTGGGTGGAAAGGGATTTTTTAGGATTTAGGTTGGGCATGGGTTTTTGGTGTCAAGGAAACATTTAGTGGTTAGGGCTGGTATGGGTGTTTTAGGTGGCAATGAATCATTTAAGGTTTAGTATTTGTATGGGTATTTGGGTCACAAGGGATTTTTTATGGTGGGTGTGGGTTTTTGGATGGCAAGGGAATTTTTGTGGTTTAGGTGGGTGTAGGTTTTTGAGGGGACTTGGAGATGTCTATGATCTCACACATTCTCTTTGGCATCCATGGCAATATTATAGTCACACACCATCTCTGTGGGGTCCTCGACATCTCTAAAATCACACAATGTATCTGTGGGGGCCTGGGCATGTCTATAATCACACACAATCTCTGTGGGGACCTCGATATCTCTATAATCACACACTATCTTTGTGGGGACCTGGGCGTGTCTATAATCACACATTATCTCTGTGGGGACAATGGTAATAATATAGTTACACACCATCTCTGTGGGGACTTGAGCATTCTTGTAATTACATGCAAGCTCTGTTTTGGCTTGAGCATCATCAGCTCTGCATTCTCTGTATGGGGCTTTGTGAATCCTGAAAAGTAGTAAAGTTAGACTTTTGGTCTAAGCTTACATTTGTGAAACTGAAAAGTAGAAAAGTTATATTTAGTGCCTAAGTTTACCTTTGTGAACCGGGCCCTATTTTAATGAGGACTTACACACAATCATCTTCATGCACTATATCTGTGGGGACTTACACATCGTTATAATAACACACTATCTTTGTGGGGGCTTGAAAAAAACGATAATAAAACACTATCTTTGTGGGGACTTGAACATTAAACATACCATCTCTGTGGGGACTCGAGCATTCCTGTAATTAAACGCAAGCTCTGTTTCGGCTTGAAGCACCAGGGAGTGCCATGAGGCACTGGGTCAAGACTGATTTGCATATAGCTGGGTCTGAACTGGGGTGGCAAAGTGAGCTAAAGAACGATGATGGATTTAACCCAGATCTGTGACTGGGGTGAGTGACTGAAAAGTTTCAGCACCCCGTCCATCATCTCCTTGTGTTTACTTCAACTTGAACATAATCAGCTTCACATTCTCGGTATGGGGCTTTGTGAATATTGAAAAGTAGTAAAGTTAGACTTTTGGTCTAAATTTACCTTTGTGAATACTGAAAAGTAGAAAAGTTAGATTTTTTTGTCTAAGTTTACCTTTTTGAACTGGGCCCTATTTTAATGAGGACTTCAACACAATCACCTTCATGCACTATCTATGTGGGAACTTAAACATCGCTATAATAACACACTATCTTTGTGGGGACTTAAACTACACTGTAATAACACACTATCTTTGTGGGGACTTGAACATCACTATAATAACACACCATCTTTGTGGGGACTTTAACTTCTCTATGATAACACACTATCTCTGTGGGGACTTACACATTGCTATAATAACATATCATCTCTGTGGGGACTTGAGCATTCCTATGATTACACACAACCTCTGTGTGGATTTGAACATCATTAGCTTCACACTCTTTATAGTGGGATTTAAGCTTTGAATGTACACACTATTTCTATGGAGACTTAAACACAATGATCGTCACCCACTATCTCTGTGGGGACTTGAACACCTATTTTGGCCAAAATGTAAGCAGCTAATCAAGCTCTGGGTTCCACTTGACCATATTCCTTAGTTCCGTATGTTAATTTCTTTATGTGTTAGTTCCCTTATCTCCTAAGATTTTAAGCACTGATAAATAGGTTAAATACAGCTTTAAGGGTCTTTCTTTAAGCATGATATGATATTTTCTGGCACATTAACATGATCTGTCTATAATGTATACCCCTAGTATATATGCAGCAATTAATATATGAATAGATTATAATGTTTGTGTATATTGTTGATAAAATAAACATTTAGCCATGTGCCTTCAACTGTATTCATTCACAAATAGTGTTACGGACTAGGTCCCCACAAGGATGGTAGCACGTGTTCAAGTCCCCGCAAGTATGGTGCTGTGCGCACGATTAAATAACAATATATTTGCAAATTTGAAGCAGGATCCTGTATCATGAATTTTTTCTTAACTTTTTTCTGTTATTAGAGTATTTTAAAAACATTGGGAAAGGTTAGTCCCCACAAGGCAGGTATTCACACATAGTCCCCACAAGGATGGTAACACGTGTATGTGTGTGTGTGTGTGTGTGTGTGTGTGTGTGTGTGTGTGTGTGTGTGTGTGTGTGTGTGTGTGTGTGTGTGTGTGTGTGTGTGTGTGTGTGTGTGTGTGTGTGTGTGTGGTTATAAAATCTCAGGTTACTAGTGAGAAGTACTGGAGGGTAATTCGTAAACTGGCCTTGAACAACAAGAAAAGAGTCCACAATAGGGTAAACACACCATAATGAAACAGTGTTTTGTCTATTGCCAACCCTGCTTTATTTCATTTACAAAACAATTTCCAGTCCTTTCCCAAATTTACTTCTGTGACTATTGTAATTAAAAAATTCATTTTGGCATTATTTTTTTCACATGAACCATATCTACACTATTTGAAACAAAACACGTTTTTTTGTCTTAACACATGCCAAGGTTGTTCTCTTTGTCATGTAGATGAATCTTTCCAGTATAACCAATGAAATGTACTTTCAGAGATCTGAATTTTACCACAATGATATTCCACATTAATACTCAACTCGAGAATATCCGTGCTACCAGAATATCATGGACGAAATATCAAGGACCAAAATATTGTGAAGGTAAGTGTAGGTTTACTTTACTTGACTTCACATAGAATACACCTTTATGGTGTATATATGTTTTCAGGATACTTATATGTGGATTTAAAAATACTGAAACTGTACTTACCTCAGTGGTGCCTGGCATGTAAGGAAGGTAGTGGGGCGGGAGGAAAAACAATAAAAGTTATTAATAAATAAAAAGAATACACTTACCTGCAATCCTGGCACGACAGCCTCCTTGCTCGGGTCCAGGCAGGCTGCAAGGCGGGACCAGGAAGTTATGGTAACCAATTCTGGCGGCTTCTCTCGCTGCTCCTGAGGACAATGGAGCTCTATGCTGGTTTAAACTGCACATGCTTGGCTGGCCGTTGCAAAACGGCATGCCAAAAAGACATGCGCAGTTTAAACCTAAGTGCCCTGTCTATCACTGCTTTCTGCTGTTGCAGAAACAAGAAAGCCCTGCACCCCGTCCCGACGCTCGGCTGAGGACGGGGTTTGGAAAAATAAAATGGCAATAAATTAAGTTTATTGCCATTTTATTTTTCCATATCTGGGGGCAATTTGGTTAGTAGGGCAATGCTCCTCCACCTCAACGGAAGAGCCGCCCTTGACTAACCTATAAGCGCTCACCTTCTCAACATTTTGGTTATCAATATTTTGCCCACAATATGTTGGTAGCGTGATGTTTTTGCAGTCAATATTTTGACATACAACATGACTTTTGTTTCAACTGCTATGTAAGGCCACATGAACTGAACAACGTTAGAGACCAGATTCACAAAGGGCCTCAACATTTGTGACAAAGGCTCCCCAGTCATAGGGGAGTCTCTAAGAATTCTTGTCGCGAGTGCGGAGGCCCTCTGTGAATCAGGCTTTCTATGTTTCAGGTCTGCAGAAAAGTGAACCACGTCTGTTTCCTTGATTATGTCCATTTGCATAGGCTGTGCAATTAAAAGAAGATTACTAAGTATTGTAATATAAGGTCACATCCAGGAACGCAATCAATGCACATAGGTTACTGGTCTAAAGATCCAAACACCCCCATGAAAGGAGTAGGATGGAAGCGACCAAAAAGTTCTGGAGCTGAATGATAACAATACTCCCCACGTAGCCAGCAATTACTTGAGCGGAAGCAATTGCAAAGTGTATTGTTGGATTGCACTGAGGGTCTTTTCTGGATGCACACTGCTACTACAGATGAGGGAAAGGCTGTAAGCAGCACATTTCATTATTCGTTTTTTAGCAACACAGGAGACTTGACAGTCAGAAGCCAATTCAGCATTTTCCCATGAAGTGTAGAAGCTGCCGCAGTGCAGTGATATTTGGAGATGCTCACTTGTTTGGTTTTTAGTATAGTGATAACTATATTGCAGTGGTTACAGTAACACTTGATGTTCCACAATTAAGGTAGAACACTTGGGAACTCCCTATAAGTATTGTGCCCACCAAAAAGGGGTAGCCAGGTGCCTTTTGGTTAATCTATATCCAAAGAAGCTGTCAGTGGCAGACAGCACTGATTGGTTTGGTGAATCTAAATCCATGGACGAATCAGTGGCAGACAGCACTGATTAGTTTGATGAATCTAAATCCATAGACGAATCAGTGGCAGACAGCACTGATTGGTTTGGTGAATCTATATCAGTAGAAGCTTTCAGTGGCATGCATCACTAATCGGTTTAGTGACCTAAATCCACAGAAGTTATCACTGCCAGCCATCAGTGTTCGATTTGGTGAATCTGTAGCCGTAGAAGCTATCAGTAAAAGACCACTCATATATTTGCTGATCTCCAACTGCTTCAGTCTGTTTTTATGATACCAAACTTCCAGAATGCTCCCATTTATCCGAAAATGGTTACTTAATCCTAAGGTGGTTTGTTTAATCTATTCTCTATGGAAGCTAGTTTTCATTTTATATCAGAGATATAACTTTTGCTTATCTTTCTAAGCTTTCAAATCTAAAGAGCTCCTTCACTTTCATTCCATCTGTGAAGGGACCCTCTCCCGTACCTTCTCCTTACCTGATAAATAACATGGCAGGTCCCACCCTCCATCCTCCGCATACCACATCTGAGAGCACCTGAAAGAAAAGGACACATGTTTTGAAAAAAAATGGCAGAAAGGGGTCATTCCTCAAAAACTAAGGATGGACTTCTCCGTTCAGGAGGAGGGGGCGGGGCTACGCCACAAACAAAAGGAGGTGGATTGACTGGTGGGGATTCCACGGGCTTCCGAATTCCAGTTTGGCAGGCTGCACGCTGCCGTCAATGGAGAGGAGAGGAAACCAATTCGCTGGAAGGGAAAGAATGATGATAGCCCAAATCACCGAGAGGACACGGAGGAGGAGAGGTCAGGGCACAACAAGGAAACAGAGGCAGCCATGGAGACTTGGTCTGAAAAGTGGTGGACAACATCAGTTGGGATGCAGCAGCCTGCCATAACTCTGGAGAGTTGTGGCTAGAGGAGTGAATCAGTGGGGCTAAAACCTGCTTGCCGAGGTGAAGTATTTCGGGGTTCCCAAGGCCTACACGCTCCAGAGATTACCCACATACACAAAAGAACTGTTGGCACGGAAGCTGTAAAAGGCAAAGAACAAATTTATTAAGACCCCATGGGGTGGTGGTACACTCAAACAGCACCCTTCGGTATTGCAAAAGGTATCACCCCGAACACCGGTGTGACCCCGTTTATATACAATTTTGGGGCAATAAAAGATAGGCGGCACAAGTTAAGACGCAGTTTTAGAGACATACATAGTCATGTTTTGGAATACTGCCAGCTCATTGGAGGGTTTCAAACCTGCTGGTCAGTTAGCGGCACATTCCTGAAGGTATACGGGTCAGTGAGAACTGCGCATGTGTGGCTTGACCAGTACTAAAAATATCCTGTTGCTGGGCAGATGTGAGTGGTCAGTGGAATGGACAAAGGACTAAAGGGCACGTCGGCCACGAGGCCGCTCAGGATCTAAGATGGCCGCCACAGTATTCAAAATGGCGTTTATCATATACAGCCAAGTTAAGGAGGACAACGTGTAGGTTCAGCTAATCGCTAACACGGACGGGCCAATTACGACAGACGACCCTTTTAGCGTTTAGCTGAATCTACCTCATAATGAACATAGTCTGGATGTTCGTCCTCGATGTCAATTAACATAATTTGTGTCACCTCCTTATGTAGCATCATTTTATCGTGGACAAGAGCTCGTCTCGATGGCAAACAGGCCGATAGGCACATTGAACATAATGCAGGACCACATTGGATACACAAACAGATAAAAAACATTGCTCCCACAAGTATACAGAAAATTGTCAATAGTTTCCAGCCCCAAGTTGCAATCATGGACCAGAACCATCCAGAAAGTGTCCAAGTTCCATTGTCCGGTTGTATTTCGGCAGCTATTTTATGCAGCTTTGAAATCGCATCATACACAGATGGAGAATTATCAGGCACGTAAACGCAACAGCTGCTTCCAATGATCCTACATGCCCCCCCACGATCAGCCAAAACAACGTCCAGCACCATCCGGTTTTGGAGGGTGACAATTCTGGAAATCTGCAGTTCTTCGGTAATATTCCCCAGGGCAATAGCAGTGTCATTTGCAACAGCCTCAACAACACGTGTCAGGCGTCTGATCTTCCGACTGTTCAGTGCGGCCCCCACAAAGGAGAATAGTCCCAGATTGAAATCCACATATTGTTGCAACGCAGTGTCCGTTTGATCAATGTCCTCTAGTGCAACAGTTCGCTTAACCCTGTTTAAAACAAAGTCATGGTACAGAGTATAGTCGTTGTGATACATCGGTGGGGCAATGAATACAGGAGGTAGCACAAACGATACATAACATGTGCCCAACCACCCCACTGGAAGCTGATGGTACCCCTTCGTTCCACAGATGAAGTAGGTGTTTCTGGATGCAACAAATGAAATGCCATTCGGGCTATCGAACGTGAGAGTAACGTTACATTCACTTTTCCCCACTGCAATCGTGCCCTTATTTCGGATACATAAATCAGCTTTCGTAGCAATGACATTTATAACATGAGCACTTGATACATTCACATTTCTCTGATTGCTGTATATTCGTGGAGCAGACACATTGTCGGGCTTATACTCTTCCCATTCAAAACGTGTACCCTCAGCCCGTGGAAACCCATCCTTGTCATGGGGACATTCTTTATTTAGGCGGAAAAGCACCCCCCCTTTGGTTGGCCATCTCAAGGTAAAGAGGAGGGTGTACCAGGCATTGCAAGACCCATTATGCGAAAACGGGAGTGGAATAAGTGGGGTGCCCCCTCTCTTCTGGTGCCCAGGCAACATTCCACACACCCAGCAATTAGAGGTATTGGTCATATTATGTGTGTGGTGAAGAATCTGAATGAAGCTGTTATTTAAATACGTTTGACGGTGGCGTTCTTCATGAAAAGGCAAGGTAAAGTGAAAATGTTCAGACGGTGCCGGGGTAGTCGGCAGCAAATGTTCACGTACAGGCACCACAAGTTCGACTACCCAGGCAATAACAGCTATCACCACAATCGTGAAAACAAAAAGAAAGGCACCCAGTATTTTCTTATCTCGCGATGCCATCGATGCCATAGTGCAAGAAAGTTTTGTGCAAAGTCTCAAAGAAAACAAATCGTTCACAGTTTCTCACAAATAATCTCTGATACACGTACGTGTATACCTGAAAAAAGAAAAATGCGGTGCTGAACTCCGAGGTAGCCGTTGTTTTCTTCTCCGGGCCAAGACGGGTGTCGCTACTCTGGCAGAACTGATCCCCCCCCCTTGGAATTCCCGGTTTCCGTTTCACAAACCTGGAGCGGTTACCAACCAGTTCAAAAAAAGGGAAAAATCTTCTTTATCGCGGTCGTAGATTGTAGCGCTCTCTTCCAGCAGCAGCTTGGTCCGGGAAGGCTCCCTCTACTTCGGCCGACGTCACAGCTGGGCTCTTTTCTTTCTCCAAGATCTCTTTATAATCAGTAAGCACAGCAGGAGTCACCAGATCCGGAGAGACTCGGCGACAGTGAGTCGAATGCACCCACCGCTTCCTGTTGGTCACTCGTACTGCGGTGCGGGTTGCCAGAAGGACCTGCTCGGGGCCCTTCCACCTGGGCTCCAGACTGCTTGCTCTTTCAAACGAACGGATCATCACACGATCCCCAGGACGAAGATCGTGGCCCTCTCCAGTAGAGTTATCAGGGAGCGCTTCTCGAACCTGTTGGTGAATGGAGAGCAAATCATTTGTTAATCGTGCCAAATAATCATTCATCATAACACAAGGCACATCATGTATTAATCGCGGCTTGGGCACTCCCCAAATATTCATGGGGCGGCCAAACACCACCTCATAAGGTGTAAGGCCAGTTCGTGAATGGGGCACTGATCTAAGAGACAGTAGTGCTAGCGGCAACGCATCTGGCCACTTCAATGATGTAGACGCCACAATTTTGGCCAGCTTAAGCTTCAACGTCGCATTATACCGCTCGACCAAACCTGCTGACTGAGGGTGGAATACAGCGTGGAACTTTTGCTGAATCCCCAACCCCTTCAGTACATACTCCACAATCTTTCCGACAAAATGGGGCCCATTATCGCTCCACAAAAATTTGCAAACTCCAAAGCGAGGAAAGAATTCCTTAAGCAACACCTTAGCTGTTGTCAAAGCCGTATTGTCTTTCGTGGGGTAGGCCTCAACCCATTTGCTAAAGGCACACACCACCACTAAAACGTACTTCAGGTTATTGCAGCGCTCGAGTTGGATGTAATCCATTTGAAGGACTTCAAACGGTGCAGAAGGTGGAACGAACCCTCCTTTCGGAGTATAGGCCCCCTTTCCAGGATTGTGTTGCAAACATACCAGGCAGGTCTGCACTACTCTCTTTGCAGTGTTCGCAATCTCGGGATGTTCCCAAACTCGTGTTAAAAGCTGAGTTATTGCAAGAGCTCCGACATGCGCCAGTCCATGCGTCATCTGGACCATCGCCTGTAAGTAAGCCGCAGGCAATTTCCACTTCTCCATGTCTTTGCTTCTCCAACATCCCTCATCATCTAGCACCCCATCTACTGCCCAAGCCGCAAGTTCAGATTCTGTAGCTGAATTTTGTATATCCCGTATCTCTACTCTAGCATCACTCCATCGTTCAGCCTGCGATTGTACCACGTACATGGGGGAGCTAGTTTGGGACATAGCCGTTTGCCTTGCTATGCTGTCTGCAAAGGCATTTCCTTGGCCCACCTTATCCGTAATTTTCTTATGGGCACTGCACTTCACTATCGCTACTTTTTTAGGGCCAAGCAGCGCATTTAGGAGATCGCGCACTAACTCTCCGTGCATAATGTGCTCCCCATGTGACGTCAGAAACCCGCGTTCCCTCCAAAGAAGCCCGAAGTCATGGGCCACTCCAAAGGCGTACCGGCTGTCTGTGTATATGTTCACACATAGGCCAGCACTCAATTCGCAGGCTCTTGTTAAAGCTATCAGCTCTGCTGCCTGAGCCGATTTTTGTGGTATTCTAGCTGTTTCTACCACCGTCTTAAGAGTCGTGATCGCATATGCTGCGGAAGTCGTGCCATCTGGCAGCCTCAAACACGATCCATCAACCCACAGTTCCCCATCCACATCCGGAAGTGGCACATCCTGTAAGTCAACCCGACCCTTTGTCTGTTCCTCAGTCAGGAAAACACAATCATGATGTTTTTCTTCCTGACCCTCCTCGCCCGGATAGGGCAATAAAGTCGCAGGGTTCAAAGTAGCGCATCTCTTCAATGTTATGTGCGGCGCTAAAAGTGTCAGCTCATATCCTGTAAGTCGTGCACTCGTGAGGTATTGGGTCTTTGTTTGATTTAACAGGGCGTCTACTGCGTGAGGAACCAACACCAGCAATTTGTGTGATAACACTATGCCCTCACTCTGTCGTACGGCTACTGCTGTTGCCGCTACTGCTCGAAAACACCCAGGCAGCCCTCGTGCTACAGGATCCAAAATGGCAGAGAAGTATGCACATGGTCTCTGCTTATCCCCGTGTAACTGCACTAACACTGACAACGCGCACCCATCATTCTCGTGCACGTACAATGTGAAAAGTTTCGTGTAGTCTGGTGTTCCTAACACGGGTGCAGAACAAAGGGCCTGTCTCAACTGTTCAAAGGCTTTCTGACATTCGTCTGTCCATTCAAGAGGCATTGGTGTAGTTTTGGACAATAATGCTAGCAGAGGTTTTATGATATGTGAGAAACCCATGATCCATTGTCTACAAAAAGATGTCAACCCTATAAAGGCACGCACATCTCTCTGCGTGCGGGGGACTGGTGTATCTAAAATCGCCTGAATTCGATCAGATGTTAATGCCCTCCCCTCCTTAGACAACAGATGACCGAGGTAGGTCACCTGGGGTCTACAGTATTGAAGCTTTTTCTTAGAGACCTTGTGGTTGTTTTGTGCCAAAAAGGACAGCAACGCAAGCGTGCTCTGTTCACATTGTGTATAGGAGTCAGCAGCAAGCAAAAGGTCATCCACATACTGGATGAGCGCAACGCCAGACTGCAATTCGAAGGAATCTAGTTGTCGTTTCAAAGCCTGGCTGTAGATGCTAGGGCTCTCAGTATAACCTTGGGGAACACGACAAAATCTATACGATTTATTATTGAGCGTAAAACCAAACAGATATCTGCTATCTGGGTGAACAGGGATAGAAAAGAACGCATTCTTTAGATCGATAACGCTAAAAGTGGTGGCTGTCGGTGGAACCAAAGTAAGCAAAGTCGTGATATCAGACACCACTGGGTATTGGGGAATGACAATTTTATTTATTTCACGCAAATCAATAATAAATCGATAGATCCTGCCATCTGAATCTCTCTTAAGAATTGGTAGAATAGGGCTGTTACAGACATTATAAGGGACCTCCTCCACTACCCTCGCAGAAATCAAATCCTGAACAATATGTGTTAGTGCAATTTCACCTTCCTTCGAGATCTTATACTGTGGCACTCGTGGTAGAGGGGCCCCCTCCTTAACAGTGATATGTATTGGTGGAATACGCATCTCTCCCACATCCGTATCTGATGTCGCCCACAACGCGTGCGGCAGAGAGGCCAAAGCGGGGATATCTAAAATGACACAAAATCTGTCACGTGTAGGGCAGTCATCAGGATCAGGGTAGTTGTCATTCAGAATAACCCGCACTCCTTCTGGAGCGCAGCGTATTGTTGCTCGAAAATATTTGAGTAAATCAATGCCCAAGATATTATCTGGGGTATGGGGCGATAACAAAAATTGGCCAAAACTAAAGTACTTGTCAATACATAGTGCAAGGGGCTTGGACAATGGGCTGGGGGAGGGTGTGCCATCAAACCCTACACACGTAACCATTTCGCCAGACAGGGGAGCCCTCGGAACCAAGTTTTTCGACAAAGCGCTACGAGTAGCTCCTGTGTCGACTAGAAACTGATCAGTAGAACCCAAAATACCCGCTGTTACATATGGACCTTGCTGATCTACTGGCACTTCGACTGATTCCTTACCCCATCCTACGCGATCCTATGCATGCACATAATCCTGATGTTCCACATTCTCTCCTTCCAAAATCTGATATTGATTCCGTCTATCAAACGTATTTCGTTCGTCCTGACCACGGCCCCTCTCCTCAACCTGTCTACGATCACCTCCGCCACCTCTCGCTCCAGTATAACCTCCTCTTGACCTTCCACTGCCTCGACCACGCTGACTACGCTGTTCACGAAGTACCGGACAATCATCGGCCCAATGCCCAAACTCCTTACAATAAGCACACTGATCCTCCGCAATGTCCGTACGGCCATACGACGCATTTCCTCCACCTCGTCTACCTCTATCATTCCCTCTACTCTGTGTTCCCCGAACCTGTGCCAACATCACCTTCGTTTTCAATTCCTTCGTCTTTTTCTCTACATTTTCTTTAGCCTCCACTTCCTGCCGCTCATAGTACTGAGCCATAGTTAATAAGGACGCAGGGGTCGCCGTGGCCCAGGAACTCTCACTCGACTTCAATCGCTTTGCAATCTCTGGTAGGAGATTAGCCACATACTTATCTACAAACAAATGCCGACCCGTATCGTCAGTTAAAGATTGACCACTGTAATCATGAAATGCCTCCTCAAAGCGTGTAAAGAAATCTGAGACTGTTTCATCTGGTTTCTGCTTGCACGACGTTAACATGGTCCAATCTATCTTTTTGGCAGGAACAAGCGTTTTCAATTTATGCAAAATAGCTGCCGGAAGATCTAGAATTAGCTGACAAGGCTTACATGCTGGTTCTCTATCTAAATCTGCAGCATTTATCTCTTTCCAGGTCCCCCCCAAAATCGTTTCATCATTAGTTTTACGAATTTGCCTCCACATATCAGGTGGTAAAATTAACCCAAAAAACAAATCTATATCTACAAGAGTCATCACACAAGACGATATAGCCCCCTCTACCCCCTCATAGAATGCCGCTGGGTTCTTTCGGAGATCAGGTAAAGAGTTTTTAAGTGCCATGACATCTGCTCTATTCCATGGTGTATACACCCAATTGTACACAAAATATCCCTTCGCATCCTTTGACAATTTATCATCATCCGTACCTTCCCCTTTTGGTGGAACATACAAAGGCGCGGCTTCACGCATAGGCATAACATGCAACGCAGAGCTCTTATCTGAACCACGAAGAGAACACTCCTTAACCGCCCCGTCGTTTCCCGGCTCGGATTCCTTTTTCCTCCGTTTCAGTTCCTGGCGCAAATACGTCGTCTCATCCCGCAGCGCGATCAAATGTTTGAACAGGTCATCCACATCTGTAAGATCAAAATCACCTTTAGCTAAATTCTCACGATATACCGACAAAGCTTTAGGTTCTAATGTTTCAGAAACTTCACGATATGCATTTACAACTTCATCCGCTAAAATGGACAAAAAATACATTAATTCAAGATCCGACCACCCCTGTTTCTCCGCTAACACCTGTTCCTGAGTAACACAATGCTTATTCACTTTACGAGCCCAACTGCGCAAATGAGCAGACCTCTCCGCAGTAAACCTGAGAGCCGATACCCCTTTCTGGCTCACTTGAATCTGCCCATCATCCTCGGAATCCGCAGCCGGAGCCGTCGGTGAAACGTACGGAGGCGGTGACCGATCTAACAAAGAAAAATCATCAATTTCATTATTAAGGACAGGATAAAGCGGTCGGCGAATAGGAAACTGCCCAGTCATTTGCAATTTACGTTCCCGTTCCTCCCTCTCTTTCTTCTCCTGCGCCTCCTTCTCCTCGAGCTGTAAAGCCTTATCCCGAGCAGCCTTACGCTGCTCTTTATCCGCCAAGGCAACCTCACGCTTCATTCGTTCACGCGCCGCTTTCTCCCACATTCGTACACAATCAAACATATTTTGTCTAGACCTACGTTGAAACATACATTGCTCGACAAATTGGATTTTACTCAAATCGTATGACCCGTGTAGGGGCCATTGCAATTCGGAATCGGCCTTAGTGTACTTATGCCATAATTTACTGTACATAATAGGTGGAAGGCCGTGCTTGATATACATGTCCCTATTTGGTGTTCCCTCTGGGGGAGCCGGCTGTGATTCCGCTAACCTAATTGATGCATCATCTCCTAAGCAACACATTCCCCGGAGCTTGCTGAAAACAGGCATGTTCGAAAAGTATCACAAAAGCGTGACACCAGACCAAATGGCACTTACAGTTCTTCACACAATTGTGCCGCTCAAATGAAAAAACAAGGTTAGAGAAACATCTCTACATGCCTGCCTATGTGAAGTGCACTACACATATAAGTTCAAAGATCACAAATTCAAAATGTTAGCTAACTCAGATCAAAGTTCACAAAATTCGGCGAGCGTCCGAAGACTGCCTCACCGATCACAAATCTCAAGACTTCAGTAAGCGCCCGAAGACTACCTTACCGAACACAAAGCTTACCAATTCTCAAAAGTCCAGATTCCAACTGCCAAGGTCTTGTAAGCCAAATCAGCCAAACGGCACTTTCTCAGTGAAGCGGACACTCGAAAACTCAGTCGGAGACCGGCGCCACCTGGAAGGTCAGATCGGAAGGAAAGGAAAAAACACCTTGGCAGCCAAGACTCGGGTCACTCGTGGCAGTGCGCGTCCATGGCGAGTTTCCAAGCCTTCGTCACGACCTCTCCTTCGGGCATCCGAGTCGCCGATGAGTCCCTTCGTGGTCGCCAATTGAAGTATTTCGGGGTTCCCAAGGCCTACACGCTCCAGAGATTACCCACATACACAAAAGAACTGTTGGCACGGAAGCTGTAAAAGGCAAAGAACAAATTTATTAAGACCCCATGGGGTGGTGGTACACTCAAACAGCACCCTTCGGTATTGCAAAAGGTATCACCCCGAACACCGGTGTGACCCCGTTTATATACAATTTTGGGGCAATAAAAGATAGGCGGCACAAGTTAAGACGCAGTTTTAGAGACATACATAGTCATGTTTTGGAATACTGCCAGCTCATTGGAGGGTTTCAAACCTGCTGGTCAGTTAGCGGCACATTCCTGAAGGTATACGGGTCAGTGAGAACTGCGCATGTGTGGCTTGACCAGTACTAAAAATATCCTGTTGCTGGGCAGATGTGAGTGGTCAGTGGAATGGACAAAGGACTAAAGGGCACGTCGGCCACGAGGCCGCTCAGGATCTAAGATGGCCGCCACAGTATTCAAAATGGCGTTTATCATATACAGCCAAGTTAAGGAGGACAACGTGTAGGTTCAGCTAATCGCTAACACGGACGGGCCAATTACGACAGAGGGGATAGGAGAATTTGGAGAGCTCATTAGAGACGACATGTGTGTCTGTCTTTCAACTCCCTAACCTTCTTCCTCACAAGCATTTTTCTTTTTGGGGTTTTTGTTTTATTTGTTTCTCAACACTCTTTAGGCTTCCGAGATTGGGTCACATATACTTCAATCTAGAGGAGGGGGAGGTGGAAAGAGAAACACGTGCAGTCAGACACTGGTGCTGGTGACGGTTAAATTAAGAGAATAAGAAACACAATACTTACAGCTTTCCTCCTACTCCTTTATTCTGAGAGTGCTGGTGGCAGCAGCCATCTCCGGGGCTCAGAAAAAGGAACAGAAGTAAGAACCATCACAACGCCTGTCAAGTACTCAAGAGGACCAACCCAGACATTTCATTTGTACATCTGATTACACAATACTCAAAATTAGCAAATTAACAAAGGCTCTGAAGCCATATTTCTTCCCTTCCCTCCCACAAGTGGTGTCAGAAGTGGGATTGGAGGAAGTGGAGACTATGATAACTAAGATGACAGAAGGATAGCAACTGTTAGAAAAAGTAATGGAGCAATTCTTAACTGCCTCTACAGAAGACCGAAAGAGCTTTCAAAAACCCATAACAAGTCAAGGGGAAAAACATGATAAGGTGGCTTAATCACAAGATGTGGCTATAGGGAGATTGGCAGTTGTGTTAGGACAACATCGGGGTCAGACTGCCTTCCCCTCTGTTGTGTTACGAAAATACATAGAAGGGGAATACCCTGATTTCTTTTTCAATCATTTTGAAGGCTTAGCCCAAGCGGTAGCATGGCCTGCTGAAAATTGGGGGCAGTATTTAGGAACCCTACTCAAGAGGGAATTGCAGATAGCATATTGGGCGGCAAATCTTTGAGGCACTAACACCTATGTGGATATTAAAAAGAGTATCCTGGTGAGGCTAGGAATGGATAGCGAGACATACCGGATTAGGCTGAGACTCATTAAGGAAGGCATCCATTAAACCCCCGGAGCCTTGTATTATCAGGTGCAAGATATGACAAATGGCTTAACACAGTTACTGCACCCACGGATGAGATAATGGAAAAGATTTACTTAGAACAATTCCTTGCTTCCCTCCATCCCCCCATACAGAAATTGGTTAGGCAGCATATTAATGTAATCCTAGAGACAGCAGTCGAGATTGCGAGCACTTATAGCTGTTCACATTAGTCCTCTAAAGAATGAGAGGACAGTGGGTGGAGGGGCAAGAGTTCGAGCACAGTGAGGCCTATGGGACCAAGTGGCCCACAGAAACCATATGTTGTTCCCACTGTATCAAGGCCCAGTCCCAGACCTCCGCAGTATGGACCTTAGTATTATAACTGTGGAAAAATGGGAAATACTGCCCGGTTGTATACACAAATTAAAGAGCCAATGGACATTGGAATGGTAAGTCCTTCCTATTAAACTTCACCAGCAACCAATCTCTCCTACCATTGCCTAATGAAAGTCAAAGGGGACCCAGTTCCAACAATTTTAGACACTGGTTATCACCTGAGTGTAATTAGACCACAGATCATTCCTAGCGGACCCCTGAAACCAACTGGGGCAATAAGCATACAGTGTGTCCATGGAATCAAAAAAGAAGTACTGTGTTGCTGAGATTACTCTACAATATGGAAATGACCCGATTGTACCCCTACAAGTAGGAATGATTCCCCAGCTCCCTGTACCACTTATTGTGGGTACTGTTTATCTAAAGCTGGAAAATCTGGTTCGGGAAGTCTGGAAGGAGGAAGGAGCTTGGTGAGAGACAGCCCCATTTGCCCAAATGGAAGAGGAAGATTGGCCTAACCTGAAAGAACAGAAAAGTGGGAAGCAGAGTAAAGAAGAAAGGCATAAGATAGCAGGGGCAATGCCAATATATCAGAAATAGTATGTCTGGGAATCTGATAGAAGCTTTCAGGTAGCCAAGAGGCAGGAACCACAATTCCGAGGGGCATGAAGTGTGGCTAAGGAAGAAAGGGATCCTCACGTGGTACGTCCCCAGTTTTTCAAACAACATGGGTTACTGTATCAAATGGTGGGAAGTACCCAGCCCAAACAGTTACTCATTCTCACTCCCTTCAGAGATAAAGTTTTGTTTCTAGCTCATGGTCATCTGTTAGATGGTCATTTTTATCTAGAAAAGACTGTGGGCCCGATCCACAGAACTAACTTAAGACAAAATCCTAAACTTACTACCATTTTGGTATTCACAGAAGGCACTTAATCATTTTGGTATTCACAGAAGGCACTTACTCATTTCGATATTCACAGAAGTTAGGAGTCCTAACTTTAGGACTCCTAAATGCCTTCTGTGAATACCGAAAGTCTTAAAGTTAGGATTTTTCTCAGTTTAGGAGTAGTAAAGTTAAGACTCCTAACTGCAAAAGCTATGATTGAAATCTTCTCATGGGTTAGATTTCCCAGAGAAATATTAATCGACCAGGAAACCCCTTTTACTTCCAAATTAGCACAACAGATATGTGTGCAATTGGGGATAAAACAGATTAGCACAGCTGCCTACCACCCCCAAGTAGATGGCTGGTAGAACAGTATAATAAAACATTGAAAACCACATTAAAAAACGATTAGATTCAGAAACACGAAAGTGGGATCAGATGTTATCACTAGTCATCTTTGCTATCAGATGTCAAGAACAGAGCAGTACAGGGTTCTTGCCTTCAAATTGGTGTTTGGCTGCAAACCTCATACTTTATTAGATATGACCAAACATTCCTTGGAAAGGGAAAAAGATGACTTTAAACTCCTGCTGGAATATGTAACAGGATTAAAGACACATTTAAATAAGATTCGTGAAATAACTAGACAGGACCGAGAACATGCACAGAAGGCACAAAAAGACCATTATGATAACCATGCTAAACTCAGAAGATTAGAAGCAGGTAATCTAGTAATGCTGATGTTACCCTCCTCTGACAATAAAATGTTGTGCCAGAGGGAAGGACCCTTTAATTCTTTAGAATGCTAATCTATTGAAGAAATGGGAGGGCTCACGCCCAGCCCACTTTGGTTTCACTTCTGAAGAACCCGATCTACTCATTACCTGTATTGATCCTGATTTAGAAGAGAAACAACAACGAGAGTTGCTTAAACAGTTAAAGTTCTATAAAAAGGTATTTTTACCACCCCGGGAAGGATCCACATGGTTTATCACTCGATTAATACCAAACCCGGGGAGAAAGTACAATTAAAACCCTACAGGATACCTTAGGCACATAAACAAGCCATTGAGGATGCAGAAAATGTGCATTATTGAGCCATCTGTGAGCGAATGGAACTCCCCTATTGTCCTAGTCCCAAAACCTGGTGGCTCAATAGCCTTTGTATTGACTTAAGGGAGATGAATAAGATCTTTCAATTTGATACGTACTCCATTCCCAGAGTGGATAAAATGATTGAAAAACTAGGAGACTCTGAACATATTAGCACATTAGATTTGTGTAAGGGCTATTGGCAGGTTCCTCTTAATCCTAAAGACAAAAAAAAGACCTTCACTAACTAGGTTATACCAATTCACTATCCTCCCTTTTGGACTGCATGGTGCCCTGGCCAGCTTTCAGCGAATTATGAATATTCTATTAAAATAATCCAGGCCTATGCTACAGCACATATCATGGGAACCCCATGTTCAGCATTTGTGGAATGTTCTACAAACACTGGGTTCTGTAGGCCTCAAGATAAACCCACAAAATGGCATTTAGCAGTCAAATGGGTAAAATACTTACGCTATATGTTAGTGGAAGAATTGATACAACCCCAGGCAGAAAAGGTCACAGGGATTCACCAGGTACCAAAGTAGCAGCCCCCCTGACAGCTCTCCTAAAGAAAGGTAAACAAGCAGATGTAGGGGTATGCCACCCATCACAAACAATTTAGATGCCTTCCATGGATTAAAGGATGCCCCCACATCTGAACCCGTCTTCCCTAGCCCTGATTTTTCCAAAGTGTTCATCCCACAAACAGATGCATTCGGAGTAGGATGGGGTGCAGTTCTTTCCAAGGAAGATGAGGAGGGAATTGAAAAACCTATTTTATATACGAGTCGAAAACTGTTTCCTCGAGAAAAGAGTTATGCAACAATAGAAAAAGAAGCTGTAGCCACTAAATGGGCTATAGAAGCCCTTCGCTATTATTTTGAAGGACAAGATTTCACCTTGTACAATGACAACGCCACTCTTGAGTGGATGTCTCATAATAAAAGCAACAATCCAAGAATTGTATGCTGGTTTTTGGCAATACAACCCTTCCATTTCAAAACCAAGCATTGTAAGGGGAAAGAACAAGGGAAAGTTGGCTTTTTGTCCCGATACCCAGTGGATCCATTTCTTTTAAGGAAAGAAGTAGGGGTGGAGGTATGAGATGGGAGCCCTCCAGTAACCTCTCCTTACCTGATAAACACGTTGAGAGCTCCCACCCTCCATCCTCCGCATACAATTATCAAGGGCACCTGAAAGAAAAGAAGGACAAATTATTAGAGGAAAGACAGCAGACAAGGGTCATTCCTCAAACACTAACGATGGACTTCTCCTTTCAGGAGGAACGGGGCACGGCTACACAACTAAAAAAAGAGGTGGATTGGCTGGTGGGGATGCCATGGACCTCCGGAGTCCAGTTTGGAAAGCTGCATGCCGCCTCCAATGGACAGGAGAGGAAACCAAATCACTGGAAGGGAAAAAGGAGGTTAGCCCGAATCACAGAGAGGACGAGGAGGGGAAGAGGTCCAGGGATGACAAGAAGACAGAGGAGGTCACGGAGACTTGGTCTGAAGAGTGGTGGATGCCGCCAGACGGGAGGCAGCAGTTATCCACAAATCTGGATTGCTGTGGCTGGCATGGGGAGTGGGGTCAAAAACTGCTTGTCGAGGGGAGCAGAAGAGAAGGCTCATTAAAGAAAACATGTGTGTCTGTCTTTCTAATCCCTAACCTTCCTCACAAAGATTTCACAGGTCACAGATACTTCAATCAAGAGGAGGTGGGGAGTTGGGAAGAGAAACACCAGCGGTGAGACACAGGTGCTTGTTGATGATAAGATTAAGAGAATAAGAAACACAATACTTACCGCATTCCTCGTACTCCTTTATTCTGAGGGTTTATTCTGAGGGTGCTGGTGGCATCAGCCATCTCTGGGGCTCTGAAAAAGGATCAGAAGTGAGACACCATCACAACGCCTGTCAAGTACTCAAGAGGACCAACCCAGTAGACCCTTGGACATATATACCAGGCATTTTAATTTCACATCTGTTTTAAACAATACATACTCAAAATTCGCAAATTAACAAAGCCTCCAAAGCCATATTTACGCTCTTCCCTCCCACTCCATCATCATTTTCGTTTTTATTTTTTGGAGTTGCACCCACCTTTCTAACCATGCACTTTGCTAGAAATGTCAAACTAACTAGAATAACATCTTGATTGCACAGAGCTGCCCCAGAAACAGAGAGAAGATGGTAGCTTGATTAAAGTGACAGAGTGGTAAACTAAAGAAAGCACATACTGAGACCTCAGGGTGCCTTCTCCTCATGCACAAACACCTGAAGTTCAATGGGAACTGAATTCTCACTTGGCAATGGCACCTACAGTTAATAGGTTCTAGCAACCAGAGACTTGTGTTGTTTGTGTGTGAGTCTGTGCTGGCAGGTCATTTTAATCAGAAATTATGCATCTGCCCCTTCCAAGATTACCATACAACCTAGCTGACACACTACGAATTTCCAACAGCGAGAGCCCTGCTGTACATGAACTCTTTGTATAGACCGATTTTTGAGAGCTCTGCGTGAGTTTCTTTCCCCACATGACCAATATTAAATTGATTAATTTTATTACTGATCGGTTTGTATGAGCTTGTATATTTATTTGTTTTTATAAACACGTATTTTATGTGTATAATTTAATGTCTATATGTATACTTTATTTATTTATTTTAAAAGTTTTATATAGCGCTAGCTAGACCCGTGGGTATCAGAGCGCTTTACATACACAAAGAAAAAGAAAAGATTGCATAACATCACAGGACATGAGGATGCATTAAGATAAAAGCAAGGACATAATCCTTATGAATCCAGTGAGGGGAGAAGGATGCAGGTGGCTGACACATTCAGAAAACCACCATCCTTGAAGGTCAAAGTGAGTGGGGAGTCACATTAGGTTATTGATGCCTAGGATGGTTGCCTTGGTCGGTAAAGTATTGGTTAAGGAGAAAGAGTTTCAGGTCCTTTTTGAAGCAAGAGAAGGAGGGGTAGCATCTGAGGTCAATAGGGAGTGCGTACATATACATTTTTATGTATTTGCTGTTGTATCGTGCTTTCATGGTTTTTATGCAAAACAAACAAATAAAGAGTGCATTGATTTGAGTTGAATTTGATAGGTTCCCCAATTCACGCTTGTGGGTGGTTTAGGTTGTTTTTGCAACCTTTGTTTACACTGACCTGTTTGTGTTTTTCTGGCACTGTTGCTTGTGGTTCATATACTAAACACATATGTTAGAGTTTTTTTAATTTGCCAGAAAAGAATGATTAATTTAGGCACGCTTCAGTTAGCATAACCAGGCTGCATTGATAATCATCATGAAATTCTGCATATAAGTGCATTTTTATTTTAAGTGTAAAAGCATCTTCTGTACATAAAGCACGTCTCAGCACTTGCAAATCTTGCATACATTCTTCATCCCAAACTACCGCATGAGATATGACAATGTGCGTCAATCTCTGTAGATGCTTCACAAGGAAACATTATCACTATCTCTCTGATGTTTGTGAGATCATTCTCAGAATTACAGAAATGTGCTCTTTTGACACCTTCCATATTTCTCTTGGAAATTGATGTCCCAAGTAAATAACTTCTGACAATATTACATCTTTGTAGGGAAAACTTTGTGCCCATTTTCAGCCAAATTATTCAACAGTGCAATGTTATCTAATTTGCAGCTTTCTGCTGCTGCAATCATCAAATTCTCAATGTATTGCACCAGCACTCAGTTACAAGGCACTTTTACAGATTCAAAATCTTTTTTACATATATGGGAGAGGATTGATGGGCTTCCTGTATACCCTGGAGGAATTCTAGCCCAAACTAGAATTCCATTTTGAAATTTTAATGCAAAAATATATTGGCTGTCCGCATGATGAATGGAGGAAAATGCTGAGCACAAATCAATCACTCTGAACCATTCTGCATCTACTGGAACATGAAACAGTTTTCTGCTGGATTCAGTACCATAGAACAACAAAGAACTACTATTTAATTTGTCTTTCTTGAATCTTGAACTACTCTCAATTTTCCACTTGCTTTGCTCAAGCCAGTTATAATGAGCTACATGAACGCCCCAAAACCGCTTTTAAAATACCGTGCTGCACTATCTTTTCAATCACATGTGCATCCCCCTCTTCAACCTCATAAGAAAGTTTATATTGCACTGCATCCAGTTTCACAGTAATTTGCACTGGTTTTGCAATTTTAATCAGGCCAATCTGTTTTCCTGTGAGATATCAAAACTTCTCTTTTCAATCTGTACCCTAAATTTAGAATTGAATCCTCATGTATGAGAATGGGAATGCTGGACCTGTGATCCTTAGGGTGGTCTTCCCCAACTTTTTGCCTGGCTCCCTCCACATTTTGCTGTATCTTTTTGCTGGCCTTAGGACTCTGAGCAATTTACCACTGATAACCAGCGCTTAAGTGCATGTGCATCTCCCCTAAACATGTTGACATTGGTTGTACACCTAATTGGCAAATGTAGATTTCCTGTAAAATGGCATACCATGTACTCAGGGCCTGTAATCTAAATGCTACCAGTGGGCCTGCAGCACTGGTTAAGCCACACACACAAGTAGCCTTTTAAACCTGTCTCGGGCCTGCCATTGCAGGGCCTTTGCATGCAGTTTACTGACACTTCAGCTTAGCATTTAAAACCACTTGCCAAGCCTTAAACTCCCCCTTTATAACACACGTCACCCTTAAGGTAGGCCCTAAGTGACCCCAAGGGTAGGGTACTGTGTGACTAAAAGACAGGGCATGTACTTCTATGTTTTACACATCCTGGCATTGACGAGTAGCTAAATTCGTTTTTACTGCTGTGAGGCCTACTCCTTCGAAAGGCTAGCATTGGGGATTCCTTAAAATACCTTTTAAGCATGGACGTCATTTGAGGCTAGTTGGGGTGGCAGCTGCAACTTCTAACTTACTCACTGCTACCTCTGGCACTTCCTTTGTGACCCCTGGCCTCAGAGGAGGCAAGAGTTGTGCCCCCTCTGAGGCCATGGATCACAAAGGAAGTGCCAGGAGTAGTAGGGAGCAAGTTAGAGGTCGCAGCTGCAACCCCTAACTAGCCTCAAATTATGTCCATGCTTTTAAGCTATAGTTCCTGAGTGGAAAGAAGTAGCTACTTCATGTTTAATATCTTTAGAATGTTGGTGATAAATCCTCTTTACCATTAAAGTTAGATTTGACATTACCATTTTGGAAATGCTACTTTTAGAAAGCAGACATTTCTCTGCTCTAACTTTGCTCTGTGTGCCTGTAGTCTGTCTCCAATACACGTCTGTTGCTGGAGACAGCTACACTTTGTGCATTCCCTCTAAATAGCCACAAAACGGGAAGGACCGGGTGTGACGGGATACATCTGCATTCATCTGCATATTGATATCCTTCCCGAGTAGGAAGGGGGAGAGGTGGCTCACAAGTGCGTTTGAATAGGTTGTGTCCTGCCCTCACACAAAGAGCTGGTTTACATCCTACTGGTAACCTAGAACCAGGGCTGGTTTGAAAGGGTTCCTTGTGCACTTCAGAGAACTATTTTGAAGTCACCACATGCATAAAAGGCACTTTTGGGATTAAGTACCAGGGCTCTGCCCAATCAAATCAGTATACTACCGGACCTGGAAAGAACTCTGCTGGAGTAAGACTGCTGTGCTGAAGGATTGTGACTCTGCTGTGACTGACTGTTTGGAGAAACTACTTCTCTGCTTTGCTGAGGTGCCCTGTGGCCAGTTGGTTTCTGCCCTATTGAGGCCAAGGACCGAACCCAGAGTGACTCCAAGGGCTTGCTGGCTTGTCTCCTGTTTTCTAAAGTCTCAGGGACACAAAAGACTTCCTGCAATTCTACTGGAGCTGCTGGACCCTGCCTTCTGTGAGTCCTACCCTTGCCTGTGGTGCCCCCTCCACGCTCTGGGCCTCAAAAGCAGGTTCTGCAGCTGCTTTCATCATCTACAGATCCTGGGCCCTGTAAATCAGGCTTTTGGGCTCTTCACCACAGCAAACTGGCCTCTTCGCTCCAGAAACGTGTCACTCGCACGAAGGATCAGTACAAGCAGGCGCAACTTTGTCTCTACGCACTGCAGCATCACTGCCCATAACTGCGAGGCCCCTGCCTGTCTGCCCACAATGCCTGGTGGCTCTTCGCGCACCGCGGACCATCGCTAGCGACTCTCACTGAGCTCCTGGCAAACCTCTTTCATGCGAACGGGACTCTAGAGAAGGTAAAGTTTCAGTGAGACCTGTTTGAAACTGTATCAGACCCGTGCTCCATCACAGTCCACTTGACTTTTCAGATTTACCTCGGTCTAGTGCGACCTCAAGTAACCTTTAAAGCTATGGACTTCTAAGCACTGTTTTTGCATTTATTCTTTAAACATTAATATCTCGACTTGTACTGATTGGACCTTGGTCGTTTTGACCTTGTTTTGCTCAGATAAATATTCTCTATTTTCTTAAACCAATGTGGAGTCTTTTAGTGGTGTTTTCACTGTGTTACTGTAATTTAAGCGTTACACAAATACTTGACACATTAAAATTATCGCCGCTTTAGCGGCAGGAAATAGCCGCTAAATTGGCGATTATGGGCTTGATAATGTGCCCTTGAGAATTCCAATAGAAGCCCATGTTCTGGTGTGAACATGGGCTTCTATTGGAATTCTTAAGGGCATATTATCAAGCCCATTATTGCCACTTTAGCGGCAGTTTCCTGCCGCTAAAGTGGCAATAGTTTTAACGCCGTTCTTGATAATATGCCCCAAAGTCTCTTTAGTTAAGCCTAACTGCTCTGTGCCAGGCTACCAGAGGGTGAGCACAGGTTAATTTAAGGTCCCTAACCAGGGTGGTGGTCCCTACTTGCACAGGGTGCAAACCTCTACCAACTAGAGACCTCATTTCTAACTTGGGAACAAACTTGTTTCTTGTGTCATTAGATTTCATTTTAAAATTAACAGCATCATCCTTTTTGTATGAATGCAAATACCAATAGGTGTACAATCAATGACACAATTTACCTTGCATAAAATATCATAACCATACAGATGTAGGGACTTTTCACTAATTATGGATTTATGCTTATTGATACTGATCATATGTTTAAAGGCACAATTGCTGACAATTTCTTAGTCACCTATATATTTGAAATGCCTGCTATTTGGATTTCTTTTCCCAAGAAGGGTAGATTTGGATCTTCTACTGGTCTACTGTGGAACGGGTAGCACCATTATCAACCAAGAATGATACATGATGGTCATTAACGTCACCTTCTACGTTTGGGCCATTCTTGTCTACCTCTAGGACTGCACCAAGCATGCAGTCCCCTGCCCCCTCTAAGGCACCACCATTGTGCCTGAAACTGTTCAAAAGGGACCCCATGTGTAGCTAAACATTTTGGTAAAATGTCTTTAATTACAGATTGTTTTATTTGAGGTTGAGCTAGATTTTGCTGAATTGAAACAAAATCTGTGGAAATCCCATTGCATCATTCGGCTTATGGGGTGTTAAAACTGGAGCTGAAGGCATAGTTCCATTGAACTGCTTTGTATTCTGCATACTCTGCACAAATGCCAGTCGGTCTATGACCATTGACTGTGTCATCTCATTCTGTGCCGTGGAAATCTTGTTTTGCTGCATCATATGCATTATTTGTGCTCCAGTTGTAAATTGTTTGACGTTGAATCTACAAGTTCTTTTTCTAAGCCCATTTTTAATACAAATATGACAAACTCCAGTTTTTGTTTGAACATTATTACCATTATTATTAAAACCTTTACTGGAAACCATTTCCTCCACCTCCTTAAGGACACTGAAATTGCGCACCAGGAGCTTGGAAAACACCTTGACCAACTTTCTGAAAAAACAGAGTCTGCGCCCACCTGCATTAACTCATCTACAGTAGATATCTTTTTTAACTCCCAATAATTACTACAATATTTTTAAAAGGTAAGAATTGCATCCGATGATTTTGCTTGCCAACACATCACGCTCTGCTGAATCTGTGAACTCAACTCTGGATGTAAACCGATCACAAAACACCCAACATAAAAGCTAAAATAAATCCTGGCACTCTTCCTTTAATGGATTATACATTCCACGATGTTGCCTGTAAATCTTTATTATTCCCTCATAATATGCATAAACTGGCTCATCTGCATTCTATGTTGATTTGACCATTTTACCTATTTTGCAGGAACATTTTGCCTTTAAGTGCTCAAATACTTCAGCATTTTTTTGCATGACAATTGCTGAAGGCTTGTAACTCGAACCCTCTCCATGAGGTTCTTCCTCAGGCCGCTTTACAATATTATTACACTCACCCCTTAAATCCTTAGGCACACTAATTGAAAATAAGGCATCAAAATCTTCCCAAAGCACTTTTGAAATAGTCACAATCCTATCTACGCCAGTGAACCTCTTTTCTCTCTGCTCCCTGAGTTTTGGAAAAACCCTAAGTAAAATTCCACAAGTTTTGTCTGCTCCAAGGAACATGCACATAAACCCCTTCAGGCAATTCCCTCATGGGGGAATTCTCTTTCATCAACTTCACATTCGGAATCAGTCATTCTTTTTTCATTTTGCATTTCTGTGGTTTTTCAGTCCAGTCAACTTTGTGCTTTTTGACATTTCCCTAGTCTTTGATTAAATCTATAATTTCCCTGGCATTTTTTCCTAATTGTGCAATGTTTTCTTTTAGTAATTCCGATTCTGTCATTCTCATTTTATAAGATTCACAAATTATGTTTCTAGCTAAACCAACACCCATTTCTTCAGTTATTCTCTCAACTTTTCATACACATGACAAGCACACTTCCCTGCTTTTAAATTAAAAAATACTAATTCATCAAAAGACAATTTTTGAACTATATAATGATAAATATCTGAATGGATCAACTCCTCAAACTGTTTATGGTTTGAAGCATTATTTTCACAACCTGGATCAGTTTTTGATCACTCATCAGCCTCCCTCGGATCATCTACTCTTTCGCCGGACTCACTCAACTCAGGCTGATTAATTTGCACCTGCACCTCATTATAAGAAGATAGTTTTGTCACAGGGAATAATGTAGACATGTTTCAGTCAGTACAACTAGGCCACACCAGGTTCTAGTGACAATCATTCATGAAATGCTGTTGAGAAGTGCATATTTATTTTAAGTTTATGATTTTCCTCATGCATGTGTCTTTCTCTCTTTTCAGAAATTCAGGGAAAATACAGGCTCAGCCACGATCTCTGTGTATAAATCTAATCAGTTCTGTTTTGGAGGGAAGAAGGGGAGGATGACTTATTGTAGCAATGTCAAGGTCTGCTGGTAGTTGAACCATCCATTGTGTTCCTGTATATCATAATCATACTTTCATATCCTTAACTGATTATGTACAGCTTTAGCCAATAAGATGCTTTAGGAAGTAGGAGTTCCTAGTGATGTTGTAAGAACTAATAGATTGATTGGTTATATTAACTGAAACATTTCTGTTTCAACCCACCCACATAATATCATGTCATGAAAACATGTGCCATTTGTTCCTGTATCATTATAAAAGAACGTGGCATTTGGAGATGAGACAGACCTCTTGCTTGCAGATTTTGTGCTTTAAGACCTTTGCTTTGAAATATATCGCTTTGCTCTAAAATCTCTTTGAGCTTTTCTTTGGAAGACAGACCTTATGTCAGTCTGTTGTTAATTTACTTGATTTACTAACTATTTTTCCTTTTAGTAACGAAACTATATTTTGAATAAGCCCGAAAGACTGACAACATTTGCATTTTATTGTGTTTAGCTTTATTGACAGCCTTGGACTAAGTCTATGATAGACTCAGATGGTCTTGTTACCCTTTAACCACCGTCTTGATTTCTTAATTAGAGTGCCAACACATATGGAACGCTTTGTCTCCACCATGACCTACTGGTATAGACAGCATAGTTAAAATGGTGACAGCATTTTTGGCTTGGACTTTTATCATAACAGACGTTCATTGTCAGCTAATATTTCTTTATAATATCTACCTTTACCAGTATTGAGCTGGGTTTGGCCCTTTCGCTCAATGCTTATGAATAGATCATCACACTGCACTATACACTCTTGCTGTATAACTGTGACACCTGCTCCAAACACAATTGTACATATCGAACCCCAGTGACTTGGTACTGAATGGTTATATTTTCCCAAAGATAACAATACCCTTTCATGGGTACACAAAGATTTTAATGTCTCACTGAAAATTGATGTTTCCTATTCAATAAACCATGTTACTTTGACATGCACAACTACGATTATGCTGATGGATTTCAGGCATTCCTTGGGCTAGACATATCTACTGTCCAACACCAATTAGTTCTTAGGGAATCAATATGTTATTTTTATTTGTTCAGGTTCGGAGCAGCCTTGTGTTACTCTGGCAGGATGATGATAATCTTTGATAATAATGTGAATTAATGTGTAGGTCATCTTTCTTCATATAATGACCGGCTTCCACTCCAACACATCAGCATCTAATGCGTTCAGATATCTTTACACTGTCACAATACAGTTGAAGGACTATAGGTGGTTGACGGGGACTGAGTAAGGGTGGTTTGCATATGGCTAGTTTTGGTCCGAGGTGGTGTGGTGGAAATAAAATGAAGGACTGGATTGCAGTCCAGAGTAATTAACAGAGGCTGAGATTATTTCAAGAAATCCACCCATCACCTTTTTATTTTCTACAGTGCGACATTCCAAGTGCATCTGGTATGTCCACTAGTGGGACCTTGCATCAGGGCTCAAGCTGCACATTACTCTGAGGAGGCCCATATAGACCGAAACTGGTATAGGGGTACTTGTGTTCCAATGCAGAGGGGACCTGGCCTGATAGTTCAGGCTAGACTATTCTTATAGGCGCAGGACCCAGGCTGATATTTACACTGCCTAAGGTGGCATGGGTGGCAAACAAACAAAGGGTTGGATTGCAGCTCAGAGTAATAACCAGTATTTTTAGTTCATTCAAACAATCCTTCTATCACTTTCTTGTTTTCCTAAGTCAACACCCCATGGCAGCATGCCTGCCCTAAACAGAACATGACCTGGCACAGACTGAAGGTGGCGTAACAGAATCCAAATGGTTTATCTGGCAAGAAGGGCACTGAGCTACTTACTCAGACATCACTCCTCATTAAATTATACAGAAGGAAGCATGCATTTAGCTGGTAAATAGGTGTATGCTTGTAAACCAATACATAATCTTAAAAACCGCCTCACATCCTTTCCTCCTTCATGAAACAGCAAACTAAAGGGTGCACCATCCCATTTACCCTGACGTATACACCGAGCAAAGCTTTGTCATACCATTGTAGGAGTGTATTGTTTAGTAACCTCCCTGTCTCTAGGTATCACAATATACTTTTTCTGGTGATCAAGAGCAAGGGAAACAAGACACCGTCAGCCATATCTGCAGATGCAAGGTAAAACCACATGCCATACTTTTGTTGTTTTTGACTTATTGTGTGCCTTTACTTGATTTTTACTTTCTTTATAGAAAGCTCTAGTGTTGATGTTCTAGTTACGAAATTGAATATGTTATACTTAGTTATAAAGAAAAATAGCATATGTTAAATCGAATTAGACATGACAAGCTCTAATGGGTTTATCGAATAAATATAACAAACTGTAATTTGTTTCTACTTATTTATGTGAGTGATTTTTAGTGTACTGACATGTCAACTCATATCCACCTCAGAGAGCATTGATGGCAAGAATTAAGCAGCTGTTGTTTGCAATGCTCTGCTTTGTTTTTGGATATCCATTTGACGGCGTTCCTTGTCAAAAAGCTCTTAACCTTGGTGGAATGGCCTGTAATAGAAGCCTGTCACTATTCTACCCAGTTGGGCGACCTTGTTGGTAAGTCCTGAGGCTGCTCTGTACCTTTCAAATCCTGGGGTCAGACTATGCTCGGTGGGTTGTCCACTTGAATATGCTATTATCCAAAGATGTGCCTTAACTGTGTGAGCCTTTGTCATGTCTTAAAGGCTATAATTTTGTTGTAACTTCAATTTTGTATCTTATGCCTTACACAGAAGTGGGTGGACTTGCCACCATGGCTGATCATTTTAAATTTTGTTTGGGATGGAGCAACACTGGGTTTTAGGGTTCTGGAATTACTACAATTCAATTGTACACTAAGCTCTGCAGGAAAGCAAGGCCTTTCCCTTGTAAGGCCTGAGTGTGCTGCACAGCAACCTGAACCCAAGTTAAACTAAGGACGCATATAGACACTTATGTGGCAGACGTAAGGTTTTCTAATTGTTTCAATGCTATTGAGGCTACAGAACATTCAGCCTGTGTATGTGATCCTGGGGTCCAGGTTTTTAAACATAATTGATCTGGTGATTTCAATGTGGTGACCACCTCAGAATAGCAGAAGCACATTTTTGAATATTCCGCATTGTTCTCCACTCTTTTGTCTCCCTCCTATGTGTCTCACTCTAATTTGCTAACTGAATATGTTTTCATATTAAACTCAGGCTTTGCCAATGATTGTTTCATTAATCTGATGATTAAGATGCAGACAATGCAAAATACCAGTTTATAAGGTTAGGGGGATTCCGATCTAGCATGTCTTTCAACTGAGTGGATAATAGATGAAATAGAAGCACATCGAACATTAAATAGTGAAGCCTGATCTATTTCTTACATAATATTAAAATATTCTCTATTCACTATTATGCACACAAAAAATCATTTCTATATTAAAATATATAGCCACCAACAGTCGGTTCTGCAGCATATCACTTGACATGAAGTGAACAGTAAGAATCTCTACACATAATGGGCATAATTATGATGTCGGGCAGTCGGATGTGATCGCCATGGTCTAGAGACCGACGGACCTGAGGTCAGTGGTCCAAACACCGCCATTACAATGCGACCGCACACGGTGCGGTTGCATGCTCCCATTTCTCTATGGGAGCTTGTGCTGCGGCCGTAAACCGCCCATAGCAGAAGATCCCATGGAGAAATAAGAGATTTTGTTAATCCCTGCACTGCATGGCAGGCTCCTCAAGGTGCCTGCCACATGTTGCAGGGATTAACAGGGGGGTACCATAGGCTGCCCCTCGACCCCCAACTGGAGGCTGTGGAGGAATAGGGGCCCTGGTAGGGGCCCCCAAAGTAACCTTCTGACAGGTTTTCCATGTTGGAAAGCCCGACATGGAAACCTATCGGAAACCGGCAATGTAATACCGACGGCAGAAACGCTGTCCAGAATCCAGCCGGAATGACCAGCCGATTTCAGTGCCGACCGCATACATTGTTATTAGGCGGTCACAATTGAAGCCGGGGATTTCGGTTGCAAAGCCTCCGACCTGTGGTTGGAGGCTTTATGACCAACATGATAATCGGACCCGTTGTTTCTTTTGGATTTAGAAACATCATGGGGTTCTTTAGATTATTGTATTAGGTGACCTAAAAATGGGTAGATATTTGTCACTTACATGGGGAAAGCTAGAGGAAGGAAGGGAAACAGAGTGGGGGACAAACAGGAGAAAAGGGAGGTTTTTTTGCCATTTTTTATATGGCTGGTAGAGCATAATAATGTGTGGTTTCCACATCTCCAAAAAGTAAAAACAGACCAGAGACAGTCCACAAATGGGCTAATAACATAAGGCACTTATTATTAAATGGGACCAACCTCCCTGGAGAAGTGATAAAAAACAGTGTAAATAGATTAATAACATCTTGATTCAGACACAGTGAGTGCTGATATGAAGTAAGAAACTATAAAGGTATAGAATCGGTGTGTCAATTGCAGGCCACAAAATGGAACTGGATGAGTCTTTTGGTTCTTCTCTGCCATACAACTCTGTCTAATATCCTTCAAATTGTGTTTGCCAGTGCTAATATTTTAAGTTTAGCGTTACCAAATGCTACAAAGCTACAATTCCTGAGGGAAGTAACAATTTATATGGGTTCTGGTGAACAATTGCTGTCAGGGGTGGTGCCTCCATGAGAGCGGAGAACCGTCGCCCCTCTGCTGGAAAGCAGTAAACATAAAAAATAAAATGGTAATAAAACGCATTCATCAACATTTTATTTTTAATGCTGGCAGCAGCCAAGCTTGGAAGCGGGGCAGCAGCAGAGAGGAATACTGTGCACTTAGTTTAAAGTGTGCATTTCACTTTGGCCGGCAGTCAGTCGCACATGCACACTTTTAACACTCCAACGCAAGCTGTCCCAGACAACTGGGCGGAGAGCAAGCACAGAACCCCAGTGCTTTAAGGAGCATTGCACCAGCTTGCTCAAGCCAATCCTGGTGTTTCTCTAATGCTGCTGAGAGAACCATCTGGATTGGTAGACGGGTGTTGCTTGCTGTAGCTCTGGCATCCTGTGCTGCCGAGATGAAGAGGAGAACCCAGCATGAGGCAAAAGGTAAGTAAAGTTTTTTTTTTAAATACCAAGTTGGTTTAAATCACTGACAGGCACTGTGAGAAACTCATAGTGCCTTGAATCTCAACTCTAGAGCTCTCATTCATGGACCGTTATGAACACAGTTTAAAAAGGAACCCGATTCAGAGCTTTGGCTTTAGGCCTACGGGCACAT
The DNA here is from genome assembly GCF_964204655.1 of Triturus cristatus. NCBI lineage: Eukaryota > Metazoa > Chordata > Amphibia > Caudata > Salamandridae > Triturus > Triturus cristatus. The sequence continues at coordinate 311,146,900 of NC_140582.1, forward strand.
TTGTTTTTTATTAGTGCCCGTCAGTGTGCCTGTCACCCACCTCTGTTAATTGCAGGTGGCCGCCACTGGCCGGCTTTGTGTTCAGCTGAATTGCCTATATCGGGCATTAGGAATGGACTATGGCTTGTTGACATTATAGGCTATTTTTATTGGCCTAGCACAAGTGGAAAGTAAGTTATGTATTTTCAGAAATCATTCAATCAATAAGTGCATTGTCTATCCAAGGGTTGTCAAGCCTCTTCCACTTCAATTTAAAACCCTGTGTTGTACGTGGTGCTGAAAAAAGTTAACAATTTCTAGGGAACATTTGACTAGTGGAATAAATGAAAGTAATTGTACCTAATATGGAATGCACTTCGGCCCGGAATTAGTATGGCGTTGCAGAAAGTGACTCAAGCAATGCATTAGTATTTACTTTCCACTACAAAAGTTATTTGAATTGGAAAGGTGTGCTTTTCTCTCCACAAAAAGTTGTTTTTTTGTCCTCATCACCTTGGAGCCTCTTTGCACTCTTAACCAACTGTCCCTGACAGAGGCCCGCTGTATTCACCTTCCTTTGTCCGGTCCATCGAGCTATCCTGTTGTCGGACACTCTGAATTGGCCACAAGGGTGAATACCCTAAGCCCTGGTGTAATCATCCGACAGTTTCTCCCATCATATTCCTTAATTTTCACTATCCAGATCTCATCCAAGACGAGACTGGTAACCAAAATGTTGTTCTCTTTTCTTTAAAGCATGCTTTGTCAAACTTGATAGTCCTTTCGGTCAACTGCAGCCACTCTTTACCAGTGAGTGGGGTTTTGTCCACCTATCTTCTACATATAATATGCCATGCGAGCAGCATTAAATAAAATACATTTTTTTTATGATCTCTCTCTTCTTCTCCAAAATTGACTGTTCCGACACCAAACAAAATAAAGTTAGGCCTTAATTTAAAGTCCAATCCTATATGCGCCCTTATTAACCTACTTAGGTCATCCCAGAACGACTTCAAAACTGAACATGAAATAAACATATGTATGTTGTCCGCGTCGGGGTCCTCACACTTTTTACAGGAGTTTTCACTTGATTTCGACTCTCTTCCCATTTTCTAAGGAGTCCAGTAAGCCCTGTGTAGAGTGAAAAGATGGTCTCTTTTTAGGGAAGCAAGACTGACAATGGCATATAGAAGCTCAAAGGATACTTTCCATAAATTCTCCAGCTCTCAAACCACCAAGCATTCGCTCCACTTCTGATAAGGTGGAGGTTTCCCTTTATCCTCTGTGTCGCACAGTTGGTACCATTTTGTCACTACCTTTTTATGTGCACAAGACATGTGTGAGTTTCTCTCCTGTGTTGAGTCCTGCATACCTCTTCCTTGTTTTAATGACCCCACCCAGCAGCAGAGTTGCCAATATTTTAATCTGGTTAGACTCCCTGCTCTTTTACAGTAAATATACTCCCAGGGTCTCACTCAGCTCAGCATCAACAATCAAATCACCCCATCTTGTATAATTCGCTGCTTTAAATAAAAAAAGTGTTTTGTGGTGTCTAATGCTGCTTTGCACCAGTCTATGCCAATGGGGAGTTATTGAGGTGATACTTGGTTGGATCAGTGCAAACACCCATAGGGTTTGACGCAAAAGCCAAATCTGTCAGGGCAGCCAGATTGGGTTTTGTGTCAAAAATGAATGCCTCCATGAAGCAGGCAGGGAAATACATTCATTTCTCAAAAGAACCACACTTTGCATGTGTGTTGAAGTGTAGAGCATAAGCTTAGTGTGTGAGATCCTTCAGAGGTTGTCCCGGCATAGAATTTGTACTCAAAGGCTATGCTTCCTATACAAATCCTATGCTAGACAACCCGCATTTACCTCTGCACTATGGTGCAAGGCTGTGCATTGCACAAGGAATACTAATTATTGAGACCGTGCAGAGCATGGCAGCAGCAGCTGGCCAGTCTTAGTAGGTGTAGCTCTGCACTGTTTTCCCCATTGCACAATGCAGCCCAGAAAATGTGATTTGTGCGCTGCATTATGTGAAAAATTAGCAAATCTGACATGAATTTGATGACAATACCGACATAAAAAATAAATGAGCACATTTTTAAGCTGCAATTCAAAAAAGTAACAATTTTTAGGCCTCATAAAGAATAAGACGCGTTTTTTTAGGTCTTGCGACCTGCGTTGCACTGCGCAGCAGTGCTTGCACAGGTCGCAAGACCTTTAGTAGGTGAAAAACGGGGAAATCAAGCTGACCTAGGAGTCGCACACGCTGGTGCGTGTGCGTTTCCTTTTCAGCTCCCCCATTGGCCTTTACGTGCGTCTTATTCTAAAAGACTACAGGCAATTGGCCCGAGGCGCGCTCATAGCTCCTCCCATGGCCTATTAGTGTCTATTACGCGCACCAAGCGCGTCATAGACACCAATAGACCGTGGGAGGAGCTATGATCGTGCCCAGACACAGGCGTGACGCGCGCACCACTTTTTTTTCTTTACTTTTGGTATAACCGCGGCACCCGCGCTTTACTTTTAATGTTATAAGTAAAGCGCGGATGCCGTGATTATACCAAAAGTAAAGGAATAGAAAAAAACATCTATTTCTTTACTTTTGGTATAATCGCGGCACCCGCACTTTACTTATAACATTAAAAGTAAAGCGCGGGTGCCGCGATTATACCAAAGGTAAAGCATTTGCAATGCAATAAGTCTCGCATTACTGAAAGTTTGAGGTATTGGCTTTGCAAATAATTATGCAACACCAATAACTCAGACTTTTAGTAATGCGAGACCTATTGCATTGCAAATGCTTGTTTAATATTGCATCCATCTTTCGAGGCCTGGTGTGTGACTTTTACCACTATTAGTAAACACTTAAATATATCAGCATCCCAATGCAGCTGGACGAAAAGCTAGGACAACCTGAAGGTCAAAAATGACATTGGGCCTCTTGCAGCTATGCAGCGTTGCAAGTGTGACTTAATGGGCGCTACAAATATCAGAAGATGTACTTCATTGGGTTATCGGTGTAAATGGGGGCCTCTGCAAAGCAAGCCTGTTTTTTAAAATGTGGAATCCACCAACAAATACTACCAGATAATGTTCACAATTTCAAAAAATGCATTAGAAAAATAATAAATGTCCTCCTTTTTCTTCCAGAATTACATATATGATGAGTCCCAATATATTGTTCATACCATTCTGGTAATTGTTGTCCTTCGTTTATGATGGGTAAAATATTTCGAGTTCCAGGAAGCAAACAAAACAGGATTGGATTAACTGCACCCACTTGATATGAGACTATGTAAGACTTCGCCGACATCATTATGTGCCCACTACTAAGTGCTCAGCTTATGTGAAACACCAAGGTTCGCTCGAAAGCACTGTGCACAGCCACAGAGCAAAACTCTATGCCTGCTTTCAAGAACATTTATTTTTTTACTGCTTATGCATTAACTTGGAATACATGTTAGTGCACAAGCTTCAGACAGCACATCCTGAAAACACACAGAAGTCGTTGCTCCTCCCTTTTTTCAAGCTCTGATATTTATTCAGTAACTACTGAAATCACTGCTTTTGTACATGTACATGGTGCTATATATACACCAGCTGTTTGTTTTAAGAAAGTCACAGAGCTCTGATCTGAAGCTGTGTGCAGGCATCTTGATACGATCCCCAGTCGTTACCTCGTGCAACACACCCAGCACTCTGATGAGGTGCCCCAACCAGGGCCTGATTCCCAAAGGTAAATACAGTGGCGGCTCCTCCGCAATGGCGGAGGAGCATCGCCCCACTGCCTGGCTCAGAGCCAGCAAATCTAAAATAAAATGATGTTCTTGCATCATTTTATTTTGCATTTTGCTGCCTCAGCCAGCGTTGTAGGGAGGGGCGGGACCTAGGTATGGGAGGGGGGGAGGAGGAGTGCTACTACACTCTACTCCCTAAGTGCTGATATGTGTTTGGGCTCCCCTCTCAGGCCGACCAAAACACACATGCGCACTTAGGTTTTCTCCAGGCAAGCTGAACTGAGCAGCCGGGCCGGAGAAACCCCCACAGACTCCCTGGTCTGAGCAGGGCATCTTTTCAGCCCGCTCAGACCAATCCCCACATGGCTCTTCAGCACGGGGATTGGATGGAAGTCTGTCCAAGGGGCTGCTGGGACCCAGGAAGAGGAGAGACGGATGGAATTTTTTAAAAAAATCTAATATTTCGAACTCCCGTGTGATCCCCCCAAACTCCCGCGTGACCCCTCCTGTACGCCAACACCCTTTTTTTGTGGCGGCCGCCACTGCTTAAACATACACTTTTGTGTAAGTTTACATTTGCTTTGTTATGCATCTTTTTATGTGAAGAGTTCTCCCTCAATTGCGGATTCTCCGCACTCGTAAACTTACTATTAACTCTGTGTTTGTGAATACCAAAAAATAAGTAAACTTTCACAAACGTGTACGTTTAACTTTGTGAATCAGGCCCACGGTGTTCTCCCATGGTGCATCACCCAGTGCACTGCTGAGGCACATCATTCAATTCAATAGCTATTGCTCCCTGATGCACATTACCTTGTGGACCCTGATGCACATCCTCTATGGCTCCTGCTATATAGGGTAGGTATATGGGCATTGATGACTTTCTACTAGTCTTAGCATTCCTGAGAGCTTGCTTCTCTACTGGACCCAGGGAAACCGTGTGGCTGCAGGTGTCTGGGTTGCCCTCTATATATGTGCGTGGATACTGTGTGCCTATGTACGCAGTTTACAAAATTATAAAAACCTGTTTGCTATGTCAGAGTTTTTACTTTCCCTATTTCCTACAATGTGTGACAACTTGCCTACTCGGACAGTCTGTTTGTGGTTCTGGCTTCAACCTGCGCAGGAGCTGGCTGGAACTCCTGGTCTAGAGCGCAACATGTATTTTAGGGTGCACTGAACTCCACCTGGGCTGGTAGCCCCACAGTAGTGACTTGCAGCACACGTCCCAGCTACTGCCTGCAAACGAGACAGTGGGTATGGGAACAAGTGAATATATAAACTGCGCCTTGTTTTTGTTGAGGGCAGGCTCTGACGCGGATGGCCTGAATAATTTGCCCAGTGGCTGTTCTGCCTGGCCTAGTGCCAGACCGTCCAGCCATTGGGTCACTGGAGGTCCCTTCAATCCTCCAGGAAGACGGCTCGGCAACTGGTTACATCCTCCCCAAAGGCAGGCTTTCTCTGCTTCTGTCACTAGTGCACCGCTTGGCATAATCAAGGCCCCAAAGGGCTGCATCAATGGCCAGCACCTTAAAAGATCACCTGTCTCATTCTTCAAAGAAGGACAGCACTCTCTGGAACATCTCGACCTCTCATTCACAATCACATCTAACAGAAATATACTAGTCGCGTCATGGCAGTCTCTACCAGCCATCCTGGGCTTGGCCTCAGTCCCAACCACATACCTCAGTCTTTGTTCATGGCCAGAGGTTTCTTTCTCCTGGGCCTCCTAGCTTGGGCTCACCACGGGGTCTGCAAACAGTGCACCTGATGCAACCATTCTCAGCCTTCTGGGTTTGCCCTCCACATACAAGGCAGAGAAGACAGCCCCGCACGTGTTTTCCCTTTGCTGCTAAAATTGCTTCATCATCTCAGGATTAAATATCCAACGCTCAAAGTGAATTTATATTCTTTGATCAGTTCTCTAAGAGTGGCTTTTATATATGTAATTAAATTTAGGCAAGCAAGCAAAATATTCTGAAAAGTCATATTTGATGTTATGAGTAATTGCAGATTTATTTCCTAAAATACGTGTCTGTTCCAAAGAGTTTATTATTTTACAACTATCTCTGGAGGCCCTGTGCTCAAATTCAGAAACTTTCTGTCTTTAAGCTCCTCCATGGAAGGAAGGGTCTGTAATTGATAGCTTTCTGTCCTATACATCTTGGGTCCCACCCTGCACGTCATCCACACTACACCCTATGAAGTAAAACATAACATTTCTTTGAAATGATGGAAAACACGTTTCCTTCGAATGTGAGCTGCTGCAATTGATTTGTGGACATGAAACTCAAGTTACGTGTGTCTGCAATAGTCAGAGCCGGGCCGCCTTCCCTGCCAGGACCAGGAAGTGCACACGTGCCAAGCGCCCTGAAGTCACTTCTCACTTCAAAGCTGTAATCCAAGTACCAGCCCGAGTCCCCACCCGATGACTTTATCATAAATCAAACAAAGCAGCCAAGCACGAAAGGGGAAACGCAGAAACGAGAGAGAGAATTGGATAGGGGAGACAAATGAAGTGCACGGTAATCAGAACCAGAACTGGGATAAATTAAATAAACATAGGCTGAACGAGTGAAAGTACAGTAAAGTTGCAAATAGTTACACGCAAATGATAACCTATAATTATCATTAATATGTTCATATTGTGTGATAATGGATCAATGGATCAATCAATCAATCAAAGGCTTGTAAAGCGCGACTACTCACCCGTAAGAGTCTCAAGGCATTGGGGGTCGTCGAGGCGCTGTGGTTCGGTCGACGAGCTAGGTCTTGAGGTCCTTCCTGAATTGAGGCAGTGACAGTGATTGCCTGAGGTATGGATGAGCAATAATTTTTGATGCTGGTGCCATAATTTAATGGTAGAATAGCTATCAATATTTTGTCTATCATGTTGCTTGAAGCCCAGTGGGTTGATTTCCAATCTTCATAATGTAATCAATTTGACTACTAGGCCCAAATAATATGTAATCCTGCAGAACCCCTCCACCGCTGGCTGGAGGAGGCTGTAGAGGCTGTCTCCTGAGGGGGAGGCACCAAAGACACGTTTGCCCGGTGGCCCAGTGAACCAGCTAAATAAGATAGCCGGTCATGTTGACAATGTTCCAGTTAAAACTTGCTCCAGTCTCCCGGGATAAATTCCCTTTTTTAAATTCCTCTCTGACTGAGCATTTCCATCAAAGGATAAAAATTATTTTCATCAAAGTGAATGGTGTTTCTTTTATAATGAGTGTCACGATCTTCTAAAAGTAATTACGGGCCTCATTTCATGTTTAATGGTTCGTAATCTGTCAGGGTGGCAGGGGATATTACCTCTGCCATCCTGATGACCTACCATTCATCAAATTTAGTGATGACCGCCAGCCCAGCGGTTATCTCAGTACATTTAAAGGAACTGATATCACAACTGCTACTTTCAATGTGCAAAATGTTTTGTGGACGACTGCCGTTGGTATTGACAGTCATTCACCAAAGTTTCAACTTTTTTTGTTTTTTGGAAACAAATCCCTATAGTGTGAGTTCGCTTCAGACAAACAAAAAACGAATGAGCCCCACACCCTTGGAGCTTACTTTAATGAGGAGTGCAGACTGAGGATTTAGCAGACAGTGTACTCCATCTCCTTTGTGAGGGATTACCTGATCCGCAACACTTAAATCAGGTCCTATGTCTTTAGGCTTTTCTACTTTCAGTAGTTAATTGTTGCTGGCTTATCAAATTACCGATTATCAACAGTTTTTCAACAGTTAGACAATTACATTCTTACATCTATAGAAACCCAAGAGGTATTGAGTTAAAGATTTACAAAGGTTCTCCTAGTCAGTTAATACTGTCATTGATCCTGGGTAAAAATTTGATCTAAAAGGAACGCATTGAACAATTCTACGCTGAAACGTACATCACCAATCATTGAGGTAATAGCAACCTTCAGCATATTTGAAAGCAGTGCAGGTTGAGGGACCAAGGTAGGATTAGAAAATTGATAGAACAAAGATGGCAGACCTTGATACACAGGCATGTACTACAAATTGTGAAGAAATCAAAAAACTATTAATGGAAGGAAGAAGTTTGGGACAAAAGACATGGGTGAGAAAAAAGTTCAAAGAAATTAAAGGCTAATTTGGGAAACAAACTCAATCTAACATTAGATAGGCAAACTCCACAAAGGCAAGGAAAGAACATTTTTTGCCCTCGGTTAGTAACTTTTCTATTACCCTGGATTTCAGAGAAAGACCTAGGAGTAAAAGTAAGAGTATATCTAATAAATGAAAAGATATGTTGAAGCTTAGTAAAGATCCCATAACAGAGAGCAAGGACTGAAGGAGAGAGATGATAAACAACTCAAACGAGAGAATAAGAATTCATACAGACCATCAATTTATATATGCCATCAGACTGGGTTCCTGTCACCCCGCGGTTAGGGGTTCTAGTAAAAACAAATTTACCTACTAGATATGTACTTTGTTTCTGTCTGCTGAATAAGCTAGACCATAATAGACAATGGTAGAACTTGTAATGAAGGGTGCAAATGATGTTGTTGAGCACCTTGGGGAATAGATTCAGATACATGTGTGCGATGTGACATGGAAGCTATAAGGAGGCAAACATTAAATCAAAGAAGGGGGTTTGAGTTTAAATCAATCTCTAGTAACAATGGAGCCTAAAAAGAGAGCCTAGGCCAAAGTAGAATTTTTAGAATTAGCCTTAATCCCAATGACAAATTTACATTTCTATTTTATTCTACAATAGTGAAACTGAAAATAGATGCAATGGATTTAGAGGCGTATGTAGCCACTGGCAGGCAAACAGCAAGCAGGTGATGTGGTGGAGTCACCTCTACAAGCAGCCAACAGCAGCTGGCACCACACAATCTGTTTGGTGTGAATGTTTGCCAAAAGTGTTTCTGCTAAAATGGATCCTGCACTTTTGGCAAAAAATAAAGATTAACAGCAGGCTCAAAATGCGATGGCTTAATGGAGGACTGGTTTTTAGTTTGTTATGTCTTTCAAGGACATACATGGAAAGTTGGAATTTGTTCTTCAAAAAACCTAAAAGCAGTTCTACTTCTTGGGGCCATTTGATCATTTTTCATGCCAAGCACGACTATGGTGCATATGACTGTCCTGGGCAAGAATAAAATTAATGAGAATTATGCTGAATGGCCTCCCAAAGAAGGGTGCCCCTAAAAATGTGATTCTTGCAAGCTTACGGGATGAAGAGATGGCACTTCAGAGGGTGGAATCGGTCAAGTCTCTGCCTTCAGAAACATAGGTGTTCTCTTGCATCTAAATGAGGCGGAGAAATGGAGTTTGAGGGTGCAAGGGCCATCCACCAATGTTTTGTGACTGTTCCAATACTGCCTGACCCTAAATGAGCCACCTAGACTTTTATGGAGAACATGATTCATAGACAAATTAAGGATATAAAGAAGTGTAGAAGGAGATGAATTGGAGTGCAACATCAAACACTCAAGTGGAGATCGAAGTGGTAGATAAAACTTGTGGCAGTCAACCTATTGTACATTTAGGATACTAAGTAGATAGTTACTTTATTTTACTATCTGTTATATGCTGTTTCTCCTCTGGTTAAATGTTGTGGGTTTGAGGCAAAACCTCTAATACTTAAACTTTGTTGCTTTAAGCAATTAAAGTACCTTTCAGTTTCAAGAAACACAGATAAGTATGGAACTTAATCCAGAAAGTTTGGGCTTTAGTCATAATCCTGTTTTATCATCCTCAAGAGATCAACCAAAAGGGGGTGTTGCAACTGCTCTGGTTATAAGGGGCCTGGACTTCATCCTGATAGTCTATATATAATACAATTTAGTCCTATTATTGTGGGAAAGTACTGATGATAAGGAATGCGACTTGATTATGATTAATTTTTATTTTACTGCAAGGTTGAACATGATTACATTTTTAAAGAATGCTTCTAAGATATCTGAATGAACATCCCTCTACAAATAGCAAATTAATAACTGGTTACTGTAATGCCTTCACATAGTAGGGTGAGAACAGAAGATGATATATTAGCTTCATTTAACTGACTTTGGCCCATACAGGAACCTACTTATTAATATAAATACGACTCGTCGATGCGGTGAGCGCACGGTAAGTGTTTATTTTAATTTCTTTATTTAATTTTACTTATCCTGTCGTCTGTCGACTTATACCCCCCCCACCACGCCCACCACTATTACCTGTGCCGGCTACGCCTGTTTAGATGTAACAGTCCCTAAAGAATCACAGAGTCCAAGATACATGTGTTTGGGCCAGTGATGTCAGCTGGTGATAATGGAGTTCCATTTTTTCTCTGAGTTGAGTTGATCATCCATTGATCTAAGATATAGTATCCATCCACTTTCTTGATGATGCAGACTATTCTGTAAATCACTACTTTGGGCAGTCTTGTAATAAACAATAAATAAATACAGTATTTGTAAAGCATGAACTAATCACCCCCTTATGGGTTTTAAGGTGCTGGGGGACATCGGGGAGATTAAGTGAGCTATTGTCCAGAGTCACATGATGATGAGCTGAGCAGCCGCTGGTGATTGAACCGCGAGCCCTGAGCTTTGGAGTCAGCCACTCTGGCCGCTGTGCCACACCACTCCCTCTAATAATCACATCACATCAATCACTTGTCATCTCAAATCATTCTTTTTATGACCAATTTTCATGTAATGTGAAATCAATGGAGCATGCACCACCTTACAATTTATCCCGCTTCTATGCTGGCCTATCCTTTATTCCACTTTTGGGTAGTTCGGCCCACATATTATTATCATAGGGGCACCGTCGACAATAAAATACAAAAACAGCGGTAGAAATAGAAAAACATTTGAGCTCTTGTTTCACATCCCTATGTTCAAAACCGTTGGTCTTATTGGTGAAAGAGCATGGGCCGCAGTATCCACATATATAACGACCCAATTAGCTGGGTTAGCCCCTGCTTTTTGTGATGCCACTTTTAACCAGTCATAAATGTACTCTGTGGTTATGAAAACTCAGTTAGAAAATACCATCACAGCAGATGCCTTTCTGTGTTAAAGCTGAGCGCCACATAATTAAACTCTAGTTGGTGCATTGAGGAATAGTGACCTTTGTATTTATGGTCAGGGCCACTGGAATTAGGTGATTGTGCGTCCGCGCCATTAGTCCCATAGCTATGGGTTTACAGCATTTGCCACATAATCCATCATCTGCACAATTTGAAGATTTTAACAAAAGAAAATGTCTGCTCAAATTGTTCAAAAGTTACAAAAAATGCTGTAACTAGTGTTGCTGTGCAGTGGAAGGCCCTTTGCAAAGGTTGACTGGTCACCTTTCTGTTGCTTATTGCTGTATGAGAATGTTAAACTGGTACTTATGAGGGACAATACATGCCAGGACAGTGTTAACAAGTGTAAAAATGACAAAACAATGCAGTAATACTATCACAAAATGTGCTGCATTATGCAGCAAAATTAATCATTTCTTGCCACATAATTTAGTCAACCCTGCCACATAATTTGGCCTTGTGCCACATAATTCCAGTGGCCCTGTTTATAGTGCTATGAGGTCCCTGCCTGTGGCAAAAAAAGCACTGTGAAAATGTAAGTCAGTATTTTAAAATATTATTTCACACAGGCTAAACTGGGCTGCTGCAAAATGATGCAGTGTTTGAGATAAACAAGTTCTTACAAAATATAGTAAATAGTATGGTAATAAGTAATCAGACTGTATCTAATGTAAACATTTTTATAAGTGCATCCTTTATTCCAGAATTCAGCTGATAACACCCTTACATTACATCTCAAAAACAATAAATCTTTGTCACCATGAAACTTTTAGGAGAGCCACTGGAATTATGCGGCAGGAGAGGACTAAATTATGTGGCTGGGTTGACTAGAAAAGGTCAGTTATGCAGTACAATGTGGCACATTTTGTAATTGGCATTACTTCATTATTTTGACATTTTTACTCTGTCAGGGTAAATATTTCACCTCTTTAGTACTGGTTTAACACCCAAATACAGCAATAAGCAATTACAAGATTACCAGTCAATCTTTGCAAAGGGTCTTCCACTGTTCCAGAACACTTTGCCACATTTTAAATAACTTTAGTTCCATTTGAGCTAGAATCAAATCTGTGTTGTTAAAATCTGCAGATTATGCAGCAGATGATGGATTATGTAGCAAATGTGGTAAACACATAATTTTGTGGAAAACTCTGCAGCAGAAATTCATAATTCCAGTGGCCCTGGCCTTAAGTGACTCGGAGGCTTTCTTCTTTAACTGTCTACAATATCACCACACCGTTCACTTACAGGTAGGGGCACCTCAAAGTCAGCATTTACCATTCAGGGGCAGTTTTTTGTGAAATCCGAGTACACGGGGTGGCAGGGAGAAGGCCAGCATGGTTGCATTCAGATGCAGAGCCCGGATCCTCTCGTCGCCTGTGGCCTCACAGAAATGGTCCAGGAGAAAGAGGAAAGGAGCGAGATTCATGGATATTGTCAAAGAGATAGCCCAGAATAGGGGGCACTGTGTGGGGACTCATTTTTATGTTTACAAATGGCCAGACACCGCTTCCTCAGAGAGATACCCCAAGGAAGGGGGCAATATCAGTGCTCTTTTTTTTTGTTTTGTGTTTTAAAAAAGGGCCATTCATTAGTGCAGCAGATATTGCTGCCAGGTGTGTTAGTGGCCATCTCTGCTCAATTACGGCTGTCTTACAGTGAAAATGTAGAGGAGGGGCCCATTTTCTAACCCCATCCAGGCGGCGGATCTCCCCTCCCTGCTTCCCCCCCCCTCGTACCATCCTGCTATGCTCTGCTACCTCAAATCACCACTGACAACTTGTGTTGGGTGCCTGAAAAGGTCGCAGTTTATTTATATCACAAAAAACTTTATACAATTGTAACGCATTGTTCATGGTTATGTACATGTTGCATGGTTATTCTTTGCCCCAGCTTTATCAATTACCTGGGAGGGGAGGGAACCCTGCTTCCGGGTTTAGGCTTCAGCTTGCTACCGATTGGGCGGGTCTCCGTTTGGACCTGTCCGGGCCGCAAGTGCCGTCCCGCTCACCCTGGGTCCTTACATGGGCCCTCCCTTCTCCCAGAGGCCCCTGCCGGCTGGCATCCCAAGGGCCTTTCTTGTGTATCTACTTTAATTTCTTGTGACTGGGTCCTTTGTTCTTGTCTCCTTCTGAGCCCCTGCCGTGTGGCATCCCAAGGGTCATGGGGAAAGCATTGTCTCTACTCCTTGTTGGCGGCGTGCCGCCCTTTTGGCTCCCTCAGCGCCCCTGCCGTGCGGCATCCCCAAGGCACTGCGAGAGCCTCTCCTCTATCTTCTAATGGGTTCTCCCCTTTCTTTTGTTAATTTAGTCTGTCTAGTTCCGCTACCCTCCACCTTGCAGCTGCGACGCCCGACTCTTAGGTGTGGGTGGGTGGGATTCTTCTTTGTTCGCCCTTGGCCCGGGGGGGGGATTTGTGATCACTAGCCCGGTGACCTCCCTTTTAACCCCCCCCCCTGGCCCCTGAGCTCGACCCCTGATCGGGGGGGGGGGGCTCGCTCGCGCCTCCGGGGCCAATCCTGGCCCCCGTCAGCCTAGCCTGTATTCAAATGTTTGCAAGGGGGTGGCCGGGGGAGGGGCGCCGCCCCCGGACGGCGTTTTGCCCGGGCCCCTATTGGGTCCGGCTTCGCCTACCCGGCCCGGGTTCTAACCCCATCCAGGCGGCGGATCTCCCCTCCCTGCTTCCCCCCCCCTCGTACCATCCTGCTATGCTCTGCTACCTCAAATCACCACTGACAACTTCTGTTGGGTGCCTGAAAAGGTCGCAGTTTATTTATATCACAAAAAACTTTATACAATTGTAACGCATTGTTCATGGTTATGTACATGTTGCATGGTTATTCTTTGCCCCAGCTTTATCAATTACCTGGGAGGGGAGGGAACCCTGCTTCCGGGTTTAGGCTTCAGCTTGCTACCGATTGGGCGGGTCTCCGTTTGGACCTGTCCGGGCCGCAAGTGCCGTCCCGCTCGCCCTGGGTCCTTACATGGGCCCTCCCTTCTCCCAGAGGCCCCTGCCGGCTGGCATCCCAAGGGCCTTTCTTGTGTATCTACTTTAATTTCTTGTGACTGGGTCCTTTGTTCTTGTCTCCTTCTGAGCCCCTGCCGTGAGGCATCCCAAGGGTCATGGGGAAAGCATTGTCTCTACTCCTTGTTGGCGGCGTGCCGCCCTTTTGGCTCCCTCAGCGCCCCTGCCGTGCGGCATCCCCAAGGCACTGCGAGAGCCTCTCCTCTATCTTCTAATGGGTTCTCCCCTTTCTTTTGTTAATTTAGTCTGTCTAGTTCCGCCATGCTCCCTATGGTTTCTCGATCAGAGGGAGCTCCCCCCTAGCCGACTCCTACCCCGCCTGACTGTCATAGGAAACCCCTCTGCTCCAGAACCCCCACAATGTTCAGCAGGAACATATCCATCCCCACCCCTGTGAGGTGAACTCCGTCTTCGCTGTGATACCCCGGGGATCTTAAATTTATGAACCCATGACGCACGAAACCCCAGCCATTCGCCTTACATACTTTTGTCATGGTAATATTGAGTTTCTTCCTAGACTTCTCCACCGCCCCCAGGTCGATTGCCCCCCGCCAGGTGTTCCGCACTATGATTTCCGAAAAAATTATGTCCGCGGGGCGTGTCATTCGTGCTAGTGCTGTGAGGCCCTTCTGCATGTCTTCCAGGAGTGCCTTTCGCCCCACTGCTGCCAAGTCATTCCCGCCCAAGTGGACCACCACTGCGTCTGGCCTGCTGCCCCGCTGTAGTGCATCCCGCACCGTGGACAGCAGCTCTCCCCATCTCATCCCGGGGCGCCCCCACCATTCTATGTCGGTGTCCCGTAGCCAGATGCCGCCAAAGTCCCGTCTAGCCGCTGCCCACCGCTGTGCCCGCGTAACGTACGAGTGCCCCACGATCCACACCTTCTTGCGTGCAGCGCCCGAGTCTAGAAGAGAGGAGGGGGGGGGGGCTTAGAATAATGCTGGGCGTATGTAACGTTTGTATGCACCTGACGCCCACCGCCCTATCCCCTTAATAGCGCCCCCCCCCATGCCCAGCCCTGCCGCCGTCGTGGCCGCCCCAATCCTAAATGAGTGCGATCCATATTCCCGTCCGGGGAGACCCAAAGCTTCTAACGCCTTCCTCATTACTGCTATAAACTGAAAGCGGCTGAGGAAAGATCCATCTCTGTGTTGAAATAGCGGCCCCGTCGTCCCCTGCTTGCTCTCTAGGTGCCTCTTTAGTAGACATACCGGGCAATGCTCTGCATTGTCCGTGCAGTGCAGTCTGGTCCATACTCCCTTGCCCGTCTGGTCCGTCTTGGACCTTCTTAGCAGTATGTCCATGTATCCATCCTGCATGACCACCCCTTCTCTTTGTATGCATGCTGCTCCTGCGTCCACCACTGAGGGGGCTACCACCTCGCTGACCCTATATGCCCCGAAGAATGCTACTGCAAACGCTGCCCGGAACAGCTTGACTTCGTGCCTCGAGGAGCATATCCCGGCCAGGGCCCCCAGCATCGCCTGAAGTAATCTGAAGTGGATGGGGCGCCTTGCGTCCTCCGGTGCCCGCTGTAACCTACCCCACCCTTTCATGGCCATGCGGCATTCAAATGCCCCTGTTTGGTCGGCCTGCCCGCCAATTTCGTGTAATATGCTACCGCACTTAAATGTGCTTGTGCCCAGGATTTTGATTTCCCCTCCTTGAAGGCCCAGTCTATGAAATCCAGGATGTCCCTTTTTCCGGCCCATTGCCCCCTCTGTAGACCAGTTTTGGCCCTGAACGTTTCCCAACACCTCCTGTACCGGCTGTTCGTCTTTGGGGCCAGTGCATTCTCCAGCAACCATCTCAAACCGCTTCCACCCATGCCCACGCTTCCTCCGGCATCGGGGTCATCTTCCTGTCTGCGCCCGGGGCCAGCTTCCTGAATCTTTCCCACTGGAAACGAGAAATAGCATCTGCCACTAAGTTTTCCACGCCCGGAATGTGCCTGGCCCTTAATGCAATGTTCCCTCTCAACTGGCAGCCCACTAACTTCCTCAGCAAGGCAGCTACTGCTGGACAACGCGCCACTCCTGTATTGATTGCCTGCACCACTGCGTGGTTGTCTGACCACAAAGTTATCTGTCTATTCGCTAGTTGGGGGGCCCAAATGTGGAAGGCTACCACTATGGGAAAAAGTTCTAGTAGTGATATGTTCGAGGTTAGCCCTGCTGCGTGCCAGGCCTCCGGCCATGCCCCTGCCGACCACGCCGTCCCCAGGAGAGCCCCGAAGCCGTACCCCCCTGCTGCATCAGTGTAGAGTTCCAACTCGCTGGCAGGAGCCCACGGGGCCCGCCAGATCAGGGTGCCGTTGAAATCTGTTAGAAAACTCTCCCATTGGACCAAGTCGTCCCTCACTCCCTGTGTAATGCGAACCCTGTGGTGTCTCTGTGCCAGGCCCCTCGTAAGCCAGGCTATCCGCCGGGCAAATGAGCGCCCCGCGGGGATTACTCTCATGGCGAAATTCAGTTTCCCCAGTAGCTGTTGCAGCTCTCCCAGAGTCGCCTTCTTCTGTTGCCCCAATCTACGTATGTCGCTGAGCATGTCCGCTACCTTGTCAGTTGGCAGCTTGCATGTCCCTGCCACCGAGTCCAGTTCTATCCCCAGGAACGTCAGCTTCGTTGTGGGACCCTCGGTTTTCTCGTGGGCTAACGGGATGCCGAGCTCCTGCGTCAATGCCCTGAAACTAGTGAGGAGGTTGGCGCAGTCCTCCGTGTCTGCCCTACCCACGAACAAGAAGTCGTCCAGGTAGTGGACCCGCCCCCCTTTCGGCATCCGCTGGCCCAGTTCCCACTCTAGGAAACTGCTAAAGGCTTCGAAATGTGCACATGAGATTGAGCAGCCCATGGGGAGGCACTTATCGTAATAGTAGCCCCCCTCCAGTCTAAAGCCCAACAAATGATAGCTGTCTGGGTGCACCGGTAGTAGTCTAAACGCTGATTCTATATCAGACTTGGCCATGAGGGCCCCCGCCCCTTCCCGTCTAACCAGGTCCACTGCATCGTCGACCGAGGCATAGGCCACGAGCATGCTCCCTGTTCCAACCAGTCATTGACTGACTCCCCCTCCGGGCATGATAGGTGATGAATCAAGCGGAATTTGCCTGGCTCCTTTTTGGGGACTAATCCCAGCGGGGATATTACCATGTCCTCTAGCGGCGGAGTAGGGAAAGGGACCGCCACCCGACCCAACCCAACCTCCTTTTCTACCTTTTGCTTGGCTGCCTCGGGGTTGTCTTTGACTGACTTCAAATTATTGCTCTCCCGCGGCCCCCTAGGCCCGCAATATGGGATGGGGAAACCTCGCGTAAACCCTTCCGCCAATAATTTCCTGTCTGCTTGTTTGTGGTACCTGTTTAGCATTTGCAATAGCCTGCCTGCTTTTATGGGTGTAGGGAGCGCCTGTCCTCCGCCCCCTTTTTCCCCGGCCCCCCCGTTGGGGCCTGCTTCTCATTTCTTTGGTTCTGCCTTTGGTTTCTCTGCTGCTTGCCCTGTGTGTCGCCGGCATCGTATCGCCGGGTGATTCCCCCCGCATGACCCGCATTCATGCTTGAACTTGCATGCGGCCCCCCACTTGCACTCGTCCTTGTCAAACTTCCAGCACGCCTTGTTGGATTTTGTGGCTGGTTGTCCCCTTCCCTTGGGATCCTTCCCGTACCCTTCAAATTTACCCTTACTCCCGTAGGGGCGAAAATTAGTCTCTTTCACCCCCACCCCTTCCCTGGCTGCAACCATGTGTTTGGAATAGCCCTCCATGTCTTGGCAGTCCCAGCCTATCGTTGGCCATACCTGCATTTTTTCCCTGAAACCCTCATCGTACTGTAGCCATGCATTCCCTTGGAACTGCTGCTGCGCCTCGTGCACCTTCTGTTCATATAGGATCAGCGACGCTGCGCTCTGCGGGAATTTTTCAATAAAAACGCACGCTAATGTCCTAAAAGCTTTTAACCAGTTTTCTATGCTTCTTTCCACTAGCCCGGGGACCTCCCTTTTAACCCCCCCCCCGGCCCCTGAGCTCGACCCCTGATTGGGGGGGGGGCTCGCTCGCGCCTCCGGGGCCAATCCTGGCCCCCGTCGGCCTAGCCTGTATTCAAATGTTTGCAAGGGGGTGGCCGGGGGAGGGGCGCCGCCCCCGGACGGCGTTTTGCCCGGGCCCCTATTGGGTCCGGCTTCGCCTACCCGGCCCGGGTTCTTTGCTAGCGTTAGAGCCTAGGTCACCATTCAAGCTTTTTAACACAAGTGGGCAGAACATATCATTGGTGCTGCAAGTACAGGGACACAAAGGCTCAGTATTATGAGCTATAGAAAAAGTACTCATGAAATTATTTCATAAGCCCTGCCCCCTGCACCCAGCCATGTCCCTCCCGCTCCCTCAATCCTTGCCATGAAGCTTGTGAGACGGGCCCGATTTCAAAACATTTAGTTTAGGGGGGCTCAGAGCAAAAAGGTTTTAAGACCTTTGATCTAGGCCCTCTACCGAAGGGATATTTGTATACAATTTACCATCCATTGTGACCAAAAGTTCCACATTTGCACTGAAATGCAAAGCATCTGCAATATTAATAAACTGTCAAGGGAATGCACATGTTTTGAGACTGGCTCCATATTATCCAGTCTGACTTGAAATGCACATTCTCTACTCAAATACATTAGGTCCTGAAATTAAATGTGTGTTAAAGAATAAAGTAAATACATTATTTAATGTATAGTTCAATTTTCAAACAATACATTGTAAACAATTTACTCTCCTTCAGTAATAATTTTCTTTAACTACTTTTAAAGTTGGTTAAAAGTTATGTACTTAATTAATTCTAATACGTTATGCAGTTAAAGTATTTGATTATTTTTTTTGTTATAATTCAATGTATTAATTAAAAAATCTAAAAGTATATATATTTTTTTATTGTCCAGTGGCAATATATTCTTACTTGAGGGGAGAGGGACCCCATGGCCCCCATCCTGAGCCATTGAAGACCCCGGGGATACCGCCACCGGGACTGAAATTCCAAAAGAAGGGGAGAGGAGGTGTGTCCCGGGGAGGCCACCCCTGGGACACAGCAGTTTTCCTGCCCGCACGCAGAGGTCATCTGTGATGTCATAAATGATATCTTAGATTCAGTGATGGCTGGCATGGAATGGGGGTGGCAGGGCAGGGAGAAAGGGAAATTAAAAAAAACACTTACCTTTTCACAGTCGCCGTCTCTCCTCAGCTTCGGTACCTTCTCACGGCCGCCTACTCCTCATCTTCGGTCCCGGAAGTACACAGGCTCCCCTAAGCCAATCATAATGCTGCAATGCAGCACTGTGGTTGTTCACGCTCAGAATGGGACTGGGAGTCTGTGCATGCCCACCACCAGGCTGTCTATTACAACCTGGTGAACATGCAAAGTGCACATGAATGTTTGGCCGGCCCAAGACAGCCGGCCAAGCAGTCATGCGCACTTACAGTGTGCAACCACTCCTCCCCCAGCCCCTCCCTAACTCAGCCCCGGTCGCAAAACATTCCTGCATACCAGTGTGACTCTCTATTAGGAAGGAACGCCCACATGCCCCTTCCAAATAGCAACTCGCAAACCCTATCTTGCGAGTTGGTAATTGGTTACCGGCTTGCAAAATAGGGTTGGTACATGCCAAAAAGCATTTTATCTTTGCGAGCAGTAAAATGTGTCTTACATCTGGCCCAAAGTCTTTTGACATTTCTATAGCAAATCTTTAAGCACAGGATTAGAACAGTGCCATCCATGCTGAGATGTAAAATGAGAAAAGCTATTTACCACTCCAGGCACAGAATTACAGCTTTGGATTGGTAAAATACCATCCAAGCCAACCTGAAATGAATAAAAGCAACCCTGACACATGTTTCGCTATCATTATAGCTCTTCAGAGAGATTTAGCTTTGTCCAGACACACAAAAGTATGCAGTATAAGTCAAAACAATACCCTATCAGGCATAGAGTGCCAAATAAAGTATGCAAAAAAGAAGCAGAGAATTCTGGGAAGTTCCCTAGTGTAGGTGGAGAGCAGCTCCTGTATAGAGCACCCCACAACACCTGCGACACTCTGAATTTGCTCACCTCAAATGTCAGTTTTTCTAGTTTTTAAGCATACTTATATTCATATATGACCCGTAGGTGGTCACCAGGATAGCTAGGATCGTGTCTCCAAGGGAAATGCAATTTTTTTGTTTGTCTTTCTCTTTGGTGTCATTTAATGAATCTTCATGAATCTTCCTCCCCAATAACTAAATTCTCCTCAGCTCCTTTCTGGAAAGTTTCAGTGTGATCCGATAAAGAGGGAGGGGGGAGGTGGAAGGGGGGGCAGACGAGAATAAGAGGTTGTCCCAAAATAAATTTCCCCCATTCATTTTTGCATAGGAACTTTAGACACATTCCAAACCACTGGGCCCATGTACACCAAATTTGGAAAAATACTAGATTTGTTTCAGACAGAGGGCTTTGGTGATTTGGTGTAAATCTGATACAGTAGTTTTTGAGCAATTAATGAGTAAAAACTTTGTATATTTCACACCGTGCAGGCTCCACAGGCCCTACAGATCTCATGCTTAGATCTGATTGGCTGCCATCATACCAACCAGGAAGTGATGGCAGCCATTTTAGGACTTGGAATGCAGTCCTGAGTCCTAAAACAAAATGCCTAAAAAAGACATAAGGGGCAGGGTCGGGATACCTTGAACCCTGATGCCTGGTGGTTGGGTGCCTGACTGGGGCCAAAAACGTTTTCTTCTTTAATTTTGCTGCGAATTTGCAGAGGATCCGCAAGTCAGTAGTAAAATTTAAAAAGCGCAGGCCCATGCACTGTAAAAAAAAATACCCCCGGGGGTTAGTCCAGGGGGAGCTGCACATAGGTAATTCTGGGGTTGGGGGTGCATGGCCCCCTCCCCAAGCCTCTAAGGAGCCTCAGAGACCTCATCCCCCGGGGATTATAGTTTCATATTTTAATCCTCCCGAGGGCCTCGTGGGCCTCTCTCTGAGCTTAAAAAGGCCCAGGGATCCCATCCCTCCGGGCCCTCATATTTGGAAAGAGGAGGGGGCACGTGGACCCTCTAAGAGGCCCCGGGGACCACATCCTCTGAGTTCGAACTTAGGTTTAATGGGAGGAGGCCTCAGAAAGCATAAAGCGTAAATTATAAAAGAGCCAGAAAGTTGTGCATTATTCCCCTTAAAGAGTATGCCTGTTAAACACAAGATGTTGCAAAACAATGGAGAAAAACGGCACCATGGGGACTTGAGAGTTAACTTTAGAGGAAGAATTGGCTAGAAGTTAATATTTCTCAAGATTGTAGGCATTTTCAAAACAACTCTAAGGTTACAGAAAGGCTAAATAAGGGATTAAGAGAAAATGTCTCCTGAGAGGGCCTGCAATGGGCCGTGATGGATGGGGGGGGGGGTGAGTTATGGGCAGAGGGGGGCAGAAGGGGTACAAGAGTAGGTGGAAGATTTGAGGAACACTCGAACTTAAGACAAATTAGAGACTGAAGTCCAGTGCATCTGTTCATTGTCATCTATTCATGGTCATGTAATGCTCATTTTGAAGTCTGGCAATAATTCCCAGATCACCGTCTGTTATCTCTCTCCCACGTTTTGATTTTTATCATATGACCCTACCGCATTTTTCATTATTTATCCCCTGTTCTTTTTCTCTCCCTGAACTGTGACGAACAAATCATTTTGCCAAGATTTGAAATTTTCCAAAATCTCTTACTCCTGGAATATTGTTCCAAAGAATTATGTAATATGTTGACGGAGTAATAGACTCCCGCCAGCTGTGACTCATTTCACGTGATTCTCACTCCAAATTGAAGCACGTGATTGGCGGTTGCAGACCCTGGACGAGTTTTCGCACACAAGCCTATGGGATCCTTTCTGGTATAGTTTGTTTCAGTCTAAAAAATACCTCAAGTAATTAGTTGGCAAAGCCAGCCATGCACAGTATGAGGAGCGACGAGAACGAGGAAAACGTATACACACGAGAAACAGCACACCAAGGCCACTACTGCATGCTTTGTATCAATGAAAAATATACATACGGATTAGTCAGCACATCAGGGACAAAACAGAAAATACACAAGTAAATGGAAACCGTTAGTCAGAGGGAGTTCCCGGCCCCAGAGAGCTCTGAGTCATACTCGTCCAACATTAATGTGATTTAAGCAGCTTTGTGGGGATGACGGAGTTAGGACGAAATTCTGAAAAGACTACTGAGATGCTAAATACGCTTAGAACACCGAACGGCTATTTTCGAGAGCTATGCCCGATATCCACCTAGCTGAGCTTTTAAAAAAAATTATTATTACATTTTGGGTTTAATACACCGTCAAATAGGGTTAATTTTTTTAATTTATAGAGCGCAGTTCTACGCGAGTGTTTCCTCGCTGTGAATCAAACAACTTGAGTGATAGTAAATTGCTTTGCACTGAGTTCATGGTCTCAGCCTGACAACTGAACATTAATAGAACATAGGTAGATAGTGGCCTGAGTTAGGCAACAAACTGACTTCCTGTCATGATGACGTTGGTTCAGGTTGAAGCGACTGGGTTCAGATTAATATATGACCCATAAAAAATCTACCTAGTTTCTATGGTACACATAAAACAAGCATTGGCATAACCAATAGGTCTCGCCTTTGGGACCTTATAAGTGTTTAGTTATGTAGCACAAACAAATTCTCAAATAACATTTTAATACAATGGGGAGGGGGCATAAAATAATTTGCGCTTCAACGTCTCTCACTAAACTTTTGTTAACGTGACGTGCAAAAAGTTACAGAAACATGCAATATCCAAAATAAAAATCCTGAATGTTCTTTGTAGGATTAGTAGGTTGAGGATTAAATCCGATATTTGTTTTATATGTTAATGTTTTGAAAGTAGCTGCATATTATAACAGCAGCAAAACATGTAGCATAATATCTATAGCTAACGACTTAAACCCTGTTCTCCACTTTCAAAGTTTCAGGATGCTCTCTCCATGCCTCTCCCTACGCCCCCCCCACCCCCCATCCCCCAGGGCTGGGTAGTCCTCTTGTGGCTGTGCGTCCAAGCGAGATGCGCTTTTCTCGTTAGCCAAAGAGGGCCGAACTGGAGGTACGCACCTCCGTCTTCAGAGGGAAACACCTCTTTGCCCTGTTCCATCCCATAGACAGACAGACAGACACACGTTCCCTATCTTACGTGGGCCCGGAGTCCAGAGAGCGTCTGGGTGACTGCCTGGACTGCGACTACGCCTCCAGTCTCCACAGTAAATAAACACTTCACAGACTGGCATTAGACCGAAGCTTAGTAGCAACATTTCGCAAGAAACATATAGACCTCAACTAATGTTAGCCTTCGCGTTGCAGCTTGTAAGAAAGGGGCTACTGTGTTGTCTTCGAAGTATAGATTGAAGGACCCTCTTTTAAAAGCAAATATCACTTCAACCTTCCGTGTTGTTTTGTATGTTTTGTAATTGTATTGCAGATTTATGTAGTGCAAACTCGACCCGAAGGTATTGGGGCGCTTTACATGAGCTCCACAATTTCAGTTGCGCACCGATGGCAGAAACACAAAAAAGTATGTTTGCCTTTCTTGCATGCAGCTCTCACACTTTTGTTACCCCACACACTAGTATGTGCTGCAGCATATCTTGTGCACCCTTCCATATTGATGAGGGCACAATATTTTCAATAGGTACAAACAACAAATAAACACATTACATTCTTAAGAAACCGCTTGTTTTTTACAGTACAAAGTAAAGTGACAATACCTTGTTGGTATTTGGTAAAGGAAAATACGCTGAATCACCTTCGTTTACAACACCCCCTCAAGAAAGCCATTGTAGTCGTTGGATTCACGTAGTGGTCCGCCCAGCATTGGCGCAAAGGTAACAACCGCTGGGGAGCAGAAACTCTCCCAATGGCTGCGGAAAGGGGAGGCAAAGCAGACAGGTGGCCAGAGACGAAGTGACAGAGGTTGTACTTACTTCTTGCTGCCGCCGTTCCTTGAGGGGCTGCCCGCTGCAGATGTATTCCAAGCAGTGCAAAGTAATAACAATGCAACAGGTCTTGCATCAGTTAGAGTTAGAGCTATTAGCATTGAAATACAATTTTGTTTAATGAAAACTCCAGGTAAACACTTGTAAGCAGTATTTTTAGAGAGAAAGAGAAGTTTGTAAACAGCCCGGCCACAAAATGGAAGACGGATATGGCTTTGACCAAGAAAGCACGATTATATCGATTGAAGTAGAACACACTGGGTGCTGTAAGCAGGGCCACACACTAACAAAAGAAATAAAACGCACTGATGTTTGCGAAAGTGAAAGCGAATTGTATATGGTAACGGCGGGTATAAAATAAGATGCTGAGGTTGTGGAAACGACATGCGCTATGGAGAGCTAATAATATCGAGCAGAATGCAGTGCCGCTGTTTTGCGAGAAAAAGATGCAAAACATGTTTGCGAGGAACGTTGCGCCGCTGATTGAGGAGCATTCCCCCATACAAAGGAGATTGCATTACTAAAGCCAAGACTATAGAGCAGAACGCATGAGTGCCGTATTTTAAAACATTGCCGCACTGCTCTAAAAGATAATTCTGCGAAAGTGAAACCGAATTGTATATGGTAACGGCGGGTATAAAACAAAATGCTGAGGTTGTGGAAACGACATGAGCTCTAAAGAGCTATGGTATAGAGCAGATCGAATGAGTGCACTATTTTAGGAAGACAATAACAAGCAGGAAGTGGGATAAGGGAGGGGGGTAGGGCACGTCGCGCACACTAAGGCTGTGAGAGGCACGCAGGCTGGCAAATGGTGTGCACTTTCGCGGCCGCTTTGATGTTCTCAGTGGCCGCGCGGCTCACTGAGAACATCGAAGCGGCCGCGAAAGTGATCACAGAGGCTGACAAATGGTGCGCGCGCCCGGCACACATGCACTGTAGCTGGAGGCCTGAAAAGCCACTAGTTTGCACTTCCAAAACCCGCTTACTAAACCTCTCGCCAGGGCAGCGCTAAAGCGCTGGCTCAGGCAAGACCTAAAAAGGATAGTAAATGAATGGCGCAGGTCAAAGTTCTTATAGCACCAGATATTGATATTTAGGGGCTTATTTACAAGCCCCTTGCGCCACTTTTGCGTCACTTTTCCCATGTTAAAAGTGACGCAAAAGTGGCGCAAGGGGCTTGTAAATCAGCCCCTTAATACTTTGCTTAAAACTCCTCATGCATTGTAAATGCTCAGGGCCAGGGCACTTGAGTTATCCACTGTGTTAAAGAGAAAATACAGCCTTGAGTATATGGGAGTAAAGCCACCCTCAAGGGGGCGTCATGAGTGTTCTCTGGGACAGAGCAGAGCTGGGCGGATGTTTTAAGACGTCGCACTATCTGTAGCTGAGAAATGATCGGAGTTAGTGCAGGAGCTGCAGACAGCACAACAGTGAGCAGTGGTTACTTCACCCCATTTCTGAGCTGTACTGTCAGCAGCTCAAGCACTATCACAGATAATTTCCAATTTAATTCTTTGCACCTTAGGCAGTGCAATGTCTTTAAAAAAGGGGAGAAAACGGGTGTGCCCCGGCACACACATTAACTAGTGTTGAATTTATAATAAAAAGGGCAGGGGTGAATGTTTTTTTATTAGACATACCTTGAGGTCCTGCTAAATGCAGGGACTGTCAAATGCCAAGGCTGCCTGGTTTTGAATCAGCCTCTTGCCTCATTCTTCGACCACCCTCCACTTCCCTTTTCTTTACCTCACTGTTACATTCTTTTACATCCTGAGTTCCTGTTTGTCATAGTTTTCCTATCTTTTTCTTTCTCCTTCTTTCTCCCTTATCTGCCTTTGTCTCTCTTTATCTGACCAAAGTCTGTTGCTGAATAATAAGTGTTGGTCCTCAAAAATGAGTGTAATACCAGGTAAGAAAAAAGGGTCTAAGGGAAGTTTAAAGACCTGTGCGGATCAATCCCAGTCCAAATATATCAACAACACAGAATCCGCAGGTCTCTTAAAGAAATACAGACAAGTGGTGCAAGCAATCCAACAGAAAGACGCAAATCAGGGGAGTCCTCTTAAAGAGGACGGAATCCCACCACCCACCAAGGTGGCATGCTTCATCATTTGGTGGACTCCAATGTACTTGTACTTGTTGACCCCTTCTTCTTCCTTGGGAACGTCCCGACCCTGTCCTAAAAAAGGCTGATTTTGAAAAAACTGTGGTGGTGGATTGAAGGGTAACATCTGCGGATGAAAAGGTACATTTGGGTACTGCCAAGGTGCCGCTGGCCACCATTGGGCCTGCTGGTGACCTCTCCACTGTCTCCTGTTATTGCTTCCCCTGCCTCTGCTACGTTGTGCAGGTTATTCTGTGGAGTCTGAGTCGCTAGACCACCCCTCTGACGCTGAAGATGAATAATTAGATCCATATCTTTTACCTCTTTTGATAAATTCTGGTGGTACATAGCTCTCATGAGTGTATGCATGCACTTTTTCTAATGAAAACCGGGCCAAGTCATTCTTAAACTTTTCAATCTTGATTAG
Source organism: Triturus cristatus (assembly GCF_964204655.1). Classification (NCBI taxonomy): domain Eukaryota; kingdom Metazoa; phylum Chordata; class Amphibia; order Caudata; family Salamandridae; genus Triturus; species Triturus cristatus. The sequence goes on from NC_140582.1 coordinate 311,173,231, forward strand.
AAGGATACTTTCTTTAAATTCTTTGTTTGATTTATTTCTTTCTTCAAGATTTTTCTTGAAAGCCACATTGGATAGTGCAGTTTTTATCTGCCCCTCTAATACTTGAATCTCGATAAGGATGGCATCAGCGATGCGCTTCGCGGTGCTGATGATTAGGATCAGCCAATCGCACGTACAGCACCATGCTATCAATGACCAATCTTTGAGAAACTGTTTGTCTTGCAAGAAGAGTCTAGGAGTGTTCGTGACAATTAGACCAGTGGGCGCACAATTGCCACAGAGGTACTCCGTCATAATCGTGCCATGAATGCTTGTGCGACCAGGAGTTTAGACCAATCATATCCGACATTAGTCCCCACTGTGGGAGTTAATTCAATAATGCTCGGAGTTGTGGTTAAAATCATTCGAGCCATGTCCTCATGAAATGCGAGACCTATGAATTCTGCCATAGTGGGATCTCAAAATAAACCCACAATAAAGAGAGAAGAAAGTAACTAGAGCGTTTATATGCACAACAACAGTGTTGTATGCTATCTAAAAGACCCGCAGCCAAAGCTGCTCAAGAACAATTTTATTTATTTATTTATTTATTTATTTATTATTGAATTTGTATGGCGCGACAGCTACCCAAGAAGGGTTTCCCGGCACCTGGACGGACTGAGTACAAAATAGAGGCAAGAATGGAATTACTGGTTGAACAGCCAGGTCTTAATGGATCTGTTGGAGCTAGTGTAGTTAGTTTCTTTGCGGATAGGAGGAGGAAGAGTGTTCCAGAGGGTGGGGCCAAGATAAGAAAAGGACCTTCCACCCATCCTGGCAAGTTTGAAACGTGGAACCGAAAATTTTCCAAGAGTTGAGGATCGAAGATGGCGATTTGGGACATAGGGGCAGACGAAAGACTGCAGATAAGGTGGTGCTGAGCCCCGTTTGATCTTAAACATAAAGCTTAGAGCTTTGAACTTTATGCGATTTTCCACTCTGAGCCAGTGAAGATCATGGAGATAGCCAGAGATATGAGTAGCTCTGGGAACTCTGCATAGCAGTCTAGCTGCAGAGTTCTGCACCAGCTGCAGTCTGCGGGTCACGACCTTGTTAGCACCTAACAAAAGGACATTACCGTAGTCCAGACGTGAGGTTATAAGGGCATGGACCAATGTTTTTTGGGTGGCTAAAGGTAGCATCCAAATGATTTTACGAAGCCATTTTAAGATGGTAAAACATATGGCCGTGACCCTGACGGCTTGGTGATGCCAGGATAGAGAATCATCAAGATGTCTAGGTTACGAACATGGCCCGACGGCTGCGGGAGGGCACCCATCTCGATAGGCCAATGTAGTGGGCCCCAGAGGTCCTTTTCTTTTCCCAGGATTAAGACCTTGGTTTTGTCACCGTTACGTTTCAGATGGTGTTGGTTCATCCAAGTAGCAATACTCCTAAGGCCCAGTTGTAAGCCAGATGTTAAATTGGGGTCTGTGTGAGAGAGAGAAAAGATGATCTGAGAGTTGTCTGCATAGGAAAAGAGAGTAAGGCCAGCTTGTTCAGCAATGTCCGCTAAAGGCCTAACCTAGAGGTTGAAAAGCAATGGACTGAGTATGGAGCCCTGGGGTACCCCATGAGGTGATGAATGGATGTTAGAGCTATCAGTAGCTGAAAAGATCTGAAAAGTACGGCCATCCAGAAAGGAGATAATCCAATCCAGGGCAGAACCGCGGATACCCAAGGATCTCAGAGTTTTGATTAGTGTAGGGTGAGAGATGGTGTCAAACGCCGCGCTGACATCAAGCAAAATGAGCGCAACGGTTTCCCCACCATCAAGATGGTGGCGGAGCCTCTCTGTGACTCCTAGCTATGTAGTTTCAGTGGAAAAATTGGATCTAAACCCGGATTGGGAAGGGTGGCGAATTTTATTCGATTCAACAAACTAGGAGAAATGGAAGTGAATATGACTCTCCAGAATTTTAGAGAAAACTGGCCGAAGCGAGATTGGACGGTAGTTGGAGAGAACGGTGGGGTCGGCAGTGGGCTTTTTCAAAAGAGGGGTCACCATGGCATGTTTCCATTGAGCTGAAACTGCAGACTCGCGTAGGGAAGAGTTTAAAACATTTAAGATAACGTGCATGTGGGGGGGATCAAGTTGTTTAAGTATAGAGGGAGGTAAAGGGTCATTGGGAGAACTGGACTTTACTTTGTTTAATATGATCGTTAACGTATCCGAGTTGAGAAGTGGCCAGGAGTCAAGAAGAGGGGCCATGGTAACATGCACTGTGGAGAGTTCATCAAAAGATGGATCAACCAAGCAAAGGGGGGGAGCCCTCTGAGTAGTGGTTGATGGTAATGACTGTATGGGGCTACTTAAATAAGGACTATTTAAGTGAGTGTTGGCGATCTCAAGATGAATCTTCTCTATCTTGTGCATAAAGAAGTGAGCAAGGTCTTCACTCTGGCATTTGTTCAAAGGGGGGGGAATTGCTAAGGTCTCAGATCCAGCAAGCTTTTTAACTAGGCCAAAAAGTGTCTTAGAGCAATTAGCAGCAGCTGTAATAGAATTAGAAACAAAGCAAGCCTTTGTGGATTTACAGAGGTTATGGTAGAATTTTTTAGATTTAATATAAGCAATTTTAAGATCAGGCGCATAGTCTCTCCTCCATTTACATTCAAGTGCTTTGCATCTAGATTTTTCAGCTTTTAAAGTGTCATTGAACCATGGGGCCGGGGGGCGGTGGTTGGTAAGTTTTTTCTTTATCGGGGGAAGACAGGAATTGATAGCACAAGATAGCCAACTATGTACATTTTTGGAGAATAAATCCACATTGGAATCAGATGGAGGAGCGGCCGAACGAAGATCGTGGTTGAGAGCGTTCAAGTCAAGTTTTTTCCAATCTCTTTTAGAAGTCTTGAGGGAAGGGAACAGGGAAGTAGAGGTGAGAGGGATCGAGATGTTGAACCTCGATAAGAAGTAATCGGACCAATGGATGGGCATAGCAGGAGCGCAGTGAACGTCGGGGAGGCTGGAGAAAATGGGGTCGAGAAGGTGGCCTGCTTTGTGTGTGGATCCTGAATTACAGAGATTGATGTTCATCGCAGCAAGATCAGAAATGAAGTTGCTACAAGTGGAGTTGGAGAGATTGTCCAGGTGTAAATTAAGATCCCCAAGCAGTGAAAAGTTGTTAGAGTTCATAATCAAAGGGGTGAGGTGGTCCGGCAGGGATGTGGCCCAGGGGGCCAGGAGGGCGATAAATGAGAAGGCCTGAGAAAGTAAACTTGGGGTTTAGTGTTAACCTATATAGAGCAGCTTCACAATTTGGGATATCTACTGCATCAAAAATGCATTTGAGGTGATTTTTGTAAATTATGGCAATACCACCACCAGATGAAGTAATTCTAACTTTCCTAATGATAACATAGTTAGGTGGTAAAGCTGCTGCGAAATCTAGACCCGAGCTCTCATGGAGCCAGGTCTCCGTGAGAAAGAGAGCGTCAGTTTTCTCTTCAAGGAGGAGGTCAAAAATATCCATTTTGTGTTTGGGGAGTGAGTGACAGTTTAAACTAAGAAATGTAAAAACGTTAGGAGGGGGAAAAGTCGAGCGAGTGTTAGTCCTATTACCTGCTAGCGTGTGTACACTTAATTGGGAGTTGGTGAACGAGAAATAGCAACCGGGGCAGGTATCGTTAGCTAGGTTAGTATCTAAGGCCCGGGTGCAGTCAGGTGCAATATTAGGGCGAAGAGCTAGAAGTTGCTCCGATGAGAACGTAACTTTTTTGAGGGGATTTGGACCAGGGGCTATGGCCCCTAGCCCCGGTTGGCCGTGGACGGGCGCAGACGGGCTTGCCTTTGGCGCGCCTTCGCAATGTAATACCAGGTAAGAAAAAGGGGTCTAAGGGAAGTTTAAAGACCAGCGCGGATCAATCTCCAGTCCATATATATCAACAACACAGAATCCGCGGGTCCCTTAAAGAAATACAGACAAGTGACGCAAGCAATCCAACAGAAACACACAAATCAGGGGAGTCCTCTTAAAGAGGACGGAATCCCATCACCCACCAAGGTGGCATGCTTTATCATTTGGGATCTCCTCTTGGCTGCAACCTAGTGCCGCCAAGGAGCTACGAATCACTTACCTTACACACTGCATTACGCACTTTCACCACACTGCTTCATGCTCCATCAATCTTAGGAGATCTAGTCCCCAGATCACATTAAAACATCCATGAGCTCCTCCTAAACACTTTCTAGGAGTCTTAGCTCCTTGGCGGCACTAGGTTGCAGCCAAGAGGAGATCCCAAATGATGAAGCATGCCTCCTTGGTGGGTGATAGGATTCCATCCTCTTTAAGAGGACATCCCTGATTTGCGTGTTTCGATTGACCTAAAAAATGAGTGTCAGTGACCACTTCTTCTAACACCGGTTAAACTTTAGCACTGGATTCCTCACACTACACATATAGGATATCCTTAAGAATGCAAGAGCAAAAACTATGGTTTACTTATCTGGGGAACTGCTTACCTGCCAGTGGGGTAAATGTACTCAGTTATAGCAGACTGACTGAACAATACATTGTGGGACTCCATTCTGTATGACAAACCCTTGGAAGGCTTTGTCGTGTACTTTTTTTTATAACATATCAATCGACAGCAGCTAAAAGAATCAGGTGTGAGCGAAGGGTACACAAGAATAGACAATTTCACAATGGAAAGTGTTTAGCATTTTCCTGGTTGCCACGTGGACTGCCACTCCCATGTAGCAGGCATATAACCCTTTGTCTCATGAGAATTATGCATGCTACACTAGAAAAACTGCAAATTCACACACTACTAATCAGAACATTCAAAGCACAGTCAGCAGTCTGATCAACACTAATTATACCGTTCCTGTACGTTTGATGCCCTAAACAGAGTCAACATTATCTATGCCTTGAGACCTCCCTTCCCAGCATGGAACATGCTTGAGTAACGTCATCCCAACTTCTGCACTGGTCTTCAACAATATCAACAACAGAATGTGTTGCTTAATTAAATCCACATGATGGTAATTTCTTTTAAGATCACTTGTCTAAATGCACTTCAATAAATGGCTTTCTGGGATTAGTCACTGAATAAAATCAATTTATGTACATACAAGAAGGGGTGGTCTCTTACCAAGTGCAATACAATTGTTCATATGTTTTGGATTAAATGAATGCCTGGGACCACATCTTATTTTTAGTTCATTTCTCGATGCCCCATCAGTAGTAGGACAAAAAAAGTGAATTGTGTGATGAAAGTGAAATGATGAAGTATGCCACTTTTTCATAATTAATTTACAGCTACCACTTAGATGAAATTGCTCAAAATGATGTAAGTTCATAATTCAATAACACAAGGACATCTATTAAGTTTTCAGGGAAGTGCATTGCCCCCAACAAATTAGAGCTGGCTCAAACTATGAATAACCCCTAAGTTGTCACATCCTGAACTTTTCTTGCCCACTCTGGTGCTAAAGGATATCTCCCGATTCAAGTTTGTAAAGGTTATGGTTTGTCTGAGATAAGGGTGACACTTTCCAGTTGCCACGGTCCTGCAGCAATGTAACACCAGGGCAGACTGTGCCTTCCAGAGGGAGTCCACAAAAGGAAAAAACACACAGGGAATAACCTCTGACAGAGGGGAGACCCCAGGAAAGAAAAAGAAGGCAACAGCAATATCCAGAAGAAGGACCAGGGATTGACCAGGAAATGACCAAGCAGATCAAAGGTCCACAAGGAATTCCAAACAGAAACAGGAGTGCCAACAGGAACAAAGATACACCAGCAGGAGAGAAAAATACGCCAACAGGAGCCAGGGCACACCAGTGGGAGAGAGGAGTGTTGTAACACAAAGAAATGAAAGATTCAGCCCCTTATATACCCATAGACAGGAGTGGTTTACAGTAAGTGAAGAGTCGCCATCTTGGGTAGGGAAACAGTAATGAAAGAGATAGGAGAGGTTGCCATCTTAGAATGGTGTAAGATAACCCTTTCCTAGGCATTCTGGGAACAAGGCTGGGAAAGTATGGGAAAAAGACCAGCAAGAACGTGGCCCCAGGCATGACAATGGTTGCTAACACGTTTGTAACACTTGCTCCCCAGGCATAAGGTAAGTGTGTCCACAGCAGAGCATTTATTGGGAGTCACGGTTCCAGAACTAGAACTGCAGCACTCCTGAAATGCCAGAGACACTACAATGGGCCGCCTCATGGAAGCATGGTCTGCCTGAGATAAAAAAAGAAACAACAGTTCCTTTCAAGAGGGGTAATATCGAGCAATAAAATACAGAAAGACAATGATGTCTATGAGCTCTGAATGGAGATTAAGTAATGTATTTAGTCGAATAATATTTAAAAACCATAGAAGCGGCACAATATGTTGACAGAAAAAAGGGGAAAATCATCAGATTTCCAGAACTCAGGCATTACACAGCATGTGGCTGAAATATAAACAATAAACGAGCCACAATTACAGTGTACCTTTGCTCATATAAAATAACAAATAAATAAGTGTAATCAAGATACTAAGGTTGACAACGTTTCATTCCCTGCCAGGGTAGGGGGATCATCATCAGAATACAACGAGTTATGCCTAATAGATTGCCTGTTGATAAATTGAAGAAAAGATGAGTACAGAGGGGGAGAACCTGCCCCGCTCCACACAGACTCTTCATTACCCTGGTAAATATATCGGTCTGCACGCAATTGGTGGGAGACATAAACTGTGATTTCATGATTACAATTCTGACTATTGTATCCTATTGGTTTTTAGGTGCAATCACATTCTGACACTTCACACGAACCGATTGGGCATGTGATAGCTAATTTCACTCCACACTAATATTCTCTAGGATTTAAATACAGCTGTGTTGTAATTTCAGATATTGTTCCTATTATTCCACACGCTATTACCACCAAGTGTTAAAATCAGGTCAGTGGTCGGCCTTCTCACTATGCTTTAACTTATCACCTTGCCATTGTCCTAGTAATCTAGGCTAGATGTTGATACTAGTGAATGTAGATCTGGTTTTCTCTGTTTATTTGAAAGTATTGGCATGGTTTGTCCTCTGTGGCGTGGTTCATCTATACACTTTGTTTCTCACCTTTTACTCATGATGTGAGCATGTCTGTTGCGCTCCTGACACCATTACGCATGGGTTGGCTGTATCTCGTCTCACTTTAATCATGGTCGCTAGCTGCCCCAGTTGCACTTGTGACACTAGCACGCACGTCCTAGCCTTATCTCGCTTTACTTGAACCATGAGCGCATGCCCCTGATTCACAACACAGTAATTTTGACTATCCTGACCTTTTACGACATGTGTAATCCCCTTTCTTTTTCTACCTCCTCTGTTCTTGACTTTCCTTCAATTTTATCAACAGGCAATCTCTCAGGTATAACTCGTTGTGTCCTGATTATGATCCCCCCTACCCTGGAAGGGATCGAAATGTTGTCAGCCTTAGAATCTTGACTTCACTTGTTATTTTATATGAGCAAAGGAACTCTGTAAATATGGCTCATTTATTGTGTATATTTCAGCCACACACTGTGCAATGCCTGAGTTCTGGAAATTTTATGATTTTCCCCTTTTTTCTGGCAACATATTGTCCCACTTCTAAGGTTTTTCAATATTTTTTAATGAAGTAAACCTGGCTTGGCAGTTAAGACTGGACTGTTTCTATGAGGAACAGGGTCAAGAATGATTTGCATGTGGCTGGGTCCAAACTGGGGTGGGGTGGTGAGCAACAGAATGATGAAACCCAGATCTTTGTGACTGGGGGTGAATGTTTGGATTATTCAGCATTCAGTCCATCATTTGTTGCTTTTGCTTAAATCGATGCAAAGCAGTCTGCGACTGATACATGTGGAGTCAAAACACCTGCTCCAGCCCATACACGGCCAAAGAAGAAAGTTAAGGCCCTGCAGAAAAGCATATTCAAAGCACCCACCAAAACCTACAGTGAAGTGGTCGACGGAGACGCTACGCTCGAACACAACGTAATTACTCAGATGAAGCAGAAAGATAATGGCAGCAATAACCAGGCATGAGAAACCGAGAATGTATTCACTGTCAAGGACAACTGAAGCAATCTACGACCTCAGATCGGACATGGTGACACAAGTTCAAGCACAAGGGTTGGGCTTGTAGAAGTTGCAGGTCCCACCTGAGACAGCGAAATCTGTCTGAACAGCACATGCTCTCAAAGGCAGAAAAGAGTGCACGAAATACAATGCAGCAATGTTACTGAAGCCACCGCTGCCCTTCGACACTTCTGAGATGCAAAACATTGGTGCCAGGTGGGCTGCATGGACCGAAACATTCGATGACTTCATAGAGGCACTAGAAGAGGAAGATGGTTTACCTGCGACACACACCAGGTCTATTTTCCTTTGCCCTGAAGAGGCCCTTGTGAAAGATGAAACGCATTGGCTGTCTGTGTACTAACAGTTTTCTGGAAAATAAAACTCTTACTACTAAACTCACCACGACTGCAGAACAAGCTTAGTTGTGTTTGCAGTACATTCTGTTGCTTTTAATGTGTTGCCTCTCATCGCTCTTTTTCCTGAATTTATTTGTGGCAGCTGACCACTTGAGATGGGCAATACGAGTACTTGGCCAATGGTGTGGCTGAACGATTCATGGGCAACCTCAAAAGAGTTCGTCAACAAGCATCCATAGGAGGAATTGATCTTAACCAAGCCATGTGCCAGGTCGTCAAGGCCTGTCGACCAACTCCTCACTCCACAACCAGAAAAGGAAAATGAAAACATATGCCGATCAGCATCGTCATGCCCAGGAGACAGTCTTTTGCAGCTGATCCTCTCCAGGTCGTGGCATTAAAGACACATATGATAGCAGCACATTGCCGTTGACAAACCATCACTCGGGACACATCACATTTCAAACACTTACTGCCCCACTTGTCGAGTCCTAAAATCATGCATGAGGCAGCCCTGCCAGTAGGCCCGGATCAAGCACCTAATCCTATGTCACCGATGTCCGATCACGGTGAACCTCGATCATCTCAGATCACTCGGTCCGGCCAACAAGTGTGAGCACCTCGCCAACTGATTGAAGAAATGTGATTTTCATGATGTTCACCACTTTTTATTTAACAAGAGGGGAGATGTAGCATATTGATTTTATACACACTAGGACCCTTGTGGCTATTGGGCGGACTCAGAACAGGAACTACGTCATATGTGGGAGGTGTTAGGGTGTGGTTAATGTTGAGTATGATGTAATGCACAGTGTGTGAGTGCATGCTGAAGAATGAAGAAGTGTTTGACTGCAGCTCCTGTGTAGCGTCATTCATATGCATGCTCCAGTGCTGGGGAAGGAGTTCCAAGCTTTTCCTGCCAAGGTATAAATATGTCTACCGAGCTGGTGGACATTTGTAAACTGGGGGGTTGGAGTAAAGACTGTAAAGTCCTCCCCCACCCTGTATGCCTCAATTGCATCTACTAAATCCGAATCAGGCCCACTGTCTAGTGTCACACAGTGGGCGAAAAACAATAGTTTGGAATGCTACCCTCAAGGATGCCAGTGGTTAGACTATGTTTAATCATTCGTCCCATCACCTTTTGGATGTAAAATTGCTAGAAGTATGCCTGGAGACCTGAGACTGGTGTAGTTCTCTAAGCCTACTAATACCAATCTTTCTGAATTCTAAAAATGTGTACATTTGTGTCCATTCCAGGATTACTTCTATGGGTGGAGATTTGCTACCCTTTTGCTAAACCAGCCACTATGGGGCATATTTAAAAAGAAGAAGCTCAACTAGCAAAGTTGTGGTGCTGCATTGCATCAACTGAAGAGAGCAGAACTGTGTCATATCTTCAAAGAAATTGTGCAGTTCTTCTCTCTCCATGTGTTGGTGCACTTTGGGCTGCCTAGCCACTACACAAGCACCCTTGCACTATAGTGCAAGGGTGTCTGCGTTATGGTCAGGATAGTTTTTGTTCATCAAGGAGTCCATTCCTGCACAAAATCTATCCTTGAAGGCTTTTACATCTTTGTATGTGTGCTGTAAAATGCAGCACACATGCCACGAGTAAATAATAAGCAGAAATATAGAAATTTCTCCTTGTTACACTAGGCTCATGCAGGCGCAATTTTCTGGCACAAACCCAGTCTACAACTCATTATAAATATGGGTTTGCCACAAAATACATGGGTGGACACAACAGAACGCCTATGGAATGTTTGCCTGATGCAAAGTAACGCAAAGCAATGAGCTTCATTGCATTAGTTTTTTTTTTACAAAGCCAAGCAAATCGACATTTGCATGGCTTTGTAAATACCCAAATGGATTTAGTGTCAGGACAGCATAAAAAAAGTGACGCAAAATCTGTGTAAATCCGAGACTAAATATTTAAAGTGCCTGATAAAAAAATGAACAAGTGAAAATCCTGAAATCCAGGTGACGAGAAAAACTGATACAGACATAGGGAACGTGATTCAGAGCCCTAAGACCCAGTGTTTAACTTGAGCCAGTGGTTTCCAATGCTCAGCACCAGCACTTTATCATAAACAACGGCACTTTTCATGAGCACCAGTTAAGGGCACATTAATTTACAGGGCGATTAAGGGCCTTATTATAAGTTCGGCTGTCAAATGGACCATCAAACTCGTGGTGGCGGTCCACGGGCCAACAGACAGATGATCCGCCCACGGCATTAGAACTGTGGTCGTTGGACTGCCATGGACAGCTATCCCTGTTGGTGGCGAAGCGGTCTTAGGCCCCTAATATGCTGGTGGTGACACTACGGCACTGCCAATTATATTAGGAGTTTCCTAACTGCCACACCATTCATGGCAGTGCGATAGCCATGAAAGGTGTGGTGATGAGGAAACTGGAGGGCCCCCTTGGGCCTCTGCACCATGGGGTGCATGCAGGAGGGCACATATTGTGCCCCCGTCTGCATGCACCCCCATGTTCCTGCATGGAATGAAATGCACAACATTGTGCATTTCGGTCTGTGCAGGAACATGCTTTGATGTTCCCATTGTGGTGCCTATTTCAAAGGCACTGTTTGGGAACACCAAGGAACTGCTCGCCAGTGACTTAAAAAGTTGTAATCTGGCAGGTGGTCTTTTTTGGCTTTGGCAGTGTGGGAGCGGGGCTTTCCAGATGAATACAGATATGTTTCTATGTTAAGTGCATTTCACCCCACCAACACGCACACTCACTCCCACCCAATTCCAGTCTTCATAACTTCAACCCTGGTTCTAATTTCTCACAGTAACCAGGCTCACGTTCACAATAAAAATGAACCCAACCAAATAAATAACTATACAGAATTTGAATGCAATCCAAAAAAACAAGAAATATTTTATTTCAATGGAAGAGGAAAAACAGCAGTCATCATGGGATGGAATGTGGCATTAACATTTAAGTAGAAAAACAATTGCTCCACAGCTCATCAAGCCTACTAAAGAACACAGGCAAGCATGCAGGGCAATTCCAAGAAGTCACAGTGGGCCGCCTCTGGCATCCCTCTCTCTACTTCCAATTATAATACACAGTATTTCTTACACGGAAATGCTGTCATCTTATCGCTTTGGTTTGTGCATGAGTAGTAAATACATTTTCTTTTTAAAGGTCAAAAGCAGTTCCTTTGATCTGGGAGGCGTTTTCATTTTTTTCCAAGTATTTTATTTCCTTAATGTTCCAGCATATTCTAACGTGTTTGCAACTTTAGAAAAAAGTAGAAAAAACACTATCCTTCCAAAATTACTGAAGCCATTCAAGATATTTTTATTCTCTGAAAGTTGGCAAAAGGGCAGAGAGAAATGTCCTCTAAGAGTATTAAATAACAGGACCCCTGTTGTTGATCTGACCACATGAAATAACCCATATTTATTATTTCCACAGAAACCATGCATGAAACAGTTCACGGCCTATTGACATGAATACACAAATTCTTCAAAGGTACTTTTCTTGCTTCATTTTACCAGCCTAGCCGTGAACCATTTATTCGATGGGTGAATAAGAAATCAACCATCATATAAATTGCAATAGTCAGTGCTTGATCTGTAGCAGTGGTGGTTTCTGGAGGGTGCATTCAGCACTCATTCTTGGGGACCGGTTCTTATTTTTTTGCATCAGGTACAAGAGAGGGAAAAACAAACAGAGGAAGAGAAAGATGGAAAAACTGTCACAAAGGAAGAAAGCAGGAACCTGCAATAGAGAGATAAAGGGGGTGTCGTGTCTTCGGTCAGGCAGACTTCGCAGTTCTAGTTACTGCAGTTCATTGAGATACAGGTCATACATGCTAATTATGCCAGGGGCATAACACAGGCCCCCGCAGCCCCCACAGTGCGGGGGGGCCCGAGCTGCAGGGCCCCCATCAGCACTGTACTCAGGCCTGAAAGCTCCAGACTAAATACGGAGGGGGGCCCGCTATGTACCTTGCAGGGGGTCCCTTCAACTTTCGTTATGCCACTGAATTATGCTTATAAGTGGGAAAGCGGAGGGATGAGGGAAATAAGAATGGGTGCAAGGGTGGGATATAGGCAGCAGGGAGGGGGTGTTGTGGGAACTGCTGAGAGGAGTATGAAAATGAGTGACTCAGTGACGACAAAGGTATGTGGATTGGGCTGAAATGACATATTGACCAGAGAGGTGGATGAAATTTAAAGTAATTTGTGTGGTGTGTGTGCGGATATGGGGTTAAGGTAGAAAATTTATAGTTGGAGAATAGAGGAACAGAATTGGAAAAGATATTTTAAGAGACTGGCGTGGGCTAAATAGGTTAAGTTGGGCTAGCAGTATATAGTGCAGATGATGGAGGCCAAAATGGATCCTGCCACTTACTCCTGGGAGTTGTGTTGATGAGCACTGTAGGCTTTCAGCAGAAGAAGGGACATATGGATAAGTGTCCCATCCTTGAAATTTGAAATGTTCCTCCCCTACACATTTTCAAGATCATATCTGTAAGGAAACAGGGTTATTAGTTGTGCAGGATGTGAGACCTGCACAAGTAATAGGTCCACATTTACCCCCTCACTTGGGTGCATATTTTCAAGGGCCGTATCGCTGCTTTAGCGGCACTTTTTGCCACTAAAGAGGCGATATTTTTATCGCCCTATTTACAAGGCGTCGCTAACATGCATTAGCGCATGTTAGCAGCCGATTTTCTCATGCCAGCGATGAACATCGCTAATGAGATGCAAAGTAGGCGTTCCTTCAAAGATACAACATGAAAGAGGGTTCTAACACAATAGCGCTGTATTAACAAGGCGGCCCCGGTCTTGCAAATTGATATTAAAAGTCCCGCTAAACGCGGTTATCGCCGGATCCTAATGTCTGTTCAAAAACAGACTTAAGCATGTTTAGTATGGGAGGTGGATTGACAGGTTAAGTCCACACTCCCATATTAATAAGCTTTTCATTAGCGCTGTGAAATCATCGCTTGATTTCACACGCTAATGATGATTATCGCCGTCTATCGCTGGTTTGTACATCGCCTGTGAGCTAAGCGTTGCTAATACGCAGCTAACACGGCAATGTAATCCAGCGATAGACGTCGATAATCAAATTCGCGCTAAGTGCGATTTGTGATATTCAACGCATGCCATTGATAATATGCCCCTTGAAGTCAAGCAGCCCATTGTAGCACATGCATCCCTTAGGGTAGCGAAGCAGAGAAGTCCAAGACTTACTCAGGAGAGGTGGCAAGGGCTAGTAATCACCATTCATTGGCATTCAACAATAATACTCACTAAATGATTGTCCAGTCTGTGTTTTTTTTCTTTGAAAATGGAAAAGTACATTTATTAGATACACACTAATAAATACTATGCAGTAATTTACAAATATATACCTAAGGTTCGTGGGAATACCTTTGATGTCTTTATGAAATCCCATTTGTCCCCTAAAGGGTCAAGAACCCAAAAAATCACAGTACCCCATCCCATACTAAATAGCACAGAACTATAGCAAAGGGAGTAACTTTAAATAAAGAAGGCCTATTTTTTCATCAGGGTTCCCTTATTAAAAGACCATGAATCACATGTTAAATAAACCATATCTCTATCACTGAAATCAGTAACCATGATTTGTGTTCAATCATTATTATAAATAAAGCATTGCGACATTCATGAAAAATCATTGTCAGCATGACAGCCTTTAAATAAAGAATTCTTAAACCATAATGTATTTATCTCTTTCTTAAACCCCTTTATGCCACAAAACATGCAGACATAGGACCAACCACTAGAGGATCCTGCCCTCCCAGGCTGTAGAACAGAATTTCGAGCATTGGGAGTGCTTGAAACTACATTCCTTGACCCTGTAAAAGTAAGGTCACTTTTCATATTCCTGGAGGGGGGCTGTTGTAACTACTGCAGCCCTTCACAACTCAACTGTGAAATGGTGGTGCCCCTGCCCTTCTGGGGCCACCATAAGGAAGAAAGTTTGGGCAGTGAAGGTTCTGCAGGGTATTATGGGGTGCTCCCTCCTGGAAGTATGCATATGTACTGTGCGGCTTCAGTCGCAGATTTTCTTTGTTGTTGTGCAGGGCTTTGCGCCCCACGTTTTATTTGCTTGCCTTTTTGTGGCACTCTGTTGGGATGCCCGGTCTCACCCAGGCACCCTGACTTATACTTTTGTTGGGGCATTGCGGGGAGCCCACTCCAGCCTCACTGCTCCTGGAGAAACCTTCTGGTCCTGGGGTCAGCTGAAGTTGTAGTGAGGGCTGCGATTTAGATACATACATTGCTATGTTGGCATAAGCGCGTTAGATGTTAGAAAGCCATCTTGCCACTTTTGCTGCTTTTGCACACGACACTGCAGATACATGTTATTATTTGAAAACTGCTTGCTCGCCTTTTCTTCACATGAGAACTGTCTGTTGTTCACATCCCTAGACGTGCGCTGCAACCTTGGTCTGAACATTGTGTAAAGAAACAGTCTGGGTCGCCAGACAATGCATGTTTTTGAGTTCAGGTTGATCGGCCCACTATTTAGCCATAACACGCACACAGCTGCAAATACCTGAAAGTCGAGAGCCTTTAATATTGCAGTCTGCATGCCTTACACACAAATTCTGAAGAAGAGTTTTCCTAGGAGCAGAGCACACCTGGTCCTGTGATGTGATTCAACTAAGCTGATCTTTACGGTATGGGGTTCCCCATTCAAGCCTAGAGACCTTCTACTAGTCTAATAATACTAGTTTACTAGCGAAAGGAAGGTGGCTGTATTCCACTGTCATTTATAATACGATTTCTCCTTTCATTTTCTATGGTATTGTAACAATGCTGATGGTTTTAATTATAATAATTTGTCTGCTTATGTTAGCCAAAGTACTGCATCTTAGGACACGTAGTTTATAAAATAAACCTTGTAAACTTTATCGTGTCTCTGATTACTCTTGTTGTGGACTGATATGAGAATAATAACGAACAGGTATTTCTGATTCCCACCATTCCTGAGAGTACTCTAAGTCGCTTGTTCTGGGTTGTCTATACATTGGGACCTCCGATAGAATACGGATAACGAATGGGACACTGATGCTGGTCGGATAGGGGTTCTGGGTTCTGAGGTGAGTTTTTGGTACACCACAATTCACTGAGGTCCTGGTTTCCTGCGCATAGTTCTGTGCATGAGCAGAATCCCTGCAACAAAGTCAAAGTCCTTAGTTCATTAGGGCATCAGGGCTTGTCCCTTCAACACTCCATGGTGTTTTCGCCATCCAGTTCCAGTATCTTTCTCTCCCTTGAGCAACAGGTTTTAAATACAGATGGAGAGTTCTAGATGCCAAGCACCCCTGGCCAAATTCTAAGTACATCACCCCTCCTCACCTGTCCCAACACTCCTTCACAGCATTCTGGGACAATCCAAGATGCCTCTGTCAAGTGGTCTTTCTGCACATCTTTTCTGGGGGCTCCAGTTCCACCCCTAGCTGACAACAATGCCAGTTATTTTGCCAGCAAAACTTCAAAGGAGAGCCCCCACCTTTGTTGGCTCCAGTTGTCAGGGCTTCCTCCCTTGTTAAGCGGGCCTCTGTGGTTCCAACTCTGGTACAGTGTGACAGCCAATTAACAGATGCAGATTTTCGTCCCCACCACATCCTGTGGAGCTGAGTGAAGCACTGTTAATTTCTCCTTTTGTGTGGGTAGGCCTTTGTTACCTCTTTTTTTTTTCAGAGTTTTATATAGCGCAAACTTGACTTGACCCGAATCGGGTATCGGAGGGATTTACATAGCACCAGTTGCATTACATGAGGACACATTCATAATTTTTTTGTTGGGCACGGGGAGATTAAGTGATTTGCCCTGAATCACAGGATGTTCAGTGTCATTGCCGAGACTCAAACCCAGTTCCCCAGATTCGAGGTCGACCGTCCTGGCCGTTGGGCCAACGTCTCTCCCCAGAGACTCTTAATTACTCTGCTGTTGTGGAGCAGAGTAATTAACTTGGCCCAACAGTATGACAAAAGTCCTGGGACCTGATCCTGAGCCAATTCAGAGATATAATACAATTCTGAACGGCCAGTAGGTTCTTTGGACTTGCATATTCAAACTTGATGTACATGTTTCATTCTAGTTTAAAACCTTACTGGACTTCGTAGGCTTTAGGGAAGCAAAATTTCACTTTAAGACAGATTTCCTCCCTGTGTATACTACAGTAACTCTGTAGAGAATCCATCAAACCCACTGACCTTGTCTATGAGGGCCCACTAACATTGTAAGGCCTACCCCAGGTCAACATCTAACCGTGCAGAGTTCCCTTTGTGCCAAGCTACCTGTGCCCAGTTACCAGGCTGCACAAAATGGTAGTCTCACACACGCAGTCTGCACACTTGTACATATGCATGTGCACACGTGTAACCAGCCAAGTGCCCCTTACCCTAGCTGCATCACAGCATGCTTATTTTAAGATCCAGATACTGGCGGTAAACATGTGCAGTCCATTTACCATGAAGTAACCATCAGCGAGGCACCAATAGTGAGGCTCACCCGCAATAAAAGGTCCAAAAACGGGTGATCAAAAAGCAGAATTAAATGGGCAGATTCCATTTTGCTCAATATGTTACATTTCAAAAGCTATATTTTAATTTGGACCCTCAGAAGGGGTCTCTATGCTCGAAGGAAGTGCTTGTGTAGCACTTGGAATGTGGAGTATATGAAATAAGGCTTTGCAACCAATCCTGTTGTTTTCTCTGAGACTCTCCTCATTTTCTACTTGCTGATTCAGTCATGTGATCATTGCTTTTCATCTTCACTGGAAAATGATCATTGTGTTATTTTCCCAAATATTAGCAACACACGCTGGAACTGCCATGGATTATTTTGGTAGGGCCTTGAAAGAAGGCACAGAATTGGCTGATGTAGTTTCTCCACACTTTTTATGGGGTTTTTCAGGATCTCATTGAGAGGCTAAACCATTGCATTCGCCTGACGCCACATTAGCACAATCCTTTTGTGAATGTGTAGGCTTGGAATATCGAGTCCCAAATCTCAACGGGACAGAATAGCGTTACAAAAATTGTAAGACACAAAATATAAAAACGTACGTTTCTATACAGCTATATATTTCACGGATACATAAATGTGTATTTAAGAATAATAAATCCTTACCTTTCTCTGTGCACTTACTTTTTCTAAATTTTGTCCCTCAATATTGCTGTGATATTTTGTCCTATTTCAATATTTCCTACTAGAAAGATTTGTCATGAAAGTTTGTTTTTCAGAAATCTTTGGAAGTCACAGCTATTCTCTGTGGTCCATGCCACATTTTACTGTGCAATGAATGCTGAGAACATCTCCTATTGACTAGGAATAGCTTTCAAGGTGATAGTCTACTATGTGATCTGCACAATTGGAAATATGTAGTATTGTTCATTAGTGCATGAGTGTATTTGCCAGAAACCTGATGCCATATCATTATGCCATTTAGTGCCTGCCAAGAGACACACAAATGGGTCCATTTGGCCATTTTCAAAATATTTGTCCCTTCAAACCTTCTTGCTGAGCAGTGTTTGCAGCTCGGGTACTAATGTATGGAGTTTCCAGAATAAGCCCTCATTTAGTCATTTATAGGTAAGTGGTAAGGGAAATTTTGTCAAAATATGGTGGACGTAGACTTGGTCACCCTGGAGGCCTCTGCATTGTATTTAGAAATTATATTCATGACAGACTGTTCTCTGTGGAATGTCTGCTAAATGTGTCTACTCCTGTGTGATTCTACCACTGCTTGGCAGATAAAAATAGTGAATGTCCGCATAACCTATTAAAAATGGAATGTCTGTCAATGTAGTCATGATATAAACTCCACCAAATCTGGGAAAGTAGAAATGAGTTAAATAGGCAAATGCCCCAATCTGAATCACACCGTGGGCTTCCAATACAGAAGGTCAGTTGACCTCCTGGCTGTCACTGCAGATCCCAAACGTTATGGAGACGCCCAATAATTACATCCCCTGTCAGGGTGAACCCTCAAATTCACTAGATTAACATGAGCTCAAGCCTCTGGTATCTATGGCACAGACCAGACAGGCTCAATTTAGGGCAATGTATAAATATTTATGCAATGTCATAACAGAAATAAAGTAAAAATGCAAAATGATCAAAACCTCACACTGAATTAAAAAATAGAATACAATCGAATAAACTAAATAGCCTACAAATGACATAAATCTGATAAGGGGAGCAGGTGATATGTGTTTTTAAAATATTTAAAGGAAACTAGTGCCAAAAAACACAAAGTGGCAATGATAGTCTATTATCGCGGTAGACCAGGACATAGGCTCCATTTCAGGCTGACTTGGAGTAATGCAGGTCAGACTGACCAACCATGTTGGTCCTGACCAGGGCCGGACTGGTCGTAGCGGGCACCAGGCAATCCCCCGGTGCGCCGCACGGGTGGGGGCCGGTTTTGGGCAGCATAGCTACAAAATCGGCCCTGTAACATAATCGTCCGAAAACCGGCCCTGGCAAAGAGTTCGGCGGCACCCCCGCAGCCGAGCACTTTGCCAGGGCCGGTTGTGGTTCCCAGTCCGGGCCTGGTCCTGACCAAAGATTTTACCTTCTGACTTAGTACTTTGAGTCCCAATCCACCACATAAGTACCCTTGGATTTTAGTAGAGGCACTTAGAGACTGACAAGTTTTCATGCAGAGGCCAACAGCAAGATCCAGTACAGGTCAAATTGCTGCTAGCCAGATTGGTAGTTGCAGGAAAAGGACTCTTGTAGCTTATTGTGTCCCTGTAGCTTTAACAGAAGGTCAACTTTATGGCCCTTGACGTCTACTACTTTGTCCTAGATACAAGAGGGAGCTAGTCAAATCCTTCCAGGCTCCTCTCAGGTCACAGACAGCAGGTCCAGTTCTCTACTCCTCTCCCTTAGGTCTAGGAGTGTTCTGAAGTGGGTGCCTGGAGATGCCCCATTTATGCTTGGCACGAACTAAAGTTGATCCTGGTGCCAACCCTACCCACTTTGGTCACACTAAACTTGGTCTCGGAGGGCCGGGTGGGGGGTGGGGAGTGTATTATGATAATCCTTGTACTCTCCCACATCTAACACTAAAATTCAGTTTGAGGCAGTCACTGTACCCACAATAAGCCCCTGAGACAGAAATCTATTAGAACAAAATCAGAGTTCTTCAGTACCCAGACAGTGGATACAGAAAGAAGCCTGGTAAAACAGACTTCTTCAGCACCCAGACCATAGATGCACAAGAATTATCTTGACAACTTGTTTCCATTCCTTTCAAGTGTGTCCACAGTGTTATATGTAAACCAAACAGACCTATCAAGCAGGATTTGACTCTCCAGCAGGATTTGACACTGTAATGTCAAAAAAGGATGCTCAAAGCCCCGCCCTTCTGCTGAGCTCAAATGAGTCATCATGGAACATTCAGATGGACCTGTCAATCACAGTGGCCTATTGTGTACCTCCTATTGGACCTGAAATCCTTGGTGTGATTTTCTTCCAATGTTTTGCCTTCCATCACGTTTTTGCTGACTTTGCTTTTGCTGGCCTTAGGACTCTGCACACTTTAACTTTACCACTGCTAACCAGTGATAAAGTGCATGTGCTCTCCCCTTTAAACATGGTAACGTTGGCTTATACCCAATTGGCCAATTTAATTTATTTTTAAGTCTATAGTAACGTGATACTACACATACCCATGGCCTGTAAATTAAATGCTACTAGTGGGCCTGCAGCACTTATTGTGCAACCCACGTAAGTAGCTCTTTCAACAGGTCCCAGTCCTGCCGTTGAAGCCTGCCATTTCAACCTGGCAAAATATACCTATGGCCAAGACTAAATCTCCCTTTTAAATACATATGTCACCTCTAGTGTAGGCCCTAAACAGCCTATAGAGCAGGGTGCAGTGCAGCCAAAACGTTGGCCATATAATTTCATGTTTTAAATGTTCTGGTAGTAAAAAACTCCTACATTTCTTTTTCACTACTGTGAGGCCTACCTCTCCCATAGGATAACATTGGGTTATTTTATTACATTTAATTAGTGCTAAATTTCAATTGCGAGCAGATGGGAATGTCAAGTTTGGTGTCTAAAGAAATATAATTTAAAAGCCTCTCATATGGTAAAGTTGTATTTGAAGTCACAAGTCTGAAAAAGTCACTTTTAGAAAGCTGAAATTTCCTTATCTTAACCATTAGGTGCCTGCAGCCTGTATCTTGGGTCATATGACTGGGTGCAGCTGGTAGTTGATATTGATCTAAGACAGTGAGACAAAATGGGAATAGGTGTTGGCAGGATGGGCCATCTCTGACTTGATCTTGGGGCGGAGCTGTCACTTACCAGACAAACCATCACAAAGACTCTGCCTGAGCACATTGTGTTTGCTACATGAGTATGGTTTCACCCCCCCCCCCCCCGAATCAGTAAGCCGAGTCCCTACAGCTCCTCTGAAGTGTTTTATGCCCTTTTCACATCTGCTTAAATGCTAATCCATGGCTGGGAGAAGTTGCAGAGCAAATACAGTTCGGGTGAAGGTAACTTCCTAAAATGTACTTTTTCTTAATAGTTATTAAAAATCCAACTTCAGAATCGAATTTTTAATAATTATTCAAAATAGTTGAATAATTATTTTTCTAGTTAGTCTCATTCCTGAGATACAGTATTAGGATTTAAATCTGTACTCTGGTTTTCTACATAGGACAGTTAGACCTGCCACAGTAAAGCGAAGTGTAACTTATGGGTGCTACTCATTGTAAGGACGTGTTAAGATTACATTGCTACCTGTCCTACTCATAATTACTATGCACCCGGCTACAAGGCCTACATAGGAGTGACCTTTTTAATATTTAAAAGGGAGGTGTTGACCTGTCAGGTTTATTTTGACATGTCGAATTGCAGTTTTTACAAGACTACAGTAAGGCTACACACGGCCAGCCAGAAGCCATGGTTGCATTACGACTGTGCTGGATGGCACATAGGTGCTGCAGATCACTAATGCATTTAACTTCCAGTCCCTGGATACATCTTGTACCATATACTAGAGACTTGCAGGTAAGTTAAATATACCAAGTAGAAGCATGGCAATTTGACAATGTTTAAAGTGAGTGGTGTGGACACTTTACTACTGCTCAGCAGGGATAAAGGGCAAAGAGTTCTACAGCCAGCAAAAACAGGAAAGGAGTACACCATGCAAAACATGGTCATTTCCTAAAGAAGTGTAAACCGTGCCAGAGTATAAAATATATTGTGTTATATTTGGTGTATTCTTTGTGTTTTTTGCATAGTAAATGCACAGGCTTTTTCTGTGGATCAAAATATACGGCAAGCATGTTTTGAAGTACTTTCTGAAGTGACCAAAAATACGTCCCTTGCTTGAGGGGAAACAAAGTTCGAAAGAGTAAAAAAGGGGGAGCATGTACTTTTTAACATTTTTAATGTTTATATGAGAACAAGAAAATAACAGGCTTAACACATATCCATAGTAAGGGAACATTAGAAAGAACAAGCATTGGCAGAATCACTTATTTTTGGTCTTAAAGCTGCAGTGAATGTGCACACATCCGTGGCAGCTATGTTTTAATGGATTTGTAAAAGATATCAAAATGCAGTCAAAGATAGCCACAGCAGATGCAAATGCATCCACTGCACCCATCTTTGAATGCATTGTGTTATGTTTTAACAAATCAAATTCAAAGATGGCTTCCTCGTATGTGAACTTATCCACAACAGCCATCTTTTAATGCATTTCCTGTTATTTTTAAATTATCCCAATAAAACATGGATGTGTGTGCATCTGCTGAGTTCATTGTTGAATTAGATTTTTTAAAAGAAACAAAACCCATTCCTAGATGCCCACCTCGCATGCATGTGCACAAGCAAGTGGCTTTTTTGGAATGGTCAAAAAATATTTTATGGTGGCTGCCAGTCAAGAGCTGAAAAAAATGCAACAAAGGGATTGGGGGCTTAGCATGGGATGAGTAAAGAGGAGAAAAAAAGAGGAAAAGGAAGAAAAGAAGAGGAGGGGCAGGAGGAATACAGAGATAAAGGGGATGAAAAAAGTGCCGACCATACACTGAAAGACAGGTCTTACTATTCAATCAAGACACTATGAGACCAAGATGCTCATGGGTAGGACAGTCACAATAAATGGGGTGCAAGCCATCCAATGGTAAGTAGGGACGTGAGATAGGCAACACATCTATCCAATAATAAGTAAGGGGCTGACCCAAATCCCACTCTAAGTTAATATGTTCTGCATTGGAAACAATCTGCAGCTATCTAAGACAGTGATGGATTGTCAGTGCCTCTACAACAATGTCTTAGAGATGGATGATACTGTATCTCACTCACTGAAATCTAAGGGCCTTCTTGATTAAGCAAGATTCCAAGAAAATCCAAAGGAAAGGAGAACGAGAAGAGTAAAACTGTTGGATGGAACACATCTTCCTTTGATATTGTGTTGTTTGAGTGATGACAAGAAGAATTCTTATAATAGTAAGGAGAGAATTCAGTAGATAGTTGACAATATCAAAAAGCTATTCTCTAAAGTCTGTAACATATACCTATCCACAAGGCCACCATAGCTTCAGGTTTAGCTCATTCTGTAATGTTATGCATTATGCATTGAATATAAAATAATATATTTTACTCAAGAAGTATACCCATTTTGGGACCTATTAGCAAGTTAGCATGTTACTACAGAACATGATGTAAAACAAAACAGTCCCAGTGAAGTAAAGATACTGCTGTTAATCTTACAGCATCTCAGAATTACTGAAACAAGAATACACCAATCTTCTATAGAAAATGTTGCAGGACAGTTCTATCACATCCTCAAGTGTAGGTAGAAACTTGGAGGATACCCAGTCACAGTGATGATGGAGTACCCTCTCCGCCAGACTGAAGCTCTGCATGCCTCATTTAGAGTCAGGAGGACCATCAGTATGTTGACGGCGGAGACTACTCTGTCTCTATCGCTGACAAACACCTCGGACGGCCCATCAGAGGTTTGGCTATTTGTCCGACAACCCTATTTAGAGTGGGCAGACAAGTGGGCAGTTTTCACTGTCTGTCACAGGAAAATGAAACCTGTAAAATTATCCCACGCCATGGGAGACAACGCCCCCTGAGGGAATGTTATTGTTTTTTGCTTTAAATAAAACCAAAAACGCTTTGGGATTTTTATTTTGAAAATAAAAACACATTGAACGTTTACTGCACAGCTTCATCCTGTTGACAGAGCTTTCTGTCAAATGTTCAATGCATTTACTTTAACCACTGTGATGGTGGATCCTGTAAATGCAAGAGATATCCACTGGGCGGACTGACATCTCAAAATATGGCAGACGGGTACTCCCTCAGGACGATGGGGTACTTAACTCTGACACCCTGATGGATTGAATATTGGTCCGCCAAGCTCTAAATCAGGTCCTAAGTCTTCTGTAAACTGTATAATGTTACAGCACAACCCACTAGTGAAGGATGCTTTTGTCTGAGATAACAAGTTTCAATAAACATCCATATGGAGCAATTTGGAAACACAGACGCCAGATATTTCCTTGTATACTAAAGGCCAAGCATGGCCCTTGTACATGAAAGTCCTGATTCACAAAGGAAGCTTAAACATTGGAGTAATTTACACTTTTGAGCTGGTTTACTACTTTTTGGCTGTTCTCAAAATCGTTGAATAAATTTACTCCAAAAGTGTAATTTACCTGTCTCTACCAGATTGAAGAGTCTGGAGGCTCTATTGCCAGGGATTTTCACGGAGGTAACTTACACTTTTGAGTCATTTACACATGTAATTTACTGTTACATTTTTGATTAACTATTCTCAAACTCTTAGTATATAGTTAATGTATTCCAAGCAATTCCAGGAAAGCTGGGAACAATATCCTCCATTTTGAAAAGGTACACAGGAAGTTGGATTATTCTAACAGTCTTTCACTATTGCTGGCAAAACTGTATTCATTAGGGAAGAGTCTTACCTTGGAATGCTTGTCAAGACGCTGCAAGCCAATTGCAGCGCATACCTTGGTGTAATTATGCCAGTAAAAAACTTTCTTTCAATCTCATCAGCCACCTGGTTAAACAATGAGCTTAAAACACTAAAATAAGGAGGCGGGCAGGTAGAAGCTAAATAGAGGAGACAGACTGCAGAGTAAAATGTACCTGCCTATATAGTTTCATGCCATTCATCAGGCCAAATGAGCTTTTGACATAATTCTATGGGCACACTTTCAGGCAGGCAGTCTCTGAACTGCTCACCGCTCCCCTCTCATTACAGCTTCAGTGGCCTCTGTAATGCCCTAGTACAACAGCAACCTGAAAATCACTTGTTTCATCAAATGAGCTGCCCATTAATCCACTCTTCAGCCACATGCTCGCACATTGTAAGTAAATGAAAGCCTTAAGATCCCGCAAATATCCCCTTGCACAGCTGGCTTCTCTCAGTATACTCTGAGCTATTTGCATACCTGTCAACTTGTCTAATACACACACCACTTAGGCAGGGGGTGACAGTCTGACTCCTACAAATTTTCCATCATTATACCCCTGCAGTAGTGCAATGCGTTTAAGAATAATAGGGTCACATATATCAAAATAGCAGTTTGCGATTACAAATAGCAATTTCTACTGAATCGCTATTTGGTATTCGCAAAATGCTATGTATGTAAAGAATCGCCAAAGATTTTATTATTCCTTATTATTACCTAATAGTGAATCGGAAAATAGCAAATCACTATTAGGTAATATCAGTAAATTCATTCGTATGGTCCGAAAAGCCCTTAGGTGCAAATGATTTTGCATTAGCTAATTTGCAATTACCTAATTGGTAATCGCAAGTTAGCGAATGCACAGCCAAAGCTGCCCAGGTGTCTAAGGCCCCCCTGAACCACCCCCCAAAAAATAAATGCGCACATGTAAAGTCAACACATGCCCTAGGCATGTGTGCACTATCTGGCACTTTGAAAAATTCAGTTTTGTGTATTTTTCAAAGTTTGCACATGGTTACCATCGACTTGAAGTCGATGGTAATTGCATTATCTTAAATGCACAGTTTGCATTGGAATATGCTTCATACATGTGCTTACAGAATCGCAAATTGCGATTCTCTATTTGCATTCGCAATTTTAGGTAATCGCAAAAAATTGTGATTCCCTAAAATTGTGACTACAAAGCCTTTCATACATCATTAAAGGCTATTTTGTATACGCAAACTGCCGGATTTTGCAATTTGCACCGTTTGCGAATGCAAAATTGTTTCATACATGTGACCTATAATGCTTAATCCAGGTTTGCTTTAGTAAGTGTGACTAGAGGACAGGTATCAAATAAGCATTTTGAAATTACCAGATAGCGATGTTTACTGAATAACTATTTGGTAATCACAAAATACTATGTATGTAAGCAATCCCCAAAGTTTTTGCGAATCTTCAATATTACCTAATAGCGATTCAGTAAATAGCGAATCGCTTTTAGGTGATATTACTCCATTCATTCCTATGGGCCAAAAGGCTCATAGGTGCGAATGGTTTTGCAATAGCTAATTTGCGCTTACCTAATTGGTAATCGCAAATTTGGTAATGCAAAGCCAAGGGTGCCCAGAGGCCGAAGGCCCCTCTGAAGCACCCCCAAAAAAATATGTAAAGCACATACATGCCCTAGGGCAGGGGTCTTCAAACTGTGGGGCGCGACCCCCAGGGGGGCCGTGGAGTGATGCAAAGGGGGTCGCGCCTTCCCAGTCACACTTCTACCCAGGCCCAAGGGCTTCAGCCCCCCCCCCCCACACTTCCCCTGTCCTGTGTCTCAGCCCGGGCTGCTGCAGTGAAACTTGAGCTGCTGGGGGCTCAGCTGGGCAGTGTCTGGATTCCTCCAGTGTTTTTCACAGGTCTTTAAAGACCATTTGCTTTTTAACATGCCTTTGTAAATTGGTTACAGAGGCTTAGGTTTTTTTGCTGGTTCCAGTACCCCCTGGGTCCCCACTGTGCCTATTCCTTACATTTGGATTTTACATTCACTGCCATAGTGTGAGAATGCATTTCATGGAAAGGAATACAAAGTTGGCTTCCTGGGGGCACCGTGTGTGAAAGTTTATTGTGCTTTTGAAGCACCTGCTGCAGCGTTTCTTTCCTCTGGCAATTACCAGGCCTCACATAAATGTCAAGATAACTTGTGTGATTAATTATCTTCCTGGAGAGAGATCAGAATTTTGTATAGTTGAGGTTTTGACTTAGGTGAAGTTAGTGCAGAGGGTTAATATGCCTGCTGCAAAGAACGTGTACCAAGTAGATTACAGAGTGTGTATGATGTGAAGAGATCAGCAGGTTACTGCTTTCAAAAGAGACATCCTTTTGTTACTTGCAATTTATAACTTAAAGTCCTAATATAGAATAGTGAGCTATTAACTTTCATCCTAGAACAGCATGCACACTACAAAGAATACATTATCAGACCATTGATTAATGTTGCAAAAAGGGTTAATTTGGCTAGAAATCAATTCTTATTATTAAAGGAAACTCCCAACTATGCAGTTTCTTTTTCGACTCGGAGTTTGTGCTTCTCCACACCAAGCACTCTTGAACTATACTGCCTACCAGTATGGATGCCATGTGACTCCTATACTTTTAGTCCTTTGGCTTATGTAACATTTCCTATACACTGATTTACACACTTATGATTGATTGTCTCTGTGTAATGTGTGTGTGATGCAAAGTGCTCGGACACCCTACACTGGTATGAGTGGCACTATATAACTAATTCAATGCATCTGAGAGTGTGGGGTTATGGAGACTTGGTCACTGTTAAAGGGTGCTAGTGAGAGAATCCGTGGTGGGGGTGGTCATTGGGGGGGCACCAACAAACATTGTCGCACAGGGCACCACCAGCACTAAAGCCAGCCCTGGGAAGTATGCACAGATAAGCGCTGAAAATACCGCTTTAGGTGACTGCTTTTTTTTGTACCGACTGGGCCATCAAAATAATCTGCTGGTAACCCTAACCATAGGACTGGAAGTTTGTTGCAGGATCAGCACATTATTTATTTCCTTCACCCTCGATCCCCGATTAATGGCGCAATAGTTTAACTTAGATCTTAAAGTCTACACCCCCGTCAATAACATGCTGAGTTACTTCATGGGTCTGGGAATGCACCCTGCATTCAGACAACTCATTCCTCATTCTCGCCCTTTATTGTCACGCTCACCTTGCACTCACAGTGATCACAATGCACTCACACTGATCACCATGCACTTGCACCATTCACCCGCTCACCTTGCACTCACAGTGATCACTCTGCACTCAAAATGCACTTGTCCTGCTCACACTATACCTCAACCTGCAGTCACACGAGTACACTACTCATCCTGCACTCATGTGACACTTCACTCACCTGTCCCCCTCACTACTCAATATGCAACTCACTCAAACAAGCCCATCAGTAATCATACATTCATTCATCCCATTCTGAACTTGCATCCGCACCCAAAATGAGAGAGGACAGCAAGGGAGTGAGAGAATTTGATTGAAGAGGTCAGGGATGAGGAGAAATGTGAATTGCCGAAGAGAAGTGTGGACACGCAAGAAGTGAGTGTGATCCAAAGGTGAGGGCTTCTGTTAGAACAAAGGGGAGATGTGAAAGAGGAATGGGGGGACTGGAGAGGTGTAAGATACAAATAGACAAAAATTTGAATGAAGAGACGAGGTGAATGAGAAGTGCTGAGGGGCACGGGAGGTGACAGGGCCAGAGAGGCCATGAGATAAATGTGAGAGACTGTTAGAGATGAGGGCAGTGAAAGGACAGAATGGCAAGAGGTGATTAAAGGTGAAGTGAGAGGTTGAATGGGGAGAGTTCAGAAGTTGTAAAAAGGGGTGAAAGAAAATGACCTGCAAAGTGAGAGAGGGATCCGGGGTTAGGAGAGGAGAGAGGGATGGAAGGGAGGGGGTGAGAGGAAAGCTGCATAGGTAAACGGCTTAACTCTACACAAAACCGCCAGGGTTTTAAGGGACCCCTGCTTCTTCCGGTCAGGGCCAGGTGAGCTTCTAATGTGGCAGCACGTATTGCTGCAGAGTGGAAGGCCCTTCACAAAGGTTGACTTGAAATCTTTCTGATGATAATTGCTGTATTTTGGTTATAAATGGGTACTCATTGGGTGAAATCTTTCCTCAGCGTTACTGTGTGTAACAAATATCAAAATAATGAAGCAATGCTATCCCAAAATACGCGGCATCACATAACCTCATTTACATTTTCATCCCACGCAATTTAGTCAACAGGTTTAGACATTTTTGTCAGGAGGGGGTCCTTACGCCTCAAAATGTTGACAGGGGGGTCTCGGCATCCAAAAGTTTGAAGACCTCTGCCCTAGGGGCATGTTTGTGCTACATGGCACTTTGAAAAATGCAGTTTTGAGCTTTTTTCAAAGTTTGCACATGGTTACCATCGACTTGAAGCCAATGGTAATTGCATTTTCCTAAATGTACAGTTTGCATTTGGAAAATGCTTCATACAGGTGCTTACAGAATCGCAAATTGCGATTCTCTGTTTGCATTCTCAATTTTAAGTAATCACAAAAAATTGCGATTACCTGATATTGCGATTACAAAGCCTTTTATACATCATGAAAGGCTATCTTGCATTCGCAACCGGCTGAATTTTACGATTCACACCATTTGCAAATGCAAAGATCTTTCGTACGATATATGGTAAGTGTGACCAGGCCTCATTTGGCTGCATTGTGAAAGAGTGTATGTCCCTGTGCACGAGCCATGAACATTTATGTTTTCATTCTCTTTCAGCAAATCATTAAAATGCATATGCTAGTTATGCTCCGTGTTTGCTAAATTTGTTAAATAACAATTTTCTAGCTTCCTAGCTAATGAAACTGTACAAGGCCATGTCTGTATTTTTGAATGTGTAGAAGCTGCTCATTGTGCAATGTTTCATTTTAGGTTTATTTCCTTGCTGTAGCTGAATCATGTAAACATTTATCCACACATAATCAATTGAAAGTAGACAGTGGCTAGTGTATTATGCAAACTAATAGTCAGATTGGTTGCTATGCAAAGTAAAGTTTTAGTACAGCTCATTTACATAATGTCATGCGATGAATTTGTGTTCTTTCTATTGTCTAAAAATATTATAACAAGATGTGTCATTTGGAAAGGTTACATCCTTTTCTTAGACTCTGAATGAGACAGACCTTATGTCAGTCTGCAGGCCACTTAGAGAGAGCCAGTTTATGCTAACTGCATAGCTATTGCTTTCTGTAATAATTACTTTGGTAAAAGGAATCAGTATTTGAATAACATTAGAGTCTCAAGTCTTTCTTTAATGTTAATATTTGTTTGGTTAATGACTTGTATGCGAGAGCTCTCCCTTTCAAGAAATATGACGCCCAAAGATTAACTAATCTGGGTGTGTCAAAACAACTAATAAAAAACAAAACCTGGATCCTGTCAACCATGACAAGTACACACCCATTACAGGCATGCCCAGCCATAAGTGAAGTTATCTCCGACTTCACCTAGATAAACATAGAATACTGATTATCCACCAGTCCATGTTTAGATTAATCCATAGAACTGAGACTGGTCTGTTGGACATCAAGGACAACATCAGAGGGAATGTGGACAAAGGTCATCATGTATTGTTTGTGATGCTCAACCTGTCTACAGTGTGCAATACTACTAATCATGACATTCTGTTGGACAAGCTGATGACAGTTTTTGGTATTTAAGAAGTGAAACTAATCTGGTCATGTTCCTTCTTGTACAACAGGTGGACCACGGTTAAACTCGGATCACTCCAGTACCAGAACACCAACATTGATTCTGTGGTTCCACAAAAGTCTCTTCTATTGACTAGTTTCTTTAACAATCATATCAATGGCTATGCAAAGTTCTGTTCTCAGAGGCCCCCAACCCACATGCAATTCCATAGATTAGACCAGAACCTAAAGATGTTTCAGTAGTGCTTAATAGTCAGTGGTTGCAGAATGGGCTCATCCCCACTCTTTTTTGGGGCCCGAGACTTACTTATTACTAGCATTTGACCCACAATAGGAGAGAGGCTGGCAGCAAAGTGGGAAAGGTAGAGAAAGACAGAAATATAGGGGCACGGAGAGTATTGTGGCGGATGAAAGAGAGAGAAGGTGGATTTCAGACTAGACAGCACTGGTATTCGGTAACACTTACATTTGACCACGGCCCTGACTGTCTTCTGAGAAAAAGTTTGAGACCTGGCACTTATTCATTTACAAATGAAGCACTGTCCTTCAGCATAAAGTATGCTTTATAATGGCGATTTCATTCTTTGAACTAGCGTTTCAGAGATGCTTTACTGTATAATGTGCTTAAAACACACATTTTCATTTATTTAATTGCTTTAGCTAATCTTTTGGCTGATAGGCCAGTTATAATTTACAAGCCTTAGTGTGCAATTCAAGGATCTCATCTGGGAGGGCCCAGAGCATATTAATAGTACAACCCTCTAGATAAGCTATTTTTCATTGAAAATACTAGCATATGGAAACATGGGCATTGACCTAGTCTCAATATTGTGAGTGAACCAAACAGTGTTATTCACAGGGGAGGGTGTGACACTATCAAGTCGTTATTGACGGGGTTAAGTCACTGCGGGCGCCCCGCCACCCTTGCTTAATAACTTCCTAGAAGTGATGTCCAATTTGGATAAGATTGCTATTGTTAACCTAGCACTTTAAAATTTGGGTATAATGCTCGTTTGTTTTAAAGATAATGAGCATCTCTATGGAATGGGTGGTAAAGATGCTTCTGGTGGTGATGATGGGTATATACCAAGGCAGTTAAGTCCTACCCTTTTGCAAGACAGGTCAAACTGCTTGTCAGTATAATGCAATATGCTAGGCCACCACTAGTGGTAAAATTAACATCTACAGTGAATGTATTTAAACTGGCAATAACTGCATTATGCCGGAAACAGCATTTCAGGATAAAATACTGGCCAAAAGGAATTTAACACCCAAAAAAGGATTCGCTTGGAGCTCATCTGAAAATATGTAAAACACTTAACTAATTTCCACAGATTGAAATTTTATTTATGTGGGGTTCAAACATTGAGGCATTGATGTATAAGTGTTATGTCCAGCAGAGACCAATGCCTTTCCTATCACATTCAAAGGTATTTTTACTGTCTTGTGATACATTTTAGCTTGTTTGCATTTGTTCAGGAGCTAAATATATTGAAATATACGCAACTCAGGCTGATTTTGCCACTCCTGGTAATAACCCAAGGTGCATAACACAAGCCAATGTGGCACAGAGGGTTCCCCAATCCGCCAGGGGGGTCTACTGGAGATTGGGATTGAAGGAGCAGCCTTCAATCTCTTGGCATCTTTACTCAGCAATAAAGCTCAGTCAGTCTCATTTAGAGACTTCACCTCGAGCTCTTTTTCTCTGCCAATGCTGGCTCCCGCAGAGGTCCTCATTGAGCCCCACATTGTTCAACATTTATGTGACTCCCCTGCCCGAATTGATCAGATCTTTTGGCTTTAACACAATATCTTATGTGGATGACACGCAAATAGTTGTTTCCATTCACACTAATGTAGACGAAGTAGCCATTAGATTTCAGAACTGCATGGCGATCAATTGCTAATTGAATGGAAAGCCAATGCTTAAAACTAAACTCCAATAAGACAGAGGCTTTTCTCTTTGGGTCAGATTTGTCTTTTTAGATTTCCTCCTGGTGGCCCTCTACGCTTAGCCCTTTGCCCACTCCATCCACCAATGTAAAAAATCTAGGAGTAATCTTTGATTCCAAATTAACGTTTAAAGACCAGACAAATCAGTTGATTTCCTCCTGCTTCGATCACTTAAAAATAGTTTACATTTTTTTTGCCATTCACCAATGCCGATCTTCTGATTGGAGTGGTTGTCTTTTTAGTGCTCTCTCGAATGGTTTACTGCAATGCCATCTATCTGGGTATGCAACAAGGGCTGCACAAAAATCTCCAGAGGCAGTAGTTTGCAGCAGTCCATCTTTGGAAAACATTAGAAAATATGAGTCTGCTGCTAAAGGGCTCAAGGAACTTCATTGGTTGCCTATCAAAAGCAGAGTTGCTTGTAAAGTGCTCTGTATGGCACACAAAGCCCTGCATGGAATAGGCCCAGGCTATCTGAAGGAATACATGCTATTGTACCAGGGCCGGACTGACCATAGTGG
This sequence comes from Triturus cristatus, assembly GCF_964204655.1. Classification (NCBI taxonomy): domain Eukaryota; kingdom Metazoa; phylum Chordata; class Amphibia; order Caudata; family Salamandridae; genus Triturus; species Triturus cristatus. The sequence goes on from NC_140582.1 coordinate 311,205,875, forward strand.
GCACCGGGCGTTTCCCCGGTAGGCTGCAAGGGTGGGGGCCTTTTTTGTTACCGGGGGGTCAGCAATATTGGCCCCCTTTAACAAAATCGGCCGAAACCAGCCCTCACAAACTGCTCAGCTGCACTTCCCCTCACCCCAGGGGGGAAGGGGGGGGGGGCCTGAGCAGTTTGCCAGGGCCGGTTTCTGTTCCCAGTCCGGCCCTGTATTGTACACTCCCAGAAGATGTTTGCGATCAGCTTCAGCTGAGACCATGCAAGTCTGTAAGATTTTTACAAAATTCTGGGGAGGTAGGAGTTTTGTGCATGCCATAGCTTTGCTGTGGAGTCAAATTTCACTGTACCTAAGGTCCCAATCTAACTTGATTGGTTTTCAAAAGCATTTAAAAACCTGGCTTTTCTCTTCCCCCTTGTAAAGATAACAGTTTTTAGTTATATTTCGAGCAATTCTGTAGTACAAAATCCAGCGCCATGATGCCTTCAGGAATTCGTCGCGCTCTACAAATATTAATCAAATCAAATAAATGTTTCAATGGGAGCCCTATTCATCCCAAGACCAATGGCTATCTGTGAGATATGAGAGACTCTGCCCTCTTATCACATTCATGTGGAGGCCCTACCCTTTTGTGTTATGCCTCTGAATAATAACCCTTGGCAATACTGGGCCCCAGCGGTATTTCCATATCTTTGGTGTTAATGCATAACTGAAATAATGTCGGCGGGCAAGTGCAGTTGAGCCTTAGTCCCAGCACACAGGTGATTTACCGCTGTCGGTGATTTTTATGTAATGAGCTTTATGTTGTGCTTTTTTATGACAATATTTAAGTGGAAGGACACAAGACTCAAACATGTGTTGCACTGTCTTTGTTTAATTTTTCTTCGACATTTGTAAACCAGAAAGCAAATGTTGCGTTTGAATCATTTAAAAAAAACAAAAAACCCTATTACTTATATATAGGGCCACATACAATAGGTTTTAGCAGAAGCTAACGGGGCATCAGGCCATTTGCAACTGATAAAGAGCCTTTTGGCATGTACTAACCCTATTTTTCGAGTCAGTAACCTATTTCCGGCTTGCAAAATCGGGTTTGCGAGTCGGTATTAGAAAGGGGCACGTCAAGGGCGTTCCTTCCTAATAGCGAGGGTATTAGGAAGGGTAATGCCAAGGGCATCCCTTCCTAATAGAGAGTCGCTGGGGGATGTGTGAATGTTCTGCAACCAGAATGAGGTCGAAAAACATTCACAGTTTACCGCGTACTTCAACTGGGTGATAAGTCAGTCACGGGACCCACTTTCCCTCTAGGAATGGCAGTAAAAGCGTAGACTACTCTTAAAAAGTGAAAACGAAACATTTAATTTTGTCTTTTTCAAACGCATCCCGTTTTTCCTGGCAAGGATGGCTATTTCTGAGACCATTTTTAAAAAAAAGGTATTTTAGGCACCATTTGACTTATATATTTGTGTCGTCTTACTTATTTTAAGAATTGAAATAAATTGTTAAAAAAATGACTCTGTATCAACAAGCATCGGCAAAGCCAATAGGTCCTGGACTTAATGTGCGAAAGCAGCAGAACACAGGCTTTCACAGATGCAGTATACATTGTTCCCTATTGATTTCTGACTTTATGACCTAACTGTACATGCACAGAATTGACCAAAAAGCAAGTTACAACAAAGTAGCAAACAGCATTCAATGCAGTAAGAACCTTCCCAACCAAGAGACTAGTGTCAGTGGGAGTGTACATCTTGCCTTCCCGTTCACACAAACTTTCTCTGAAGGAACCTGCTTCCATAGTTCTAAGATATGTTAGAATCTATCCAAGTCCCTGTTCCTTTGAACAGGACATAGCTCTTTTTGTAAAAAAAATAATCCACAACTGATGTTAAAACGGAGTTGTTGCTCAGGCTCCTGTGGACACACCACGTTTGAAGTGTCTCTGAAATGTAAAGAAAGCAAAAAAACACTTTTGGAATGCAGGGATATCTGTTTTGCATTGATCCATAGAAATAATAATGCAATTTAGTCTACACAATAATGTTCTTTATCTAGAAATGTGCTTACTGTGAAGGTCATGCATCAATTTCGTCCTACCTATATACTTTGATGCTGAACATCTTTTCTGACTCCATGACCTTACCGTATATGGCTCACTAGTTCCAAGGTTAGTGTATCTCCCTTTTATATGTAAACTTCTGAAACCCCAGTATGGTTTGAGGTTTGCTATCTAAGAACTAAATACATCAATGACAAGGTTGTCTTCTGGATGTGGTGCATGTGTAAAATACAGCAGGATATCTTATAACTGAGCACTATGAAATCATCTAAACCTGCCGCTTCAATCCCATTCATTGAGCACAACAGATTAGACAATAAATTAAAGCAAACTTAAATATAGGTTGGTGTAAAACAGGCTTCTCCAAGCAGTAGATCTTGAGCTAACGGTAGCTCTCCAGCTACCTGTGAGTAGCTCTCCTGTGTGCAACCCAGTCTACCACATTAGACGCTTGTGCTCAGTTGAAGTATTATATTTAATCCAAAATTCAAAGCCGTGTAATTGAGAAGAAAATGCAACTATTTTCAGATCTCATAAACTGATTTTTTGAGAAAAATGGTTGAATTTCCAAAATATATTTAAAACTGACATTTTAGTGATAAATCATGTGGCATTGGGGAGCCTTATTGCTAATAATATTACCTATGCCTGGTGCATTGCAGCTATGGCTGTTATGTATTACCCGCGTAGAGGTATTCCACATTGACAAAGTCGTTTTAGGTTTCGCCTGCACAGCACTTGAGCTGTGCTTGAGAAATCTATTGTTTTTAATATAAATTTAAAAGGGACTTAAATTCCGCCTCCTCTCTTTCCTGCATTCTTGTTAGTTCATGTGTGTGCTACTTATGTTTCCTCTATTTCTATGGGCTGTGGCATATTTTCCTGCATTTACCAATGCTTGTTCCTCGTCTGCTTCTCTTAGCAGTTTCCTGTAGCCGAAATACTGTTAACATCCACTTTGGTGGAACAATTTTTTCATAAATTTTTGCCTCTTTTTGCTTTTTACTCTTGCAGCATATTTATATAACAATTTATCCCCTGGAGAGATTAAGTGATTAACACCGCCGAGACTCAAACTGGGTTCCCCAGCTCCCAACTTAGCAGCTCTGGCCACATGCGCCACATATTCTCCAGTTCTGTGTTATTTGTCAGGGAGCTCTTTTCTTCTTCCGGACGATGATTGATGAAAACAGTTCTTTATTCATCACATAGGCGAAACCGATGCATTACCAATGCTTGTTTTACATTACTGCTGGCAACCTTACCAAATGAACAGAGAATCACTGCTGGTAATCTTGCATTTGGTGGCCACTAATGTAATCTTTTCTAATGCTGTCACAATTACAACTCTAATATTAGTAGCTCACAATGATTTTAATTGAACATAAGTAGCTCTTATTACAGAAAAGGTCGGAGACTCCTTGTAAAACAACCCATGTCCATCAGATCTTTTACTACACTCTTTAGCCTCATGGATACACACACCTCTAATAATGTATCTCACTCTTACTGCCGCACAAAGACCCATGTGCAACTCCGCCAGTGCACCTTCTTCCCACCATCCTACGCACCATGCATTTATTTATTTATTTCGTTATTTAGTGTTTTATATAGCGCGAATAAGACCCAGAAATGGGTATCAGAGTGCTTCACATATATAGCATTGTAGTTTTAAACAGTACAATTGAAACCTTTAAGTAGTTGTAGTTGTCTCAATAAAAATGTAAAACAAGGAAAAACATTTGCACAATCACTAATTCAATTAGAAAGAGCCGAGGTTATTAACTTATAATACATTTGTACTTGTTCTGGGTATTCACAATGGGGAAAGTAGATGTAGCAGTCCTCAAGCAGAAATCTCAGTGCGAGTAAGGACAAACGGGGGCGCCTAGTAATAGAGTGAAGCGCTCCATCTAGAGTCTTGTAACTGATGAGCTTACAGAGAGAGTTACTCAGCAGGCTTGAGTGTGAAGAGTGATTGTCTGAATGGGGCTTTTAGAACATGGAGTGAACGGGCTGCTGTGGACTACGGGAGGAATTTGCTCATTAGGAAGAACGTAGCTTCTTTTTTGAATATTGAAGTAGATGAGATTTTTCTGATGCTTGGTGGGAGCGAGTTCCATATTCTTGGTACAGCTCCAGAGACGGCTCTGTCGTATGTGTTTTTTCTTACAGAAGAGTGGCGGTTTTAGAAGAAGCGTACCGGCACTCCGTGAGAGTTTGCTTCCTCCAGAGATTGACATTTTCTGTGCTAGGTACAGTGGAGTTTTGTGATAGATCGCTTTATGAGTGATGCAGGCCATCTTTAGTTGGATTCTTGCTTCATAAGGCAGCCAGTTGAGCTTTCAGGGTGAAGTGGTCAATTTTTTATGATACTGTTAAGAGTCTTGCGGCTGCATTAAGACAGGCTTTAAGCGGGCTGTTGAGACTTTGGGTAGTCCTGATAAAGTAGTACATTCAACATCTACATGGCCACCCTCACCGCCATCGTCAGACAGCATGGGCTCAGTATAGTATCCTACACCAATGACACCCAGCTCATCCTCTCCCTCACAAAGAACCCCGAAGACACCAGACTCAGCTTCCAGGAAGGAATGAAAGACATTGCAGCCTGGATGAGCAACAGCTGCCTAAAGCTCAACTCGGAGAAGACAGAGGTCCTCGTCCTTGGACCCTCCCCCACCCCTTGGGACAACACCTCGTGGCACTCCCCCCTCAGAAACCCACCCACCCCAAAGGATCACGCCCGGAACCTCGGCATTATTCTTGACTCCACCCTCACCAAGACTCGCTAGATCAATGCCGTCGCCTCCACCTGCTTCAACTCCCTCCACATCCTCCGCAAGACTCTCAAGTGGATCCCCCCCGAAAGCTAGAAAGACCATCACCCACGCACTCATAACCAGCAGACTGGACTACGGTAACACCCTCTATCCTGGAATCAACAAACCCCTACTACACAAACTCCAGACCATCCAGAACACCGCAGCCAAACTCATCCTTGGCACCCCACAACATGAGCACATGACCCAGCACCTGCAAGACCTCCACTGGCTCCCCATTGAGAAGAAAGTAACCTTCAAGCTTCTCACCCACGCCTACAAATCCCTCAACAACATCGGACCAAAATACTTCAACGAAAGAGTCTCTTTTCACGTACCCAAAAGAAACATCCGCTCCACCGACCTCACCCTTGCAGAGACCCCACACAACTGCAGAACCAGAGCAGGTGGAAGAGCCTTCTCGTACGTCGAGGCCAAGGCCTGGAACGAGCTCCCAGTCAACATCAGATGCTCCCCTACCCTGCACACCTTCAGGAAGAGCCTCAAGACCTGGCTGTTCGGCTGACCCGGAGCTGCACCCCCAGCACCTTGAGACCTTCACGGGTGAGTAGCGTGCTTTAAAAGCCCCTGATTGATTGATATTCAAGTTTTGATATAACCAATGACTGAACTGCAGTTTTGAGGTCTAGTGGTTCGATGTAAGGTTTCATTTTTCTAAGATAGCTGAGTGGAAAACGGGCATTTTTAGCCATCAAGTTGATGTGAGATTGCATATTAAGGCTCTTGTCTAGAGTGATTCCCAGTGACTTGGTAGAGTCCACCAGGATCGGAGTGCAGTTCAGTGCTGTGATCAGCTTGGTCCAATCCTTCCTCACCGTGGAGTTTTTCTGGGAGGAGATTAGAAGAAATTCGGTTTTACAAGAGTTTAGCTTAAGGTGATTGTTTGTTAGCCATTGGATGGTCTTTTTAAATGCTTGGTTCATCGTCTTAATCTCTTCTAGGGAAGTGATCTTAATATATAGCTGAGGGAGTCCATTTGCATATGTCTATTATCCAATGCATCTACTATGTCAATAACTGAAAACATATTTCACCACCCATATTTTTTAATCTGTTGCAAGGAGAGTTTTGGTAGTATACACACTTTTCATAAACATTAGTATACATTACACCATCTGCATTTCTGAACATTAGGGACAGGCAAATGTATGTATTCTAGTGTTCCAAATCAAATAAAGGAATTACTGGAAAGAAAAATTAAAAACACCATTCTTTGAAGGAGTGTTGTGTTAAGGTATATAAATATACATGTAGGTTAGTGTAGCTGTGGACATCCCATAATGCTCTCAAACACACAAATGCATTCTGAAGTCTAAAGTTAATGAAAGAAAGGGATGGGGAACGTGCTGGGACAGGAAAACAGCAACACATTCCTCATGACTGCCCTCCTCATATCTGTGCTTTTGTCAGAGTAAACCAACATCGTAAATTATCTACTTATCTAAGACATTTTAACAGCACTGCCATGTATGAGCCCGCAAATGGTCAAGCTCAATCCCATTGTAAAGTTTATACTATATGGGTGGTAGTGAGCCTTCCTTCTAAAGGCAGCAATACTACTGCTGGCTCAGGCATCTAGATGAACTGCATACAACTTCTGTCCAATCAAAACAGGCACTTGTATCCACCATGTGGACAAATCCAAAACCCCTGTCCATAGTACTATGAAAAACTCTTTTTTTAGGTTGATCACATAAGATCTGGTGGCAGCTGCGTTGCAAGCCGGACCTAAAACTGTGTAGCCACACCTGAATTTTACACTTTACCTCATTGAGAAAAAACTTTCCTCTAACAATTTGTTGATTGATGGTATGGATGGTGGTGCACAAAAACTGACACTTTGTGTCCAACCCATTTCCAAAAAAGGCATAACAAGCTGAATGGAAGCTAAACTAGCTTCTGCATCTGTTGCTAAGATGATTCCCCAGTATCAGACTGCATCCTTACCACTTTTTCCTGGTAAGGACGTGGGTACTCATATTCTGTTTTCAAAGAAATGAGGGACCGCTGCACATGAGGTCGCTGGAATTCGAGATCTGGTTTTTACACCATTTCCTTTTTAATAATCTGCAGGAAACGAACAAGCATCGTCTTTCCTTCTACTATTTTTTTGTTACAGTAGTTTTGAAAAATTAAATGGAAAGAACATACTTTAAGCCGTTTAACACATCACTTAATTTTAAATGGATTGACTAACTAATGACACCCGACTTCCACATCTGTTTCCTCTGATTATACCGTTTGTCTTGTGCATTTTAAAAACTGAATATAGGAATGTTTTGGAATTCATTGGAGTATAATTTTAGAGTGGGGAGTTATTTGCAAATAAATTCCATGATTAAAATGCCCTGTTGTACACCACAATGGATTAAAAGACTTCCAAAACAGATGGCATCTGAAATTATTAAATTCTTTCTCTTTAGATCTACCATGCCAATTTTTGTTTGTTTCCTAGTCCTTCATCTTGCATGACAACACAATAGCTTTCAATGTATTTGTTTTGCGAGTGATATTGTTAAAATACATTTTGACCTGATATAATTCACTATACAGAAATTGCATAGCAAAGCTATTACTTAATCACTGATATCATCCATAAAATGTTCATTCAAATATTGAATTGAGCAAGACACTACTTCTTCACAATGTAGAGCTCGTTCAGCAAACTAACAATTCATACCTGGGCCAATTCACACATGGACACCTGGCCTGCCACTTGCCTGTTGCCTCCAGTTCCAAATTGTTCCAGCCTGATCCAGTGACAACACCATTGCCTGGGTTGTCCAGCCCAGGTTTTCCTGCTCAACCTTCTTCCTGCCAACAAAAGCTCGCCCACTCCAGGACCTACTTAATGCAGCCCACAGTGCGACCTCGCCACTAGCTCTGAACGATCACCAGAGACAGGTCCGTCTGGGCGACTCTGTGTCTGGATTGCGCCCAGCGCCATGACCCCTGGCCCTCCCATCCACTGAAAATACACAATTGCCGTGCTCTATACGCCGGGCACCACAACAAACACTGCCACCACACCACCCTGTGCTCCACGGTAGGACCTTTCAGCTGCACTGACTGCCACATCACCTGCCACAGCACACACACCAGCTCATCAACCAACCCCATCCCAAACACACCACACACATAACCTGAACAAAAACACCAACTCACATGCACCCTTCTCATCACATGCTTACTATGCAAACACACTACAGAGATTTTCGTCCTCATCTCCACCCTCACGCTTGATGTCTTTCATCCTCACTGAGAACTGGCTCAACCCCACTTCATGACATCGCCACCTCAGGACCCGATAAATAAAAGATCACCCACCACGATCTCATTAACAAACCTGGGGAAGTGATCACCATCATACACAAGAAATCCATCCAATGCACCACCACAAATGAAGACATCACCTGAGCCATAGAAGACTTCAACTTCCGACTCCAAACAGACTGCAAAGCCTCCATCAGGGGCACACATTGGACCCACCCAACTCATTCACGACCCCACGCACACCACAGGCTAGAACCTGTCTTCACCTCCAGGGACCACATCAGATACAGTACACCATGGAACTCACCTGGATTGACCACTCCTTCATCCACTTCTACATCACCAGCTCACAGACCTCTGACCCCAGTCTGCCCAATGATCCCCACTGCAGCTGGAGCAAAGTCTCAAATGAGACATGGATCAACGCCCTCGACACCACTCAAACCATCTCACTGAACAACCTAGACCAGAACATCAGAAACTAAAACAATTGTATCACCACCTGCGCCGACAGCATCACTCCCATTGGTAACAACACCCAGAGAAGGTCCACCAAGAGGGCTAAGTGGTATACTGAAGACCTCAAAAATGCTAAATGACTCTGTACACAAAGGGAATCGAGATGGCGCACCAGCAAGGACACGACCAACAAGACCACCTTCAGGACAGCCCTCAACCTCTACCACAAACTGTTGGGAAAACCAAAGAAAAAGGACTTAGTCTCACGCATTGACTCAAGCTCCAATAACAGCAATGAACTCTTTCACATGGTCAAAGAATTCTCCAACCCCTCAGTTGTAACAAACAACATTACCCCCTCACAGGAACTCTGAAACAATGCAAACTTCTTCCATGACAAGATTGTCAACATTTAGAGAAACTTCAAACCCCAGTCCAAGGGCACCAACTTCTTCAAGAAACACAATGACCCTGCTACCACCACAGACATTTGATTAATCAAATGGAGCCAGCTCTCCCCACAGGACACCACCTCCATCATTAACTTGGCATCTGACCAATCCTCTCACCACATTTTCAACCTAGGCGAAGCCAGAATCAGCTACGTACTCACCACCTTGTTCAACACCTCAGTTGCCATGGCCACCTTCCCCAAGGACTGGAAACACACAGAAGCCAATGCCATACTGACGAAACCATCGGCAAACCCCAAAGAACTCAACAACTGCAGACCGATCTCCCTGATCCCAAACCCGGCAAAAGTATTAAAAAAAGACACCAAGCAACAACTCTCCTCACATCTGGTATGGAATCTCCTACTCAACTCCTCCCAAACAAAATTCCTCAGCAACCACAGCACTGAGACAGCCCTCATTGCGGCTACCGACAACATCTGAGCCCTACTCAACCAAGGATAGACTGTGGCTCTTATCCTCCTAGACCTCTCGGCAGCATTTGATATGATCTCCCACCACACACTCATCTCAAGGCTGCACAACATAGGCATCTAAGGAGTTGCTCTCAGATGGCTCTCCTCTTTCCTCACCGGAAGAAAGCAAAATTTCTGCCTTCCCCACTCAGCTTCGAACCCAAGGAATTCATGTGTGGAGTACCCAAAGGATCCTGGCTCAGTCCCACCCTCTTCAACACTTATATGACACCTCTGGTCAGCATCACCAAAATCCAGAGACTCAACATTATATCCTAAGCCGACACACAACTCATCCTCTCTCTTTCCGAAGACAAGACCAACACCAAGACCAATTTCCACAACAGCATGACAGACGTCGCCAACTGGATGAAAGACAACTGCCTAAAGCTCAACATGGACAACACAGAGGTACTGATTTTCAGAAACAAAAGCTCTCCATGGGATGCATCCTGGTAGCCTTCAGCACTCTAACCGACTCCTACCTCCACTGACCACGTAAAGGAACCTAGGTATCATGCTGGAAAACAAGCTAACCATGACGACTCATGTCAACTCTGTCTCCTCTTTCTGCTTCTTTTATCCTCTTTCTGCTTTGTAAGAAATTCACATGGCGACCCCAAAGCTCAAGACACACCATCACCCAGGCCCTCATCTCCAGCCAAATGTACTATGGCAACGCTCTCTACATAGGGATTGCAGCTCTCCTCCTCCAACAACTACAGACCATGCAGAATGCCACAGCCAGACTCGCCTTGGATCTCCCTAGACGAACCCACTTCACCCCCTACCTCAGGGAACTTCACTGGTTCCCTATACAGAAAAGATACCAGTTCAACCTCCCGACCCATGCATATAAGGCCCTACACAACTGCAGACCCGCTAACTTGAACCACTGCCTCAACTTCGATCAGCCCACCAGACAACTCTGCTCCACGTCCCTTTCTCCAACCCTCGTCCCCCACATCCGACATAACAGATGTAGAGGTCACTCCTTCTCCTACCTAGCAGCGAAGACATGGAACGAGCTACACTTTCATTTACGGACCTACACATCTCTTCCAGAGTTCCGAAAGTGCCTGAAGACCCGGCTATTCGGATAATCAACTGGACCCCTGCCAGTGTCTGGCTACCCTCATGGGTAACAAGTAGCGCTCTACAAATCTATTGATTGACTCATTGAGATTTGTAACTTTCCTAAAATGAATCAATTCAACCTACCATTCATGACACAGGAGAGCAATCCCTCCAGGTCAGAAGAATTATAAACTACTGGAATGTAGTGTTTAGATTTCTGCTTTAGCCAGTCTACAGTTTACAAGTATTTCAATTATCAGTTTCAACATACCCAGGGTGTAGCTACTACTGGTGCAGCAGGTGCATTGGCACCGAAGCCCAGGGCCCTGACCATCCCTGATAATTGCTGAATTTACTACCCCAACAGCAATCAAAAGCACTATTCTCCATGCTTGCACCAAGGTGAATGGCATTTTTGTTACGCTACTGAGGATGTGCTACTCAAGGTAGCAAATTCAGCCCATGCTTAATAACGTTTCGTAAGGCCACCTACACCACACAGCTTGAATCAAAAGATAGCCTCAATTTCATTTTAAAGGACCACCTATGCAGAGCTAAATTGTGTTACAAAGCACCCATACAAACTTCAGTGATTGAGATCCTACATGTGTAACATTGCCATCTTCAGTATTTCTAAAGAATTGCCCTGTTCCATTCTCTGCAGATTTCCCTGTTCTCACAGTTTCATTTACAATGCCAGTGCTTGAAGAAACAACATTTTTGTGAATGCACTTGTGTAGGAGAGTAGGATCTGCTTCTTATAGTTACCCCCACTTTTTGCTGATGTATCACTGTTTTCAACTTAGTCTGGCTGGGATCCTGCTATCCAGTACCCCAGCCTAGCTGCTTTCTCTCTAAAGTGATTGCATGTACTTTAGGTACACTTCAGATTGGATTCTGGGGAACCCTTATAAGTCCCTAGTTTATGGTATACTATATACCCAGGGCATAGGTACCACAGTGGCCTCTCAGGGGCTGCACTATGTATTATGCCACCCCTGGGAGACCATTCAAAATGACACAACAGGTCTGCTACAGCAGCCTGTGTAAGGTGGTGTATTCACCCCTTACTTAGATATAGGTTCAGTATATCTATCCTAATCACTGCACATATAAAGCTATCAGTCACCCCTATGGCAGGCCTTATCAATCCTGAAGGCAGGGTGCTGGGTTTTATGTGAGAGGGTGCCCATGCATGAGCAGAGCCCCTCTGCAGCTTTTGGAACCTATATTCCGGGGTTGTTTGTGATGCAGCCAACCATATATACTTAAGTGCATTATAATCTCGCTGTAAATGCTAACTTTAAAACGGCTGCATGGAAACATGTCGTGTTTGGTGTCAAACACCTTGGAATCATATCTCCCACACCAGTAACTGGTGTGGGAGGTATGATTCCACCCTACTAGAGGGAGAAATATGACAGCACCGGTACACCCGGTACCAGCTTTACAAACCCTGGCATCACAAAATTGATGCTGCCAGCCACAGACACGAGTCTGCCCTCCTGCTGTTGGACGAAAAGCCAGCAGGGGATGGCTGTGCAATAGGCTTCCTGTCACAGGGAGGTATGACCACCTCCCAGACAGGCTTTAGTGTATTGGGGCTGGGTGGGTGCACTCTGAGAGTGCTTTGAGGTCTGCACTGGGGGCACATTTGGTGTCCCTGTGCATAGTCCGGCTCAAACCGGTTGCAGGGGCTCCCAGCCCCTGCTCTGGTGTGAAACTAGACAAAGGACATGGGTGTAGCCACCCCTCTGTCCTGACCCACCCATAGGTGGGTCCCCAGAGATTGTCCCACACCTTCCTTGGGTATAAAGTAGGAACCCCTGGCTACAGGACTTTAGATTTACCTGGCCGAAACTCTGCTACAGAATCCAAGTACTTTAACTATCTACACCTCGTTGAATGTCCGAAGAATCTCCCTTGGAGTAAAGGAGTTACTCCCCTGCAAGGCAGGCACCAAAGACGCATCTGACCAGTTTGCATCTACGCAGCTCCTGAAGGGCTCCAAAGATTTTGCAACACAGGAGGCGGGATCCTAAGCTTCCCTGAGGCCGACCAGTGCTCTCAGCAAACCTGAGACCGCAACCCTCGTAGGGACCGTGCAACCTGAACCCCTGGACACCGTGCACATTTGCAGCAGCATATGCTTTTTGGCAATCCCTGAGGCAGTGGTTCGGGCTAATTGTAGTCCCGACCCCGAGCAGTGATTCCACCGAAGATTACTGGCCTACACTCCACGAGTGTTCCGTGGGCTGGTATTTTGTGTTTCCTATCGAGGTCCCTTTGCGATCCTTGGACCGTCAACCTGTGGGTCTCTGAGAAGGGTACTTTAACTTTCAGTGGGCTTTCCTGGTTGCTCCAGATATGCCTTGACTCTCCATCAAGTGGGGAGTCCTCAGGACCTTGCTGGTCCACACCGAGGCATCTTTTCTCTGACCGCATGGGTTGCAGTTGCCAAGGATTGCTGGTCTCCAATCCGGACACTGACCCCCCAGCACTCGACATCCTTCGTGGGACAGCTCGACTGCGGACTTTGGTTGTCATCGGCGTCTCCTGGTCCCCGTGGCTGCAGAATCAAGCTTCACCTCATCTCACCTGAAACACCCGACATCGTCTACCGAGCCCCTGGTCACCCTGAAGTGACCCAGATTCTGTCCCCTCTGCTTTCAGGTTCTTCTCAGCTCCGATCAAGGCTTGGATTACACCAGACACTTCTCATCTTCCCAGAAGCAGCACTTTGCAGCATCACGCCATTGAAAACGACGAAGATTCCCGACACCATTTGACACCTATGCACCCGGCTTCTCTGGGTTAGGTAACACGAGTACTCCGGTGCTCACATGGGTGCTGGCCTTAGAACCTTCTAAGTTTGAAAGGGTGTGCAAAAAGTCCTCTCCTAAGTGTCCTTAGTCTTTGAAATTCCAACTGTGACTTTCTCATAGGATTGTATGGAGCTCGCGGCTGTGTTCTCACACTGCACGTGTCCCCTGTGGGTCCTCTGTGTCACTACCTTGGGTGGTTCCTTGGGGTCCCAGAGATTCTACATGCTCAAGGCACTGTGTCTAGTCAAGTCTGGGTTGTTATACCACTTTCTTAATATATGGTTTGGTCTCCCCCTGGGGCCCACTGTTGATTGTGCTATTTACTGTCGTTCTGGAGCTTTAATATTGTCGTTCTAGTGCTTTAATATTGTGTATCTTGTTCTCTAATCTCATAAAGAGGTTAGTAGGGAGTGTTTAGAAATAAATATATATATTTTATATATACCTTGTGTGGTTCTACTTTCATTTGGTCATTCAGGACGTTATGATCTGGTAAACCAAGCTGCTTTACATTCCTTCGAGACTTAGCCTGAAGGCTGCTCTCCATAGCTACCACTAGGATAGCTTTCAATAAAGGTTGTCTTTAACCTAATCATCAATAAGGGTTGTTTGGACTGGTGCAAGGTGTCCACTATAACTAGTGGACAGCATATACCAGGCCAACTTCTCACAACTTACAGCAATTACGGCTCAGTGCAACAATACACACTTGTCGTGCCACTTGGTGTCGTCTTATCCAAAATCTAGTTCCTACGTCAACGTCTGCACTAATTAAATATAACTTCTTTTCTGGTCTGATATATATTCACAGGAGCATTTATTTCATAATAAAAAGCGACGTGAGCCCATTAGACCTGAGATGGAGTAAGTCATTCAAACATTGAGTCTGCCATTACTTGAGAGAAATTGCTCCTCCTTTCAATTGTAAATGTAAATAAACACTGTTGGACTTGGCCCTTTTTGCAGGGTCATCCCTGAACTTTTTGCCTTCCTCCTGTATTTTCTCTGACCTGTTTTTGTTGGTTTTATGACTCTGGGCACTTTACTACTGCTGATCAGTGCTAAAGTGCATATGCTCTCCCCATTGTAAAGTATTGTATTGGATTAGTGTCTCCATGATTGGTTCATTTGATTTACCTGTCAGACCCTAGTACAGTGCACCATGTGTGCCCAGGGCTTGTAAATCAAATGCTGCTGGTGGGCTTGCAGCACTGGTTGTGCCACCCACAGAAGCAGCCTGTAAAGTGTGTCTCAGGCCTGCCATTGCAGAGCCTGTGTGCAGTCTAGTACTGCCATGCTGACTTGGTAAAGTGCACCCACTTGCCAGTCCCTAAACCTTCCCTTTTCTTCATATCAGACACCCCTAAGGTAGGCCCAAGGGCAGGGTGCATTGTAAGTATAAGGTAGGACATGTCCTGGTGTGTGTGGCATGTCCTAATAGTGAATAACAGCCATTTTCGTTTTTCACTATTGCAAGGCTAGCGGTCCCCATAGGCCAGAATGGGCAGTTTGATTATAACACCTTATAATCCTAACTGACCCAGGGAACATGGTAGAAATTCGAATTTAGTATGCCTGAACTCGGAATGATAAAATACATATTTTAGTAAAGTTGGTTTTAACATTCTGTGTTTGAAAATACCACTTTTAGAAAGCAGGTATTTTCTTACCTAACCTTCTAGCCTGCCTCTGCTAGCTTGTGTATTGTGTGTCTGGTTTTGTGAGTGACAGGGGCTGGGGGATTTCAGGAGACAGGGTGAGTCAGCACAGGGCTGAATAGACCTATCTGCATGTAGAGTGGTGGGAGGAGATAGCACCTGGGTATGAATAGGGCTGTGCCTGCCTTTCACAATGCTGGCTCCACCTCCTGTGGTGCGTCTGATGACCCTGGCCCACACTGTCAAAGAAAAGAAGGAGTCCTGTAAACAAAGTGCTCCAGGACTGAGCAGAACTGGTGCGGACTAGCTACAGGCCCCTCTGCCTTCAGAGGACAAAGGATTTAGTAGTATAAATATGGGGACCCAACCCCAAGACTTTAGAACACTTCTGGAACAACAAGACGAACCTCTGCCAAAGAGAAGCACCAAAGGAAGCTGTAGGTGTTGGACTGCCCCCCTGCCAGTGTACTGTGTTGCTGGGTTGGCCTACAGTGGTGTCTTCAGTGCCAAGGAGAGGAGAAGGACCTTTTAAAGAACTTTCATCATCTTACAGAATATTACTCCAAGGGCTTGATTTGAGCATGCCTCCTGACCGAAGTCTCAGGGATACCAGACTTCACCCCTTATGTTGCCTGCATCTAGAACTTGCTGTTCTAGCTGCTACAGAAGGAATTTTGCAACAGAGACGCCGGCGAGCGACGCCGTCTTCTGCATCGAAGCCATGAGCGCTGCTCCGACTTGCAACATAGACTCGACGCCGGCCGCCGGGCCACATCGACGCCAGTGAATGACATCGTAAGCCTGCCATAGCCATTAATGCTGCTGCGACACCGGCCCGACGCCTGCTGCTATGCTGCATCGACTCCGAAGCCGACATCATCGTGGAGCCGATCGTCGATGTGGGTGGTCAAGAATCCATCGACATCGTGACATCGTACAGAACCGTGGTTTCGGCGCCATCATGACGTCACCTCCTCTCCGGTCACGAACCGACGCGTCCCCTGCCTGCACAAGGATCCAGGTCCCGACGCATCATCTCCCCCGAAGCAAGGAACCGACGCCGCAGCACCAACAACGCCGCACCTTCCCGACGCCGTGAGCTGTCTTTGGTTTTGCTCTTCCAAGGTACTGTTCTTTGTGGGTCTGTTTTGACTCCGGGCCCGACGCCGCGCCCATTGCGGTCGGCGCCGTACTTTGGGATTTCTTTGACCTCGACGTCGTGATAAATCTAGTTGGGGTTATCTGTTGCTAAAGACCGCTTTTAAGTGGATTACCTGTTTTTGAACTATTTCTACCATCTTCAAGAATTATTATTGATTACAGTATTGTGGATTTTTGTCGTTTAAGTTCTTGTGATAAGTCGATATAAAGAATACTTATTTTTATAATATAACCTTTGTGGCATCCATCTGTAGTGTTGTCACTGTATTACTGTATGTGTTCACAAATGCTATAGACACTGCCTCTGAGATAAGCCTGTCTGCTCGTGCCAAGCTACCAAGGGGGTGAGCAGGGGTTATCCAGTAGTGTAATCCCCTTTCCCTGACTTAGAAGCAAGGGTCCCTATTTGGTCAAATGTACCTACCTCTGCCAACTAGAGACCCCCAGTTCTAACAAACACATACTAGACAAAATGTTAAATGGGACAGAGCTACAGTTAACATTCCTTTTCTATACTGAAGGTATTACACTTCCCTTTATCAGTTTTCATTGAAAGCTTAAAAAAACACAAAGTCGTGCCATACTAAACACAAATATCAAAACAAAATACAATGTAAGTTACCTTCAATTCACAGAAGCTTCCTTAAAAGCAAAACGAGACGTTTAATTTAAACTTCAAACTCAATCTAGTAAATTATTTAAAAAACAATTCAATTGATTAAAAATTGAGATAACAAAATTGCAATTGGCAATTACAGCCATCAGACTGGATCTACTTATTTGTAAATTTCGGTACAGGAACTGTGATTAATCAAATACAAATGTAAATTATCCAGCTGTAGGGTGCACATCAAGTGCGGCAGATAGAATCTTAAAACTAATGAGGGAATAGTGGGGTTAAAGAAATCCCGTTTTCGATCTCTCAAAATAAAAAGAAACGTAAATGATGCTTTGCGGTTTCCTACTAGTCATCACACACCATCTAATGCACATTGGGAATGTACACATTTGTTTACGTGCCAGTGGGGGCATCAGATCAAACCAAAACCCAGTTAGAAGATTTCTTGCACTCCCATTCTTTCCTCAAAGCTTGTAGTCTTAAGAGCCATCAAAACATTTGATTGACAAATACACTATGACTGAAGCCTCTTAGCTGTAATTGCCCTCTCTTTGCTGAATTCAATGCCATGACTAATGCATTTAAGTGAACCCTTATCTAGTCTTGACACTGACATGTGATTTATGAATAGGCTTGTGGTCTCCCATAGGATCAAGGAACCTTTGATAAAAGAAAACCATGGAATAAAAACATGCATCTACATAATTTATTGAGTGATTTGTGCATACTAGCAGCCAAAAGCTGTCTACAGACCAATGGTGGGAGACATCCAAAATCTATGTTACGTGGTATCAGGAACCTGGTGATGCAAAATGTAAAGTAGAAGTAGATCAAGGACACCCAGAAATATAGTCAGATATTGATTCTCTCTTCCCTATAGAAGTTTGCTTATAAGTCATTTGTCCATAAACTGCAGCAGAAACCTATTTAGCTTGTAAACCTTCAGCATGGTGTTAGGTGCTTGCAAAAACAAATCTGGGACATGGAACACTAGAATTAAATGAATTCATCTAAGTTATTTGCATTTGCCCTGAGTTGCATTCCAGTCCAGTTTTTCTTTACTTATGGTGCCTCTATAGGCAGAGGTGAAAGATAGGCAAATCTGTCTAGGCCCTTTCCCAAAATACACAGTCCAGCCCAAACTGTTATGCTACGCCCCTCTACACAGGAACACAAGCAGACCCACACATGTTTCAGCCTTGTCAAGCCTCCTCAGTGAAATCCATGTTGAGTCTCCAGGCCCAGTGAGCTAATGAACCCACAGCGGGGTGTATCCATCGCACTTGGTCTGTCTCACTGAGAAAAACAAAGGAAATAGTATAGCACTTCAACTTACCTCAGCCACTGGTACTTACTCTGAGCTGCATTCCATTCCATTGTTGTATTGCTCACTGTGACACTACAGAGAGGGACTAACCTTATCTAATTCACTTTGGAGCCATCCTGAATCAGACACTCCAACACAAACTGCTTTACAATGTCCCTTCTTCATAGAAACACAACTAACCCTACTTTTGACCTTGTTGCATCTTATCAGTGAGGCACTGTTTATGTGGTGTGGTACAGTGCTTTTTAGGCCTATCCAGGCCCAAGGAAGATTTATATGAGTTTAATTGCCATCTGTATTTACATAGAGAAGCTAAAATCAATGGCATGAAAGTCACCCAGAGGAATTAATAGTGCTATAGATCCATTCAACCATTTCCATATTTCAATTTTTTGCTGTACAAGTGAAATGTCCTAAGTGGAGAGGGGTTGCTCAGATGTATGTCCCTTGCTGTCTGTAAAAATGAATTCTAGCAGCACCTCACTGATATGTCCCAGCAAAGCTGAAATCGGTCTGGGATTTAGCTTCCAATATCAGACTAAGCCATTTTCAGTGGCTCAAGACCAAAGCTGAATTGCGTTTGAATGATTCCCATCTGAAATGCACAAACAAGCTATATAACAAGGAATGTCACCAGGGTACAAACTACTGGTTTAAATGGCTTCAATTATTTCCATTGATCACTTTTTTCTGTTTACCTCCATTATTGTCTCCTACAACTTATACTGAATTTAAAATTGGAGCCACTGCTTGAGCCATAAGGATGCATTTTCGCCTGAAATGGGCTGCAGTTGTTACATTTTAATTTGCAGCTTGCACATTTTTTTCTGTCTAGTCTTTGTGTACACAAACCTAAGCCTGCATTTGAAGAATCACTTCCTGAGGTCATATACATTCATAAATTCATCATCGATCAAAATTGTGCATTGAAACCATTTCATTACTTACCCCAAGTCAATCCCCACTGATCACATAAATAAGTGTTGCATATGGTGGTTGTCATTGGGATGCTAAAGACAGCTATTTCGAGTTAATATTTGTAGAAATTAAATAGAACTGAGGTGAGGATGCAGGTCCCCAACTTTTATACACAAGAGGAAGGATTGCTTCAACTTACCCAAAGGATTCTGTTCTACTACAGCCCTTAAATTACTATGCAAGCAAATCAAATATTTAAGAAGCAGTTTCTTCAGCCCCATCTTCTGGGAATAAACCCATGTTTGTATTTCTTAACACAGTCATTTGGGGGCATTAAGTAGTTGATGGCCAGAAGGTGTGTCCCCTTTTTCCCAGCATAGCATTTGTGTTTAATAGATCACGGTGTATACATGGTTCAAATTATAAGAAATCATGTTATTGGAAGCCCCACTCAAGCAAAAACCACAATCCTTGTCAGGGTGGACCACAAAACTCTCTACATTAGCCTGTGCTTAACTTTCCGGTAACTTTTCACAAAGAAGTCAGGCTTAACTTAGAGGCAATGTGTAAAGTTTTTATGCAGCACACAAACAGTAATGAAGTAAAAGCACAACACAAGAAAAATCCCAAACCAATTTACAAAAATTGAATACATTATAATAAATAAAATGATACCAGAATGCCATAAATACAATCAGCAGAACCAGAGATATTCAGTTTTAAGTTGGTATAGAGCCTAAAAACACAAAGCGCCACTCATGGTCATCTGTTCATGTTAGGCCAG
Source organism: Triturus cristatus (assembly GCF_964204655.1). Taxonomy (NCBI): domain Eukaryota; kingdom Metazoa; phylum Chordata; class Amphibia; order Caudata; family Salamandridae; genus Triturus; species Triturus cristatus. Next base: position 311,225,797 of record NC_140582.1, read on the forward strand.
GGAAAAGTCACAAGTTCAGGCCGGCTGCGATGGGGTGCTGGGCAGATACAGGGACCAGGATGGTCTTGCTGAAAAAGTTTCCTTCTCAAAGTTTAGCGTCAAGAGTTCCATTCGCGGTGGAGGGGGCCGCTAGCAGCAGGGAGAGCGTCATGGATGATCTTCCCTGTAGCGAGAGGAGCAGGACGGGCATAGCGAACAGTCATCACTGTAACATGAAGATCCAGTCTGGTGTTGTAGACAGTTGTTGCTAGAGCTTCACATTGGCGGTCACTGCGGGCTGTCGTTGTTGTGGTGGGAAGTGCAGATCTCGGGTCACTAGTCATCGCTGGCGGTCATTGTAACAAGAAGAGTTTGGTTCACTGGAGCTTTGTGCTGGTGGCCGCCGCAGGCAGCAGAGTCTCGGTGCAAACAGGCATGTTCAAGTTGTGAAGGGTCCAAAACTCATGGTTTTACCTTTCTTCTTAGGAAGGGCTCAACTGATGCCAGCCAAGGGTCCAGGATCTAGGGAGGTACCTCTTGGGGATCAGGAAATTACCCGAGCAGAGACCAGCTGGGGTCAGGTCAGACCAGTTGCAGGCCAGGCAGGTCTAGTGCAGCATGTCATCTAGTAACAGTTGCAGGGAGGCCTCTACAGCTTGTTGTGTCCCTGTAGCTCAGACAGGAGGTCAGCCATCTGAACTTTGGAGTCACTCAGGTTAGACTGGGATGAAGGGAGTAGGTCTAGTCTTCCTTCTCAGAGAGCAAGGTAGTTCTCAAGCAGTAAGGTAGTCCTCTGGTAGAAGGGCAGTCCTTCTTCTGTAATGTCCACAGGTCCAGGAGTGAACTGATGAGTGGATCTGGAGGTCCATTATTTATGCCTGGTGCCAGCATTTGAAGTGGGGGGGATTTCCTATTCTACCTTATCTACCTTATCTCTATTGACCCTTGTGATTGGTTTAACCACCACGCCATCACCTTCCTCCTGCCCAGTACCCACAAGACATGGACACCTCAACCCGTAATTCCCAAACTATGGGTTAGAGACACCAAGAACCTTGATCATGAGAAACTAGCAGCGCATTGTGAGACCGACCTCCCCCCCCCCCTCAGTGCACCTCGGTCGACAACCTAGCGGATCACTATTCCTCAACCATATCCGACATTCTCGATGATCTGACACCACTAAAATTAAAAAGAACCCAGATCAAAGACAGGAATCCCTGGTTCAGCGGATCCCTTAACAAGGAGAGGAGATCCCTTCGACAGACTGAACGAAACTGGAAACAACACCCATCAGCAGCCCATTTAAAACTTCTCCGCCAGGCCAGAAATGCCTGCAATAAGAAAATCCTCAATTCTAAAAAATAATTTTTCAGATCTGAACTTGAGAACACCAAAAATCGACCTCGCAAGCTGTTTGACTTGGTCAAACACCAATCCAACAAACTAGCAAACACCTCCAAAGAAACACCTAAACCCCTAATATCAAGCGAGGAATTTTCATCCTTCTGCGACAAAATCTCTGCCCTAGGAAATTAACCTAAATCCGCAACTCACCACCAAAATCAAAATCTGCTAGCTCTACCTATTCTCTCCGTGCTGTCTTCCCAAACCTCACCCAAAAACCTAGCGCACTGGTCTAACTTTAAAATCTATGACGAACATTCTATCTCGAGAATTCTTGCCTCCTTAAACCCGAACAATCACTTTAATGATCCTCTTCCTTCTAACTGCCTAGCTGCCGACTCTCAGGCTATCATCCCTTCCTGGACCTCAATAATCAACACCTCCCTCCTACAGGGCTCAATTCCTGATTCGCTCAAGGCTGGCTAAGATGTCCCCATCCTAAAAAAACCTGCGCTAGACCCTGCTTCCGCTGAGAACTCCAGACCCATATCCAACATCCCACTCCTTGCCAAAGTTCTGGAAAAACGTGTGCAACAGCAGCTGAGCCTACACATCAACAACTTCCACCTGCAAGATGACTTCCAATTCGGGTTCAGACCTGGACACAGCACGGAAACCTTCCCTTCTCCACATCGTGGATGACGCCCTCCAAGCCCTTGACCAAGGCAAAACCTGTCTCCTAATCCTCCTAGACCTTTCTTCTGCTTTTGATATGGTTAAACACGAAATTCTCCTTGAACGCCTCAAACTCAGGATGGGGTTGGATGGCACCGTCCTTGAATGGTTTAGATCCTTCCACCAAAATGGCTCACAGAGAGTCCTCATCAACGATAATTTATCCGCCCTCTCTCCGGTTACGGTTGGAGTCCCCCAAGGTTCAACCCTCTCCCCTAACCTCTTCAATCTTTACCTTGAACCACTCGAGGTGCTACGTGCCGCCAATATCTCCTACCTTATGTACGCCGACGATACACATATCTACATAAAAATCTCTTCCCCTGAGGACATCGGCTCTCTGAACGAGGCCCTAAAGCCATTGGCTCATCGCCAACCAGCTTAAACTCAATGCAAATAAAACTGAATTTCTTTTACTCTCCCCACGCAAAACCAATCCAGACATCCAGGAATGGATCAAGACCATCACAGCACTAAACTGCCCTCCTACCATTGTTGACTCGGCGAAATCCCTTGGAATAACCCGTGACGGCAGCCTGAACATGCTTGGCCATATAAACTCGATGGCCAAAAAGGCCAGATTCCACCTGAGTTACCTAAGAAACCTAAAACCCTTCCTCGATGTTTCTGACCTTAAAATGGCAATACAGGCACTAGTCATTTCCAGACTAGAATATGGATGCTCTACTCTCGCAGGGCTACCCAAGAACTCTCTGGCCCCATTGAAAGCCTGCCTCAACACCGCTGCTAGACTCCTAACTGGCTCAAAGAAATTCGACCATATCTCTCCCCACCTCAAAGTTCTGAACTGGCTCACCCTAGAGGCCAGAATCCAACTTAAACTGGCCTGCATTACTCACAAAGCTCTTTACTCCAATTCCCCTGCATTTCTCGCCCAAAAACTCGTAATACCAGGAGCAGCCAGAAACTCCCGATCTGCCAAAGACCTGTTGCTGCAACCAGCATGCTTCCGGAAGAAAAAAACCTACAATCGGGCCATCTCTGGGGCCGCTCCAAGAATTTGAAACTCTCTCCCACCTGCCATCAGAAGTCTTCCGCCCTTGGCACACTTTAAAAAGGAGACCAAAACCTTCTTAATGGGCAAATACCTCATCTAATGATTACATTACAATCACCTCAACGACATGTGCCACCCTCCACCTCGGCATTATCCATGGCTTCTATAGATGATACCTATTCCTGCACTCCTGGGCATCCCACCCAAGAGCTGAGACTGCGTGCCTTCTTTTATATTGTATCTACCTGTAGCCGGGACCTTAGACTGCGTCCTTTTTCTTGTATAATGTATACCCTATTTTACCCAATTGGTCCCGCCTTGTATTCCACCCTTAATCCTGTAAAGCGCTCTGATGCCCTCACAGGTCTAGTTCGCGCTCTATAAAACTACAAAATAAATAAATAAATGTTCCAGAAGGCTGTGCAACAGAGTTGAGGCAGGAGCAGATAGGTGATGTGGCACCCCAGGATACGCCAGAGGTGCCCTGTTTCTAGAACATTCCACCTCCACTTAACAGGTCTTGTGCAAGGGGGAGAGCTCTTCTTGGTTGTGTTTTTCTGCTGGGCACATTGGGACTGGAGGTGGCAGGCTTGGACAACTGGATGGAGGAATCCCGTGATATTCATCTGAAATAAGGACTCTGACTACAGTTGCCCCAAGGACCACTGGGGATCTCAACAGGACCAGGGAAGCTGGTCCCCTTACACCCCCTGAGGGCTAGTTGGGGAAAGAACTGGACTTCTACTCCAAGGAGGAGTAAAACCCCAGAGGAAGGAAAGGAGAAACGCTGGCTCACGGAACCAGTGAAACCAGCTCCCTGAAAAGGTCATCACCTTAGAGGTCAGAAGGTCTAGGGTAAATGCACCAGGTGGCTAGGGATAGCCACCAGGTGCAAAATGAGCTGGAGATGGAGCAAATTGGCCCAATGGGGCCCGAGATGTTAGCAGGAGAAGGATGGAACCTTTGACCCCCCAACACCATAATGGAGCATGTGGTGTTCTGCTACAGCCTTGGTAAATGACCTTGGGGTGTTAAATTCGCAAACCCTGGGAGAAGGCATGTGCCCATGCCTCAGAGCTCCACGGACTTGGCAATCCCAACACCGGGGCTGGATTTCATTCACGAGGGCCTGGACCTCTAACTCCAGACCCCCTCACCACTGCTACAAGAGGGGTGCGCTTGCATCCCCGAGAGTCAAGGGAGGGGCCCAGACCCACAACTCAGGGCCCGCAATGAAGCGCAGAGGGATGGGGGAGTGCCACCACACTGCTATCACCAGTGGTGAGCCTGCCCAACTCCCTGTTCCCTGTGCTCGTGTCTGGGGGGAGCGGGAGACCATCACCAAGGGACAAGCCCTGCCGGCAGGAGCGGGCAGGGAAAGAGAAGTCAAAAAACAAAGGCATCTACCCTTATGGGAAAGTATAGAAGTGTTCCTCCAGACTACATGTGTCTCCTACAATGGTGGAAAGCATACAGCTTTGTTTATATACCCCTCACCCACCAAAAGGACCCTTGGTGGCATGCTTCATCATCGGGGTCTTCCTGCCCTGTTGCGGGATGGGGCGTGCTGCGACCTACGACTGCATCTGTGATCTGATGGCTGTTAGTGCTCTGCCCAGGTTCCCGTCAAATAAATCTTTCAGCTGGCCATAGATCTGGATGCCCAGATAACGGAACGTGTCTTCTCTCCTATTTTTCTGATGTCGATGATAAGGACCGGATCGTGGTTCCCTCCGCTGAACGATTATTAGCAGGACTTCTCGAATTTTACCTTTACCTCAGAGATTGCTGCAAAGTCTTGCAGGATTTGTGCCAGCTGTCCAGGGACCCTCTTGATATCCCTAATGTAAATGAGGAGATTGTCCCTGTAGAGCGACACCTGGTATTGTCTCTGCTAGGGGCTCTATTGCCAGCGCAAAGAAGAAGCGGGATAGAGGGCACCCCTGCGTTGTCCCTCTCCGCACTGAAATGGCTTCCGAGATGTAGGGGCCCATTTTGACCCTGGCAGTTGGGTCAGTGTAAATCAAACGTGTTAGTTGAAGAAACACTGGGCCTAAGGCATATTTTTCGAGCGACGCAAAGAGATAGTCCTACTCCAAGGAGTCGAAGGCCTTTTCCAGGTCCAATATGAGACAACCGGTCCTCAGCCACTCCCATACAGAATTCATTGCCACCCTGAAAAAGCGCAGTAGATTAAGGAAAGAACTATGAGACGGCACATAACCGTTCTGGTCCGCATGGACCAGCGTGGGGACCAACTGTGTCAGTCTGTCCGCAAATACCTGTGCAAGTATCTTATAATTGGTATTGAGTAGGGCAAGGGGTTGGTATGAGTCTACTTCCATGGGGTCCTTGTCGGGTTTTAGTAAGGATACCAAATGCGCTTCTCGCAGGGAAGGGGGAAATTGCTGCCTCTCCAATGTGGCTGTATATAGAGCATGAAGTCGCTGCGTGAGTGACACCTGATGCGCCTTATAATATTCTGCTGGTAGACCATCCGGCCCATATGATTTCTCAGAGGCTAAGGATTTTATGGCATCGCCAATCTCCTCCAAGGAGATCTGCTCATTATATATATCCTTGTGTTCATCTGTCGCCGTAGGTAATTGTAGGAGGCCCAGCAACCTTTCAAAACTCTGTTCACTGTAGCACCCCTGGGATTGGTACAGCTGAGTGTAGTGCTGCGTCATGGCCGCATGTATTTTGCGTGGCGTATAGATTATAAACCCCACAGCTATCCACAGTGCCCCGATCGGCATGCAGGTGTGCTCTTGCCTTATCAGCCAGGCGAGCAGCCAACCTGCCCGGTCCGCAGTGGCATGTGTACGGGCTGTGTACGCTGTGTAGTTGTCACATCGGAGGCGCTCCAGATGTTCAGCGTGCTCCAAACGTAGTGTCTCCAAACGCTGTGGGTCCCTGCTCAGCCCCTCCCCGCCTTTTCACACTGCTGTAATTGGAATTCTATTTTTGTAAGGGAGGCAGATAATTTTTTGCGGACATTCCATGTGGCTCCCATGCAGTCCCCCTTATCTTAACCTTAAATGCCTCCCATTCTATCAGTGCACTACTAGCCGTATCCTCGTTTGTTTCAAAGTATGCAAGAGTTGCCGTCCCCAGTGATGAGCGAAATGCTGGGTCTTCTAGTACAGTGGTCTGGAGCCGCCACGTGGGGACCAGGGGATGATCCACCTCCCAAACAAGCTGCATCAGTAGGGGGTTATGATCGGAATGGGTCTGGCCTAGGTACTCTATCTTTTTAACAAGGAGGAGTAGCAACTGTTATCCCACGAACCGGTCAAGCCGCACATGGAGCCCATGTACTGCATAGTAATGCGAATAAACCCGTGCACCTGGGTTGAGGGTGCGCCAAATATCCAAAAGTGCCCAATGCATGAGCCAGTCTGTCAGGACTTGTGCGCTGGATGTGGCAGGGGTTCTGTTGAGTGGTGAGAATGACGTATCTAATTCTACGTTGAGCACTGAATTGAAGTCTCCTCCCTCCAACCACAGGATTCCATTCCATTGAGCCAGTGTCTCTGTTAGGCATGTAAGGAAAGAGGCTTGGTCTATGTTCGGGCATGGATAGAGCCTATCAATATCATTTGACCATTTAACAGCCCTCTCACGAATGTATACCTGCCCTCAGCGTCAATCATGTCCCCTTCACGGATAAACGGGACTCCCGCTCTTACCCATATCAGTGTGCCTCATGTGTGTGCTGAGTAAGTGGTAGCGAAAACCTGGCCTCTCCACCTCCAGCGCAAGCGTTCCAACTCAGTGTGCGACATGTGTGTTTCCTGCAGTAGGGCGATGCCGGCAGAGAGGCGCTGTAGATATGAAAATATTGAGCATCTGCGTGTGGGTGTGTGCATACTGCTTACATTCTACGTGATTACGTTAACTTGTGTCATGTCTGGTTGTTGCGTCCTTCAGGGGGACCTAGGGATAGCAAAGCGTGGTCAGATATGTGGTGCATATGGGGGCCTGGGGCTGGCATTACTAAAACCAAAAGCATAGGCTTGAACAGTAACATTTATAACTGTTGGGGACGAACTCTGTGGTGACGTCCGTCCAAACTTTTGTGCCCAACTATGGCAATAACTATTCCAGTGTAGATGCTGGTAGGGGTATGTGTGGTGTGTAGCTAATTTAGAGTGTAGCTGTTCCTCTATGCCGAAATGTTGCCACCCGCCTTCCCAGCCAGCATGTAAGTGTATATGCATATGAGGCGCGCGTGCCGCTGTTCGTGAAGTTGTATGTGCATGAATAGCTGGGATACCATTATTTAACATTGTTCATGTGTGTAAACCAGCACCTAAGCAGTACATAGCAGCAATGTCACTACTTGCATGTGCAGTCTCTTGCTCGATTCGTGGTATCTGTGCTCAGTTAGTCTGTGGAGTGACATCAGGCAGCTGCGGGTCATCCAGGTCGTTGGGTCTGGGGGACGATGAGCCGCTGGCTGTCGTTGATCCAGAGGGCTTGCATCCCAACCCTCTTGATGCATCGTAATCCCAATTGCCATGGCAACTTGTAGGGCATCCTGACGTTTCATTCTCCTCTGTTCAGGATTCAGAGCAGCAGTGACCAAAGCCACATTCTTGGGATGCCCGCGTTTGTACACCCGCGATTCCTTCTTCCAAGTGTCTTAGGAGGCTCCACGGTAGTGGGTCGGCGCCCTGTCCACAGCCCCGACTCCTCCAACCGGTCCCATACTTCGGCTGGCGAGTCGGAGAAGCGGACTACCCGCTTCGCCACCACTCTCAGTCTAGCCGGGAAAATCAGGGAGTAGGTAAGTTCTAGCTCGTGGAGCCGATAGTTAACGGCAGTGTAGGTACTCCTACACATCTGTACCTGTGCCGTGTAGTCTGGGAATACCATGATCGAACTTCCGCTGACCTTCAGATCTGTGATCTCACTGGTGTCTCACAACACCGCGTCCCTGTCTCTATAATTCAGGAGTCTGAAAAGGAACGTCATGGTTGGGCCCCTGGGAGAGGTTTGTGGGCTGGCACTCGATGTGCCCTCTCATCTGCAAAGTGTGACAACAGCGTTCCTGGTGGTAGGATATCTTTGAGCCAGTGTTCGACATAATCTTCCGGGTTCCGCCCCTCCTCTCCCTCCGGGAGGCCCACCGCTCAGATGTTCTTGTGGCGGAAGCCCCCCTCCATATCCTCGACCTTGTCTTTTGTGCATGCATATGGTCTAGTAGGTCCTGCAGGGCCACAGTGTGGTTTGGGTGATGGGTTTCAGCTCTGTTAAAGACTAGTCCTGTGAATGAACCTTCTCAACTAATTTATGATGGTTGGCTCGCAGTGAAGTCTGAGGTGACCTTGTCGATCTTGGATTCTAGGGAGGACCTTGTCTGGTCCACTACGGCCCGATCTTTTCCACTGCTGCCAGCACTGGGTCGCGTTTGGCAGTGAGTGCTGTGTGGGGCATGTCGCCGGTTTAGTCTCCATCTGTACGCACTGACTCCGAGCTACCAGGACGCGTGCTGTTCTGTGCGTTTGTGCGCAGCCGACCCATTGCTAACTGCTGTGAAATGAAATGAAATGAAATGAAAATTTGACTTATAAAGCGCTACAGTTGCCCTGAGGCGTCCAGGCGCTGGAACAGATGGGGCCCTCTTGAGGTTACTAGCTAGGCATTAAACAGCAGGGTTTTTAGTTGTTTACGAAAAGTGGTCAGGTTGGGGTTGTTTCTTAGCTGCAAAGGGAGTGAGTTCCAGAGTTTGGAAACGTTATACGAGAAGGAGCGTCCTCCTGCTCTAACTCTGCGAGTTCTGGGGATCTCGGCCAGGAATGCTGTAGAAGAGCGGAGGGATTTGTTCGGCCTATAGGGAGAAATCAGGGGTCGATTGATGTCTGGGCCCGTTTCCCAGAAAGTCTGGTGGGCAATGCAGAGCGATTTGAATCTTACTCTGTCCCTGATAGGTAGCCAGTGCAAGGTCCTCAAGCTGGTTCTCACTGAGGTCCTCCGGGGGATGCCCAACAGTGCTCTGGCAGCACAGTTTTGGGTGCGTTGGAGCTTCTGTAGGGTATAATCCGGGGCTCCCAGGTATAGGGCGTTATTGAAATCCAAGCGGGATTGGATAAGGCCCTGTATAATTATCTGTTTGGCCTCGAAGCAGAGGAGGGGAAGGACTTTCTTGATCACTCTGAGGAGGCCAAAACAGGTCGCTAAGATCTTAGTGGCCTGTGTGTTAAAGCTCAGAGACTTGTCGAGCCAGACCCCTAAGCTTTTGATGTTATCTCTGGGGGGTGGAGCCACTCCCATGCTTGATGGCCAGCTCGGCTCTATGGAGACGGGGGAGGCTGTGCCCAGGATCATCAGCTCAGTTTTGTCGTCATTCAACTTTAGGCAGGAGCTCATCATCCACTTCTTTACGTCCTCCAGACAAGCCGCTAGGTCTGGTGGTACCTGGAGGCCGCTCTTCTCTGCCAGGGAGACCACCAGCTGGGTGTCGTCCGCATAGGAAATGATCTTTACACCGTGCGGACGGACAACCTCAGCCAGTGGCCTCATGTAGGCGTTGAAGAGCGTAGGGCTTAAGGAGGAGCCCTGGGGGACTCCACATCCCAAGGGACGAATGGATGAGCGTGATGTGCCATCGAAGACCTGAAAGGTTCTGTTGGACAAAAAAGAATTGAACCATGTCAGGGCATCTCCGGTCACTCCTAAGTTGGCAAGACGAGTTAGCAAGATCTTGTGATGCACCGTGTCAAATGCGGCACTTAGATCGAGGAGGATCACTGCCACTGATCCTCCTCGATCCATGAGCCGTCTTGCCTCCTCAGTCACAGCCAGTAACGCCGTCTCAGTCCCATGTTTGGTACGGAAACCTGTTTGGGAGGAGTCGAGGAGATGGTTTTCTTCAAAAAACATTGTCAGAGTGGTATTGACATGTTTCTCCAGAATTTTCGATGCCCAGGGGAGTAATGAGATCGGACGATAATTGCTAGGATTCGCTGGGTCTAAAGAAGGCTTTTTCAGCAGGGCCCGCACCATAGCATGTTTCCATGTTGGAGGGACTATCCCACTGATTATGGAGGAGTTCGTGAGCTCCAGGAGCGTGGGGAGAATAGCAGTACTGGCAAGATTCAGTGAGCCTGGGGGGGCAGGGTCGCACGGGGAGCCGGATTTTATTTTTTGTGCCAGTGTCTGTGCGGTTTCCAAAGTTATCAGGGGAAAAGACTCTAGGCACTTGGATGAGTTAGAAGTCAGGTGCAGGTTCTGGCCAGGGGAGTCAGAGGGGGGATTGGGGAAGGAAAGATAGATTTTATTAATTTTTTGGAAGAAGAATTCCGCCAGATCATTGCATTTGGTTGGTGAGTTGTTGTTATCTGTGACTGGGGGCGGGGGTTTGATCAGGGAGTTAACTATGCAGTAGATTTCTTTGGATTTAGATTTTGCCGTGGTTATTTTAAGGTTGTAGAAGGCAGCTTGTGAGGATTTAATAGCCAGTTTATAGTTCCTGATCATTTCCCTGTATGTGGCCTTTACTTCAGGGTTGTATGAGATGCGCCACTTTCTCTCCTGTTGTTTGCAGAGACGTTTGTGGTTCCTGAGCTCTTCTGTGTACCAGGGAGCTGTTTTACTATGTCTCTTAGATTTGGGTGCGTATTCTGGGAGGACCTGGTCCAGCGAGGTGGTAATCCATTCTTCATATTTTTTGTTATTAACAATTGGGTCTTGGGAAAGGGAGGGTTTCATGGTGCCTAGAGCTTGTACCCAGTTGTCAATAGGGAGTTTGGACCAGTTACGGGTTTTCCTAATAGTAAATGAGGAGGAGGGTGGTTTGCTTGTGGTCCAGTTGAAGGCTATTAAGAAGTGGTCTGACCAGGGGAGTCTGGTTATATTTCCCACTTCAAGCTGGTCACAGTTGCTGAAAATAGGATCCAGCAGATGTCCTTTTTCATGTGTGGCAGATGGAACTCGTTGCTCGAGTTGATATGCAGCCAGACTTGACTTGGTCTCTTGTGCCGACAGGTCTAGTGAGTTGTCAAAGTGAATATTAAAATCTCCAAGTAGGGAGAAGTTGGACGGGGAGACAACCGACTGAGAGGTCACAGAGAGCAAGGAAGTATTAAATTGTCCTATAGGACCGGGAGGGCGGTAGATGAGAATGCCAGTGAAGCAGGCGTTGGGAGAGAATTCAATGGCAAAAGAGAGGTTTTCGCAGTCCTCAATATCTTCCGATAAGTGACGACAGATGAAGCTTTCTTTGTATATAATTGCGAGGCCGCCACCTCTGCCCTTAGGTCGGTCTGCGCGTGCTATCTGGTACCCTGGGATGATAGCTTGTGCAAGGTCTGGCTGAGAGTCTTGGTTCAGCCAAGTCTCAGTCAGAAACATAGCATCTGGGGAGTATTCCTCTAGTAATAGGGAGATCTCTAGACAATGTTTTACGAGGGACCTACAGTTTAGAAGAAGCATGGAGTAGGTCTTTAGCTCGCCTGATGGTTTGGTGGTTGGAGTGCATAGGTGTAAATTACAGTACTTACAGCGTCGAGGAATCTTCAAAGGGTGTAATGGGATAGCGCATTTAGGAGAGATAGGTGGCCGTAGCTGGCATAAAAGGTCTCGGCTGTATACCAGTCTGTCGCCTCTAGGGAAACCAGAGGACGTGGCCCCTGGGCCCGGCCGGGCGCGGACGAGCGCAGACGAGCTTGCCTTAAGCGCGCCTTCGGCGCGCAATCGGCGCGCCCGCTGCGCTCGTCCGCTGCGCGTCCTATGGTTGCACATATCTATAGAGGAGAGGAGGAGTCGAAGGGGGCGTGGCCTGTAGGGTGGGCGTCCCTCCCTCCGCGACAGCTACCAATCAGCTGTGCGAGGTGCTGGGTCAACGCGAGTGAAGTGCTTTTTAAAACGAAACACAACACAAGTGAATACAGGTATACAGTTATTTTAAAATGTGAAGCGTCTCCCGGCTATTCCGCCTCAGGAGGATTAAGTCTGTCTGAGCGCCGCTTTCGATCAGCGCGCGCTTTTGTAGAGGTTGAAGGGGGCGTGGCCTGTAGGGTGGGCGTCCCTCCCTCCGCGACAGCTACCAATCAGCTGTGCGAGGTGCTGGGTCAACGCGAGTGAAGTGCTTTTTAAAACGAAACACAACACAAGTGAATACAGGTATACAGTTATTTTAAAATGTGAAGCGTCTCCCGGCTATTCCGCCTCAGGAGGATTAAGTCTGTCTGAGCGCCGCTTTCGATCAGCGCGCGCTTTTGTAGAGGTTGAAGGGGGCGTGGCCTGTAGGGTGGGCGTCCCTCCCTCCGCGACAGCTACCAATCAGCTGTGCGAGGTGCTGGGTCAACGCGAGTGAAGTGCTTTTTAAAACGAAACACAACACAAGTGAATACAGGTATACAGTTATTTTAAAATGTGAAGCGTCTCCCGGCTATTCCGCCTCAGGAGGATTAAGTCTGTCTGAGCGCCGCTTTCGATCAGCGCGCGCTTTTGTAGAGGTTGAAGGGGGCGTGGCCTGTAGGGTGGGCGTCCCTCCCTCCGCGACAGCTACCAATCAGCTGTGCGAGGTGCTGGGTCAACGCGAGTGAAGTGCTTTTTAAAACGAAACACAACACAAGTGAATACAGGTATACAGTTATTTTAAAATGTGAAGCGTCTCCCGGCTATTCCGCCTCAGGAGGATTAAGTCTGTCTGAGCGCCGCTTTCGATCAGCGCGCGCTTTTGTAGAGGTTGAAGGGGGCGTGGCCTGTAGGGTGGGCGTCCCTCCCTCCGCGACAGCTACCAATCAGCTGTGCGAGGTGCTGGGTCAACGCGAGTGAAGTGCTTTTTAAAACGAAACACAACACAAGTGAATACAGGTATACAGTTATTTTAAAATGTGAAGCGTCTCCCGGCTATTCCGCCTCAGGAGGATTAAGTCTGTCTGAGCGCCGCTTTCGATCAGCGCGCGCTTTTGTAGAGGTTGAAGGGGGCGTGGCCTGTAGGGTGGGCGTCCCTCCCTCCGCGACAGCTACCAATCAGCTGTGCGAGGTGCTGGGTCAACGCGAGTGAAGTGCTTTTTAAAACGAAACACAACACAAGTGAATACAGGTATACAGTTATTTTAAAATGTGAAGCGTCTCCCGGCTATTCCGCCTCAGGAGGATTAAGTCTGTCTGAGCGCCGCTTTCGATCAGCGCGCGCTTTTGTAGAGGTTGAAGGGGGCGTGGCCTGTAGGGTGGGCGTCCCTCCCTCCGCGACAGCTACCAATCAGCTGTGCGAGGTGCTGGGTCAACGCGAGTGAAGTGCTTTTTAAAACGAAACACAACACAAGTGAATACAGGTATACAGTTATTTTAAAATGTGAAGCGTCTCCCGGCTATTCCGCCTCAGGAGGATTAAGTCTGTCTGAGCGCCGCTTTCGATCAGCGCGCGCTTTTGTAGAGGTTGAAGGGGGCGTGGCCTGTAGGGTGGGCGTCCCTCCCTCCGCGACAGCTACCAATCAGCTGTGCGAGGTGCTGGGTCAACGCGAGTGAAGTGCTTTTTAAAACGAAACACAACACAAGTGAATACAGGTATACAGTTATTTTAAAATGTGAAGCGTCTCCCGGCTATTCCGCCTCAGGAGGATTAAGTCTGTCTGAGCGCCGCTTTCGATCAGCGCGCGCTTTTGTAGAGGTTGAAGGGGGCGTGGCCTGTAGGGTGGGCGTCCCTCCCTCCTCGACAGCTACCAATCAGCTGTGCGAGGTGCTGGGTCAACGCGAGTGAAGTGCTTTTTAAAACGAAACACAACACAAGTGAATACAGGTATACAGTTATTTTAAAATGTGAAGCGTCTCCCGGCTATTCCGCCTCAGGAGGATTAAGTCTGTCTGAGCGCCGCTTTCGATCAGCGCGCGCTTTTGTAGAGGTTGAAGGGGGCGTGGCCTGTAGGGTGGGCGTCCCTCCCTCCGCGACAGCTACCAATCAGCTGTGCGAGGTGCTGGGTCAACGCGAGTGAAGTGCTTTTTAAAACGAAACACAACACAAGTGAATACAGGTATACAGTTATTTTAAAATGTGAAGCGTCTCCCGGCTATTCCGCCTCAGGAGGATTAAGTCTGTCTGAGCGCCGCTTTCGATCAGCGCGTGCTTTTGTAGAGGTTGAAGGGGGCGTGGCCTGTAGGGTGGGCGTCCCTCCCTCCGCGACAGCTACCAATCAGCTGTGCGAGGTGCTGGGTCAACGCGAGTGAAGTGCTTTTTAAAACGAAACACAACACAAGTGAATACAGGTATACAGTTATTTTAAAATGTGAAGCGTCTCCCGGCTATTCCGCCTCAGGAGGATTAAGTCTGTCTGAGCGCCGCTTTCGATCAGCGCGCGCTTTTGTAGAGGTTGAAGGGGGCGTGGCCTGTAGGGTGGGCGTCCCTCCCTCCGCGACAGCTACCAATCAGCTGTGCGAGGTGCTGGGTCAACGCGAGTGAAGTGCTTTTTAAAACGAAACACAACACAAGTGAATACAGGTATACAGTTATTTTAAAATGTGAAGCGTCTCCCGGCTATTCCGCCTCAGGAGGATTAAGTCTGTCTGAGCGCCGCTTTCGATCAGCGCGCGCTTTTGTAGAGGTTGAAGGGGGCGTGGCCTGTAGGGTGGGCGTCCCTCCCTCCGCGACAGCTACCAATCAGCTGTGCGAGGTGCTGGGTCAACGCGAGTGAAGTGCTTTTTAAAACGAAACACAACACAAGTGAATACAGGTATACAGTTATTTTAAAATGTGAAGCGTCTCCCGGCTATTCCGCCTCAGGAGGATTAAGTCTGTCTGAGCGCCGCTTTCGATCAGCGCGCGCTTTTGTAGAGGTTGAAGGGGGCGTGGCCTGTAGGGTGGGCGTCCCTCCCTCCGCGACAGCTACCAATCAGCTGTGCGAGGTGCTGGGTCAACGCGAGTGAAGTGCTTTTTAAAACGAAACACAACACAAGTGAATACAGGTATACAGTTATTTTAAAATGTGAAGCGTCTCCCGGCTATTCCGCCTCAGGAGGATTAAGTCTGTCTGAGCGCCGCTTTCGATCAGCGCGCGCTTTTGTAGAGGTTGAAGGGGGCGTGGCCTGTAGGGTGGGCGTCCCTCCCTCCGCGACAGCTACCAATCAGCTGTGCGAGGTGCTGGGTCAACGCGAGTGAAGTGCTTTTTAAAACGAAACACAACACAAGTGAATACAGGTATACAGTTATTTTAAAATGTGAAGCGTCTCCCGGCTATTCCGCCTCAGGAGGATTAAGTCTGTCTGAGCGCCGCTTTCGATCAGCGCGCGCTTTTGTAGAGGTTGAAGGGGGCGTGGCCTGTAGGGTGGGCGTCCCTCCCTCCGCGACAGCTACCAATCAGCTGTGCGAGGTGCTGGGTCAACGCGAGTGAAGTGCTTTTTAAAACGAAACACAACACAAGTGAATACAGGTATACAGTTATTTTAAAATGTGAAGCGTCTCCCGGCTATTCCGCCTCAGGAGGATTAAGTCTGTCTGAGCGCTGCTTTCGATCAGCGCGCGCTTTTGTAGAGGTTGAAGGGGGCGTGGCCTATAGGGTGGGCGTCCCTCCCTCCGCGACAGCTACCAATCAGCTGTGCGAGGTGCTGGGTCAACGCGAGTGAAGTGCTTTTTAAAACGAAACACAACACAAGTGAATACAGGTATACAGTTATTTTAAAATGTGAAGCGTCTCCCGGCTATTCCGCCTCAGGAGGATTAAGTCTGTCTGAGCGCCGCTTTCGATCAGCGCGCGCTTTTGTAGAGGTTGAAGGGGGCGTGGCCTGTAGGGTGGGCGTCCCTCCCTCCGCGACAGCTACCAATCAGCTGTGCGAGGTGCTGGGTCAACGCGAGTGAAGTGCTTTTTAAAACGAAACACAACACAAGTGAATACAGGTATACAGTTATTTTAAAATGTGAAGCGTCTCCCGGCTATTCCGCCTCAGGAGGATTAAGGCATTCATCACAAATGGACAGTTACTGTGCAAAACCACGTGTTGCACTCCAGCTTAGCCGCGCAACTAGGCTGAGTCTCGATGTGTCAGACAGCAAGTCCTTTCCGCGCATTAACTCTGGTCTTCCCACACCGGGGTGTAGTGTAGTTCCTATTTCCCTTATAGGCTCTGCGCATTGGAATAATATACACTATAGTTTTGTGCATAGGACTGAGGTCAGTATGCTCCTATCGAGTATATTAAGCTTAATTACTTGTGTGCCAGCTAACTCAGAGGTCACTAGAAACTTCTCGATTGAACAAGAAGGGATTCGTTTCTGACAACCGCATAAACATGACAACTTTGTTTCCTTTCAGAATCGGAACATGTCTCAGAATCATGGAAACAATAGATAACAGTTTCACTCAGTCAATCGTGCATGCTTAGTTTCTTCAGAGTTACACAGAAAATAGGAAGACGGGCGTTTTCAATCACAAAGGATTTATTGAACAGTCTTAGTTCTCGTGTAAGAGATATGAGCTGTCACAATCATTAGACAGTAAGCAAGATATAATATGCACAGCATCAGCAGTAGGAAGAAGTAAAACTGCAACAGCATTATCTTTTAGCTATGACCTATATATATATACATACACATAAATACAGAGGCTAAAAGTGGATACTCATCTGGTGCTTCTAAATAATTCTACCCCAGTGTACCTAACTTGAATGTAGTGCGAGGTAGGAAGTAGGTGCTGATTTAAGCTATAGTTGGTCTGAGCTTAAGTTAGTATTTTATTTGAGATGACAAGAATTTCCTTAGGTTCTACTCAGCTCCATACCGTAGAATGAGAGAGGTGGGAATCTCTTTCCAGATCTCAAACTCTAACACCCCGCAAGGGATGTTGAAACACTAGAAGCTGGAATCTCTGCGTGCAGGGAAGACAGCGTCTGTTCAGTGCGTCAGGCGGGGACTCAAATCCTTCAGGACTTGCCATGGCGAGCCATATAGCCGAGCTATGCCGTGCCGTGATTTGCCAGGGCAAGTGAAGGTATATTTATACCTGGAAGGTGTCTAGGAATGCTAGCATTGACGTAAAGTCGAGCAGAGGAAGACGTCATGAATGAACTCCTAAGGAATAGTAGTTCATGCATAATAGATGAGTTCTTGGAGAAATCAATAATCCAAGCAGGGAAAATCCCAACGGTTTAAGGGTCTGGTTTCTAAGAACTCGTTACGGATGTAGGTGACCATGCCTGTATTTGGATCTGCATGCCCAACAAAAACAGGGGCACGCAAGGCGAGTGATAAGTCTGTGGGGGAGGAGGTAACTGCACCCAGTGAGAGAGCTCCCCCTAGGATCAGGCATCAGCTACAAGACCTCCATTGACCAATGATCTAACTGAGGTCCATTCTGGGGCGTGGCGCGACCAGGGCCTCGCCACGGAGGTGTGTCTCAACTGAATCCCCCGGAATGCAAGGCAGAATCTCTGTCCCAGGGAGTGTACCCTCTGCGTCCCTGTCGTTTCAGATGGCACCTGTCCTGCCGAGATCCTCCCAGGGAGGCGCCCTCTGTCCCCAGTATCTGCATTTATATCCTCTAGGTGCCCCTTTGTGCTACTCTGTCGGGGCCTGGGCCCAAACCGGCCCTCAGGCTTGCCTGGCTGTGCTGCCAACGGGTGCACCGACTTGGCGGCTGCTACACAATGCCAATTCCCAATCCTGATAGCTCCACCTAGATTCCCTACCAGGCCGTGTTATGGGTGCAACTGCATAGTCAAGTTTCCATAGGCCGCTGCTAGGCCCGTAGTGAGATCTTCCACTGCGCGCATTTTCCAGGCCACTTCTGAGATGCTGTTGCAGCGCTTCTCATTCACGGAGATGGATTCAACAGGCTGTGCGCCCTGCCTTGGTATCATATACCTTCTCGCTCACACAGGGACTGTCCCGTGGGCACTGGGCTCCGCTCACCACCACGTCGGCAGCACCTCTCTGTCTCCTGTTCTCACGGGGCACCTTTACAGGCTTCAATGGGGGCCCCCCGGCTTTCCCCTCACGTAGTCCCTCACCTGGCCTCAACTTTAATGCGGGGATGCTGCCCCACGCGGCCGGAGTCCAATCCACGAGGCTCCCAGCGGGGAGCACAAGCCTCTGCCTTCCTCCAGGTCTCTGCGGTCGTGGGTCCACCGCCACTTATGGGGAACTCCTGCCGGCCCTCAGGTGTGCTCCACTGTCCCCTGCAGGTCTGTATTCGATCTGGGCCACGTCTCACCCTAGCCTTGGGAGCCGCAATGGTGGCAGCAGCTTTCTTCAGCCATTCGCCGCACACTCCATGACCTGGATTTGTAGCCTGCAGGCTGTTTCCGTCCTTTCAGCTGGATTTACGCGATCCTGTGGCTTCTGCGGGACCACTATGGCGACCGCGGCTAGGTATTTGATGGCCCCTTCACTTCTCGTGTGTGGATGGCTCAGATACAGGAGTTTTCTCAGGAGAACTGAGGGACTTCTGATGGAGCTCTAGCTGCTCGCGTCCGCCATAATGGCCTGCTAGCTACACCCCCTACAAAGACTCAACATCTATAATATATAACTCCATCATCATCATTTACTACTAGGTATTGTATACCTTTAGTAACAGCCTTTCATGTATACTTCTAGAGGGCCTAATAATATTTGCATGTGCATATTGTCATAACACTATGATAAGACTTAATCCATAGATTTCCCATGAAAACTGCGTAGGCTAGTGGCAAATCACTTTAAGAAAGGGCTGCAATGGAGCCCAGACTTGTACCCCGGCAATGCCTGACTTTCTGTCAAGGCTTGAGGCAAAATTTAAAGTACTTTCTGGCCAGGCAACATCCTTCTATTGCCTCTCCTACCCTCTTGCACCTGCAAAATAGTTCATTCAGACATATACCACTTGCTTATAGCAGGTGGCATATGTCTACATTAACCACCACCCCCAGACTCCGGAATACTATGCAGAATTCCACCTGGTAAATGGGTCCGTCCAGCTTTCCACATTTCCAGGAGCCTAACTCATAGTTGCAGAAATTCTATGTAGAGATCCCAGCATTGAAAATCCAGGCACTCGGAATTGTATAATGGAATGCTTCACTAATTGTAATCAGGCCAATAATGTTACTTTAAAGAGAGACTCTCAAGTCTTAAAGGGCCACATGTATCAATTTTGGAAATAGCGATTACCTAATTGGGATTATCTGCAAATCGCAAGTAGGTAATTCCTATTCCTAATGTATGAAACTCCATGAGTTTCATTTAGCGATTCCTAAAGGGTCGCAAATCAACTTGCCTCATAAATATTAATGAGGTAGGTCACAATTTGCGACCCATTGGGAATCTCTAAAATCACGGGGATGGTGGACTGCTGGGGTCAGCAGACCACCGTGTCCACGATTGCTTTTAAATATAGCAATCGTTTTTTTTTATTGCAGCCCTTTTTACGTCAAAGAAAATGGGTTGCATTTAAAAAAGAAAATTGAAAAATTGTTTTCTTTCCATTTTTTAAGAGCAAAAAATGTTTTCGCTACTATTCCCAAAGAGGAAGGGGTCTATTGGGGACCCTATCCCATTTGTGAATGGGTTACCACCTACTTGAAGTGGGTGGTATAATGAGAATGATTCGCGACCCATTTAGCTCACAAAACATTCCTACATATCGCTGCGATCCGGTATTAGGAAGGGACACCCAGAACACGCCCCTTCCTAATACCGAATCGGAATGCATTCGCAATTTCAAATTGCGGTTCAGTAACATGTTACCGAATCGCAAATTGGAATTCTTACATATCAAAATTCATTTTTCCGGTCGCAAACGCCCGATTCTGCGAATCGGCCTGTTTGCAACCGGTAAATGCATGATACATTTGGCCCAAAGACTTCTATTTGCACATGGTTTCAGACCTTTTGTAAAAATTACCAAGGATTCTGAACACTGGCTAAAGTCGCAGTGTAAGCTAACTGCTGGAAGGAGTTGAGGAAATATGGTCTACTCCACAACAACATGAATTAGCCCCATGTTAGAAAATGGAATTTAAGTGTCTGTTCATACCACCCATGGTGAATGATTATCCTATTGAAGCAGAAACAGACTTTGAGAGAGCATAGTTTCCATGATCACCACTGAATGACTAACCACAAGTTTCAAGCACAGCCCTCTGAATAACAATCAACCAGGTAATTTTTTGTTGATGTTTCTTGTCAGAATTGGTGCTTCAGTGCTCTTACAGCCAGAAGGTTGAGTCTAAGGTCACAGATGTTACTTTGTTGACATCCTGCTAGAAAGGGAGATAAATACAATGCAAATTCTTAATCTCATGCTATTGTTTTAGCTTCCCACCAACCCATTCTGGTGTGATACCCTTATGATGAACTAGACGCCTCCTCTTTCTTTAGAGAAGAGTCTCCACATATATTACAGTATGTCTTTCTTCATCAGTCACTGGTTATCTCCTACCGCTTCTTTGCTCATGAGATACAGATATTGTTCTCCTTTTCCCTCACCCTGAAAGACTCTCACTGATGATCTGTTTTGTGCCTGTGCTGAGTAAGTAAACAGTGCTTGCAAACCCCCATATGCTTTAGGGTAGATTTACTTACATTTGACGGAACGCAGCACAGCAGCTAAACTTGTGTCGCGTTGTGCCAAAGCGAGAGAACAGATCAGCACCATATTTATCTATGCAGCAGTCACTCAATACACCCGCCTGCAAGGGTATCTCTCTATCCCCTCTTGTAAGTGCAGTCGGGTTGCCACCTACACTGTGAAACACAAAGCAGCTTTTATACTCAATATTTCACTTGAATGCGCTGCCCACAGGGCAGGCACGCATTCACGGCTGCCCTAGGGAGAGCAAATTCAGTATAATAGGGCGCACTCCCCCTGTTAGTGCCCGGTGCACCTTTTGATAGATGCGCCGTGGCGCAAACAGCAAAAGTACCTACTGCGCGCAATACGGCGCCTGGTGTGCAAAATCTGGATAAGGCTAAATTCCAAAAAGATGAGGATACTCGTGGTGGGTGGTACCATGCATCTGTGACAAAGTACTGACAGGTCCCCAGGGATGAGCATATGCCCCACTCCTTGGGGGTGGGGAAGGGTAAGTGTAGAGTGATGAAGGTCCCAGGCCCGTCTCTGTTGGTGGAGCTGTGGTGAGCATGCTACAGGTGCAGCACAGTGCAAGGACTTACTTATCTCGTTAATATTTCTTAGACAGGCAGTTAGGTTTGAGAACGGCTGTTTGGGGTGGCTCACACTTGGCAATGCATCTTATATCAGGCAAAGGCAAACAACCACTTATGTGCAACTTTCTACTAGAGGCCAATTAACCCATGGCACTTGTTGTATGTTAAATTGGAGCTGGCTTTTAGTTTAGAATTATGGGATTTGTAGTTTTATTTTTAATACTGATCATATGGGCGCAAAAAGTCTCAGCAAACAGAGTGCTGAATAAAACGACAAGCTTGGCAGAAGGTATGGCAGCTCACTTGGAGGCGCAGTGGTAGCTAAAACTCTGCCTTTGTAGCTCTAGGCCAGTCCTCACAGTATGCTTGCCGGTGATCACAAAGAAAAAGGTTAGCCATGCATGCCTCTTGCCTGCCAACAGAGTGGAGAGCCCACCCTCATCATTGGATTCTTCCTGTCAGAAGATGTATTGCTTCAGAATATAATGAAAGGCGGCACCAATATTATACAGATACTACTGCAATATTCTGCAAATACACCTGCAATATAATTACTGCATATTTCCTCTGCCGTATAAGTATAGTGAGCATAACATTTAAAAATGCAGGCTGCATTGACATTGGTAAACATGTCTAGCAACCAGACTTTGTAGCGTTTTTTTTTAAGTTGTTCTTTTTTAGGCTGGAGTGTTAGTCTGTGCGTGTGCTCCCCGAGACAGCCCCTTCCACCTTCTTGCCTTTCTCAAGTTGAGGATTTATAAGTTCTCTGCCACATGTTGCTTCCAGATGTAGGCCTCAAGTGCCCCGTCACTTGCTTCCTGCTCGGATCCAAGAGCCGCGCGCAGATGGAATTTCACAAGACCCCTGCTGTATAAATCACCCCATGCCTCCTTAATTAAACTGTAGCATCCCTGGGAGGCTGCCTCGGTTCCAGGCAAATCACCCCTGCAGTTTACTAAACCTCCCCCTTAAAAAGTCCACCTTATTAAAATCACTCTACCTCCATGGATAATGGAACGGGAGTTTTTTCGCCATCATTCTAGGAGAGTTGCCCTAGTTGTGCATTATTTTTCAAGAGTTTGAAACTTTTGTAAACGTTTGTTGCACTCCTTTAAACTGTATGGCTGTACTTGGCTGTGTAGAGAGAAGAAAGGAAAGAAACCACGCAGACAGCCATCAAAATGGGCAGTTGGCCAACCCCAGCTTCTTCCCTTTGTCCACTTGAAAAAGGCACGCATATGTTTCTCGAAAAAGGCCCCAAGTATGTTTCGTGACGTGTATGTCTCTTTTACGTTTAAACTCAGCTCTACCAAAGGCAACGCCGGCTGTGTTTGCAATTACTGATCTCCTAATGCGGAGCTAGAGCGTTATTAAAAACACGCGCATTTCATACTTAATTCTCTTGCTTTCTTTTCCTCGGGTAAATTTGTATTAAATTAGGAATCCTAGGCATGGTATCCATTTCTCTGATCCTTTGAACCGAATGGAGCGAGTGTTCTTTTTCTGCAGAAAGCCAAATGGGAAACGCTCTAAAAAAGCTAGAGATGTTGTGTTCCATCCTTAGCTGCATCGACACATGCTTTTTATGTCTTTGATTGTCTTTCTTTTGATTGTCTGTGACTTTTATTTTCTCATGAAGAAAGTTGGCAAGTCCTGCAAGGCATAATTGTTCAAAGACACTACTAGCACACCATTCATGAGATTTTCCTGTCGTGTTTGTTCTTTTCTTTTTCTCTGACTTCTTATTTTGATGGTTGATCCAACCCCTCCCCCCCCCCACCCCTGCCCCCCCCCCTAGAAAGTCCTCGCACATGGAAATAATGCTGTGTAATAAATTGTATGCTATTTTAGCATTCACTACATGAATACACCTGACTGGTTTGTTCTTTGATTGTATTATACTTAAGAATAAAAACAAACATTGACAAAGTCAATGCATCTAACTTTTTATTAGTGACAGAACTTTGTGTGGGGTTGTACAAATGAGTGTGTCACTTAAAAGCTGGGATAATGTCAGTGGCTAAATATGTGTGATTAAGGATGGATGGATGGATGAACAGGTTAGCACATCTGTGAGTGAGCATCAGTAGTGGGAGTGGAGAACAGACTCCTGCAATCAACATGACTGTGACCACCCATGCAGTCACGCATCGTCTTATCCATTTGTTCATTCATGCACACACTCATCTTCTAATCTAGTCATCTGTCCATGTATTAATTCCCTCATCCATCCGTTCATCCACCCACTCACCCATTTTTTTACGCATGCACTCACACCCCATCCTTCCATCTACTCTTTGATTCACACAAAAAAATTGAACATCAAGCAAGTAGCACTTATTTAAAGCAAAGTGTAACCTGTTGGCTTTACATAACTAACAGAGTGCACCTCTGTTGGAAAGTGGGTCTCTGGTTGGCAGAGGTATACACGCTGTCCAAGTAAGGACCACAATCCTAGTCAGGATAAACTAGATACACGCTTTAAATTAACATGTGTTCAACCTCTGATAGCTTGGCACAGAGCAGGCTGGTTTAACTTAAGAGGTAATGTGTAAAGTACTTGTTCAGCACACACACACAGTAGCACAATGAATACACTACAAAAAGACTCTGTACAGGTTTAGAAAAATAGATACTATCTATCTGAGTAAACCAAGACCAAAACAACAAAAAACAATCAGTAATAATTTTTTAACAAACCCCATATTAACTAGTGTACTGTCATGACATGCTAGGAGCAGAGACTTGATATGCCAGGGTGCAGCTATCATGTACACAGGCACATACATCATATAGACCAGTGCAGTATCTTCATACACAAGTTTGGGCTCTAATGCCTAGAGCAATCTCACCATGAGCAAAATCTGGGGAATTTAGTGGTAATTGGCAGGACATCACAACAGCACTTTTCCAGACCTGGCTTTTCTTTTCCAAATCATTAGCTGTGCTGGTGCAATTGGCTTAATAAAGCAGGTCAAGACTACCACTACCAGAATGCACTCACTTATATGAAAGCACAGGACTTGAAAAGAGGTGTCCTACCATCATGAAATGATCTTGCAAGCCCTAGACATTTTTTTTATCGTAGAGTAATACCAGGTAATAAAGGCCAAAAGAAGGACAAGTACCCAACCTAACAACCAGGATGAATGTGCAGAATGATGTGACTCACAGGGACAGCAGGGAAAATCACAAAAACAACATCCAGACAATGGCCCACAACAGCAATACCAATGCACTGGTGCAGATGCACAAACACAAACAGGCAACCTCACACTGCACATCTGACACAATGTGTGTGTGTGTGTCTCAGTATCCCCAGGCAACTACACAGCACATGAGGGGGGCTGAACCACAGTGAGACAGATGTGGACACAGTGCCATACAGAGGTAAACTATCCTTGGGTCCCCCTTAGTGGGCAATCAGGCATTGTGAGATGAGATGGAGCACAACAGACACATGTCTCAATCACTGAAAGGTACCACCTAGGGACAACTACATGATATTGCGAACAAACAAGTGCCTTTGGGACCCCTGACTGTGTCCCATCTGCGTCTGACCACATCATCACCACTCAGAACTAACATATCCCAATAATGAAACACCAATTAACAGTAGTGTGTAATGCACCCACACATCTGGTAGCACAGGGCAAAGATGTGTGATGAACACAGTACAACTCAGCAAGCACCAACAACAGGAACATATCAAGGGAACACTGCCTGTGTATGACAAGGGATGTGGCCACACACACATGCACACACAACACACCATGGGCTCAGGCAATGTCACGGAACAACACACGTACTTTAGGGGACTCAACTCCTGTGGAAGCTCAGCTGTGCCAAACATAGTCCCAGCAGGTCTCAGTCATGTCAGCAGAACACTTGGTCATTCAGCCATCAGTTAGCACCCAATGAAGGCCCTGGTCACAACAGCCTGGGCACGGGAGTGTCCCTTAAGTCATCTGCACATACTCAATACATATGTCCTGCAAGTTGCACGGAGGACCCAGTTGCTCCTACACCAATTATGCCCACACCTGCATGGCCAGTGGAGATGCGTCCACAGTCAGGGAAATAAACAAATTGAACAATGGGAAGCACACCATATGTGCATGTGTGCAAGCCACAGATGTGACCATGCAAATGAAATTTGTACAGAGGTGTTCACAAATTGTTAATCATGACACACCCAGTTAGCTGCAAAGGATGACATGGATACCGACCAGAATAGGATACATATCTCATGGACCACATGGAGTACCTCACATCAACACCTCAGTATTTAACATTGGAAATCCCGCATTACAACTGCAAGGTCATGCTAAACATCATCAACATAATGTACAGCCAAATTAAATTCACAAGGATAAAGAAAAATGCTTTATTCAGCAATTTTTTAATGCAAAGTCCTTTCAAAACAAAGGCCAATGCGCAGTCCATAATCAAATGTCAACAATGTTATTTGAGTGACAACTGTCACACGTTGCGTGCCTGCACTGGTAAGGACAGGGGACATCCCCTCGCAGGGGCATACATGGGGGCAGGCCAGGCACTGCAGGGACAGGATCAGGGCTCAGCAGAAGGAGGCAGTGAAGGGGTGGTGGATGCAGGAGAGTCACTGGCAACTGCAGTAAAGCTGACTGAAGTGGTGGGTGCAGTCACAACTGTGGGGCACAAGTCCGATGTGGTAGGTGCCGGCAGAACTGCAGTGGGTAGGTCAGATGGAGTGGCCTGGGTCCCCACTGCAGTGCCCAAGTCAGACGGGGTGGTCGTGGACTCCACTGCAGTGCCTAACTCAATGGGAGCGGAATGGGGATCAGGTGAGGTCGGCAGGACAGAGGGGGGGACCCGGTCCCCACATCAGTGGTAAAAACTGCCTGACCCGGGGTGATGGGGGTGGAAGAGCAAGTGGTAGGGGGAGGGCCTGAGCATTTTGAGGATGGTGTATCTGTGGGTAGGAAAACCTGGGGCAGGGTGTGGCGGGGGAACCTGTGGAGTGGTGGCCTGGGGGATGGAGGACGGAGACTTTGTCGTGGAGCTGCGGGGCCTGGGGGAGGGTGTCCGGGTGTGAGGGGCACTCCCCTCTGTGTGTAGGGACCTCCTCTTCTCCTTGTAATCTGGATCTGCTGGGTCGGTGGGGAAGAGGCCAAGGTCACAGTGGAAGAGCTTCTTGGGAGATGGGGTTGCAGGTGAGGCAAGGGAAGGGGTCTTGGAGGGAGAGGTATCTGAGGACTGCAGAGTGGTTGTGGATGACTGTGTGTTTGCAAACCATCCCCGGTGAGTGTGGTATTAGTCCCCTGAGGTTGCTTGTGTGCACGTCTGGACCTTGGTTTGGGTGTTTGTGTGCTGCCCGTGACTGTGGGTTTGGGTGACGGTGCTGGTGTGTGTGTGCTTGGGACAGGTAGGGTGCTAGGAATCGTGGGTGGTGCAGGGGTAGGAGGGGTGCGGGACTGTTGGAGGAGGGACACTGCTGCCGTCAGGGAGGAGGCCACGGACTGATTGGTCCTCTGTAGGGCAGACATGCCCGATGAAATGCCCTTTATGAACGACACCAGTTGTGTCAACAGACTGGTGTCTGCATGGAGGACACTCAGCATTGATGTCTGCCCTACATGGAAGCAAGTCCACAGACTCCTCACTCAGGGCAGCATGGGACACAGGGGCAGGGGGTGCGGTGCCAGGCACGAAGGAGACATGCTCCCGAACACAGGAGCCTCCACGGACCTCTGGGATGGGAGCTGGTGGAGGGTGGTGATGGTGGTGGTGGGGGGACAGCCTCACTAGCTGGGGTTTTTAGGCTGCTGACACCCGCCTCCACAAGGGAGTCATCCTCCGAGCTGCTGTGGCCCTCAACTGGGGTGGATGGAGATGAGGACTCCTCGTTGTGGCTCCACTCGCCCTCCATGCCACTGGGTCCCTCTGACTCCTCGCCTTCTGTCCCAGTCAGGCTCTGTGGCTCCTCCTGGTCCCTGGAGCTGTCCCCTCCTGTGGCCGTGGATGTATCTGGATATAATTAGGAAACAAAGAGAACAACATCAGTCACCTGCACTGACTGCACACACCACAGTGAGTACATCACATCACAGGACAAGCCCTGGCATTATCAGCTGAACACTGCTCAAAGTGCTCACACCGTTTAGAATAAGCCAATTGTCAGTCTCACCATCAACCATGGCACTCATACCCCTCCTGGACTTGCATCCATATGTCTGTTGCATGTTGGATGCTAATACCCCAATGTGCCAACATGCACCACCTACACATTTTTTGGACATGCAAGTGAACATGTAGGAGTATGTCACTATACACACATCACATCTCTTGCCACTGAGAAAGTACAGGTGTCAGGATGAAGGGATGGCCAGAGTCTCATTTCACATGCTTGTGATGCATGCCAGCAACACACACTATGATGTTCTCATGTCCTGATAGTCAATGCCACAATGGAGTGCATGGAGCACATTAGAACACAATGCAGGATCACTCATAGCAAGTCAAATGCCATGGCACTGGCATGCCTGGAAAGTCAGTCAACACTGTATCCTGTCAGAGGGGCAGGGCATCCAGACAACGACAGAATGCACTGTGTCACAATCATAGGTCATGGGTAAAGCAAACTCTGCAGCTGACACGTGCACTTGTCCATACCCTGCAAACAACATATCCCGGATCCAGAAGACCCCACATCATACAAAACAGACATATGAGTCTCTGCGAACACAGCTCCCTGTACATGAGCACATCAAAGTCTGCTGTGCATGAAATACAGCTGCCGGAAGTGCACAGTTGCATACACCATTGTGCACTGTCAAGTGATCACACACCTATGTGTCAGACAAGTATTGTCTCCCATAGTCCCATCTCAGATGTCCTGTTGACCCTCAAACTCATGAACACCCCAGTTGTACGGAAAAGGAAGCCACACCACAATGACACAGAGGCAGACACTTGAAGGCACATGTCACTAAGCACAACCTGTAAATTGATACACAGGAGTGGGATTACAGAGTGTTTATAAATGCCCTTGAGTAGGCATGACTGCCGAGGTCTACGTGAAACAGTGTTTAGTCCTGGACAGTAGTCAGGTCGCTAAGCAAGTGTGACACACTTGATATACATACTCCTGAGGCACACAAATTGGAGTCCCCTGCTGCATGGGTTTGTTTGAAATACCCCAGCCACATGTGGTGAGTCAGACCAGCAATTGGAACACATATCAAGGGCACACACAGATCACATGTCAGATCTCAGGCATTGTGTAAACAATTGACCCACCCATGAAACCCACAACAGAGTCATGGTAACAGATGCTGTCTGGAAGCTGAAGCATAGCTGACTGCAGGGACACAGTGCCCTAGTGACACAAGCAACAGACTGTAGGGTCCACACCTGTGGATCAGATGAGGAGGGTGGATCACAAAATTGAGGGACATGAGTATTGGGCTACAAGACCTACGTAATGTGGAAGTGTGACCAGGCCAAAAGACTGCAATTAGCATGTCAGACATAGTACACAGATTAGGCATGGACTTACCCCCTCTTTGCTGCTGTCTGGCCCTCAGCTGCCCATCCAGGTCCGGGAAGACCACCGCCATGATCCTGAGCATGTGGGGGGTCAGGGTCCGGTGTCCGCCCCTCCTGCGAGGAGGTGACAGCTTCAGCTGGACCCTTGCGATCCTCCGGGTCCAGCCCCGAAGGTCCTGCCACCTCTTCTGGCAGTTGCGGATCCGGCGCTTGTAGACCCCAACCGATCGAACTGCCCGGACGATGGTCAGCCACATCTCCTGCTTCTGGTGGGCATCAACCTGTGAGGATGACAAAGTTAAAAGTCCATTAACACACATGGCCCATATTTGTGCTGCACACAGTTGGATATACATGTCATCATCACAAAGGAAAATTAGTTACACAGGTAGTGCACCCATGGAAATGGACAAATGCCCTGCATGTCTGACATGTTATCAATGCCTGAGAAGTTTAAGCTTGCATAAATGCATTTTAGCTGCAGAACACCTGTTCATTACATGTACCTACACACTTTGGGGGATGAAAGTACTCAGTAAGTACGCTTGCCACCGGTGTACACACTGCTAGTACTGCTAGTCAGACAACATGCACAATTAGGAACACAGTGGAATGCACACTCACCTGCTCCCCTGGTTTCCCATACAGCTTGCTGTACTGTGGAAGGAGCCCATCCAGCAGGGTCTGGTTCTCCTCCTCAGTGAAGGCTGGTGCCCTCTCCAGAGTACATGCCATAGCAGTAGCCAGAGGATGCAGAGACTGCAGCAGTGGTAGCAGGGATGTGGTCCAGTAGCATGTAGTGCAGGCAAGTGAGCTCCCTGGGGGCCAGCCAGCCTTATATCTGTGCTGCAGAGGTAGAATCTGTGCCATGTGTCCCAAGTGATAGGTCCAACAAGGTTGCATTCTATGAATCTGGCCAATCCATGGAAATGTACGACTCGTAAACGTCTTCCGCATCGTTCAAATCTTCACCTTCATGAAACCCTAGGAATTGCAACATTGTTGTAGGCATCCAACTGAATTTCCAGTGCACGACTCATACAAGTTTTGAATCTGCATCTGTCTCCATGACAGTCCAGAGCCAATGGGTGCGCCCTGCTCGGTCAACTGACTGTACAACGCGTAGTTTGAAAATACACATGCACCCGTCTCCATACGATTCAATGGCCAAGGCGTACGCCGGTATCGGACCATGCCTGCCCGATGCGTATGCATGATAGTCACCCGCGTCGGACCTCAGTGCAGTCAATGGCTAAGCGTACGCACGGCTCAGTCCGGAACTGTGCAATGTGTACGCATAGTCACCCGCGTCGGACCTCATTGCAGTCAATGGCTAAGCGTGCGCATGGCTTGGTCCTGAACTGTGCAATGCGTACGCATTGTCACCCGCGTCAGACCTCATTGCAGTCAATGGCTAAGCGTACACACGGCTCGGTCCTGAACTGTGCAATGCGTACGCATAGTCACCCGCGTCGGACCTCATTGCCTGTCAATGGCTAAGCATACGCATGGCTCGGTCCTGAACTGTGCAATGTGTACGCATTGTCACCCATGTCGGACCTCATTGCAGTCACTGGCTAAGCGTACGCATGGCTCGGTCCTGAACTGTGCAATGCGTACGCATAGTCACCTGCGTCGGACCTCATTACAGTCAATGGTTAAGCATACGCACGGCTCGGTCCTGAACTGTGCAGTGCGTACGCATTGTCACCCGCGTCTGACCTCATTGCAGTCTATGGCTTAGCGCAGGCACGTCTCGGTCCTGAACTGTGCAATGTGTACGTATTGTCACCCGCGTCTGACCTCATTGCAGTCAATGGCTTAGCGTACGCATGGCTCGGTCCTGAACTGTGCAATGCGTATGCATTGTCACCCTCGTCGGTCCTCATTGCAGTTAATGGCTAAGCATACGCACGGCTCGGTCCTGAACTGTGCAATGCGTACGCATAGTCACTCGTGTCGGTCCTCATTGGTGTGACTATTTGGCGGCTTAAACACACAATCACTTGCCAGGCACTCAGGTGCACACCTACCACACTACAGCATTGGCCACACAGTGTCCCATGCATTCTCTGTGTGTTTGGGGGGACATTTGGTTTGTTGTGTGGCACTTTTGTGCAGCCACTCCCAGGCTGTGCACGTGTTCATAGGGACAGAAGCCCTTGTGTGTTGTGCACATTCCCACTGTGATGTGCAACTGTACAGTTATGGGCCTGAGTCATGGACACAGTTTCATGTTGGATATGTGTAGGACATGTCACATACACCCTGAGTCCTGGGGGTGGTGGCATGTACATCACAGTGAAACCTATAGCCACAATTCTGATGTACACCCACAGTCTGTGTGCATGTTGTGTCTCAGATGTGGCTGATCACATGTGCCCAATGGGAGACAGTCTCCACATCCATGTGGTTTGTGCATCAACATTGATGTTATGTGTGTGTCCACGAGGTGTACATGTAGGGCCTGCAGAGACAACAGTGGCCGCTACCTGTGGGACTCAAGGTAGTTTTGTGGCGTGTACATGATACGCCATGTCATGCCAGTGTACATGTGGCAATACAGGGACCCTGGTTATCTGCATGACAAAGAGCTGTGATGCCTGGGAGACATCAGGCATCACTTGTCACTGTGGTGTGTGTTTGTAACGTGACAGCCGTACATATGTACTGGGACACAGCCCAGTGATTGGCCATTGCATTACATGGAACTTATGTAGACATGGGAACTTGAGATGTGAGGTGATGTGCATGTAGGTGACCATACCCAACAGCACACACCTCAGTACATTGTGTATTGTCATGATGTATCATGTGATATTTTGCTTGATCATAGCCACATGGGTGGATGAATCAACAATCTTCCTTTATTCATCTCTGTACTGCAGGGCACCAGCTGTCCATAGACCATTCCCAGACCTTGCAACCATGCAGGAACGCGACTGCATCAGATGGTACCGCTTCACCAGGCCACTGATTGAGGAGTTGGCGGAGCAGTTGGCGCCACATCTGCTACCTGGCCGGACATACCCTACAGCATTGACCCCAGAGGTGAAGGTGATGGCAGCCCTGCACTTCTTTGCTACTGGTACCTTCCAGTACACTGTGGCAACTGCTGGTGGTATGTCGCAAACAATATTCAGTCGTGTGCTACGCGATGTCTTGGAGGGGATGTTGCATTTCCTTGACCTGTACAACAAGTTTCCTAGCCCAGGTCAACTCACTGACATTAAGGATGCTTTTTATACACTGGGGAGGATGCCGAACGTCATCAGATCTATTGATGGTACCCATGTGGCCCTGGTACCACCACGGGCACATGAGCAGGCATACCGGAACAGGAAGCACTACCACTCCATCAATGCTCTGGTGGTATGTCCTGCAGACATGTGTATCACACATGTGTGTGCACGTTTCCCCGGTTCTGCGCATGATGCCTACATCATGAGGAGTAGTCGCATTGCAACGCTGATGTCACAGATGCCAGACCAGCATGCCTGGCTTGTTGGGGTGTACTGACTGTTTACCATTGTGTGTGTTTGGCAAAGTTGTATTCCACCCTCTTTCAAAACTCAGCTAATTGTTCAATTGTTTGTATGTAGGGGACTCCGGATACCCCAACATGCCGTGGTTGCTGACGCCCCTCTGGAACCCTGTGACACCAGCCGAGCTGTGCTACAATGAGGCACATGGTCGGAGCAGGAGTGTGATTGAGCGGACATTTGGTCTCCTGAAAAGCCGCTTCCGCTGCCTGGACAAGACCAGAGGGGCCCTCCCATATGACCCTGCAAAGGTGTGCAAAATTATCCTTGTATGCTGCATGCTACACAATATGGCAGTGCGGAAGAAGTTACCTCTCATCCAGGATGACGCTGACCTACCTCCGCCACCTGTGGAGGATCCAGGCCTGGGCTACGATGACAGTGATGATGTTGATGAGTGTGACGTCCGCACACAGCTCATCAACAACTTCTTCACCTGAATGTGAGTTTACAGGGTTGCTATGTTAATGTATTGAGTTAGCCTGAGATGTGTTGGGGCTGCTCTGTTGCTGTTTGAGTGTGTCTGTGTGCTACTTGACTGTATGCGTGCAGTGATGTGTCCTTTCAGGTGGTCTGTACTCCACAATAGTGTCGACTGCTAACTTTTTTCTGAGTAGGTTTCTTTTGACATGTTTTGTGCATGTGTATTGCAGTTCCCTCCTGTTCTGCTGTGCTTTTGACTGTCTTGTGACTGTCCTTCCCAGGGTACTTTGCCTGTTGTTTGGTCAACACTGACCCCCAACACCCAGAATCCAACACCAGTGTGGAACTTGTCAATTCCCATCAAGTGATGTACCTCACACCCCTGAACTTCAATTCTCCGACACTTTGGGACCGTGTGTCCACTGTCACATACAATTACCTTGCAACTATTGTGGAATAAACATGTTGCTGAGGTGTAATGAACCTGTCCTACGCTTTGTTATGTGCGTTGTCTGTCTTCCCACATCTGACTGACATTTGCTTACCTCACCTGTGGACTTGTTACCACTGCCTGGGGATAGGTGTTGTGTCTGTGCATACCAATGTGTTTCTTGTCAACATCAGTGTGTCGGATGAGTAACATGGCCATGGTGAGTATGTGTTGTGATGCCATAGTGGTGTGTCTCCCTCACATGTGTCACATCACCATGACTCACATAACAGTGGTCACATTGTTGTATTTGGCATGCACTGTGTTGTTTAGTAGATCAACATCTCCATGACACATGACAAGTTGGAATCACAACAGAAGCAAGTATGGTGTACTGGTGAGTTTATTTACGAACATGTGTGAGGATAGTGCACAGGATGGTGGGTGCTGTACATTGGGTTTTGAATCCAAAGTTCACAGTAGAGTTGGAAGTGTTGGTAGCTGAAAAGTCCAGAGTAAAGTCCACAGTCATCTGCTACATTGGATCAACATGAACCCTTCATGTCATGTAGGCGAGTTGTGTCCGATCCAACAAGGTGAACGGGTTGCGCACATAGAACATTGTCCAGAACAGGTTTAGAGGCCCTGGGGGATGTGCAGGGACATCTGCTTCTCACATATCCTTCTTTGGACGACCCCTTTTCTTCTTGGGGGTAGAACCTCAGGTGCAGGCGTCTGCGGTGCAGGGGACTCTCCGCCAGAGTCCTCCTCCCTCCCTGTGGCACTGGCAGATGGTGTGGTAACAGATGTTGTGGCCACACAGGGAGGTGTGGACATGTTTGTGCTGATCTGGCAGAGGCATTGGAGTATGTCCTGATGCACCGCAGTAAGTGCATCCCACTTTGCCTCCATGCGGGCATGGTGGGCAGCCTGCTCCTGTTGTATGTCCTTGAGGATCCCCACTACCTGGCCAAATCCTCCGGTGCTATCTTGGTACGCATCTATGATGCGTGCCTGTTGGGGTCATCATGCAGTCCAGACCCCTTTGCAGTGCACACCCTCTGCCTCCCACCCCTTCCAGCACCCCTATCCACACGGGCAGGAC
The DNA here is from genome assembly GCF_964204655.1 of Triturus cristatus. Lineage (NCBI taxonomy): Eukaryota > Metazoa > Chordata > Amphibia > Caudata > Salamandridae > Triturus > Triturus cristatus. Next base: position 311,259,994 of record NC_140582.1, read on the forward strand.
CAGCGGCGACACGCACAGGTGACACTGGGACCCCTTGGGTGGTGTTGCTGGTGGTGTTGTCTGTAGCTCCCGGGGGATCCTGCGTCCCTGTGCTGTCGGTGTTCTGTGGCCTTGGGCTGTCCGTGTTGGCGGGGGTGCCCTGTCTGTTTCCAGATGCTGGAGGCGTGGGTACAGGGGGTGCAGATGTTGGTGCTGCTGGTGCTGCATGATGACTCACACCGGAGGTTCCAGGTTGTTCGTCATCATCCGAAGAGGACAGAGAAAGATTCAAACCAGAGAGCTGAGTGTCCACCAGAGTCTGGGACTGGGACTCCTCTTCATGTGTTGCTGTGTTCCCAGCACCACCTGTGTTTGGAAGAGACACACAATGTAAGTATTTTCTACTGTACGAACGGATGTCTGCCTGTACACTGCTTTGTCCAGGGTTGTCACGGACAGAGATTGATATTGTTGTTGCACATTGCCCAGCCAAAATTAAACATTTCAATGTGCATGTCGAAGTGGGTGCATGCCCAGCTCATGGATAGATTTGTCTGTACATGACCATTACTACTCAAGGGCCATCACGTTGCTGACACAGGTGTGTCATCCCTGTACACATGTGAGCTTTAACAAGGACATACGTGCTATTCCACTGAGGATATGTTGTACTATTTGGGTATGTGTGGTAGCAGAGTTTACTAGTCTTTGTGTGCCACATTGATGTATTGGTACGACATGGTCACAGTCCGCTATGCCTGTGATCTTTTTGAGGAAGTATTTTTCTACATTGTTCCTAGTTCCCATCTCATTTCATACAAGTGATGAAGTAACCATCATTAATGAGTCTGGTGCTGAGTTTTGGACGTGCATATGTGATTTGACTTGTCAATGATCTCCATGGTGACATGGATTAGGCAAGGTAGCACTCTGGCTTTTCAATGCTCATGACAGTGAGGGACATTGGTGTGTGTGTTGCAGTTTGGATCCTGTGAGTAGCATGTCTCCTCCAGTGAAGTCTAGGTTTGACATTGTGTCTACAGTATCTATGTCAGTGAGTGGTGTGTTGTGTGAAGGATGCATATGTTTGAGCACGACATAGGAGTGGAATGCAGCTCACAACAGCACCGAGTGTGAATGCGAACATGCTATGGTGTCGGCTATATTGGTGTGTCCATTCCAGTCACTGTTAGATGTCCCCTTTCAATGTGAGTTCCTGTGTGTTTTGTGAAATGTACCATATATGGCTCTCCACATTTGTCATCTGCAAGGCACACCTCCCCAGCCCAGCCAGCGGGCACCCCTGGACACTGCATTCCCAGACAATGATTTTGAACATATGGTTGCAATGGCTGTGTGTGTGACCGGGTTTTGTTTGCCCAGTGCATATGTGTGTGAATGTCAGCCACATAATTTCTCAGGCCCAGTGTCAGACATCTTGTCAGTCCATTCCCACTCCCTGTGAGGCAAGCATGGTTCAGTGTGAGCTTGATGGGCCATGTGGGTGGGTGTGGATTGTCTGTGACTGCAACTCCCATCATGCTCTTGGCTACACCCCCCTTCCCAGCATGCCCATACTTCCTTCCTCTTGACTCTGCTTCCCTGTGAGGGGGTGTGACAACAATGGCAAGATGGCTGAATGTGCAGTCCTGGTGTTTGTTGGTGCCCAGTTCCCAGCATAGCCTTGTGCTCCCCACAACAGAGCCCATTGTCAGACATCCTGTCAGTCCATTCCCACTCCCTGTGAGGCGAGCATGTTTCAGTGTGAGCTTGCTGGGCCATGTGGGTGGGTGTGGATTGTCTGTGACTGCAACTCCCATCATGCTCTTGGCTACATTCCCTTCCCAACAAAAGAGTGAACAAAGTAAGGAGCAAAATAGGAGTAACAGCGTGAGCAAAAAGTTGTGTTTTTAAGAGAACCCTCACTCACCAACCTGGTTGGTGACATGCTTCATCATCGGGTTCCACCAGAGAGGCCGAATGCCTCTCTGGTGTGCTACAACGCCTGAACTACAGCGGAGCTGGTTTTTGATGGAAAGGGGAGTGAGAAATTTAAAAGGTGAGTGGTTTTAACCAATAACCAATTTAATTCTGGCAAACCAAATACCGAACTAAAAACAGGTGGGTTGGACAGAAGCCGGCCAATTAGGTGGGACAAGGCTTATCCAGATGGGGGAAGGTCAACATGTTTCTGCTTAATGAGCCCAGTCGGCTAAGCATTCATCAGGACCATGGGGAACACCACGGCGGTATGCACACGCTAAGGTGCACCCAGACCAGTGGTGTGTTAGAGCGGTAGGACTCACTGTTTTACCGCATGAGCCATCCTGTAATTAAGGGGCTAGTAACGCCTGTAAAGGGAAAAAAACAGACATAACACACATAAAGACATATACATATAGACACATTGTGTCACTTGAATATCTTATGCTTTACGTGATTCAGGTGAACACAATTGGTAGGCCCATGCTGTGAAGGGGGAGTGGGTGTCAAATAACGTTAAGTGGTTATCAAGACTCCCACACAAAAAGAGTGGTGCTCTGTGTGAGCTGTAGGACCTGTACTTTTATCAACGTGTTTTCGTAGTGGTCCTGCGCACAAATTGTGTCAGTGAAGTCAATAAAACAATGTATTGACTAGCCGGCCAGCGATGTGCTGTCGGCGTAGGCTGTATTAGCCGTAGTGCTTACCTTTAAAAATATATACATATATACATATATAGCGGACTCGTGCAAGTGGAGTACATGCTGAAATGAGCACACATGGTGTTTGCCAGGCGCCGTTGCTCCAGTGCATGACTATCAATTTGGTATTAAAAAACAACAACAACATGGAAAAAGGGGGCTGAACTCTTACTCAGTAAACCAGTATTTGTTGCGTCATGGGTCCGAGAGGGGGGTAGTGAGCTATAGTATCTATGGGAGTAGATAAATAAGAGAACCTTGTTGGTCTGGGTACTCGTAAAAGAAACTCACTGGGACCAGAGGGACGCGATGGTAAAGGGAAACTACTTACTTCCATGCTCGCACACTCCCGCAGGGTACCTGGATCGGTCCTGCTCGGCCCGGATCTTGGTGAGTATGGAGTGAGAGCCGGAATAAATACAGATGCAAACCTATCACGTGATGCGGAGACGCGTGTCACGTGATAGCAACAGCGTCCGTAAACGCGTGACATCATCATAAGGGGCGTGTGTTGGCGGCCGAGCCCCCAGACCTAGTCCCATTGGGATTGGTTGATTAAGATGTGGTGGGCTGAAGTAGGATATGCTAGTCTTTCCAGCGAGCATGACAAATAATGGCGAAAATATTTCGTCATGTTTATTTATGTTTGAAAATAGCCGGTGATTGTTGACTACTTAAACATGCCACGTAATACCTGAAAACTCTTCAAAAAAAAAATAATTTTTTTACACTTTACGGGAGGGTTCCCTAAGTGACTACTGGTTTCATTAGGACATTAAAGAGAGGCGCTTTGTGTTATGTATCTATTGGTGACCCACTGCATTGGTCAGTTCCGATGAGAACAGAGGGGGTCTAAAGGAATCCTAGGCAGTGCTACAAAGAGGCCATCAAAGTGTTAGTCCCAATGGTGGAAAACAACCCATATTTCAATTCTTCAAGACGGAGTTCCACGGGATGTTATCATTAAGACCTGTGAGGTGAGTAGAAAGGCGATAGACCCACCTTTGCTCTTTTTCAAAGAGTAGCTGCTGGGTATTTTGTCCTGGTTTCAATTTTTCAATGATTGACCAAGTCATATCGTTCGTGGTATGATTGGCCAAAAGGAAATGTTCTGTCAATTTCGTGCTTAGTTTCCGACAGCGAATGGTACTGCGATGTTCGCATATGCGCTGCTTAATTTTCCTCCCTGTCATCCCGACGTATCTTAGTCCGCATGGACAAGTGATGAGGTAAACAACGTCTGTAGAGTTGCAGTTTGTGTGCGTTCTCTGCACCCATTGTCTCCCTGGTTCAAGTTCAAGATATTTCGAGGGGGAAGTCAGGTGGCAGACGCTACATGAGCCGCAAGGGTAGTGACCAACAATAGGAGGAAGGCCCCACGCACTAGTAATAGACTGGTTTTGATCTTTGTCTGATATCTTAGGGCGATGATCAGGATTCCATACCTCTCACTTGTGTAACGACTTTCAATGCAGCATCAAACGCAGTCAGTAAGTCCATTAAAAAGCACTGGAATATCCTGACGAGCAACAAGCACAACTGGGATAAACCTTTATTCTCTTACAAAAGAGCAAGGAGTTTAAAGGATGCCTTGGTCCACACTCGCCCTAAGATATCAGACAAAGATCAAAACCAGTCTATTACTAGTGCGTGGGTATCTTGAACTTGAACCAGGGAGACAATGGGTGCAGAGAACGCACACAAACTGCAACTCTACAGACGTTGTTTACCTCATCACTTGTCCATGCGGACTAAGATACGTCGGGATGACAGGGAGGAAAATTAAGCAGCGCATATGCGAACATCGCAGTACCATTCGCTGTCGGAAACTAAGCACGAAATTGACAGAACATTTCCTTTTGGCCAATCATACCACGAACGATATGACTTGGTCAATCATTGAAAAATTGAAACCAGGACAAAATACCCAGCAGCTACTCTTTGAAAAAGAGCAAAGGTGGGTCTATCGCCTTTCTACTCACCTCACAGGTCTTAATGATAACATCCCGTGGAACTCCGTCTTGAAGAATTGAAATATGGGTTGTTTTCCACCATTGGGACTAACACTTTGATGGCCTCTTTGTAGCACTGCCTAGGATTCCTTTAGACCCCCTCTGTTCTCATCGGAACTGACCAATGCAGTGGGTCACCAATAGATACATAACACAAAGCGCCTCTCTTTAATGTCCTAATGAAACCAGTAGTCACTTAGGGAACCCTCCCGTAAAGTGTAAAAAAATTATTTTTTTTTTTGAAGAGTTTTCAGGTATTACGTGGCATGTTTAAGTAGTCAACAATCACCGGCTATTTTCAAACATAAATAAACATGACGAAATATTTTCGCCATTATTTGTCATGCTCGCTGGAAAGACTAGCATATCCTACTTCAGCCCACCACATCTTAATCAACCAATCCCAATGGGACTAGGTCTGGGGGCTCGGCCGCCAACACACGCCCCTTATGATGATGTCACGCGTTTACGGACGCTGTTGCTATCACGTGACACGCGTCTCCGCATCACGTGATAGGTTTGCATCTGTATTTATTCCGGCTCTCACTCCATACTCACCAAGATCCGGGCCGAGCAGGACCGATCCAGGTACCCTGCGGGAGTGTGCGAGCATGGAAGTAAGTAGTTTCCCTTTACCATCGCGTCCCTCTGGTCCCAGTGAGTTTCTTTTACGAGTACCCAGACCAACAAGGTTCTCTTATTTATCTACTCCCATAGATACTATAGCTCACTACCCCCCTCTCGGACCCATGACGCAACAAATACTGGTTTACTGAGTAAGAGTTCAGCCCCCTTTTTCCATGTTGTTGTTGTTTTTTAATACCAAATTGATAGTCATGCACTGGAGCAACGGCGCCTGGCAAACACCATGTGTGCTCATTTCAGCATGTACTCCACTTGCACGAGTCCGCTATATATGTATATATGTATATATTTTTAAAGGCAAGCACTACGGCTAATACAGCCTACGCCGACAGCACATCGCTGGCCGGCTAGTCAATACATTGTTTTATTGACTTCACTGACACAATTTGTGCGCAGGACCACTACGAAAACACGTTGATAAAAGTACAGGTCCTACAGCTCACACAGAGCACCACTCTTTTTGTGTGGGAGTCTTGATAACCACTTAACGTTATTTGACACCCACTCCCCCTTCACAGCATGGGCCTACCAATTGTGTTCACCTGAATCACGTAAAGCATAAGATATTCAAGTGACACAATGTGTCTATATGTATATGTCTTTATGTGTGTTATGTCTGTTTTTTTCCCTTTACAGGCGTTACTAGCCCCTTAATTACAGGATGGCTCATGCGGTAAAACAGTGAGTCCTACCGCTCTAACACACCACTGGTCTGGGTGCACCTTAGCGTGTGCATACCGCCGTGGTGTTCCCCATGGTCCTGATGAATGCTTAGCCGACTGGGCTCATTAAGCAGAAACATGTTGACCTTCCCCCATCTGGATAAGCCTTGTCCCACCTAATTGGCCGGCTTCTGTCCAACCCACCTGTTTTTAGTTCGGTATTTGGTTTGCCAGAATTAAATTGGTTATTGGTTAAAACCACTCACCTTTTAAATTTCTCACTCCCCTTTCCATCAAAAACCAGCTCCGCTGTAGTTCAGGCGTTGTAGCACACCAGAGAGGCATTCGGCCTCTCTGGTGGAACCCGATGATGAAGCATGTCACCAACCAGGTTGGTGAGTGAGGGTTCTCTTAAAAACACAACTTTTTGCTCACGCTGTTACTCCTATTTTGCTCCTTACTTTGTTCACTCTTTTGTTGTTGATGTATCATTAACCATGGGGGATCAAGAGTGACTGTCCCTCACCCTCTCGTTGTTATTGTGTTACATTCCCTTCCCAGCATGCCCATACTTCATTCCTTTTGACTCTGCTTCCATGTGAGGGGGTGTGACGGCAATGGCAAGATGGCTGACTGTGCAGACCTGGTGTTTGTTGTTGCCCAGTTCCCAGCATGGCCTTGTGCTCCCCACAACAGAGCCCAGTGTCAGACATCCTGTCAGTCCATTTCCACTCCCTGTGAGGCGAGCATGTTTCAGTGTGAGCTTGCTGGGCCATGTGGGTGGGTGTGGATTGTCTGTGATTGCAACTCCCATCATGCTCTTGGCTACACCCCCCTTCCCAGCATGTCCATACTTCCTTCCTCTTGACTCTGCTTCCCTGTAAGGGGGTGTGACAGCAATGGCAAGATGGCTGACTGTGAAGTCCTTGTGTTTGTTTGGCTACAAGTCCAAAGGGAGCCCCTGTGCTTCACACAGCAGCACACAGTACGGTGTATCTTTGGCTGATATTTCACTACGGTGTGAGTCAATGCATTCTACCCGGTGAGTTGTGTGGAGTTTAGGTTGAGGGGTGTGTGTGTCTCCACATGCTGGTAAGTATGGTCAGAGCTGTCAGTCCTCCTTCCCACCCGGCCAGACATCCCACCATGAAACGTGCTTCCATTGGAGGGTGTGCAAGTTGTCTTTCAGGATGTCAGGCAGTGGTGTCCTGCTTCTGATTCGTGCACAACCCCTACCAGGGCCTTGTGCTCCCCACTGCAGGGGCCAGTGTCAGCCATCTTGTCAGTCATTTTCCACTCCCTGTGATGTGGGCATGGTTCAGAGTGGTGTTGATGGGCCAATTTTGAGGGGGAGCATTATCTGCGACTACAAACCCCATCATGCTTTTGGATACACTCACTTCACCTGCATACCCACTATTCCTTCCGGCCAGTCAGCTGCACTGTGAGGTAGTGTGTTTGTGGTGGCAAACTGTCTGAAAGTGTTTATTTGGCTTTGTGCCACTGCCTTGTTCTATTTGTTTGTCGGTTGTTACATGTAATGACACAGTTCCAAGTCACTATGAGATGGCAGGTATTGTGTTTGTCTGACTGGCATACACATCTTGGGATGATTATCTATTGGTTACTGTGGATTTGCTAACGGTGCATGGTTTCACTGTCCCCTTGCCACACAATATTGAGTATGTTGTTTGTGTACTCACCAGGCACTGGTATGTCTGCTAGACCATGGACGCTCTCTGGAGGTAGGATGTCCCGCACCTTCTCCTCCCAGGTCCTGAAGTGGACTGGTTTGGCAGGAGGGCCACCGCCAGTGCGCTGACTCAAGGCGTGATCTTTCCCGATTAGTTTCTTGACCCTCCTGCGCACGTCATACCACCTGTTCTGAAAATCGTCCTTTGTGCGCTTTGTTGGTGCTTGTGCATTCACCTTGTCCACAATCCTCGCCGACATCTTTGTTTTCTGTGACATGGGGGTCCTTTGGGCCAATGTACCAAACAAATGTGGCTCTACTCTGATGATGTAGTCTACCAGCATTTCTAACTCATCATCTGTGAACTTTGGATTCTTCTTTGGGGGCATGGTGATGGGTGGTGGTGGTGAGTGATGTGTGTGTGAGGGTGCAAGTGAGGGTGGGTTAGTGGTGGTTTTGCTAGCTGTATGTGTTTGTGCTTTTGGTGAGGTGCTAATAGTGTGAGAGTTGTGTGATGGGTGAGTTGTGAGTGTGTCTGTGGTTGCTGTGTGATGGTGTTTGCTGCTGGCTGTTGTCTCCTATTTGCAAAGGATCATGGTAGTGATTGATGTCCTTCATATAGATGGAGTTGTGGGTGTGTCTTTGTTCCAGTTTTTTTTTTAAATATTTATTGGCTTTGTCAGTGCTTGTTTGGTCCTTTTTTTGTCTTTTTTCCTTCGGGTTTTCTAGGCATGAAGGAGACGTTCTTCTGACCGAGACGGACGCTGATGTTGGCTCGTGGTGGCTTCTCTGCCTCGTTCACGCTGACTTTCTTCTGTGTTTCATACGCGTCGGCCGCGGAGATCTCTACTGCTTGGGCTCCCTGGTTTCTGTGCGTGTCGGTCATGCGGCTTGGGCTCCGTGCGAGTTGGTCTGGGTTGACGTGCATTGCATCGTACTGCGCGGATCGGACATCGCGGGTACGTGCCGGTCAGGGTCATTCCAGGTGCGTGTCGGTCGGTGCAACTCGCGTCGGGTTTCTGGCCGAATCACTGTTTTCCCTATGGCTCGGTCATACGGCTTGTATTCCGTACGTGTCGGTTGTAATTCACACGCTGGTTTGCTTCGTACTGCACGATTCGTATGGCGCTGGTCCGTGTTGGTCGGTATCTGTTCCGGGTCCGTGTCGGTCGGTACGATTTTCGGCCGGAATCGGCCCCTAAGTGTCATTTAGCGGCAATTTGTTCACCACTACTTTCTATTTTGTAACCTATTTGTTTTATGTTTAGTCTATTTTCCTGAAACCAGGTCGCTGTAAGGTGCTGCTGTTTACCGGAACAGGTAAGTTGTTGTTTAAGGATTTTTTAGGAGTTTTGATTGGAGGGAGATCCAGGGGGAGATCTACAAGTTAGTAATAGTGTTGTTTGTGGGTTTTTTGTATATTTAAATGTATGAGTGCTACTGTTTTTCACTAGTTTGTCATTTTTGCTTTTCGCACACTATTTTTGTAATGTATCACTATGCTACGTTAAATTGTGCTAGGTTAGTTATATTTTGATGATTAACTGGTATTTATATATATTTTTGGAAATGTAATCTGTTTTGTGGGTGTTTTTTGATTTACTTTACAGCTTTTTGTCTACGAGCATGTCCTGGGGGCATGGGGAGTTTACTTTTTTTTAAGGAAATTATTTTTGGTTTATAATAAACCAATGCTTTTTACTTTGATTTCCTTTTTTCAGGTTTCTTGGAGCATTTCTGTTTTTTCAAACACTTTTTCAGGATTTTTATGGTTCCTAGATACTTTGGCTTTTTGGACAATATTTTTCCCTTTTCTGGTGCATTTCTATTTATTGTTTATGTGAATAGAGAGAAAGATTTGCAGATACAAAACAGTAAGGGCCTAATTTGGCTGGACCGGGTTACTCCATCACAAACATGACGGATATCCCGTCCACCGTATTACAAGTTCATTACATCCTATGGCACATGGAATACGGAGGAAGGGATATCTGCCACGTTTGTGACGGAGTAACCCGTCAGCCAAACTCTAAATCAAGCCCTAAGTTATATTAATGTCTAAACATTATGGCTCTCATTACAATGTCAGGAGGACTGCCACCAACAGGCAGTCAGTGGCGGTCCGCCCGACAACTAGGGCAGCGGTACGACATCTGGATAATCTCTTGTGTTCTTTAACAATTGTATCTCTCAGTATTGAATGACAAATTCAACCTTCAACAATTATGAGTGCAGAAGCTCAACTACAACTATACCTACAAAGTAAGATTATAAAGGTAAGTATAGATTTAATATTCTTAACTCCAACTCTATATACTTTGACAATGCATATAGATATATACGTTTCTATGCAGTTAAAATGCATTGTCTCATTGTCAACTTACATCTGCTCCTAGATTATGACTTTACTCTCTGTATGTACTTGGAATCTTCATTAATAATTTACATGCATATGGTGTCTGCTTGTTTATTGATTCTATGATTAAAATTGTGTGAGAAAACCCAATGGGAAACTTCATAAAACTTAAAAATGTTGGTAAGTATGTTGCTTTAGAATTTTCATCTCCAATGCTGCATGTACAAAATGTGTATTAACAAGGATAAATCAGTGCAGCAGAAGATATGTTAAGTGTTAAGTGCTCTTGTATATCGCACTCTCACCATTTGTATGGTTGAGAAATGCTTTGGAACTCTAGGCACCCATTTTGGTTCTGCGGTTCTTATTGACTTGAGTCAGTGAAAGTTGACTGTTTACATCTTATGTAGGGAAGTTGTTTAGATTTGATACATCTAAGATAGCATCTGGGGGAGTTTATGGTAGAATAATGTATGTTTTGGCGCACATTATATTGTATAGTGTCTGGTTATTCCCTGATATGAATCTGTGTGGAGCATCATGCACATGGATATGTTTGCCAAAGGACATAACACAATACAAAAAGTAATGGAGGGTCAAAGGTATGAAATTCACAAGATACGACTATGTAATGGAGCTAGTGATATTGGTTCGCTAGACAGGGTACATCATTCATAGTTTTTGAAAAATACCCATCAGTAGCTCTTCCTGGGCGCCCTTTTCATCATGTGGGTTCCTTCTAACCATGAAGGATAGGGAAAGAGTTTAGTCATGAATGACAACATAGGAACCAGTGATGGTATAACTGGGTCGCAGGGGGCTACTGAAAAGCAGTGCAAGAAAAAAAGTGAAATAGTGCAAAAGTGCAAAGTAGTGATATTAAAATTAGATGGCTCTGAGGAAAGTACTTATTTATTTGAAACCTCAAAGTCTCTAAAGCTTAAAAAGAGCGAAATTGGTAGTTTTAACTAATAGCTACCAACAGGTTGGTCGACATGTTTCAGCAGGAATTATGGATCACACTGGTATCCACTGCATTCTTCAGGACCTGTGTCGCTACTGCTAGTGTTGTGTAAAGAAAATATGAAAAAGGAAAAGGTATCACCTGGGTATTAGTGAAGGATCATTCTCCCAGCTGTGAAGTCCGAAGGAGAACAAACATAGTCGAAAACAAGGGAAAAACATATAATTAGTATATCTACGGTATCCAAAACATTTACATGGTATACCATATCTATAAAGAGAATTTATGAAGCAATCCTCTTGGTAGTGCTTTAATTACTACATGGAACTACAATACCTACATATGATATGTAGTAGGGCTCCCACTTACCATATTGTGCAGGAGAGTACTGCCTCACCTCACCTGGCAAACAGCTCAGGTAATTGAAGCACCGCTCTAGTGGAAAGAGAGAGACACATACAGAGACACGTCAGCGAGCAGCTGACTTCACACATAATCACAAATTGTACTGGTGTTAATAGTAGGTCAGAAAAGCCAAAAAACCCTGGCTAAGGCAATGGCCGCAGTTGAACAAATGGCAAAGATCGGACCCTCGATGGCCTGAAAATGTGTTTAATGACAATTAAGCCAGTGCAAAGAACAAGCATATCTGTTCCTAAACATTGAGGTATGGGGTCCGCCTGCACCTCATTTTATAATTACTTATGCATGTATCACTTAGTCATTAGAGAACTGCCACTAGTACACATCGTGACAGGATCCCTGCTTGTGAGGTTATATTTTAGCAGGTTATATTTTAGCATCAACACTCCAGCTATTATATTAGAGCGCATTTCGTTAGTAATACCATCATCTGGGCGGTATCTGGTTAAACTGTAAACACATAGGCAGAGCGCCAGTACACAACACCCGCAATGACGCTTTTTGAACATTTTCTGAAAACTGCTCGCGTGTAGGTCATAACCAGCAGCCCAACGCGAGAGAACAAACAGAGCTCTAGTGCGCCGTGAGTCAAATGTCAATTACCGCGCTGAGGGTTTAAACTCCACAAAGGCAGCAGAGCTCGATAGTTAATGCAGAGCTCTGGTCCTCCGTAAAACAAATAGCTCTTACCGCGCTATGGGATTGAACTCTACACTGGCAGCAGCGCTCAATGGACTCTGGATAAACAATGCGCACACTGGTGGCGAGCGCGCACAATGGCATCCTGCTACTAGGATTGCTGACAGACAGGCAAGAAGAGCGTGTCTCTCACCTGTCCGTCGGTACTTCCAGCGTCCCTCTGGCTGTAAGGGGAGGTAACGCGCGGAGTCAAACACTACAGTTTTACTTCCTCAACTGGGCGTGTCAATTGTCATCACATGACCACTAAGGATTCTGGGATATGTAGTCCTATTGAGAGAAAGGACGCTCACAGGTAGATTAGAGCTTATGAAAGCTCACAGATTTATTAATTTATTTATTAATACTCAGTCTCAAGAAACATTGATATTTGCATGTATGTTTAAAGCAGGGGCATCCAAAAGAAATGGTTTTTTTGGAGGTACTGTTGTTTGTAAAAGCTCAGGTACAGCGCACTAGCAGCTCTACATGTTACTATGGCTACCAATGTTGTAAGGCTCTATTTTAAGCCAAGCAATACCGCACTGACAAGTGGAACGGTAAAAAATAAATAACAAATAAAGATCCACTGAAATTTTCTTTATTATTTATTTTTATTTTAGACAAGTGAGCACTTGTTGATCAGGCAGAGGAGCTCCAATATGTGTTAGATATAAGTTGACGAAGGCAACGGGGTGTTTATGCCCGACAATGGCCTAGAAAACACGTGTGAGGCTACACCATCACAAGGAATGGAAAGATTATGGTGAATCCTACATTGAACCTCACAAGAAATGGCGAAATATGGAGAAAAGCAAACGTAGCCTGTAAACTGGTCAGAATCAGTGCCAGACCCCATATAGATGTTGAGATGACTAATACGCTAGAGGAGTGCATCTCACAGAGACATCCACGGGATGTCATCATTCAACCCGTCCTTGTCTGAGTTCAGAGTGTACACCCATTTTTGTTCTTTCCTGAACAGAAACTTGCTAATGTCTGTCACATGGTTGGGTATCAGGGGCTGTTCTAGAATGGTCCATCGAAATTCATCAGGGCCATGTCCCACCTCCAAAAAGTGATTGATCATTTTGGTGGACTGTTTACGACAGCGGATGGTGCTCCTGTGCTCGGAAATGCGCGTCTTGACCTTCCTGGTCGTCATACCCACGTATTTGTATTCACAGGGGCAGACTATCAAATAGATGACATTGAGGCTGTTACAATTTGTGAAGCGCCTTTGTTCCCATAGACGCCCGCCTCCAATGTCAATAGTGGTAGATTTGACGGTCTGGGGGCAGGCGGCGCAATTCCCACAGGGATGGTGACCTGTCACAGCTGTCATACCCCAAAGTGTTCCTACTGCTCTCGGAGTCGCTACTCTGGGTCTTGTGTGGACAAGTTGGTCTTTGAGGTTCCTACCCCTTTTGAAGGCAAATAGAGGCGGGGGCAGATTATCATTCCCCGTGTTCAAGATACCCCAATGTTTCTTGATGATCTTCTGGATCTGATTGGAACGAGTGCCAAACGTGTTGACACAGGTGATCCGAGATTCTTTGGCTTTTGGGAATGTAGGCTCCAGAAGGCTTTCACGGTTATTATTGAACGCCCTCTTTTTTGACCGGCGTATTAATTGCTTCGGGTACTTTTTTTCAAGCAAGTTGTTCTCTAGCAATTTGGCATGATGAAAGAAGCCCTCCCTGGTGGAGCAGTTCCTCTGAATTCTCAGGAATTGCCCATAGGGCAGGTTGTCCCTTAGAGCTTTCGGATGGCAACTCTCGTAGCTCAACAGGGAATTCCTTGCCATAGGTTTCCGAAAGAGCTCAGATTGAAGACCAGTTGGAGTTACATTAATTTTGAGGTCTAAGAAGGCCAGATGTGTATTACTGTACTCGACAGTGAAACGGAGGAATGCATTCCTACTATTCAGCCAATTGTGGAAAGTATGAAGCTCATCCACAGTCCCTCGCCACACCACAAGGACGTCATCGATGTAACGTTTCCAGAGGCGGAGCGATCCGAGAAAGGGGTTGGTATCGGTGAGGATGGTTTCTTCTTCGAACCGATGGACGTAAAGGTTCGCCAGGCTAGGGGCAAAAACGCTGCCCATGCTGGTCCCAGAGACCTGTAGGTACATGGACTCCTCGAATTGGAAATAATTCTCCGTCATAGCCAAATTCGCCAAAGTCATAATGAAAGAGACCGGGATGATGGAATCTAAATCATGTGCTCTTAGTAGGGTCTCGATCACATCAAGAGTCTCTCTTTGTGGAATTGACGTATAGAGAGATTCTACGTCGAAGGATACCAGTAGATCTATGTTGGCATCAAACTCGACGTCAGGTAGAATCTTCAGGACATCCTTGGTATCTTGTAAATATGTGGGCATCTTGTGCACCATCGGTCTCAAAAAGTGGTCTACAAAAGTTGAGAGGGGTTCAAGAAGAGACCCAATGCCTGATATTATTGGGCGTCCAGGGGGTGGCCGCTGTGGTTTGTGCACTTTAGGAAGCACGTAAAAGTAAGGGACAATGGGGTGTGCCAGTTGTAAATACAATGCCTCCTTTGATGTTATCCATCCCTCAGATAAAGCCTCTTCAACGTGTTGTTTGATGGCCAATAATAATCTCTCTGTAGGGTCCTCAGTGAGTTTACAATATGACTTTACATCACTGAGTTGTCGAATGCATTCCTCGCGGTATGTAGTTGTATCTAGGACCACTATAGCACCGCCTTTGTCGGCAGGTTTGATCACTACCGAAGGGTCCTCTGCTAGTTTTTTCAAAGCTAGCCGTTCTCTCTTAGGGAAATTGATGAATGGCTTGCTGGTTTGTTGTAAAAGATTCGTGATATCGCAGTCCACCGCCTCCTCAAAGGCCAAAACCTTCGCTGGCAATCCGGTGGTAGGTGGATTGAAGGAAGAAGGTCGTTTCAGACCTGTATTCTGGTCACTCAGAGTCAGATCACTTCCACCTTCATTCTCTTTTGCAAAAAGGAAGTGCAAGCGGATTTTCCTGAAAAATTTCCCCATCTCAATGTTAGTCTGGAACGGATCACCCATGTTAGTAGCCACAAAACCCAAGCCTCTGTTGAGCATTTTCAGTTCTATCTCTGAGAGTGTTCTAGAACTCAGGTTAATCACGAGGTCGTCCCTGGTGTTGACGCTGTTGTTTGGTCCTGAGGTATCTGTTTGCCACTCCGTAGGCCCATCGACTGCGGCGCCAAGTTCCACTGTACTTGGTTCTGCTGTTGGCCTCTCCTCCGCCCCCTCTGTCTCCCCCTGCCCTGTCCTAAAAAAGCCGGGGAGTTAAAGTCAGGGTAGAATTGATGAGGACCGAAGGGCATCATCTGTTGAGGAAAAGGGGCCCCCTGGGACCATGGGTTAGGTTGCCACCATGGTGGGAACTGAGGTTGCACATAATTCTGACCAGGACCTCTCCAGTTTCTACGGTTGCCTCTACCTCTGCCTTTGTTATTGGTGTTGCTACCTAGGCTAGATGAGTCTGAGTCGCTAGACCCTTCGCCAGAGCTGGAAGTACCATACGTCGACCCACCTTTATGACCCTTGTTATTATAGGTTGGAGGGACAAAAGTGTCACTTGCGTAGGGGTAAATCTTTTCAGTTGCAAATTTTTCAATATCTTTTTTGCATTTCTCTAATTTCTTGAACAGGATCGAGTCTCTGAATTCTTTATTGGCTTTATTATTTTCATCTAGATTTTTCGTGAAAATTTTGCTCGAGAGTGTGGTTCTGATCTGGCCCTCAAGTAGCTGGATTTCGATCAAGATCTTATCAGCCGCCTTTTTAGCTGTTTTTATTATGAGCACCAACCAGTCGCGGGTGCATTTCCACGCGATTAGGTACCAATTATTTAAGAATTCTTTATCATCCAAGAAAAGTCTAGGGACATTGGTTACAATTAGTCCACTAGGAGCGCAATTGCCGCGTAGATACTCAGCCATTACAAGACCCTGGACGCAAATCCGTGATTGACTTTTCTTAATAATAAGAATTTTTGCCCAACCTTCATCAGTGCTCACTGGGGGGACAGGTATATTGTCCAGAATGCTAGGATTCTCGTCCAGGATAGATTGAATCTCTGCTTCATCGAAAGAAAGGCCAAGGTTAGTTGCCATATTGATATAATGACCATACAAACACACACAGAACAAAGAAGTGAAGGTGCGTATAGTCCCTATCTGTCTGTCTACCACAGGGGGGATGAAAAAACAGAAGACCCGCGGCCTTAGCCGCACAAAAGCATCAAACAAGTCAAAATGGGTTTGGGTCTCAGAGATTAATTTTAATGACCACTCAGCACTACACTCCCCAAAAGTAACTAAACACAATACAAAAAGTAATGGAGGGTCAAAGGTATGAAATTCACAAGATACGACTATGTAATGGAGCTAGTGATATTGGTTCGCTAGACAGGGTACATCATTCATAGTTTTTGAAAAATACCCATCAGTAGCTCTTCCTGGGCGCCCTTTTCATCATGTGGGTTCCTTCTAACCATGAAGGATAGGGAAAGAGTTTAGTCATGAATGACAACATAGGAACCAGTGATGGTATAACTGGGTCGCAGGGGGCTACTGAAAAGCAGTGCAAGAAAAAAAGTGAAATAGTGCAAAAGTGCAAAGTAGTGATATTAAAATTAGATGGCTCTGAGGAAAGTACTTATTTATTTGAAACCTCAAAGTCTCTAAAGCTTAAAAAGAGCGAAATTGGTAGTTTTAACTAATAGCTACCAACAGGTTGGTCGACATGTTTCAGCAGGAATTACGGATCACACTGGTATCCACTGCATTCTTCAGGACCTGTGTCGCTACTGCTAGTGTTGTGTAAAGAAAATATGAAAAAGGAAAAGGTATCACCTGGGTATTAGTGAAGGATCATTCTCCCAGCTGTGAAGTCCGAAGGAGAACAAACATAGTCGAAAACAAGGGAAAAACATATAATTAGTATATCTACGGTATCCAAAACATTTACATGGTATACCATATCTATAAAGAGAATTTATGAAGCAATCCTCTTGGTAGTGCTTTAATTACTACATGGAACTACAATACCTACATATGATATGTAGTAGGGCTCCCACTTACCATATTGTGCAGGAGAGTACTGCCTCACCTCACCTGGCAAACAGCTCAGGTAATTGAAGCACCGCTCTAGTGGAAAGAGAGAGACACATACAGAGACACGTCAGCGAGCAGCTGACTTCACACATAATCACAAATTGTACTGGTGTTAATAGTAGGTCAGAAAAGCCAAAAAACCCTGGCTAAGGCAATGGCCGCAGTTGAACAAATGGCAAAGATCGGACCCTCGATGGCCTGAAAATGTGTTTAATGACAATTAAGCCAGTGCAAAGAACAAGCATATCTGTTCCTAAACATTGAGGTATGGGGTCCGCCTGCACCTCATTTTATAATTACTTATGCATGTATCACTTAGTCATTAGAGAACTGCCACTAGTACACATCGTGACAGGATCCCTGCTTGTGAGGTTATATTTTAGCAGGTTATATTTTAGCATCAACACTCCAGCTATTATATTAGAGCGCATTTCGTTAGTAATACCATCATCTGGGCGGTATCTGGTTAAACTGTAAACACATAGGCAGAGCGCCAGTACACAACACCCGCAATGACGCTTTTTGAACATTTTCTGAAAACTGCTCGCGTGTAGGTCATAACCAGCAGCCCAACGCGAGAGAACAAACAGAGCTCTAGTGCGCCGTGAGTCAAATGTCAATTACCGCGCTGAGGGTTTAAACTCCACAAAGGCAGCAGAGCTCGATAGTTAATGCAGAGCTCTGGTCCTCCGTAAAACAAATAGCTCTTACCGCGCTATGGGATTGAACTCTACACTGGCAGCAGCGCTCAATGGACTCTGGATAAACAATGCGCACACTGGTGGCGAGCGCGCACAATGGCATCCTGCTACTAGGATTGCTGACAGACAGGCAAGAAGAGCGTGTCTCTCACCTGTCCGTCGGTACTTCCAGCGTCCCTCTGGCTGTAAGGGGAGGTAACGCGCGGAGTCAAACACTACAGTTTTACTTCCTCAACTGGGCGTGTCAATTGTCATCACATGACCACTAAGGATTCTGGGATATGTAGTCCTATTGAGAGAAAGGACGCTCACAGGTAGATTAGAGCTTATGAAAGCTCACAGATTTATTAATTTATTTATTAATACTCAGTCTCAAGAAACATTGATATTTGCATGTATGTTTAAAGCAGGGGCATCCAAAAGAAATGGTTTTTTTGGAGGTACTGTTGTTTGTAAAAGCTCAGGTACAGCGCACTAGCAGCTCTACATGTTACTATGGCTACCAATGTTGTAAGGCTCTATTTTAAGCCAAGCAATACCGCACTGACAAGTGGAACGGTAAAAAATAAATAACAAATAAAGATCCACTGAAATTTTCTTTATTATTTATTTTTATTTTAGACAAGTGAGCACTTGTTGATCAGGCAGAGGAGCTCCAATATGTGTTAGATATAAGTTGACGAAGGCAACGGGGTGTTTATGCCCGACAATGGCCTAGAAAACATTGTCGGGCATAAACACCCCGTTTTTTATTTATTTTTTACCGTTCCACTTGTCAGTGCGGTATTGCTTGGCTTAAAATAGAGCCTTACAACATTGGTAGCCATAGTAACATGTAGAGCTGCTAGTGCGCTGTACCTGAGCTTTTACAAACAACAGTACCTCCAAAAAAACCATTTCTTTTGGATGCCCCTGCTTTAAACATACATGCAAATATCAATGTTTCTTGAGACTGAGTATTAATAAATAAATTAATAAATCTGTGAGCTTTCATAAGCTCTAATCTACCTGTGAGCGTCCTTTCTCTCAATAGGACTACATATCCCAGAATCCTTAGTGGTCATGTGATGACAATTGACACGCCCAGTTGAGGAAGTAAAACTGTAGTGTTTGACTCCGCGCGTTACCTCCCCTTACAGCCAGAGGGACGCTGGAAGTACCGACGGACAGGTGAGAGACACGCTCTTCTTGCCTGTCTGTCAGCAATCCTAGTAGCAGGATGCCATTGTGCGCGCTCGCCACCAGTGTGCGCATTGTTTATCCAGAGTCCATTGAGCGCTGCTGCCAGTGTAGAGTTCAATCCCATAGCGCGGTAAGAGCTATTTGTTTTACGGAGGACCAGAGCTCTGCATTAACTATCGAGCTCTGCTGCCTTTGTGGAGTTTAAACCCTCAGCGCGGTAATTGACATTTGACTCACGGCGCACTAGAGCTCTGTTTGTTCTCTCGCGTTGGGCTGCTGGTTATGACCTACACGCGAGCAGTTTTCAGAAAATGTTCAAAAAGCGTCATTGCGGGTGTTGTGTACTGGCGCTCTGCCTATGTGTTTACAGTTTAACCAGATACCGCCCAGATGATGGTATTACTAACGAAATGCGCTCTAATATAATAGCTGGAGTGTTGATGCTAAAATATAACCTGCTAAAATATAACCTCACAAGCAGGGATCCTGTCACGATGTGTACTAGTGGCAGTTCTCTAATGACTAAGTGATACATGCATAAGTAATTATAAAATGAGGTGCAGGCGGACCCCATACCTCAATGTTTAGGAACAGATATGCTTGTTCTTTGCACTGGCTTAATTGTCATTAAACACATTTTCAGGCCATCGAGGGTCCGATCTTTGCCATTTGTTCAACTGCGGCCATTGCCTTAGCCAGGGTTTTTTGGCTTTTCTGACCTACTATTAACACCAGTACAATTTGTGATTATGTGTGAAGTCAGCTGCTCGCTGACGTGTCTCTGTATGTGTCTCTCTCTTTCCACTAGAGCGGTGCTTCAATTACCTGAGCTGTTTGCCAGGTGAGGTGAGGCAGTACTCTCCTGCACAATATGGTAAGTGGGAGCCCTACTACATATCATATGTAGGTATTGTAGTTCCATGTAGTAATTAAAGCACTACCAAGAGGATTGCTTCATAAATTCTCTTTATAGATATGGTATACCATGTAAATGTTTTGGATACCGTAGATATACTAATTATATGTTTTTCCCTTGTTTTCGACTATGTTTGTTCTCCTTCGGACTTCACAGCTGGGAGAATGATCCTTCACTAATACCCAGGTGATACCTTTTCCTTTTTCATATTTTCTTTACACAACACTAGCAGTAGCGACACAGGTCCTGAAGAATGCAGTGGATACCAGTGTGATCCGTAATTCCTGCTGAAACATGTCGACCAACCTGTTGGTAGCTATTAGTTAAAACTACCAATTTCGCTCTTTTTAAGCTTTAGAGACTTTGAGGTTTCAAATAAATAAGTACTTTCCTCAGAGCCATCTAATTTTAATATCACTACTTTGCACTTTTGCACTATTTCACTTTTTTTCTTGCACTGCTTTTCAGTAGCCCCCTGCGACCCAGTTATACCATCACTGGTTCCTATGTTGTCATTCATGACTAAACTCTTTCCCTATCCTTCATGGTTAGAAGGAACCCACATGATGAAAAGGGCGCCCAGGAAGAGCTACTGATGGGTATTTTTCAAAAACTATGAATGATGTACCCTGTCTAGCGAACCAATATCACTAGCTCCATTACATAGTCGTATCTTGTGAATTTCATACCTTTGACCCTCCATTACTTTTTGTATTGTGTTTAGTTACTTTTGGGGAGTGTAGTGCTGAGTGGTCATTAAAATTAATCCCTGAGACCCAAACCCATTTTGACTTGTTTGATGCCAAAGGACATAGACATTTGTTTTTTTCATCACCTATAAACTGCTCAACTTCAGGTGGTTGTTTTTACATTTCAAGGTTTCTTTGCCTACTGTGGCTTTGAAGCCACTTTATACGTATATGCACGTGGTAAGTTTACTTTGAAAGGGGATTTTTCTGAGAAAATAAATAATGTTATAGCTAAGTGGTGAATTGTACTGTACAGTTGTGAAATAAATTGGATAAAATGCCAGAGGCTCAGAAGGGGCACTAATGAAATTTGCCAACAGTTTTGTTCTGCGCCAATCAAAATTTACCTTCCCCAGGGGTGTTGGTACATGCCTTTCCCAAGATAGTTATTACATATTGTTGCAAAACAGTACATTTTTCAATACAAGACCTCATTAAAGTTGGATAATGAGCTATGCACATTACAAGCAGTTACACAAATCTGTTATGGAAACTCACATTGCCTATTGTTATTCAAAATATTTGCAGCCTCTTTACTTCCTTGATTTTTCCTTACAGCCCATTCCAACCAGAGTTTCACTCATTTGTTACGACTCAAATGGAAGAATCAAGGAAAACAAATCAAAAGTTCCACAAATATGCTTCGTGGTCTCAAGAGGCATATGAAGCGCAATACAAATTCTGCATAGTGACGCAATACATAATCGTAATGTGTGGAAAGCTGAGGAAGACAAATCTTACAGCTAATACTGCAATGCTACTGCTCAGTTCACAGAAACCACATGATTATACAGCAGAGAGTTAAACCAGTCTTGCTCCGACAGATATATGTATATGTATATTGTGATCAAAGCCTGCAAATGCCGAAATGTGTAGTGGTTGACTGGTAGACAAATAAATACAAATTTGCACGCATTTGGTGGTCCGTGCCCGTTCATTTGCACCATGGAATAGTGGACAAGTAGCGGAGTATTCCTGATATATATATATATATATATATATTATCTACTGGCGGTCGCCAGTAGATAGTTATAGTTAGGACCGTGTTTCCATAGGAAATCTCAAAATTCTATTTTGAATAACTTTGGCGCCGGTTCACGAATCTTCGCGAAATTTTCAAAACTAATGGGGCGCTCCGCTCAGCTCCTACCCTGAAAGTCTCGGGGTGATTCGTCAAGCGGGGGCCGAGAAAAAAGGGGGGTCCCAAAACACTTTTCCCCCATGCATTTTCCCATAGGACCTTTAGTGGAAGGTACAGCCCGAACGGCTGAACAGAATTACTTGAAATTTGGCAGAGAGGTAGTCCTCAGGTCAGGGAAGTGCCTTTTGCAGGTCTGGTGTCAATCTGTTCAGTATTTCCTGACAAAATAGCATTTAAAAGCATATAAATATCTATACGCGCGCACCGTGCGCGCACGGTGCGCGCACGTGCGCGCACGGTGCCGTGCGCGAGCGAAATTCTGATTGGTTGTTAGATGTCAGTCAACATTCGAATCGGTCGAAATCATGAAGTGTCGGCCACCATTTTATCTCTCGCACTGAAAAGGAAAGGGGGACAAAAGCTGGAAAACGTGAAAAGGGGGCAGGGAAGAGAGTTCCTGACCCCCTAGCCTTTGTCAGGGGGTCACAGAAGGACCCCCAAGGGTGAAATAAACATTTTTTATTTTTTTATAAAAATCGCGGGGTGCGCGCATGGTGAAATACCTTAAAAATAGATATATATATATTAATAAATACATAACTTAGCATTTAAAAAACCGTACAAATTCACTAAAAAAACCATAGGTTTCACACACGTTATAGTTAGGAATTAGCATTTAAAAAACCTTGCAAATTCACTTAAAAAACCATAGGTTTCACACAGGTTATAGTTAGGTGGACATTTCACTCGTAAAAAACCAATGAAATTCCCCCGTTATAGTTAGTTCAGATAACTATAACTCGCGCGACCGCCACTCTATCACAAGGATGATGTCATCAGTGATGTCATGAGTGATGCCACTGACCATGTCATGAGTGATGTAATATGTGACGTCATGAGCAGTGGATTGCGGGCGCGCGAGTTATAGTTAGCTGAACTAACTATAACGGGGGAATTTCATTGGTTTTCTCATTCCTTATTTAAGAATGTATTTAAGAATGTATTTAGCTCAGTGAGCTTGTCGGTAATCTCTTGTTAGTCTGTTAATTTTAGCGATCCATGATACGATCATTAGTATCTCTTGCACCTCTGCAGAGTTAAAAAGAGAAGTTACAAATAATTTTGTATCACATATTTCTACATCTTAAGGATAAAACCACACAAGTACCCGTTCTTGAAGACCCCTAGGCATTGAGGTCTCCAACATCATATTACTTTTCATAAAACAGAACAGCCTTACTTTGTTGAAGAACTCAATGGAAATCATCTATCTTTAGTGCCTGTTGGACAAAAGGCATTTCAGTTTCAAATGCAAGTGGCTTGATATCATGAAGCATTACTAATGACTTAATTTCTATCCAGGCTAGCCTTTAATTCTGTGCATTGTCTGGTTATCCATTTGTAGTTCACATTGTACTTGGACTGCCAAAACTGTGCTGCTTAGTTCATAACTGTGGGCCTGATTCACAAAGGTAACTTACAGTTTTGAGTAAGTTTGCACTTTTGAGTAAGTGTACTACTTTTCAGTAGTCACAAACTTCACTTTAGTAGTAACTTACACTTTTGTAGTAAGTCCAACCCAGCTCATGGCCAATCACTGGTACTGCAACACCCTCTAATAGAAAACAACGGAGGTAGGAACTTAAACGAAAACCCCATAGAAAATAATGCTAATTTAATTTCTTGAAAATGGCTAAAAATATAAATTAATATAAATTAATTTTAAACATGTTTGTGTAAATGGTACATATTTATTATTTAATGTACAATACTTTTATATTAAAAATAGGTTATTAGAGACCTGCTGGTCGATAGCGCAAGGGTGCAGGCGCTTGCAACACAACATAAGCTATATAATATAGGGGACAAAGCAAGCAGGCTATTGGCCTGGCTGGATAAGAGCCAGACAGGTAGAGAATGGGTTCCTGGGCTGATAGGCGAAGGGGGGGGAACATTATGGAACAGTGGCTGAAATAGCGGAGAAATTCGCTAACTAATATGAAGGGTTTATACATCCCAAACAACACACTCGTTGGAGGCCTGCCGGGACTTCCTGTGTGACATTTCACTACCAAGGGTTACTCAGGAGGAGAGAGAAGTATTAGAGGGGAACCGAACTATTGAAGAAATCTAAATAGCATTCCGGTCACTACAATCAGGGAAGGCAACAGGGCCTAATGGGCTCCTGATAAAACTGTATAAGACAATGTTAGATATAACGGCAGAGCACCTGCTACACATGTTCAAGCAAGCACAACAAGATAAAATATAGCCCCTAGACCAAAGAACAGCCGTTATTACGGTAATACCAAAACCCGTAAAGCCTCCTACAGCATGCGGCTCATACTGTCCGATCTCGTTACTCAATTATGAGGTCAAGGTGCTGGCCAAACTTTTGTCCTTGCATCTATCTCGGGTGATCTCCACCCTAATACATCCAGATCAGTCTGCCTTTATGCATCATTGGAGTCCCAGATTGAACCTCCGTAGATTATTTGGCATACTCCACTTAATAGTGAAATTCCCAGATAAATAAGCGGCCCTCCTATCCCTTGACGCTAGGATGACATTCGATAGTCTAGAGTGGAATTATCTGTTTGCGGTGCTTGAGCGCGTGGGGATGGGCCCTAAATTTATAGCTTAGATCAAGCTCCTCTACGAACAGCCAATGGCAAGGGTACGGGTTAATGCCATGGTGTCCCGAGAGTTTGGTCTACGAAGAGGAACTAGACAGGGCTGCCTGCTGTCCCCTATACTATTTGCGCTGGCGATAGAGCTGCTGGCGGCATGGGTGCATCAAGACCTCCTTATTTGGCAAATCCCAGTGGGAAGGGAATGGGAAGATCGAATAATGCTCTATGCGGGTGATATTCTGTTATATGTCGAAAAACCGAGACAGTCAAGAGATAGAATACTACAGATTTTTCGAATTTACTGGGAGTACTCCGGATATGGGATCAATTTGGACAAATCTTTGCTTTACCCCTTATCGGGAGGGCTTCCCACCCTAACCTCGAGTTGCGATATCCCCATAGAAGAAAACAGTTTCAAATACCTCGGAATTCATATAACAAGAGACACCCAAGTCTTCTACCTCAAAAATGTGGGCAGGCAACTTGATAGACTCATGTCAGATGCAAATCACTGGCGGACCCTCCCCCTAACCATGATGGGTTGGGCCGCCATGTTTAAAATGGTTGCACTCCCCAGAATGCTATACGTAGTGCAAAACACCCCATATGAGGTACCCCCTCATTCTTCAAGCGAGTAGACTCAGAACTCTGCGCATTGTTGTGGAGTGGAGCAGCCCCACAAATTGCGCTAAACTACAGAGGGTTATACTAGCGGTTCCAGATGTTCGTAGTTATTATTGGGCGACACAATTGGCCAATGTCAATGGATGGATGTTTGACGACAGAGCTGAACCAGCGTACAGAGTTAACAGAGAGGCCATGGGTGAGAAGGGACCAAGGACACTTTTATATACCAAACATATTGAGAAAACTCTCCAACACCACACGAAGACGGTAGTTTAAGTATGGAAAGGAGCGACGAAATACCTGGGCTGGGAGAACAGATTCAGAGAAATGACACTCCTCTGGGTGGGAGACTGGCTAAGAGAGATAGCTCAATTGGTGGGCTTCGCCAAGTGGGATTTACTGGGGCTAGAGACGCTGGGAGACATATGGAGAAGAGGGGAATACATAACGTTTGCGGACCTACAGGCAGAATATGACCTAGGTTAAGGGGAATGGCTCAAATACCTCCAACTGGGTAATGCAGTGAGGAAGTACATGAGAGAGGGGGACGGGTTTGAGGCCTCATCACCTCTGGAAGTCAGGGTCTTGACAGAATACATACCGGACAAAACTGTTACCCTCTTTTATAAAAAAACGTATAAATAACGCCTCAGACCCACTTGGCGCACTACGGGCGGCCTGGGAACAAGATGTGGGCTCACTGGAGGATGAAGAATGGATCACGTGCTCCTGGGCCCGAGGGAGGTGCCAATAAGGTCCCGCTTTAAACTTATACAGCTGAAAGTGCTACATAGATTGTACTTCCCCAGAACTGTCCTACACTGTATTGGGAGAAGTAATCATGATCTGTGTCACAGGGGATGTGGTTTAGGAGGTTCCTTTTACCATCTTATATGGGAATGTCCGATCCTGCAAGCATACTGGCGGTCTATCGCCATCTCTTTGGCGATGGTGGTTGGTACCGAGGTCCCTCTGGAGCCTAAGTGGTTCTTGCTTGCAACCTCCAAGAATGAGGATTGGCCGAGACATACAAAACGTTGGTTTTCTTTGGCAGCGGTGATAGCAAAAAGGAATGTGTCGGGGGGGTGGCCTGCATCCGAGGAAGATGGCCTCACACTGATCGAGCTGCGTTAGCAGATCGCAGCATTACCCCCATATCCGCCATCATCCGCATATATAAGGGCTCCCTACCTCCGTGCTGGAATTAAGAGGTGTACCGGGCGGCCCTCTGTGCTGTTTTGGCGGCTCAACGGTGCCCGGCAGTGCAGATTCCTTGACCTCAGAACCGTGCCTGGAGACGAGAAAATGGCGCCGGCTCTCCAGTGGTGATGGGGCTCGCCGATTTCGCAGCTCCTGCTAGACGGCTGTGGAGCGCGATTGCGGTTGGTGCTTCCAGCGCCGGAGGAGCGCCAGTGATCCTCGCGAGCTGAGGCTGTGACTGACGGAGGCAGTCGAGAGCCCGGACGCACCCCCTGAGAAGTGAGAGTGATGGAGGAAAATGGCGCCCGCCGCAGTGTGACCGGCAGTGGACGTGAAGGCCTGAGTGGCTGCCCGGTAAGAGCACTGCAGGCGGGGGCGTGGTGTTTGGCCGGTGGTGGTGTAGCCCCCCCTGCGGCCCCAAGCGCGACAGACTGACTGCCCAGTGGAGCCGCGCTCCTGGTGGGGGCGACCGGCGGTGAGACGAGGCTGGCCGGAGTGACTGGTTGCAGTGGAGTACAGCGGCGGCGGTGTCGGGCCCATCGGGTGGAAGCGGCAAGGAGTCAAACTGGAGGCGATTGCGGAGGAGTGAGAGTAGCACCTGATAGCACTTGGGAGGTGACTGAGACTGGTGGACGTGCTGTGGCATCCTCGCCTTTGGCCCCCCCGGGATGGTGCAGTGTGGGGCACAGTGAGAGATGGCTTCGCCGGGCCGGTGGCTTTGTTGAGGAGTGCACCCCGACGACATTGTGGAACTGTGCCGAGGGCCCCTGCCGTCCCTAGAACATGCTGTGGACTTCGAGTCGGGGAGTCCCCGGGTTCCCGGGTTCTTGTGGGCCCCTCGTAATGTCATCTTACCAACGCGCTGACAACCTGGGCGCGGAGCGGGACTCCCACGGGCGGATTGCGTTGATGGTGGAGCCCGACTGGTCGTGATTGGTGGTGTTCAGGTGGTGTCTGGTACGCTGCAAGACGCTGGTTCCCTCCCAGATATCTGGCCTGGCGGCAAGCTTGGGAGTCTTCTCCAGGTGACGTTATCGGACGCAGCCGAGGCTCTGGTTCCCGGTGGGTGAGGGCCGGGGACTCTGGGCGGAACATCCGGTGCCTTGTTGGTCCTGTGTTGGTGAGGCGTCAGGTATGGGCCGTAACAAGCAGATGTCACAGGCCCAACCAACCAGATTGACAAATATACTGTGGCAATGGGCAAGGAGGAGGGCCAGACTGGTGCGGGTCAACGCAGCGGAGGGGTAGGTGATGGGCCTGACCCCTCCCTTCAGGACATTATGCTGCCAATCAAAGATATGCGTAGCACGATGGAGGCCAAGTTAGACTCGGTCATGGAAGAAGTAAATTTGCTCTGAGCAGATTTCCGTAAGATATCCGAGAAGGTGGCGGCGGCAGAGAGTGGCTTCGGGGGACTGCAGGCCAGGATGAAGCGGTTGGAAGAGCAGGTGACCTCACTCACCAAAAATCAAACAAGCATGGTGGCCCGCCTGGAGGATCAGGATGGTCGGGCTCGTCGCAATAACCTCCGAATCGGCCTTGTTCCCAGGCCGAAGCGGCCTGGGAACAAGATGTGGGCTCACTGGAGGATGAAGAATGGATCACGTGCTCCTGGGCCCGAGGGAGGTGCCAATAAGGTCCCGCTTTAGACTTATACAGCTGAAAGTGCCACATAGAGTGTACTTCCCCAGAACTGTCCTACAACGTATAGGGAGAAGTGATCATGATCTGTGTCACAGGGGATGTGGTTTAGGAGGTTCCTTTTACCATCTTATATGGGAATGTCCGATCCTGCAAGCATACTGGCGGTCTATCGCCATCTCTTTGGCGATGGTGGTTGGTACCGAGGTCCCTCTGGAGCCTAAGTGGTTCTTGCTTGCAACCTCCAAGAATGAGGATTGGCCGAGACATACAAAACGTTGGTTTTCTTTGGCAGCGGTGGTAGCAAAAAGGAATGTGTCGGGGTGTGGCCTGCAGCCGAGGAAGATGGCCTCACACTGATCGAGCTGCGTTAGCAGATCGCAGCATTACCCCCATATCCGCCATCATCCGCATATATAAGGGCTCCCTACCTCCGTGCTGGAATTAAGAGGTGTACCGGGCGGCCCTCTGTGCTGTTTTGGCGGCTCAACGGTGCCCGGCAGTGCAGATTCCTTGACCTCAGAACCGCGCCTGGAGACGAGAAAATGGCGCAGGCTCTCCAGTGTCGGTAATCTCTTGTTAGTCTGTTAATTTTAGCGATCCATGATACGATCATTAGTTGTAAAAGCGTCCCGTGTTCGACAATTCCGTTAGCTTTCGCTAGCATGAAATGCTCTTGCTTACTAGAAGCAGAGCAGAATTGCTTTTAGACACAGGGAGCTGCATGTTAGCAGCTCTCTATGTATAAAAGAAATGTGGGCTACCGCAGGAGGCAGGGAGCCGGCAGGGACCGCGGGGACCTTGAGGCTCCCCTGCGGTCCCCAATCTTTAAAAAGTGGGTGCCCTGGGTGGGACCATTCCACCCACACTACAGGCCTGAAAATAGCCAAGGAGGGGGGACGCTTGGCCCCCTTCCCTTTAAATTAAAAAAAGAGTGTGCCAGGAGGTGTGTTTGCAGAGTGGTGGAGAAAGGGGGCGTGGCCTCCAAATATCTCTCCGCAATCCCACTTTGTGGAGCTTACTGAAGGTAACAGGAGGGCTTGTTGTCCCCTAAGGACCTTCTAGAGCCAAGGGGACTTCCTTCCCCAACCAGCAGCCTGTAGACTGGAACCACAACACCGAGAAGTGCAACCACACTCTCCCACAACTACAGATAACTGACAATGAGAGAAATTAATGCACCCCTTTTATACATAGGATAGCCAAGGACAGCTCAAGTTTTCATGAGATCTCACTTGAGATGCATAATTGTTGTGAGATCTCACCGTTCTCTTTCTCTATTACAGTTCAGAGTCTTCACTCTACCACTACCACTTGCCGTGCAGGAAATGTGCTTTTCCACAAGGTGCAAAATCAACATGAGGAATTCTCTTGTGCTGGTTCTTGGCCTTCCACCTTATCCTGTGTTCTTGGGTCTGTACAAAGGATGTGGCCAAGGCGAAAGGGCGAGATGGGCACCACCTTTATGATGCCTAATAGAGGGATTCTCCTTAGGCTCCCTTATTTCTTCTAGAACTGTCCCCTGTCCATTTTGCCTGCATCATTGACCACTGCAAGAATTCAAGTATATTTTGTCTATTCAGACTTTTTTTCTCCAGTTTTCCCGGTTTTTACTTAGTGGCCCACATATTCAATCTTTGTCTCACCTCTCATTCTGAATTTCCTTGATGTACATCTAATAACTGCAGGGTGGCAGAGGGAAACATTAGACCATACCTTCACAAGAACATCAAAACCTTCGGCTCTGACAAATTGTAAAGCCCATGTGTCCTGTTTACTGAAGATGTAAGGATCAAGTCCAACAGCTGAACCATCTTACCAGCCATGTACAGACATAAACAATTGAAAACGTTGCCTTACACAAGGATGCTGCAGCACTTAAAATATAACCTTAGCCACATTTTCCACGTTTTTCTGAAGAGAAAGTTCATGGCAAACTAAGAAGATTGAAAGAGTTTCTGCACTCTCATTTGATACATCACAAGTTTCTTCTTTAAAAGTCAGGTTTCTAATCAGCATTCAACTTAAGGTGTATTGTTATGGGGTACACCACAGGTTCCTCAATCCAGTCAGATACTTGATGATTATGATGTTTTTCTTCCGACCTTTAAACACATGTTTGAAAGGTAATATCAAGTGTATCCAGCTCAAAATGACTTACTGGATTTCCAATAAGGAGTTAACGACGTAATTAATTATTGCATGAATGTTGCTATCGCCTGGAAAATAGGCTGTCCTTTATTATGACTGGTTTGAGACAGGAAATCAAGGATGAGCTGGTTTATGTTTCACAAATTCTTACCTGAACTCAAGAGAGGAATAGAAATTGTGCAAACACCTTCCTGTCCACTTTCTCATCTATTTCCAAACCTAATCACCCTGATCTTTAGGGCTCAGGCAAAGACAACTTACCTATACAACTAGTAATGCCACGTGGTCCTCGTTCACAAGAAGAGGAAGGTAGCAAAATAATTATGCGGTTCTGTATGCATTGTAGAGGAAAGAGACATATGATATTTTTCTTGTCCCATTTGGGAAACACGATCACTCTCCCTTGAAGCAGAGGGATGTCACAAGAGTATCTCTTGCACCTCTGCAGAGTTAAAAAGAGAAGTTACAAATAATTTTGTATCACATATTTCTACATCTTAAGGATAAAACCACACAAGTACCCGTTCTTGAAGACCCCTAGGCATTGAGGTCTCCAACATCATATTGCTTTTCATAAAACAGAACAGCCTTACTTTGTTGAAGAACTCAATGGAAATCATCTATCTTTAGTGCCTGTTGGACAAAAGGCATTTCAGTTTCAAATGCAAGTGGCTTGATATCATGAAGCATTACTAATGACTTAATTTCTATCCAGGCTAGCCTTTAATTCTGTGCATTGTCTGGTTATCCATTTGTAGTTCACATTGTACTTGGACTGCCAAAACTGTGCTGCTTAGTTCATAACTGTGGGCCTGATTCACAAAGGTAACTTACAGTTTTGAGTAAGTTTGCACTTTTGAGTAAGTGTACTACTTTTCAGTAGTCACAAACTTCACTTTAGTAGTAACTTACACTTTTGTAGTAAGTCCAACCCAGCTCATGGCCAATCACTGGTACTGCAACACCCTCTAATAGAAAACAACGGAGGTAGGAACTTAAACGAAAACCCCATAGAAAATAATGCTAATTTAATTTCTTGAAAATGGCTAAAAATATAAATTAATTTTAAACATGTTTGTGTAAATGGTACATATTTATTATTTAATGTACAATACTTTTATATTAAAAATAGGTTATTAGAGACCTGCTGGTCGATAGCGCAAGGGTGCAGGCGCTTGCAACACAACATAAGCTATATAATATAGGGGACAAAGCAAGCAGGCTATTGGCCTGGCTGGATAAGAGCCAGACAGGTAGAGAATGGGTTCCTGGGCTGATAGGCGAAGGGGGGGGAACATTATGGAACAGTGGCTGAAATAGCGGAGAAATTCGCTAACTAATATGAAGGGTTTATACATCCCAAACAACACACTCGTTGGAGGCCTGCCGGGACTTCCTGTGTGACATTTCACTACCAAGGGTTACTCAGGAGGAGAGAGAAGTATTAGAGGGGAACCGAACTATTGAAGAAATCTAAATAGCATTCCGGTCACTACAATCAGGGAAGGCAACAGGGCCTAATGGGCTCCTGATAAAACTGTATAAGACAATGTTAGATATAACGGCAGAGCACCTGCTACACATGTTCAAGCAAGCACAACAAGATAAAATATAGCCCCTAGACCAAAGAACAGCCGTTATTACGGTAATACCAAAACCCGTAAAGCCTCCTACAGCATGCGGCTCATACTGTCCGATCTCGTTACTCAATTATGAGGTCAAGGTGCTGGCCAAACTTTTGTCCTTGCATCTATCTCGGGTGATCTCCACCCTAATACATCCAGATCAGTCTGCCTTTATGCATCATTGGAGTCCCAGATTGAACCTCCGTAGATTATTTGGCATACTCCACTTAATAGTGAAATTCCCAGATAAATAAGCGGCCCTCCTATCCCTTGACGCTAGGATGGCATTCGATAGTCTAGAGTGGAATTATCTGTTTGCGGTGCTTGAGCGCGTGGGGATGGGCCCTAAATTTATAGCTTAGATCAAGCTCCTCTACGAACAGCCAATGGCAAGGGTACGGGTTAATGCCATGGTGTCCCGAGAGTTTGGTCTACGAAGAGGAACTAGACAGGGCTGCCCGCTGTCCCCTATACTATTTGCGCTGGCGATAGAGCTGCTGGCGGCATGGGTGCATCAAGACCTCCTTATTTGGCAAATCCCAGTGGGAAGGGAATGGGAAGATCGAATAATGCTCTATGCGGGTGATATTCTGTTATATGTCGAAAAACCGAGACAGTCAAGAGATAGAATACTACAGATTTTTCGAATTTACTGGGAGTACTCCGGATATGGGATCAATTTGGACAAATCTTTGCTTTACCCCTTATCGGGAGGGCTTCCCACCCTAACCTCGAGTTGCGATATCCCCATAGAAGAAAACAGTTTCAAATACCTCGGAATTCATATAACAAGAGACACCCAAGTCTTCTACCTCAAAAATGTGGGCAGGCAACTTGATAGACTCATGTCAGATGCAAATCACTGGCGGACCCTCCCCCTAACCATGATGGGTTGGGCCGCCATGTTTAAAATGGTTGCACTCCCCAGAATGCTATACGTAGTGCAAAACACCCCATATGAGGTACCCCCTCATTCTTCAAGCGAGTAGACTCAGAACTCTGCGCATTGTTGTGGAGTGGAGCAGCCCCACAAATTGCGCTAAACTACAGAGGGTTATACTAGCGGTTCCAGATGTTCGTAGTTATTATTGGGCGACACAATTGGCCAATGTCAATGGATGGATGTTTGACGACAGAGCTGAACCAGCGTACAGAGTTAACAGAGAGGCCATGGGTGAGAAGGGACCAAGGACACTTTTATATACCAAACATATTGAGAAAACTCTCCAACACCACACGAAGACGGTAGTTTAAGTATGGAAAGGAGCGACGAAATACCTGGGCTGGGAGAACAGATTCAGAGAAATGACACTCCTCTGGGTGGGAGACTGGCTAAGAGAGATAGCTCAATTGGTGGGCTTCGCCAAGTGGGATTTACTGGGGCTAGAGACGCTGGGAGACATATGGAGAAGAGGGGAATACATAACGTTTGCGGACCTACAGGCAGAATATGACCTAGGTTAAGGGGAATGGCTCAAATACCTCCAACTGGGTAATGCAGTGAGGAAGTACATGAGAGAGGGGGACGGGTTTGAGGCCTCATCACCTCTGGAAGTCAGGGTCTTGACAGAATACATACCGGACAAAACTGTTACCCTCTTTTATAAAAAAACGTATAAATAACGCCTCAGACCCACTTGGCGCACTACGGGCGGCCTGGGAACAAGATGTGGGCTCACTGGAGGATGAAGAATGGATCACGTGCTCCTGGGCCCGAGGGAGGTGCCAATAAGGTCCCGCTTTAAACTTATACAGCTGAAAGTGCTACATAGATTGTACTTCCCCAGAACTGTCCTACACTGTATTGGGAGAAGTAATCATGATCTGTGTCACAGGGGATGTGGTTTAGGAGGTTCCTTTTACCATCTTATATGGGAATGTCCGATCCTGCAAGCATACTGGCGGTCTATCGCCATCTCTTTGGCGATGGTGGTTGGTACCGAGGTCCCTCTGGAGCCTAAGTGGTTCTTGCTTGCAACCTCCAAGAATGAGGATTGGCCGAGACATACAAAACGTTGGTTTTCTTTGGCAGCGGTGATAGCAAAAAGGAATGTGTCGGGGGGGTGGCCTGCATCCGAGGAAGATGGCCTCACACTGATCGAGCTGCGTTAGCAGATCGCAGCATTACCCCCATATCCGCCATCATCCGCATATATAAGGGCTCCCTACCTCCGTGCTGGAATTAAGAGGTGTACCGGGCGGCCCTCTGTGCTGTTTTGGCGGCTCAACGGTGCCCGGCAGTGCAGATTCCTTGACCTCAGAACCGTGCCTGGAGACGAGAAAATGGCGCCGGCTCTCCAGTGGTGATGGGGCTCGCCGATTTCGCAGCTCCTGCTAGACGGCTGTGGAGCGCGATTGCGGTTGGTGCTTCCAGCGCCGGAGGAGCGCCAGTGATCCTCGCGAGCTGAGGCTGTGACTGACGGAGGCAGTCGAGAGCCCGGACGCACCCCCTGAGAAGTGAGAGTGATGGAGGAAAATGGCGCCCGCCGCAGTGTGACCGGCAGTGGACGTGAAGGCCTGAGTGGCTGCCCGGTAAGAGCACTGCAGGCGGGGGCGTGGTGTTTGGCCGGTGGTGGTGTAGCCCCCCCTGCGGCCCCAAGCGCGACAGACTGACTGCCCAGTGGAGCCGCGCTCCTGGTGGGGGCGACCGGCGGTGAGACGAGGCTGGCCGGAGTGACTGGTTGCAGTGGAGTACAGCGGCGGCGGTGTCGGGCCCATCGGGTGGAAGCGGCAAGGAGTCAAACTGGAGGCGATTGCGGAGGAGTGAGAGTAGCACCTGATAGCACTTGGGAGGTGACTGAGACTGGTGGACGTGCTGTGGCATCCTCGCCTTTGGCCCCCCCGGGATGGTGCAGTGTGGGGCACAGTGAGAGATGGCTTCGCCGGGCCGGTGGCTTTGTTGAGGAGTGCACCCCGACGACATTGTGGAACTGTGCCGAGGGCCCCTGCCGTCCCTAGAACATGCTGTGGACTTCGAGTCGGGGAGTCCCCGGGTTCCCGGGTTCTTGTGGGCCCCTCGTAATGTCATCTTACCAACGCGCTGACAACCTGGGCGCGGAGCGGGACTGCCACGGGCGGATTGCGTTGATGGTGGAGCCCGACTGGTCGTGATTGGTGGTGTTCAGGTGGTGTCTGGTACGCTGCAAGACGCTGGTTCCCTCCCAGATATCTGGCCTGGCGGCAAGCTTGGGAGTCTTCTCCAGGTGACGTTATCGGACGCAGCCGAGGCTCTGGTTCCCGGTGGGTGAGGGCCGGGGACTCTGGGCGGAACATCCGGTGCCTTGTTGGTCCTGTGTTGGTGAGGCGTCAGGTATGGGCCGTAACAAGCAGATGTCACAGGCCCAACCAACCAGATTGACAAATATACTGTGGCAATGGGCAAGGAGGAGGGCCAGACTGGTGCGGGTCAACGCAGCGGAGGGGTAGGTGATGGGCCTGACCCCTCCCTTCAGGACATTATGCTGCCAATCAAAGATATGCGTAGCACGATGGAGGCCAAGTTAGACTCGGTCATGGAAGAAGTAAATTTGCTCTGAGCAGATTTCCGTAAGATATCCGAGAAGGTGGCGGCGGCAGAGAGTGGCTTCGGGGGACTGCAGGCCAGGATGAAGCGGTTGGAAGAGCAGGTGACCTCACTCACCAAAAATCAAACAAGCATGGTGGCCCGCCTGGAGGATCAGGATGGTCGGGCTCGTCGCAATAACCTCCGAATCGGCCTTGTTCCCAGGCCGAAGCGGCCTGGGAACAAGATGTGGGCTCACTGGAGGATGAAGAATGGATCACGTGCTCCTGGGCCCGAGGGAGGTGCCAATAAGGTCCCGCTTTAGACTTATACAGCTGAAAGTGCCACATAGAGTGTACTTCCCCAGAACTGTCCTACAACGTATAGGGAGAAGTGATCATGATCTGTGTCACAGGGGATGTGGTTTAGGAGGTTCCTTTTACCATCTTATATGGGAATGTCCGATCCTGCAAGCATACTGGCGGTCTATCGCCATCTCTTTGGCGATGGTGGTTGGTACCGAGGTCCCTCTGGAGCCTAAGTGGTTCTTGCTTGCAACCTCCAAGAATGAGGATTGGCCGAGACATACAAAACGTTGGTTTTCTTTGGCAGCGGTGGTAGCAAAAAGGAATGTGTCGGGGTGTGGCCTGCAGCCGAGGAAGATGGCCTCACACTGATCGAGCTGCGTTAGCAGATCGCAGCATTACCCCCATATCCGCCATCATCCGCATATATAAGGGCTCCCTACCTCCGTGCTGGAATTAAGAGGTGTACCGGGCGGCCCTCTGTGCTGTTTTGGCGGCTCAACGGTGCCCGGCAGTGCAGATTCCTTGACCTCAGAACCGCGCCTGGAGACGAGAAAATGGCGCAGGCTCTCCAGTGTCGGTAATCTCTTGTTAGTCTGTTAATTTTAGCGATCCATGATACGATCATTAGTTGTAAAAGCGTCCCGTGTTCGACAATTCCGTTAGCTTTCGCTAGCATGAAATGCTCTTGCTTACTAGAAGCAGAGCAGAATTGCTTTTAGACACAGGGAGCTGCATGTTAGCAGCTCTCTATGTATAAAAGAAATGTGGGCTACCGCAGGAGGCAGGGAGCCGGCAGGGACCGCGGGGACCTTGAGGCTCCCCTGCGGTCCCCAATCTTTAAAAAGTGGGTGCCCTGGGTGGGACCATTCCACCCACACTACAGGCCTGAAAATAGCCAAGGAGGGGGGACGCTTGGCCCCCTTCCCTTTAAATTAAAAAAAGAGTGTGCCAGGAGGTGTGTTTGCAGAGTGGTGGAGAAAGGGGGCGTGGCCTCCAAATATCTCTCCGCAATCCCACTTTGTGGAGCTTACTGAAGGTAACAGGAGGGCTTGTTGTCCCCTAAGGACCTTCTAGAGCCAAGGGGACTTCCTTCCCCAACCAGCAGCCTGTAGACTGGAACCACAACACCGAGAAGTGCAACCACACTCTCCCACAACTACAGATAACTGACAATGAGAGAAATTAATGCACCCCTTTTATACATAGGATAGCCAAGGACAGCTCAAGTTTTCATGAGATCTCACTTGAGATGCATAATTGTTGTGAGATCTCACCGTTCTCTTTCTCTATTACAGTTCAGAGTCTTCACTTTACCACTACCACTTGCCGTGCAGGAAATGTGCTTTTCCACAAGGTGCAAAATCAACATGAGGAATTCTCTTGTGCTGGTTCTTGGCCTTCCACCTTATCCTGTGTTCTTGGGTCTGTACAAAGGATGTGGCCAAGGCGAAAGGGCGAGATGGGCACCACCTTTATGATGCCTAATAGAGGGATTCTCCTTAGGCTCCCTTATTTCTTCTAGAACTGTCCCCTGTCCATTTTGCCTGCATCATTGACCACTGCAAGAATTCAAGTATATTTTGTCTATTCAGACTTTTTTTCTCCAGTTTTCCCGGTTTTTACTTAGTGGCCCACATATTCAATCTTTGTCTCACCTCTCATTCTGAATTTCCTTGATGTACATCTAATAACTGCAGGGTGGCAGAGGGAAACATTAGACCATACCTTCACAAGAACATCAAAACCTTCGGCTCTGACAAATTGTAAAGCCCATGTGTCCTGTTTACTGAAGATGTAAGGATCAAGTCCAACAGCTGAACCATCTTACCAGCCATGTACAGACATAAACAATTGAAAACGTTGCCTTACACAAGGATGCTGCAGCACTTAAAATATAACCTTAGCCACATTTTCCACGTTTTTCTGAAGAGAAAGTTCATGGCAAACTAAGAAGATTGAAAGAGTTTCTGCACTCTCATTTGATACATCACAAGTTTCTTCTTTAAAAGTCAGGTTTCTAATCAGCATTCAACTTAAGGTGTATTGTTATGGGGTACACCACAGGTTCCTCAATCCAGTCAGATACTTGATGATTATGATGTTTTTCTTCCGACCTTTAAACACATGTTTGAAAGGTAATATCAAGTGTATCCAGCTCAAAATGACTTACTGGATTTCCAATAAGGAGTTAACGACGTAATTAATTATTGCATGAATGTTGCTATCGCCTGGAAAATAGGCTGTCCTTTATTATGACTGGTTTGAGACAGGAAATCAAGGATGAGCTGGTTTATGTTTCACAAATTCTTACCTGAACTCAAGAGAGGAATAGAAATTGTGCAAACACCTTCCTGTCCACTTTCTCATCTATTTCCAAACCTAATCACCCTGATCTTTAGGGCTCAGGCAAAGACAACTTACCTATACAACTAGTAATGCCACGTGGTCCTCGTTCACAAGAAGAGGAAGGTAGCAAAATAATTATGCGGTTCTGTATGCATTGTAGAGGAAAGAGACATATGATATTTTTCTTGTCCCATTTGGGAAACACGATCACTCTCCCTTGAAGCAGAGGGATGTCACAAGAGTATCTCTTGCACCTCTGCAGAGTTAAAAAGAGAAGTTACAAATAATTTTGTATCACATATTTCTACATCTTAAGGATAAAACCACACAAGTACCCGTTCTTGAAGACCCCTAGGCATTGAGGTCTCCAACATCATATTGCTTTTCATAAAACAGAACAGCCTTACTTTGTTGAAGAACTCAATGGAAATCATCTATCTTTAGTGCCTGTTGGACAAAAGGCATTTCAGTTTCAAATGCAAGTGGCTTGATATCATGAAGCATTACTAATGACTTAATTTCTATCCAGGCTAGCCTTTAATTCTGTGCATTGTCTGGTTATCCATTTGTAGTTCACATTGTACTTGGACTGCCAAAACTGTGCTGCTTAGTTCATAACTGTGGGCCTGATTCACAAAGGTAACTTACAGTTTTGAGTAAGTTTGCACTTTTGAGTAAGTGTACTACTTTTCAGTAGTCACAAACTTCACTTTAGTAGTAACTTACACTTTTGTAGTAAGTCCAACCCAGCTCATGGCCAATCACTGGTACTGCAACACCCTCTAATAGAAAACAACGGAGGTAGGAACTTAAACGAAAACCCCATAGAAAATAATGCTAATTTAATTTCTTGAAAATGGCTAAAAATATAAATTAATTTTAAACATGTTTGTGTAAATGGTACGTATTTATTATTTAATGTACAATACTTTTATATTAAAAATAGGTTATTAGAGACCTGCTGGTCGATAGCGCAAGGGTGCAGGCGCTTGCAACACAACATAAGCTATATAATATAGGGGACAAAGCAAGCAGGCTATTGGCCTGGCTGGATAAGAGCCAGACAGGTAGAGAATGGGTTCCTGGGCTGATAGGCGAAGGGGGGGGAACATTATGGAACAGTGGCTGAAATAGCGGAGAAATTCGCTAACTAATATGAAGGGTTTATACATCCCAAACAACACACTCGTTG
This sequence comes from Triturus cristatus, assembly GCF_964204655.1. NCBI lineage: Eukaryota > Metazoa > Chordata > Amphibia > Caudata > Salamandridae > Triturus > Triturus cristatus. Next base: position 311,299,143 of record NC_140582.1, read on the forward strand.
GAGGCCTGCCGGGACTTCCTGTGTGACATTTCACTACCAAGGGTTACTCAGGAGGAGAGAGAAGTATTAGAGGGGAACCGAACTATTGAAGAAATCTAAATAGCATTCCGGTCACTACAATCAGGGAAGGCAACAGGGCCTAATGGGCTCCTGATAAAACTGTATAAGACAATGTTAGATATAACGGCAGAGCACCTGCTACACATGTTCAAGCAAGCACAACAAGATAAAATATAGCCCCTAGACCAAAGAACAGCCGTTATTACGGTAATACCAAAACCCGTAAAGCCTCCTACAGCATGCGGCTCATACTGTCCGATCTCGTTACTCAATTATGAGGTCAAGGTGCTGGCCAAACTTTTGTCCTTGCATCTATCTCGGGTGATCTCCACCCTAATACATCCAGATCAGTCTGCCTTTATGCATCATTGGAGTCCCAGATTGAACCTCCGTAGATTATTTGGCATACTCCACTTAATAGTGAAATTCCCAGATAAATAAGCGGCCCTCCTATCCCTTGACGCTAGGATGGCATTCGATAGTCTAGAGTGGAATTATCTGTTTGCGGTGCTTGAGCGCGTGGGGATGGGCCCTAAATTTATAGCTTAGATCAAGCTCCTCTACGAACAGCCAATGGCAAGGGTACGGGTTAATGCCATGGTGTCCCGAGAGTTTGGTCTACGAAGAGGAACTAGACAGGGCTGCCCGCTGTCCCCTATACTATTTGCGCTGGCGATAGAGCTGCTGGCGGCATGGGTGCATCAAGACCTCCTTATTTGGCAAATCCCAGTGGGAAGGGAATGGGAAGATCGAATAATGCTCTATGCGGGTGATATTCTGTTATATGTCGAAAAACCGAGACAGTCAAGAGATAGAATACTACAGATTTTTCGAATTTACTGGGAGTACTCCGGATATGGGATCAATTTGGACAAATCTTTGCTTTACCCCTTATCGGGAGGGCTTCCCACCCTAACCTCGAGTTGCGATATCCCCATAGAAGAAAACAGTTTCAAATACCTCGGAATTCATATAACAAGAGACACCCAAGTCTTCTACCTCAAAAATGTGGGCAGGCAACTTGATAGACTCATGTCAGATGCAAATCACTGGCGGACCCTCCCCCTAACCATGATGGGTTGGGCCGCCATGTTTAAAATGGTTGCACTCCCCAGAATGCTATACGTAGTGCAAAACACCCCATATGAGGTACCCCCTCATTCTTCAAGCGAGTAGACTCAGAACTCTGCGCATTGTTGTGGAGTGGAGCAGCCCCACAAATTGCGCTAAACTACAGAGGGTTATACTAGCGGTTCCAGATGTTCGTAGTTATTATTGGGCGACACAATTGGCCAATGTCAATGGATGGATGTTTGACGACAGAGCTGAACCAGCGTACAGAGTTAACAGAGAGGCCATGGGTGAGAAGGGACCAAGGACACTTTTATATACCAAACATATTGAGAAAACTCTCCAACACCACACGAAGACGGTAGTTTAAGTATGGAAAGGAGCGACGAAATACCTGGGCTGGGAGAACAGATTCAGAGAAATGACACTCCTCTGGGTGGGAGACTGGCTAAGAGAGATAGCTCAATTGGTGGGCTTCGCCAAGTGGGATTTACTGGGGCTAGAGACGCTGGGAGACATATGGAGAAGAGGGGAATACATAACGTTTGCGGACCTACAGGCAGAATATGACCTAGGTTAAGGGGAATGGCTCAAATACCTCCAACTGGGTAATGCAGTGAGGAAGTACATGAGAGAGGGGGACGGGTTTGAGGCCTCATCACCTCTGGAAGTCAGGGTCTTGACAGAATACATACCGGACAAAACTGTTACCCTCTTTTATAAAAAAACGTATAAATAACGCCTCAGACCCACTTGGCGCACTACGGGCGGCCTGGGAACAAGATGTGGGCTCACTGGAGGATGAAGAATGGATCACGTGCTCCTGGGCCCGAGGGAGGTGCCAATAAGGTCCCGCTTTAAACTTATACAGCTGAAAGTGCTACATAGATTGTACTTCCCCAGAACTGTCCTACACTGTATTGGGAGAAGTAATCATGATCTGTGTCACAGGGGATGTGGTTTAGGAGGTTCCTTTTACCATCTTATATGGGAATGTCCGATCCTGCAAGCATACTGGCGGTCTATCGCCATCTCTTTGGCGATGGTGGTTGGTACCGAGGTCCCTCTGGAGCCTAAGTGGTTCTTGCTTGCAACCTCCAAGAATGAGGATTGGCCGAGACATACAAAACGTTGGTTTTCTTTGGCAGCGGTGATAGCAAAAAGGAATGTGTCGGGGGGGTGGCCTGCATCCGAGGAAGATGGCCTCACACTGATCGAGCTGCGTTAGCAGATCGCAGCATTACCCCCATATCCGCCATCATCCGCATATATAAGGGCTCCCTACCTCCGTGCTGGAATTAAGAGGTGTACCGGGCGGCCCTCTGTGCTGTTTTGGCGGCTCAACGGTGCCCGGCAGTGCAGATTCCTTGACCTCAGAACCGTGCCTGGAGACGAGAAAATGGCGCCGGCTCTCCAGTGGTGATGGGGCTCGCCGATTTCGCAGCTCCTGCTAGACGGCTGTGGAGCGCGATTGCGGTTGGTGCTTCCAGCGCCGGAGGAGCGCCAGTGATCCTCGCGAGCTGAGGCTGTGACTGACGGAGGCAGTCGAGAGCCCGGACGCACCCCCTGAGAAGTGAGAGTGATGGAGGAAAATGGCACCCGCCGCAGTGTGACCGGCAGTGGACGTGAAGGCCTGAGTGGCTGCCCGGTAAGAGCACTGCAGGCGGGGGCGTGGTGTTTGGCCGGTGGTGGTGTAGCCCCCCCTGCGGCCCCAAGCGCGACAGACTGACTGCCCAGTGGAGCCGCGCTCCTGGTGGGGGCGACCGGCGGTGAGACGAGGCTGGCCGGAGTGACTGGTTGCAGTGGAGTACAGCGGCGGCGGTGTCGGGCCCATCGGGTGGAAGCGGCAAGGAGTCAAACTGGAGGCGATTGCGGAGGAGTGAGAGTAGCACCTGATAGCACTTGGGAGGTGACTGAGACTGGTGGACGTGCTGTGGCATCCTCGCCTTTGGCCCCCCCGGGATGGTGCAGTGTGGGGCACAGTGAGAGATGGCTTCGCCGGGCCGGTGGCTTTGTTGAGGAGTGCACCCCGACGACATTGTGGAACTGTGCCGAGGGCCCCTGCCGTCCCTAGAACATGCTGTGGACTTCGAGTCGGGGAGTCCCCGGGTTCCCGGGTTCTTGTGGGCCCCTCGTAATGTCATCTTACCAACGCGCTGACAACCTGGGCGCGGAGCGGGACTGCCACGGGCGGATTGCGTTGATGGTGGAGCCCGACTGGTCGTGATTGGTGGTGTTCAGGTGGTGTCTGGTACGCTGCAAGACGCTGGTTCCCTCCCAGATATCTGGCCTGGCGGCAAGCTTGGGAGTCTTCTCCAGGTGACGTTATCGGACGCAGCCGAGGCTCTGGTTCCCGGTGGGTGAGGGCCGGGGACTCTGGGCGGAACATCCGGTGCCTTGTTGGTCCTGTGTTGGTGAGGCGTCAGGTATGGGCCGTAACAAGCAGATGTCACAGGCCCAACCAACCAGATTGACAAATATACTGTGGCAATGGGCAAGGAGGAGGGCCAGACTGGTGCGGGTCAACGCAGCGGAGGGGTAGGTGATGGGCCTGACCCCTCCCTTCAGGACATTATGCTGCCAATCAAAGATATGCGTAGCACGATGGAGGCCAAGTTAGACTCGGTCATGGAAGAAGTAAATTTGCTCTGAGCAGATTTCCGTAAGATATCCGAGAAGGTGGCGGCGGCAGAGAGTGGCTTCGGGGGACTGCAGGCCAGGATGAAGCGGTTGGAAGAGCAGGTGACCTCACTCACCAAAAATCAAACAAGCATGGTGGCCCGCCTGGAGGATCAGGATGGTCGGGCTCGTCGCAATAACCTCCGAATCGGCCTTGTTCCCAGGCCGAAGCGGCCTGGGAACAAGATGTGGGCTCACTGGAGGATGAAGAATGGATCACGTGCTCCTGGGCCCGAGGGAGGTGCCAATAAGGTCCCGCTTTAGACTTATACAGCTGAAAGTGCCACATAGAGTGTACTTCCCCAGAACTGTCCTACAACGTATAGGGAGAAGTGATCATGATCTGTGTCACAGGGGATGTGGTTTAGGAGGTTCCTTTTACCATCTTATATGGGAATGTCCGATCCTGCAAGCATACTGGCGGTCTATCGCCATCTCTTTGGCGATGGTGGTTGGTACCGAGGTCCCTCTGGAGCCTAAGTGGTTCTTGCTTGCAACCTCCAAGAATGAGGATTGGCCGAGACATACAAAACGTTGGTTTTCTTTGGCAGCGGTGGTAGCAAAAAGGAATGTGTCGGGGTGTGGCCTGCAGCCGAGGAAGATGGCCTCACACTGATCGAGCTGCGTTAGCAGATCGCAGCATTACCCCCATATCCGCCATCATCCGCATATATAAGGGCTCCCTACCTCCGTGCTGGAATTAAGAGGTGTACCGGGCGGCCCTCTGTGCTGTTTTGGCGGCTCAACGGTGCCCGGCAGTGCAGATTCCTTGACCTCAGAACCGCGCCTGGAGACGAGAAAATGGCGCAGGCTCTCCAGTGGTGATGGGGCTCGCCGATTTTGCAGCTCCTGCTAGACGGCTGTGGAGCGCGATTGCGGTTGGTGCTTCCAGTGCCGGAGGAGCGCCAGTGATCCTCGCGAGCTGAGGCTGTGACTGGCGGAGGCAGTCGAGAGCCCGGACGCACCCCCTGAGAAGTGAGAGTGATGGAGGAAAATGGCGCCCGCCGCAATGTGACTGGCAGTGGACGTGAAGGCCTGAGTGGCTGCCCGGTAAGAGCACTGCAGGCGGGGGCGTGGTGTTTGGCCGGTGGTGGTGTAGCCCCCCTGCGGCCCCAAGCGCGACAGACTGACTGCCCAGCAGAGCCGCGCTTCTGGTGGTGGCGACCGGCGGTGAGACGAGGCTGGCCGGAGTGACTGGTTGCAGTGGAGTACAGCGGCGGCGGTGTCGGGCCCATCGGGTGGAAGCGGCAAGGAGTCAAACTGGAGGCGATTGCGGAGGAGTGAGAGTAGCACCTGATAGCACTTGGGAGGTGACTGAGACTGGTGGACGTGCTGTGGCATCCTCGCCTTTGGCCCCCCCGGGATGGTGCAGTGTGGGGCACAGTGAGAGATGGCTTCGCCGGGCCGGTGGCTTTGTTGAGGAGTGCACCCCGACGACATTGTGGAACTGTGCCGAGGGCCCCTGCCTCCCCTAGAACATGCTGTGGACTTCGAGTCGGGGAGTCCCCGGGTTCCCGGGTTCTTGTGGGCCCCTCGTAATGTCATCTTACCAACGCGCTGACGACCTGGGCGCGGAGCGGGACTGCCACGGGCGGATTGCGTTGATGGTGGAGCCCGACTGGTCGTGATTGGTGGTGTTCAGGTGGTGTCTGCTGCGCTGCGAGACGCTGGTTCCCTCCCAGATATCTGGCCTGGCGGCAAGCTTGGGAGTCTTCTCCAGGTGACGTTATCGGACGCAGCCAAGGCTCTGGTTCCCAGTGGGTGAGGGCCGGGGACTCTGGGCGGAACATCCGGTGCCTTGTTGGTCCTGTGTTGGTGAGGCGTCAGGTATGGGCCGTAACAAGCAGATGTCACAGGCCCAAACCAACCAGATTGACAAATATACTGTGGCAATGGGCAGGGAGGAGGGCCAGACTGGTGCGGGTCAACGCAGCGGAGGGGTAGGTGATGGGCCTGACCCCTCCCTTCAGGACATTATGCAGCCAATCAAAGATATGCGTAGCACGATGGAGGCCAAGTTAGACTCGGTCATGGAAGAAGTAAATTTGCTCTGAGCAGATTTCCGTAAGATATCCGAGAAGGTGGCGGCGGCAGAGAGTGGCTTCGGGGGACTGCAGGCCAGGATGAAGCGGTTGGAAGAGCAGGTGACCTCACTCACCAAAAATCAAACAAGCATGGTGGCCCGCCTGGAGGATCAGGATGGTCGGGCTCGTCGCAATAACCTCCGAATCGGCCTTGTTCCCAGGCCGAAGCGGCCTGGATACAAGATGTGGGCTCACTGGAGGATGAAGAATGGATCACGTGCTCCTGGGCCCGAGGGAGGTGCCAATAAGGTCCCGCTTTAGACTTATACAGCTGAAAGTGCTACATAGAGTGTACTTCCCCAGAACTGTCCTACAACGTATAGGGAGAAGTGATCATGATCTGTGTCACAGGGGATGTGGTTTAGGAGGTTCCTTTTACCATCTTATATGGGAATGTCCGATCCTGCAAGCATACTGGCGGTCTATCGCCATCTCTTTGGCGATGGTGGTTGGTACCGAGGTCCCTCTGGAGCCTAAGTGGTTCTTGCTTGCAACCTCCAAGAATGAGGATTGGCCGAGACATACAAAACGTTGGTTTTCTTTGGCAGCGGTGGTAGCAAAAAGGAATGTGTCGGGGGTGTGGCCTGCAGCCGAGGAAGATGGCCTCACACTGATCGAGCTGCGTTAGCAGATCGCAGCATTACCCCCATATCCGCCATCATCCGCATATATAAGGGCTCCCTACCTCCGTGCTGGAATTAAGAGGTGTACCGGGCGGCCCTCTGTGCTGTTTTGGCGGCTCAACGGTGCCCGGCAGTGCAGATTCCTTGACCTCAGAACCGCGCCTGGAGATGAGAAAATGGCGCCGGCTCTCCAGTGGTGATGGGGCTCGCCGATTTCGCAGCTCCTGCTAGACGGCTGTGGAGCGCGATTGCGGTTGGTGCTTCCAGTGCCGGAGGAGCGCCAGTGATCCTCGCGAGCTGAGGCTGTGACTGGCGGAGGCAGTCGAGAGCCCGGACGCACCCCCTGAGAAGTGAGAGTGATGGAGGAAAATGGCGCCCGCCGCAATGTGACCGGCAGTGGACGTGAAGGCCTGAGTGGCTGCCCGGTAAGAGCACTGCAGGCGGGGGCGTGGTGTTTGGCGGTGGTGGTGTAGCCCCCCCTGCGGCCCCAAGCGCGACAGACTGACTGCCCAGCGGAGCCGCGCTTCTGGTGGTGGCGACCGGCGGTGAGACGAGGCTGGCCGGAGTGACTGGTTGCAGTGGAGTACAGCGGCGGCGGTGTCGGGCCCATCGGGTGGAAGCGGCAAGGAGTCAAACTGGAGGCGATTGCGGAGGAGTGAGAGTAGCACCTGATAGCACTTGGGAGGTGACTGAGACTGGTGGACGTGCTGTGGCATCCTCGCCTTTGGCCCCCCCGGGATGGTGCAGTGTGGGGCACAGTGAGAGATGGCTTCGCCGGGCCGGTGGCTTTGTTGAGGAGTGCACCCCGACGACATTGTGGAACTGTGCCGAGGGCCCCTGCCTCCCCTAGAACATGCTGTGGACTTCGAGTCGGGGAGTCCCCGGGTTCCCGGGTTCTTGTGGGCCCCTCGTAATGTCATCTTACCAACGCGCTGACGACCTGGGCACGGAGCGGGACTGCCACGGGTGGATTGCGTTGATGGTGGAGCCCGACTGGTCGTGATTGGTGGTGTTCAGGTGGTGTCTGGTGCGCTGCGAGACGCTGGTTCCCTCCCAGATATCTGGCCTGGCGGCAAGCTTGGGAGTCTTCTCCAGGTGACGTTATCGGACGCAGCCGAGGCTCTGGTTCCCAGTGGGTGAGGGCCGGGGACTCTGGGCGGAACATCCGGTGCCTTGTTGGTCCTGTGTTGGTGAGGCGTCAGGTATGGGCCGTAACAAGCAGATGTCACAGGCCCAAACCAACCAGATTGACAAATATACTGTGGCAATGGGCAAGGAGGAGGGCCAGACTGGTGCGGGTCAACGCAGCGGAGGGGTAGGTGATGGGCCTGACCCCTCCCTTCAGGACATTATGCTGCCAATCAAAGATATGCGTAGCACGATGGAGGCCAAGTTAGACTCGGTCATGGAAGAAGTAAATTTGCTCTGAGCAGATTTCCGTAAGATATCCGAGAAGGTGGCGGCGGCAGAGAGTGGCTTCGGGGGACTGCAGGCCAGGATGAAGCGGTTGGAAGAGCAGGTGACCTCACTCACCAAAAATCAAACAAGCATGGTGGCCCGCCTGGAGGATCAGGATGGTCGAGCTCATTGCAATAACCTCCGAATCGTGAGGGTTCCGGAGGGAATGGAGGGCCCATCTGTGGATTGCTTCGTGGAGGACCTGATCCTCAAACACCTCAAGCCGAAACGCCTCTCCAACTTTTTCTCTGTGGAAAGGGCTCACTGTGCGTTAGGGGGAAGGCCCAAGCCCGGGGCGCCTCCGCACACTATTATTGCTCGTGTCCTAAATTATCGAGATCGGGAAGCAATTCTGCAGGCATCACGGGTGTCGGGAGACCTGAAGCTGGAAAATGCCACCATTCGGTTCTTTCCGGAATTCACACTGCACGTCCAGCGGCTACGGCGATCCTTTGAAGGGGTCAAGAAAGTTCTGCGCAACCATGGTGTGAAATACATGATGCTATTTCCGGCGCTGCTCAAAGTATTGGATGGTGAAAAGGCATATTTATTTGACTCTCCAGCAGAGGCCAGCGACTGGATGGATGGCTGGAGGGCAGTGGGCCGTTCAGGTGACCCGCCTAGAATGACTGCTGGTCGTGGAGGGCAGGAGGTCCATACACAGCGCACGCCGGCGCGGGATCTCGGAGCGGACGAGCAGACCCCTACGGGGTGATTCTATCCGAGCTGCTGGGACTGCGGGTATGGAGATGAGTGGGGGGGGGCGGTACTGCCCTGGCCTGGCCATTTTAATGGTTGTTGGGCGGGTTGATCTGTGGCGGTTAGCTAGTCATTCAGCGGCGGCTGCTGGACTGTAGTTTATAAGCGCTTCTTCTTTGTGGGCGGGGGGGCTTTGATGTCAGGGAAGGGAGGTGGGGGTCCCGGGGGGTGAGGGGGCATCCTTTGTACAACCCGATAATGGGGGTGCCATCCGGCAATCGAGTATGACTTTTTATGCGGACTGCAGGTTCACATTTCCACGTTTGGTTGATTTGCGACAGATGGGGCGACAGGCACTCTGCGAGTTTCATGGGTGGGTGGTTGGGGGCCCACTTAGCAGGGAGGCAGGGAGGGGAGGTTGGTGTGGGGTGGGAGGGTGGGTGTTTCAGGGTAGTTCATTGTTCGCTCATGATGTCTCACATCCTAATGTTTGGGGGGTATCCGAAGGACAGGCATGGGGGGCAGATAGACTTGGCGTGTCGTGGGCTCATAGGTGGACATAAGTGATCAAGCGCAGATATGGATTTGGATGTGGAATGTCAACGGATTGGGCAATAAGATTAAGCGGACGCTGGTGCTGCAGCATGTGAAGCGCCATTCCCCCGATATTGTCTTCCTACAGGAGACACACCTCCGAGGGAACAAATGCAGGGTCCTTGACCGATTCGGTTACAGGCTGGTGGCGCACTCGGGGTTCACATCGGGGTCTCGGGGGTGGGGATCCTCGTCCGCAGCTCCCTACCTTTGGCCATCACGGGCACCTGGACGGAGGCCTCGGGATGTATGGCATCGGTGGCAGCTCGGTGGGAGGGGCGGCTACTAGTTCTCAGCTCATGCTACATCCCGCCTGGTTTGCATGCCATGACGTTTCAGAAATTGCTGGTGCTGGGTGGGGACATGAATGCAGTCATGGATGCCGACCGTGATCGCTCTGGGACTCGGCATGGCAGTAGGGGGGAGATGGGTCTTGGGGGCTTCGTCACAGCTATGGGCCTTAGTGATGTATGGCGCGTGCATTACCCATCACAGCAGCAATACCCATTTTACTCAGCCACACATGGTTCCTTTTCCAGACTAGATCACATCTTTACGCAGGAGGACGGGCTTGGGGATTTTGCGGAGCCCTGCATTATGGCCTGGGGTATTTCGGATCATTCCCCGGTGGGGGTGACTCTGAGAGGGGCTGTAGTTAGCAGGGCGGCATATATTCTCGATTAGACCCGTGGTGCCTTAGTGATGGTTCCCTGCGGAGCAAGTTGAGGGACTGTTCCCAGCAATATTTTGCTGAGAATCAGGGCTCGGTTGCTTCCCAGCTCACTCTGTGGGAAGCGTGTAAAACGGTCCTGCGGGGCCAGGCTCAAGCATTGATTGGGGCTCAGAGGAAGGAGGAGGCGCCGGGAACGGGTGGTCTGCGGGGATCCCTCACCGGACCTCGCTCACGCTCTTTCTCTCAAACAGAAAGAACTATGGTCGTTGGCGGAGGGTGAGGCCCGTGCATACTCCCTTGCCACGCAACGTCGGCTTTATGATGCCGCGGATAAGAGCATGAAACTGCTGGCCTGGTCCGAACACCGAGATCGGACGCGTTCTTGGGTGGCGGAGGTGAGGGATGAGTCCGGGTCCTTGGTGACTGCGGGGGGGCCATTGCGGAGGCCTTTGCGTCTTATTATGAAGGGGTTTATTCCCCGGTATGTACTCGGACTGAGTTGGACTGCGAGGAATTCCTGCGGGACTTCGCGCTTCCTACACTATCACAGGAACAAGCAGACCGTTTGGAAGCCGATCTCACTGTGGCGGAGCTGGGTGAGGCCCTTAATGCTCTTCAGGCGGGGAAGGCACAGGGCCCTAACGGGTTACCTGTTGAATTATACAAGAGTCAGGCTAGCGTGATTGTCGATCATATGCGGCGTATGTTCCTCGAGGCCCGGGAGGTGGGGAGACTCCCGCCGGACCAGCGGGAAGCCTCAATAGTGGTCATTCACAAGGCCGGGAAGCCGACTGACCAGTGCACCTCTTACCGGCCCATCTCGTTGCTCAACGTGGAGGCTAAAGTCCTGGCTAAAGCTCTGGCGACACGGTTGATATCGGTCCTGCCGGACCTTATCCATGTGGACCAATCCGGTTTCATGCCCCACAGGAGCACTCGCCACAATCTGCGAAGGCTCTATGGGGTTTTGTATATGACGGAGGCAGTGGGTGATGCTCAAACGGCCCTCATGGCCCTAGACGCATCTTTGGCCTTTGATAGCATTGAGTGGCCGTATCTTTTCAAGGTCCTTCAGAAACTAGGGTTCGGTCTGGCTTTCAGTGGGTGGGTGCGCCTTTTGTACGAACAGCCACTGGCACGAGTCAGGGTGAATGGAGCAATGTCTCGCCTATTTCCCCTGCGTAGGGGCACCAGGCAGGGGTGTCCCCTGTCCCCGCTTCTGTTTGCCCTGGCTCTTGAGCCTCTGGCGCATTGGATTCGGCGGGACAGATCATTCTGGGGCTTGGCACTCACTGACCTCTGGGAGGAGCGTATATCGTTGTACGCTGATGACATTGTTCTATATATGGCCCGCCCGTATCATTCAATTGCGCAGGCGCTTCACCTTTTTGAATTATTCGGGAGCTACTCGGGCTTCACAATTAACTGGTCCAAATCCATCATTTATCCCCTCTCGGGCCCACCGCCACGGATCCCGCGGGACTGTCCGGCAACACTGGTGACAAGAGGCTTTAAATATCTGGGGGTGTTTGTTACCAGAGACAGGGTGGAGTTCTTCAACAAAAATCTTGAACCGCAATTGGTAAGCTTGGCAAATGATGTGTCCCATTGGAGGTCCTTGCCCCTTTCATTAGCTGGGCGTGTCGCGCTGTTCAAGATGTTGGCTCTGCCACAGCTGCTCTATGTTCTGCAAAGTACGCGTACCCGGTCCCGAGTGGAGTGTTTCGGCGCATAGCGCAATCTGTACGTACGCTGTTGTGGGAGGGGGGAAGCCCAAGGATAGCGTTCCAGAAACTCACGAGAGGGGTGTACAATGGGGGGCTGGCCCTCCCGGATGTCCAGTTATATTACTGGGCTTCTCAACTACAGGTAATCAACGACTGGGTCTATGCGCCGGGTTCGGAACCTGCCTATCGAGTGGACAGGCATGTTATGCTGGGTGGGTCCTGTGAGTCGCTCCTCTATATGCGGCGCCTGCGAGGAGATCTACCCTCGCATACGGGGGTGGTTCTCCAATGCTGGCGGGAAGCGAATACATTTCTGGGGTGGGCTGGCAGGTTGACGGGCAGGACCCCGCTGTGGGTGGGGGATCACCTAGAGGAAGTTAAGGGACTCGTGGGTTTCAGGGGCTGGAAGTTAATTGGAATAGAGTACCTGGGTGACGTGTGGAAAAGAGACGCCCCAGATCCTTTGAATACCTTCAGCGTGAATATTAGTTGCATGACTCCCAGCGTTTTCACTATCTGCGACTTATGCATGCCTTGTGCTCCCACGTGCGCCCTGACTCGTTCATTCCAGAACACTCCCCAATGGAGGACCGGCTTCTTCTCAACCCCATCTTAGGTAGGCCCACCGCCACTATATACCGTAAACTAATAAATAACATGCCCGATCCCTTGGTATCCCTGCGGGAGAGTTCGGAGGGGGACCTCGGTCGCCTTGAAGACAAAGTTTGGCAGGACGCCTTGCAAAGCCCCCGCGAAGTTGCCAATCGGATTAGGTTCCGCCTTGTGCAACTAAAAATCCTTCACCGGGTATACTACCCGCGAACCCGTCTCTTTGCATGGGGCAGGAGCTTGTCTCCATTATGTATGCGAGGATGTCAGGGGAGGGAACATTCTATCACATCCTCTGGGACTGCCCGAACATAGTACCTTTTTGGACACGGTCGCGCGTACAATGGCGATGGTGGTGGGCTCCCCGGTACCAGTTGAACCTAAATGGCTTCTCCTCATGATTAAAGGTCCCACGGATTGGTCCAGGTACCAGGAAATATGGCTCGCCTTGGCAGCTGGAGTGGCGAAGCGGAATATTGCCAGTAGTTGGGGGGCGCAGGCGCCCCCAAGGTGGGATCAATGGTGCAGGGACCTAGATTGGTGCCAGAGGGCCGAGGAAGTTATTTATAAGTCCCGGGGCTGTGTGTGCAAGTGGAAAAAAGTGTGGGGGCCGTGGTGGAGATATCGGGCGTCTAGCAATGGGCCATCATGCTGTTCGATGTATATCCCGTACAGGGGGTTCCCCCTTTTTATCTTGTGATTTTAAAGATGTACTGTATGAGACCATGAGCAAAGCTAATAAAAATATTTCCATAAAAAAAGAAAAAAAAGTAATGTGGCAAGGAAATGGGGGGTGATTACTGTCCCGACATTGGAAGAGTGGACATTAGACCTAGACTGGTGTTGGCAGGTGGAATGTGTGATTTATTAAAGCAGAAGGTGTACCCAAAAGGGGGCGAAAATATGGAGGGCCTGGCAGGCTTACCGAGGACTGTAATATCAACACTGAAGTAACAGAGAGTAGTCTTCATTACTCAATGTACTTTAAAATGACACGATAACATCATACAGCAATATACACATACCTTCAAACAAGCAGTCATACATACATTATTCATGCCACCAGATGGATTGATACTCTGTGCTCTAATCAAGGGAAGTCATGACACAATCAGGATTGTTGCAATCTTGAGAAACTGAGTTACAGTCATGGGATTATATTTCTACTAATTGTATTATAGATCATCTTCTTTCAGATGGCTGCAAAGTCATAATGGTTATTATTGATTTTCATACACAATCTATTGGTAGGACTGAGTATTTGAATCAAATCAAAGGGAAGAGGATGTGGTGTTATGGCTAGAGCTAGTGACTTTAGAATCGTGGGAAACCAGGTTCAAGCTCCAGTGTCAGCCCATCAGCATGGGATTCTGGGCAAATCACTTAGGGGGTGATTACAATGGCGGACGGACTTATGTCCGTCCGCCATCGATGCGGGGACTTGGACCGTGTTCCCGTGAGGCGGCGGTCCCGCACGTCTGATTACGATGCGACCGCCACCATGGAGGTTGCATCGTGCATGGTTAACATTGCGGCGGGTGCTGTTGCCTGCAGCACCCGCTGCAATGCTAAAAATGCATGGTGTGCGTTTCCCTGCACTACATGGCAGGCACCACGCGGGTCCCGTGGCGGTCGGACTTTGCGTCTGCCAGAACACCACCCGGCATCGTCATATGGCGGGTGGAGAAGTGCTTCGAAATGGCAGTTTCACCGCCATCGTAATCACCCCCTTAGTCTTCCCGTGCTTAAAAAAAGAATGTGACCTTGTGTAATGTAACTGGTGCTTGTGCACATGTTCCAATACCTTTGTGTCTAGTTTGGGCCATATTAAACTGCAAAAGAAATCCTTTGAAAGAATATTTACAATGGTTTAGAATTACTGCTCAAAACAATTGGAAATCTTTTCTAGCTACAGCTGAAAATGCATACAGTAATGATTTCCATACTTTCACTAACTTCTGTAAATTTTTTGCTTTATACAAATATCATCCACAAAGTTTTCCAAACCTGAGACTAACCGATCTGGAGATTCCTGCAATAAAAGATATTTTGAAACTAAAGAAAAGCAAAGCCATGAGAAAATGTGTGATTTAATGTGCGTAAGGCAAAAGAAAATCAAAGTAAAGAAGCAAACAAAAACAAAAAGCAAGCTCAGACTTATCATGCTCGTGACCTGTCCTCCATCTCCCAAATACCACCAAACATCTAAACTCTTTCTGAAATACTATAGTCCATTTAAGATTTCAAAGATTATCAACCTAGCTGCTGTTCGCCTGTCATTGCCTTCCGCCTCAAAAGACTCATCTAATTTTCCACACAACCCTACTCAAACCTCATGTGGGCAACCAATGTCCCAAATCATTGTCTAAACGAAATCTTGATTCTATAATTGATGAACAACAGGAATTCAAACTCAAAGAAATGTGTGTTTCATGCATTGATTGAGGGATTCCGCAGTACCAGTATTCCCCTGAATCCTTACGGAACTGTCCCACATGGCTCTGTAGTACTCACTGCTCTTGAATGACACTACCTTGGGTGTAGAGGACAGGCTCATAACTCACAGACTTGTTTTGCTAACAAAGGGGCATATCAACAACAACCGGCGATAATTATCGCTAAGCGCACTTAGCGCTAGGATAATTATCGCCGGCTAGCGTTGATTTTTATCGCTGAGATAGCGTGCTATTAGCAACGCTTATCTCAATAGCGATACAAATCCTCACGCTAAGTGGCTAACGTGAGATTATCGCTGGAAACACAGCGATAATCTCACGTTAGCTTGTTGATAGGGACAGACAAACTTAGCCATGATATCCTCCTTCCATAGGATATCATGGCTAAGTCAGAAAAATACCAGACGTAAAAAAGCAGCGTTAACCGCGGTTAGCGCTGCTTTTTTTGTCTCTAACAGGGTTAGCGATATTCTTGATAATAGGAGAAATGTCGCTTAGCGACATTTCTCCTATTATTTTACTCTGGAACGCCCCCTTTGCATCTCATTAGAAATGCAAGGGGAAGCGTAGAGTAAAAGGGTGCTAACATGCACATTTGCATGTTAGCACCCTGTTGTTGATAGGGTGCTAGTTTTATCTCTGCTTTTTTGGCTTTTAAAGCCAAAAAAGCAGAGATGAAGCCCTTGTTGATATGCCCCATAGAGACCCTGAGCTTTTCTTAATGTAATTATTCCTGCTCTGCTGCTATCCAAGGCAGGAAAAACCATTCTTCTTCTGTTGGGCTCAGGAAGAAACAACTCTCTTGTTTTCTTGTTGCAGCATTTCGGTGGTGTCTTGGCAGTGTTTAGTGTTTCAGGAAAAGGCTTCTTCACAGTTCTAACAAAATAGCACAGCCAAGGGAAAATGAGCTAAATTAGCCCCATCATTGGGTATTTTTATATGTTCAATTTGTTCTTCTATCTGCCATTTGGAAACTGAGCATTTACCTCGTACACTTCCTTCATTACGCTAGCCTTGGTGTTACCTTGGGATGCTTGTTTTTCCTTTTTTTTGGTATACCTCTATTTCCTGAATTTAAATCATGGAATATTGCTTTGTGTTCTCTTTTCCCACTATTGCTATATAGGAGGCTGTACTGGATTACTCAGTGTGTTTTAACTTTGCTTTCTTTTTTAATGATCTGTTGCTCATTCCAAAGGATTCTCCTTCTTCACCTTCATTTTTTCAGGATCTATCTCCTATTCTTTTCGCCTCTTTGCTTGACTCTGCTGCCACAATTCCATTACATTTTGTCTGTCCAGAAGTTGTATTTTTATTTTGGTTTCTAGGTTTTCCTCTAGGGATTGTATAATCCAGTCCATGTTTTACCTTTCACGCTGAATTTCCTTGTTCTCCATCTAAGAAATCAGAAGTATAATGTCTTCACTTCCAGGAGTATTCTCAATAATAATGATGGATGCCTTGAAGAAGACCCAATTTTTGGGAGATGAACTTGCTGGCTTAATTGATTAAATGATCATACATTGTAATTATAAAGAATCGTATGAGACCAACTAAACATTACGAAAAATGTGCTGAAAATTATTCAAATTTTCCATGTTGGAAGAATTTGGCCATGAGTCTAGCCCAATTTTGATTTAATATGTATCTGTTTGTTATTTATGAATTCTGATAACATCATGAGGCTGCAAGACAGCTAATGCTTTATGGGTCAGACTTAAAACATTTTATAAATTAAAGTGGGGCTGGAACACTGGTGGTGAACTGGCAGTCCTATCATACACTCCAACTCACTGTTAAAGAGTTTTATATATCTCTACATGCTCCCTAACAGTTTCAATGTGCTGAGCAGACCATGCAAACTCAAGAGAGCAAGATTCAAAAGCCATGTGAATATAAGTGCGTGCGAGGAAAGCCCCTTTACTGTAATTTTTCAAACGCTGCTCTTTGCATGATTTCGGTCAAATGTACTTCCGTTTTGAGAGGACTCGAACTGGCCATCTTTATGACTGAAACCTCCCTACCTCTTGCAAATACAGCCCTGTCTTTCCATATATTTACTCGCTCCCTGGTTCAATCTGTTCTGATTTCAAAAGTGTACTGAATGACTCCAGAGTCCAGACTCAGACCTGTTAAATTACTCTTTACAATCCCATCTGAAGCAGCAGGGATCTAACCGAACGCCCCCTCTCGTCGCTGTTACATGTATGCTGGTTTCGCCTGCGCATCTTTCCTGTCCGTTCCCTCACGCGCACATGGATCTCATTGAGTTGCGAAACTCAGGGCTTATTTTAGAAATACGCGGCCCTGGCTGGCCAAGAGAACAGATAGCTTTCCAATCAGACATCCCTATAACTTGGTAATGCACGTTGTCAGCGCAACGAGATGCTAGAACAACACAACATAATTATAAACAACTACGCAATGTCAAATACGCAGCACTATAAACAAACAATATTGTAGAACTATAACTTTCACATGTAGTGGCCTAGAGTGACGAAACTCGCTTTCAAATGAGAAGGAGAAGACAGGGAGCAACAACTGACCAATAAGCACGCGTTTTACACTTATATGACATTTCTAGAGTATATGGGATTGGGGGAAGAGCATTCAATGTAGTTACAAGTACAGCACTTCGAGACCAACCCTTTTGTTGCTTGCATTTCTTTACCCGGAAATGGTAATTGTAGCTTATTTGAGCCGTCTTATAAATCCAAATAGAAGGGGGGCTTGGGGGTGGGCAGCCGACCGCAGGGAGGTCCCCCCCTAACCCCCCCCCCCCCCCCCGGCGGTTTGGGAGGGGCTTGCGGGGGGGGGGAACTGGCCTCATGCCAGCCATTTTGTATTTGGGCTTCTTAGTTTATAGCCCAAAAGGAACCCAAGTACATAGGCTTTGGGCTCCTGCTCCCAGCCACCATTTTAGGTTTTTGGTGACCTGGTGGCTGGGAGCTTAGCTGGTAGTTTTTGTGGTAGTTTTTGTGAGTAGTTGGTATATTGCAGGTTTTTCTGTAGGATATATTTTTGCTTGAAGATTATGGCAGCAGAAGATTACCGCGTACTAGAGGCCCTCCGGCTCCTGAGTGAGGCGGACCGGATGGACCTTGTTATCGGTGAGGTCGCGGGGCTGTCGCGACCTACCAGGCAAGCTTCGGTGGGCGTGGCGGTGGCGGTGGCTGCCTGTACTTCGCTGAAACGTCCACGACATGCATTGGTGAGTGAGCGGGGCCGCCCGCGCTTCAAAAAGGCGGCCCCGGCTCTTATGCTATGGCCTGGGTCGGTGGGAGCATCGAGGGAGGCGGGTGGTGTGGGCGGTGAGGGTGGGGAACTGTGGCGTGCTGGGGCAGAAGGACTTTGGCCGGTTTCAGGGGGACGTTCTCATTCCTCCCCCGCTGCGAGAATCAGGCGCAGGGGAGGGCGGGCCGCTAAGAGGCGTTCTGCGTCGCTGCCTGCGGCGCCGGCAGTCGAAGGAGGTGAGGCGGAGCAGGCGGGGAGTATTAGAGGCAAGCGGACAGGTCGAGTGGCCTCAGGGGGCATGTCGCGCGCGAGCGGTGAGGAATGCTCACGCTCAGAGTTCGCGTTGCATTCAATAGAGATTGGAGGCAGCGTAGGGTTTTTGAAGGGTTCTCGTGCAGCAGGTAGCTTCAAAATGGAGCAGCTCTCCTCAGGGTCTTTTGCCACGATGCAGGACAGGAGGGCTGAGTCAATGGCAGAGATGGTAGGGGGTCAGGGGGACCCAGGGCTAGATAGCCCATTATTGTTCTCTCCCCCCTGTTCAGTGAGGGACAAGCCGGGGTCTGTTGGAGGGAGCTCTTTTGAAGAGGGTGAGTGGGCTCAGGTGGGGGGGTGGAGCTCTCAGCAGGGTGGGGTTTCGTATGGAGAGTTTGGGGGCGCTAGGACACCGTTTTTTTCGCGCTTAGGGGGTTCTATGTCTCCTGTCAATGGTAGGGAAGGTTTCATGTTTGAAGGGGCGGGAGGGGTTGGTTTTGGAGAGTAAGGTGGGGCCGTGGGTGATTTGGAGCCTGCTGGGGGGGGGGGCGGCTTGGGAGGGTTTGGATATTTTCCCTTCTTGGGCGGAGGGGGTTCGGGGTCTTGGGAACGGGGACGCATGGGAGGATTCTCAGGTCCGGGGGCGCGTATGTGTCAGATGTCATCAGAAGGTTTTGGATCTAGAGGATGGGAGAGTGCAGGTGTAGGAGGTCCGTTGGTCCGCGGGGAGGGTCAGGCTTTGGGTTCTGCATCACCAGTGGTTCAGGCAATGCTGGAATGGAGTGGGGATGAGGAAGGGGCGGTTTCTCCTCTTCGGGTCGGTATGGTTCATTCTGGTTTTTCTAAGGGTAGGCGGGCTATAGAGCCTCTTTTGAGGTGTCAAGGGGCAAGTGTAGCGGATAGTTTACAGGGGCCCAGCACACCAGTCCAAAGTTTTTATTCACAGGTTAGGAACAGTACCAGCGCAGCAGACTCGGTAGGGCGAGGTGCGGCCCGGTTGCACCGAGGAGAAGGGAGGGTGAGGCCTTGCGCGGCACATTCCGTACCAGCGGGGGATCCCGTCACGGCCAACATACGAAGGTCTGGCGCGACTTCGTTGGCCCCAACATCAGGCAGGTCATGGTGGTCAGCCTTCACACATGGGGATCCCGTCGCGGCCAACACATGAAGGTCCGGCGCGACTTCGTTGGCCCCAACGTCAGGCAGGTCACGGTGGTCAGCTTTCACACAGGAAATGGATTTTCATGAGAGTCAATGGATGGGGGAGCACCGGTGTGTACAGGCGGCTCCCCCGCAAGGTAGTCCCTCAAGGGACATTGGGGGCAGTTGGGGTCATGCAGGGTCCGGTAAGGCCCGTGCTGTGGATTTTGCTAAAGATGTTTTGCAAGTGGAGGAGCCACTTCTGCTGGATTATGATGAGGACAGCCCCGAGGAAGGGGAATTGCGGGATTGTGAGGGGGGATCCTCTCATGTGTCTCGTAGTTTTTTGTAGGTTTCAGGAGCAGTACCTCATAAACAGCCAGTGGTGGTCAGACCCAAAAGAGAGCGCGGCCCATCTGTGAGGGCGCATAGTACGGGGGATTCATATGAGAGGTCGGCGCGGCGGGCGGAGTCGGCCGAGCATCCTCCTTAGAGCCAGGTGAGTCCGCTACAACACAGGCCAAACTTAAATGGTGTCTGTGGGGACGGGGGGAGGGGAGTGGGGAGGTGACTGAAGGGAGATTGTACAAGGGGAAATATGTTACAGACACAGGGGTAGGCACGGGAGATGGGGGATTAGTGCTGGGCACCAAGGGTGGAGAGTGGGACTAACACGGACACAGCAGGTGGGAAAGAGCCTTTGTTAAGTAAGGAATTGAAAATTAAGAAACTCCTTTACATGGGTGTGACAAAGCCTTTGGGTGCACATTTAATGCTGGCAACGAAGGAGCGCATATGAAAAGGGGAATACGTGGAGATTTTGAAGCTACTTCATAGGGAGGTGCGGTCTAAAGAGGGCTCTAAAGAGGAAGAATATGAATTAGCAAAACGCCCTAAGGTGCCGTTGACAATTGAGACTTGGACGGCAGCATTTTTGATTTACGCCAGCGTTTATTGCGAGAAATTTCCTAAGCGCTGCGTGGCTATATTTAAGTATATGGATGTCATACGGAAAGCCCAAATTACGGGTAGTGGTTATGCTTGGGCACAGTATGACGAAGAGTTTCGGGCGTGAATGGCATGGGATTCTGAAGCAAAATGGGGGGAGTTAGGCAATGATTTGTGGCAGCATACAATGGGGGCTGCGCCTGGGGGCAAGACCATTTTCACAGCCAGCGACTTGCCTTTAGTTTACCGGCCCTTTCAGGGGAAGCCCACCCGTGGCGGGGTGGGAGGCGCGGCTGAGAGACAAACTGGAATCGGAGCATGTTGGGATTTCAATAAAGGCTTATGCACACGGGAATATTGCAAGTACCGCCATGAGTGCTCTAAGTGCGGAAAGAAACATCCCTTTGTTAACGGTTGGGGCATTAGGCCGCCAGGCGGGCAGCAAGGGCAGCAGTCAGGCACAGGTACATCTGGCACACTGCAGCAACACCAGGGTGGAAGGGGGGCAGGGGAGCCCAAGGTACTGGGCCAAAGGGCTCCTACGCCACTTAGGTTGGCACACCTTGGGGAGGCATTGCGGGGGAATGAGGATGTGGGGTCGAAAACAGACACTGTTGGAAGGGTTTCAGTGGGGATTCCATTTGGGTTACCAGGGGCTGAGGCTCAGAAGATGGGCAGATAATTTTAAATCAGCGGCAGAACATAGCACAGTGGTGCGGGAGAAACTGATTAAGGAAGTGCACGAAGGGAGGATGGCAGGCCCTTTTGATGATTGGCCAGTTCAGAATTTGATCATATCCCCTATTGGGGTAGTGCCTAAAAAGGAAGAGGGGCAGTTCAGACTGATTCAGCACCTGTCATGGCCAGAGGGGTCGTCAGTAAATGATTTTATTGACGAAGCTACAGTTTCAGTGTCATATTCCTCAGTTGACGTGGCTATGTCCCTAGTGGTGACCGCGGGCGCAACTGCAGGAATGGCAAAGTGTGACATCAAGTCGGCCTTTAGGTTGCTTCCAGTCCATCCTGACGATTGGCCTCTTTTGGGCATCCAGTTTGAGGGCAAGTGGTATGTGGACAAGGTATTACCGATGGGTTGCTCTGTGTTATGTGCACTATTTGAATGTTTCAGCACCTTCCTTCAATGGTATTTTACGCAGCGCACCGGTCATGTTCTGGTCACGCATTATTTGGATGATTTCTTTTTTGTTGGTTCCCCGGGCTCCGCGGAGTGCCAGATTGCTCTGGACACTTTCCATGAGCTCATGGAGGAGCTGGGGGTGCCGTTGGCACCTGAAAAGACAATGGGGCCTGCTACAGCTTTATCCTTTTTGGGGTATTGAGATTGATTCTGTTGCGATGCAGGCCCGCTTGCCTGATGACAAAAAACTTAGAATGCTGGATTTGTTAGACAGAATGTTGTCTAAAACAAAGGTGACGGTGAAGGACATCCAAGTTTTACTGGGGCACCTCAATTTTGCTTGCAGAGTGGTCAGGGCGGGTAGGACATTTTGTAGGCGTCTGGGCCGCGCATTGGCAGGTCAGCATTTACCTCACCATCATGTGCGCTTGTCAGCAGGGGTGAAGGAGGACTTGTGCATGTGGTCGGTTTTCTTGCACTCCTTTAACGGTGTGCCGCTGGCTAGAGGGGAGGATGTACAGTGGATGTTCAAATGTTTTCGGATGCGGCAGGCAGTGATGGTTTGGGCATTTACTGGCAGGGTAAGTGGTGCGCAGAGAAGTGGCCGCAGGATTGGAGGAATGGAGGTAGGAGCATTACTTTCTTGGAACTTTTCCCGTTACTCGTGGCTTTGACCATTTGGGGGAAAGATTTGGAGCATAAAAAGGTGCTCTTCCGGGTGGATAACATGGCAGTGGTTGAAATTGTCAATAGGCAGTCGGTGAGAGATGAACAGATTTTGAAGTTGTTGAGGGTGTTTGTGCTGGGCTGTCTGCGTTATGATATTTTATTCAGGGCCTTGCATGTTCCGGGTGTGGACAATGACATAGCGGATGCTTTGTCTCGTTCGCAGTGGGGGAGATTCCATGGGCTGGCAAAGGAGGCGGACAGGACACCGACCCCGATGCCGGATCATCTCTGGTATGTAGGCAACGTAGGGTATTTCAACTGGTGGTAGGTTCCCTGTCTGCGTCCACGTGGGCAGCATATGCACTTGTCTGGAGGGAATTTTTGGCATCTGGAGCTTTCAGGAGGAAGGAGTCTTGGCGCCGTTCTGAAGATGTTATTCAGTTTATATTGGACCTCATTGAGAGAGGCTTGTCCAAGGTCACTATTGCCGGGAAATCGGCGGGAATTTCTTTCATGGGGAAACTCCTTTGGGGTTATTCCCCTTCTGCTGGTGAAGTGGGTAGGAGGATGCTTGAGGGTTGGGCTAGGGAGCGGGGAGGGGTTACTATGGCTCGCTCACCTCTTTCTTGGCAGACTTTGGCACGTTTGTTGGAATTTTTACCTGTGGTTTGCAGGGATGATTTTGAGTCTTCTTTATTTGCCACCCTTATGGCGTTTATGTTTTTTGGGGCTTTTCGAGTTTCGGAGCTCTTAGGTACTAAGTTTAAGCGGGGCATTTGCTGGCAAGATGTGTTTTTTGCGGACAAGGGCTTGAACATATGGCTGGCCAGCTCGAAAACCGATCAGAGGGGCATAGGTAAGGGGGAGTGGTTGGAGGCAGAAGCTCCTAGTTCTACGTGTCCACTGCGGTTGGCAAGGCAATGGAAGGCTTTGTCGGAAGGGGCTGGGAGCGACTTGGTTTTTAAACATATCAATGGCGCTCGGGATTACCAGCTGCGTATGGTTTTGCGTAAGGGGTTGCAGAGGATTGGGTTGGATGGGGCTCAGTTTGGCACTCATTCTTTTAGGATAGGGGCAGCGACTGAAGCGCATAATAGGGGTTGGTCTCAAGGGGACATTATGCGGCTAGGGCGCTGGTCGTCAGACTGTTTTCAAACATACGTGAGAGTTAATGCGGGGGAGGCGCACGCGTCAACCCTCCTTTTATGAGTCTCATTCTGTTTTTCTCTTTTCAGGTTCGGTGGCTGGGCCCCATTCGAAGGAGTTGACTGTTTGGATTGTAGGGCATTCGTTCATCAAATGGGCACAGGTTCAGGCGTGCCAAAGTTATTTCGGGAATATGTTGGGGTTTAATGAGCATTTTTTAAAAAAATTGTGGAAAGGAAAAGGGGGTATGCTGTGGAACGACCTTATTTCGTGTTTGAATAATGCAATGGTGAGGGGACAGTGCCCGGATATTTTGTTGATACATTTGGGCGAAAATGATCTTTGTGGAGTTAAGGGTGTGGTTCTCCTACGGGCAATGAAGAGAGATTTGGCCTTATTAAAGGAGCGCTGGTTGGGATGTCATGTTTTGTGGACTGAGTTGGTCCCGCGGAGAGTCTGGAGAGGGGCTGTGAATCCCAGAGCTATTGATAGGGCGCGGAGGAAAGTGAATGCTGAGATTTCCAGGTTCTGCCGCAGTTTGGGGTTCGGGAGAGTGACTCACAAGGAAATCCGCTTTGTGGCTGTGGAGTTTTTTCGAGATGATGGAGTGCATTTATCCAGGCCTGGGATGGATTTATATTTGCTAGAAATGAGGGAAGTTTTGTCCAGATGCGTGAACGTTCAAGAGCATGGTCAGGGAGTTTAATGTTTTTGAGGGGGGCAGAAAGGCGGGGTGGTAGTTCCCCCCCCCTTCTGTCTGGGTGGCGGGGGTTATTTGTATTTTGACAGTTTTGGCTGAGGTTGGTTGATTAATTGTGAAGTTGGGTTATCGACAGGCAAAGGATAGGTTGGTTATTTTAGTTCGGTTACACAGGTTGGGTGAGTGATAGCTGTAAAGGGGCAGGCAGGGGAGTTTGTTTAACGGAAGGTTTGTATTTATAGGTTTTATGGGGTATATGGTAATGTAATGTTTGGGATTATTTTAAATGTTGTATTGTACGGGCGGGGGCGGGTCCGAAGAAATTTAGGGGAGGGGGCGGGGTGCGGGGTTAGGTGTACAGTTTATTTAGTGAGGTTTAGTTTTGGAAGGCTTTTGCCAAGGTTGTTAATTTGTAATGTGCACCTGTTCCAATAAAAGCAGCCTTTTTCACACAATCCTGGGGTCCGTGGTCTGCTTCCCCCCGCTCCTCCCTCCCAAGGGGGACTTGGGGGGGGACAGCCGACCGCAGGGAGGTCCCCCCCCCGGCGGTTTGGGAGGGGCTTGCGGGGGGGGGGGGCTGGCCTCGCGCCGGCCATTTTGTATTTGGGCTTCTTAGTTTATAGCCCAAAAGGAGCCCAAGTATATAGGCTTTGGGCTCCTGCTCCCAGCCACCATTTTAGGTTTTTGGTGACCTGGTGGCTGGGAGCTTAGCTGGTAGTTTTTGTCCCTCCCTCCCCTAATTTTTAGAATTTTTAAGTTATTCTGCATTTTTCCTATCTGTTAGTGGGGTTTATTCCTTTTTCATTGGTGTTTTTGTGGGACAGGTGCTCAGGGGTTTTTGGCTATGTATTTGTCGCTTGGAGCAGGTGCAGTGCGGGGGTTATTTGTATTTTGACAGTTTTGGCTGAGGTTGGTTGATTAATTGTGAAGTTGGGTTATCGACAGGGAAAGGATAGGTTGGTTATTTTAGTTCCGTTACACAGGTTGGGTGAGTGATAGCTGTAAAGGGGCAGGCAGGGGAGTTTGTTTAATGGAAGGTTTGTATTTATAGGTTTTATGGGGTATATGGTAATGTAA
The DNA here is from genome assembly GCF_964204655.1 of Triturus cristatus. Classification (NCBI taxonomy): domain Eukaryota; kingdom Metazoa; phylum Chordata; class Amphibia; order Caudata; family Salamandridae; genus Triturus; species Triturus cristatus. The sequence continues at coordinate 311,324,180 of NC_140582.1, forward strand.
TGTTTGGTATTGTTTTAAATGTTGTAATGTACGGGCGGGGCGGGTTCGAAGAAATTTAGGGGAGGGGGCGGGGTGCGGGGTTAGGTGTACGGTTTATTTAGTGAGGTTTAGTTTTGGAAGGCTTTTGCCAAGGTTGTTAATTTGTAATGTGCACCTGTTCCAATAAAAGCGGCCTTTTTCACACAATCCTGGGTCCGTGGTCTGCTTCCCCCCTCCGCTCCTCCCTCCCAAATACAATTTCTGAAAAGGAGACTTCCGATAAATTCACCACATTAGCAAAATGAACTTGGTGTCGATGTCAGAGTCAACATATGTTTCGCAAACGGTCAAAGGTAATGTCTAATTATTGTGTCATGCATAGCTTCCCCCTACAAAGCGTTTATCAAGAACGCGAGATTTGAAACTGAGTTACTCACTGCTCTGAAGTTAAGACAGTGAAACAAAGAACCCTGAAATAGGTGCTCTGGCCTGGGTCTCCAGAGACTGGAGAGGTGGGGCAATGATGGTGGTGTGAGTTTGCCCAGACAGGGGTCCCTTGCTTCATGTGCCATAGTGGCTCAAACTACATTACTATTAATGCCTAACATGGCCGAAATCAGACTGGCGTGTCTTGTTGTTCCATTCAGAAGGCTCTGGCCTATGGCTTGGCCAGGACTATTCCTACTGGAAGATGATCAAGGCTAGTTTACATGCAGTCTGTCCCCTTCTGTTATAGCATATCCGAGCTTAAAAATAATGGTGCGGCTTGCACCCTTAAATAGTACCAGTGCTTCAGAATTTGCAAGCATCCATCACTTTTTTAGCATGTAAACATATTTCATTATTTATGTATTTATCTAGTTTCGTATTTCAATAGTGCTGTGATACCTGAAAGGTGTAGGTGTGCTTTATAGAAAAGTGAAATGTGCATTAGATCAGAAGAGTTTGGAATAAATATGTATTGAACTGTTTCCTAAGTGAAGTGAAATCTTGTTATGTACTGCGTTGGAGGGAGAGGACGCTCCATAGCCTTGATGTACAATGGGAGAAAGATTGATTCAATCTATTACGGGATGATTTAAATTTCTCAATTTCAAATTCACAAGAAACGTTGTTTTATACTCCTTTTAGTTGTCCAGAAATGGTTAAGAGTCTCAACAAGGAAGATGTGGTACCCAGATGTCGAGCCTTTCATGTTAGGCAGGAGAATTTGAATATTATTGTGGCTGGACTAGGGAGCCGCTGAACAAGTAGATTCACTATCTGGCCACCAAATGAAAAAAATATGAGGCAGATTTACGAGCCCCGTGCGCAACGCCGCCACTGCGTCACTTCTGTGATGCAGCGGCAGCATAAACCATGTGTCACGTTGCGCCCTATTTACAACATGACGCATCTAGGGAGATGCGTCACGTTGTAAAGCCCTGCGCCCACATGTGGGCGTTCCATCGCAGGAACATCTCGGAAAAGTGCCTGAGTGAAATCTACAAGATTTCACTCAGTCACGTTTCCGACGCCGCTGAGTCAAAACCTTGCGCCTGCTTGAAGCAGGCGTAAGGCGTGACGCACCATGTTGAGGATAGGCCAGGTTGGAACAGTGCTGGAGTTGCGTCGCGCCCACGACACAACTCCAGCACTGCGCCAACCTTACGCTGGCAGATGCGACACCCATCTGTTTATCTTTTCGCCATGATGCGCCACATTGTAAATACGGCGCATCTGTGGTGGCGCAAGGGTAAACTTTCGTCACGCATCTTTCCTGGCACATCCCTACTGATTTGACGGGATGCGCCAGAAAACGTAAATCTGCCCTTATGTATTTACGTTATTATTTGAAAGAAGATACTCATATACAGCAGTTAAGATAGCTTAGGCAGGTTAACACTATCCCTAGACATTAGTAGCAAACAGGACTCCACAACTTTCAATCCTAGAAATGCAACTCCTCCTTCCATACTGCAGAGGTTGGTATAATGAATATTAAAATCAGGTCCACTGGAATTATGAGATTTTGCAGCAGCTGCATTTTCTTCACAATTTTGGATGCACTGCATAATCCATCAACTGTTGCATAATCCACAGATTGTAACAAAAAAAGTTCTTTCTAGCTCAAACGGATCAAGCATTACTAAAAATGCTGCTACACTCAGTAGAAGGCCCATTGCAAAGGTTGACAGGTCCCCTTTCTATTGCTTCTTGATTAATACATTTGGAGGTTACATTGGTACTAATGATGGGATACAGCTGCTTAGGCCATTGTAACGTGTAAAAATGACAAAATAAGGAAGTAGTACTATCACAAAAAGTGCTGCATTACGCTGCATAATCTGTTTTTTCTTGCACCATAACTTAGTCAACCCTGGTCCTCCTCTCCCACTCAATCCCTCTGGCCCTGGCTACATTGACTATTGTCTGCAGCTTTTAAAATGCTAGGAAGAGCTGTGAAAAAACAGAAGTTGTATATCAAAAAAGCAACTGATCATATAAAAAACACATTGTAATAACTTGCAATGACAGTACCAAGCAGCACCTGAAAACGACCAGCTAAATAAATGAGAACGATATAGTCCAATGCACAGTGCCGTAGAATGAAACAACAACGGTGCAATCACTAATACTAAGGGAGCAAGTGGGCCGTTAAGTAACGGCAAGCTGAGGGCAAATGGAAACAAGCACTGGCATAGCCAATAGGTCTCGCCTTTGGGACCTTATAAGTGTTTAGCCATGCAACAGTTGCATAACTAAACACTTATAAGGTCCCAAAAGCGAGACCTATTGACTATGCCAATGCTTGTTTTAACTGCTGCAATAAATTGAAGCCTCACGGAGAACATCAAAGCGGCCGTGGCGTGAAAGTGATCGCAATCAAACATCAAAGCGGCCGTGCGGCGAAAGTGAAAGTAATCGCGGTAAAGCGCGATGCGCACGCCCGCACACATGCACTGTAGCTCCAGGCTGGCCTGGTAGCACTATTTGGAGCCCTCTCGATAAGTCTCGCCAGACCAGCGCATGCGCTGGGTCAGGCAAGACCTAAAAACTTCTGCTTGCACCGGGGGCACAGTTTTCTTAAAGTGACAAAATATGATGTAGTTGGTCGATCAAAAAGGAAACAATAACGCAATAAAACGCCTAATTATTTCCTGGTGCGCTGTGATGACGTACATATGGAGGTTACCTTCACTTTTAATACCACCCTCTGCAGAAGTGCTTGACCTTTCACTCATTTTCCCAGATGTGGTTTCTTGGCTGTGCTAAAATTTTCTGTGCTGAAAAAGTTTTGTTCTGTGATTTATGATTCTTATATTTCAGTTGCAGCCTCCATTATGCGATGTGGAGCTCAGGCACGGCACTGTAAAACAGCAAAGCTGGGGGCCTAAGGGAGAGGGGGGAGCATCTACTGACTCCCATGACAATGTGGGGAGACCCGCACAGGGCCCAATAAGGCCACTGTTTTTTTCTTTAAAAAAAAGCATATTTTTGGTGTGGGGTCATTTCCTACGGATGTAGGCAACGTCTGTGGATTAGCACTTCATGGCCCACTTGCATTTGTAGGCCCGTCCTCAGTGCCTCTAGCTGCAGAGGTTTCATGGTCTCGGTTGACTCCCATGAGCTGTGCCAGCTTGCCACCAGACCAGTTTCCCTCATGGATCAGGTAACACATTGGCATGTGCAGGTCTTACAGGCCAGCTCATATCAATACTGTCAATTACATTCCTATGCCTAAGGTAGCAGTAGGAAGGCAATTCATTACTCTGCTGCTCATGCTTTGCATAAGCTGTTGAGTAAAGGGGTCTGTTATGCTGCCAGGTAGCATTTCTATTCTCTCTCAGCAATTTCTTGCAGCAGCCACGCACCAAGCCTGGATAGTCACAGGGATTTGGGATATTGACCAAGCACAAACCTTGCTGCATGCCACAGCTAAATGCTAGGTAATAAGCAGTTAAGCCTTATTAAGTCTCGCCTAGCTATTGCGTTTACGCAATCGCGATGCAAAACTCTAGTAAGAGGGGCATTTCAAAGTGCTCCCAAAAGTGGATTGCATGGCGAGCACGCGCCCAATCACGTGCATCGTGCCGCTATGCAATCCGTTTGGGGAAGCGCTTCAGCCCACTGGCGCGTGCACGTGTAGCCACAGCCTCGGCATCATACTTCAAACGGTCCGCTCCCCTGCCTGGAATGCGCTCCCTCGTCACCGCCACAGCATGCCGAGAAATTGTTTCCTCATGGCGCCTCTCACAACTGTCCCTCCCCCACCACAGGGCTAGTCTCACGGACGCATTGCCATCCATCAATTTCACTTTCATGCCCGTGTTCTCTTTGCCTTTCAGCACACAGCCTGCCCTCCCCCTTCCGTGTTTTCTTGCAGCTTTGCCCAGATCTGAGTCTCAAACAACCAAAATAATAAGTTTGCCCTGCACGCTTTCTGCGCTTACAAAGTTAGCATATGCCGCGCTCATTCCCTTTTCATCCTTCTAAGGTCGAGACCATTAGCTCCATTAATTCTGCGTCTAAGGATTTAAATAACCATATGTTTTCTTGCAACTTTAGGCACTTCACACACACAGCCCCACTGCTCACACACACAGGCAACAAGGCAGCAACAGAATGCTCTGAGCCCCACCAGTGTTTGCCACAAACACATGCCTCTCGCATCTCGTGTTTTCTTCCAGCTTTGGCCCGTGTTCTCTTTGCCTTTCACCACTCAGCTTCCCCGTAACCACCATTTAACTAACATCCTGCCACACTCCTTCCATTTTCATCCTCACTTTCACTTTCATGCCCGTGTTCTCTTTGCCTTTCAGCACACAGCTTCTCCGTAGCCACCATTTAACGACCATCCTGCCACACTCATTCCATTTTCATCCTCGCTTTCACTTTCATGCCCGTGTTCTCTTTGCCTTTCAGCACACAGCTTTTCCGTAGCCACCATTTACCGACCATCCTGCCGTAAACACCATTTAACTACCATCCTTTTAGTTAAAATAAAAGAATTGCCTCTAAGGGTTTAAGGAACCATAGAAATACAAGGCAAGGCAACATACACTCTGAATGCCACTCAGAGCCACATAATTACATGCCACATAACTACAATGCACTCAATACAACAGACACTCCAAAAACCAATCAGTGCCACATAGTTACACACCACATGATTACACAGCGCTCAATGCCACATGCACTCCAAATAACACTCAGTGCCAATTAATTACAATGCAAACAATGCAAGATACAAAATAACACTCAATGCCACATTATTACACGCCACTAAAATCAACATACACTCCACACAAAACCACTCAGTGCCACATAATTATATTCTACATAATTACACTCTATCTATCTATCGCCCTCTCTATCTATCTATCTATCTATCTATCTATCTATCTATCTATCTATCTATCTATCTATCTATCTATCTATCTATCTATCTATCTATCTATCTATCTATCTATCTATCTATCTATCTATCTATCTATCTATCTATCTATCTATCTATCTATCTATCTATCTATCTATCTATCTATCTATCTATCTGTCTGTCTGTCTGTCTATCTATCTATCTATCTATCTATCTATCTATCTATCTATCTATCTATCTATCTATCTATCTTATCTATCTTATCTATCTATCTATCGGACTATTGCACTCTATCTATCTATCTATCTACCGCATCACCACAGCATCACTTTGCACCACCACAGCATCACTCAAGGGCACCACTACATCACTATGCGCTACCACAGCATCAATTAACACCACAGCATCACTCGACACCACCACAACATCACTCACCGCCACCACAATATCAATCTGTACAACCATTCAACAACAACTGGCTCTAATATGTTCTCTCAATATTTAGGCTTTATTACAAATGGCACAAAAAAAATGATAATATTCAACTTCTGTTCCTGAATTTTAGGCGCAATTAAATACACTAAACATAATCTTCACAAGAGTTATTAACAAAAGTTTAAACGATTGATATTATTTACATTAACTTTTATTTAAGTATTAATTATTTGCAAAAATTAAAAGCCATTGTTATTTGTAATATCAATACATCTAAGTCACGTAAATACAACACATATTGCATTACAAATGCTATAGGTGTCACATTTGCAACAGTTAAAACTATTGACATTGTACATGAGAAAGCTAGTAATTTCAATATTTTCAATACCAACACATAAATAAAAAATTAGTCAATTTACAATACAAAAAGCTTAAACTTTCCTAATGCGAGACCTATTGCATTTCAAATGCTTGTTTTTCTAGGTTGGACCATTTGCATATAAAGGTAACCTTAGTTTGTCCAGCATGCTAAACGGAGGTGGGTGAGGTCCATGCCAGAACTCCTCCCCCGTCAACAATAGCCAAGCGCACATTCTCAGTTGGAGCAGATGCATGTGTGCAAAGTACCCTGCCCACAATCAGCAGATGCAATTGTTTTCTGCAAACTAAAACATAGGAAAATATTTTTGGATGATCAGGAAAAAAACCTTTTTTAGTCTGCATAAGTGAATTTTACTACCACAAAACAACACTATGTTGTAAACAGAAATGGAGTAAAACTGCGCCACAGAAACCTTAAAACGTGTAACACAGGTTTAAATATATTCTAGGGTCAAATTAGCATCTCTGTAACAGTGTATGTAACCCCTGCCATTTTATTTCCAAATTGAGGGCCCCTTTAAGTGGGGTGGAATCCTACCCAGAATGCCTGCTGAAACATATGCTTTATTGTCTTAAAGTGTTGAAAACTACATCCTCCTGGTCACAGTGTACAACTAAGTACTGCGGTCTCCGACAAAGCATGTATCGCTCTTTCCTTTTACTGCATTCCTAAGCAGTGGGTACGAAGGGAGCCATGTGCCCTGATGCAAACAAGTGGGACCCCAGCTGCTGATTTGGCCATAAAAGTCAGCCATAAGTGGAGGGCAATGGGCTCCACATACCTCTAGATACGGTTGCCACCTGACCAGTATATTATCGGTTTAGCTGATATTTTTGTTACTAGTGTTAGAGCACAAATTTCGCTCTTCCATTTGTAGGGGTGCATTATGATCATGGGTAGTTCGCACCTACATATATTCCTTAATTGTATTAACTTAGAACCTTAGAATGTGAACTGTAATAACATGAAGGGTGACGTTTTGGGATCTATTCAATGAAAAGTGAAGAAATTAACGTTTTTTTTTGTTGAAAACTTTATTGAAGTTGACATAACGTTACAAACAGTAACCAACAACACAAGCCAGCAATATTACATCCTCATTACATCTGTGGTACATGCCAATGCAGTCGCTTATATACATCCATAGCCTTGGGTGTTCCTGTCATCATGGTCGACCTTCACTTAAAGAACCCATCCGCGCAGGGCCAGACCAGACCTGTCAATGCCCCCACCTAGTAATACATATCATCGGGCCCGGGCCTCTCCATTGCCAATTGGGTGACGGCTAATCAAAGTGATCGCCCAGAGTCTCTCCCCTCATTTCCAGGCGAACCACCCCCCCTCCCCACGCCCCACGGGGCACACACCGAACCCCCCACACTCACTCATCCAGTGCAACCTCTATCTCTCGTTGCTTCTGAGCCCATCGCACAAATGGTTTCCAGATGTCCCGCGGAGGAGAGGTGGATGGCATCAAGTCCCAGAATACGCTCAGCTGCACATGACCATATGTTACGTCTGCCAGCCATCCCTTCACCGAGGGCACCCGGCTTCTACCCCAGTGTATTGCCACCTGTCGTTTAGCAAACAGAAGAAGCACGGCATGTAGTTTACGTTCTTTAGGTGGCGTGTTCTTGACATATCCCAGTATCCCCACCTCAGGGGAAGGAGCATCAGTGCGACCCAACATCTGATTGACTAACGCAAACACCTGAGACCAAAATTCCGTAAGTTTGGGGCAGGACCACGCCATATGCAAGAAAGAGGCAGGTTCACCCCCGCACCTCCAACAGCCGACATCCTCCCTCAAGCCCATTCAATGTAAAGCAATCGGTGTTCTATAGAATCTATGCAAATACTTGAAATGTATAAGCCTCAGTTTATAGTTTGGGGAGAGCGCAGCTAGCTGTCCACAGCAGAAGGTCCACTGCTCTTCCAACAGGGGAGAGCCAAGCTCTTCATTCCAGTGCTGGAGGGACTGAGGTCGCACCACCGGCGCTTCACTCTGCATGGATTTATAGAGTCTAGTGACTAATCTCCGAGGAGACGGGGAACCCACCATGCCCTCCAACGCCTGGAACACTGGGGGGGCCGCCGGAAAGTCCTCGCTCAACGCCCGGCACGTCTCCCGCAGCCTGTGATATAAAAACACTTCAGAAAAATGCAACGCCTGCCCCTCCGCTGCCACCAGCGGCTGCATGAAGGTATTATCCAGAAAGAGATCCGCGAACGTATGCAGGTGCATCTTACGCAGCAGAGGCGGGCTAATTCCGTCTCCGATACAAGGCAATAGCGGGTTGCGCTCCAGGGACAAAGACGGGGCGTACAGGAGTGGCACTCCCGCCCTGTGTCTAAGTTCCACCCAGACCCAGCGCAGCATCTCCGCAGTGTCCACATCTCATCGGGGGCGGCGCGCTTTCGCACAAATGGCCACTCTGAGCGGGACCGGTGCTACAGTGTCCTGCTCTACAGCCACATGCGGCTGGAAAGGTGTCGGATGCACCCAAAAGTGCAAAAATTGGGCCTGTGCGCACAGGGCATATAAGCGCATGTCTGGCGCTCCTAGCCCACCCTGCGTTAACGGCAAAGTCAGCACGTCCCAGGATGCGCGCGCCTGGCCACCAGCCCACACCAGCGCGATCAAACGCGATCGTAGTGTGGCGAAAAACTGCGACGTCAAAGGAATTGGTATATTCGCAAATAAAGATAAAAATTTAGGCAAAACCACCATTTTGACCAGGGCTATCCTGCCTGTTAGTGACAGGGGCAGCCGCACCCATATCTTTATCCTTTCCTCCAGCCACGCGACTGCCCTCCCAAAATTGAGAGTCCAAATGTCCTGAGGCACTCGGCTCACCCAGATGAGGAATTTAACAGCGTCCAATTCCCACCTTAAGGGGTATTCCGACAGCATCCTCGGGGTACTCTCCGTCAATGGGAAGACCACCGATTTGGACCAATTGATCGCTATACCGGCCAGTCCTTCAAAGTGAATGAATTCTCGCAGTACTACGTCCAGGTTCTCTTCAGGCTTAGTGAGATAGAGTGTTACATCGTCTGCATAGAGCGATATCAGCAGACTGCGCGCACTAAGGCCAATTCCACGCGCCGTGTGATGCTGTCGAATACGAGCCGCTAGCGGCTTCATCGCAATTGCGAAGAGGAGCGGGGACAGCGGGCATCCCTGACGCGTACCCCGCGAGATCGGAAACGGGTCCGAGATCACACCGTTCACTCTAACTCTGGCACAAGGCATAGTATAAAGCAGGCGAATTTTGTTGATTAAGAGCTGGCTAAAACCAATACGATTTAGTATTGCAAACAGATACGGCCATTCCAAAGTATCAAAAGCTTTGGTGGCATCCAAGAATACCATCGCAGCGTGTACATCCGGATGTAAGTAATGCAGGATGGAAAAGATCGTACGGAGATTATGAGACGTTGACCGCCCTGGGATAAACCCAGACTGGTCCGGTAAAGCTATCAGGGGCAGCATTGGTTGTATTCTATTAGCAAGCAGTTTGGCCAGTATTTTCACATCCACATTGATTAGGGAGAGAGGCCTGTAAGAGTCCATCTCTTCTTTTGGTTTGTCCGGTTTTAACAGGGTAATAATCGACGCTTCACGCATCGTTTTGGGAAGCATTCCCACCTGCAACGCCTCCTCATACACCTCCAACAGCCGGGGAGCCAGTTCCTCCGCGTATGTCTTGTAGAAGGCCGTAGTCAGGCCGTCCGGGCAAGGGGCCTTGTCAAGGGGTAGACTTTTGATCACTTGGGCCACATCTGCGGCCGTTATCGGGAGATCCATATATTCTCTATGTTTATTATTGAACCAGACCAGTGCTATGGATTCTAGAAAGGAGTCCAGCCCTTCCGGGCATCCCCCCTGGGTGGCAGTGTAATCGGAATAAAAGCCAGAGAAGGCATGCAGGATGTCCTCTTGTCCCCTGATCGTGACCCCGGTTGTCGAGCGCAGTTCATGGACAAATGTCGCAGACCTGGACGGCCTTATCAGATTAGCCAGGGTGCGCCCCGGCCTATCTCCCTCCCCGTATCTCCTGGCCTCTGCGTGTTTACCCAGAAACTTAACTTCCCGCTGTGCCTCCGCATCATACTCTAATAGCTTAGTCTTTAGTAAACCCAGGATGTCCGGGGTGTTTGTGGCATAAAAGCGGCTCTCCAGGTCTTTAATGTCTGTTTCCAGCGATGCAAGCGTACCTCTTATAGCTTTCAGCACCCCGGCCTGTTGCGCAATACACTTTCCACGAATCACCACTTTAAAGGCCTCCCACAGGGATGCCTCAGTGTCCACCGAGCCTGTATTCAGCGCAAAATAGTCAATAATGTCCTCCCTTATCTCCTCCTTAAACACCTCATCTAGCAGTGCATGTCTCGGCAGGCGCCATGAGAAACCGCGCGGAGGCAGACCAGGCAGCGACAGTCTCAACAGGCAGGGCGCATGGTCCGAGAGCGAGCGCGGCATGTGCTCGGCCTCTACCGTCCACAAAGCCGCGTCTCTAGATAGTAGCCAATAGTCTAAACGGGACCAGGCACAGCGGTGATCAGTGATGCAGGTACCATCCCTCAGCCCACCATGCCGAGCCCTCCACACATCAACCAGGCCCTCCTCCTCAACAATCGCCCCCAGAGCAGCACCTGCCGCAGGGTGTAGGCTGCGGACGGCACCCTGTCTATCCAGAGCGTCATCTAACACTGCATTAAAATCCCCCCCCCAGAGAACGGTGTTACATCCAGCCGCCCGCACCCTCGCCCAGACGTCCTGAAAGAAACCAGGGGAGTCTTCATTCGGGCCGTAGACAGCCACAATTGTCACCAGTAGGCCACATAAAAGTCCCCGGGCTAAGACATATCGGCCCTCAGGGTCACAGTGCGTCAGCTCTTCCTGCCAATCCAACCCACGTCTAACTAAAATGGCCACCCCTCGGGTGTAAGTTGAGTACGTGGCAGAGTACACATGGCCCCAGCGGGCATGGCGGAGCTGGGGAGACGAGGAGGAACCCAGATGTGTCTCCTGGAGGAGGCATATGTCTACATTGTGACGGACTAAATAGGCATGCACTAGCCTGGCCTTTCTACAGTCATTCAGACCCCGCACATTCCATGTCACACAGCTTAAGACATTAGGTAACTTTTGGGTCATGTCTATAGCAAAACGATACACCCATTATCATCCACATTTCCTATGCACGATAGCGACCACATAGCAGATTACATGTAAGCTTGAACCAATTACCAAACAAAAACATCCCACCTTCCACCCCCCGCCCACTCCAACCCCCCAAACAGGTCGTGTATTGCCCACCCTAGAATCAAGAACATCCAACAGAGTTGGGAACCTTCCCATGGGGACATGCCGAAGCCAGCTTCTTACCCCGGTTAGAACAGGGTGGCCAGAAAACCTGCAGGCAATCTGGCCCGCTCGAGACCCCATTTACAAGGAAAGGGTGAATGGCAGCGCGGCAAGAACTTATAGGAAAGAAAGCAGTCATCCACAAACCATTGGCACAAATGTTAGCAAGCGGCAGGGGCAGTTAAAGTACTTCCCATTAATATGATACCCACATCAGTCATTGTCACTCAGGTTTCCAGCTGCCATCTCCGCTCCCCCCGTCTGCCGTTTTTGCTTCTTTCTGCCCACATGTTCGGCAAACTTCATCGCCGCCTTGGCATCTACGAAGAAGTGTGTGGTGCCTTCAAATGTCACCTTGAGCTTCGCCGGGTACAGCAACGAATACGGGATCTGCGCCTGAAGGAGAAGTCTCTTGGCCGGTGTGAACTCCCTCCGCGCCGCTTGCACAGCTGGAGTAAAATCTGGATAAAAGGAAATTGCATTTCCCTGGTGCATGATCTTTCCTCTCTCTCTCGCAAGTCTTAGGATAATGTCTCTATCCTGATAGTTAAGGAGCTTAGCAATAATGGGCCTCGGAGGTGCCCCAACCGGCGGCTTTTGGCCCAGCGACCTATGTGCCCTCTCCACTACAAAGACCGCGGAAAGGTGAGGGTCAAACAGCTCGTGCAGCAGTTCGGCAATGTACGTCTCAATTTTGGAGATGGCGGTCGTCTCCGGTATCCCCGTGACGCGGAGGTTGCTTCGCCGCGACCGAGCTTCTAAATTATCATTCTTCACTCTGATGACGCTCAGCAGCCTGTCCATGTGTAAGAGCTGTTCCTTAGTCTCGACCTGAAACTCGTGGAAGTCCGCAGTACGGCCGTCCAGTGAGTCCAGGCACGTTTCATGTGTGGTAACCTGCGCCTTGACCGACTCGAGCTGTGATGTGAGGGTGTCCAGCTTAGTATCGATGTTTCGGAGGCTGGACCTCATCTCAAGCATTAGGGTCCTCAAATCCTCCCCTTGATCCTTCACCACCTGGTCATGCCTGCTCTCCGCCTGCACATCTGTTCCTGCGTCCACCTGCCGCGTCGCCCGCTTACTGTCAAAGGTAATCTTCAACTGCTTGGCATCGTGCTTCCCCATGGCAGCCGCCGCGGAGTCCGTTCTTGAATCACCAGACGGAGGGCGGCCCTCCCAGCCAAAGAACAAGGCCTCACGCTCCCCGCTACAGAATCACGAGTATGTGCCAGTCAGTTTCAGGACCAGAGTGGGTGGGATCGCCATCCGGTCGTGCCCCGGGGTCAGAGCAACAGCTCCCTCGCATATGCCGGCAGTCCTCGGGCCGCCCACCGCTCCAGCGTCCCTCCCACTGCAGCTTGGTGAAAGCTCCCCAGTTCAAGCAGCTCACCAACCACCGTCCCTTACAGGCTTCGTATGCTGGCAGACTCCTTCACGCTGCCCCTGGCCACTCGGCACCCCCCGCACCCGCGGGTCACACCTCACCTCCACACAGTGCCATGAGCGTGCCGTTGTAGGCTCACGACCTAGCAGCACATGCTCTCGCCGCCTCCGCACGTCAACAGGCCGCTCATCCCATCCGCCAGTGTTCGTCTTCCCCAGATACCGCTTCTCAGTAGCTGCGGTCGCTCACCGCGCCAGCCTGTCAATACGCGGGCCTCCCCGCTGTGCACATGCGGATGGTAGCACCTCTTCGAGGCTCCCCAGAACACCAGGGGAGTAGTACACACGGTCCCCTCCTCCTCAGGGCCGCTTCCCAGCTTAGGCTCTCTTACACCTCCTCCACTCGGGGCGCTCACCTCATCGAGCGCCGATCAGCTGCCTCAGTACTGCCCTCAATCGGCACCACAGTCCGGTCAGGCATCCACGGCGCCGGCAGCCGCCTGTGCCTCGCTGCATCCAGTTTCCAGGCTCCCAGAGAGCTGCCAGCCAGAGAGGCCGGGCTTTCAGCCACATGGGCACCCTGGCCTCAATTTACGCAGCGCCGCCTCCAGGTCTCGGCAGCGTCGGCCTCTCACACCGCTGCGGCTGTCGTAGGGCCGTATCTCCGCCGCGAGAGCCCCCCGGACGCCAAAATTTCACATTCGTGTGCCGCGCTACATGCGCTTTCGCCTCCACAGGTCTCGGCGGTCACAGCACGCCCAAAAGTGCAGGATTAATTACAGGATCAGATTCCGGCCGGCGGAGCTCGCTTAGATGGCGGCCATTCTGCAGCTCGGCAAGCCACACCCCCCCAACTACGTATGTTTAGCTGAAACCATTAACGTGCAGAATTCGTAGAAGTCGCTAACCGATACTCACACAATTGATGTGCTTATTTAACATGTTAATTTAGATGTGCTTAGTAAATAATGTTAATTTTATATGTGAAATTCCATGAGGCTGTGTGCCGTTTCTTATGTTGATCGATTTCTGAAGGTCTGAATTCTATTTTTCACCTGGAAGCTCTCGCATTAGATTTACTATTAAATTTCATGTAAATGTTGGATTTGTTCTTTCTCACATTTCTGTTGCAGGTGGATAATTTATCCTTGTTAGCTACAATAATGTCTTTGTTTTAGGAGTTAGGCTTAGGTAGAAGAGGATACATTGAACGTTGATACTGATAATAAAGAACTGTTGTACTTTTTCATCAGAGCATGCCTGGGAATCAGGGTCATCTTGCCGAGGCCTGGGAGCATCGCTGCCATGTGGAAAATCACCTATGAGGAGGGGCTTGACTGGATGGTGTGATGGTGCAATACATCTTGGGATACTACTGGCGAAAGTAAAGTATCGAAGTTAGGGACAGTGTCTGGAGGACTCCTGCCTTGCCTTGAGGGAGAGAGAACATCTTAGAACGAGCTCTGTAGCTTTATGCTACTTGACCCGACTGATGTGAAGAGGCTTCTTAGGAAGACTTCACACGCTGACATCTTTATTGATCTTGCCCTGGGAAATGCTAAGTAGGGATGTCACACCAGTGGTAGTGTAGGGATAGACTAATGCTTTATACCCACGAACCACCAATGAAGGGGAATCTCGACGTTTGTGCTATTATTTTCTGTGTTCTGGTCCTCAAACTGATTATTCTGTGCATGCTGCACCGCCTTTACTTCACCCGTAGGTTTGGCTTTGGATTAATGCCAATGTATTTTTACACCCTCATTCTGAGGTGCCTGTATGTCCAACTGTTCTTGGCTTTGTAATAAATTAACTAAACCTAATCTGGAGTCTGTGATTCTTCGGAGTCATAGTTCAAGTGCACTGTAATGATTGAATGACTAAAGATTTCTCTCCCCTCCACGCTTTCATGCTGATAAAAAGAGCCATCGATAAAGGGTTCCAGAAGAGATATAGAACGTGGAACCTGGCTCCTTCACCAGACTGGTTAAAAAAAAAAAATCATTAAAATCCAATGTTTTACCTGTGAAATATAAACTGAAACCAACAAATACGGGATGAAAGTATTTTAGAGCTGTCTAAACTATCCATAATTGTTAACTGTTAAAACAAAGGGGGATATTCACAAGAACGTGTGCTAAACATCTCCAAAAAACGTTAACGCCACTTTACACATCGCAGGAAAATAACCCTGTGTCCACGTGGAATTCACAAAACGGTGGTACCATGCGATAGTCTGCCGAAAACACGGCCAATGTTCGCGATACAAGCACCGCGACGGAGATAAAAACACAAACCCCAATGCGTAAAAAGACGCGATGTGCCCAAATGTGATAAGAAAACAGTGACAACCAGCGAGAGGCCAGCAATACCCACGCTTAATGCAGGAAAAAGCACAAGAACAGCATATGGAAAATGCCACTAAAAAACGACATCAACTGTGGAGTACCACGGATGCACCCTGACCGACTACAGGGGATAACATGAACCCCACAATGCCCGCGAAGGAACACCCAGGAATACAGGGCCCGTGGAAGGGCAATGAGAAGAGTAAGAGGAAGACTGGGTACAGTCACCAGGAAAACCCGAATATCGCCATGGATGAGCCAGAACACCACCACCAACTGTACGTCACCTCCAACGTGTCATTGGCAGCAAAGAGGCAAAGATGGCACACCACCTCGGACCATGTGAATGCCGTCACATGGCAGAGGAGGACAATGGAAGAGCACAAGAGGCTCTGGATTGATGTGAATGGCAAAACCAAGCAGAAACTTGCTGCCAACACGAAAGCAACAACGCACCCGGGAGGAGGGGGGCCAGCAGAACACCAGGAGCTGAATGACATGGAGAAGATGGTGGCCACAGTCACCAGTCGGGAGACGGTGACAGGATTCGGGGATCCGGACACTGTCCAACATGACCCGACACCATATCAACAGGATGCACACCGTCCAGGGAGTGGGTGGACGGGGGGAGATGGGCACAAGTCACACATGCACAATTAAGCAGAGCACACTGCACACCCACATTGACTCAGGATCATGTCCCTAATCCAACAGGAACACTTCAGCACACACACAAACACCAAGTAGTCCCACGTACACCATGTGCCCAACTGGGCACCCACCCAACACATCACCAAATACACAACCAACACATGCACACGTGCGAAACACAGCAAACATGCATATACGTCAGCCACACTGACAATGCAAGAGACACCACATGACGAGTAGCATGGCTGCAGTCCAATTACTTCTGGAACTGGGATCCATGGGGCATTGGTGCATACACAGATGTTGTGCAAGACACAACATGCAACGATCATCTTGCACACGATGTCCGGGCTGTAGAGGAGCTCACCACCTGTGCCGTCCAGGCACCTGAAACGTGACTTCAACACGCCAAATGTGCGTTCAACGATGCACCTGGTGCGTTTGTGGGCCGCATTGTACTGCCTCTGGGCGGGTGTGTTCGGGTCTCGGAGGGGTGTCATCATTCAAGGGCAGAGTGCATATCCTTGATCACCTGTGAAAGTGCAGGGAGAAAAGAGTCAATACTTGGTTCGGCAGGATGTGATGGCAGGCCCACTAATCCAGTGATGCCTGTGCTGGATGTGTGTGGGGTGAGTTTAAGCCAACCCTCAGGGAGTAGCTGGTGCTGGCAACAACTCCAACAGTCACCAGGCACTCAGAAATGCAATGTCAGAACAACAAGGGGGGATGACTTGAGCCGCACAGGGTTAGTGGCCCCGGATGCACAGCGGCTGACACGGGCCCACCGTCACGGGACGTTGACCTGCGGGGACTGGTGTAGGGTCATGAGGGCAGAGCAGGGTCTCGTATGTGTCATAGGTGCCTTCCGCGGAGTGTCTCGGGGGAGAATGGGAGGTCTACCCCCAGGGCATGATGCAGAGGGCACATGCCAGCTGTGTCCGGCAACATGGCGGATATGAATGCCACAGACTCATGCCAGACACCAAGTCCGTACCTGCCCGTTGCTGATGACAACCCCCAGGCCACAGGCTCAGACACCAACGATGTTCCGCCGGAGGCTGACGGTCACTCACGGCGCACAGGGTTAGTGGCAGCACGTGTCACCGGCTTGCGTTGAACAGGGTTAGTGGCACCACGTGTCGCTGGCTTGCATTGAACAGGGTTAGTGGCACCGCGTGTCGCAGGTCTGCGATGCGGAATTATGCTTCACTGATCGAAGGGAGTCTGGTGCTGTGGCCACTGCCACGGGCTTGGGGTCACTGCCATTCAGGACTCAGGACACAGTTCCACATGTGGGACCTACTGGGACGAAGAGGAAGCCGGTGGAGTATGTCAGTGAGAAAGGAGTAATGTGGGCCAGTGTCGTGAGGGCCAGCGATGGTCTTAGGAGGCTGCTGAGGTCGCGGGACTGGGGATTGGAGCTTGCACTGGCACGTGGTGGGCCCTCTTTGACACATGACAGTGTAGGCAGGTGAGCAGTGTGGCCTTGGAGCGCTGGGGCGGGCAGGCCTGGTCTGGGTGTCAGCGTCCTGGGGTGCAGCAGGCGCACAGGGTCGCAGTCCCCGCTGCTCACGGCGTCGGCCTTGTGGCGGACAGCGAGGCGTCGCCCTGTCAGTGACGCTGGCCTTTCCAGGCGAGAACCACGCTCTGTGCCACAGGGTGTTTGTCCATACCCCTGCGCAGCCCTGGCGTACTCAGGGCCAACCCACTATGCTCAGGCACACAGGGAGGACGCAGCGAGCGACAATTCCACTATCTGACCCACGGCCTGGGGTGACATGGTTGCGTCCACTGTTCACTACTCTCCAGTCACCAGCAGTTGTGGTCTGCATGGACATATCTGTGGTTTGCATACCCATGTCTGTCCTGCACATCCACGCCTCACTTGTCGTTGTGTACATTCCCATTCACTGGTCGCTCGCATCATTCGCACATGGCTGCATTTCGCATCTCCACACGTTCAGCTGTGTGGCTGTGGTGCCATGATATAGCTGTATTGTGTGCAGGGGTAGCCCAGGATCACAATGGAGTAGTGTTGTTGTGTCTGGTAGGTGGTCATGTTGTTTGACATGTTGTATGTGGTTTGGTCACATGTGCATTCCCACAGCTGTGCGTTGTGTGATGGTGGCTTTGAGGTGTGTGGTGTGTTGATTTGGCACTTACCGACAAGCAGTCCAGTTCCATATAGGCCATCGCTGGTTGATGATGGACTGTCAGACGATGTAGGAATCGTGCACACTGCCATGGTTGTTTGCGACGACATTGGTGAACATTCCCTGGTGGTCCACTATTGCCTGCACATTGATGGAGTGCTTGTGCTTTCTGTTACGGTAGTGGTGTGCAGTATCCGCAGGGGGGACAAGTGGGACATGTGTGCAGTCTATTGCCCCCAACACTGCCAGGATTCCAGCTGTGGCATAGAAGCCTTGCTTCTCCTGCTGTTCCTGCGCAGTGTGGAGGAAGTCAAGGTACTGGGGTATGTAGCTGATGATGGCATCCAGGACAGGTGTGATGAACTTGGATAGGGCTGGCTGTGAGACCCCTCCGACTCTGGCAGTTGTTGGTTGGAAGGTACCAGAGGCCAACAGGTGCAGCACAGCCAGCAACTTTGTCTGTGGAGGGATGTTGGTTCTCCGCTGTGTTGGGACCGTCAACCTGTGGGCGATGTGGGTCATGATGCGGATGATGGTTGACCTTTTGAGCCTGTAGTGGGCAATGACTTCCTCAGGCATTAGGTCTGTGAGTATAGTGCGTTTTCGGTAGGTCTGCTGTATTACTCTGCGCTGCCTCTGTGGTCGTCCGGGGGGGGGGGTGGTTCTGGGGGTGGTGGCGGTGGGTGTTGTGGCCCTGTTGGGGCTCCGAACTGCATGATGAGTAGCTCCATGGTGTCGTTTGTTCTTCGGGTGTGGCTGTATGCGGGGCTCCGTTGCCTACTGCAGGTAGTCGTCCGGCTTTACACCTGCGGGAGGCAGGTGTTAAATACCTGCTGCTACCGTGGCTTCTTGCATGGTTTTTACCTGCATTGCGGTTCTGGCAGTTCGTTGTGAAAGTGGTGTTGTGGTTTTTTTGTGTGTTTTTGCACGGGAACGCCTACTGTGCATCTCATTAGGGTTAGTTGGTGGTGTCCACCGTGAAGATAAATTTTGGGGCAGTTATCGCGGGAATCCTGGCGATGTCTGCAGTTTGCACTGGCTTGTGAAAGGGGTCTTAAATATATCTCCACTTTTGATGCGTTAAGGTGGAGATAAATCAGAGATAAGTCCTCGTGAATATCCCCCAAAATGGTCTGAAGACCAGTATTTTACATTGAGAAGGCAGCAATCCCACCCAGGGGTCCCTGTGTCACTGTACCTGCTGCACCTGAACTATTGAAAGCTACACCCAGGCGCAGGCCGCACCCTGTATCTGATCTCTGACTGCCACGTCACAGAACCAGGGCAGCCGAAGAGCGCGAGAGGAGAAGATACACACATGATGCACAGATGATGGGCAAGTCGTATCTGGATGCAAATGTAGAACACGTGGGAAGGGGTCAATCTGAAAAGGCTTCTTGCTGCCGGGATCAAGGGACGTGGAAATGTGTACTCTTGTTCAATTGATAGCGAAAGGTAGGCCATGGCTAAGCAGCCATAAGGTAATCTCGTGCGCCCTTTTACCTTTTATATTTCCCGCGAGAGAATGAGGTAATGCTGCACTATAGACGCCCTTGGCCTTTCCTAAGTTATATGAGGAATAACTGGCAGGGAGAAGGGGAAAAACAGTGCTGTTCTGCAAACCCATCTCACCCACATTGTTGTTTGCACTTCCCTGCAACAGCCTTTCTCTAACCAGACAATGAGGATATCCCCTCTTGCAGGTGAGGCCTCGGTTTTGTGTGTTTAAACGTCGCTCTGCATTATTGATCGCGTGTCTGTATTTCAGTGAGGTGGGTGGGAACATCTGGGCTTCGAATTGCTTTTTTGCAAGACTTCTTTTTGAAGCTTGCAGCTTTCTGTTTTCATTTACCTCTGGGGTGTCACAAAAGAAGGTTCTGGCAACAGTAAGCAGTCCGTTTGCAATGCCGGTGCCTTTTCATCGCCTACCTTTTTCACAGGAGTTTGAGTCTATCTGCTTTTGAATAAATAAACAACTCTAAGGAAGTTTAGCAACTGAACATTACAATCAGTTCTCTGCTAATTGTCACCATTGTTCTTGAGCGGCACAACAGTTGCTCAGGGTGTTTTCTCCCTTGTTTGTAAACTAGCACAACTGAGGCGTATTTTTTGTCGGGGTTCTGGAGCAGTCATACGTTTCTGGACAATGCCGTTTGTGGGCAAGGCCAATAACATCAATGACTAGCCAGTTCTTTATCTTAAAGAAAGAAAAGGAACTTTAATAGCACGTAGTTAAAATTAAGATACATAAAGAAATCCAGAAGGCCCTTATAGCTCTGGCTCATCAGAAGTTAGAATTGCAGTGAACTTTGGCCAATGTTATTGTAAGTTAGGGGGTGTTGGGCTGACACAGGGTTTTTTCAGTGTTTAGGTTTCTTAGAAAAATATGGGGAGAGTGGTGGAATATAGACAGGGATGCTGGAACTCAGACTTTGCTTAGATGTAGTAGCCACTCCGGAAACCCAAGGATGTCCCTTAATAAAAAAGAGTCGAACTACAATTGTTCAAGATTTAACCTCATAAAATGTCTGTGCTGGAACACTCCTCCAATACATCAAGAATCCCACCCACATGAATTCTTGGGGGCTTCCTCAATGCTCATGTGGGCTGATAGCTGATTCAGCTTGTTTTGAGATCAGTGAGAATAATTAAAAGCTTTGATCATTTGATTTTAAATCCTCCACCTACTGGCTGTCGTTGGGCAAATGGGTAAGAGGCGCCTGACCTGATTGGTAGACTGTTTGAAATTAAAATTAAAAAACAAATTTTTAAAAATGTGATGCTGATATTTGGCCAGTGTCCAAAAGAAACAAATGCTGGTCTCCTACGAGGTAGTAACTCATACTAGTCTGGAATGTGCACCAAACCAGAGAGATATTTTTAGAAACAAGCCAGGAATTGACCTTGATTGTAGAATAATTCTGCTGCTGTATCCTTTAGAAGAGAGAGGTGAACTCCCTGGTGAGAGGACCAGGCAGGAAGACCAGAAAAAGGCCCAGATGGTTGTCTGACAATGAAGCCCAGAACGAGACCCAGAAGACTCAAGTCTGCTTGGTGGATGGCTCGAAGAGCTGTGGTGTCCGGAAGTCACAAGGACCTTGCATCCTAGCTGGCCAGAATTGGTCCGATGGAATCTGAGTTAGTAGTCAGTGGGCTTGCAGAGACATCTTCTAGGACTGTTGGCATTGTGAGCCTCCATTATCTCCAACCTACTGTCAAATGGGCAGGCAGTAAATGAGGAACACTGCCCTGGTCCTGTAAGAGTGATGTGGAGCCACCATTCCCTTTTCCTCCTGAAAACATTACCACAGCAGGAGGACGGGGATTGGGAAGAGAGAGAGAGACAGAGAATGAGAATCATATAGGTAGCCACAGATTTGTCAGACAATTTTCTCAGCTTCATTGTCGGCCTCTAAGTTGATCTCATGGGCTTTGGTATGCTGTGATGCATTCTAAACAGGACCACGGAAAGACATATAACATACTCTCAACAGCAATCCATTAGATATTCCAGAACATCCCACCTCTCTGAGCACCTAACCCTGGAAGTGTGAGTCTGACATCTGAATTAGTTTGTGCTAGCTTTTCTGTTATTGTGGTGTTAACCTAAAACATACAGCATGTCGGTCTGTTCTGCAATTGACAGTAGTCAAACAAACACCTAGGCTGTGAACGGTGTGTGTACATGATACCTAATGTCTCTGACACCCAGTTAGGCCTCCGCTATTCATGTCATGCGTTTCAGACCAAGCAAGACATGGCTGAGGTCGCAGCTTTGAAGTAACAAACATTGAAAATGCAATAGGTTTCGCCCTTGTTGAAGTTAGAGCAATTCAGTTTGTAATTAGGTGGCTCTTTAGCTGTGCTTTTATTGGTGTTTTTCAAACTTTAATGTATATAACATGCATATGTATGCATATATGTATATGTATGCATGCATTTATATTTGTATTTATTCACTGAAAAAACCATAGGTTTCACACATGTTATAGTAAGCTGGACATTTCACTCGTAAAAAACCATGTGTGAAACCTATGGTTTTTTCAGTGAATAAATACAAGTGTGAGACTCTTAACCATTTCTGGACAACTAAAAGGAGTATAAAACAACGTTTCTTGTGAATTTGAAATTGATAAATTTAAATCATCCCGTAGTGGGTTTGGTAGGTTCCCCTAGGTGGCCGCTGAGCACCAGGCCAAAAACCCAGGTTTCCCCCCTTGCAAAACCAGGTCGTTTTGAGGTAGGCAATTTTCACGTCGCCTCAATACGTTTTGGGGCCTTGCCTGTCGCGGGTACTTGGGCCTCCCACACGAGTGAGGCACCGTTTTTATCGGGAGACCCGGGGGAAGGCTGGGTGGTAGGAAATTTGTGTCAGCCCGGTGATGCCTCAACTTTCCCACACAAAAAGTGTGAAAAAGGTGATGTTTTCAGCTAAATTTGAGGTTTGCAGGGCATTCTGGGTAAGGAAACGTGGGGGGATCCACGCAAGCCATACCTCCTGGGAATCCCCCGGGTGTCTAGTTTTCAGAAATGTGTGGGTTTGGTAGGTTCCCCTAGGTGGCCGCTGAGCACCGGGCCAAAAACCCAGGTGACCCCCCTTGCAAAACCAGGTCGTTTTGAGGTAGGCAATTTTCATGTCGCCTCAATACGTTTTGGGCCCTTGCCTGTCGCGGGTACTTGGGCCTCCCACACGAGTGAGGCACCGTTTTTATCGGGAGACCGGGGGGAACGCTGGGTGGTAGGAAATTTGTGTCAGCCCGGTGATGCCTCAACTTTCCCACACAAAAATGTGTGAAAAAGGTGTTTTTGTCAGCTAAATTTGAGGTTTGCAGGGCATTCTGGGTAAGGAAACGTGGAGGGATCCATGCAAGCCATACCTCCCTGGAATCCCCCGGGTGTCTAGTTTTCAGAAATGTGTGGGTTTGGTAGGTTCCCCTAGGTGGCCGCTGAGCACCGGGCCAAAAACCCAGGTGACCCCCCTTGCAAAACCAGGTCGTTTTGAGGTAGGCAATTTTCATGTCGCCTCAATACGTTTTGGGCCCTTGCCTGTCGCGGGTACTTGGGCCTCCCACACGAGTGAGGCACCGTTTTTATCGGGAGACCCGGGGGAACGCTGGGTGGTAGGAAATTTGTGTCAGCCCGGTGATGCCTCAACTTTCCCACACAAAAAATGTGAAAAAGGTGATGTTTTCAGCTAAATTTGAGGTTTGCAGGGCATTCTGGATAAGGAAACGTTGGGGGATCCACGCAAGCCATACCTCCCTGGAATCCCCTGGGTGTCTAGTTTTCAGAAATGTGTGGGTTTGGTAGGTTCCCCTTGGTGGCTGCTGAGCACCGGGCCAAAAACCCAGGTGACCCCCCTTGCAAAACCAGGTCGTTTTGAGGTAGGCAATTTTCATGTCGCCTCAATACGTTTTGGGCCCTTGCCTGTCGCGGGTACTTGGGCCTCCCACACGAGTGAGGAACCGTTTTTATCGGGAGACCGGGGGGAACGCTGGGTGGTAGGAAATTTGTGTCAGCCCGGTGATGCCTCAACTTTCCCACACAAAAATGTGTGAAAAAGGTGATTTTTTCAGCTAAATTTGAGGTTTGCAGGGCATTCTGGCTAAGGAAACGTGGAGGGATCCATGCAAGCCATACCTCCCTGGAATCCCCCGGGTGTCTAGTTTTCAGAAATGTTTGGGTTTGGTAGGTTCCCCTAGGTGCCCGCTGAGCACCGGGCCAAAAACCCAGGTGACCCCCCTTGCAAAACCAGGTCGTTTTGAGGTAGGCAATTTTCATGTCGCCTCAATACGTTTTGGGCCCTTGCCTGTCGCGGGTACTTGGGCCTCCCACACGAGTGAGGCACCGTTTTTATCGGGAGACCCGGGGGAAGGCTGGGTGGTAGGAAATTTGTGTCAGCCCGGTGATGCCTCAACTTTCCCACAAAAAAAGTGTGAAAAAGGTGATGTTTTCAGCTAAATTTGAGGTTTGCAGGGCATTCTGGGTAAGGAAACGTTGGGGGATCCACGCAAGCCATACCTCCCTGGAATCCCCTGGGTGTCTAGTTTCCAGAAATGTGTGGGTTTGGTAGGTTCCCCTAGGTGGCCGCCGAGCACCGGGCCAAAAACCCAGGTGACCCCCCTCGCAAAACCAGGTCGTTTTGAGGTAGGCAATTTTCATGCCGCCTCAATACGTTTTGGGGCCTTGCCTGTCGCGGGTTCTTGGGCCTCCCACACGAGTGAGGCACCGTTTTTATCGGGAGACCCGAGGGAACGCTGGGTGGTAGGACATTTGTGTCAGCCCGGTGATGCCACAACTTTCCCACACAAAAAATGTGAAAAAGGTGATGTTTTCAGCTAAATTTGAGGTTTGCAGGGCATTCTGGATAAGGAAACGTTGGGGGATCCACGCAAGCCATACCTCCCTGGAATCCCCTGGGTGTCTAGTTTTCAGAAATGTGTGGGTTTGGTAGGTTCCCCTTGGTGGCTGCTGAGCACCGGGCCAAAAACCCAGGTGACCCCCCTTGCAAAACCAGGTCGTTTTGAGGTAGGCAATTTTCATGTCGCCTCAATACGTTTTGGGCCCTTGCCTGTCGCGGGTACTTGGGCCTCCCACACGAGTGAGGCACCGTTTTTATCGGGAGACCGGGGGGAACGCTGGGTGGTAGGAAATTTGTGTCAGCCCGGTGATGCCTCAACTTTCCCACACAAAAATGTGTGAAAAAGGTGATTTTTTCAGCTAAATTTGAGGTTTGCAGGGCATTCTGGCTAAGGAAACGTGGAGGGATCCATGCAAGCCATACCTCCCTGGAATCCCCCGGGTGTCTAGTTTTCAGAAATGTTTGGGTTTGGTAGGTTCCCCTAGGTGGCCGCTGAGCACCGGGCCAAAAACCCAGGTGACCCCCCTTGCAAAACCAGGTCGTTTTGAGGTAGGCAATTTTCATGTCGCCTCAATACGTTTTGGGCCCTTGCCTGTCGCGGGTACTTGGGCCTCCCACACGAGTGAGGCACCGTTTTTATCGGGAGACCCGGGGGAAGGCTGGGTGGTAGGAAATTTGTGTCAGCCCGGTGATGCCTCAACTTTCCCACAAAAAAAGTGTGAAAAAGGTGATGTTTTCAGCTAAATTTGAGGTTTGCAGGGCATTCTGGGTAAGGAAACGTTGGGGGATCCACGCAAGCCATACCTCCCTGGAATCCCCTGGGTGTCTAGTTTCCAGAAATGTGTGGGTTTGGTAGGTTCCCCTAGGTGGCCGCCGAGCACCGGGCCAAAAACCCAGGTGACCCCCCTCGCAAAACCAGGTCGTTTTGAGGTAGGCAATTTTCATGCCGCCTCAATACGTTTTGGGGCCTTGCCTGTCGCGGGTTCTTGGGCCTCCCACACGAGTGAGGCACCATTTTTATCGGGAGACCCGAGGGAACGCTGGGTGGTAGGACATTTGTGTCAGCCCGGTGATGCCACAACTTTCCCACACAAAAATGTGTGAAAAAGGTGATTTTTTCAGCTAAATTTGAGGTTTGCAGGGCATTCTGGCTAAGGAAACGTTGGGGGATCCACCCAAGCCATACCTCCCTGGAATCCCCCGGGTGTCTAGTTTTCAGAAATGTGTGGGTTTGGTAGGTTCCCCTAGGTGGCCGCCGAGCACCGGGCCAAAAACCCAGGTGACCCCCCTTGCAAAACCAGGTCGTTTTGAGGTAGGCAATTTTCATGTCGCCTCAATACGTTTTGGGACCTTGCCTGTCGCGGGTACTTGGGCCTCCCACACAAGTGAGGCACCGTTTTTATCGGGAGACCCGGGGGAACGCTGGGTGGTAGGAAATTTGTGTCAGCCCGGTGATGCCACAACTTTCTCACACAAAAATGTGTGAAAAAGGTGATTTTTTTTGTCAAATTTGAGGTTTGCAGGGCATTCTGGGTAAGGAAACGTTGGGGATCCACGCAAACCATACCTCCCTGGAATCCCCCGGGTGTCTAGTTTTCAGAAATGTGTGGGTTTGGTAGGTTTCTCTAGGTGGCCGCCAAGCCCGGGGCCAAAAACTCATAAGACCCCCTTTGCAAAACCAGGTTGTTTTGTGATAGGTAATTTTGATGTCTCCTCAATAGGTTTTGGGCCCTTGCCTGACGCAGGCACTATGCCTACCCACGCAAGTGAGGTACCATTGTTCTCTGAAGACTTTGGGGAATGCAGGGTGGGTGGAATTTTGTGGACCCACGCAGATTCCAGAACTTTCCGACAAAGAAATGTGAGGAAAAAGTGTAATTTTGAACACATTTTTAGGTTTGCAATGGATTCTGGGTAACAGAACCTGGTGAGAGCCAGTGAAGTCACCCCATCCAGGATTCCCCTCGGTGTCTAGTTTTAAAGAATGTACAGTTTTGCTAGGTTTGCCTACGTGCCAACTGCGCTAGGGCCCAAAATCCACAGGTATGCACATTGCTAAAAAAAAAATCGGAGCCCAGTGGGCTTTCTGCCGCCCTGGGGGGGAATCGGGGAAGGGGGTTTCATCCTGATATGCCCCTAAAGGGGCAGAAAGACTGTGGCTATTTTTTTTGGGGGTGGGGGCATTGGTATGACCATTTTGGGTAGCCCCCACGCATAAAAAAAGCCTGCATACTCGCTGGCGCCTACTGGGCTTTCTGCCCCCCAGGGGGCAGATCAGGGGCCACTGCCACCATCTGCCCTCCCGGGGGGGCAGAAAGACTGGAATTTCTCTGGGGGTGGGGTGGGGTATTGTCATGCCCATTTTGGGGAGCCCCACCCCTACACTAATAAAACAAAAAAATCCATAGTTTCTAGTCGGCATTCTGCACCCCCAGGGGGGGGCAGATTGGGGGCTACAGCTCCCATCTGCTACTGGGGGGCAGAAAGACTGACATTTTTGTGGGGGGGAGAGTGGGGGCATTGGCGTGCCCGTTTCAGGCAGCCCACACCCTAAAAACAATTGCGCCAAAAAAATCCCTGGTGGTTAGTGGGCTTTCTGCACCCCCCCCGAAGGGGCAGATTAGGGGCCATATTTTTTTTTAACAATTCCCTGGTGTCTAGTGGGCTTTTTGCCCCCCCGGGGGGGGCAGATTGGGGGTCGATGCCCCATCTGCCCCCAGGGGGTGCAGAAAGGCTGTAATGATGGCGGGTGGGTGGGGGCTTTGGCGTGCCCATTGCGGGCAGCCCCCACCCTAAAAATAAAACTAAAAATGAATCCCTGGTGTTTAGTGGGCTTTCTGCCTCCCGAAGGGGCAGATTAGGGGCCAATGCCCCATCTGCCCCCCCGGGGGGGGCAGAAAGACTGTAGTAATTGGGGGGGTGGGGTGGGGGCATGGGCCTGCCCGTTTTGGGCAGCCCCACCCCTATTTTGATTTTTTTACAATTCCCTGGTGTCTAGTGGGCTTTTTGCCCCCCCGGGGGGGCAGATTGGGGGCCGATGCCCCATCTGCCCCCCAGGGGGGCAGAAAGACTGTAGTAATTGGGGGGGGGCATGGGCCTGCCCGTTTTGGCCAGCCCCCACCCCTATTTATTTATTTATGTAACTTCCCTGGTGTCTAGTGGGCTAATGCCCCCATCTGCCCCCCAGGGGGGGCAAAAAAAATAAAATGGCCAAAATATAGAGGGGGGAGCAAAGGCCCTTTGCCAAGGGGCCGCTCCCCCCTCCCTGGTGTCTAGTGAGTGGATCCCTGCTTGGGGATCACCCTCCTGTGGCGATCCCCAAGCAGGGATCCAATGGGGAGGGGTACCATTAGAAAGGGGAGATTCGCCCCTTTCCAACGATACCTCTCCCGTGTTTGTAGGTGCTCAGGGGGCTGAGATAGCCCCCTGAGCACGTACAAAGTGAAACCTGAAATGAGCCTCTTGGCTCATTTCAGTTTCGCTTTCACTGTAATGACGTCGGCGCGACGTGTGCGCCGATCGTCATTGCAGTGAAAGGGTGGGTCTCGGGTGCTGGGGAAGCTCTTCCCCAGCTCCCGAGGCTATTTTGCACGAAAGGGAATCCCTCTGGTGCCCACACCAGAGGGATTCCCTAGGGTATGCCTCATGACGAGCTGGACTCGTCATGGGCACAGCGCGACTGTGCTCCATGACGAGTCCAGCTCGTCATGGGCATACAAGGGGTTAATGTCCTCGGTCAGATAGACATTAAGCAAACCGTGCCGCCCGTTGCTAGTTTCCTAGAAGAATGTTGATTGTCCTTATCTCAGTACACATAGTCCACCAAGAAAACAAGGGAGGTCGGCCGGGCTGGCGCGCAGTGCACGCGCGCGCGCATGGTGGCATGCTTTCACTTTAAACTGTGTTTAAAGTGAAAGCACAACGTGTTTAAAGTGAAAGCACGCGTGTTCAACAAGATGGCAGTGGGCTGTCCACTGTCCTTACATGCACGCGCATGCTTTAGGTTTGGACAAATGGCGAGAGCAGCCATCTTTGTCCATCCCTGCGCGTGCATGTAAGGCTTTCGGAGAATCGATTCCAAAACGTACTCGCAATAGCTAGAGCAGCACATGCGCTGCTTTCGCTAGGCGAGACCTGAAAAGAGGTAAAAGTTATTAAGCCAAAGCCTCAATGTGCTCAATAATGTATCCTTCTATTTTAGTAAGAAGATTTGGAACAAAGCAAGACACAGGAGTAAAGGTTCGTGGTTTTAAGCATTTGGGCGATATCTGATTACCTAACTAGGTTTTCTTTTGCTTTCTGGCAGGTCCTTGAAGCCGAGGCTCAGCTGATGAGTTGATGCATGGACAGCAACCAGGAGCATTAAAGAAGAATGCTTGCTGCTGCTCATATTAGACTCTTGGGTTAAGAACCCATAAAAGAGATGATTCATTGTCAAGGAATAAAAAGAAGACAAGATACTTAGGACGGACACAATTTTTTCTCATCACTGTGCTCAAAATGGCAGATGTTGCCAATAGTCTTGGAAGATTTTCCGGGTATATTGTTCACAGTTCTTGGTTCCTGGGAGGCTCCAGATGGTGCCTAGGAGTACTGACTGCAATAGCGGCTGCCAGGGAACGACGGTGGAGGGGTGGCGGGGGAGAGAAAAAATTCCAATAATTCTACTTACCTGTTTGCCAGCCGCCGCCTCTCCTCCGTCTTGTTCATCTGCCTTCTTCCTGCAGTCCTGGTAGCAGGAGGCCCTTGGCTCCTGGGCTCCCCATAGCCATTATCAATGCTGCAATGCAGCATTGTGATTGGTCTGAGCGCCGTGTTTCGGCGCTCAGACGGGGACGGGGAGGCTTTGCATGTTCCTCACCAGGCTGTGTAATGTAGGCTGGTGGGGAACATGCAATGTGTGCATGACTGTTTGGTTGGCCAAAGACAGCAGGCCAAACAGTCATGTGCACTTAGGGATTGTGGAAACCACTCCCCCCCCTGTGCCATCAGCCCCCCCCAACCAAGCCCAGCACCTACAAATAATAAAATTATAATAACGACGTTATTATCATTTTATTTTTGCTGCTCTGCTCTGAGAGCAGTTGGGCAATGCTCCTCCGCCTTAGCTGAGGAGCCGCCCCTGCTGCAAAGTCCATATCAAGGGTAGGGCTGGGAGGGACACCTAGGACAGGGTAGCACAGTGGGGCATGGCATGCCCGATAAGATCAATGACACCAGCAAAGTCAGTATCTGCCACCTCTTTGTGACTGTCATAAAAATGAAGCAAAAGAAGCTAGATCCAATGGAAAAAACAATTAATGTTAGGCTCACATGTTTACATCTCTGTACGGCCTCTGCTTCCCAAAATGCCACGCCGCGGGTTTAGAATGACTCTCACAGACAATGGAGGCTTGGCCAGACAGAAGAGTATAGGGTTCTCTTTCCATTCATTCTCTGGTGAACGTTCAGGGCCTATGTTCTATGTTATATCCAGACACGTATTCACCTCGTTAATGGTGAAAGGATTGCCTGATGTGTCCTGGCCCATCCCATATCCGTGTCAGTCCATCCTAGGTCATGTAAAGGTGAGGCACTCCTCTCACGTCGACCGTTTATTTGCTGGTGCTTGTCAGTATCAATCGTCATGAGGGTGTTGTAAATTGAATGTTAATTATTGCTACATTATAAGTTCTCCATTTATCTCTCCCTCTCTCTCTCCTTCTCTGTCTTTGGCTGTTTCTGTCTCTATCTGAATTGTGTTTGCTATTCCAGGTTCAGACTGTGATGTTATCACACGATAGAGACAATTTTTTTGGTATTCATTTGCATCTTCTGCAAATCCTGTGAGGAACTGACCTATCTTATGAAGTATGATTTTTTTTTAATGATTTTTATTGCCATTTATCTTTTTCAGGATATATAATGGACCTCATGCAAGTTACAAGACATTTTTAATATCCAGCACATCATGGTTGCATGGTGCAGTAATGTGCAATAACTTGAACTGTAAAGACCTGCCGTATGCATTAGGACGATATTCAGAACTTCTCTGACAACAGTGGTGGATACAATAGGGAATATGTTTGGATACAGGCAATGACAATCCGTTGCAAATAAGAAGTGACATATATTAAGACTGCTCACAACTGAAGTTAACAGATCGAGAAGAAAGAGATCCTGCACTCGCTCAATGTGGCAGCGGAGGTGGCATGAGGGTTGCAGCCACGAGAGGCATCACTGCGGTCCTACAGTTCAAATGTATACACTGGTAGGGTCTCGACCTCTGACAGGGGTGTGTGTGATGCTATGGGGGGATAGGGGTTTCACAGGGAGCCTTAAGGAGATTGGTCTGGGCCCTGCACATCAGCACAGAGCTTATCCAAGAGTGCATCCCAGGCATCAGAAATTGGGTATTTGCGGAGACCTTACACCTCCTCCCAATGTAGCAATGCACTCTTCGCATGTGCCCAGCCCATCATGGATAACTCCATACAGAAGTGGGGGTTGCACCTTCCATTTGGTGATCAGACACTTCGCCAAGATAAGGGCCAGGTCCGTAAATCGTGTTGCCTCCCTATTTTTCTTAGTGGGACGACTGAGACCCAGCAGACACACCTCCCAGGTGTAGTACACAGTGGTACCCATGCATCGTCTCAGGTGTGTAGTGACCCCCTCCAATATTCTGCCAGCAACAGGTAGGACCAAAGCATATGCAGGAGGCCCATGTCAGGGGCAAGGCAGCAGGGACGGGCAGCTTCTGTACGGTTAAAATATCAGTTAACTTAAGACGGGCGTTGGGGAATACTAGAGTAGGATAAGCTAAAATCACCTGCCATTCTTTTTCTGTGTAATTGCATTCCAGGTCTGTGTCCCTGTGCCGGTGCAGGGCATTGAGGGGGGTAGCAGTGTGTGTGAGTAAAGAGCTAGCCAGCCACCGCGTCAGGTGGCTACACTTCCCCAGTATGTGAAAGTATTGCATAATGAGATGCTGTGGGGGCTTCTGCTGTATGTCTCCCCAGGATTAACCCAACACTCAAAGAAAGGAAGCATGCAAGAGGAATTGCCTCAGCGGAAGCTCAGAGTCAGTTAGTAGACCCTCTACGGGTAGATGGGCCCCATACCGATAGAAGTTGCCTACAATGTGCAGTCCACCTCATGCCAAGGCCCCAGTTCCCTAAGGGAGGTCAACATGTGTCCCTGCGGTGTACCAAATAATGAAAGAGCAGGGGCGTAAGGCATAACTGAACGGGTAAGAAATAAGGTCCTGCAAAAGCATCGACATGCAACCCGAAGGAGAAGTGTGCCCAGTAGTGGTGCTCTGGTGAGTGGGTGAAAATTGTTAAGCAACCGTTCCAGATCCCATTGAGGGAGAAGGGTTGCCGTGTCCTCCAATTGCAGCCAACAAACTATAGTGCCACCCACTGCAGCTGCGAGGCCTTGTAATACAGTTCGATGTTAGGTGCACTGAGCCCGCCGCAGTCCGCCAGGAGATAAAGGTTGATAAGTGCTACTCTGCAGCATGTATTGTGCCATGTAAGATAGCCCATCAAGCTTCCTAAGGAGCGAAAGATGGGTCTATGTATAAATAGAGGAAGACTGGCAAAGTATTACAGTCGTCTCAGTAGTACAATCATTTTTGTTAGGGCCACTGTTCCCGCAACCAACATTGGTAGAGTTTTCCAGATTGATATCTGCACCCGTAAGGCAGTGACAGTGCGAGCTAGGTTTCCACCCAGAAGGTCCTATAGTGATAAAGCCTAAACCCCAGATATCGGAATGTGGATTCACAGAAAACATTGGGTCAGGTGTGTTAATGTTAAAGGGGAAGAGACAAGACTTATTCCAATTTACTCAAAGCCCTAACACAGCAGCAAATTTGGCTGCCAGTTGTTCAATGGGGGGCGGTAAGGTCTGGATATTGCTACAGTAAAGTAGCACATCTTCTGTGCGATGGGAGACAGAATGTGTACCATATCCAAGAGTAATATGCCACTGTTGGCCCTGGGCATGCATAGGTTGTGCTAGAAACTCCAATGCCAAAGAAAATAGGAGAGGGGACAGCAGGCAGCCCTGTTGGGTGCCCCTCTGTATCTTAATAGGGTCTGATGTTGATATGCCATCCTATTTTAACCCTGGCCGTATGGTTAGAGTATAACTATTTAACCAATGAAGGAAGCGAGGTCCCAGGCCATATTGTTTGTGGGCCTCAAATAAGTAGGGCCATTTGAGGGAATCAAACACCTTGTGTAAATCCAGAACCAGGCAATCAAAAACCTTGTGTAAATCCAGAACCAGGCATCCCGGGAGTGGTTGTGTCTGCGGGACATGTGCCAGTACCTGGAGGGAATAATCGAGATAGATTCAGAGAGGTGTTTATGGCCTGCACAAAACCATTTTGGTCGGGTGTGCCAGCTGTGGAACTAATGAGGCCAACTGGCCTGCCACAATCTTCACCAGAATTTTGTAATCAGTATTTAACAAAGCAAGAGGCCTATAGGATTCCATCTCTAACTTGTCTCTCCACAGTTTGGGCAATGAAATGATTAAGGCATCACTCTACGTAGGCAGTAATGCCGCAGCCAAGAGAGCTGCATCATGCCATGCATTATAACAGGGTGCCAGCAAACAAGCATAGGCCTTATAAACTTCCGACAGCAGCCCGTCAGGGCCTGGTGTTTTGCCCGTGGCCAAGGTGTGCCCCCTGTAGCTCAAATATGGTAATATCCCCATTAAGTTTCTTGTTATGTTCGAGCAGGGCTCAGGGTAGGGCGACATCAGCCAAGAAGTCGCTAATCTCCCTTGGTGTCACCACGGTCGCGGATGTGTACATCTGGGCGTAATGGGCGTATGAAGGTGGTGTGCAGTTCCCTTTGTGTATGCAGTAACAACCCCTCACCAGACTGTATAGATAGTATAGGGTGTCATGCCAGTTCTTGCCGTATCAATGATGCCAGTGATGATCCTAGCCTGTTAGCCTCAGCATGCTTTTTCTTAGTATGAGCGGCATTATTAAGGCAGCGTAGTCTTTCATGCAATGCCTGGCCTTACACAATTGTGCCTGGGCGACGTCTGAGGACCTGGCCAGTTCCTTAAGTCAGAGAAGGCATTCCTTCTGATGGGATATTTAATTGGTAAGTTGGTAGCGCATATTTAGGGTACTACCCAGACATTGTCCCGATAGACGCCTTAAAGGCATCCCACTCTATAAGCAGGGAGTTGGTGGATCTTGTGTTGATATCGAAGTATTCTCTTATACTGATGTTAATAGAAGCTCGGAATGGGGGGTCCTCTAATGTTGACGCCTGCTGACTCCGGGTGGGTTTGGGGGGCGCATTCCTAGTGCAGCTGCAACTGGTGTAGGTTGTGATCAGACTGTGCTCTGCCAAGGTAGTCCACGTGGGTGATGTATGGAACAATGCTAAGGGTGCAGGCAAATCTATTTATATGGACATAGATTCCATGTGCATGAGAGTAAAAAGAGTACACCTGTGCGCTGGTGTTACATTGATGCCATATGTCCAACAGCTCTCTTTGTTGTAGCCATGTGTTCCAGGTGTGCGCATTAGAGGTCGCTGTGGTGCGAAGCAAGGGCCGGAAGGAGCGGTCCAACACCCTAGTGAGTACACGGTTAAAATCCCTGCCCAGTAACCAGGGTATT
This sequence comes from Triturus cristatus, assembly GCF_964204655.1. Taxonomy (NCBI): domain Eukaryota; kingdom Metazoa; phylum Chordata; class Amphibia; order Caudata; family Salamandridae; genus Triturus; species Triturus cristatus. The sequence goes on from NC_140582.1 coordinate 311,358,248, forward strand.
CCGCTCTACTGTGCTAGTGTTATAGACAAAGCGTTCAGGAATGGAGCCTGCTCTGTGTTGGGTGCATAGATCACACCAAGGAGCACATGGCAGCCATCTAGCTGTCCCTCTACCAGGACGTAGTGACCTTCTGAGTCTATGATCTTGTGTGTTATGCAAAGAAAACGACCCCTTCCCTGATCCATATCAATAAACCCCAAGCATAGGTGGAGTAATTGGAGGAAAACACTTACCTCTCCATCTCTTCTGCAATCTGGATGCCTCCAGCTCAGTAATATCAGATTCCTGCAAGTATGCTATGTGTGTCTGCCTCTGGCATAGGTATGAATACATGGCATATCACCAGAAGGGGGTGTGAATACCTCAAACATTCCATGTTATAATATAAGTGGCAGCCATAATGTGGGGCTCTAAGGAGGAGATCCCAGCCCCCCCCCCTCCCCTCATCTGGTAGCACAGTGGGTTAGCGAGGGCAGGTCGTAACATCAAGGAAACAACAATTAGCAAAAAAGGAACAAACATGCAATACCATTGAGAGCAGGGGTACAACCGGCACCTGCCCAAACAAGCAGAAATAAAGGACCGGTTGAAAGGGGCTGGTCTAAGGAGTGGGCAGTGAAGTGAGAGTTCAAACAACGGCCACATCCCATGTGAAATATGGACATAAGTGGTCCAGGTGGCCTCCAACTCCCCAATGTACTGTATTTAAGAGCATAGGGAGCCAGGAATGGGTCAGTCAACAGATGCCACGGTATATAAGGTAGAAACGGGGAGAAGTGATCAGGGTGGCACCCTCCAGGTTTCACAAGGGAAGGAAATAGAAGAGAAGGATGGTGTGCAAGGAGGAGGAGGCAGAGTAGGGAAGAAAATGGAAGAGGGGGTGGGGGGAAAGGAACACAGGCATTTATTTTGCCCTAAAGCACATGTAATAAACATACACTCTCCCCATCCCCATATCCAGTGGGCAGGTAATAGTCGTAGGGCTGTTTGGTTCCTACTAATTCACTAAGACTGTGTGTTTGGGAAACATAAGCATCAATTCTATGTGAACTATGTCCACTCATACTATCAGAATATGCTGAACTGTTTCCTGGCTAGCTCACAGTGTGCCATCTGGACCCGTAAACTTATGATGGTACCTGATGGTGTCTGCAACCTCAGAACACAACAACCCTAATTTCCCCAAGTAAATAGTAACCACAGACCTACCCTTTCCTTTTTATCTCAGGTATGCCCAAAGGGAGACACAAGAAGTACACAACTTGGCATTTCAAACATTTATTGAAGCAATTGCTTTCTTGTGTAAAATACGTGCTTTTCAACGATTAGTAGAAGGAAACAGAGAATTGTAATCAGAATTACAACAATGGCGAAAAACATAAATAATTCAACCATTATAATCATTACATTGATTATATGAATACATATATTTGCACTCCTACCTAGTTCTACCTATCCTAGAGAGCATAGGCTGAATGCAGTTCTACGAGATACCTTGAAGTGTTCTAACTTCCAAATTTACCTGTGTGCGTGTTTCATCTGGTAGCCAGTCTGGTATAGAAAAGGCTGCCATACCTCGCAGGATAGTGCAGCTGGGCTAAACTCAGGCACGGGGCAGCCATGACAATCGATGTAAATGCTCCTCTGCCCAACAAAGGTTTGTAGCAGTTCATATAATAAAACCTGGACCCATTCGCACTGTGTCTGAGTTCAGATCCAGCTTACAATGTTGATTCTATCAATTCAGAGCTTTCTCCTGACAGACAATAAAATGCATGGGAAGTTTGTGCAGTGTACTTGGTCCTTGACAAAATGTACAATGGTATCCTCGCTCCCCTATGATGGGATTCATCCTTATCTGCACTGAAATGCAGAACGGTATCCTGAAATTCTGCAGCCGCCTGCAGTGCCCTCCATCACTCCTGGATGACCTCCTCTAGATTCAGGGAGCTGAGCATACAAGCATACAGTGATGGACGCTTCGCACGTTTCCTGCAGTACCCCCTGTAGATGATCCCTTTCTCAGGGAGCCATGCCAGGATCCGGTCTTGTGATTCCATGACTTTTCATCCAGGACCATGCCTCTTTGGGGTCTTTGAAGAAAGATGCTGTGCCATCAGCTCGGATGCGGAGACAGGCTGGGAAAAAGAGCGCATGTTAAACATTGTATTCCCTCAACTTGCATTTTACTTCAAGAAAGGTATAACATTTATGTTGAATTGTCAGTGTGTAGTCCGGGAAGATCATCACCTTGGCAGTGTCAACAGTCAAATTTTTTTGTTTCCGTGCCTCCTTCAAGATAACATGTAATGCATAAGGCGTGACATCATTGACTTAGTGGAACACCTGGAAGGGGCTGCTCTGTCGGGAACCTATGGACCATTTTGCCAAGAAAAAAGATTATAGTGCCTCCACAGTTACGAAGCCATGCATCCAGTTTTTGAGGTATACCTTTGCATCACAGCCCTTGACATTTTAAGGGAGGCCTACCAACCGAATGTTGTTCCTCTGTGATCTGCCTTCAGCATCCTCTGCAAGGTCTTCAAGGCTTCAGATCTTCTCCTGTAATACGTGGAGGTGGGATAGTGCTTCTTTAGCCTGTGGTTGGATAATTGTCAGTGATTGCTCCTTTAAATGTACCCTGTCCGAAAATTTCCAATGAACATCTCTCAGTAGTGTAAGATCTGTAGCGACCCCTTTTATCTTTGATTCCAGTGATACTCAGGATCGTTCTATGGCTGTTAGGACAACATCCAGTTTATCTGTGACTGAATCTGAGTCAGAAGAATGACCCATAGTTTCCACAGACTGTTGGGAGCCCAACGGCGGTCTCAACGGGTGTGAGCATGCAGAGTTGGTATGAGGATGTAGGCGCCCCATTGTAGAGAGCGGTGGAGCATGTCACCCAGGAGGTGCAGTGGTGCGCCTCAAGTGTGAGTGTCAGAATGACCGGTGACACCTCGCAGCACGAGCAGCCCAATGCAGAAACCCACCGTTATGTAGCAGCAGATGATCAGGTATCAATGGGCCACTATGGCAGTCTGGTCACGTGAAGTGAGTGCAAGTTACAAGTGCAACAGTATGAACTGCGCCCCCTGTCACTGGGCACCTAGTTTCTGCACAATGGCTATGTATGGCCCACGAGAGAACTATCCACGTTGTACATATACTCCTTAATGTATCTCCACGGCGCTTCCACAAGGGAGTTGGGTCAGGAGGAGACCCTAAACACAGAGATCGAGGCAGAAGGGGTTAGGTTCATCAGTCAGTGTACATGCGAGGAAAGTCACTTGGGAAGAGTGATGGGCTTCGACTGCGGGCCTGCTTGGGAGTGTCAGATCGACCAGTGACACCTCGCAGCAGAAGCAGCCCAGCGCAGGAACCCACAGTTTTGCAGTAGCAAATGTGCAGGTGTCAGCGGGCCATTGAAGCAGTCTGGTCACTCGTTGTGCACGCAGGTCACCATTGTGAAAGCCTCCATCCTGTGCCCCCCAGGCACACAGAGTCTGTACGATGGCTTATGAAGGGCCCAAGAAAAGCCTAACTACGCAATACCTATGCTCCTCAATGTGTCCCCAGCACGCTCCCTCAGGGGAGTTGGGCCAAGAGAAGACTCTAGACACAGGGAACAAGTCAGGAGGGATTAGATGCGGCTGACAGTGAACACACAGGGAAAGCCACTTGGGAAGGCAATCCTCCTTCCCCCACTGGGCTCACAGTATTAGAGTCCCATTGCTATAGTTTGTAGGTTCCACATGCCTCCAGTCCCGGTGCTAGCTCATTTGTAGGTATGGGGAAGGGAAATACAGTATTGTACAGGCACTCACCCAGGGCCACATGGAGAGAGCCACAAGTCCACCCAAGTCGTTCACTCTGCGCTCCCCTCGATCAGGAAACGCGTCACAGCTGCACCAGGCAGAAGGCCGCACCACCAGTTGGGCCCAACGTGGTAGACAGTAGCAGTTGATCATCTGGGGGTACCGACCCTGAGAGGCGACCGGCAGTGGGAGAGCAGCAGGAGCACCACAGGGCACAGACATCTAGATGCGAGAACAGCAGGTAGCATCTGACGGCACCACCATCAGCAGGACACTACCCTGCACAGGCAAGGAGAAGCGCGGCCCGAAATAGGCTGCAATCTAAAGGTCTCCCACCGAGGCCCCAAACAGTCCATTGAAGCAGCCCAGCTGACTCCCCAGCTTCAACTACGGTGGCAGCAAGCAGCTGGGGGATCCGGTGGCCGCCCAGTTATGCACAGTTATCCGGATGATGGGATCGCGGTGCAGAGCTCGCATCATCGTGGCCACGACAGCCTGTCTTATGGAATATGATGCAGTGGCTTCATGTTTCTCATGCAGTTTCTTAAAAGATAGGCTGTTGTCTTCTCAGATAGGTAATCATTTGTCATCGAGCTATGGAGGAGGGTTCTATGAATGCATAGAAGCACACTGCCTCGAGGCTAAGAGGCCAGAGACATTGAAGTTAATGGTCCCAGACAGTGCTTAATTTGTAAAAAACGTAGGGGCATATTATCAAGCACTGCATTAAAATTATTGCCGCTTTAGCAGCAGAAAACTGCCGCTAAAGTGGCGATAATGGGCTTGATAATATGCCCTTGTGAATTCCAATAGAAGCCCATGTTGACACCAGAACATGGGCTTCTATGGGAATTCTCTGCGGCATATTATCAAGCCCATTATCGCCGCTTTAGCGGCAGTTTTCTGCCGCAAAAGCGGCGATAATTTTAACGCCGTTTCTCGATAATATGCCCCGTAGTGCCGGGGCCCTCGACAGGAGGACACTAGAGCTTACACCATCCATTGCCCCTGGCAGCACTGCCAATGATAGCACCAACACACTACTAATCATCACACTCTTAAAAGTGTGGCAACTCATACTAGTACAGGCCCCCAAAGCTATAAGAATGGCCTTGGAGACAAATAATAATAATTGGAAACTTGAATTGAAATAATAAACAGAAGTTGTTGTGCTCGTCCCTAAATTGGCAGACACCACTACCATGTGGCAAACAGTCATAAGCCCCGGTGCTGGCAATTAAGTGCCTGTGCTGAGCACCGGAAAGCACCTGCACAAATTAAGCACTAGTCCCAGAAGAAAGTATTGGATGTGACAACCATTCGTAACTAAGAGAATGAATATTGCCTTCAACAGCATGGATATTTTGGCTATGGTTTTTTGGAGTATGTGGAGCGGACGTTACCACTTGTGGATAGGTATGGGCATGACCTGAATGGGGCATCCAGCAAAGTCAAGAGGTGGCACCTTGCAGATCAGAGGCACAATGATAAAGATGGCTCACCAAAAATGCCTTATGACCCGAACCAAGATGATGAATTGTGAAATCCTCCTGCTAGTTCAAGCATATGCAGTACCTTAGACTGTTCTCTTTATCGAGACAAAATGGTGGCTTTTGTTTTTCCCACTGAGCAGGAGCTTACAACTAGTGACCGCTCAGTTAACCTACACCGAACCTTGGAGAATGCACTGTGCTTGCACTGGTGACACACACCGAATGAACCCATGCAGGATATTGGAGAGCTCGCCGTGCTTGCACTGGAACAACAATGACTATAATAGTGAACACCTTACATGGACATGACAAGGGGAATTAGCATTATACAAGGGACTATATCTCAGAACAATTGCCTTGCAAAATTTAAACATCTGCTACAGAGTTGATCCTTTCCTTACTCTTTTGGTAGAGTTTCTTGCTAAACATTTGCCTGAGGGATTCCCTGGAACACTTGAAGACTTTTGTTGATGATGTAAATGTACCTTATTATGTATTAATTCTTATATAAAGTAATTGTGTCATGGCCTTAGACATGAATTGTACAATGCAATAAATTGATGCTGAAAAGTGAACCTTTCAGGGTAATAAGAGTTTAGTAGGAAGCAGGGACTCCTATCTGACATTCTTCTGCTGTTACCCATCTTGCTGTGTTTAATTGAGGGCCGGTTTGAACAGCTCTGTCTTCAGTGGTTTACTGAAATGTAAACGGTTTGCTCTGGGGCTAAGACAGGGACTCACTTTGTTCCAGATCTTGGGGCCTACCACACCCGTGGCACTCCCATCATGCTTAATCATGTAATACCTTTTGACTGGATTTGGGATTTTAGGATTATTACGGCCACGCCAAGAGCTTTAGCTGCATGCTAGTTTCCCGCTCAGCTAGATACTTTACTGACAGGACGACTCAGATGGAGGAAACTCACCAAAACATCGAACAGGATCTAATATGTTTCTTAGACGAAGCATGTGATTTATGTGACTGTGGAATTGTGCTTACTCTAGGGCACCAGACCGTCACTGAGGCCTGCCAAAATATTAGTAACTAAAGCTTCATAAGTCAGCAGTATTAGTACAAAGTAAAACATGTCCGACTCCCCAGGGTCAGTTTGGAAAACTGTTTCGCAAGATAAATCTACTTCGATAGTCTCTGTTCTATCTGTCCGCCTCGAGGCTGCACTAAAAACCTGAATGATTTGATTAGGATTGAATTTCTCCTTCAGATAAATGTATACTTTCACCATTATAATGAATATTGGGCCTGGTGAGTGCAATCAGTACCAATCTAATTTCACACCAATCATTGACCTACTTTAGTTTTGTGGCTTCTGCAGCAGGCGGTTTTATTGCCAATTGAAATGCACATTTCTGCCAAATGTTTTATCCAATCTCTTGTTACTTTTATAGGATGAAGAGTCCATTTCCACTCTTAATCGCACTGCAGCCCCAAGCTTTCATGTTAATACACACAAGTTGACCATAAATGCTCTGGGTTGACATGTCCGCACTGCCTGGGTGTATGTGACCGAATGAACTGGCTCACATTTGATTAATTTCAAGAGAAGATCCATGCAACACACTCTGCCTCCTCTGCCCCTGCATGACATGTTGCAGTAGCACTAGCAGAAGGCACTAGATTCCCTCTGTCCCTCTGAATTGAGCACGGTAAATATTTTTAGAGGTGGGTGGTGGGAGGTGAGGAGTGCTCAAGAAGACTTTCTGTCCCGGATCGGGGAACACTGAAAGAGCTATCCCCCTCAATTTAATCTCTGTGGTCAAGACTTTGTTCTAGAAATGCATCAGACAGTTTCCTGACCTGGTCTAATGGGACATGTGTTAGAGAGACTGCCTGCTAGAGGGGCTTTGTGCTGGAAAATAAAAGAAAAGGCCTGCACTTCTAGGGGGGATGCTGGCAACATAAACCCTGGACTTCCATTGTTAACCAAAGACTGCCATATGTGAATCCTGAAAGTGGCTCAATACCCAATCCATTAACTTTGCATTGAAGTGTGGTCACTGGCTGGTACTTCAATCCAGAAAGTGGAGCTGGACATTGAGCCAGAGTATTTGACTTTAGAGCAGCCTTGGATTTAACCTACATCTGGTTTGTCCCACTTAAGAGATTGGCGAGCCAGATATGAAAACCCAGTAAAATCAAAGCTGCTTCTTCAAAGCAGTCATGTGTACTTGCAGTCCTACCACACCAGGGGCCTTTTGATTTTGCTACCAATTTGAAATGGTCGTGTCACCAAAGGTTCCAAATAGATATTTCCAGGCCCCTATCTATGTATGACTCACTGGACATAATCTTCCTTCATAAAACTGTCATAAAACTTCACAAAAGTATGAAGAGAACATCTTTCCCTTGGACGAGCCACTATCTTGTATGCAACTTTAAATGCTCAAAAGTTAATCACTTATGCTGCCTTGCCCTCTCTACACTTTGGAGTACCTTATGAAATGTCTTTGTTATTTCAACAACTCCCATCCACTTTAATCTAAACAGTTTTCTTGATTGATTCTTATAGTGGTATTTTTCTTACCATAATGTTTTAACCATGAAATCATTGTTCTTAATTTTTGTTTTAATCATTTTACCTTAAACTTTATGTAGACCGTTAAGCTCTCCATTTCTTAACTGTTTTGTTGCTTCCTCATGCTGTTACACATAGCATCTGTTCCAGTTTCTCTGGGGATTGCCTTGCTGACCTGACATAAGTACTAAAGGTAAGTTAAATGGTCAATATGGAAGCCTGTTTAACTTTGTAAGCAAGACTGTAGGGCATAGATCAACAGGCCAGTTTCTCACACAGGGTGTTGAGAGAATGGAGCTCTGGTGGAGAGGAGGCACATAGTAGGGCATGGGCAGGTTGGCTTGTAGGGATCCACAGAAGTTGGGGGTCAGTAGGACAAGGAGGAGGTCCAGGCTGATGTCCCCAATATTGTCATGGATGCAGGAGTGGTGTGCAGCTTTATCTGCATCACACAACAGGCAAGAAAGCGAAATACGAAAGACCCACCAGGTAGTGGCTGCACATGTAAGTACGCTCACACATGCACTTATGTACAGATGCTCACACGTGGACACACCCACAAGCACACACACACACACACACACACATTTATGTGAAGAAAACACATGATTTTGGATGTGCAATGAATGGCATCTCATGACATTGGAGAAGATCTATATGACAACATTGAACCAGACCACATGGGTGAAAGTCTCATCATCAACAGACACCGCCGCTGGATATTGAAAGCAAAAGTAATAGTCAGTCTACTAGTGACTGTGCTCTCTCTGTCTTTTGGTATCTGTACTGGTGTGCACTTTGTGTGATTCAAATGTGTAGGCTTTGGGGGGTGCTTTAGTCTCTGGTGTGTATGCCACATTGGCTGAAATCAACATCCTCTCCCTCACTCAGACCTGCCAACCTTAAGAATAAAATGCACTGTGTGAGGAGGGTGTTGTGGCCTTGGAGGGGGCCTTGTGCCCAGAACGTCTGCACCCTCCCCCATCAAACCCTCTCCTCCTCCCCCAGCTCCAAAAACAAAAAAACAAGCTGGAAACCTGCCTTTGCAATTGTTTCAAGCTTGTTTTTCCTGCAACCGTGTGGTATCGGCTCCTTGCCTTGTAACCATGTGAAGGGAGCCGATATCATGTGCCTGACTGTCGCACAGTGGGAGGTGGCAGGTCTGCTCACTGCCCCTCACCTGTTCCATTATTGGTTCCTACAATCAGAGCTTTCCTTTGGCCACTAAATTTGAACTTGCCCCCAACCCCATTCTAATGGATCCTGAAGTAGTTTGGCTAATGAGATAGCTGGGTCGGTGGTACATGTGTGGAAGGGCAAGCTATGAAGCATGAGGTAGACCTTACAGAGTTCACTTGCCAAACAATGCACTTGTTTCTTACATTTACCAGGCACATGAATAGTTGTTTGAACACCCCAATGGCCCTCTCAACTGTCCATCATACCCAGACACATGCCATATTATACCTTCTTTGTTCCCTGTTTGCAACACATCTGTATGGTGTATAGAGGGTTACTGGCTGTCACAAACTGGAGTTAATGGAGACTCAAGAGTGTTTGGAGCATGGTCTAGAGGCACTGTGTAGTGATAGGCTTAATCTAATAGGACACAGTTCGGATATATAGACTCTGGGCCTTATTACGATTATGGCGCTCTTGAGACCCCCGTACCATCAGTGGCGGTCTGACCACCACCTCTTCACAGGTCCTACCGCCTGATTACGAGAGGGGCAGTCATACCACCACAAGACTACTGCAACCACCAGGATCTTGGATCCCGCAGCGGGATATGGAGGTGATGCCGATGCCAGCACTGCTGGGGTGATTACGACATGCCTTTCTGCTGACATTTTCATGGCGGGGAACCCAGGGCGTTGTAGCCCATGGGAGGTGTGTATGGGGGCACTCTTCTTTCACTGTAATGTGTGCACTGTGTGCCATGCATGGCATGGTAAATGGTGCACCGACGTGCAAAAGGTGGTGCCACAGCGGTGGTATGTGCTGCAGGCTATCTATGGGCCGAAGCATGCTGCCGCCGTGGTACCGCAGCTGAAAAACCACCAGTCCTGCAGTTTATTCATAATGCTGTGGTCAGGATGCTGCCCGCTTGCCAGCGTACTCCCGACCGCTGCAATGGTGGTCCTGCGGTCGGACTGACAAAATTAGAATTAGGGCCTCTGTATTGTTTCTAAGACTAAACCTGTACCTAGGGTTTCTACAAATTGCAAAAATCCCAGGAATATATCATTTTAGTATGCTGGGAAGCATTGGTTAGCATCAGCTAGCAACTAGATGTTGAGGCTGGTATATGGATAGAAGTTGAAATATATTCATGGGTATCTGAAGGACTTCATGATGGCCATGTGTGTGCGATCAGTGGTCCCTATTGTGAGGTGGAAGCTGCTCTCACAAACTTACTTATGATATCGTATCTGCTCCTGTTTGTGGGATTGTGATGTGGTGTGTGACATTTTGTTTTGAGCAGCCTTGCTGTTAGATGGTTGTGAGCTGCCAGTTGTGTCTCAGGCGAATCTCTATGAGGGCCAGAGGCGGATTTTCTCAGTGCAGAAGGAGATTTTTCTGTAGTCATGAAGTGAGACATTATTTTCGTAGGAGTATTATGGTGTGAGATGAAGAGTAGGAGGTTAAAGATGGGTCATTTGCTTAGTTTGAATCTCCAGTATTCACAGTTATCCATCGCTGTCGTCTTATTCTGCTTCTCCTGGTGAATGACTGACAAATGGTATTAAAAATATCATGTGACATTAATATTTGTCAAAAATATTGTGATTACCAAAATATTGTGGAACAGAATATCTAAGGTAGTAACATCGTTTTTTGGTATATAATATTTTTTAGAATATCGGAGGATTTAATATTGTTTACTTTAATACATATGTAATCGATAGTGTTTTTCTATTATTTTAATATGAATTAGTTTATTAATTTTAACTGCTAGTATTACCAGTATAATTGCAATTACATTTTAAAAGTATAGTTTGCAATTTTAAATGTGAAATTTAGTTTTTCTAATTTAATTATCAATTTATAATGTAGCAGCTGGGTGTTGTATTCATACAGGAATAGGATGGCAACTTAATTTCATTATACTTAATTTAATTTTAATGTTAATATTTAATTAAGTCAGTAAATTGTTTGATTGTTTTATTGGTTTGAATTTAATTTGTTAATTGAAATTTTTATCTTAATTTATAAATGTATATTAATAATTTATATTTTAGTACCAGCTTGTTGGGTTTGTTGGGAAACAGGGCGGGAAGTTAATTAGATTATAATTAATTTAATTTATATGAAATTATTTTTTCTATTGTAAATCAAATATTTAATTGATTAATGTGCTTTAATTTGTTTAATTTTAAAATTATTTTAATAATTTAAGTTTAATTTGTAAATTGTAATGTATATTTAATGTTTGCTACTTTTATTAGTAATGTATATTTAATTTTGGGTTTGTTGACCTTGTTGGGGAAGAGGGTGGCAAGTTACTGAAATTATATATATTTTTAATCAATTGTTAATCATAATTTCTTTTGATAGTTTATTATTATTGTCTATTGATTACTTAATGGTCTGTTCTATTGGTTTATTCATTAATTTATTGTCAAAAGCGTACATGGGTGGGGAAGCCCCAAATATGCTGACAATTATTGGAGGCGATATTAACCTGCCGTTACAAGAGGACCTAGATAGGGTTATAAAAACGGGAGCAGTCCAGGACGGACACATGACTGGCCATTTTTTATAAAGGCCATGGGACTGGCTGACCTATGAAGAGAAGCACATCAAGGACAACGGTAAAACTCCTACGCAGCCAACTCTATCGGTACCTTGTCGAGGTTGGACTATCTCTTGGTGTCCAGACATCAGAAGGGTATATTCAATCCCACAACCTTTCTTCCACGAGCGATCTCGGATCATCCACACCTAACCACAGGGGTTCAAATTAGCCTCCCAGGGATGAGGGGATTTGGCGGCTAGACCCCTGGGATATCACAGACGACAACAATAGGTGACTGATGGTCATGGCCACAGGACGGTATTTTGCTGAGAACAAGGATTCTGTACAATCTGAGGTGGACTTGTGGGAGGCCTACAAACCTGTCCTTAGGGGACAAATATTAGCACATGTAGTGGGCAGGAAACAAAAGCCTGGCTGGCAAAAAAGGAAGAGGTACAAAGATGGGTATGAAGGGTAAATTCGGGGGAATTAGGGCTGCGGGAGAGTCCTTCGGAAATTGCACAAGCATTTGCAGATTACATGGAGGGACTGACGAGGGGAGCTGGAGGTTTTCATTGCCAACCTCCTAACCCCGCATCTGAGCCCCGACCAAAGGGATCTATTAGCTATGGAGGTCAGTGAAGGTGTGGTGGCGAAAGCCATATCCCAGTTCTGTAGTGGTAGGAACCCTGGCCCTAACAGCTTTCCAAAAGAATTCTTGAAATGTGTAAAATCCAAAGCGGAGAAACCATTGCTTAAAATGTTCTCCAAGGGAAGGGATCATGGTGTATTACTGCCAGATTTAGAGAGACAATGATTGCCCTAATTCCCAAATAAGGTAGACCAGTAGATGAATGTGCCTCCTACAGGCTGATCTCACTAATACACATGGAGGCAAAGATTTTGGTGAATATTATAGCAAACTGCCTCATGCCGATGGTGGACTCCCTGGTCTATCCGGACAAATCTGGGTTCATACCCTACAGGGCACCGCAACACAACTTACGGTGTTTGATGGGCTGTTTGGAGTGCAGTACTAGACATGAGGAAATGGGTCCTTCTGGCCCTTGATGCCGTAAAAGTACTTTGATTCATCGGAATAACAATACATACTGGTGCTGCTTAATTAGATGGGCTTTGGTGCTTATTTCCTCTTCTGGTTGAGGCTGCTGTATAAGGATCCGATGGTGAGAGTCCGAGTCAATGGGGCGTGGTCTAGTGGCTTTAAACTGTACAGGGGCACCAGATAAGATTACTTGTTGTCACCATTATTGTTTGCGGTAACCCTGGAGCCTCTGGAGGCTCCAGGGTCCACAAGGATGTCATCATCAGTGGCCTCCGATATGCCCCAGAATGGAAAAATGGTATCTCCTTTTATGCAGACGACATCCTTTTATATCTGGCAAACCCGCCAAATTCTGTGCCAAGAATCCTGTGTATACCAGAAATTTTTAGCTCATATTCGGGACTCTGTATTAATTGGCACAAATCAGTAGCATTTACCATAGGGGGGGCCTGGACCAAACACAAGAAAACCCATTTCGGTGGGCGACTAAACAGTTCTGATGCCAGGTATTTTCGTGGCTCCAGACCAAGACCTGTTTTTTAAAAGGACCTGATGATGTTCCTTAAGGCTTACCGCCATGATGTGGGGAGGTATCAAAAACTCCCCCTATCCCTGCTGGTCAGGGCGGCCATTTACAAAATGATTTATCTGCCTAAAGTTTTATAAGTGTTGCAGAACACCCTCTTCCCGATCTCAGATAAATTCTTTCAAACAGTGGATGGAATCCCAAGGGGGTTACTGTGGGATGGGGAGATCCCCCAATTTGCTTTGTCACTGCTAGCTAGATGACAGTCCGAGGGGGGTAATGCTCTTCCGAATCTTTGACTCTACTACTGGGTCACCCAGCTGCTGGTAATAACTGACTGGTCCTTCTCGGCCCAACAGGAGCCATCTTTGCAGGCCGACAGAATAGCAGAGGCCTTGGAACGCAACCTGTGAAGACTCTGTGAGGTGAGGAGGTTGCCGCCGTGCCATATCCCACGAAAACTGTTATGACCGTGTGGAAGCGGCCACACAGAGGCTGAGATGGTGGGGGAGATTAACTCTGGCTGTGATTGATTGTAAGTGCCTGGTCTGCTATTGGTCCCAGGGCTTAGGGCTATTGTTCTGATTGGTTAGGGCTAGGGTTCCCATTGGCTGAAGGGGTCACCTGACCACTAGGGCTATTTAAGGTCAGGATTCAGGACTTCTCATATGAGAGAAGGTTTATGGAGTTCCTATGGAGGAGAAGGAAGAGGGAGAGGGAGGCTGGGTTAGTCAACACCCCAACCTCAAGTAGAGGCAGGGTGTCTCCCAATTTGGGAAATGAGGCCCTCGCACACCTGATTGGGTGTCATGCTTCATCATAGGGCTTTCTACTTGTCAGGCCGATGCTGCCATGCCTGATGGGCACCCTATGACGTGCTCTTTGGCAGAGATCTTTTTCCCCGAACCATATAGGTGAAGTGCGGGTGTGGGGCCTTGTGATGTAGTTTTGAACAAAGTGTGTAGTAAGGTAGTTTGTGAATGGATAAAATGAGATGGGGTGGTGCTCCCAAATAAATTTAATCTGCAAGCCCACTTGTCTCAATGAAAAACATAGGGGGTGTCACCGCTGATATAATGGTGAGAGGTGGCTAGATATGTATTGTCAACATGTTTCTTGCCTGAATTGTAGAGAATCATGTGGCAATTCATCAAGACCGAAAATTCTACACTATCTACACAGAGGTTGGTTATGCAGAGGTGAACCAATCACTCGATCAACCTAACAATGAGGTGCCTTATTAATGTATGGAAATTAGACCTACCCGATTAGGGTTCTGATCACGCTTCATCGACTAGCAGGCGGAGTGATGTACGTTACAAGAAAGCTAACGTTAGTTCATCCAGAAAGAAGTGCCGGAAACCTACCCCTTGCTCTGTCTGGTCGGAAAAGGCGTCTCAGCCTGGGCGTCGCGGGGAAGGGCAGAAAGGAAAAGAGCAGTTGCCTGTTTGGGCCTGTAGGGTGAATAGTACTAGGGCAGTTGCCTGTTTGGGCCTGTAGGGCAGAGAGGATAAGGGCATGTGCCTGTTTGGGCCTTTTCGGACTGATCGGGCTTAGGGCCAAAAATGCTGCCCTTATTTCCATTCACCATCACCTACTAGGAATAGGATGGCAACTTAATTTCATTATACTTAATTTAATTTTAATGTTAATATTTAATTAAGTCAGTAAATTGTTTGATTGTTTTATTGGTTTGAATTTAATTTGTTAATTGAAATTTTTATCTTAATTTATAAATGTATATTAATAATTTATATTTTAGTACCAGCTTGTTGGGTTTGTTGGGAAACAGGGCGGGAAGTTAATTAGATTATAATTAATTTAATTTATATGCAATTATTTTTTCTATTGTAAATCAAATATTTAATTGATTAATGTGCTTTAATTTGTTTAATTTTTTTTTTTTTTTAATAATTTAAGTTTAATTTGTAAATTGTAATGTATATTTAATGTTTGCTACTTTTATTAGTAATGTATATTTAATTTTGGGTTTGTTGACCTTGTTGGGGAAGAGGGTGGCAAGTTACTGAAATTATATATATTTTTAATCAATTGTTAATCATAATTTCTTTTGATAGTTCTTTTGAAGGGCAGAAAGGAAAAGAGCAGTTGCCTGTTTGGGCCTGTAGGGTGAATAGTACTAGGGCAGTTGCCTGTTTGGGCCTGTAGGGCAGAGAGGATAAGGGCATGTGCCTGTTTGGGCCTTTTCGGACTGATCGGGCTTAGGGCCAAAAATGCTGCCCTTATTTCCATTCAACATCACCTACTTCATCCCATCCACAACCACAAACAACACACTCACAGGAAATGCACACCACACATTTACTACAAACAAACTTCACACACATTTCAATGTCTCAACAACCACTGCAGAACCCCACAAACCACACCTATACACCCTTCTACCCTAATTCTTTGATAATTCTCTCAGTACTAGAACCCCTAAATGTCACCTTGTACCCATTAAAGCTGCTCTTAATGCAGCTGCCAGACTCCTCATAGTTACTAAAAAAATTGACCACATCTCTCCTGCCCACAGTAGTCTCAAATGGCTTCCCATCAAAGGCATATGCTTCTTCAAGACAGCCTGCATCACCCACAAAGTGATTCACACGAAAATCCCCCAAAACCTAGAAACCAGAATCCCAAGAGCTGGAAGAGCCCAAACACTGAGAGGTTCTGACACTCTTCTTCTCATTTCTCTAAACTTTAAGAAGAGGTCATCTCAATCTCGCTCCTTCTCAGGTAATGCTCAGAAAATCTGAAACTAGCTACCTAAGGATCTCTGTTTTAACCCCTCCTTCCCCACATTCAAACGTGAACATAAATCTCTAATCCACAACAGCTACCTCAGCAGGCACAAAAACTGTTCTTCGTTCCCCTCATTGATTAACACCTTCTAGATAGTCTTATTACCTGCTCAATTGCCTCAATGTGACTCGCTCATTGGCCTTTTTTCCCTGATGCCTTTCTCCTCCATATACCCAGAAATTTCGTTTGACTCTATAACCATTGAGTGCTATACTGTCTCTGCTGTCTTGTGTTAAGAATTGCTTAAGTATAACTTGTAAAGAGCTCTGGTAACCTTGGGTTGAGCAAGCGCTATATAAAACTCAAACAAATAAAAAATAAAACAAAAATAAACTACAACACAATGGCAACACTCTATCCTATACCACTAACCAATCCAATTATCGCCAACACAACCCAAATCAACACCATATGTAACTATATTCCATCCAGGCACACACTCCCTGTTCATACAAAGCTCCAGCTCTACCCTCCTATTACTCCTAACAGGCTCCTTTCCGTCACTGCCAAAGCTATACTCAACCTTCCATCTTTTCATCCACATACACCCTCCTTCTCATTTTACCAAAAACACAACCACACAACCTTTACAATCCACTTCACCACACACACTACCTTTCCACCAATCAAATCAAACAAAAGCACTCCTAACTCTTGTCCATCGCCTCTCGTTTACCACATACACTCTTTTCCAAAACACATCCCCACCCCCTTTACCTTGCAGATTCCAACCACCAACAATACTTCAAATACCTCTCAGAAAACGAACACATCATCATCTCCTCTCACCGCTCCTCAAAAACATAACACACACACCTTCTGCCACAAACCAGAAACATACACCCACTCCAACCCTGCTAATTATACAAACAATACACACCCTAAGCCAACTCTATTGACAAGCCTTCTCTCTAACCCCACACCTAACACATATAAAGCAACACAGCAACTCTCTTTTAACCACCTCTCATCCATTGGACAATTTAGAACCTTACAACAAGACCCACATGCTGCACCTCCACCCCTTACTCATACACCTTTCACCCTAAACAGACAAACACAAACAACATAAAAATATGCTCTTTTCACAACTTTGCTTCTCCATGTCTACTGCACAACAAGGCTACTCTACAAAAACAACACAGTTCACCAACTCACTCTCAAACCCCATGTCCACCCCGTACACACGCAGACCCATTAAAATGCCTTCTTAGCCTGTTGGACAAGGAGTATGATGCAGAACAACTACATTATTGCTATCCTCATACAGCTAATACCAGCACTAAGGACACACGTGCTACCAGTCCACAAAACATTGCTCCCACTTCTACAAAACAGTCACGCCATCATCAAAAGACATTCTCCAAACAGCCCTACTAATAAATGCTTGATCACTATAAAAAACAAGCATCACATATACGACCTTCTCATTGACACACTACCTGACATACTCTTCATAACTGAATCATGGTTGGGAGATGACACGGCTCCAGTGTTGCATGAAGCCTTTCCTCTAGGCTATCAAACTATCGCACAAAATTGTATAGGCAAAAGAGGGAGTGGCCTACCTGTTGTGTTCAAGCAAACATTAAATATCACTAAAACTGACAACATCTCCATACAAGGTTGTGAAGCCCTCTTCACCAGATGCAATCCTACACCGTCTTCCTCCTGTAACTTCCTTCTCCTTTACAGACCTCCACCTAGCAATGCAACATTCCCAGACACACTTCTAGGCACAGTTTCAAACCTGATAACACTACACTTCAACCCTTTGCATTCTTGGTGACCTAAATATTTGGTTTGACAAACAAAATATGCCCCATCCAAAAACAATCATCACTGGCCTAGACACACTAAACCTACATCAGATCGTCCACAAACCCACACACATCACTGGACACATCCTAGATGTTATTTTTGCAAATCTAGAAATAGTTACCTTTCAAACCATTACTCCTGTCACATGGTCAGGCTACCATTTTCTTGCTTTTCAATATAAAACAATATATCAATCAATCAATCAGTGACACTTGTAAAGCGCGCTACATACCCGTAGGGTCTCAAGGCGCTGGGGGGGGGGGGGGTGCCGCTACTGCTCGAACAGCCAGGTCTTCAGCTTCTTCCTGAAGGAGAGGTGGTCTTGGGTCAGGCGCAGGTCGGACGGGAGGGAGTTCCAGGTCTTGGCGGCCAGGTAGGAGAAGGACCTTCCTCCTGTAGTTGCTCTGCGGATGCGGGGGACGGCGGCGAGGGCGTGGTTGGCTGATCGGAGGTGGCGTTTGGGAGCGTAGAAGTTGACTCGGTTGTTGAGGTAGCTCGGGCCTTGGTCGTGTAGGGCTTTGTGTGCGTGGGTGAGGAGGCGGAAGGTGATTCTCTTGTTGATGGGGAGCCAGTGAAGGTCTCTCAGATGTCCGGAGATGTGGCTGGATCGTGGGATGTCGAGGATGAGTCTGGCTGAGGCGTTTTGGATCCGCTGGAGTCTCTTCTGGAGCTTGGCGGTGGTCCCGGCGTAGAGGGCGTTGCCGTAGTCCAGTCGGCTGGTGACGAGGGCCTGGGTGACGGTCTTCCTGGTCTCTGTGGGGATCCACCAGAAGATCTTCCGTAGCATGCGTAGGATGTTGAAGCACGCCGAGGAGACGCTGTTGACTTGCCTGGTCATGGAGAGGGAGGAGTCCAGGATGAAGCCCAGGTTACGTGCATGGTCTGTCGGTTTGGGTGCGGTGCCCAGGGCGGGAGGCCACCAGGAGTCGTCCCAGGCGGAGGGAGAGGAGCCCAGGATGAGGACCTCCGTCTTGTCCGAGTTCAGTTTCAGGCGGCTGGTCGTCATCCATTCGGCTACCTCTTTCATCCCTTCGTGTAGGTTGGCTCTGGCGGCGGCGGGGTTGTTGGTCAGGGAGAGGATCAGCTGGGTGTCGTCGGCGTAGGAGATGATGCTGAGGTGGTGTTTGCGTACGATGGCCGCGAGGGGGCTCATGTAGACGTTGAAGAGGGTGGGGCTCAGGGATGATCCTTGGGGGACGCCGCAGATGACTTCGGAGGCCTCTGACTTGTAAGGTGGTAGGCGGACTCGCTGTGTTCTTCCGTCGAGGAAGGAGATGATCCATTCCAGCGCCTTGTCCTGGATTCCGATGTTACTGAGGCGCCGTATTAGGGTGCGGTGGCAGACCGTGTCGAATGCCGCGGAGAGGTCTAGGAGGATGAGGGCCGCTGTTTCTCCATTGTCCATCAGGGCTCGGATGTCATCGGTGGCGGCGATGAGGGCGGTCTCGGTGCTGTGTTTGGCTCGGAAGCCGGACTGTGAGGGGTCGAGGGATCCGTTCGTCTCGAGGAAGGCGGCCATCTGCTTGTTGACGGTCTTCTCGATGACTTTGGCTGGAAACGGGAGAAGCGAGATGGGGCGGTAGTTCTTGAGGTCGGTGGGGTCCGCTGTTGGTTTCTTGAGTAGAGCGCTGAGTTCGGCGTGTTTCCAGCTCTCGGGGAAGATGGCGGTGTCGAAGGATGTGTTGATGATGTCTCGTAGGTGGGGTGCGATGACAGCGTCGGCCTTGTTGAAGATGTGGTGGGGGCAGGGGTCGGTTGGTGATCCGGAGTGGATGGAGTTCATCGTGCGGATGGTGTCTTCTGTGCTGATCGGGGTCCAGGCGTGGAGGGTGGTGGTGGGGGGGGCTGGCTGGTCGGTCGTGGTGTGCGTTGGTTGGTTGTTGAAACTGCTGTGTATGTCCGCGATCTTGTTGTGGAAGTATGAAGCCAGGGAGTTGCAGAGGTCTTGCGAAGGGGTGATGTCGTTGTTTCCCGCGTTGGGGTTGGAAAGCTCTTTCACGATGTTGAAGAGTTCCTTGCTGTTGTGTGCGTTGTTGTCCAACCGGTCCTTGAATGCTGTTCTCTTGGCGGCGCGGATCAGCTGGTGGTGTTTCCGGGTGGCAAGTTTGTAGGAGGTCCTGTTGTCCGGTGTCGGATCCCTTTTCCAGACTTTCTCGAGGGCTCGGCAGTTCTTCTTGGAGCTCTTGAGTTCGTCGGTGAACCATGGGGCCTTCTTGCTGCCGGGTCTGCTAGGCGGGGTCCTCAGCGGGGCGAGTTCGTCCGCGCAGTTGCTGATCCACTTCGTGATGTTATCGGCGGCCTGGCTGGGGTTCGCTGAGCTGGCAGGAGGGTGTTGGCTCAGGGAGGTGGCGAGCTGGTCTGCTGTGATCTTGTTCCAGCTTCTGTGGGCGGTGTGTTGCTGGTGTTGGTGGGTCGTTGTTCTCTTGAAGGTGAAGTGGACGCAGCTGTGGTCCGTCCATTGAAGCTCTGTGGCGTGGCTGAAGTCGATGTCTGTGCTGGATGAGAAGACGGCGTCGAGTGTGTGTCCGGCGAGGTGGGTGGGGGTGGACACCAGTTGCTTGAGTCCCAGGTTGGCGAGGTTGTCGAGCAGGGTGCTGGTGTTGTGGTCGTTGTTGTTCTCCAGATGGAAGTTGAGGTCTCCCAGGAGGATGTAGTCAGCGGAGGGGAGGGCGTGCGGGCTGACGAAGTCGGCGATGTCGTCGCTGAATTGCGTGCGTGGTCCAGGGGGTCGGTAGATCAGGGTGCCTCTGAGGGTGGTGTTCGGGTTGGTGTGGATCTGGAAATGCAGGTGTTCGGCGCTGGTCAGGGTGTTGTCGGTGCTGGTCGTGAGGCGGATGGTGTTCCTGTGGATGATGGCGATGCCTCCTCCCATCTGGTTGGCGTTTCGGTCCCTCCGGATGACCTTGTAGCCCTCTGGGATAGCGATGGCGATGTCGGGAGCTGAAGAGGCGTTCATCCAGGTCTCCGTGAGGAAGGCAACGTCTGGGGCTGTGGTGTCGAGGAGGTTCCAGAGTTCGATGGCGTGTCTGTGGACGGAGCGGGTGTTGAGGAGGATGCACTTGAGGTGGGTGCTGCTGGAGTTCGACTTGGCGGGTGCTGGTGCGGGGCTGGTCCGGCTGCAGGAGAACTTGCAGGCGTGGCAGCTGAATGGTCCGTGGGTGCGTCTTGGAGTGGCTTGGTGGCAATCTGGGTGTCGGCCGGTGTTGAGAGCGGTGAGGGTGGCGGCTGAGTACGTCAGGCGGGTCGGTCGGGCTCTACGGGGGCCAGCGGTCCTGGCACTGGGCGCGGTCCAGGCGCGGACGGGCGCAGACGGGCTTACCTTTGGCGCGCCTTCGGCGCACAATCGGCGCGCCCGCTGCGCGTGACCGCTGCGCGTTCGCACGGTCGCCATTTAAGGCGAAGTGCGCGGGTGGGCGGGGCAGCTGGGAGGCGGGAGCGGGGAGGGTTACAGAAGAAAAAGGGGCGGGGACAAGCGGCGGTGGCGGGAAGGGAGGGCGGGGGGCGGAGCGGTAGGCGGACAACCAGGAAGGAGGGTACACACGATACAATACTGAACAGGCACAAAATAGCGACAAAAACGGGGAAAAGCAGAGAAAACAACAGATCAGTGAGACAAGCACAAATACCTGACAAAACAACCAAAACAAGGGGAAAAAGTGCTCGCAGCGGCGGCAGCCGGCGAACGAGGCAAAAACGAGGCAGCAGCGAGGCAAGGGGCACACGCAGCAGCTGGTGGCCGTGCGGCGCGGGGGTGTCCCACAAGTGGGTCACACTCACCTGCGTCGCACGGTCGTCATTTAAGGCCAAGTGCGCGGGTGGGCGGGGCAGCTGGGAGGCGGGAGCGGGGAGGGTTACAGAAGAAAAAGGGGCGGGGACAAGCGGCGGTGGCGGGAAGGGAGGGCGGGGGGCGGAGCGGTAGGCGGACAACCAGGAAGGAGGGTACACACGATACAATACTGAACAGGCACAAAATAGCGACAAAAACGGGGAAAAGCAGAGAAAACAACAGATCAGTGAGACAAGCACAAATACCTGACAAAACAACCAAAACAAGGGGAAAAAGTGCTCGCAGCGGCGGCAGCCGGCGAACGAGGCAAAAACGAGGCAGCAGCGAGGCAAGGGGCACACGCAGCAGCTGGTGGCCGTGCGGCGCGGGGGTGTCCCACAAGTGGGTCACCCATATAAAGCAAAACACCTAAAAAAATAATACATGCACCCACCTATCAACTGTTGTACAAACTCAATTTTGAACACTTAGAAACACAACTAACATCCAATACAGATCTAGACACAATAAATTCAGTTCTAGAACTATATGAGTGGCTATGGAAAGCTATTGATATCCTAACACCACTCAGAACATCAAAAAAGAACAAAATAAAACAAGCTCCATGGAGAAATACAGAGCTGAAAGAGACTAAACAGCAAATTAGAAAGCTGAGCCTGGCTCAAACAAACACCAAACAAGACAAACTTCACCTACAGAAACGTAACACATTATACAAGTCCATACAGCTATACAAAAAAATGAGAAACTATACTATTCACATGGAATTCAAAATGCTAAATGTGCTAACAAAGAATTCTATAAACTTCTCATAGGATTTCATAAACCACATTTCCTAGGAGGAACTCATCCCATTACTCACAATTTCACAGACAAACTGGCAAATCATTACACAACCAAAGCAGACATGTTGGACTCCTATTTAAAACAAAGAAAAATGCTAGCACCAACCCTTTTCCAAAACAACCCTCCAAGAGTAGGCTAACCCAGCCTCTGCATTCCCTCCAACAAATATCAAACAATTAATTTATTGACCTGGTCAATGCAGGCAGGCCTGCCGGAAGCCCTTCTGACCATTGTCCACCACAAGAATTCAAGAAAAGTTTTCTAACTCTCTCTGCTGCCACACCAGTAAGACCTAAAGTATTTCCAGGAGACCTAAAAAGGCATACATACGCCTATTACTAAAGAAAACAAACCTAGACCCACTTAACCCCGACAACTATAGACCAATTACAAATTGACCTTTCCTGGGCAAACTGATAGAAAGAGCAGCATTCGCCCAGATGTCACAATTCATTGAAGATAATTCCATGCTTTTGAACTTCCAAACAGGATTCCATCCAGGAAAAGGCACAGAATCTAGCCTCATTGCCATCTGGGATGACCTTAAGAACACAGTTGACCAGAACGGGATTGCTGCACTACTTATCTCGGACCTCTCAGCTGCTTTTGACACGGTTGACCATGACTCTCTAATACAAAGACTCTATGAGGCTGGCATAGAGGGGACTGCTCTCAACTGGATTATATCCTACCATCAAAACAAAACTAATTTCATCCATACTCCCCATTTCTCATCCAATCCATACTTCACAAAAGCAGAGGTTCTGCAAGGCTCTATCATCTCTCCCATGCTTTTCAAAATCTTCATGAAGTCATTATCGGCACTGGTCAATCAATTTCACCCCACATGCTATAAATATGCAGATGACACACAAATACTCCTTCAACTGGAAAGCCCCAAAGACATTGAAAACTCACAACTTTTTAGTTGCCTCAGAGCCATTGATCAGTGGATGACATGGAGCCATCTCAAATTGAATGCTGCCAAAACGGAAATACTCACATGTGGTGATTGGAAAAATTATGACCTACTCACCTTCTAGGCTGACGATATGGGAACGCCGCCTAAAGAAACCTTGAAATTACCATGGACTCCAAGCTATCAATGAATGACCATGAGGACAAACTAGCAAGATTCAGCTTTGTTACTGTAAAAACTCTGCAACAAATGTTCCCTCACCTGGGATTTCCACACAGGGTCCTCACTACTCTCTCTCTTATTCTGTAAGAACTTGATTAAGCCAATAGCCTCTACCATGGACGATCTGTAACAAGCATGAAAAGACTACAACTGTTTCAGAACTCTACTGCCAGACTACTCCTACATATAAAGCCACAAGTCCCTTTCCCCTGCCTTGAAAGCCCTACATTGGTTATGGGTTGCCAGAAGATCCACATTCATGCAGCTTTGCATCACCCACAAAGCGAAACATGTCACAGGGCCATTCTTCATCTCGAATGAAATTACCAAATACATTCAACAAAGGAACCCCGCTCTCAATTGGCATCTCGCCTCAAAATCTCACCATAAAAGAAGAAAACCATAGCTGACACATCCTTCTCTGTTCAAGCAGCCAAACTGTGGAACTCTTTACCCTCAAACATAGGATCCATGGATAACGACCTTATTTTCAGAAGACTATTCAAAAGTTGGCTCTTCCCCACATAACCACCAAACTCAAACATAAATGTATAGCATATCCCTGTGTATATAAGCAGTTATTTAAATTATATATGTGAGCCTAGATATGTGTACTCTCTTGTATATGCACGTGAATAAGAACTCTCAATACCAGGATGCATTCTGCTGACACGCCCATGGGGCAGGACTTATGTTACTGGGTATTTAGAGTCACGGCATGTTGCCTGCCCCCATTTTCCATCACCTGTGAGGAAGGGAGCGTGGACTCCTGAAACACGTAAGGACTAAGAAATATGGCATGTATAATCCTGTGCTAACGGACGTTATTTGTCAGGCTACCTAACAGAATAAAAGAAGTACTCACCGTATGTGGCTCTCTAAGTGGGCTCTTTGTTTTTGGTATTAATTGCGACCTACCCATGGGCGTGGACGAGCCCTCCCGCGGAAGTGCAGGTCCAGCACAGTTATTGGGACAGTGCAAAAAGGAACGCTGAGTCTTCTGTTCAAAACATTACTAGTCTGATTATGGCTTTTGTTGTTACAGGAACTCACTGTGGTAAGGAACTTGTAATGGGCAGCAGGGCGGCCATATTTACACAAGATTTGCACATGAATAAGAACTCTCAATACCAGGATGCATTTTGCTGATACGCCCATGGGGCGGGACTTATGTTACTGGGTATTTAGAGTCACTGCATGTTGCCTGCCCCCATTTGCCATCACCTGTGAGCAAGGGAGCGTGGACTCCCGAAACGCCTAAGGACTAAGAAATATGGCATGTAGAATCCTGTGCTAACGGACGTTGTTTGTCAGGCTATCTACCAGAATAAAAGAAGTACTCACCGTATGTGGCTCTCCAAGTTGGGCATACATACCTTCCATGCACTTATGTATCTATGGATTTATTAGTTTACTCTTAATTCTGCATCTTCAATGCACTATCCTATATATCAACCATACCTCTCTCAATATGTCCTCTACCTCAGCTCTCTGACTCATCCAAAACCTTAATCTACCACTGTCTCCAATCTACTACCCTATTTCTCACCCTATACCTTTCTCAAAATATCCTCTACCTCCACTCTCTGACTACTATGATCCCCAAAATAACCCTTTCTAGACTCTTCCCTACTCTACCCTTACTATGATCCCAAAAATATTCCTTTCTAGACTCTTCCCTTCTGTATCCCTCACTTGCATCCACTCAAACATCTTTTACTATTCAGATCTCCCAAACAAGCCTTTCTAAACCCTTCAGTCTGACTCTTCCTCCCTACCCATCCCAAACCTGTTCCTGCTGCTATGATCTCTAAATAAACAAAATTGTACATCCTTCCCCCTTCTATCCCTCCGCTGCCCTTTTCAATCTAAATAACAGACTCACATGTCCACCACTCAAATTAATTTCATATTTCTCTATACAAATTCACCACTAATCCTGTTTTGGGTTCCGGAGTGTTCGCCGAAAAGCACTTTATTTATTATTTATTCATTTATTCAGTGTTTTGTATAGGGTGAACTTAACCCCGTACGGTATCAGAGCGCTTCACAGTTTAGGAAATGGTAACTTTTCCGGTACAGAGTTCTGTATAGCATTTAAAATATTCTAGTCCAGTTCAAAGTTGTCGCAGCTACATCTTTTGATAACTGCTTTAGTCTGTTCGCAGGCTGTAAGACCAGAGGGACCATGTCCTCAAGGGAAGCAAGACCCTGTAAGGACAAATGACATTAGCTCATGGTAAAAAGTGTTTGTGTCCTTGAGCAAGAATATTTGGGAGAGCCATGTGTGGATGCTCTGTAATGTTTACGGTAGGAATTTACTCATTAAGAAGATCTTGGTTTCTTTCTTGAATCTTGCGTGGTTGGGTAGCCTTCAGATGTCTGGAGGTAGCGAGTTCCATATTCTCAGTGTGGCACTTGAGAACGCTCTGTTGTAAGGTTTTTTTTGCGGAAAATCGATGATTTCAGCACTAGGTCTCTGGCGCTACTTGATTGTCTGTTTCCCCGAGAAATCACCAATTTCTGCGCTAGGTATCTCGGGGACTTGAAGTGTAGAGCGTTGCGTGTTATGCACACCAGTTTGAGCTGAATTCTGGCTTCATAAGGTAGCCAGTTCAGTGCTTTCAGGTGAGGAGAGATGTGGTCGAATTTTTTTGACCCTGTTATGAGCCTTGTTGCTGCGTTGAGGCAGACTTTTAGAGGTGCTGTTGCAATTTTGGGGAGCCCAGAAAGTGTTGTGCATCCGTATTCAATCCTCGAGATTACTAATGCTTGAACTGCCATTTTGAGGTCTGTCGTTTCGATGAAAGGTTTCAATTTCTTAATGTAGCTCAGGTGAAATCTTGCACTTTTAGCCAGCGTGTTAATGTGTGACTGCATGTTCAGGCTTTGGTCTAGCGTTATTCCTAGAGATTTGGTTGAATCTATGATGATCGGGGTGCAATTGAGTGCGGTGATCAAATTGGTCCATTCTTTTATAGTGGGCGGGCTTTTGGTGGGGGAAATTAGGAGGAATTCTTTGATGTCTCGTCAGGGGTACCAAGCGCTATATAAATGCAATTACAATTACAATATCCCAGTGAGAAGTTAATTATTCACCTACGAAACTGTATAAAAGTATAGTACATTGTACAAAAGGTAAACTGAACAATTTAAATGCTTACAACAGATGTCTTTATGAATCATATAAATTCAGAGAAACACTTTAATGCATAAACACACACTCAAACATATTATAATGTCAATGCAGTTTAAAGAAATAACTAGAAAAAGAGCATTAATTCAAAGGTAAGCTCATTATTGGAAAAGAAAAGAAAGATGAGTCTAGATGAAAAACATCTGTCTGTCCCTTCAGAGCACAGCGTAACTGAGGTCTGGGTAAACACATAAGACCTATTTGATATAGACTACCATGTTGATCCAGTTGGCTTGGATTTGTTTTGGTCCCCTGGTAGCATTTACTTCCATGAGTGCCCTTTTCATCTTTGGACACTCCCACAGCAAGCTCTAGCTGATATGGTCTTATGTTATGGAATCATCTTAGAACATGGCATGTGACCTGTTAAAAATGTGAACTTTGCTCCAGAAAACCAATTGGATTAGTACACAAGTCACGGAGCATGTCTATGTATGTTGTAGCTCTACTAAGATTAGCCATGCCACTGTCATCTCTGAATGCATAGGAGAGGGCACATGAGTGTTGATTCTGGCCTGGTTGGTGCATATCCTAGAGATGGTGTGCAGTGGGGAAGAACTTTACCAGTGTACGTAAAGGGAAGGTAATAAACACAGATTTTTAGGATTGGAGCAGCAAGTAAATGAAGGGAGAAGGATGCAGGAACTGCTTATCCACAGCAATCCAATTACTCCTGCCTTAACTGTTGCACAGAAGATAAGTGGGCAAAAATTTGAGATAAAAGATGGACTCAATATCTATGCCCAGAGCAATCACAGTTTCTTTGTGATCTTTAACAACAAGAGTGGTTAGATATATGGAGAGGTGGCTTTCCACAAGAAAAGCAGATCACTGACAGAGTATTGGAACCAAAAATATTGTGCAAACAGAATATCATGTTGAAAATATCAAGGGCCAAAATATCGAGAAGGTTAGTGCAAATAAATAAAATTACTATTCTTAACTCCACATCTACGTACCTTGAATTGTCAAGGTACATGTATGTGTTATGTATAGCAAAACTTTAACTATCTATAGAAACTTACCTTCATGATATTTTTGTCCTCAATATTCTTGACACAATATTTTGTCCCAAGAAAAGAATTAGAAAAAATGAGTATGATTTAAATATGTATGTAAATGTGATGTAATGCTTATTAAGCCGTATTTTTAAAATATAGTGCATTTACAAAGGTTTTGATACAAATTTCAAGTGTCTGTTCTTCACGGAGTAATTGCTGCTTGTAGAGGTAAAAGCATTCTTTTCAAGATGGCTTCTGTGTTCACCAAATAGTCACAAACAACTGCTCCTGAAGCAAAATAATACACCAAGCAGAAAACAGCATCAGGTGAGATAGCAACATTCCTCTGCGCTAAACAAACATTTTATCGACAAAGTGTCAACCAGTGACTTAAGGCCTTTATGTATATTGTAAGCACTAGACCTTGCAGACAGCTGCACTGCAAACCCAAACAGCATTGGCATTTGCTGTGTTGTATATCAGTGTGGCTGCTATCCAGCATGGCTAAAAGGTAGTGGTGTGGCGTAGAGTGCCATAGAGTGGAGTAGCATAGAAGAGAGTGGCATAGAGGAGAGGAGAGTGGCATAGATTGGAGTGGAGTGACATAGAGTGGAGTGGAGTTTCATAGAGTAGACTGGCATAGAGTGGTGTAGAGAAGAGTGGCATAGAGTAGAGTGCATAAGGTGGAGTGGCATAGAGTAGAGTGGAGTAGCATGGCGATGAATATAGTGGCATAGAGTGGAGTGGTGTAGGGTGGCATAGAGTAGAGTGGAGTGGTGTAGAGTGGAGTGTCATTGAGTTGCACAGAATGGCTTGGCATGGAGTGGAGTTACATGGAGTGACAGAGTAGAGTGGCATGACTGGAATGGCATAGGAGAAAGTGGAGTGGCATAGAGAGCAGTTGATTAGAGTGGCATAATATAGAGTAGAGTAGCGTGGCATAGAGTGAATTGGCATTGAGTGGCGTGGAACGGAGTAGAGTGGAGTAGATGAGAGAGCCGTGGAGTGGCAGGGAGTGGATAAGAGTAAGAGTAGAGTGGCAAAGAGTGGCATGGACTGTCGTAGAGTGGTGTAAAGTGGAGTGGAATTACAATGGAGTGGCATAGGGTAGAGTGGAATGGCATAAAGTGAAGGGATGTAGAGTGGAGTGTGAAGTGTTGTGGAGTGGAGTAGAGCGGAGTGCCGTAGAGTAGAGTTAAGTAGTGTAGAGTAGTGTAGAATGGCATGCAGTGAAGTACAGTAGAGTGGCATAGAGTGGAGTGGTGTAGAGTGGCATGGAGTAGAGTGGAGTGGCGTGCCATGGAGTGAAGTGACGTAGACCTATGTAACTATCTGATGCCTTTGAGCCGATCCAAAGGCTTATTAGTATGTGCAAAACAATTCTGCAAGAACTGGTTTGTTTACAAATAAATGAGTTTTAGACCGGGAGGGGCTGGTGGGCAAGAAAGCAACATATATCGAATAGGTTGGGGATAAAGAAGATGTAGCCAGGTTGCAGCAGTAAAAGAAATATTACCTAAATCACAGCACATATAGCAGATGGACACTAATTAAGTAGAATCAATCTGTGCTTGGTCCTTGCTCCACAGAAAGAAAGGGAAAGGATATCTGCCACACACTGGACAATTATGAGGCAGCATAGACGACTGACAATAAAGCCAATGATTGGCAAGCAATGGGCAGGCTCCATCTCCTTTATTGTAAACAATACCCCTCATAAGCACATTGCATGAGCTGTGCAGGCGAGACCTAAAAAGGACAATGTTCTGAGCCTACTGACATGGTACTGTTTGTTAATCCAGCAGATGTTTATGCCGCTACAATCAGCATTTCAAGAAGAACAAAACACGTGGGCGAAGGGAATAGGAAACCACAGCAAACCATATTACAATAATTAATTCCTGTCCGTACCAGTGTCTCAGAGTGCTAATAAAGGAAGATCAAACAGTTTTTTGGAACTGTTCAGGGGAATGGAGAAATAAACTACTTTATAAAGTAAAAACTGTATGGTAGTGTCTGGCGCCCATCTGGGGGAAAATGTGTTTGTTGTCAGTTGTTTTTATTGGATCAAAGAAAAATGGAGTAATCTGTAAAAGTCAATTTCATTCACTGAAAAAGATCAAAACAAAAGTATAATGTTACTGTGGATGAAAGATAAAGACAGCACTATGCAGGACCTGCATTGCACAGTGCTAACATAAGGGAACACAATCTGGGGAAAATTAGAGTAAATAATGTAGAAATGTAGCATGGATGAAAGAAATGGTGCATAGAAACAGTGAAAAGGTGGAGCAGAAAGGGAGGGGGATAAAGAATATTAGAGAGATGAATGGGGAGGTTAGTGTATTATAGGACCTGTTCGATGAAACAATAATGTAATTCTCTTTGAACTAAGGTGAACAATATCTCAGCTTTCATCAGAAGCATTCCTAATTGTCATCAGAAAAATTCCTAATTGTCTTCAAATGAACATCTGAAGTGTTCTTGAGTCTCACTAAAGCAGGAATACACTGGAACATACACAAAAGTTACTTTTTAACTTGCTTTTAGCAGTAGCGGCTGCTACCGGACGTGGGTGGTGAGGCGGGGGTGGGGACTAAAAAAAAGAAAAAAGCACTTATCTTTAAAGGCCGGGCCCCGCCTCTCCTCCATTCTCCTCATCTTCCTTCTTCCTTCAGTCCCCGCTGGAAGCAGGAAGCACCCGGGCACACAGGCTCCCCTGAGCTAATCACAGTGCTGCAATGCAGCGTTGTGACTGGTCTGAGCGCCATAGTTTGGCACTCAGACTGGGGCAAGGAGCCTGTGCATGTTCCTCACCAGGCTGTGTAATACAGCTTGGTGGGGAACATGAAAAGTGCGCATGAACTGTTTGGCCGGCCCCAGAGGGCCAGCCAAAGAGTTCATACGCACTGAGGGAGTGCAAACCACTCCTCCCCCGCTCTGGCCAGCCCCACCCGCCACTGACTGCAATAGGAAAAATAAAATGATAATAACGATCCATTATTATCATTCTATTTTTCCTTTTAAGCAGTGGGGAGACTCTCCTCGAACTTAGCGCAGGAGCCACCACTGGCTTTTAGATTGCAGATGGCCTAAGCAGTAACAAGCATCAATGGTAGCAGCCATGAATGAGCATTAATGGTCAGATGCCATAATGAACATCAGTGGTGCTGAGCAATAATGATACTCAATGGTGAGAGCATTAATAAGCTTAAATGGTCCCCACATTAATGAACCTCAATGGACCCCATCAGTAATGAGGATCAGTGACCTCACAGAACAATGAACATCTGCATTGCAAAGCAGTATTGACAATCAGTTGCCCCACCATTCAACTCATACAACTGGTCAAAACGTCCACTCATTTTGCTTAGCACATTTTTGACCCGGTAATCGCTAATCTCACTTCCCGGAAAGTAGATCTCCCCTTTCTGCCTGCGTGAACTGACCATCATTTTTTTGGGGGGTGGTATATATAGCGCAAACTTGACCCAAAGGTATCAGAGTGCTTTGCATGAGCACCAGTTGCGTTACAGAAGGGCACATTCATTTTTGTTAGGCACGGGGAGAACAAGTGATTTTCCCAGAATCACAGGATGTTGAGCGCCCCTGCATAGACTTGAACCTGGATCCCCAGCTTCAAGGTCAACCCTACGCTAATGTTAGCAGAGCTTGCCGTCCCTCCTAATTCCGTTCTACCGATCACCACTAGGCAATGGTCTAAACTTATTAGTACAAATTTTACGATCATCTAAGTTTATCCAAACTGGACCTCACCACAAATGAGGAAGAATCGGAGACTGTGATACAGGCTTGGATCTCATCCACTTCAGATGAGCTGATCCCTTTGACCCCTCTACCCAAGATGATTACTAAGTCTCCAGGCCTTGGTTTAACACCCATCTTTTGGCCTTTGAAAAAGATTGCAAAGTCATAGAATGGGCTTGGTGAAATAAAATATGATCCTATTTTCAAAAGGAAATAAAACAAGTCAATTAAACTCTACCTGGAAGCTATCAGGAAAGCCCGATCTACATTCTTTGCTACTAATACTGAGGGAGCTCCTAACTCTGACAAATACATTTTCTCAATCGTTAAGTCTATGCTAGACACCACTTGTAAGTCCCATGTGGTTGCACCTTCCACTGACAGATGCAATACATGTGTGCTGTTTATGCACCTTTACTGTAGAGGATCAGAATATAAAAATGCTTCTGACCTCTGACCCTTCATGCCTCACTGGACCTTGTTTGTCGACTTTCTGTCCTATTCAGCTAGAGGACTTTCAGATTCTTGCCAATAGGGTGCAATCAAGCTCTCCAGTTGGTCCTGTGCCACTATATACCATCAGTAAGGGTTTGTCTATCATCCTCCCAACTTTTGTTGATCCACTCAATGTTCTCTGCACAGGTCCCTCACTTGTGGAAATAAGCAGTGGTTATTACAATACTGGAAAAACCCTCCATGGATGTTACCAAACCAAAAGAATACTGCCCTATATTCTTTATTCCCTTTCCAGCTAAGGTACTGGAAAAATATATTAGCTATCAACTCTTTACTTCTCTTGAATATTACAACCAGCTCCACTGTTCACAGTCTGGTTTTCACCCAAACCATAGCACGGAGTCTGCGCTGCTGACCATATCAGAAAAACTAAGTTGGACCCTGGGTCAAGGCCGTTCTGCCATTTTTGAGATTTATTACAATTACAATTGTATGCTAATGCACACAGTTTAATAGTAACTATTATAAAAATGAACAAGACAGTAGCAATGATAATTTCCAGGAGTAAGAATAATATAAAATATTATAACATTTTGATTGTATCGTAAAGATTATTTACATTAGTATCCCTAACCCATCTTTTCTCTCGGCTAACTAAACTTGAGACCCCAGTCTTTTTGTTTAAGGAGAGTGCATGTGTTTCCAGTTCCTTGCATACTTCTCCACCGCACTTGTGTTGCTCTCTCCCAACCTTGCCCTTGTGTTCTTTTCCCCCTGATGTTGCTTTCTTGGCCTTTACGCTTCTCCCCATCTCCATGTTGCTCTCTCTCTCTCTCTCTCTCTCTCTCATTTGTTTTTCTCCCCCTCTCCACATTTTCTTTACCCGTTTGCTTTCCTCTCCACATGTCCCATGCTGCTTCCCCCACCAGTACCCCCATGTTGCTTTCCTTAGCCCTCCAATTGCTTTCCCCCACACGCCCTCCAGGATTATGTGCCCCCTCTCTTCCGTGTTGCTTCTGCCCCCACCGTCGGATCAGTAAACTAAAAATAAAAAAGGGATTATGTTAATTTGTAGGAGTGTGGATGCTTGGTACATGCGCCTATAAAATAACATAGGCGGCAACATCATAGTCTTTTTGTATCTCTTTTAGACATGTTGTACAACATGGCTAAAAACCATTGGCAAAACCAGTACTACACAAAGGCAACACCTATTGTCTTTGCCAGTGCTTGATTGAAATTTAGAATCTTATATTAGTGAGATGATTGAGTGATATATGAGACTTATGAGGGTCAGTCTTCAAAATCTGTTTTTTTACCAGCATGTCTATGTAAATGGCAATATTTTATAGGCATATGAATTGTCTTCATTAAATATTTTGGACACAATATTTTTATCAGACAAAATTCCGTTCGATAGTCTGGTACCACACCTTAACATGACTACCACCATACCCCTTTTGTTTTGGGGTTCGTAAAAATCTTTCACTCACATAATTCCTCTCTTCACTCACCTATTTTCAGTCCACAAAGAAAAGCTCTTGTGGTTTCATAAGAATGTTGGATTGCTGAAAATGTGGTGTCCTTAGTGTTTTGTTGCTGTGGATGAAATGTTTTAATTCAAATGGTTGGAGGTGGAGTAGAAGAGCAGGAGAGATTAGAGGTGGAGACTTAATGGATGGGGTCTTATGGAGAAACATATCAATAAACAATTGTTTGTACACAACTTTATTTGGTGGTGCCACCATTGTTACAACTCTCATCACAAAATCAAAGTAGAACAGTAAGTGGGATTGAGCTACATGTTTGCTTAATCTACTCAAGTAAAAGCCAGAAATACCATTCAGATACATTTGGTGAGAGTTCTCAATGGATAATGATATCTTGTTAAATGTAATATATGTGCAAATGGGTTACATGCAGGCTTGAAATTTCATATTTTGTGGTTCTCAAACCTTATAGTCCCGGCATTGTCCTGGAAAATCCTATGGTGGGAAATGATTTGAAGATTTCTAAGTTATGTGTGTGGCAGAGAAGCTGGGAGGGGAACTGAGAAATCCCTACAGTCCAGTATCACACAGGGTCATGTGTGTCATTGCCTCTACCAAGTTCTGGTGGTCGAAGCAACTTCTCTCTTCTCTTGCCCCCCACATGCTGTTTCCTTTTGAGGAGCCACAAGGTGACATCTTCAAAGGATGAAGCAGCTGAGAGAAACATTTACCTGTGTTGAGGGAACTTTGGTAGGGAAGCTGCTTTGTCACTTCTATGTACCATCCCAAGGTGTGGAAAGGGCCGAGGCTCCCCCTCCTTCTTCAAAGTATCTCACGCTATATGTTTATAAGCCTATCAAGCCACAATCTTGTAGTGGGGGAAACTTGCATGTCAAAAGCTTAACACTTCCATCCATTTTAATCAGCCAATCACGTGTCAATGTTTTTTTTTATTTGCATTGATCAGTGGGTGATGATGTTATACAAAATTCAACATGTACCAGTCCAATTACATGCAACCCAGCCGTGTGAGATAACAGTTTTGCCTAGTTTATGTATGAACAATTGTTTTGTGTCTGAAATTAAGATATGTTGCCAACCCTATTCTGTGTCATGCTACAAAGCAAGGCCAAGTAGAACAGGATATCTGCTGGGCAGTGAACCATCTGTGTGCAGGATGTAGGTTTTCATGCTGGCACCTCAAGATTAGGGTAAGAATCTATGCTGCATTTTCAGTTATGCATGAGTGCATTTTAATTTCTGCTCTTCCTACACCATGGTTCCTCCCAAATCAACAACAAGCTAAATATGGCAATAAAGAAAAACAGCATGGATAAACTGTATTACTAATACAATAGGTAAGAACATAACAAATAGGAATCCTGGAATTCTATTTACTCAATAGGAAAATGAATGGAAAAGATTAATAGAGGAACAGCCCAGAGAAAATGGGAAACACCCTTATCATGAACAGATGGGAAGCAGATAAACCCTGTGTGCTGATCGTCCTTGCTGGAAGCGGAACGGCTGACTTTAAGACATGTTAATTTACATTAGCTATCTCTATGTTCCTTCCTGGCACTAAAGTCACAGTCTCACAAATTGGAGTGACAGGGGTAGGCTGATAATAGAAGACATGTCTAGCAAGCAAATACTTATTGTGAAACCATCCCAATAAGTCAAAGGCCTATTCTTTCAAATGTCAGTCAGGTGTAGTCAGGTATACTCTATGCAGAGAACCAGCCTCAGAAGAGCAGGACAGGTTGAATATTCTGCCAAAGTACAAAACCTTCAGCTAAGTTATTCAACGGGCACTACTGAGCTCATCATGACTCTTGCTTAGGTCTAAGAATCCGCTCAACCTAGACGATGAGGCTTAATGGCTAGAGTGGGCGACTGTGAAGCTGGGGCTCCTGGTGCCAGCATGGCGGGAGGCTCAAACATCCTGTGATTCTAGGCAAATCACTTAACCTCCCCATGCCTAAAAATGAACGTGTCCACCTGTAATGCAACTGGTGCTCATGTAAAGCGCTCTGATACCTTTGGGACGAGTTTGCGCTATATAAAACTGCAAAAAAATGGATCTTCTCATCCCCACTTAGCTAGTTAGCAGAAGCCACTCACTAAGAGTGTGGTGTTTTGGAGTACCTGGAAGAAAGCAGGATGGAGAGTGCGTTCTCATGGCTTGCAGTAGCCTTGGAACTGTCACAGACCCCCCCAGCATCCTACACGCATATTTGATATTGCAACAGGGTTGATACTCTGGCTCGTTGTCCACATAGTGTGAATCGCCTACAATGAAATCAAACTCAAGATTTCCTTCAACAAAACTGAACACTGCCTGAGAGCCTGGACAAGTGGACTACTTTCAGAAAGAGGCGGAGCCTCCATCACCTAACTGGGTTGGCCGGTAAGCTGAACAGGATGCTGGCAATGCCTCAAAATGTGGGTTTTTATTGATGGTTCTTAAATTCTTCCTCTTGTGTTAGCACCTCACAAAGAAGTTCATGCTGAGGAAACAAGTCTGTTTCTGAAGAATCTACCAAGTACTTTGTGAAAATTTAAATATTGAAGATTTTCAATCATGTTGTGTACACTTATAAACTTGAGTTTATTAAAAGGCTGGATGGTTCAGCATATGAAGATGTTTATAGAGAACCTAATAATACACTGATTTAATTCACATGTTTTACAGTGTGTGGAGGTTGATGGCCTCTTGCATAGTTTGAATGAACATTAATCTGCAACAGTGCGTACAGGCACGCTAATGCTTCCAGCTTTTCCAAGCAAAACAATATGGACCTTCCCAGAAATGCAGCATAAATTTAGACTGTTAGGATTTTCTGAGGGTGGTGGATTTCTAATGGAATTTTGAGTGAATTGTTAGAAGTGTGGTATGAAGGCTAGCCATGTTGTTTTATTGTAGCTACTTCGGTGATATGCATGCTACCCTATTAGTGCCAATCTTTAGAACTTCACCTTGTTTTACCATTTTCATCAAAATGAGCATTTTCCACGTTTATGCAGAGAAAATCTATTAAGGACAAGGAGACTGGTACTACCTGTATACATCTCTTTAATTCTGCTGTCTCAGCAACAACAAATAAATATGATATTTGTATATCATTTTGTATTTATTGTTTCTTCAAAGGTTTTGTAGGGTTCCGCAGACTGCCTTTTTCTTACTTCATAGGGCTATAAGTGTAAAAGAACCATACATAGAAAGAAATGTTCCCCATTGGGCCATAAGTCACTAAAAGCATGTTCACGAAAATCCCCAATGCAGGGGATTTCTTCTTGCGTCAGCTGTCTTCATCAATAGATCATTTGATATTTAAACACATCCAAATACCTTCACTAATGGTAAATGTACCTTCAGGCACACAAACTGGATCAACATCTCGTTTATTCATTGTAAATTCAGTTCCCATCAACCCAGTGAGACCCAGGTGTGATTGTGAGAGATATTTAAATCATGGAAAACAAACTTTTGAAATACTTACATTTGAGGATCACTAGTGATAGGATATGAATTCCTATTATTGAAATCTCCCATGACACAAGTTGACCTCTTAGAGTAAAGTTAATTTATTATTTGGGGGTAATTTAGAGTTCAATCCAATAATGTCTCACATGTGGGGTAACAAGCTAACAAGGTCATCACAAGGACTGCATCCTCAAAACATTATCTGATCTGTGATGAGTACTGACAATGGCAACTGTTCTTATCTGCGGACTCATCACAGACCAGAGATCATATTTTTTGCATGGCAACACCATCCTTTCACAAACATACACACACATCAAAAGAAGTCAAAATCACCACCACTCAAGGAGCCCATGAACTCCACAAACAATGTGAGCTATGCCAACACAACAACAGCACTTTTAAGCAACACAATACCACTTAAAAACACAAACCAATAACCACAGTTTGTGTCGACCATACATATGTTGCAAAATCTATAATAAAATCGAGCAGCCCCAACCAGAAAAAAGAAAGTGGTGGATCAACCATCCTAAGTGATTTAATAGCATAGGCTGCAGTTCACTATTCTCAGTGCACCTGGAAAAAAAACAGGGCAAGGATTGGTATAACTTTCATCAACACAGCTATACAGTGCTTTTCCTACCTGGAAAAACAGAAGCCAATCCAGGGCTTGAACTGTTCGACCTACTAAAAGCTAGCTGGGACATTCACGTCATGCAACTTTAGCACGCTGCAAGTTAAGAAAATCTGGTCAACATCCTTTAGGTCCTGCATCAAAAAAGGCAAAGTATTTTCGCACTCTGTAGTCACCAAAAAACAAGCCATGGCTCAACACATCTTGCAACCTAGTAGAAACTCTGGCACACACACAGCAAGCATAAAGACACATCAATGTTAGAGATACATTCAGAAGTACGGATTTTCAATACCTATGCAACAACTTTTCATCACCACCCAATTCAATTTGAACCAGAATAAGAAAGCATAAATATCAAGGAAAACTTCCATTAAACAAAGGTACCTCATCTCATTACATACCTTTGCGTACATGCAAAAAATAACCAATACCAATCATATTTTATTATTTATTTTGTATTTTATTTAATGCGATTTTATATAGCGCGAACATTACCCGAAGGTGTCACATCGCTTTACAAAAGAACCAGTTGGGTTACATAAGGACTTTGGATTACATGAGTTACATAAGAGATATAAACAGGAAAAAAAATTGCAAATGTACAAGTGGAGCGAAAGGAGGAAACAATTGCAAATGTACAAGTTGTAGAGTCACTCAAGGAAGAGATACAAACAGATAAACTCTAAAATCACATAGGAATGGTAGTAAGTACAAAGGTCTACTACATATACTTGTGGTTGGAGTTATATATACAAGAGGAGTGAAAGGAGGGAAAAATCGCAAATGCACAAGCTGTAAAGTCACTCAAGGAAGAGATACAAACAGATAAACTCTAAAATCACATAGGAATGGTAGTAAGTACAAAGGTCTACTACATATTCTAGTGGTTAAAGATAAATATATATACAAATTGCAAATTCACGCAGGATTACATTTTAACAGCGATTAGGCTTGGACAATTAAATATTACATATTTACAGAGCAGGAAATTCTTGCCATTGTTCAGCCAGGTGTTCAAGGTGGTGTTGCACTCAAGGGTGGTGGTCTTGGGTGACCGAAAGTCTTTAGTCGAGAAACGCCTACGATTCGATTAAAAGATGATGGTGATCTCACGACTTTCCTAATCATGTAGAGAGGGCACCATGGCAGAGGCAGCTTGCCGAAAACGGACTCAAAAGAGTGACACCCCTGAAATGCAGGCATGCCATATCCATTCAAAAGGGCACCAGAATAATGAAACAACAACTGTAAAGAAGAAATACAGGAAAAACAAGCATACTGTTCCCAGACAAGCTCTTACATTTAACACTACTGCAAATAGATCACAGTGGCACAGTGATCATGATATGGGAATCCAAAAAACACAGGGATCTCATATCCCCACACAGAGCACAAAACACGCAAATAGACCCAATTCTGCGATAGAGCACTGGCCAGATAAAGGACTACGTTCAGGAGTTGTAACTTCTGTCCTTGATGCAAGGTCTGCATGGCATTATTTTGTGGACCTCTGTTTCACTAGGCTTCAGATCTGGTGAAGCTTTCAGCTGAGCTGCGAGGATTTACAATGAAGCCTTCAGCTAGGAGCTGCATGGCACTGCCGCGCTCTGCATTTCTCTGCGTAGGATCCAATGAAGCTTTCGGATATGCTCAGCTTTGCAGGCCCTGCAGTGCTTCACATTGAGTCTGGTGGAACCTTTAGTTAGGCAGAGAGAAGTGCACTCTCGCTCAAACCAAGCAACCAGGACCTTGAGAACAGCACTGGTGGGGTCAGTACTAAATTCTACAGAGGCCAGCAGAGGGTGCCAGGTCAGATCCAGTTGGGTCTGGTCAGCTGGAATGCAGGACAGGCCTTTGAAAGCTTGTTGTGTCACTGTAGCTCAGACAGGAAGTCAAGCAACTGACCCTTGGAGTCACTTCTGGGGTTCTGGGTTCTGAGTAAGCAAGTCTATGATTCCTTCTTCAGACAGCAGAGCAGTCTTTCTTCTGAATTTTCTCACGTCCAGGAGCGTTCTGATGAGAGGTTCTGGAGTCACCATTTTTATGCCCAGTGCCAGCTTGTAGGTAGTGGACACCTCTTTTGTCTAACCATAAACTGGCACTGGTAGTTCTACTCTTTCCCATGGTTCTGGCTCCCCCCTGGCTAATGAAACAAAGTGCAGATAGGCCCAGGTGTGAGCTGCATTTGCCAGTGATAGGGGCAGGTATCTCCAAAGGTCAGGAAGGGGTTGGGTACAGCCCTTAGGCTACCCTTTGAAGCTCAGGAAGGTGCTGGGTACAGCCCCTAGGCCATCCTGCTCAGGAGAGGGACACTATTCCCCACATCCAAGGACCTTTTGTCCCCTGAATGGAAGGAATACACATCAGACTACAGAAGAGCCGTTAGCAGTCATGTGACACTGGACATTGGTAGAAAGTCATATTTGGTTTAGGCAGAAAAATGGCAACTTTCTAAAAGAGGCATTTTCAAACAAGTAGTTTAAAATCTGACCTTACCATTAAATGTGGTTTTAAATTACAATTCAAATGAGTGGAACAAGCAGTTCTATAGCTGTTCTCAAACTGAGATTAACACTTATTAACTATAGAAATGTAACCCAGTGTTAGTCTATGAAAGAGCAAGACTTGCTGCAGTAAAAACAAATTTGGGATTTTTTTACTGCCAGGACATGTAAAACTTAAGTACACGTGCTCTACCATTAAAATACAACACACCGTGTCCTGTGAGCCTGCACAGCCTACCCTAGAGGTGAATTACAAGTATTAACAAGCATTTTCAATGCAATAGGTCTCGCATTATTAAAGTTTGAGCTGTTGGCATTGCTAATAATAATGCAACACCAATAGCAGCTCAAAGATTCAGTAATGTGAGACCTATTGCATTGCAATTGTTTTTTAATCAACTTAGACTGATAGGTCACCTGCATAAATCACAAAGAGGATCAGTACAATGACACAATCTCGACTCACTCCCCTGTTGCCTTGCTAGGCTTTTGGCTATAGTGCCCGCTCAAGTATCTAGGCCAAAAAGATTCTCCTACAATGCCTATTTCCATCGTATGCTACATTGTCCAGTGATTCTATTCCCTGCCTAAAGCCTGTCTAGGAAGAAGGAAAGATGCATAGGGTGTGACCCCATTCAAGGAGATGCTGGGTAAATCTCTCAGTAAAGATAGCAACTGAGCATGCGGACTAGCATCGCTGTTAATATATGGTTCTCATGTAAAAACACAAGGAATTGGTCTGGTCCTAAGAATTTCAGGGAAAAACTATTTAACATCAAATAGTCAGCGTCCCTGCATCTCTGAAACCCTTGTGTTTCAGATTCTTTCAGATAACGGACAGCAAGAGAGAAAAGAAAATTTCACCAAAAAGGATTGGTAGGAAAGGGGTCTTAAATTTAAAGGACAGTGAGGCGATTCCAGACAGAGATCCTGCTGCACTTTCTGTGATAACTCTGAAACTGCGTCACGCTTGGAAAAATCTCATTGATCCTTTAATGGAAATAAAAGTCCCACATCTCCCACGAATGTGAGAAAATCACAGCCAGTATATAAATGGAACAAAAACTAGAAACATAACGATCTAAAGCATCCTGATCAACTATTAAGCAACAGAGTGAGAGCCTCCTATGTTCTCAGGTTTCCATCTTGGGATCTACAAAAAATAGAGGGCCAAGAGCACCTTCAAAAGTGCTGGTGCACCTCAGTTTAGGTATTATAAACTCACCAACTACACATACTTCTATCTCCGTCTGACTCTAAGTGGTGGTGGGGGGACCGGGGGGACCAGGAGAGTGCCCTGATGTCCTGTATATTCCAGGTGGCACTACATACTATGTGTACAAGAGGCGTAAAAGACCCCGGTATTCGCAGCCAGTGACTGAATTCACACCATTCAAGCACTCCAAAGCCCCTATCCCCATTTTCAAATGCGCTCGACACTCACTTTGCTGTCCAGCAGATTCCATCCCAGTTCCTTGTTCACCAATTCTGATGCAACATCAACAAAACGTGTCCGGAAGTAGACCTTGCAGTTTCCAGGTCACGGACGGTATCCAAGCAACCATGGGCGCACATTAAAACAGAGTTAGGTTCGCTCCTTGTCAGTGCTCTGTTCTCGAGCCCACTGCTCCGAGAGTGGTAATATGGCAGTTTTCAGAACAGCTTCTCGGTGTGGACACTCAGAAGAGCGAGAAGGCGCTCTGCAATATAACGCTACATGCCAATATTTTGTAAAAACGAAAACACATAAGCCGCGCGCAAGAAAATACAAGCGGCACTGAAGAGAAAAAAACACGCCCGCAAGTGGTGCACGCGCACGCGCCACTGCGAGGCATATGTTTTCAATTATCGCGTCCGTGTCTGGGCACGATAATTGAAAACATATGGGCCTTGGTGCACGTAACAGACACCAATAGGACATCGGCGGAGCAATGCGCCCGCCTTTGGCCTGTTGTGTGCTCTGTTGAAACAAAACACGCACTCAAAGCCCAATTACAGACCCCAAAACAGAAAACACATGCACGAGCGTGTGGGATTCCAGGGTCCATTTCTGAACCCCGGACAAAAGGTCTCTCGCCTGCGCGAGCACTGCTACGCAGTGCAACGCAGGTCGCGAGACCTAAAAAAGAAGATTTAGGCCTGGCAAAAGGTTTTTTTTTCCAGGTAGAAATGAAATTGTAAAACTGCAATACAGGCTGCAGTGGCAGACCTGAGACATGTTTTACAAGACTACTTTCGTGGGTGACACAATGAGTGCTGCAGCACACTAGTAGCATTTAAATTACAGGACCTGGATACATGTAGTACCATATGCTAGAGACCTATAAGTAAATTAAAAATTATCAAATAATTTTTATGCCAGTTTTGCCACATGTAAAAGGG
The DNA here is from genome assembly GCF_964204655.1 of Triturus cristatus. Lineage (NCBI taxonomy): Eukaryota > Metazoa > Chordata > Amphibia > Caudata > Salamandridae > Triturus > Triturus cristatus. The sequence goes on from NC_140582.1 coordinate 311,400,754, forward strand.
ACAGCACAGCCACTTTACAACTGATTAGCAGTAGTGAAGTGTGCAGAGTCCTAAAGCCAACAAAAATAGGTTCCGCAAAGGAAGGCAACAATCTAGGATGACCCTGCAGAAAGGGTCAGATCCACAAGTCCTGTACTATTTAAACAGACATTCAGGCTAGACTCAGGTTCAAACTGGTCCAAACGTTCTGTTTTATCAATGCTGAGTAGAATAATTTTAGTTCTGCAGCATTTCTGAAAGCTTATGGTTTTTACAAGAATGGCTGAAATACCCATACATTCTTCAACACATGCCCATCAGATTGGCAATGTAGATAAAATAATACACTGACGTAACTGCCATCTGACAAGGCACACACATTGTGTGAGTGATTGTTGGAGGCAACAGCATGAATAAAGAAATCTAGCATAGTCACTTTGTACAATGCTGTTTTAGGGCTGGCCTATCAGACAGTGAAAGCTGTCTGTATGTAGGTGAAAACACTGGTTGTCAGCTTACAATGAGCTTATATCCCCACCCATTAGTTACCAGTAGTTGGATTAATTGTCACTCTCATTGGCTTGCTTCATATTTGTTACCTTCTGTGGCCTTTATTTCCTTTTCTTGTGTTTGTCTCTCCTCTGGAGCATGGACTCATAACTTGTGTCCTTCCTTTGCTAATTTTTCAGGCACTATTTTATCTTTATGTTTGGGGAAACCAGGAGGGTGCATGTGCTTTCTAGAAGTCTCCCATGACTACTTCTCTTCCCCTTCACAGCACTCTTGTTGTTTTTCTCAATTGTGTGCTTCTCCCCTGCCCTTCCTCTTTGATGTACTTGCGTTTTTGGCCTTCTCCCTTCTGTGTTACGTTCTCAGCCTTGTGCTTATGCTCAGCTCTATGTTGCTCTCTCTCTCGTCCGTTACTTTTATCCCCTTCCCCCTGTTGCTCTCTCCCCATTTGCTATCCTCCCCGTGCCCTCCATGTTGTTTAACCCACCTGCACCCCCATGTTGCTCCACCCAGTTCTCCAGTTACTTCCCCACACACCCCTCCATGGATCTGTGCCATCCCACCCCTCTCTGTTGCTTCAATCTCCCATGTTGGATCGGTAAACAAAAAGAAAAAAAAGATTGCGTCATTTTGTAGGCATATGTATGCTTGGTGTGTGTACCTACAATATGACGTGGGTGACTGCATAGGCTTTTTATGTATCTTTTAGGCATGCGGTACAGCATGGCTAAAAACCAATGGCAAGGCCAATATGTCCCATGGCAAGGCATAGTGGCTTTGCCAATGTTTGTTTAAATGCAGAGTCTTAAATTAGTCAGAAGACTGGGTGATATACGGTAAATGTTGCAGTTCTGGCTGACCATCATTTTTGCTTCATCTATGCAGGTAAAACCTTGAAATTCCATTTAGATAAATAGAGCCATTTCTCAATATATAATATATTCAATTGGGTTACGTGCATGTTTGAAATTCCATACTTTGTGGTCTACAAACTTTATGACCCCACTACTGTCCAGCATTGTCTTAGACAATCCCATGGTGGGAACAGATCCAAAGGTTTCTAGTTGTGTGTGTGAAAATCAGCTGGGAGGAAAACTGAGCAAACTTCACGGTCCAGTATTACACAGAATCATGTCTGTCATTGCCTCTACCAAGCCCTGGTGGTCGAAGCAAATTCTCTTGCTCCCCACACGCTTTTTGTTCCCTTTTGAGGGTCCACATAGTGGCATCTTCAAGAAATGAAGGAGTTGAGAGAAAAATTAACCTGTGTTGAGGAACAAATTGGTAGGGGAGCTCCCTCGTCGTCTCTGAGTACCATCCCAAGGTCTGTTAAGGGCAGAGGCTCATCCTTCTTGTTATGCTATGTTATGTTAATAAAATGTAATGAGCGCACAAATACCCTAAGGTGTCTTGGTGCTGAAAACTACAAGTAAGCCCATAAAAGGAGTAATCTAATTCTGAAATAACCATGTTTTAAGACCCTTTCTAAAAGAGGCAAGTGAGCTCGCAGCTCTGATATCCATTGGAAGTGTATTCCATAATTTAGCCGTGCCATAAGAAATGCTTCGGACTCCCCAAGTGGAGGTGCGAATCCTCGGAAAGTCTAGCGCCAGTGGATCGTAGCTGTCTGGGAGGATGGTACCAGGAGAAAAGGTTTTTAAGAAACACTGGTCCTGTTTTATTCAGGGCTTTATATGCTAAGTATAGTGATTTGAACTTGATGCGATGTGCCACAGGAAGCCAGTGGAGTCTACGGATTTCCTTAGAGACTGACTCATACTTAGGGATATTAAATAAGAGTCTTGTGGCTGCATTTTGTACCATCTGTTTTTTTTAATATTGTTTCTGCATATTCAGGTAGAGTCCGTTGCAGTAGTCTAACTTTGACAGCAGAAGTGCAGTCACTACCGTCCTCCTGGAGTCGATGGGGATATAGGGCAGAATCTTCTTCAGTTTCTTAAACAGATGGTAGGTGGCAGACACAATAGCATTGGTCTGCTGAGATAAAGTTAGTTTGTTAGCAATTAGTACCCCGAGATTTTTTGCCTTTTCTACTGGATTTGGCAGTTCACCCATCTCAGCCACCAAAGGCCATCCCATCTGGGTTGTAGATTCCCAAAGATCACTACTTAGGTTTTCTCTGAGTTAAGTTTAAGACAGTGCTTGCCCATCCATCTGTTAATTTCTACCATACAGTTTTGAAACTGCAGTTCTGGAGAGGCTTCATCTTTGTATGCGGCACACACAATGTGTGTGTCATCGGCATACGATGTTAGACTGAAGCCAAAATGCTGGATCAAAGGGGCCAGTTCTGATACATAGATGTTAAACAGGGATGGGCTAAGTGATGAGCCCTGTGGAACTCCACACAGTAGAATATAAGGGGTTGATTTAAACTGATCCAAGGTCACTGATTGTCTTCTTTCCTTCAGAAAGGAAGATAGCAGAACCAGTTCCATAGCCTTAACCCCTAATGTTTCCAGACGCAATTGCAGTAAGTTATGGTCAACAGTATCGAAAGCTGCTGACAAATGAAGGAGGATGAGGACAGCAGCACCCCCTCTATCCATCACAGCCCTAATCTCCTTGGTGGCTGTGACCAAGGTAGTCTCCGTACTGTGTTCAGGCTGAAAGACGAATTGGGAGGGATCAAGTAAATCATTTTCTTGGATAACATGGGCTAACTGTTTATTCGTGATTTTCTCCACTATCTTGGCTGGAAGTGGCAGCCTGGCAATTGGGTGATAGTTGCTCGGGTTTGATGTATCCAGATTAGGTTTTTTTATCAATGGAAGGATTGACGCATCCTTCCATAGGGCAGGAAAAATACCATACGTGAACATGCTGTTAAATATTCCCGTGAGAATAGGACTCACCGGGGCGTGGCCTGCAGCCGAGAGCAATGGCTGCAACCTAACGAGGCTCCGGTCAGCACAATAACATCCCCTATTAATCCGGTCACTAATCCGTGACAATACTATCTCCTAAGAGGTTTTTTAGGCATCGGAACACTGAAGGCTCGTTCCGACTGAGTTGGGAGCGGAACCGGCGCTGCACCATTGATCTACGGGCGTGAGTCGAGGAGCGGCCTGCGGCCTTGCACGAAGCCGTGGTCTCGCGTGATCGAACGACCTGCAGCCCGTCCGGCCCAGCGAGATGGCCTTGCAGCGGTGAGAGGTGAGAGGCACTGGCATAACTGTGGGGACTGTGCCCGGGCGGCTGCTCGGCATGACATCCTTGGGTGCTGGGGGAGCCCCCGCGAGACACGCCATCATCGCGATGACTCCAGGCACCGGGAGAGGCCCGGCTGCGCTCCGTGGTCCCCGTCCGGCGGGCCCTCACAGCTCGGCGCGGGAGAGAGTCTGCAGAGCCCAGACACCTGTGGTGTCCTTTGAATCAACCAGGGCCTGGACACTGAACATCTGTGCCCTCGAGTGCTGTCCAAGGAAGGGGAATAGTGAGGCACGGTGCACCGGAGGCCCCCGAGGGACTTACGTTGCCACCCAGCTAGTGGCCCACGCTAACGGAAGGAGTGGGGCATAGAATAAAGCACTGAGACTCCCAGGTGGGGGGTCAGCGCCCTGGTGGCGTGATCCTGCACACTTTCTGGGGCACTTGAGGACCCTGCGCTGTCCGGCTACACTGGGTGACTCCTCTCTGAAGATCCAGAAAACCTGGCACCCCAGCGCCATTCCCAACTGCAGAGTTCCCGCACAACATAAAAAGACTCGCAGGCACGGGTGGGAGAGACTGGAATCTCCCCCATGCAACTCCAAACTGTCAGCTGCAACATACCAATATCACGCCGCTACACGCAGGGAGGCCTCGCGACCCACGTATTTCAAGGGGCCCTTTGCTTTGGGCCATGAGTAAAGCACTGGACGACACGCTGCTGGCCACAGATTCTAATTCTACTGTGCTGGAAACGGCTCTGTTTACACCGGAACCAGAGGCCTCACATAATCGAGCAGGAAACCCGACAGGCCACAAGGTGACACGCAGTCACGAGGCAGGCGGTAGTGAGTACTGCGCACTACCAGCAATCCCGCGGAGAGGGTCCAATGGGGGGCCGGGGTCCACGAGCGACCCAGCAAGCCAAATTAGACAATTATGTGCTTTCCAAAGACGCAACGGACGCGACCACCCAGCGGACACCCACGGAGGTCGGTGCCATGCCAGAGGGCCAGTAAGAAGTTACACTGCTAGACATAATGTCCACCCTGATGAACGTCCAAACAACAGTGGGGTCCATTTCTTCAGATGTATTGTTCCTCCGAGCAGACTTCCAGAAAATAGCCTCCAGAATGACCGAGGTGGAAACCAAGACGGCGTCTCTCATGAAGGACACAGCCAGCCTCCAGTGAGAGGTGCAGCAATTGGAAGCTCAGAACCGCCAGATGGCAGCCAAACTGGACGACCAGGAAGGCAGTTCGAGACACAACAACGTCCGTATTACAGGAGTCCCGGAGTCTAAGGGGATGCCATCCATGGACGCCAGAGGACGTCATCAAGAACCAGCTCCAACCAAGGGATCTCTCCAGCTTCTTTTCGGTGGAACGTGCGCATAGAATACCGGAGGGGTAAACCAAAGCCCGGAGCACCCCCCCGACCGATCCTGGCTAGGATCTTCAATTTCAGGGATCGCGACGCCATCCTTCAAACAGCAAGAGTGGCTCCACCGCTGCGAATAGAAAACTCTGTCATCTCCTTCTTCCCTGACTAAATGGCGGCAGTCACCAAGCAAGGAGTTTTCTTGAGGTCAAGAAGGAACTCCAATGCAGAGAACTTGCATACTCCATGCTCTTTCCCGCGAGGCTCCGAATAGTAGCGGACGGCAAGACCTGGTTCTTCGAGACGCCGGAGGACGCCCACGACTGGCTGGAGGGTTGGCGACAGGTCAGTGGATCTAAAAACAGCAATGCGCAACAACAACGCCACCCCGCGGAGGCAGCATCCCAGGGCTGGAGGCACGTGGGAGGGGCAGATGACGAATGCCAAACAGAGAACTGACCTTCTAAGGATGGTGGTCGCCAACTTGAAAGTGACGGGACTTCTTAGATGGAACCTCCACTCACCTCATGCCATGATGCCTGGCTGTGGCTCGGATCGCTGGGTGGTCTAGGAATGGCCAACTAGAGACTTACTACTGCGTTTGACTTTTTCATTCAGATGCCATACTTATCGTAATGTCCTGACCTCTTTAACGTCTTTGAGTGAAGGGATGTTCGGAGTGCTCCGGATGTCCTCTCCCCCCACACGCAAGTACTGTTTAAGGTACTAAAGCACTCTGCAGAGTTGGGGTGGCGGGTAGTTGGAAATCCGTCTATCAGGGAGGCAGGGAGGGGGATGAAAGGGGGGTTTTGATTAAGGTATTGTTAGAGTCTGTACTCTCCTTTTTAGAAATGTTTAACTGTTTTATGCTGGTACCATACACTTTAGGGTTAAGCACAGGGAACCCATCAACGCGCACACACAACTCCAATGTCCCAAAGTTGCCTCAATGTCCCGAGTGACATAGTTCCTGACCCCTCACAATTACGTCTGGACGACACTCATAAGCCCAGCCCCCCCTTACCCTCATATCGTGGAATGTTAATGGCCTAGGCAACAAAATTAAAAGAGGGCTTGTACTACTATATCTTAAGAGACAAACTCCATCAGTGGTCCTCTTACAGGAAACTCATTTGGTGGCAACCGCCATTTAAGCACTGGACAGATGGGGGTTTCAAATGATAGTGCACTCCGAATTCACTACGGGATCTAGAGGGGTGGGGATACTGATAGGAAAGAGCTGCCCGTTATTAATACATAGCACCCAGACGGATGATCAGGGGTGCTGTGCGGCACTTCCCTGTCAGTGGGAAGGATGAGCCTACAACCTAGCTGACGTATATGTCCCCCCTGCGCTCCATAATCTGGCCCTCCCAGCTATCGGTAAGTTCCTACTCACCTTACCCCCTGGGGAACTGGTAATAGGAGGCGACTTTAACGCCATTCTTGACGCCTCCTGGGAAATGTTGCCATCAAGAGACCAGGGGAACCCCCTCACACATCTACGTGACTTCACGGAAGCTCTGGGACTTGTGGACGTTTGGCGTGCGTGACACCCCATAACGCGCCAATACACATATCACTCAGGATAGATTATATCCTTTCATCCCCGACAAGCCTTGCGGCAATCACAGAGATCACACACCTCCCTAGAGGAATATCTGATCACTCCCCCATATCGGTAACCTACGCTTCGCAGCATACGGGACGTAGACGCATCTATCCAATTTACCCGGGGTACTTGAAGGTCCCGACTATTAGGAAACAACTGCGCAAAACCACGAAACAATACTTCCAAGAAAACACACACTCTGTTGCTTTCCCTGGTGCTCTATGGGAGGCACATAAGACGGTGTTGTGCGGTCAGGCAATATCCGTAATAACCTCACACAAACAAAACAAGGCCCTGCAAGTGCAAGAACTCGAGAGCGCAGTTAGCCTAGCCGAAGAAGAACACGCAAGAGCCCAGACTGACGAGACAACACACACTCTAAATTTGGCTAAACAAGCTTACAGGGACTACGCATGGGAGGACGCTAGGACGAAAGCCGCAAAAACGCAACACACGGTTTATGAGGCAGGGGACAAGGCCGGTAAGTTGTTGGCCTGGCTAGACAAGAAAGAACGTGCTAGTCGCTGCGGGCTCACTTACACTTAGCTTCTGGGGAGGACATAACGGAGCCGCAAGACATAGTAGCAGCCTTTGCACGACATTATGAGGCAGTGTACACACCCACCACAGACGCCACGGTAGAAGAGAATTTAGCCTTTCTCAAAGATATCCGTTTGCCAACTCTGACATCCCAAGGCACCGACGCACTGGACGAGCCACTCACAGTGGACGAAATTACCGCTGCACTTAGGGGGCTGCAATCAGGCAAAGCACTAGGTCCCAACGGCATTCCTGTAGAACTCTACAAAACAGAAGTGGAAAGGCTGGGGCCTCACTTATTAACAATGCATGAAGACAGTCTCGATAAGGGAATACTCCCCAGGGATCATAGGATAGCGACTTTAGTGACAATCCCGAAACCTGGCAAGCCCCCTCAGGACTGCACCTCCTACTCTCCAATTTCACTCCTCAACGCAGAGGCGGAAATCTTAGCAAAAATACTAGCCTCCAGGCTCCAACCACACCTCACGTCTCTTATACACCCTGTTCAGTCCGGTTTTATGCCGGGCCGCAATACAGCAATGAACCTAAGACGGCTCCATGGTATAATAGCCCAAATGTCCACCATCCGAGAGGAGGCAGTCATCCTATCATTGGACGCCAGTATGGCCTTTGATCGGGTGGAGTGGTCATTGATGTTCGCAGTGCTGCAACACTTCGGCCCCAATTTTCATGCGTGGGTCCGGTTGCAATATACGCAACCCATGGCACACGTAGTGGTCAATGGACACATATCTGAGGATTTTCCTTTGGGGCGAGGGACCAGACAGTGATGTCCCCTGTCCCCGCTCCTATTTGCCCTGGTGCTTGAGCCCCTCGCGACTTGGATATGATGCGACCCAGTGTTACGGGGACTGAGATGGACGGAGGGGTGGGAAGACTGTATTTCACTGTAAGCAGATGATATATTACTATACATGACCTCCCCCAGCCGCTCAATTAATTGTTTATTAGATATCTGTGCATCATATGGCAGATACTCAGGCTACATGATTAACTGGGTGAAATCGGTTTTGTTTGTCCTCCGCGGTCCCCCCCGCATCTGCCCAGGGGAGTAACGATACAGCTTGGGAAAGACGGTTTTACATACCTGGGCATCCATATTACACCAGACCATACTCAATTCTACGAGCGAAATCTTGTGCCCCCTCTCCTGAGACTTAAAAACGATGTAAAACACTGGCATGCACTACCCCTGACCCTCCTGGGCCATGCAGCATTGTTCAAGATGAAGACTCTCCCGCAGTTCCTGTACGCCCTACAAAATACAGCTACTCCAGTCCCAAACTCTTATTTCAAAGTCATCGAGGCTGAGGTGGGACTGCTCCTCTGGGGTGGAACCCCCCCTGCATAGCCCTATCTAAACTTACTCGGAGCTGGTACAATGGTGGAATCGCCTTGCCCAGTATACAATTGTATTACTGGGCCTCACAACTTATCATAGTGAACCACTGGCTCCATGCCCCGCAGGAGGAGCCGGCCCTCCGGCTTGACAGGCACACTCTTGGGGCCGAAGGACCCCTGGTGGCGCTTTACCACAAAAACAAGAAAGGCGCGTGGATCGACCCCACTGCACATACAATATACATATGGCTCACTGCGCAGCGAGCGCTCAGCTGGGAGGGAGTCCTCACCCAACTCACAACACTGTGGGACATGCCAAAACTAGGTATGCTCCGCTACAGTAAAGGTTTCGCACAGTGGGACCTTATTGGCATCTCGAGAATTGGGGGCCTCTGGAAGAAGGGAGAAGTAGTGATGTTTGCCCAACTGCAAACAACATATCAAATGGCTGACTCAGAACAGTTTCGCTATACACAAATTAAGCACGCACTTACAAGGGCCATACCCAGAGGCGCCGATCTCCCCGAATCATCGCCACTCGGGGACCGCCTCCTTACAGACCATCTCACTAAAAAAGCCATTTCACTTATCACAAACTAATCAATAATCAGAAAGATCCCACGCAAGCCTTGCGAGACAAATGGTGGGCTGACCTGGGGGACATGGGCGACCAGGATTGGCAAGAAGCATTGGCGTCCCCGCAAGAGGTGGCAATCCCATCTCGACTACAGTTGGTGCAACTGAAGATCCTACATAGGACGTACTACACTAGAACCATGCTCCACAAAATCGGTCGGACTGAGACACCTCTCTGTCTGCGGGGATGTGGGACACAGGGCACATTTTACCACACGCTATGGGACTGTCCTCACATAACATACTATTGGGAGGCGGTCATGGAGACAATTACTTGGGTTTGTGGCTTTGAAGTTCCCCCTGAGCCAAGAAGGTGCCTCCTCAATATACGGGAGCCAACTGACCTCAACCACGCAGCACAGGACTGGGGGACCCTTGGGATCACAATGGCTAAACGCAATATCGCACAGCATTGGTGGGTGCCCACTGCCCCCCCTACAACAGCACTGGTGTCAAGACATGGATAGAGCAATGGTGGCCGAAAAAGCAGTCTTCATACACAGAGGGTGTCCCAAAAAGTGGGAGCGGGTGTGGGGCAAGTGAAATTCGTTCCGTGGCAATATTTGTGCCCCCCCGGCAGAGGAATCAGACCCAGACTTAAGCGACTTGCCCACAAGGACTATTAGAGGGCCGATTACATGTCCGGGATCAGGGGTCCTAATCCCCTGATCCCGGGCATGTAGGTTGTGGAATAAGGCAACTGTGTACAATGTATTACCTGTATAAAATACCCTGTAATGAGTGTATCATGACAATGGACATTGCTTAGTGTAACCAGCACTGTTTTTTTGAACTTATGACAATAAAAAGTTTTCCAAACAAAAAAGAATAGGACTCACCTCCTACGCTATATCTTTCAGAACTTCGGGGGTACAAGAATCCAACTGGGATCCAGATTTAATTTCCCTAATGTGTTTTTCCACTAATTCAGTGGATACCTGTGAAAAGCTCTGAAAATCTTTTTTTTGGGATCTGAACTCGGAAATACCTCAGTTGGTTTGTGTGTGAGGGTAGCTTCAAAGGAGTGATAGATATCTTTAACTTCATTTCTAAAGGTGTTAGCAGTGTCATCACAGAAGCGTTGATTGTTCTTAGTGGAATTTTTCTTAGGTAAGGAGGAGAGCTTCCCTACTACCCAAAAAGTTCTTTGGATGAGTTCTTAGCTCTCTCAATCTGCTAGGTAAAAAAGTCCCTTTTTTCAGTAATCAGCACGGTTTTATATTGAACCAATGCGGATTTGTAGTTGCTTTTGTCTGCTTTATCATGGTTTGCTCTCCAGCGTCTTCTTTGAAGTATCTCAATTCATATGTTTATAAGTGTAAGAAGACGCGATCCTGTAGTAGGGTAACCTGCATGTCAATAGTTTAACACTTTTCATCAACCAATCACGTATCAATGATTAATTGTTTTGCACTCCTCATTGGGTGATTTTGTACAAAACTGAACAAATGCCAGTGGAATTTCATGCAACCCAGCCATGTGAGATAACAGTTTTTGCCTAGTTTATGTATGAACAATTGTGTGTCTGAAATTAAGATGTGCTGGCAGCTCTATTCTGTAGCATTGCAAAAAGCAATCCCGAGTATAACAGGACATACACAGAGCAGTTAACCTTCTGTGTACAGGATGTAGGTTTTCATGCTGGCACCTCAAGATTATGGTAAGAATCTATGATGCATTTCAAGTGATGAATGCGTCCATTTTAATTTCTCCTCTTCGTACACCATGGTTTCTCCCAAATCGCTGAGAAGAACAGTGTGAGAAAACTCTATTGTCAATCACAAAAGACAAGAATATACCAAATAAGAATCCTAGGATTCAATTTATCCAACAGAAAAATGTTTGCAAGAGGTTAATAGAGGAACAGCCCAGAGGAAATGAGAAACACCCTTTTCGTGAACAGATGGGAAGTAGACAAACCCTGTGTGCTGATCAACATTGCTGGAAGGGGAACAAATGACTTTAAGACGTTATTGCCTTATTGTCTTTTCCTATGTCAATGTTTCTTCCTGTCACTGAAGGCATATTCTCACATATTGGAGCGACAGAGGTACGCCGATAACTGAAATCATGTGTACCAAGCAAATATTATTGCTGAGGCCATCCCAAACTGTCAAAGGCCTTTTCTTTCAAATGGCAGTCAGGTATACTTAGGGCCTCGTAGGACAGTCCTATATTGTTATGTGCAGAGACTCCGCAGCTGTAACAATTCTACTGGTAAAATAGGTTTGTGAATAGTGAACAATCATAAAATTACACAAAACTGTAAGGTTACCCTTGTGAATCAGGCCCCTAACATGAAGGCACAGATATGTGAAAGAAGCATTCAGAAGCCCAGATACTCAATTCTTATGCAACAGTTTTACATTACCACCTAATGCCCCTGGTTAAGAAATAGTGTATAGCTATCAGGAGAAAGTTCCCACCATCAATAATATATGTGACAAGTAAGGTCACTGCATGGTATCATTTATAGTCGTTTACTGTTCACTAGTGAGACTGACTGAATGAAGGTGACAGTGACGTAAGGGATCTAAGAGTCCTGAAGAAGGCCATCGAAACTGAGTGGTGTCCAATGAGTAGCCGAAACATGTTGACAATATGATTTGGCAGATGATAGGGAGATAATGTCCCAAGACCATCTAATATGGTTTATTTTGAATCTTACCAAGGGAACCCAGAATACAATGAACGAAAATTGAGTAGATATCCTGAAGGTAGTTCTAACTGTGTTCTGAGTGTTGGATCCCTGAAGAAAGATTGTGATCAGTAAAAAATAGTTTATTGCTCCACCCCTGCTGATGGTGATACAGGATGGGTAGTAGCAGCCCTATGATGAATCATGCCACAATTAGTGGGTGAGATAAAGAACAGGGGAATGATTCGGTTCAGGGGTATAGAGGTCGGAATCCTAAACTATGTGCAAAAACCAAATTACCTCTGACACCATAGATCCAAATTTTCTTTTCAACAGTTGGATTTTTTATTTACCCCTGGGTTATATTTGAATATAAGAAACGTTTTTTGTTTACTTTTCCCAAAACACATTCACCCTATGCAGGACTAGCTAGACAATTACCTTCTTGTCTAATTTTGAATATGAGGGCTAGCTAGACAATTACCTTCTTCTCTAATTTTGTATATGAGGTGTAGACAAAGAAAACATACTTTATGTACATCTAGACAATATTTACAATACACAAACATCTATACAATTTACAAACATGACACATATTGATGCTGGCAAGCACCAACGACTATCCAATTCACCAGGGCACTAATGGTCCAGTTCCTTTCTTAGTGGACAATACAACTCCTTTTTTAATGGACAGTACAGGGACACCTCTCATTAATCTCCTCAAAGTACACTAGTGTTTTGTGCAAAGGGGAAGTCGCGCTAACGTCTTGAACCTAGTATAGGGCCATACGCCGTAGGCTCTATTGTGTCCGAATCCGGGACCAAAATTAATGCTAGGTTCTTGAGCGAACCTCTCAGAAATATGTAACTAACATGTTTTGACCTTCTAGATGGCACTTCTTAAGGCAAAGGTCTTCATCAGGGTCACTCTTTCTCAAGGAGGACTTGTAGTACCTGTGTGATTAAAAATCAGCAGCTATTGAAACGCTATTTATATGTGTAATATATACAGATAAGTGCAATTGGTAGGTGGGAGCATTACATACCAATTCTAATTTTTCTTGTCTTTTCAGAGGCGAAGAACTCCTTTATGGTACACTCAGGGGGATGCATAGGCTAGAAAAAATAATGCATGGGCATTATCACTGATGTGTATAACACAGATAGGCTTTACTTCTCTAATAGTAGTTACTGATGATTATTGTGACTGCCCGGGAGTAAGGGATAAGTTGTGTAAGGTGTCTTGGGTCAACTGATTACTGTCTTCGTGGTGACTCGAAGTGGGCCAGGCTTGTGTGCACAAAGTGAAATGGCGCGTAGTCATGGTGTTTTCTACCGTCTGTAGTGTGCATGCGAGCAAACAGTATCGCGTGTCACCTCAGTAGTTGCCCAAAGGACATACAGCAAGGAAACGGCACATAGTCTTAGTCTTTTTCATAGCATGCATTATGCGTGCAAGCGAACGTAGTCACATATCGCCTTAGTGATTGACCATGGCACCTACAGTAGGCATGTACCTGTATTTGGTTGCGAGTACTTCATGACTCCAACGCGCAGTGCGTGTTCTCCGGGGCACGAAGTTTCTTTTCTCGCTACCCGAACACTGATCTTGGCTTCACGCTCTCCTTTGTGAAACGGCACGGCAAATATGTGTGTACGTGGGAGTTTAGTTCCAATATTTGCGAGGCTGTGGGGATGCACCACTTTTAACAAATCCACATCCTACGGCGTTCAGGAGGTGCTTCCGTATGCTGCGGTGGAAATAGTTGTGCCTGACTCTGTCCTGGTTCCGGTTCCTACGTGTGAGGCTAGAGCTTCTTAAAGGGAACGCGTACTAATATTGGAATGTGCCTCGGGCTCAAGCTTTAGTTGGCAGCCAGGTTTTTGGAAGCTTGGTGTCCCAGTTACTCACGAAGGGGCAGTCATATTTTGGCTCATAAGAAGTAAGGCAAGCCAATCTATGTGTCCTCATTGTAAATGCCCTAAGTTCCTTAAGTATCACCCTATTAAAATTCTGTCTCTAAGACCTAAGGGGGGGGGAAGAGGAAAGAAGAACCATTGTCGTAGTTTGATCATACCCAATGATTTATCTTAGTCATTTCGTTCAGTCTATTATCGATGGTGTTTAAGTACATAATAGTTTTGGCTTCAAATCTGGATAATAGATTATCGATATTGTTGCCAGGCACATGTTTTAATATTGTCCATTTTATGTCATCGGGGCGTGTTGATATTCCATACAATGTGTTACTATCGGTGCACTTGTAATTTTGCATCGAATTCTTGAGCGATGTTGTGTGATTCTCTTCTTTATGGCTTGGGTCGTTTTTCCAACGTATGCTTTTGGACATCGACACACCACACAGTATATTACGTTGTGCGTATTGCAATTAGTGAACGCTTCATGTTTCACAAACTTGTGTCCATATGTAAACATAGAGCCTTCTATTGTGCTGTCACAAGAGGAACAGTTACTGCATTTTCTGTGTCCTTTGATAGGTGGCAGTGAAAGTAAAGTTCGAAGTATCTGTGTATTTTTTCTCTTGGAGGTGTCGGCCCGTACCAGTTTGTCCTTTATACTTCTGTTTTTCTTCAGTGCAAGATAGGAAGATCTTTCAGTGGTTCCAAAGCTTTTACCCTGGCCCAGTTTTTTCGCACTATTTTCTTCACGTCGTTGGTGCAACCCGAAAATGTGGTTACACATACCAGGGCTACATTTTCATTTCTTTCGTTCGGTACAAAAAGTGTTTCCCTGGGAGTGTACCAGGCTCTTTTCATAGCCCTCTTCAGGAGTTTTCTGGGGTAGCCGCTTTCCAGAAGCTTCTCCATAAGTGCTTTCGCGTTCTCAAAATAATGCGCCTTTTTCATACAATTGCGTCTTGTTCTTAGAAAAAACTGACTAAAGGGCAAATTTTCCCAAATGTTCAGTTGGTGAAAACTTGAAAAGTGAGGTATGGTGTTTCTATCAGTTTTTTTCTTTTCTTATAGAGGGTTGTATACAGAAACCCTTCTTCGTGTTTTATCATCAAGTCCAGAAAGTTCATCTCAGTTTTATTATAGTTAATTGTGAACTGTATATCTCTGTTCCTATTGTTGACCCAATTTAGGAATTCCATGAGTATTTCTTTTGAGCCTCACCATAACATAAAAACATCATCAATATAATGGTACCGTCATATGGCTTGTTACTGTAAATCCATCTGTCCTCGAATAGAGCCATAAACATTATTGCCATTTCAGGCGCAAAAGGACAGCCCATCGCGGCTCCTTTTATTTGTACAAATTGGGATCCGTTGAAATTGAAGAAGTTATATTTTAGACATATTTCAGCCATTTGTCGTAAAAAAGTGGTCGGCACATTATGGTGACGTACACGTTTCTCTAAGAAGAATTCGATAGCTTCCAGCCCTGCTTCTTGCGGGATGTTTGTTTATAAGCTGACGATGTCTAGCGTGACTAAATATTCTTCTTCTTCTTCAAACGGTTGCCCCTCCAGTAGTGTGATGGCCTGAATTGTGTCTTTTATATAGCTGGTGGTATCTCCTACTAGGGAGTTTAGAAAGGTATCCACGTACTTAGCTGGTCTTTCCAGGATGGAATTCACTCCTGAGATAATTGGTCTTCAGGGAGGATTTTGGATATCCTTGTGGACTTTTGGTAGGACGTATATAATTGGCGTCCTAGGTTTGTCATTAATTAGATATTGTGCTTCTTTTTTAGACAACCATCCTTCCGTTTCTCCAAAGGTGATAAGGTAGGTAAGTTTATTTTGATGGAATGTGAGAAATGAACTTTCTCTCAGAGATGATTTATTTATGAGAGGTGATAATCTTGTACCTCATAGTACTCTGAGACAACACTTGATCGATAGTGCTCATATGAGCCATCTTGGAATATCGAAAACAAAGGAAAGAATTTAACAGGTGTATTGAAGGGCAGTAATGGATTTAATAGTAGAGAGGCTGGTAAGAAATGATGTGGAATCTCTCACATGTGATAAAGGTTTTAAATGTAGAAATCAGCCCATGGTTTAACAGGAACTGGCCACAGGACCATGGGTAGACATTGCCTGGTCCTTTGAGGATCTCATCAATGGATAAATATATTATAACATGTATGGATATGTATTCGAGGTGGCCTGAGATCAAAATTGTAAATTCTGTGGCGACGCAAGATGTTATTTGTTTACTTGAGTAACATTTGGTAGAGAAGGTTATCCCTCAAGTTTGTTGAACGATAATGGTGTGCAGCTTACATCTCAAACAATGGAAGAATTCTTGTCTGAGAGAGGTATTAAGCATAAGAAGTCAGTCTTGTATCATTCTGCGACTAATGGAATGATTGAATGCTTTAACAAAGTGTTAAATGACTGTGTGCAACAATTTCTGTTATCAGGCAAGTGATGGAAGACTGCGTTGAAGAACAAGGTGAAAATGTATAGGGTGACTCCGCGTTCTACTACAACAGTTACACAGTTTGAGTTGCTTAAAGAGAGGATAGAAAACTGTGACTTGTGTCTGCATTGGGTGAATGAAATGAGACAGTGTTTTGAGGGTCTTAATTCAAAGATGTATGGTTGGAAGTCAGTAGAGGGAAAGTTGATGATGAAAAGGAAAGATATTTTTGATGAGAGGTGAGCAGTGAAGGCTAAAAATGTATATGTGGGAGATCGGGTTAAGATCAAAACCCCTAGGAAAGAATCTGCGTGTAAAAAATGGGGCATCCTCTGATAGTGGTGAAATTGTTCAAGAACACTGTTAAAACTAATGGCCACAGGATCTGGAATCTTGGAAGGGTTGCTAAGTTTTATTCAAATGAATCTGAGTCTGTAGAGAACTCATCTGAGCAACTAGGCAATAGGGAAGAGTTTGCTCTTGGGATGCCCACCGCAGGTAGTAGTAGACAACAGGTGAAGTGGAAACCCAAGAAACTACAGAATTATGTGTGAAGTATGTTTTTGTTATTCTATGCAGCAATATTTAGTGTGTAAAGCAGAATTTGTGTTTGTGTGTTGGTTTCCAACATATTGGTTTCAATAAAACTTGATTTTGTTTTATGAAACTTTTGTAAATACATTTTTTTGTGGTGCATATTTATTTGTCTAATGAGGGGTAAGTGTTTGGTATCCTAAGAATGTTGTGTTGGGACAATGTGAGGTACCTAGTGTTCTGTTGCTGTGGGTGGAATGTTATAATACAAATGGTTGATGGTTGGGGCAGAGGAGCAGGAGAGATCAGAGGTGGAGTTGATGGAGGGTTCTTATGGAGAAAGTTATCAATAAACAGTTGTTGGAACTCAACTTCACTGGTGGTGTCATCACTGTTGCAGCTCTCATCCCAAAAGCCAAGTAGAATGAGTATCTGTGATTGTGTAAGTTTTGACTGACCCGCATGTTTGCTTCATCTACTCAAGTTAACGCTAGAAAAGGCATTTCAGATAAATTGAGCTATTTCCCATTGGATAATTATATCTTGTTAAATTTAATATATGTGCAAATGAGTTACATGCCGGCTTGAAATTTCACATTTTCTGGTCTGCAAACCTTATAGCATTGTCTAATGGAAAATCCTATGGTAGGAACAGATTCGAACATTTCTAAGTTATGTGTGTGGCAGAGAAGCTGGGAGGGAAACTAAGCAATCCCGGCCTATGGTCCAATATTACACAGGGTAATTGCGTCTATTAAACTCTGGTGGTCGAAGCAATTTTTCTGTGCTCTTGCCCCGCATCTGCTGTTTCCTTTTGAGGGGCCAAAAGATGACATCTTCAAAAGATGAAGCAGCTGATTTCAAACCTTACCTGCGTTGAAGGAACATTATTAGGAAAGCTGCCTCATCGCCGCTACATACCATACCAATGTCTGTAAAGGGCAGAGGCTCCTCTTCCTTCATCACAGTATCTCACTTCATATGTGTATAAGCATACCAAGACACAGTCTTGTAGTATGGGAACCTTGAATGTCAATAGTTTAACACTTACATTTTAATTAACCAATCATGTGTCAATGGTTACTATTTCTTTTTTGCACTGATCAGTGGGTGGAGATGATATACAAAATTGAACAAGTGCCAGTGCAATTACATGCAACCCAGTTATGTGAGATACGTTTTTCCTAGTTTATGTATGAAAAATTGTTGTGTGTCTGAAATTAAGATAACTTGCCAGTTCTATTCTGTGTCACGGTACAAAGCAAGCCCAAGTAGAACAGTACATCTACTGGGCAGTGAGCCTTCTGTGTGCAGAATGTGGGTTTTCATGCCGGCACCTCAAGATTAGGGTAAGAATCTATGCTGCATTCTCAGTTATGCATGAAAGCATTTTCATTTCTGCTCTCCATGCACCATGGTTCCTCCCAAATCAACAAAAAGAGAAATATGGCAATAAAGAATGGATAAACTCTATTACTAAATCAAAAGGTAGGAACATACCAAATAGGACTCATGGAATTCTATTTATTCAATAGGAAAATGTATGGAAAAGATTAATAGAGAAACAGAGGAAATGAGAAAGACCCTTATGGTAAACAGATGAGAAGTAGACAAACCCTGTGTGCTGATCATCCTTGCTGATAGTGGAACGGCTGACTTTAAGACATGTTAATTTTCATCACCTATGTCTATGTGCCTTCCTGGCACCGAAGTAATAGCCTCACAAATTGGAGTGACAGATGTTCACCGACAACAGAACAAATGTCTAGCAAGCAAATACTATGCTGATTCCATCAAATGCGTCAAAGGTCTTTTCTTTCAAATGGCTGTCAAGCATAGTTAGGTGCTCTATGCATATAACCAGCCTCAGAAAAGCAGGACAGATTGAATAATCTAGTAAATACAAAACCTCCTGCTGAACTATCTTACAGGTGCTACTGGCCTCATGATGACTCTTCCTTAGGTCCAGCATTAAGCTCAACCTATGGTTCTTCTCACCCCCTCTTAGCTAGTAAGCAGAAGCCACTCACTGAGAGTGTGGTGTTCTGGAGTAGCAGGAAGATAGCAGGATGGAGGGTGCTTTTTCATGGCAGGCAGAAGCCACCTCATGAAGTCCTAGACTTGGAACTCTCACAGACCCCCAACATCCCAGCACGCATGTCTGATATTGCAACAGTGTTCATTCCCTGGCTCGTTGGCCGCATTGTGCGAATTGCCTGCATTGTAATTAGATTAAAGTTTTGCTTCAGAAAACCGAACACTGCCTGAGAGCCTGGACAAGTGGACTACTTTCAGAAAGAGGCAGCGCCTTCAACGCCTAACTGGATTGGTCGGTAAGCTGAACAAGATGCTGGCAATGCCTCAAAATGTGGGTTTTTATTGATGGTTTTTAAATTCTTCTTCATGTGTTAGCACCGCACAAAGAAGTCGTGCTGAGGAAACAAGTCTGTTTCTGAAGAATCTACCAAGTTTTTCAATCATGTTGTGTACACTTATAAACTTGAGTTTATTAAAAGGATGGATGGTTCAGCATGTGAAGATGTTTATTGAGAACCTAATAAT
Organism: Triturus cristatus; assembly: GCF_964204655.1. Taxonomy (NCBI): domain Eukaryota; kingdom Metazoa; phylum Chordata; class Amphibia; order Caudata; family Salamandridae; genus Triturus; species Triturus cristatus. The sequence continues at coordinate 311,420,075 of NC_140582.1, forward strand.
AAACTGATTTACTTCAGATGTTTTACAGTGTGTGGAGGTTGATGGCCTCTTGCATAGTTTAGATGAACATTAAACTACAACAGTGTGTGCAGGCACGCTAATGCTTCCAGCTTTTCCAAGCAAAACAATAAGAACTTTCCCAGAGACGCAGCATACATGTAGACTGTTAGGATTGTCTGAGGGTGGTGGATTTCTAATGGAAATTTCAGTGAATTGTTGGAAGTGTGATATGATGGCTAGCCATATTGTTATATTGTAGCTACTTAGGTGATATGCATACTACCATGTTAGTGCCAATCTTTAGAACTTCACCTTGTTTTACCAATTTCATAAAAAAGGAGCATTTTCCAAGCTTATGCAGAGAAAATCTATTAAGGAAAAGGGGACTGGTACTACCCGTATACATGTCTTTAATTCTGTTGTCTCAGCAACAACAAATAAATATTATGAAATTTTTATATCATTTTGCATTTATTTATTGTTTCTTCAAATGTTTTGTAGGGTTCCGCAGACCACCTTTTTCTTACTTCATAGTGCTATAAGTGTAAAAGAACCATAAATAGAAAGAAATGATCCCCATTCGGCCATAAGTCACAATATGCATTATCACGAAAATCACAATGCAGGGAAGTTCTTCCTGCCTCAGCTGTCTTCATCAATAGATAATTTTACATTTAAAACACATCCAAATACCTTCACTAAAGGTAAATGTACCTTCACAAATGGCACAAAAACTTGATCAAAATCTTGTATATTCATTGCAAATTCAGTTCCCACCACCTCAGTGTGATTGTGAGAAATAGTTAAACCATGGAAAAAAACATTTTAAATAACAACATTTGAGGATCAATTGTGATGGGATATGGATTCCTATTATTGAAATTTCCTATCACAAAAATCAGATTTTGAGTCTGCTGTTGACCTCTTAGAGTAAAGTCAGTAATTGGGGTAATTTAGGGTTCAATCCAATAATGTCTCAGAGGTGCGGTAACAAGCTAACAAGGTCTTCCTAAGGGCTGTATCCTTAAGAGCATCATTTGATCTGTGATGAGTACTGAGAATGCCAACTACTCTTAGATGAGGACTCATGACAGATCAGAGATCATATTTTTTGCATGGCAACACCATCCTTGCACAAACATACACACACATCAAAAGAAGTCAAAATCACCACCACTCAAGGAACCAAGGAACTCCACAAACAATGTGAGACATACCAAGAAAACAATGGCCCTTTTAAGCAATACAATTCCACTTAAAAACACAAACCAATAACCACAGTTTGGGTCAACCATACATATGTTGGTTCACTGATAGAATATTGACACCCAAAATATCCCCATACACAAATATCGAGTCATAAATATCGATGTAAAAAATATCAACATCCCATATTTATAATGGTAAGTATAAATATATCGAGAAAAAATATTGATGTAAAAAATATTGATGTACAAAATATCGTTTTTTTAATATATGTAAAAAATAATGTTGAATATATTAAATAAAATTAACTCACAAAAAATTATTTGGATTTGATATACACTTTAGCAAATATAAGAAATACATTTATTAGGGGTCGATTCCGATCCTGTTTTGTTTTTTCCCGTACGACTCGTATCCGTATTTTTTTTACGTACGAATCGTACAAGTCCCGTACAAACGGCGAAGTACGATTCGTACGTGAAAAATACGTACGAATCGCCTCAGCAAAAGTCTACGAGACATACAAATCGTAAAACTGAAGTCAGAGCGCGCAAGTACGATCCGTACCGCCCGTCCGAAAACACAAGTGCATGGAAAAGGCTCCGTACGGAGCGAACTTTGTACGAGCCCTACCCCGAGTACACTTGTGCCCGGGGTACGAGTCGTACGGCCCCCCCCAGCCTCCCTCCCCTCCCGCGTACGTCCGCACCGTACCCCCCACCCCCCGTATGTACGGCACGTACCCCCCACCCACGTATGTACGGCGCGTACCCCCCACCCCCGTATGTACGGCGCGTACCCCCACCTGCGTATGTCCGCACCGTACCCCAGGCGTACCCCAATCCTCGCATATGTACGGACCGTGTTGGATAGGAGAGGGGTAAAGATAAATAGTCACACTCCAGGGAGTGTGACAGGATAGAAAGTGTTGGATAGCAGAGGGGTAAAAATTACTATTCCCACTCCAGTGAGTGTAACAATAGGGAAAGTGTTAGATAGCGGAGGGGTCAAATTTACTATTTCCACTCCAGTGAGTGCAACAGTGGGGAAAGTGTTGGATAGCACAGGGGTAAAAATTACTATTCCCACTCCAGTAAGTGCAACAGTAGGGAAAATGTTGCATAGCGGAGGGGTAAAAATTACTATTCCCACTCCAGGGAGTGCAACAGTAGGGAAAGTGTTTGATAGCGGAGAGGTAAAACTTACTATTCCCACTACAGTGAGTGCAACAGTAGGGAAAGTGTTGGATAGCGGAGGGGTAAAAATTACTATTCCCACTACTGTGAGTGCAACAGTAGGGAAAGTGTTGGATAGCGGACGAGTAAAAATTACTATTCCCACACCAGTGAGTGCAACAGTAGGAAAAGTGTTGGATAGGGGTAAAAATGGATATTCCCATTGGAGTCAGTTCAAAATTAAAAACAAGCAAAATATCAACTACAACACAAAAGATTTTAAAAAACAAATAAAGAAAACATATATAAAAATATAAAAAATGTACAAAAGATAAAAACATGTATAATGTTAAAAGGATCCTACCCTATTACACCACACAATTCACAACACCCATCTAAAATAAAAAGGAAATGTACCTCCATAATTAACATAATTAATTATCAATTAAAGAAATATATTTAATTGAAAAACAAATTAAAACAGCTAAAAAATAATTTACTCCCCAAACCTTACCCCATAAAACCGAAACCCACACACAAAATAAAAATAAACAATTACCATATATATTTATGAATTTATGAATTAATATTAATGATCAACTAATTATTAATTAATTAAACATAAATAATGTTGCACCCTCTACCCCAATAAACACCCAACCCACACCTAAAACTCATCACACAATTTCCATGACTAACTTAACATTAATAAATTAATATCAATTAACAACAACTTGTTAATTAATTTAAAAGATATTACTTCCAACCCTTTACCACTATAAAACCCACAACTCACATCTAAAATGAATTGCACAATTGCCATATTTAAATTTTAATTAATTAATTAGCATTAATGAACAAATAATTATTATTTAATTATAAATAAATTACTTCCAATCTTATTCCCATATAAACCCTACCACCCGCTCCTAAACAAATAACACATTTAAGATAATTAATTACCAATTAATTAATTAATAATAATTAACAAGCAATTAAGATATAATTAATAATAAGTTAATTTCCACAATTAACACTATAAAATATACATTAAATAAATATTATTAAATAAAAAATATGAATTCATATATTATAATTAAATTACTTCCCACCCTATTCCCCTGTAAACTCACAACCTGCTCCTAAAAAAATGCCACAATTAACATCATTACCAATTAATTAATTAATAATAATTAACAATTAATTAATAATACATTTATTCCCACAATTAACGCTATAAAGTCTAAACATAATATATAAAAAATAATATTTTTTTATTATAATTAAATTATTTCCTACCCTGTTCCCCTATAAACCCACAACCCACTACAAAACTAAAAAACACAACATTTTATTAAAATAAAATTAATAACTACTAAAAATGTAACACATACATTAAAAAACAAAAGGAATACTTCTACAAAAAAATAGTTGACATACTTTTTAAATACATTTTAAAATACGTAACACTAATTAAAACATCAATATTTTTAACAACTATATTTTTGCAAACGATATTAATGACTTCGGTATTTTCAAAAACAATATTTCTTACCTCCACGTCGATATTCTTGACCACAATATTCTTGCTGTCGATATTTCTGCATCATAATATTTCCAACTCAATATTTGTGTCTGTCAACATTTGAAATTCGATATTATGCCTGTGCACAATATATGTTGCACAATCTATAATAAAATCGAACAGCCCCGACCAGAAAAAGGAAAGTGGTGGACCAACCATCCTAAGTGATTCAAGGCTGTAATGTCACCATTCTCAGTGCCCCTGGAAAAAGAAAGAGGCCGGGCAATGGCATAACTTGCAACATAGCACAGTGCTCTTTGTACCAGCAAGTACAAAAAACAGTCTAGGGCTTGAAACAATTCGACCTAGTAAAAGCTAGCCGGGACATTCACGTCATGCAAAATCAGCATCTTGCAAGTTAAAAAAATCTGGTCAACATTGTTTAGGTCCTGCATCAAAAACTGGCAAAGTATTTTCACTGAAAAACAAGCCAAGGCTCAACACACCTTGCAAACCTAGTAGAAACTCTGGCAAACACACAACAAGCATAAAGGCACATAAATGTAAGAGATGCAGTCAGAAGCACGGATTTTCAATACACATGCAACAACTTTTCATCACCACCCCATATAAATTGAACCAGCATGAGAGAGCATCAATATCAAGGAAAACCTCCAGGAAACAAAGGTACCTCATCTCATTTCATAACTTTGCACACATGCAGAAAATAACCAACAGCATAGAGATGCAGGACTCAAAAGAGTGACACCGATGAAATGCAGGCATGCCATATCCATGCAAAAGAACACCCGAATAATGAAACAGCAACCGTGGAGAAGAAATGCAGGAAAAACAAGCATACTATCCCAGACACGCTCTTCAATTTAACACCACTGCACATAGATCACAGTGGAGCAGTGATCATGATAGGAGAATCCAAAAAACACAGGGATCTCAGATCCGCACACACAGCACAAAACACACAAATAGATTCAATTATGCAATAATCGCAGGCTAGATACAAGACTAAGTTCAGGAGTTGTACCTTCTGCCCTTGATGCAAAGTCTGTTTGGCATTGCTTTGCAAGCTTTTGTTGCTAGACGTCGGATCTGGTTAAACTTTCAGCTGGGTAAGTCAGGTAAGAGCTGCATGACTCTGCCGGGCATGGCATCTCTCTGCTTTGGATCCAGTGAAGCTTTCGGATCTGCCCAGCTTTGCGGGCCCTACTGTGCTTCACATTGAGTCTGATGGAATGCTTAGTTAGGCAGGGAGAGGTGCACTCTCATTCTAACCAAGCATCCAAGACCTTGAGATCACCAATTGTGGGGTCAGTACTCACTGCCACAGAGGCCAGCACAGGGCACCAGTTCAGATCCAGTAGGATGTGGTCAGCTGGAAAGCAGGAGAGGCCTTTGAAAGCTTGCTGTGTCACTGTAGCACAGACAGGAAGTCAGCAACTGACCCTTGTTGTCACTTCTGGGGTCCTGGGTTCAAGACAAGCAAGTCTATGCTTCCTTTTTCAGACAGCAGGGCAGTCCTTCTTCTGAATTATCTCAGGTCCAGGAGTGTTCTGATGAGAGGTTCTGGAGTCACCACTTTTATGCCCAGTGTCAGCTTGTGGGTAGTGTACTTCTCCTTTGTCTTACCATAAACTGGTTCTGGTAGTTCTACACTTTCCCCTGGATCTGGCTCCAGCGTGGCTAGTGAAACAAAGGACAGGCAGGCCTAGGTGTGAGCTGCATTTGCCAGTGATAGGGCAAGTATGGGTACATCCCCCAGGCTACCCTTCGAAGCTCAGGAAGGCCCACAGACCATCCTGCTCAGGAGAGGGACACTATTCCCCACACCCAAGGATCCCCTAGATGGAAGGAATACACATCAAACCACAGACGAGACATTAACAGTCATGTGGCCCTGGCCACTGGCAGATGGGCATATTTGGTTTAGGCAGAAAAATGCCAACTTTCTAAGAGTGGCATTTTCAACCAAGTAATTTAAAATCTGACTTTACCATTAAAGGTGATTTTAAATTACAATTTAAATTACTTGAAAAAGCATTTCTCTAGCTGTTCCCAAACAGACGTTAGCACTTATAAACTGCACTGATGTAACCCAGGGTTAGTCTATGGAAGAGCAAGCATTGCTGCAGTAAAAAATGACTTGGGATTTTTGTACTACCAGGACATATAACACTTAAATACACATGACCTGCCTTTTAAATATAATGCATCCTGTCATATGAGCTGATACGACCTACCCTAGAGGTGACTTACAAAAATTAAAAAGGAAGGTCTAGGCCAGGCAAAATGTTTATTATACCAGGTCAAAGTGGCTTTATAAAACTACACTATAGGCTGCAGTGGCAGACCAGAGACATGTTTTGCAAAACTACTTTAGTGGGTGGCAAAATGACTGCTGCAGCACTCTGGTAAACTTTAATTTACAGTCCCTGGTACATGTAGTATTATACACCAGGGAATTATAAGTACATTAAATTATCCAATCAGGTACACGCTAGTTTTGCCTTGTGTAAAATTGAGACCATAACCACTTTACAACTGATTAGCAGTAGTGAAGGGTGCAGAGTCCTAAAGCCAACAAAAATAGGTTCCGCAAAGGAAGGCAAAAATGTAGGGTGACCCTGCAGAAAGGGTTAGATCCAGCAGTCCTGTTATGTTTAACCAGGCATTCAGGCTAGACTCAAATTCAAACTGGACCCAAATTTCTGTTTTATCAAAGGTGAGTAGAACCATTATAGTTCTACAGCATTTCTAATAGCTTATGGTTTTTAAAATACCCAAATACATACAAAATACCCATACATTCCTCAGCACATGGACATCAGATTGGCAATGTGCATAAAAGAGCTCACAGAAGTAACTGCCATCTTACAATGCACACACATTGGTGCCGATCACGATCCGGTAAAAAATGTCCCCGTACGACTCGTATCGGGTCTTTTTACCGTACGAATCGTACAAGTGCCGTACGAACTGGCAATCACGATTCGCATGGTAAAAAGTCCATACGAACCGCACTGGGAATATTTCCCCACACGTCCTCGGGTCGGAAAATGTGTCCGACACGTCCTCGTACGATTCACCGTACAAACGTGAAAGGTGAACTCCGACCGGGGAATCACGATCCATCCCGGGCGTCCGAATGTACAACCGTATGGTGAAAAGACCGTCCGCACCGAACTCCCATAACAACCATGGAGACGTCCAAACAGGTGCCCGGTACGTGCCGTACCCCCCCAGCCCCCGTAGGTACGCGCCGACCCCCCCCCAGCCCCCGTAGGTACGCGCCGACCCCCCCCCAGCCCCCGTAGGTACGCGCCGACCCCCCCCCAGCCCCCGTAGGTACGCGCCGACCCCCCCCCAGCCCCCGTAGGTACGCGCCGACCCCCCCCCCAGCCCCCGTAGGTACGCGCCGACCCCCCCCCAGCCCCCGTAGGTACGCGCCGACCCCCCCCCCAGCCCCCGTAGGTACGCGCCGACCCCCCCTGTGTGTACACCCGTGTATGTACGGTGCGTACCCCCCCGTGTACGCTCGAGTCGAACCCCCCCGTGTACGCTCGAGTCGGACCCCCCCGTGTACGCTCGAGTCGAACCCCCCCGTGTACGCTCGAGTCGGACCCCCCGTGTACGCTCGAGTCGTACCCCCACCCGTGTATGTACGGTGCGTACCCCCCGTGTACGCTCGAGTCGAACCCCCCCGTGTACGCTCGAGTCGTACCCCCACCCGTGTATGTACGGTGCGTACCCCCCCGTGTACGCTCGAGTCGAACCCCCCCGTGTACGCTCGAGTCGGACCCCCCGTGTACGCTCGAGTCGGACCCCCCCGTGTACGCTCGAGTCGTACCCCCACCCGTGTATGTACGGTGCGTACCCCCCCGTGTACGCTCGAGTCGAACCCCCCCGTGTACGCTCGAGTCGGACCCCCCCGTGTACGCTCGAGTCGAACCCCCCCATGTACGCTCGAGTCGGATCCCCCCGTGTACACTCGAGTCGTACCCCCACCCGTGTATGTACGGTGCATACCCCCAGCGCGTAGCACTGTGGGTACGCACCGTACATACACGGGTGGGGGTACGACTCGAGCGTACACGGGGGGGTCCGACTCGAGCGTACACGGGGGGGTTCGACTCGAGCGTACACGGGGGGGTCCGACTCGAGCGTACACGGGGGGTACGCACCGTACATACACGGGTGGGGGTACGACTCGAGCGTACACGGGGGGGTACGACTCGAGCGTACACGGGGGGGTTCGACTCGAGCGTACACGGGGGGGTACGCACCGTACATACACGGGTGGGGGTACGACTCGAGCGTACACGGGGGGGTACGACTCGAGCGTACACGGGGGGGTTCGACTCGAGCGTACACGGGGGGGTACGACTCGAGCGTACACGGGGGGGTACGCACCGTACATACACGGGTGTACACACGGGGGGGTCGGCGCGTACCTACGGGGGCTGGGGGGGGTCGGCGCGTACCTACGGGGGCTGGGGGGGGGTCGGCGCGTACCTACGGGGGCTGGGGGGGGTCGGCACGTACCTACGGGGGCTGGGGGGGGTCGGCGCGTACCTACGGGGGCTGGGGGGGGTCAGCGCGTACCTACGGGGGCTGGGGGGGTCGGCGCGTACCTACGGGGGCTGGGGGGGGGGGGGGTCGGCGCGTACCTACGGGGGCTGGGGGGGGGTCGGCGCGTACCGGGCCACCTACTCTGGTCGATTCGCGCCGTACTTCGCTTTTGCGGCACTTTTTGGGTGCCGTGAAAATATTGCCGTCCGGACTGCTGTCGGTTCGAATCGTAATTCCTGGTTCGTGAAACGCTGCCTGAAAGCGTCCCGACGTCACGTCGCAGCATTCCCGGATCACATTCGTATGTATATTTTCGTCGGTCGGTGTTTTTTACGATTCGTACGGAAATGGTGTTTCCGTGCGAATCGTAATTCCATGTTTGTAAGGTTGTACAACCGGGTACGAGTCGGACGGGGAATTCGCTCCGACCGACGGTTCGTACGCGGTTTTTAACGGATCGTAATCGGCACCTTCGTGTGAGTGATTGTTCGAGGCAACAAAATGAATTAAGTAATCTAGCATTGTCACTTTGTACAATGCAGTTTTAGGGCTGGCCTGTGAGACAGTGCAAGCTGTCTGTAGGTGACAATACCTGTTGTCATCTTACAATGGGCTTATATCCCATATTACCAGTGGCTGGATTTTTTGTCACTCTCATTTGCTTGAATTTTATATGATACATTCTGTGGCCTTTACTTCCTTCTCTTGTGTTTGTTTCTCCTCTGGAGCATGGACTCATAACTTGTGTCCTTCCTTTGCTAATTTTTCAGGCACTTTTTTTTCTTTTTGTTTGGGGACACCAGGAGGGTGAATGTGTTTTCCAACAGTCTCCCATGAGTACTTCTCTCCCTCCACAGCACTCATGTTGCTCTCTCTCAATTGTGTGCTTCTCCCCCCTCCTTCCTCCTTGATGTACTTGCCTTTTTGTCCTTCTCCCTCCTGTGTTACTTTCTCAGCCTTGTGCTTCTCCCCAGCTCTATGTTGCTTTCTCTCTCTCACCCGTTGCTTTTCTCCCCTTCCTCCTGTTGCTCTCTCCCCATTTGCTATCCTCACAGTGCCCTCTATGTTGCTTCCCCCACTTGTACCCTCATGTTGCTCACCCCATTTCTGCAGTTGCTTCTCCTCAGCCCCCCATGCATCTGTGCCCTCCCACCCCTCTGTTTCTGTCTCCTATGTCAGATCGGTAAACAAAAAGAAAAAAAAGATTGCGTCATTTTGTAGGCATGCGTATGCTTGGTGTGTGTGCCTACAATATGACGCGGGTGGCTGCATAGGCTTTATATGTATCTTTTAGGGATGCTGTACAGCATGGCTAAAAACCAATCACAAAGCCAATATGTCCCAAAGGCAAGGCGTATTGGCTTTGCCAATGTTTGTTTAAATGCAGAATCTTAAATTAGTGAAAAGACTGGGTGATATATGGTAAATATTGCAGTTCTGGCTGACCATCATTTTTGCTTCATCTACGCAGGTAAAACCTAGAAATTCCATTCAGATAAATGGAGCCATTTCTCAATATATAATATATTCAATTAAGTTACATGCATGTTTAAAATTCCATATTTCTGGTCTACAAACTTTATAACCCCACTACTGTCCAGCATTGTCTTAGACAATCCCGTGGTGGGAACAGATCCAAAGGTTTCTAGTTATGAGTGTGAAAAGCAGCTGGGAGGCAAACTGAGCAAACTTCACGGTCCAGTATTACACAGAATCATGTCTGTCATTGCCTCTACCAAGCCCTGGTGGTTGAAGCAAATTCTCTTGCCCCACACACGCTGTTTGTTCCCTTTTGAGGGGCCACAATGTGGCATCGTCAAGAGATGAAGGAAAGGAGAGGAAAATTAACCTGTGTTGAGGGAAAATTGGTAGGGAAGCTCCCTCGTTGTCTTTGAGTACCATCCCGAGGTCTGTTAAGGGCAGAGGCTCCTCCTTCTTTAAAGTATCTCAATTCATATGTTTGTAAGTGTAAGAAGACGCGATCCTGTAGTAGGGAAACCTTGCATGTCAATAGTTTAACACTTTGAGAATTTCTTCAACCAATCACGTGTCAGTGATTACTTTTTTTGCACTCCTCATTGGGTGATGTTTTGCTAAACTGAGCAAACAGCAGTGCAATTTCATGCAACCCAGCCATGTGAGATAACAGTTTTTGCCTGGTTTATGTATGAGCAATTGTGTGTCTGAAATTAAGATATGCTGGTAGCTTTCTTCTGTGGCACTGCACAATGCAAGTCCCCGTATAACAGGAAATCCGTTGGGCAGTGAACCTTCTGTGTGCAGGATGTGGGTTTTCATGCTGGCACCTCAAGATTATGTAAGAATCTATAATGCATTGTAAGTGACGAATGTGGGCATTTTCTTTTCTCCTCTTTGTACTCCATGGTTCCTCCCAAATTGACAAAATGCCAAATATGGCAATAAAGAAGACCAGTGCGAAAAAACTCTATTGTCAATCACAAAAGACAGGAACACACCAAATAAGAATCCTGGGATTCTATTTATTCAGCAGGAAAATGTTTGCAAAAGATTAATAGAGGAACAGCCCAGAGGAAATGAGAAACACCCTGTTTGTGAACAGATGGGAAGCAGACAAACCCTGAGTGCTGATCATCCTTTGCTGGAAGGGGAACAACTGCCTCTAAGACGTTATGGCTTTATTTTCATTACCTATGTCAATGTTCCTTCTTGTTACCGAAGCCATAGTCTCACATATTGTAGTGATGGAGGTACGCCAATAACAGAAGTCATGTCTACCAAGCAAATATGAATGCTGAGACCATCCAAGTCTGTCAAAGGCCTTTTCTTTCGAATGGCAGTCTGGTGTACTTAGGACCTATATTTATATGTGTCGAGACTTTGCAGCCAGAACAATTCTACTTGTAAAATACCATTGTGAATAGCAAACATTAGTGAATTTACACAATAGTGTAAGGTTACCTTTGTGAATCAGGCCACTAGTGTACACTCTTTGCAGAGAACTGGCAACAAAAAAGAACAGAATAATTTATTTCCCAAAGTCTTGAAATATCTAGCAGGTGGTATTGACCTCATGATGACTCTTGCTTAGGTCTAGGACTCCTCTCATCGTATAATTTTTCCCACCACCTATTAACTAGCGACCAGAAGCTGATCTCTAGAATTGCAATGTTTTGGGGTACCGCGCAGGTAGCAGGATAGGGAGTGAGTTCTCTTGGCTGGCAGTAGCCACCGGATGACGTTCTAGCCTTGGAACTGTCACAGATCCCCATGCATTCTGACAAACATGCTGGAAATTGCAACAGTGTCGCTGCCTTGGTTCTATGGCCACATTGAGGGAACCTCCTGTAATGAAAAAAATTCAGGATGTGCTTCAGCCAAACCAAACCCTGTCTGAGGGCCTGGACAAGCGCGCTACTCTCAGAAACAGGCAGAGCCTCCACCCCCTAACCGGATTGGCTGGTAAGCTGAACAGGATGCTGATAAACGCCTATAATGTGGTTTTTTTATTGATGGTTCTGAAATTCTTCTTTGTGTGTCAGTATCGCATGAAGAAGTTCATGCTGAGGAAACAACAGTCTGTTTCTGAAGTATCTCCCAAATACTTTGTGAAAATCAAAATATGGAAAGTTTTCAACCATGACGTATACCCTTATAAAATTGAGCGTATTAAAAGGCTGGATGGTTCAGCATGTGAGGATGTTTATAGAGAACCTAATAATACACTGATTTACTTCAGATGTTTTACAGTGTGTGGAGGTTGATGGAGTTTGGATGAACATTATTCTACAACAGTGTGTGCAGGCACGCTAATGCTTCCAGCTTTTCCAAGCGAAACAATTAAGACCTGCACGCAGATGCAGCACAAATTTGGACTGTTAGGATTTTATGAGGGTGGTGGATTTCCAAGGGAATTTTGAGTGAATAGTTCAATGCGTGGTATGATAGCTCACCATGCTGTTTAGTTGTAGCCACTGAGGTGAAATGCATGTTCCTTTGTTTGCGCCATTCTTCGGAAAGTCACCCCATGTTACCATTTTCTTTGAAAATGCCCATTTCGCAAGCTTATGCAGAGAACATCTGAAAATCTATTAAGAACAAGCATTGGCATAGCCAATAGGTCTCGCCTTTGGGACCTTATATGTGTTTAGCCAAGCAACAGTTGCAAAACTAAATACTTATAAGGTCCCAAAAGCGAGACCTATTGGGCCGCGAAAAGTGAAAGTAAATCGCGGTAAAGGCGCTGCGCGCGCCCCGCGCACATGCACTGTAGCTCTAGGCTGGCCTGGTAGCACTTTTTGGAGCCCTCTTACTAAGTCTCGCCAGACCAGCGCATGCGCTGGGTCAGGCGAGACCTAAAAAGGGGACAAATACTACCTGTATAAATCTCTTTAATTCTGCTACCTTAGCGGCAACACATATTGCGATATTTTGATATCATTTTGTATTTGTTTATTCAGATGTATTGCAGGGTTCCACTGATCACTTTTTTTCTTACTTCATGGTGCTGTGAGTGTAAAAGAGCCATAGAAAGAATTGTTCCCCATTCGGCCATAAGTCCCTATATGACTTTTTACGAAAATCACCAATGCAGGGACATTCTTCTTGCATCAGCTGAATTTATCAATTAGATCATTTTTACATTCAAAAACATCCAAATATCTTCACTAAAGGCAAATGTATCTTCACTAATGGCACAGCACACAGACTGGATCACCATCTTGTTTATCCATTGCAAATTCAGTTCCCATCACACAGTGCGACCCATGTGTGATTGTGAGAGACATTTACATCATGGAAAACAAAAGTTTAAAAACTTCCATTTGAGGACTACGTGTGATAGGATATGGAGTCCTGTAATTGAAATTGCCTATCACAAAAATTAGACTTTGAGTCCAACTGAGGGTGCTGTTGACCTCTTAGAATAAAGTTAATTAATTAATTGTGGTCGTTTGAGGTTCAATCCAATAATGTCTCATAGGTGGGCTAACAGGATCTTCATCAGGACTGAGCCTCAAAAACGTCATCTAATTTCTGATGAGTCCTCAGAATGTCGACTGTTCTTAGCTGCAGATTCGTCACACACCGGAGAACATATTTTTCACATAGCAACACCATTCTTGCGCGTGCACGCACACACGCACACACACCACATTAAAACAAGTCACGAACACCACCACTCAAGGCACTCAGAAATCCCACAATGTGAGATGTACCAACAGCACAACAATGACATTTTTAAGAAACACAATACCACTTAAAAACATAAGCCAGTAAACCTGGAAAAGGACCATACTTATGTTACACAATCTGTAATAAAATCGAACAGCCTAATCAGATAAAGGAAAGTGGTGAACCAACCATTCTAAGGGGGAGATTTAAAAAACGTCACGCAACGCAGCGCAGCCCCCGCAAGGCTGCGCTGTGTGGCATGACAGGGAGGGAGGAGGAGAGCACCATATCTTCAGAGACATGGCGCTCTCCTCCCCTATCCCTTGCGCCTGCGCGGATTTCAGCTGCCATGCGCCATGCACACACCTTAGCCCCACAGCGGTAGGGTGTGTGCATGAGTGTAGCATAGGTTTTGTACAGGAAGGGTACCCTTCCTGTACAAAATACTGTGCGAGGCACGATGCAAAGCTTTTCCCACTTTGCATACGTGCTGCACAGTGCAGCATGGATGGAAAGTGGGAAAAGCACGGAGAAATGAATGCATGTCTCCTGTTAGCGCCTCCTTTGAAGGGGTGTTAACTCTTGGCACAAAACCATGTTTACAAATCTTTGTAAATATGGGGGGAGATTTTCATATGTTTTGCGCTGGTTAAGCGCCACAAAAGTGACGCAAACAAGCACAATTTTTTTCCCTATTTTCTTTCCCGCACACAACTTGTTTTGTGCTGGAAAGTATCCTGTAAGTAGCGCAAAGCAATATGGTTTTGCGCCAAAAGTTAATGCCCCTTGAAAGGAGGCGCTAACAGAAGAAATGCATTCATTTCTCCATGCTTATCCCACTTTCCATGCGTCTGCACTGTGCAGCACGTATACAATGTGGGAAAAGCTTTGCATTGTGCCTCGCATAGTATTTTGTACAGGAAGGGTACCTGTACAAAACCTATGCTACACTCATGCACACACCCTAGCGCTGTGGCACTAAGGTGTGTGCATGGCACACAGCAGCTGAAATCAGCGCCGGTGCAAGGAAAAGGGGAGGAGAGCACCATATCTCTGAAGACATGGCGCTCTCCTACTCCCTCCCTGCCACGTAACGCAGCGCAGCCTCACGGGGGCTGCGCTGCGTTGTGTGACTTTTTAAAAAATCTCCCCCTTGGCGTTGTGTCTAAAGGCAAGGGTGGTTGCATGGGAATGCCCATGTACCACCAATGTAACGCCCCCTCGGCGCAAAGTAACGCAAAGCAGTGCTTCGTGCTGCTTTGCGCTACTTACAGGGTACTTTCCAGTGCAAAACAAGTTTTGCACTGGAAAGAAAATAGAGAAAAAAAATTGTGCTGGTGTGCATCACTTTTGTGGTGCTAAACCAGCGCAAAACGTATAAAAATCTCCCCCCTCAGCGGTTCAAGAGATAAGGCTGCAGTTCACCATTCTCAGTGCATCTGAAAAAGGAATGGCATACCTTGCATCACGGCCACACAGTGCTCCTCGTACCTGCAAGAACAGAAGCCAATCTAGGGACTGAAACAATTCAACCCAGAAAAAGCTAGCTATGATATTCATGCAACGTCAGGAAAAAGTCAAGGCACGAGACACCTTGCAACTTTAGAAAATCTGGCCAAGGTCCTTTAGGTACTGCAACAAAACACTGGCCAAGCGCTTTCACACCTTGTAGTCACCCAAAAACACGCCAGGGCTCGAAACACCATGCAACACAGACAGTCGAAATTCTGGCAAACACACAACCAGCATGAAGGCACGCAAGTGTAAAAGACCTGTTCAGAAGCACAGATGTTCAATACCCATGCAACAGTTTTGCATCACCACCTAATGCAAATAGAACCAGCATAAGAAAACATCAATACCAAGGAAAACCTTCAGTAAACAAAGGTACCTAATCGCATTGCAAAACTTTGCACGCATGCAGAAAATAACCAATAACATAGAGCTACAAGACTCAAATGAGTCACGCCCATAAAATGCAGGGTTGCCATACCCATGCAAAAGAACAGCGGAAAAATGAAACAGCGACTGTGAAGAAGAAATACTGGAAAAACAAGCATACTATTCCCATAAAACCTCCTCAAATGAGAACCACCGCACATAGATCACAGTGGCACATTGATCCTGAGAGGGGTATTCAAACAAGGGGATCTCATTTCTGCAAATACAGCACAAAAAACGTTAATATACACAATTCAACACGCAAATAGACACAATCGCATTAGAATATATATATATATATATATATATTATCTACTGGCGGTCGCCAGTATATAGTTATAGTTAGGACCGTGTTTCCATAGGAAATCTGAAAATTCTATTTTGAATAACTTTGGCGCCGGTTGACGAATCCTCGCAAAATTTTCAAAACTAATGGGGCGCTCCACTCAGCTCCTACCCTGAAAGTCTCGGGGTGATTCGTCAGGCAGGGGCTGAGAAAAAAGGGGGGCCCCAAAATGCGTTTTCCCCATGCATTTTCCCATAGGACCTTTAGTAGAAGGTACAGCCCGAACGGCTGAACAGAATTACTTGAAATTTGGCAAAGAGGTAGTCCTCAGGTCAGGCATGTGTCTTTTGCATATATGGTGTCAATCTGTTCAGTAGTTCCTGAGAAAATTGCATTTAAAGCACATAAATATCTATAAGCGCGCACCATAACGTGCGCGAACGTAATTCTGATTGGTGGTTACATGTCAGTCAACATTCGAATCGGTCGAAATCAGGAAGTGTCGGCCGCCATTTTGTATGTTTTGTGTGTGACAGTGAAAAAGAAAGGTGGAGAACGTGAAAAGGGGGCAGGGTAGAGAGTTCCTGACCCCCTAGCCTTTGTCAGGGGGTCCCTGAAGCACCCCGAAGGGTGAAAAAAACATTTTTCTTTTATTTGAAAAAAAAAGCGCACGGTGAAAAACCTTAAAAAAAAAAAAAAAAATTTTAAACGAGCCATTCCATATTACAGGATACAGTCAATCTATAACTATATACATAGGTAGCTTATTGTAAAATAAATATATAAAAAATATAATAAAACATACATAACAGCATTTAAAAAACCTTACAAATTCACTTAAAAAACCATAGGTTTCAAACATGTTATAGTTAGGAATTAGCATTTAAAAAACCTTGCAAATTCACTTAAAAAACCATAGGTTATAGTTATCTGAACTAACTATAACGGGGGAATTTCAATGGTTTTTTACGAGTGAAATATCCAGCTAACTATAACATGTGTGAAACCTATGGTTTTTTGCACACGGGGTGGAGAGAGTGGGTTTTTTTAAAAATAATTTTTTACCGTACGTGTACGGTAAGCGTACGGTAAGCGTAATCGGCGAAATTTTCGAAAAATAAAAAATTACCGTTTTTTGCCTTGGGGGATCGTTGAAGACTCAACTAACATGGTTATGTGCATGGGCGCTGTCTAAACAGCCCCTTTATATGTTTTTGGCATTTGTTTATCAGCTCCCCCCTCAGAGTGCGAGAGAGAAAATGGCGGCCGCCGCTTCCTGGTTTCGACCGGTTCGAATGTTTACTAAGATCTAGGGGCCAATCAGAATCGCGCTCGCGCACGCCACCGTACATATATATTACCTACTGGCGGTCGCCAGTAGGTAGTTATAGTTATAGTTAGGACCACGTTTCCATAGGAAATCCGCAACATTCTATTTTGAAAACGTGGTCCTAACTATAAGTACCTACTGGCGACCGCCAGTAGGTAATATATATATATATATATATATATATATATATATATATATATATATATATATATATATATTTATATATATATATATATATTACCTACTGGCGGTCGCCAGTAGGTAGTTATAGTTAGGACCACGTTTCCATAGGAAATCCGCAACATTCTATTTTGAATAACTTTGGCGCCGGTCGTCGAATCCTCGCGAATTTTCCAAAATAGGTGGGGCGCTACGCTCCGCTCCTACCCTGAAAGTCTCGGGGGGATTCGTCAAGCGGGGGCTGAGATAAAAGGGGGGTCCCAAAACGCGTTTTTCCCATGCATTTTTCCATAGGACCTTTAGACATAGCTACAGCCCGAACGGCTGAACAGAATTTAATGAAATTTGGCAGAGAGGTAGTCCCCAGGTCAAGGAAGTGCCTTTTGTAGGTTTGGTGTAAATCTGTTCAGTAGATTCTGAGAAAATAGCATTTAAATCAATATATATATCTGTGGCAGCTTACGGTGCGCTTACGGTGCGCTTACCGTGCGCGTACGGTGGCGTGCGCGAGCTCACATCTGATTGGCTGTTAGATCTTAGTAAACATTCGAAGAAAGGAGGAAGTGTCGGCCGCCATTTTGTCACTCGCACTGTCAGGGGGGTGAATAAAAAAGGTGGATAATGTTAAAAGGGGGCAGGCTCGACAGTTCCTGACCCCCTAGCCTTGGTCAGGGGGTCCTAGAAGGACCCTCAAGGGCAAAAATGAAATTTTTTTTTTTTTCGAAAAATCGCCGAATGCGCGTAGCGTACGCGCACGGTGTAAACTGCGAAATTCCGCGAAATTCGCGGAATTACGCGTACCGTGCGCGCACGGCAAAAAAAAATTTGCAAAAAGGAAAGCTTAAAAAAAAATTAAAAAAATTGTGAGGTAAGGTTGGCTCTTATATGAGCCGTTGGGTTAATACAGGGATAGAGGAAAGAAAGAATGGGAATATTATAAGCGTCTACAAACATGCTGGTCTATCTTATTGTTAATAAGGGGAAGACTGATCTCCCCATAAACAATAAGACCACCACATCTTGTACACCTCATTTCAACCCTCCCAAATCGAGGGTTAATGTCCACAGGAAAAGAAGAAGGTGATGCTCCCACCTCAGAGGAAGGGCTCAGCTGAGCTGCCGATGATGTACTCGGCTGAGCATCTGAGGTTGGGCTCTGGTGACTTACTGAAGAGTTTTCTCCAGTATGTCGAGCAAAGGTCCTGGGATGTCTATCCTGCAGGTGTCTTTTCATAGAGTGATTTCCAAAGGAATATTTCTTCCTTGGATTTCCTCTAGATAAAACACGGCCACAAAGTGTGCAAGTGACCAATTGAGCATTCACCTTTTTCTCCCCCTCTGGAAAAGTAAAATACTCCCATACAAAAGAAGTCTTTTGTTTCCTCCTTCTCTGGATCATGGTGGTGCTGCTGGCCTCACTCTCAGAAGAGCTCTGCTGTTCTGCCATTGTATCCCAATGTCAATCCAGCTCCTTCTCCTAAGGGATCTCAAGCAGTAATGAGGGGAATGGGTGTGGTGTTTGAAGTTTCTGGAACTGAAAGTAGTTTAAACCAATGAAAAGTGTTCTTTCAAGCAGTAATGAGGGGAATGGGTGTGGTGTGGGAAGTTTCTGGAACTGAAAGTAATTTCAACCAATGAAAAGTGTTCTTTGTGGATCACATGACCTACCGTGCGCGCTCCGTAAGCTCACGGTACGCGCTCGTAAACAAGTACGCATGCGCAAACATGACGCTTACGGAGCGCTTACGGAGCGCGTACGTAAGATGCACTCGCGCATGCGCATTACACGCCCCTGCGTAACCGCGACGTTGCTTCCGCGTGTACGCGTACGTCACGCACGTATCACGTAGGCGCGCTGTACTTATGACGTGCTGAGCACGTAGCGTCAGCTTACGGTACGCGTATCCTATTACGTACGAGCACCGTACTTATGACGTACGGAGCGCGTACCGTCAGCTTACCGTACGCGCACAGAAAAAAATGCATAAAAAAAAAAAAACCTTTCCATAATGCAGGATATAGTACATATATTATTTTATACATAGGTTTACAAAAAATGTCCAAAAAAAATTTGCATTTAAAAAACCGTACAAATTCACTGAAAAAACCATGGGTTTCACACACGTTATAGTTAGGAATTAGCATTTAAAAAACCTTGCAAATTCACTGAAAAAACCATAGGTTTCACACATGTTATAGTTAGCGGAAATTTTACTGATAAAAAACCAATGAAATTCCCCCGTTATAGTTACTGCAGGCAACTATAACTCACGCGACCGCAATCTTCTGCTGATGACATATGTGTCTTTATGAAAAAAAAATATTTGTAATATATGTATAGCTAAAAATTTATGGAAGAAGACATGGGCAAATAAGTGTCTAAATACAGTATTAGCATCAGCAGAAGATTGCGGTCGCGTGAGTTATAGTTTCCTGCAGTAACTATAACGGGGGAATTTCATTGGTTTTTTATCAGTAAAATGTCCAGCTAACTATAACATGTGTGAAACCTATGGTTTTTTCAGTGAATATATATATATACAGATAGATAGATAGATAGATATATAAAAACAAAGGTTAAAGTGAGTAAAGTAATTAACTATAAATTGTGCCCTAAGGTAACTATAACTCACACCCCCCATGCATAGTATTCTCATTAATAATTTAATTGCAAATTTTGTAGTGATATTACCAATGATGTCACAGAAGGTGGCATGAGTGATGTAATATGTGGAGTAATTAGCAGTATCTGCCGAGGGCACGAGTTATAGTTACCTATATATAGGTTTGTACGTTTTAACATTTTCCTAGCTATGCCAATTGACAAGTTGGAAATGTGTACATGTTTGTTGCTCAAATAAAGATGTTAGAAAAATAATGCAATGCAGTATAATACAACTAAAATTAAAACACAAAGTGTCCTGATATAAAGCAGAAACAAATCAGTTTTGCAATGAAGTTTACTGGTAAAAGTTCAGCCCTTCTTTTCTTCAACATTATTTTCTTCAATAGATTAAAAATGCTATGGTAAGACCATCTGTTATGCATGGATATCCTAAATGAACTTTATGCATTGATTGGTTTACTATTTCTGTCATACCTACCAGGCTGTCATTATGCTCAGTAAATCTGCTAGCTCTCCTGGGGAAAGGCTTGAGAAGCATAAATGATTTTGTGTTTAATTACAACACTGCTGGGCCTATAAGAAGAACTCTTTGATTATTTATATTTTGAGCTCATCCAATTATATTTTTGCTAAAGTGTCCTTATGGTAAGATGATTACTTCTATTAAAATAAAAATATATATGTTGATTTCAAATACACAAGTAAATACCATGTATATTAAAAGTCATACATCTATTTAAGCACTTTTTTTTAAAAAGCAGATTGGTCTTGCTACTGCCGACAACTTATTCATAGCTTTGATTTTACTGATTGGATTTAATAAATGTTGGTGCCACATGATTTAAAAAAAACTTACTCTATTTTCTAAATTAGTGTGGTATTTTTCTTGTGTTGTGTTTGCACTTTATTACTGCTCGGTGTTGCATAAATACTTTACTCATAGCTTTTATATCAAGCCTGAGTGATTGTGTGCCAAGCTACCAAAGGGTTAATTTAGTGACTTTCTGTGGTTCATCCTGACAAATATTTTATTCATTATTTGAGTGAGGCTTCCACCCCCTCAACCAATGACCAATTGTTTAAAGGTATGTATTTTGTCTTTATATCATGTACATTTTTAGAAACGGGTTTCCACCCGCTTCAAATAATAACCCATTGCAATTGGCTTTTGACTGTCCAAGTTGTAAGACCCGTAGAAATGATTGTGCTCGTGTTGTTATTCTGCCCCAGGGAAGAATTTCATGAGTGAAACGTGGATGTTCCCATGTATTCGCCCATGGATTTTAGCGCATTCCCAGATTTACCATGTCTGGTAGATCTGGGAATGCATCAAAATCCTACTCCTTCCTAAGGGAGGTGTAACAAGGAGAAGAAATCTTTATTACTCCTCCTTTTTCACTTCTTTCTATTTGTGCTGCATTCTGCAGCACGCATGGAAAGAGGAAAATGCCTCAGTTGATTGTTTTGGTTGAGGAGAGTGCCCTTTCCTGCACACAAATAATCCTGTTTGCAATGCAGGCAACCTTGTTCCATGGTGCAAGGATGCCTGCATTTGGTGCACAGCTGCACATTGCGTGCCAGCACAAGGAAAGGACAGAAATGCACTGTAATATGTTAAATAAGTCACATTCCTGCCCTTTCAAGCAAAGCAGCAAGGGGGCTTGCTGCATGAAATAATGGTAATATGCCCCCCTATCTTGTCATAGTCGTGCACTGCTAGAAGACATTTAAGGGGTGAATATCTGTCATGACATACTGTGTGAATAGCAGTGTTTATGTCCTCAGCAGCTTTATTGAACGTTAGTCTGGAGGAGTGAGTTTAGCAGTTTTTAATTGACTGATTAGCTAGAATAATTATGGTCCACTGTCAAGTGGTTTTCATATGTAAAACTCTCGAAAAAAATCATAAATGGTCCTACTAATGAAAAAGTAGAAATGTCAACATCTGAACTGTTTACATTATGAACTCCGACCTACCTTTTGACAGCAGATTACCAAATTCATCGGTATCTCACAGTGCAGCCTTAGTAGAGTCCTAAATAATTTGTACTAAGTCAAGGTAGAGCAAAGAGATCTTGATAAATGAGGTCATGTGTACAATAAATGAATGTATTTCTTGTACACAGAGTCAGACAGAAGGAAAAGACTGCCCTGTATTCACAAGGACAGTAGAAATGGACCTAAACTCTTATGCAATAAAGACGTTTAAAAAACTGCTTATGAATATATATACATATATATATATATATTCATGGTCCAGTTGAAGGCATCTGCCTTAATTTGACTGCTGTGGACTCCTTCTGTGCCGTGGATGCTCTGGTTGGGGAACTTCTGCCGAGTTGTTGTGACGATATATATATATATATATATTCACTTAAAAAACCATAGGTTTCACATACGTTATAGTTAGGAATTAGCATTTAAAAAACCTTGCAAATTCACTGAAAAAACCATAGGTTTCACACATGTTATAGTTAGCTGGACATTTCACTCGTAAAAAACCATTGAAATGCCCCCGTTATAGTTAGTTCAGCTAACTATAACTCACGCGACCGCAATCCACTGCTGATGACGTCAGATATTACATCACTGTATTCACTAAGATACTGTTAATAAGTCAGTTATACAATTAATTTTACCCAAAAAAACATCCATTTAGACACTTATTTACCCATTTATTCTTCCATTAACCTTTAGATATACATATATAAAAAATATTTATTTTTCAGAAAGACACATATTCACTGGATGATGTCATCAGTGATGTCATCAGTGATGTCATTTGAGATGTCATCAGTGATGTCATGAGTGATGTCACTGACCATGTCATGAGTGATGTAATATGTGACGTCATCAGCAGTGGAATGCGGTCGCGCGAGTGACTTTGCAAGGTTTTTTAAATGCTAATTCCTAACTATAACTTGTGTGAAACCTATGGTTTTTTAAGTGAATATATATATATATATATATAGAAAGAATCTTCTGTGTAGAAACTATCTCCTCCACAACGGAAGTCGCTTCGTTACGGGAGTACCCCACGGAAGCGGGTCCTGTTGAATTCAAACAATTCCTTCTGAATCCTTAGGAGGAAAAACGAAGCCGTGTGTGGTTCTTCAAATTCTTTATTCAGCCACTCTGCCAAACGCGTTTCGAGTACGCCGCACTCTTGTTCGCTGACAATTAAAATCAAAGCGAGCTGCCATTTTACATTGTTTTCCACGTGATTTCTAAACTACAATTAAAGTGCATTAGAAGACAGACTTGTAGTTTTTTATGATTGTACTATGTTTGTTCGAGCAGCACGCGACCATTGACACAACGCAATTGTTAAAATACATTTCGTATTGAATAAAACATGCGTACAAAAATATTCTATATAAAATATATGTGCTTTTTTGTAAAATGTCAAATATATACATTGATAGTTAATCATTAAACATAATGTTTAAATAGATCTTTTGTTTGTCAATATAGCCCCAGTGGGCTCACGTAACCAAGGTTTAACCTCTTTTGCTGCTTCGTATTGATGCCCCAGTGGGCCTATCGGAACACTTAATACAGTTTCTTCTATACTACAAGTCATCAAATTAAAACCCATTGTTAAAACCCAACTCTATTCCTCCTAAGGATTCAGAAGGAATTGTTTGAATTTAACAGGACCCGTTTCTGTGGGGTCCTCCCGTAACGAAGCGACTTCCGTTGTGGAGGAGATAGTTTCTACACAGAAGACTCTTTCTATTTGCAACACTACCTCCCCCCGCCGCAAAAAGACTAAGAACTTTTCAATCACGAAGACACCAGCACCGAAGTATACAGCGGAGCCGGCTCCAGAGAGGTGCAGACAACGCTCGAATTTCGCGGTAAGGCTGGGTTTTGATTGTGCGAAGCGGGAGGAAGTAAAGTTTAGATGCAGTGCATTTGTTTCACGGAGCACTAAACGGTTGTGGTCAACAGGGAATCCCTGCAATTAAGTTAAGATGTCAGCCACTGAAATCAAAGAACGCAAGGAGGCAGCTTTGCAAATTTTTAATGATGAATACACGGCAACTGATAAAAACTTGGGGGCAGTCCAGAAAAGCGGAGCAGCAAGTAATCTAAGAACACATCTAAAACGTTTAGAAAAATTGCACCGCCTGGAACTTTCTAAATGGTGGGAGTCTAAATCCCTACAGCGATACCTTGAAGTACAGCGAGTGCCTAGAGGTCTTCGTATTATGGTGACACCTACATACGAAGAGCCTAATCCAGACATGCTACGAGAGTGGGCTGCCAACAATAACGATGCCTCAAGAAGAATGCTAGCCATCCTAATTAAATATGCCGACATTGATCGTAAGAAAATCCTTGAAGAAATAGAGACACTGTCGGAGATTTTGAGCAAAGAAGAAGATCAGGAGCAAATAAAAGAATTCAAAGCAGCAATGAAGGACAGAATACAAAAACTGGAAATATCCATAAAGGAGAGAAAAGCTCAAAAATTCACGAGAGATAAACAAGATTACGACAAAGGTCAGATCTATACTTTCGCAAGGAAATTCGACAGCATAAGGAGAAATAAGATGGGAAAGGCTAGCAGTACAATACAAGAGCTACATTCAGAGCAAAGCAGCTTACAAAGCTCTGAGGTGGATACAGATCAAGATGAAGAACAACAGATACAAGGCCAAACACCAACAGTAATCGATGAATTCGATTTTTTACTCGAAGAACGCAGGTTCAATCTGCGACCAAGGCCACAAATACAATCATCAAGACCACCAAGAGGAAGAGGCAGAGGGCAAAGAGGAGGAAGGGGACAGCTCGCAGGAAGAGGGCAGCAGGGACAGGAGAAGAAGAAGACCGATTGGAACTAACAACATCCAATGAAGTTACAATAGTTAATCTAGCAAAAGTGTCTCTCACCAAACAAGAAGAAGATATATTGAAATTGGGACTAACATTCTGCCCAGAAACCAATCTAGACTATGTTCAGACTAGAATCGACCTATTCAAATTCGTCAGATTACTAAAATTGAGGAAGCATTTCTTATCCAACCCAATGCAAAAAACCATCTGCACCAATCATAATATCCCTCAAGAAGAAGGATTACAAGTGGGAGACTTTGATCTAATGTTGCAACTTAAAGATATGGAAATGGACAACGTGGAAACAATCGACACAAGAGCTGAGAAAATTGCGCAAGAAGAAAATATATCCATCACACAAGAAGCGCCTACAAAATTCAGACCAACTTCGCGCTTCATTCCCTTAACAGCCAGTGATGGGATAGATGTGTTTTGCGACATCGTAACAAATGAACTGAAAAAATTGAGTACGCAAATGAACATATGTGGAGGGAAAAATAAATATAACACTGTTAAGCACAAAGACTATGAGGCTCTAATTAAAAAATTGTCAGAGAATGATAACTGTATTGTGAGAAATGCAGATAAGGGTGGCAATATCGTCCTCTGGGACAAACAAAAATATTTAATAGAAGCCTATAAACAACTTAACAATAAAAAGTGCTATATAAAAGTGGTAGAGAGAGATTTAATAGACAGTAACAACAGTTACAATATTAAATTGAAAATTTGGTTTGAACAGGGTTTACTTAACCATGATGAATACAAATTTCTTCTAATTGATCATCCAATCATACCAGTTTTCTACCTAATCCCAAAAGTCCACAAAAACATGGTAGATCCCCCGGGGCGTCCAATTATCTCAGCCATAGGGAGTCCACTAGAAAACACATCAAAATATGTTGACACGTTTCTTAATCCATTAGTACAATCGTTACCTTCTTACATTCAGGATACTGGAGATTTTTTAAGAGGAATCTATGACATACCTTGGGAAGACGATTATTTACTCATTACCATTGATGTGTCAACACTATACAAAAGTATTCGCCACAAACATGGCTTGATGGCCATCAAGCACTTTCTGGGGATGCGACCAATATCATTGTGGTCACATACACAAATGATCCTCAATATGGTTGAAAAATGTCTGACAAGCAACTATTTCCTCTTTAATGAGGAATTTTTTCAACAGATTTGTGGCACGGCAATGGGCACCTGCTTCACCCCCAGCTATGCTAATTTGCATATGGGCTGGTGGGAGGAGCAGGTGGTCAGGTTGAAATACAACAAAGAATGGGAAGAGAACATCATGCATTGGAGCAGATACATAGATGACCTTTTTGTAGTGTGGAAGGGCACTGAAGATCAAGCAAAATCATTTATTAATAAGCTCCAAAAGAATGACCTCAATCTTAGTTTTACAAGTGAAATTAGCCGGACCAGTGTCAACTTTTTAGATGTAACAGTGTTTTTAGAGGACGGAAAAATACAAACCAAACTGTACAGGAAACCCACATCCAGCAATACACTTCTCCATGCCAAAAGTTTTCACCCGGTAAACTTAAAGAGAAGCATCCCCTATGGAGAATGTTTAAGAACCAAACGGAATTGTAGCAGTGAAAAAGAAATGAAAAAAGAAATGAAAGTCTTAGGAAAAAGGTTCAAAGATAGAGGATATCCTGACAGTTGGGTTGAAGATGCTATGCGTAGAACAGATGCAAAGAAAAGAGAAGAAATTTTGTTTAGTAATAAGGAGATAAAGAAAAAGAAGGGACAAGAAATGAACAAGGATTGTAGATTTATAACATCCTATAGCATTCAGCATGAAAAACTAAGGAACATCTGTAATAAACACTGGCATCTAATAAAGAATGACCCAATTTTAGGCAAAGCTGTTTCACGGAGACCCCAGATTACATTCCGCAAAGTGAGATCTTTCAAACAAGCCTTGGTAAAAAACACTCTGAGTAAGCCGCAACAGAAAACCACATGGCTTACAAGACGCAAGGGGTTTGTGAAATGCCCCAAATGCAAGGCCTGCACACATGGTGTAAATACAGAGAGATACAAACCAGGTTTTAGTAAAAACTCAAAGAAAATCAGAGGCAAATTCACCTGTAAAACAGATTTTGCTGTTTACGTGCTCCAGTGCCCGTGTGGCCTGCAGTACGTGGGCAGCACAATCTTGGAGGTACACAAGAGAATTTTACAGCACCTCAGGGCTATCAAAAATGGTGATCAGACTTATCCGGTCGCCAGACATTTTGAGAGATTTCACAATAAAGATGTAAAAGGATTAACATATTTTGTAATCGATGCGGTGGCAAAAAATTCAAGAGGAGGGAACCGGGAAAGAATTTTGAGAAAATTGGAGTCACGTTATATTGTAGAATTAAATTCCAAACAACCGGATGGTCTGAATATAGAAGAAGATTTATATACTCATTTAGTCTGAATATTGTGATATTTTACTTTCATCAGTTTTTAGAGTTGGGTTTTAACAATGGGTTTTGATTTGATGACTTGTAGTATAGAAGAAACTGTATTAAGTGTTCCGATAGGCCCACTAGGGCATCAATACGAAGCAGCAAAAGAGGTTAAACCTTGGTTACGTGAGCCCACTGGGGCTATATTGACAAACAAAAGATCTATTTAAACATTATGTTTAATGATTAACTATCAATGTATATATTTGACATTTTACAAAAAAGCACATATATTTTATATAGTATATTTTTGTACGCATGTTTTATTCAATACGAAATGTATTTTAACAATTGCGTTGTGTCAATGGTCGCGTGCTGCTCGAACAAACATAGTACAATCATAAAAAACTACAAGTCTGTCTTCTAATGCACTTTAATTGTAGTTTATAAATCACGTGGAAAACAATGTAAAATGGCCGCTCGCTTTGATTTTAATTGTCAGTGAACAAGAGTGCGGCCCACTCGAAACGCGTTTGGCAGAGTGGCTGAATAAAGAATTTGAAGAACCACACACGGCTTCGTTTTTCCTCCTAAGGATTCAGAAGGAATTGTTTGAATATATATATATATATATATATATATATATATATATATATATATATATATATAAAAACTCCTTAGTATGCCACAAAATAGGTGCACTCGCGGGCAGGTGCCGGCAACGCGGTGGCGTTCCGCGTAACAAATCCAAGCTCACAGTTCCTCCTCCCTTTTTTAGGAACACAGCCAGCACTCACGGGGCAATTTGCGTCAAGTTTTTATTTCCTTATCAGCAACAACAAATGCGTTTCGGCTTCTGCCTTCGTCGGTGTTACTACCACGACAGAGGCAGCTGTTTTTAAAGTTGTTTCAATTAAGAAAAAAACTTTTTTTCCCTTTCAATTCATAGACATGGAAAGAGGGATGTTTTCATTTTCATTTCAAATTGCAAACGCCATCTATGAATGGATAAATATCATCACATATTTACTACAGATTATATGATACAAGAAGGGGAGAAGTTGATAACATAACTCTTGACTTTTATCAGCATAGTCAAACAAGCCTCACAATTTGTTCCACAGCTGCCCTATGATGCCATTGATGTTTTTTCAGAAGCAGTCAATAGTGACTTGCTCAAAGTAATAGCTAAAAAACAACATAAGCAAAGCACCATGAATATCACGACAGATCAACGGACAGCCTTAGGAAATCTTGAAAAGGACAGTTGTGTGTAAGCCTTCGGATAAACGCGGAAATGTTGTTATTCAGACAAAAGAACAATACTGCAATGAAGCCAAGAGGCAACTTTCGGATAGCACAAACTACGAAAGATCCAGTAGAGTAAAATACAACGAAAGCATTAAAGAATACCATGCATTAATAAAGAAATGGTATGATAAAATCATGTTGGGGGCAGAAGAATATTTATTCTTGAGAAACTTGAATCCTGCCGTGCCCTCATTTTATCATATTCCAAAACTTCATAAAAATATTCAGAGTCCTCCTGGCAGGCCCATAATATCATTTCAAGGGAGCCTCACGGAACACTTGTCTATGTTTATTGATTATTTTCTGTTTCAGGCAGTGTTACAGTTGAAGTCCTATGTAAAGGACACAAAGGACTTTTTAAATTGCATTGAGGCTTTGGAATGGGATCCATCATATCGACTGGTTGTATTAGATATAACTAGCCTATATACATGCATAGGACACTCTAGCGGACTGAAGGCCATTCAATATTATTTAAACAAACGCCCACTGAAACACGCAGCACACAATGTGATGCTGTTAGAATTTACCAAGTTTTGTTTGACTAATAATATTTCCCTCTTCCAAGAGGACTACTACAAACAGATCTCAGGTACTGCGATGGGCACTTGCTTCACTCCCAGCTATGCAAACTTGTTCATTGGCTGGTGGGAGGAGCAGATGCCCAGGTCGCATCAGGGAGACCATGGGTCAGGAGAGGTCATTGCCTGGAAAAGGTACATTGATGACCTTTTCCTGGTTTGGAAAGGGTCAACTGAGTCAGCCTATGAGTACATAACAAACCTAAATGATAACAATTTGAATTTATGCTTTATGGGTGAGGTTAGTTCAGTGGCAGTGAACTACCTTGACCTTAGGGTGTTCATTCATGATAAAAAAATCAACACTGTTTGATAAAGAAAGCCTACGGCTGGAAACTCGACGCTTCATGCGTCGAGTAGTCATCGGCCCAAATTAGTACAGAGCATTCCATATGGAGAGCTTTTGAGGCTTAAAAGGAACTGCGCAAGGAATTGTGACTTTGAGAAGGCAGCGCAGGAATGTATTGCCAAATTTAAAAACAGAAGTTATGAAGGGTCGCTTTTGGAGAAAACCTTGAAAAGGGTAAGGCAGATCCGGAGACATAATCTCTTGAGTGACAACACCAGATGTAGAACCAACAAAGGCAGAGATAACATAGATTTAAGTGTAAACAAATTCAGGATGATTACTACCTACACAGAGGAAGCTGTAACTTTGAAAAGAATTCTTAAAAGAAACTGGCACATTCTAAAAACGGATGCGATTATTGGCAAAGATATACCCATAGGGCCATTAGTAACATATAGAAAGGCCAGGGCAATCAAGGATATGCTTGTACATAGCCACCAAGCAAGAGATATTCCACTCGGTTGTTCTTTGTACAAATGGTCATATTTGTGGCTGAAAGTCAGTATCCTGCCACTATCATAATCGTTATAATCCTGATTAAGCTTTCTTTGGTTGTGTGCCTTGATGTCTTCCTCGTGTTTTTTAACACGATCTTTGATGGTGGTCAGTGCTTTATTAAATTTGTCTGATTCCATATTTTTAGTGAGATATTCCATGAGTGCTCTTATTTCTTCCAATAGAATATCACGATCCAGCCATGCATATTTAATCAGACTCTCCAGCATCCTCCTAGAGCTCTGTGCTGAATTTGTTGACCATTCCTTCAACATTTGAGGATTGGGCTTCTCATATGTGGGGGTAGTGAAGATTCTAAGTCCCCTGGGCACCATATCCTGGTCCACGTAATTTTTTAGTGAAGTTGCTTCCCACCATTTCGCGATTTCATTCTTTTTCAGTTTCTCATACTGTCTAAGTTTCTCTTCAATGGATTCTCCTTGAATTGAAATGTCTTTTGTGATTGACATAGGCCCTGTTCTCCGAGCAAATAAGGCTCGTGCCGCTGATCTACGTTCCTTGTCTTCTTCCATGTTGTACAACACTGGTAAACACAATAAATGAGTACAGAGGCCAACTAACCCCCTGTCTAAGAGCTCATTGTTGATCCCATTCATTTTTAGAGGTATATGCAAACTGTCACAGGGTCAAAGGATCCTGTTTTTAATTTCTATTTTTCTTTCTCTTGTTTCACAGGAGGAAGGGGCCCATTCACCAGTATTCACCAGCACGGGCTACCTACCCTTTTTCTTCTGTATGATTACAAGAGCACATCGTCACATCACTTCATGTTGGTAACGTGTTTTGGGCATCTCAGTCTTTAGTTGATATTTGGACCTGACGATCAGCTGGACATTTTTTAGGCACATGCCAGTGTCATATTTCATATCTGGCTTTTGGAATAGCTGTTCTTTGTTTCATATCTGGTTTTTGGAATAGCTGTATTTTGTTGCATGTGCATCATGGACCATATTTTGCGTATTTTACCTCACTTTTAGAGTTGATGTGTATTTTATTCCTCCATGTACAATAGATTGATTGTGACTTGTACGGGTTGACATCCTGAAACAGGTCTGGTCTTCTGCCACCATGGCGCTCATGATGAGTTGGGTACGTGCCACTCTCCTTGAAACTGTCTATTTTACTTTCTGTGTATTATTTCACCTTGTCACCATGACATCCATTTATGACTCTGTATTTCAGTCGACAGACACTGTCAACGGTCATTTATATACGTTGACATTAGCATACAGCCAGGATACATGTTTACTTATTGGAATTTCCAGTTAGTGTGAGTTTAATTTGCAGCCACACACAGGGCAGTGATTCTCTATCTTACGCCGTAGCGGAACTATGACTCCTGTTCCGTTACCTTGGCAACAGTTGATACGATACAACTTTATTGACAAACACACACTCGACAACATTCGCCTGTGTTTCCTCAGCTGTTCTTAGCGCACACTGTGGCAGACGTATTATTTTCCTTTTGATTTTATTTTGTTCCAACAAGGATTGATACTGTTGCTATTATACATGATTTGTTATGTTATATTTTGGCAAACTGCAGCAACAACAAGTTTGATATTTCATTAAATTAATAATTTGAGTTACAATTATGCTCTCCTCAATACATACGTTACAATATTGTGTACGTCTTGGGCTCTTACCTGCAACCACATTTCGCGTTGCTCGAGAGATTCTCTTGTTGTTGCAATCTACAACGGGTCTGCCCATCAATGTGTACAAGTCCTATTTCTATGCTAATGACGATTTGCTTACATATGTTTCCCGCATTGGTTGTCATATTCACGTGATCGAGCCTCTATGGAAGTGAAACGCGTTGTGAATAAACAAGGGTGAACATTCACGAGCACAGAGTCTTACATTTCCTGAGCGCGTGCTTTATTTTGCCTTTTGAAGTTGGATATATATATATATATATATATATATATATATATATATATATATATACATATATATATATATATATATATATATATACATATTATCTACTGGCGGTCGCCAGTAGATAGTTATGGTTAGGACCCTGTTTCCATAGGAAATCCGCAACATTCTATTTGGAATAACTTTGGCGCCGGTCGATGAATCCTCGCGAAATTTTCAAAATAGGTGGGGCGCTACGCTCCGCTCCTACCCTGAAAGTCTCGGGGGGATTCGTCAAGCGGGGGCTGAGAAAAAAGGGGGGTCCCAAAACGCGTTTTTCCCATGCATTTTTCCATAGGACCTTTAGACACAGCTACAGCCCGAACGGCTGAACAGAGTTACTTTAAATTTGGCAGAGAGGTAGTCCTCAGGTCAAGGAAGTGCCTTTTGTAGGTCTGGTGTAAATCTGTTCAGTAGTTCCTGAGAAAATAGCATTTAAATCAATATATATATGTGGGCGGAGCCTAACCACACATCTCATCCTGAGATCTGAATGGCTGTCAGCACTTCATCCAAGAAGTGTTGGCAGCCATCTTGGGACCAATATACATGATAGCACCTCATTAAAAAGCATTGCAGTTAATAGAAGATTTTAAGACTTTAGTTACATTATAAATCATTTGTTGATGGTACCATACTCATTTTAGGAATTGTGGTATGTTCTAAGGTGATTTCACCATGTGAAAAAGCCTTCTGCTGGGATATCATGATTGAGAGAAAAATATTTTCTCATGCTTTTACCACAGAGGTTTGGAAGGTGATCTATAAGCTAAACTGAGAGCTTATTTTCTGTAAATTCACATTATCTTTCTCAGTCATGTGAGAATGAAGTCTGACATTCTCAGTAAAACATGTACATCCAACAAGGGCAGAGACTGTCAGTTGATTCCTTTGTGTTCTACTGCAGCTTTCCAGAGTGTTCCAAAGAACTACTAGAGCGCTAACCGTCCTACTTATGATAAATGTATGGCACACCTGAAGCCATCTTGCTTGGATTAAAGTGGTAACTCTTAAAACATTTAATTTAAAAAGGAACAAAACGAGGTGGTTCATTTTTCCATAAAAAGTATGATTAGTGCTGCATAAAGAAAAATTAGGGCACATTTTGAGTGACTTCTCAAATCCTGGCATGCAGACTGAAACATGCACTTTCAATACCAGCAGCAGTTTTCCCTGGTGAGCAGTAGCTTTACTACAGTGATCTAATGAGCAAAAAGAGTGCTAACATTCTGATTTTATGGCAAATGTGTGACACATTTGAATGCCTTCTTGATGGAATCAAAGTAAAAAACTGAAAGTATTTCCTACTGAGGAGACTGCAGTAAATGAGGAAATTAGGAAACTTCATAACAAATAAGTCTCCCAAGATGGCCACCAGAGACAAAAGAGCCCAAATGTAGCCCAAATATCACCCAGATGTAGCCCAAGTATAGCCCAATGACAGAATGTCCAAGAATGTTCTTAAAAACAACTAGAGCACTTACTGTCTTCATTATGACAAAAGTATGGCACACCTGAAGCCATCTTGATTGGAATAAACTGGTAACACTTAAAACATTTAATTTAAAAAGGAACACAATGAGGGGGTTCATTTTGCTATAGAAATTATGATTAATGCTGAAGAAAGAAAATGAGGGCACATTTTGAGTGACTTCTCAAATCCTCTTCTATTTCATTAAAAAATTCTGACATGCAGACTGAAACATGCACTTTTAATACCAGGAGCAGACTTCCATGGTGAGCAGTAGTTTTACTACAGTGATCTAATGAGCAACTAGAGTGCTAACATTCAGAATTCATGGCAAATGTGTGACATATCTGAATACCTTCATGATGGAATCAAAGTAAAAAACTGAAAGCATTTCCGACTGAGGAGACTGCAGTACATGAGGAAATTAGGAAACTTCATAACAAATAAATCTCCCAAGATGGCCACCGGAGACAAAAGAGCCCAAATGTAGCCCAAAATCACCCAGATATAGCCCAAATATAGCCCAATGACAGAAGTGTGCAAAACACTTATTATTTTGTGTTTTTGCAGTGTTATATAGTGCAGACTTGTCAGGTATTGGAGTGCTTTACATGAGCATTGGTTACATCACACAAGAACAAATTCATTTTGGTTGTAGACATGGGGAGACTAAGTGATTTGACCAGAATCACAGAATGTCGAGCTGAAGCAGAAACTTCAACCTGGTTCCCCAGTTGCAAAGTCTGCAGTTCTGGAAGTAACACCACATCCTCTCCCCTAAGTGCAACATTTAATCAAGTTGTCAACTAGATAAAAAAACATAAAGATAACAAATAATTTAAAAGTGCTTTGTCGCTATTTGAAAACTCAGAAAATATGTCCTTATTTTAGTCTTTTAGAGCACTAACCATAATTTTGATGCCAATAAGACCCTCTCATATATGTAATTTCTAAAGGAATGCTCTAGGTATTACAGTTTTGATTACATCAAGATGATGTCAGGCGCTCCACACTTTTGTAATAAATATAGAATGTTAGCAATCTAGTTGTTCATTAGGATACTGTTGAGAGGCAGAGGCCAGGGGCACGGACTCTGAAAATTGAAGGCAGGTAGGAGGGTGCAAAGGCAACAATTTAACCACACTGAGCAGGCAGGAAGGGCCGTGGAAGCACAACAGACTATGGAGGGCAGTGGAAAGGGGGGCAGGGGCAACAAACCAACAATACAGGACTTGCAAGAGAGGCTGTTGGAGGGAAGATCTATTACGGGTCAAGGAAGCTAGGGGCGGTCCCCAGAGCCCCGGGAGCCACCACAGAACTGAGCAGGAGAGTGAGTCAGGGACAAAAGGGGCACCTTAATTTGAGCCGGGGTGCCTAGGAACGCTTGCTCCAAAAATGAAGAAAACAGACATATGAGACATGGAATTGGAGGCAGAATACAATGGCAGTTTAATGAGAAGATGCAACTTCAAAGAAACCGCAGAATAGAGACCTAAAGTACAAAATACAGAATCCAGATAATCATACAGCTGTCATGATATTCTCTGTATCTCAATTAATGGACTGACAGAGAGAGAGAGAAAACACATCTATAAATGCATCATGAGAAACAAGTTACACCAAGGAAAATGTTACCTAGGGACACTCACATTTACTCTTAGAGCAAGCATTCCTGCAATTACAATACAACATCTTTTAAATGCAAAAGTAAAGAGAACAATGGTTAAACATAACATGACATTTCATATAGGTAAAATAGAATAAGATACTTCAAGCAAAGCCGAGCAAGACATTTTAAGCAAAGGAAGACAAGAGCTCCCAGTTCTTGGGGAAAACCTGCACAGCCTGTTAACCTACATACAGACGGCGAGGTTGTCCGTCGATATCTGTGGGTGCTCCCTTTTTATATCATTTTGTGGGCACCTTTGCACGCTACATCTACCTACGTATGCTACCCAAAAGCTTCGTCTGCAGATTTTACCAGACATTTCGTCATTTACCCACTTAATGCTGACAATGGACTGGGTGAAAAGGTCAGTCTCTCAGGCCAATCGCTTATCGTAAGTTCCATAGAGCAAGCAGAAAATAATGGGTATTGTACAGGAATTCAATATATTCATGTATAAAATCTCCTCAGTTCTCCTAACTTGACGCTCTGCGGTTGCCACTTCCTTAAAAGCGGGAAACCTGCCCAGGAAGCAAGTACCAGTCCAGGATGCAGCCTACTGTATGTCGACAGCTTCAGGGGGATGTTGAACTTTGATACCGAGCACGGAGCACTCGGGTAGGGTGGGGGCTACTAGTTTGGAGCAGAAGGCCTCGCAGACCTGCCTTCAGACTGCTATACACTAAAATTGCAGAGCTATGGTCAATTTAACAAAGAGGCCTACATATTGAACAGAAGGGCCTACACAGGGGTTTTATGCTGGCTGAGTGGTAAGGATGTCTCAGGATAATTATATAGCAACACAGGACCCGCTGGTCAATTTAATACGGCCTACAAATGCGGCTGGCAGGGCAAGGACAAGGGTCTCATACTTCAGGTGTGGACAGAACGGGCCAGGGGCCCCCTGTGATACAAAATCTACCCTCCTTCAAGGCTGTGGAAATGTAATAGACCATTGTGGGCAGAAGGAAGAGGCAATGGTAGTACAACCATACATGCCAACAGACCCGATTCAGCCAGGAAACGTCCAATGTTTTTAAGCTCAAATGGGCTTTATTTGATCTGTCTCCTGTCTACAATATCCTCTTTTTCAATGTAACTCAAAGGGGAAAATCAATACCCCAGTTTTTTTTCAAAATCTCCCTCTTACCAAGTTCAAAATGTTCGCAAGTATGGTACATTGGATCATGGAAGGAAATGGGATAGGGACATGGACTTGGATAACAGAGGACAGGAGAGACATGGAGAGGTGCACCAAACTGACCCTGCAGGGCAGGCATCAGGGTTTGCAGCAGCACAATACACCACACAGGGCATGCAGGACGGGAGTGCAGCACAACAATCCATAGAAAGCAAGAGGGAGGGGACAGGACCATGCACATGGACAACAGAGAACAGAGGGGCAAGAGGCAATGGTAGCTAGCTGACCATAATGGACAGACAGGAGAGAAGGCTGCAGCATAACAGACCATAAAGGGCAGGAGGGACGGATCAGGGGCATTACAATGGAACAGACAAGCCAGGAGGGAGGGAGTAGGGGTCTGCACATGTAAACAGAGGGCTGGGGGCAAGGGGGCAGGGCAGGAGCAGCAAGATGGCCATGGAGGTCAGGCAGGATGGGCACTAGAAGCAAGACACAACATGAAGAGCAACAGTGAGACTGTGATGGCATACACACAGACCATGGAGGGAAGGTGGGAGGGGGTCAGGGGCAGCTAACTGACCACACAGGGAAGGTGGGAGGGGCCATGGCAGCACAGAAGACCATGCATGGCAAGTGGGAGGGTTAGTGGCAGCACAATGGCTATGATGGGCAAGAAGGAGGGTGCAGGGGCATGCACAAAGGACGATGGAGGATAGAAGGGAGGGTCAGGACCTGTGCACGGACAAGAAAGTTCAGGGGAAGGGGCCTCACAACAGACCACACGGGGCAGGCAGGAGGAGCAGTTGCAGCACAACAGACCAGGGAGGGCAGAAGGGTGTGGCAGTACAATGGACCATGTAGGACAGGAGGAAGAGGATAGAGGCATGGCATGTGGACAGGCAGGGTGGAGGTGGCAGGGACAGGTTACAGTCATCTGACAATGCTAGGCAGGTGGGAGGGGAGTGGCAGCTCAACAGAACACTCAGAGTAGATAGGAGTGGCAGGTCCATGGGACATGGTGGGCAAAAAGGATGGAGCAGGGGCATGCACAAAGACATCGGAGGGCAGGGGGAAGGAGAATAGGGGCAGCAAGCTAAGCACAGAGTTTAAGCAGGAGGTCAATGATGGGGCATAGAATTGGGCAATGGAGGGCATGAGGAGGGGACTGGTACATCATACTAAATTGAGGGCAGTGGCAGCCCATCAGACCATGCATGGCAGGAGGGAGGAGGCTAGTCCATGGATTCACACAGCAGAGGATAGGGAGGAGGGGGATGGGGCAGCAAGCTAACTGTTCAGAGAAGGCGGGTATTAGGAACTTTATTGTTTTTAAAACATTTTGTTTGTGCAAACTACTTAAAATATGAACAAGTATGCAGCATAATCTCACTTTTATTCAGGAAGAAGAAGACGTTAGTGACTGTGACTCCGGGCTCACTTGGCAAAAACACCCCCTGACCCTCCACCCCCTATCGCAAAATGTAATGCCCGTGAAAAGGGTAGGTGAACACAGTGTTATATAGAACATAGTCCTGAGAGCACGATTGAAAATGAAAACTAGATATAGTGTATGGTATAAACTATGCACCAAAAAGTGAGATATAAGATGAACCAGGCGTGAAATATAATATGCAATACATTGTGCGTAATGACAGATTCATTGGAGAGCACGAGATAGCACAGGCACTAGCGTGTGCTATGCGATATGCGCTTTGGAGTGTAATATGCACAGGGCAGTGTTGTGTAACCTAACTAGTCTCTAAAGTTGTAATATAAAATATGTGCTGGGGAGTGTAACGTTGCATATGCACTGTGACAAAGATATGGATCCCAAATTGTAATATGTATGGCATAGCACTGTGCGTTATAACATAGGCATCGAGGAAGGCACGTTAGATGGGGCAATATAACCCGTGCGAAGACAAGTGTGGCATGACATTTTCACGGGGTGGTGTTACAGTGCACATGGGCTAGAGAGTGTCATGGCATATGCACTAGCTAGTGGAATACAATACAGAGGTGTGTGGCACTCGGCAGGCAATGGTGGGTGTAACACAGCATTGGGCTCTGTCAGGAGCGCGCTGTGACTCGCAAGTGATGTTCGTCCCCTTTCCAGAGAGTAAAATAAAAAGTATTACACATCCGGCAGTGGATGTGTGTTTTATTAACTGTGAGGGGGGTTTCTTGCATAGTTTTGGTCGAATTTTTGTCGAATCCCCTTTGAATGGCTTGGTGTGCATGTGTATTAAATGTGCCCGTCAATAGCTACCCATGTTTGTATAAATAAACGACAAGGGTGTCTACCGGGATTAGGCACGGTAGAGCATCAGACATGTCAGAGCTTCACTAGTGGTGTAAATACATTCCACGTGGATTAATTGCATGCATAGTCGCCTTTTAATGAATATCACGCAAATCGTCATGGTGATAGGTACGTACGGTTTGTCCAGCATGTCCTAGGTGTGTCTATAAATATATATTTTTTAAAAATAATAAAAAACAGTGGCCGGCCCTGGGGATTGGGGTCAAAAAAATATAATTAGGAGACAGGCCCTGGGGGATGGGGTCATCAGGGCCAATACATTAGAATAAGAAGGGGAACCACACAGCCCCCCTTCTTAAAAAAATAAAATAAATAAAAGACTGGCATCGTGCCGGAGGCCATGCCCCCTCCATGCAGCACTCTGCAAACGCGCCCCCAACAGGCATCTCCAGTATGCGCCAGGGAGCTGCGCTGCAGACAGGTGTTCTGAGGCCAAGCCCCTTTTTACACCTCTCTGCAACGCAGCTCTGTGGCGCTTACTGGAGGTACCTAGTGGTCTAGTGTGACCCTAGGGACCCTTAGGATTCAAGGGGACTTAATCTCTCAACTTAGAACAGCCACAGGGCGCGTTTACACAGTGGTGAAGGGAGGGGACGGGGCCTGAGGTGACGTGTGCAAACACGCACCATGGCACGTTTTAAATTGGGGATATAATTTCCCTTCAATACTGAGGGCCCCTGGGGGCTAACTAGCCCACCAAGTGCTTCCAGTAAGCGCCACTGAGCTGCATTGCAGAGAGGTGGTCCAGGCCGTGCCACTTTTTACACCTCTCTGCAACGCAGCTCTGTGGCACTTACTGGAGGTACCTAGTGGGCTAGTTGGACCCTAGGGACCCTCAGGACTCAAATGAACTTAATCTCCCAACTAAAAACGGACACAGGGCGTGTTTACACAATGGTGAAAGGAGGGGACGGGGCCTGAGTTAACGTGTGCAAAAACGCCCTGTGGCCTGTTTTAAGAGGTAGTTTTAATCTCCATGCCCTATTATATACTAGGGGCTTATAGAGGAGGTAAGGCTAATCACAGGGGGACCCCAACGCATAATGTTCCCTAGTGTATGTAGGTGTTTTCACTGTATTCTAAGTGTCTTTTAACATAGCACTGGCTCTAGGACTGGTTAGTCAGACTCAGTTACCACCAGTATCCGTCTGAAAAAGTTGAGGGTACAGGATGATTTTGCAACAAGGCTTCTTTCTGCTCTTCTTTTTGTTCTTTCTGCACGTTATCCTTCTTCCTGCACTTATCTTCGTATTTGAGGACTTCTGTTGCTTCTTTCTGCACTTCTTTTGTTTCTTTCTGTGCATTTTTTCTTCTT
This sequence comes from Triturus cristatus, assembly GCF_964204655.1. Classification (NCBI taxonomy): domain Eukaryota; kingdom Metazoa; phylum Chordata; class Amphibia; order Caudata; family Salamandridae; genus Triturus; species Triturus cristatus. The sequence continues at coordinate 311,459,955 of NC_140582.1, forward strand.
TCTTCACATGTCCTATCTCTGTAGGCATAGTTAGAAATTAGCATTTAAAAAACCTTTGAAATTAACAGAAAAAACCATAGGTTTCAGGCACGTTATAGTTAGGAATTAGCATTTAAAAAACCTCAGAAATTCACTGAAAAAACCATAGGTTTCAGGGGTGTTATAGTTAGCTGGACTTTTCACTTGTACAAAACCATTGAAATTCCCCCGTTATAGTTAGTTCAGCTAACTATAACTCGCGCGCCCGCAATGCACTGCTGATGACGTCACATATTACATCACTCATGACATGGTCAGTGTCAGGAGAGCCAAGTTCTTCACGCTCGGGAGCAGAATGTCGAAAGTTCCCAATGCCACTCCCAGCCTTCCCAGTGCTCAACGCCTTATGTACGCGATGACACCGAGGAACTCTGGAGGGGGAAAGGGGAATTGGACAGAGAAGAGACAGCCACTTTTCAACCTTCTTGTTTCTTCGGTTGATCGCCCATCTATTTTCTGGTGGACTGGATAGGTGTTATCTTCGCTAAAAAAGAAAAGGATTGTTATACTCTTGGTGCCTCTTTTCTCTGGAGTCTTATGTGTGTACTATGAACTCTCCCTCAGAGTACCTACCCTATCCTTTTGTGACCAGTGCTCCTCTTCTTTCTTTTGTTTCTTTTCTATCTTGCAAAATCTCTTAGTAGTGCTGCAACTAAACATGGAACAATGTTACTGCAATTCTGACCTTCCTCCCACTATCTTTCTAAGCTCTTGTAACCTTCTTCTAGGGGGAAGTGAGCTCCTTACCCTCTTGACCCTGGTTGCACTCCTCAACTGGATTCTGTTTTGAATAGGACGATGTTGCTCTGTGTGTCTATCGAACAATGTATCTATTACTCTCCTTCTACTGGGAAAACTCCTTGTCTACTCTGACTTTCCGCCCTGATATGCTTCTTCAGTCTTATATTATAGCGCTATATTTTGCTGGAGCTGAGTTTCTCTTGGATGTCAAGCTTAATATTCTGTAGCACGAGATAATATACTGGAACCAAAACACTAAAGTACTTCTTTTCTTCAACTGCAGATAATGTGCAAAAAATGGAACAGTCTTACTTGGAAAACTTCTAATGCTCGACAACTTCTTCTCTCAGGATTCAGCTTCAACTCTCGCTAGTGCTTAGAACGCGACGAATAAATTCCCTGACTAACTTCGCGACGCGTCTCAGAAGCACGACCTAATCTCCTCAGTACTTGGTGAAGTGCGCCGTTGTAACGGCTGCGCACCTGGAACATCGTGATTGTCAAGCGCTGCTAGAGCGCTAACCTGCTGTTCTGGCGATCTAATCTCGGCAGCCATCTTGGGAATCCTTTGATCTCTGTGTGAACTAAGAGGACTGCGCTTCTTTAGGACATTATTTCGCAATATCCTAACCCTGAATGATGATTTCCTAAGTACTCGTGGTTTGATGGCCCTGACAGTACCCCCTCTCAAAGAGCTTCCTCTCAGCTTGGGTTTATGTGGAAATCTTCTATGAAACTCCTTAATCAAATGAGGTGCATGAACATTAGAGGATGGCTCCCAGGATCTTTCCTCAGGCCCATAGTTCTTCCAATCCAACAAATAATACAATTGACCCTTTCGTACCTTAGCATCTAATACCTGATGTCCCTCAAATTCTTCTCCCTGCTCGGTTTGGATGGGTTTCGGGGGTCTTTTTACTCTTAAAGCATCTGAAACCTTTTTTAATAGAGAGACATGAAATACGGGGTGAACCCGTAAGCCTTTAGGCAATTGAAGCTGATAATTAACCGAACTCAGCTTCTTCTCAATCAAATAAGGGCCTACAAATCTAGGCTGAAATTTCCTTACACCCTTGAGTCTAAGGTTCTTCGTGTTTAACCAAACCTTATCCCCAGCCTGTAAATCTGGTTCCTTTCGTCTTTTCCTATCTGCATAGAATTTATAACTGGCCTTTGCTTTGGTTAGATTATCTGTGGCTGATTTATGTACTCGTGTTAGATGTTCTACCAAATCAGTTACCGCGGGAACATCTACATCTTGAAAGCTTAGAGATTGATGGGGATGCCTACCCGTGTTCAGATAGAAAGGTGAGTAACCGGTGGACATATTTTTTGCATTGTTATGAGCAAACTCAGCTGCCCACAGGTAATCCGGCCAATCACCTTCCTGGTCTAACAAACACAACCTTAGGTACTGCTCTAGTTCCTGATTGGTTCGCTCGGTTTGGCCATCGGTTTCTGGGTGGTAGCTGGTGGTATACCTAGTATCAATACCCAACTTTTGTGTAAAAGCTCTCCAGAAGTGGGATAAGAATTGGGAACCTCTGTCTGATATCAAAACCTTAGGGATACCATGGGCCCGAACTATGTTCTGACTAAAAGCCTGTGCCAAGGTTGCTGATGTGGGAACCCCTTTTAGAGGTATGAAGTGAGCCATCTTAGTAAATGCGTCTACACACACCAAAATTGTGTCATACCCCTTACTAGATGGTAAATCAACTATGAGATCCAAAGTTATTGTGTGCCACGGGTGTGGGGGGGTTGGCAATGGGTGAAGTAACCCCTTAGGCGCAAGCCGCTCCGACTTTCCCCTAGCGCAAGTCTCACAAGTGGTTACATACTGTCTCACATCTTTGGTGACGCTGGGCCACCAGAAACGCCGTCTCACCAAGTCTTCAGTCTTTGCAATGCCCTTATGCCCAGCCAATATGTCATCATGACTTTCTTTCAAAGCTTTCTGCTGCATTTCACGGGTTGGCAGGTAAAGAGCTCCTTGATGATATGGTAAACCTCCTCGTATCTCCCGCTCAGGATCTTCTGCGACCCAACTCTCCATTTCTACCATAGTCATTGATACCGGACCTTGTTCTTCTGGTGACTCACTCAAAACAGCCCCAATTATCTTTTCTGCTGGTAGGATGGTCTGTACCTTGACTTCTTCTGAAAACTCTCCTGTTCCCCTTCGGGACAAGGCGTCGGCCTTACCATTTTGCGAACCAGGACGATAGGTAATGACAAAATCATAATCCGCAAAGTATAAGGACCAGCGTAATTGTCTGGGGGTTAAGGTTCTGGCTGACTTCAAAAACTTTAGGTTTCGATGGTCAGTATATACGGTCACAACATGCCTTGCCCCCATCAGGTAATGCCTCCATTCCTTGAACGCATCCTTAATAGCTAACAGCTCTTTCTCGGTAATGGTGTAGTTGGCTTCCGCTGCTGTTAATTTCCTAGAGCGATAGGCTACTGGATGCAGTTGTCCTGTGCTCTTGTGTCTTTGCGACAACACACCTCCCAATGCCCAATTGGAGGCATCGGTTTCCACAAAAAATGGCTCTGATGGATCCGGATGAAGTAATATTGGTGCTGTGGTGAAGTCTTCTTTTAGCTGATTAAATGCTTCATCTGCTTCCAAGGTCCATTCAAAATCAACTCCCTTCTTGAGTAATCTAGTCATTGGAATCAATTTCTGTGAAAAGTTTGGAATGAATCTCCTATAAAAATTCGCAAATCCAATGAAGCTCTGCACATCCTTTACATTTTTAGGAGACTCCCATTCCAACACTGCCTTAATCTTGTTCTCATCCATGGTCACTCCGCTAGGTGCTAGCACAAACCCCAAAAACTCCACCGAGTAAACACTGAAGGCGCATTTCTCCAATTTGACAAACAAACTGTTTTCCTGTAGTTTCTGCAAGATCTTCTTCACGTGCTCTGTGTGTTCTTCTACTGTGTTCGAGTAGATGAGAATGTCATCAATGTACACGATGGCGTTTCGATCTATGAATTCTTTTAGTACATCATTAATGAAATGCTGGAAGGCAGCTGGGGCGTTACACAATCCATAGGGCATTACTTGATATTCAAAAAGCCCGTGCTTGGTTCTAAATGCTGTTTTCCATTCATCACCTTCACGTATTCGGACCAAATGATACGCCCCTCGTAAGTCTAATTTGGTGTAGATCTTAGCTTCCTTTACCTGGTCCAACAGCACAGAGATTAATGGCAATGGGTAACGATTCTTAACAGTTATCCGATTTATTGCCCTGTAGTCTATACACGTTCTCAATTCTCCATTCTTCTTCGGGATAAAAAAAAGTGGAGAAGAGACTGGAGACTGCGATGGTCTGACAAATCCATTTTCTAAGTACTTTTGTAAATATTTCTTCAAGTGTTCATCTTCCCGCTCAGTCAAAGCATAAATTCTGCTGCAAGGGAGATTGCTTCCTGGCTCTAGTTCAATTTTACAATCGTAGCCCCTATGTGGGGGTAGCTTCTCAGCCTCTGCTTCACTGAAAACCTTCTCATATTCAATGTATTCCACAGGCAGTTCTATGGTGTTTATCACACAGAGTGCGGATTCTTTTTCACTCAAATGAAAAGCCGGCGTCTTTACTTGATGAAGTTGCGGGTCGTGATAACAGTTTTCTTGACAGTATTGAGAGTTTAGAGTTACTGTACGTGCGGCCCAATCGATGGAAGGGTTGTGTTCCGTGAGCCATGGTAGCCCCAGAATCAATTGGAATTGTGGAGCATCAATTAAATTAAATTGTAAACTTTCTCGATGACCTTCCTCCGATTCCAATTCCACTGGTTCCGTATGACTCACTATGGGCCCTGACGAAAGATTAGTTCCATCGACCGCTCTGACTGCCTCGCTTTTTTCCTTCATGATCGCTTTTAATCCAATCTTCTCAGCAAATTTTAAATCACAGAAGTTGCCTGTCGCCCCCGAATCCATCATGACCGTCACTTGCTTTAAAGTTCTTCCTCGAAACCTTAACGTCATCATCATTACCATATGTGGGGCAGCCGACTGTAAGGTGTTTGCCAAGGTGTGTTTGGTTGGAGCTGTTTCTGAATTAGCAACCACCAGTCCAACTCCACTTACTGGTGGTGCAAGGCGTTTTCCGACGTCTTCAGTTTTGGCCTCTTCGAACAATCCCGGACAAAATGCCCAGAAGCGCCGCAATAAAGACACTGCTTGTTCGCCCTCCGTTTTTCCTTCTCCTCTTTAGAGAGAGGACCTCGGATGGTTCCTATTTGCATTGGTTCACTCCCACGAGTTGAATCATTATCTTTACTGCCTTCAGTTCTCACACGATCGAATCTGGCCACACTGGGGCGATAATCTCGTCTTCTCTCTCCTCTCCTCTCACTCTGGCGAAAATCGATTTCTAAGACTAGGTCTATTAATGCTGAAATCTCTGCAGGCCTGTTTGGTACTTGTGCTAAGGCATCCTTTAATTCGTCTCTCAACCCACGGTAGAACACTGCTGCTCTCTTGTTCTCCGGCCAATCTGTCTCCACCACCAATTTGTTGAACTGAGCTAAATATGCCACCAAATCTCGATTGCCTTGTTTTATTTCCAATAATTCGTTATCTGTGGCCTGGGAGACTCTTCTTCTGTCGAAAATCCGGAGGAATTCTTTTTTAAATTCATCTATATCATACAAAATCGGAGCATTGCTGGTCACCAAGGGCATAGACCATGACGCTGCGTCTCCACTCAAATAAGACAGGATAAAGGCCACACGAGACTGCGCATCGGGGAAAAGTGCTGGACGACACATAAAGTGTAATGTACATTGTGTCAAAAACACCTGCGCCTTTTGGGGGTCTCCACTGAAACGCTCTGGCGACGCTAGAGGTATTACAGGGGACAGGGAGTGAATGACTTGTGTGGTGACCTTTGGTTGGGAGTCTGGTGCATCTCTGGAACTCTCTTCTGAAAATGCGGAAAATCTAGGGCCAGACGCTATACTATTCATCTTAAATGTTAAATCGGTAGTTTCTTTCTTCAACTCCCTATTCTCTTCTCTCACTAAACCCAACTCCCTCTGAATACCTTCCAGGATATCTCCTAATCTTTTTAGGTCTAATCCTTCCGCCATTCTGCTCAGGTGCGAACAATTACGTGGGCACTTCACTCTGTCAGGAGAGCCAAGTTCTTCACGCTCGGGAGCAGAATGTCGAAAGTTCCCAATGCCACTCCCAGCCTTCCCAGTGCTCAACGCCTTATGTACGCGATGACACCGAGGAACTCTGGAGGGGGAAAGGGGAATTGGACAGAGAAGAGACAGCCACTTTTCAACCTTCTTGTTTCTTCGGTTGATCGCCCATCTATTTTCTGGTGGACTGGATAGGTGTTATCTTCGCTAAAAAAGAAAAGGATTGTTATACTCTTGGTGCCTCTTTTCTCTGGAGTCTTATGTGTGTACTATGAACTCTCCCTCAGAGTACCTACCCTATCCTTTTGTGACCAGTGCTCCTCTTCTTTCTTTTGTTTCTTTTCTATCTTGCAAAATCTCTTAGTAGTGCTGCAACTAAACATGGAACAATGTTACTGCAATTCTGACCTTCCTCCCACTATCTTTCTAAGCTCTTGTAACCTTCTTCTAGGGGGAAGTGAGCTCCTTACCCTCTTGACCCTGGTTGCACTCCTCAACTGGATTCTGTTTTGAATAGGACGATGTTGCTCTGTGTGTCTATCGAACAATGTATCTATTACTCTCCTTCTACTGGGAAAACTCCTTGTCTACTCTGACTTTCCGCCCTGATATGCTTCTTCAGTCTTATATTATAGCGCTATATTTTGCTGGAGCTGAGTTTCTCTTGGATGTCAAGCTTAATATTCTGTAGCACGAGATAATATACTGGAACCAAAACACTAAAGTACTTCTTTTCTTCAACTGCAGATAATGTGCAAAAAATGGAACAGTCTTACTTGGAAAACTTCTAATGCTCGACAACTTCTTCTCTCAGGATTCAGCTTCAACTCTCGCTAGTGCTTAGAACGCGACGAATAAATTCCCTGACTAACTTCGCGACGCGTCTCAGAAGCACGACCTAATCTCCTCAGTACTTGGTGAAGTGCGCCGTTGTAACGGCTGCGCACCTGGAACATCGTGATTGTCAAGCGCTGCTAGAGCGCTAACCTGCTGTTCTGGCGATCTAATCTCGGCAGCCATCTTGGGAATCCTTTGATCTCTGTGTGAACTAAGAGGACTGCGCTTCTTTAGGACATTATTTCGCAATATCCTAACCCTGAATGATGATTTCCTAAGTACTCGTGGTTTGATGGCCCTGACAGTCAGTGACATCACTCATGACATCACTGATGACATCTCAAATGACATCACTGATGACATCACTGATGACATCATCCTTGTGATAGAGGGGCAGACCTCCTCTCACCCTAATATAACCTTTGATACACACATTCAAAAATAGAGACTACAATTTTCAAAACAATGGACATACCAATACCAGTTACAACAACCTCTTCAGTAATTCTAAGATCCACATACACATCCACTCATTCACCAACAGTCCAATACAGTCACTCATACATGTACTCACTCATCATATGTACTCATACACCTATACATCCTGTTACACAATGCCACTCATCCATAGTTACTCACACACATAGTCACTCATGCTAATAGAGAATCAAACATACATTTACTTGCATATACAGTTATACACACACCACCACACTTACTTCTACGGAAACTTACACATACTTAGTCTTTTAAACAATCACTTATAGAAACACATACTTATTCATACAGGAACTCTTTCAATCTCTCACTCTCACATATACTCACATATATACACCAATAGTCACATATACTAGTTTAAAACATATGTAGTTACTCATAAAGACACTATTGAGACAGTCATTCACTCACTAACACACCCATACACACACTCATCCACCCATACAGTCCTGCACACATACTGTGTTCAACACATACAAACAGTGAGTCACTCATTCATGCACCTATGCACTACGTAATACCCCCACCGAACCATGCAGACACTCAGACTGATACTCAAAAAACCAACTAATAACCTATATAGACACCCATGTAGCTACTCACCAACCCATGCAGCCACTTATACACAAAGTGAGAGACTGATACAGATATTTACATATTTAAACATTACTCACTAAGCCATGTATTCACTATGATACACTTAATCAGTCAGTTACACAATCAATTTTTCAAAAACAAATCATCCATTTAGACACTTATATACCCATTTATTCTTCCATCGACCTTGAGATATACATATATAAAACATATTTAATTTTCAGAATAACACACATTCACTGGATGATGTCATCAGTGATGTCATCAGTGATGTCATTTGAGATGTCATCAGTGATGTCATGAGTGATGTCACTGACCATGTCATGAGTGATGTAATATGTGACGTCATCAGCAGTGCATTGCGGGCGCGCGAGTTATAGTTAGCTGAACTAACTATAACGGGGGAATTTCAATGGTTTTGTACAAGTGAAAAGTCCAGCTAACTATAACACCCCTGAAACCTATGGTTTTTTCAGTGAATTTCTGAGGTTTTTTAAATGCTAATTCCTAACTATAACGTGCCTGAAACCTATGGTTTTTTCTGTTAATTTATATATATATATATATATATATATATATATATATATATATATATATATATATATATATATATATATATATAATACCCCATGTACCCTGAAACACTGCTCGTAAATACCACAAATAAACCATGGTAGAACTGCCCAATGTACACTGAAACTCTGCTCATGAATACCACATATCATCCTAGAATCACTATGGTCCCAACTACACTGAACATTTTTTTTTCTTCCTCAAGTAATGCAGCATATACCGTTTTTTTAACTTTTGGAGTGTATGTAAATCATGATAAAAATTGTTCAGAATATTTTTATTCTGCTGAGAAAAAACAGTGAATATAATCCCCAAAAGAGCAGGATAAATTCAACAAACATGTCTAAGTCTCACATAATTGCATTTCGTGGGCTTTCTAATTTCGTGCCACCGGCCATTGTACATGAAGGACATATACTTGGAATAATGGACAGAGTCCGTCTTAGTAAGGGCATGACACCAGTGGCGGCTCCTCCGCTATGGCGGAGGAGCGTCGCCCCACTGCTCTCAAGCAATGTGTGAAGCAAAAACATAAAATGATCTTAACTTTCAGTTATTATCATTTTTATGTTTCCTTTGTGGATGGGCGGGTGGGCGTAGCTGCTCTGCTAATGGAGCAGGGCAGGGAAGGAGTGATTTGCCCACTCCTAATTGCGCAGACTGTTTGATCGGCCCTCTCGGGCTGCCCAAACCAGTCATGCGCACTTTCCGCGTTCTCCATACAGTCTGCATTACAGCCTGCATGGAGAACATGCCCACCCCACCTGCCCCTAACTGAGTGCCATGTCAATGGTGCATTGCAGTGTTGTAATTGGCTTAGGGGAGAGAACCTGGCTGCCTGCTTCCTGTTCCTGAAGTCGGAGGCAGGAGAGCAGGAGCAGAGGTGCAGGACCCGGCTGCAAGATGCTATTATTTTTGTTTTAAACTATGCTCCCTGCCGCAATCGCGCCCCCCCTGCGTGACCCCCATGACCCTCCCCTGCAACCCCCCACGCCCGCTCCCCCCACCCGCGAGCCCTGCCGGCCACAACTGCATGACACACCTTGCATCTTTAGAAAATCTGGTCAAGGTCCTTTAGGTACTGCAACAAAAAACTGGCCATCGCTTTAACAACAACCCTACACCCGACTCAACAGACTCCACCTGACCAACACATCAGTTTCCACACAAAAGCATCTGTGCATGGCAGACAGTCACATACTTCACAACTCAGAATCTAAACCCAGCAGGCACACAGAGCGAATTCAGCCCTGCATCTCAAAGATTAAGCAACAGGCACTATCCCTGGCACACACAGGATTTTGTGTTATAGAGTGGAGTAGATGTATGTGGTGTGGAGTGGAATTATGTGGGTTGGATTGGAAATATTAGTTGTGGAATTGTGTGGTGTGTAGTGGAGTTACGTGGCATGGTGTGCATTGGAATTATGTGGATTGTAATTATGTGGTTTTTAGTGTACTGGAATTATTTGGAGTGGGACTGTGTGTTATGGAGTGTGTTTATATGGTATGGCATTTTGTGTCGTGTAGTGGTATGTTGTGAAGTTTAAATATGTGTTGTGTTGTTGAATTTGTGTCATGATGTGGTATTCTGTGGTGTGGATTGGATGTAAGTGGTGTGTTGAGTAAATTTGTTATTTAGTTGAATTCTGTGGTGTGTTGGCGAATTATGTGGTATGGCATTTTGTGTTGTGTAGTGGTATGTTGTGGAGTTTAATTATGTGGTGTGTTGTTGAATTTTGTGGCATGATGTGATATTCTGTGGTGTGGATTGGATGCATGTGGAGTGTTGTGTAAATGTGTTTTTGAGTTGAATTATGTGGTGTGTTGACAAATTGTGTGGTGTGGAATGGTAATGTATGGAGTGGAATTGTGAACACCCAAATGCAGCATCAAGCAAATGTAAGATGACAAGTCAACCTTTGCAAAAAGCAGTCGGGCGCGCAGGAACATGAGTCACCATATGTGTTTGTAACTTTTGGTCTGTTTGAGCTAGAACCAATTATAATAGTTGCTGTTGCCACAGTGTAACATATTTTATATACATACACAAGAAAAAGAAAAACACATCACTCCATAGTTAACACTACATATGGCAAGCTTTCTTTCCTAAAAAAACACCCAGGCTGTTATTAAAAAGTAGCAAAAGGAGTTTGGAACCAGGAAGCGTTGAGATATGGCAGCAGACAACCGAAGAACCCATAGAAGACAATGAATGAGAGATCCAGGAAAGAATACCTCACAGACTAATGCCGACTTCCTGCAGCATTAATGCAAAAGATAGGATTTTGATTTCTTCAGCCAAAATGGTTTTATTTAAAAGATGTCTCCCACCTAACATCTCCACTTCAATGTACAGGTCTATGGGAAAAATCAATTCCCCCTATGTGTTTTTTAAAGCTGCCTCTTACCAATTTAAAAAATGCTATTAGGTATTCTGCAGCAGTCTGGGAAATGCATTTTGCAGGAAGCTCTCCTTAATGTACAAAGAGCTTCCTGCGTCCCTAATAAGCGCACAGCAGTGGAGGGCTAAAAATGGTGCTTCTGTACTAAAAATGCTACCGTTCTCATATCTTAGACGTACTCAATTTGATGTGGGAACAGTCCGGGTGTGGAGTTAAAGAATACACAAAGGGAACATGCATCTTGGGCGTGCCTCGGGGAAATGAATGATAACTTACTGATCTTGTTTTAAAACTAGGTGTTAGACTATAATAGTAGACTAAATAACAGAATTTGCCAATGTCCTAAACCCTTAACTGGATGCTGGGGATTCCACTGGTGCTATACAGGAAAGGCATCCGAGGTTCCTCGCTTTTCTTATTTAAAGAAGGAAGGTAGGGCTCTAGTTCTTTTTAAGACAGCTTCTTCTCCCACTGGCCTAAATGAAGGTCCATGTGTGGCTCAGGCTACTTCCGGGATGTCCGCTCATTCTTTTCCCCTGGCCTGTCCTTCTAGGGCGATACAGTGTGTAATCCCTTCCTGGTACTGTACGTTAACCCGTCAGTCGGTTTCAGTTAGAGTTCCGATTGTCTCTTGATTTATTATGTAAATATTAAGATGATTAATAATTAAAATTGGCAGAGGCAGCTGAGTTTCTAAGGACATCCTATTCAAAGAAGAAATGTAGGGTCTGAGTTATGGGATCTCTGGTGTGATGGAAAAAGTAGCAAACCTTTTAGAATGGTAGCTGTGTATATAAAAGTTATGTGCGCAGTGCCCTGCTGGGACAGTTGATAACATGAGGTAGCAATAAAAAAGAAGGAGTCAAGGGAGGCGTGGCCTGCAGCTGAGAGTAATGGCTGCAACCTAACTGAGTTCCGGCCAGCACGAGATCATCCCCTACTAATCCGGTCACTAATCCGTGACAATACTATCTCATAAGATGCTTTCTAGGCATCGGAACACTGAGGGCCCGTACCGACTGAGTTGGGAGCAGACACGGCGCTGAACCATTGATCTACGGGCGTCAGAGGAGGAGCGGCCTGTGGCCTTGCACGGAGCCGCGGTCTCGCATGATCAGGCGTCCTGTGACCCCGTCCGGCCCAACGAGACAGCCTTGCAGCAGTGAGAGGTGGGAGGCACTGGCCTAACTGTAGGGACTGTGCCCGGGCGGCTGCTCGGCGTGATGCCTTCTGGCACTGGGGGAGCCCCCGCGAGACTCGCAATCATGACAACGACTCCAGGCACCTGGGAAAGGCCTGGCTGCGCTCCATGGTCCCCATCCGGCGGGCCCACGCAGCTCCGCGCGGGAGGGAGCCTGCAGAGCCCAGACACCGGTGGCGTCCGTTGAACCAACCAGATCCTGGGCACTGAACATCTGTGGCCTCCGGGTGCTGTGCAAGAAAGGGGAACAGTGAGGCACTGTACACCAGGGGCCCCCGGGGGACCTATTTTGCCGCCCAGCCTGTGGCCCACACTAACGGAAGGAGCGGGGTGTAGAGTAATGCACTGAGACACCCAGGCGGGGGGTCCGCGCCCTGGCGGCACGATCCTGCACATTTTCTGTGGCACTTCAGAACCCTGCGCCATCTGACTGCAGTGGCACCTGGCACCCCAGCGCCATTGCCAACTGCAGAGTTCCTGCACAAAATAAAGGACACGAAGGCACGGGTGGGAGAGACTGAAAACTCCCCCACGCAACTCCAAGCTTTCAGCCGCAACACACCGATAACACGCCGCTGCACACGGGGAGGCCATGCGACCCACGTATTTCAAGGGACCCATTGCATCGTTCCGTGAATAAAGCACTGGACGACACGCTGCTGGCAACAGATTCTAATCCTACTGTGCTAGGAAATCGCTTGGCCTACACCGGAACCAAAGGCCCCACATAATCGAGCAGGAAACCCGACAGGCCCCAAAGTGACACGCAGCCACGAGGCAGGCGGCGGTGAGTACTGCGCACCACCAGCAATCCCGCAGAGAGGGTCCAATGGGGGCCGGGGTCTACGAGCGACCCAGCAAGCCAAATTGGACAAATATGCATTTTTCAAAGACGCAACGGGCGTGGCCGCCCAACGGGCACCCACGGAGGTCGGTGCCGTGCCGGAGGGCCGCCAGAAGTCACACTGCTAGACATAATGTCCGCCCTGACAAACGTCCAAACAACAGTGGGGTCCATTTCTTCAGATGTATCGTTCCTCCGAGCAGACTTCCAGAAAATGGCCTCTAGAATGACCGAAGTGGAAACCAAGACGGCGTCTCTCACAAAGACCACAGCCAGCCTCCAGCGAGAAGTCCAGCAATTGGAAGCTCAGAACCGCCAGATGGCAGCCAAACTGGACGACCAGGAAGGCAGGTCGAGACGCAGAAACGTCCGTATTACAGGAGTCCCGGAGTCTAAGGGGATGCCAGCCATGGATCTATACATAGAGGACATCATCAAGAACCAGCTCCGGCCAAGGGGTCTCTCCAGCTTCTTTTCGGTGGAACGGGCGCACAGAATAACGGGGGGGAAACCAAAGCCCGGAGCACCCCCCCGGCCGATCCTGGCTAGGATCTTCAATTTCAGGGACCGCAACGCCATCCTCCAAACAGCATGAGTGGCTCCACCGTTGCGTATAGAAAACTCCGTAATCTCATTCTTCCCTGACTACAGTGCGGCAGTCACCAAGCAAAGAAGGAGCTTCCTTGAGGTCAAGAAGGAACTCAAACGCAGAGAACTTGCATACTCCATGCTCTTTCCCGCGAAGCTCTGAGTAGTAGCGGACGGCAAGACCTGGTTCTTCGAGACGCCGGAGGACGCCCATGACTGGCTGGAGGGTTGGCGACAGGTCAGTAGATCTAAAAACGGGAATGGACGACAACAATGCCACCCCGCGGAGGCAACATCTCAGGGCCAGAGGCACATGGGAGGAGATGATGACCAGCACCAAATGGACACAGAGAACTGAACCACTAAGGATGGTGGTCGCCAACTGGAAAGTGACGGGATCTCGTAGATGGAACATCCACTCACCTCATGCCACGATGCCTGGCCGCAGCTCGGATCGCCCGGGGTGGTCTAGGAATGGCCCACTAGAGACTTACTACTGCACTTAACTTTTTAATTCAGATGCCATACTTACTGTAACGTTCTGACCTCTTCAACGTCTTTGAGTGAAGGGATGTTCGGGGTGCTCCGGATGTCCTCTCCCCCCACACGCAAGTACTGTTTATGGCACAAAAGCACTCTGCACAGTTGGGGTGGCGGGTAGTTGGAAATTCGTCTAGCAGGGAGGCAGGGAGGGGAGTGGAAGGCGGGGTTTTGATTAAGGTATTGTTAGAGTTTGTACTCTCCTTTTTAGATATGTTTAACTGTTTAATGCTGGTACCATACACTTTAGGGTTAATGCACAGGGAACCCATCAACTCGCGCACCCGACTCCAATGTCCGAAAGTTGCCTCACCTTCCCGAGTGACATAGTTCCTGACCCCTCACAATCACGTCTGGATGACACTCACAAGCCCAGCCCCCCCTTACCCTCATATCATGGAATGTTATGGCCTAGGCAATAAAATTAAAAGAGGGCTAGTACTACAATATCTGAAGAGACAAACTCCATCAGTGGTCCTCCCACAGGAAACTCATTTGGTGGGAACCGCCACTTAAGCTCTGGACAGATGGGGGTTTAAAATGATAGTGCACTCCGAATTCACTACGGGATCCAGAGGGGTGGGGATACTGATACGAAAGAGCTGCCCGTTAATAATACAGAGCACCCAGATGGATGATCAGTGGCACTTTCCTGTCAGTGGGAAGGACGAGCTTACAACCTAGTTTCCGTATATGTCCCCCTTGCGCTCTATTGTCTGGCCCTCCCAGCTCTTGGTAAGTTCCTACTCACCTTAGCCCCTGGGGAACTGGTTATAAGAGGTGACTTTAATGCCGTTCTTGACGCCTCCTGGGATAGGTTGCCACCAAGAGACCAAGGGAACCCCCTCACACATCTGCGTGACTTCACGGAAGCTCTGGGGCTCGTCGTTTGGTGCGCGCGACACCCCATGACGGGCCAATACACATATCACTCAGGAGCCCACAATAGATTGTCAAGGATAGATTATATCCCTTCATCCCCGACAAGCCTTGCGGCGATCACAGAGGTCACACACCTTCCTAGAGGAATATCTGATCACTCCCCCATATCGGTAACCTACACATCGCATCACACGGGACGTAGATGCATCTATCCAATTTACCCGGGGTACTTGAAGGTCCCGACTATTTGGAAACAACAGCACAAAACCACAAAACATTTCTTCCAAGAAAACACACACTCTGTGGCTTCTCCTAGTACTCTATGGGAGGCATACAAGACGGTGTTGCGCGGTCAGGCCATATCCGCAATAACTTCACACAAATGAGACAAGGCCCAGCAAGTGCAAGAACTTGAGAGCGCAGTTATCCTAGCCGAAGAAGAACACGCAAGAGCCCAGACTGACGAGACAACACACACTCTAACTTTGGCTAGACAAGCTTACAGGGACTATGCATGGGAGGATGCCAGGGCGAAAGCCACAAAAACATACGTTTTATGAGGTGGGGGATAAGGCAGGTAAGTTGCTGGCCTGGCTAGACAAGAAAGAACGTGCTAGTCACTGGGTGGCTCACTTACACTTAGCTTCTGGGGAGGACATAACGGACCCACAAGACATAGTTGCAGCCTTCGCGCGACCATATGAGGCATTGTACACACCCACCAGAGACGCCACGGTAGAAGAAAATTTGGCCTTTCTCAAAGATATCCGTTTGCCAACTCTGACACCCAGGACGCCGACGCACTGGACGAGCCACTCACGGTGGACGAAATCACGGCCGCACTTAGGGGGCTGCAATCAGGCAAAGCACTAGGTCCCAACGGCATTCCCGTGAAACTCTACAAAACATAAGCAGAAATGCTGGGGCCTCACTTATTAACAATGTATGAAGACAGTCTAGATAAGGGAATACTCCCCAGGGATCAGAGGATAGTGACTTTAGTGACGATCCCGAAACCTGGCAAGCCCCCTCAGGACTGCACCTCCTACCGTCCAATTTCAGTCCTCAACACGGAGGTGAAAATATTAGTAAACGTACTAGCCTCCAGGCTCCAACCGCACCGCACGTCTATCATACACCCTGTTCAGTCCGGTTTTATGCCTGGCCACAATACAGCAATGAACCTAAGATGGCTCCACGGTGTAATGGCCTGAATGTCCACCATCCAAGAAGAGGCAGTCATCCTATCATTGGACGCCGGTTTGGCCTTTGATCGGGTGCAGTGGCCATTTATGTTCGCAGTGCTGCAACATTTTGGCTTTGGCCCCAATTTTCGTGCGTGGGTCCAGTTGCTATATACACAACCCATGGCACACGTAGTGGTCAATGGACGCATATCTGAGGACTTTCCTCTGGGGTGCGGGACCAGACAGGGATGTCCCCTGTCCCCGCTCCTATTTGCCATGGTGCTTGAGCCCCTCGCGACTTGGATAAGACGTGACCCGGTGATACGGGAACTGTGATGGACGGAAGGGTGGGAGGACCGTATATCACTGTGCGCAGATGATATATTACTATACATGACCTCCCCCTGCCACTCAATTAATTGTTTATTAGATATCTGTGCATCATATGGCTACATGATTAACTGGGCGAAATCGGTTTTATTTGTCCTCCACGGTCCCACCCCCCCCGCGCCTGCCCAGGGGAGTAACGATACAACTCAGGAAAGACGGTTTTAAATACCTGGGCATCCACATTACACCAGACCATACTCAATTCTACAAGTGAAATCTCGTGCCCCCTCTCCTGAGACTTAAAAACGACGTAAAACACTGGCATGCACTATCTCTGACCCTCCTGGGCCGTGCAACCTTTTTCTAGATGATGGCTCTCCCGCTGTTCTTGTATGCCCTACAAAATACACCTACCCCAGTCCCAAACACCTATTTCAAAGCTATCGAGGCTGAGGTGGGACTGCTCCTCTGGGTTGGAAAGCCCCCCGCATAGCCCTATCACTAGGAGCTGGTACAATGGTGGAATCGCCTTGCCCAGTATTCAACTGTATTACTGGGCCTCAAAACTTATAGTAGTGAACCACTGGCTCCATGCCCCGCAGGAGGAACCAGCCCTCCGGCTTCACAGGCACACTCTTGGGGCCGACGGACCCCTGGTGGTGCTTTACAATAAGAAGAAAAAAGACGCGTGGATCGGCCCACTGCACATACAATATATATATGGTTCGTGGCGCAGCGAGCGCTCGGCTGGGGAGTCCTCACCCAACTCACACCACTGTGAGACATGCCAAAACTAGGTATGCTCCGCTACAGCAAAGGTTTCGCACAATGGGACCTTCTTGGTATCTCGAGAATTGGGGACCTCTGGAAGAAAGGAGAGGTAGTGACGTTTGCCCAACTGCGAACAACGTATCAAATGGCTGACTCAGAACAGTTTTGCTATACACAAATTAAGCACGCACTTACAAGAGGCGCCGATCTCCCCGAATCATCGCCACTCGCGGACCGCCTCCTTACAGACCATCTCACTAAAAAAGCCATGTCTCTCACTTATCGCAAACTAATCAATAATCAGAAAGATCCCACGCACACCTTACGAGACAAATGGCAGACTGACCTGGGGGACATGGACGACCAGGACTGGCAAGAAGCTTTGGCGTCCCCGCTAGAGGTGGCAATTCCGTCCCGACTACAGTTGGTGCAATTGAAGATCCTGCATAGGACGTACTTCACTAGAACCATGCTCCACAAAATCGGTCGGACTGGGATACCTCTCTGTCTGTGGGGATGCGGGACACAGGGCACATTTTACCACACGCTATGGGACTGTCCCAACATAACACACTATTGGGAGGCAGTCATGGAGACAATTACTCGGGTGTGTGGCTTAGAAGTTCCCCCTGAGCCAAGAAGGTGCCTTCTCAATATATGGGAGCCAACAGACCTCAACCACGCAGCACAGGACTGGGCACTGCATCACATTTGGGGATGCAGTGCACGCAACGAAATTCGATTTATTAATTTATATGTTAACTTACCTGTAAACCTCCGTAATCCATAGTTTACTACCCCCACTCTGCCCCTCCCCCTCCCCACGTCACCGCCCTGCAGTTACTCCTACTACCGACCGCGGCTGGTTAAAATACCCTGTAATTTTTGCATCATGACAATGGACATTGCTAAGTATAACCAGCACTGTTTTGTTGAACTTATGACAATTTAAAAAAAAATGTAAAAAAAAGAAAGAGTCCCCAAAGTAACAGCTAAAATCTTACAGTGTAAGGAAACTGTAGTTGGCCGGTGCTCCTGAGAGCACAGCGGAAGTGATGTATCAGGAGCACCAACCAATGAGGAACCAACCAATGAGGAGCCAACAAAGAAGAGTGATGCTGGTGTGAACAAATGGCAAGCAGCAGGTGGGAATTCACTCTATCTAATGATTACAGCAGGTCTTCCAGACAACGCATGCATGCTGTAGACTCGACCTTAAAATGAGGAATAAATCTATGGACACTACACATTTGTTCCTCATGAGAAATAACACACAGAGACAGAGGCCGTCCACACTATCACACCATTCTTGGAAGGTCTAATTCAAACCGACATATATCATGACTCATAAGTTGTGAACCGAAGTATAACATGAGGTTTGAGGGGTTGTTGGAGAGGCGAGGATGTGCCCCTTGGAGGTACTTACAAGACCCCCCATCCCCCAGCACCAAATAAGCTCTCTTATGTATTATATGTGATGGAGAAAACCACAGACTCCCCTCATTCTGCAGAAGTATTTGCTGCCTATCATAGCATGGATCCCAATCCTCCTTAGAAGAATGCAACAAGGTTTTGGCTAGCTTACACATTTTTTAAAATTTTTATTTTACAATACTAAAATACTGTAATGTACACTGTTCCCTTTAACAATCAGGATGTGTACCCTGTTCACATATTTTCTGTGTCTGTCTATGTATATTAAATAGTAAAATCAAGAGAGTGACTTGGCTGAAATCATATTAGATTTGTTTCCATCTTTAGCAGGTCTCTGAAGACCCAAAGGTAACAGCTATCTTAAATGCCCTGAGTGTTTTGATTGTATCTATCCATGTGATTCAGTATTAACTTTACATACTACTATTTATTTTCAGCGTCCAGTTGTGACATCTTGCACGTGTCGTGCGAAAGACAGTCTTTTAAACACACTCCTGTAAAACCCATGTTGAACGGATGAAAAAACAGCTTTTGTTCACAATGTGCCTTGCATACCTTGCATCTTGACTTTTCTAAGAACATAAACAAGAACACCAAGTAAGCAAAAAAAATACAACAGAAAAACAGCAGTTTAAGTTCACGCCAAAGTTCAGAATTGTTGGCTTGGAGAGCAGTGCTTAATCTTTTTAAATAAAAATAAGTGCAGGGGTCCACGTTTTTCTAAAGAGCCATCTGCCTGCACGCGGAATGATGGAGTTGCCAAGTATACGGCTGCCCAGAGGTGTAGCTATCAGTGGTGCAGCTGGTGCAGTGGTACTGGAGCCAAGGGGTGCGGGGCTCCTCCTGCACCAGAATTACAACAGTCTTTTCAGATCCAACCCGGGGCAGGAAGGGTCATTTCTCTTGCTTGAGTTTGGGCTCATTGCACTCTTGCTAGGCCACTGAGCTTGCCTCGTCCAAATTCCATATCATGCCTCTTTCTTCCACTACCCTACACTTCCTGCATCCTTATCCCACATTTGTAAGTTTGTTTTCACCATGCTTTCTCCATTTATCGTTTATCACTGTTTTCCTAACTTGCTCTTCCTCCTTCTTTCTCCATTTCCTGCATCTCCCTTTCTTGCTCTAGGTCAAAGTCTATTGATAAAAATATGTCTTGGTCCTAAAAAAAAGGGCCAATGCCCACCACCTGCAATCACCGGTACAGATTGAGAGTGTACGCATAGTCTGAGCATGGCTCACAGCAAGCACCTTGTAAAGCGCTTCAACTGACTGGTGTAAGATTTAGACTGTCAATCACATAAAATATTTTAACCTTCTACATAAATAAAGAAAGAGTAGAGGTAGTGACTTATCTGAATATTTTTGCAATAACATATTAATGTTGCTAATTCTAGCATCACTGGCGCCACCTTTGCTTGGCTAAATGGGACTTGGTTTTGAGATGGATGGTAATGGAAAATCATAAATTTTTCAGAGAATATTCTAAATGAGAAGAAAATCTGCAGGGGTAGTACAGTGGAGACTATTGAACTAGTGGATTTTCATTGATTTTTTGCACTGACTCTCTTTCTGATTATATACACAGTGCTTAATTTGAGCCTGTGGTTTCTGGTGTTCAGTCCCAGCACTGAATTGTCAGCACCAGCACTTATGACAGTCTGCCACATGGTGGCGCTGTTTGTCTAATATAGAGAAGAGCACAACAACTGTTCTTTATTAATTTAATATACCTTGAAACGGCTAATAACTGCCTCCCAAGCCATTGTTATAGCTTTGGGGGCCTGGAATGGTCTGAATTGTCACACTGAGAGGAGTGTGTTGCTCAGTAGTTGTGCTGGTACTGGTACTGGCACTGACAGGAGAAATGGGGTGGTGCAAGCTGCAGTGGCCTCCCAACGAGGACCCTGGGACTTTTTTTTCATAAATTAAGCACTGTATATACATTTCACACAAACATGTTTATTAAAGTAGGTAGCTTTCAAAGGCATTTCACTAGGCCATTATCAACCATGTTTCTTGCACCAGTACCAGACATATATTCTTACAGACCACCTAGCGCAAAAACATCCTTAATTGAGCTGCTAAGTCCATTTTTGGAATCTAGCGTGACAAGCCCAGATTTTACAATTTTAGGAGATTTTAATCTACATCTTGAAAAAACCTCAGACCCAAAGATAGCTTTATTTATGGATGCAATGTCAAACTTCGATCTGGAACAAAAGGTACACCTAGACACCCATAATGCTGGCCACACACTGGACGGTATTTTCACCTCATGTCCGAGCCTAAATAAAATTGAAACTCTCCAGATCCCATGGTCGGACAACAAGTTAGTCCGATTTACATTAGAAATTAAAGAGGATACGGGGAGACCTGTGGAACTTATTAAACAAGCGCCTTATCCCGACTGGTCTAAAATTGACCATCAGGCATTTGTTGAAACACTCCGACCATCCCATCCTACATTTGATGAAAACTGCAATATAGCCTGCAAACAATTCAACGAGTGGTTGGATACCGCAGTTAAACTGACAGTCCCACAAAAAAAAGCTACTCTGGAAAGAAAAACCCCCTCACAACCATGGTTCTCGGAAGCACTGAAAGCACAAAAACAGAAGTGCAGAAGAGCAGAGAAAAAGTGGAGAACCAACTATGATACCAACTTCAGACAAGAATATAAAGCTACCTTAGCCAATTACAAAAAATTAATAATAACAGAAAAAAGTAAATACTTCGTCCAGAAAATTAATGAGTTAAAAAACTCTAGTAAAACCCTCTTTGATACTGTCAAAAAATTATCAAAATTTGAAAATAATAACTCAGAAGAACTGTCTTCAGACTTCTGTAATGTATTAGGCGAATTCTTTGTTAGCAAAGTATCATCAGTCTACGACTCCTTCAAAAATCACAGCATGGAGACGGCAGAAAAGGATACCTTACACCTAATAAACCCAGTGGAACAATCAGTTCAAACCACATCGTTCCACTTCACTCCTCCTACAGCAGAACAGATACAGAAAGAGGTTCTTACCACCAACTTAGGTAGCCCAATGGACCCCTGTCCACCCAAAATTATGCAAATCTGCTCAGAACAGCTGAGCCTGGTGTTAGAAAAACAATTCTCCCATATCATCAAAACCAACATCTTTCCAGATGATTGGAAAATGATATCAATCAGGCCGCTACTAAAAAAACCAAACCTAGATTGCGAAACTCCAAACAATTACAGACAAATAGCCAGGATCCCTTTTGCCGCGAAAATTCTCGAGAAACTGTTAAACAAACAGTTATCCCGATATCTGATGGATGGCGACTGGCTGGACCATTCTCAGTTTGGTTTTCGCGAGGGACATGGAACGGAGACTGCTTTGATTACAGCAGTGGAGGAACTTAGGCAAGTACTGGACAGTGGATCGAAGGTCGCCTTGGTGCTACTCGACCTATCGGCGGCCTTCGATACAGTCAGCCATGAGATCCTCATAACACGACTGAAAGCAGCACAAATACATGACTCAGCTTGTACCCTCATTGCCTCCTACTTAGAGAACAGAACTTTCTCAGTAGAATCAGGAGAAGAGAAATCCAATTTATTCAACCTGCCATGCGGGGTCCCGCAGGGCTCCTCGATGAGCCCCACTCTTTTTAATCTATATGTGGCTCCCCTTGCTAAAATAATAAGGAACAGTGGATTCACTCCAATATCCTACGCCGACGATACTCAAATCGTGGTGTCAATCAGTAGGGATGTGGAGGACACTGCAGAAAAATTTCAACATTGCATGGTACAGATCAGTCAATGGATGAGAAGGAACTGCCTAAAACTTAACTGGGACAAGAGTGAGGTCATGATACTAGGAGGTGACACAAATATATGGTCCCCCTCATGGTGGCCAAGTAATTTGGGAAGATGCCCCGAATCATCAGAAAAGGTGAAAAACCTGGGAGTCACCTTAGACACCAACCTCTCATTCGACGCCCAAGCCAGCAAGTTGGCATCAACACTTTGGTACATCCTAAAAATGATTAAGAAAATACTACCTTATCTACCGCATGATTCGCGCAAGACTGTGGTGACAGCATTAGCCTTGTCAAGACTGGACTACGGGAATGGCCTCAATGCCGGAGCCAGGAAGAAAATCCTAGCCAAACTTCAACGCCTGCAGAATGCAGCAGCCAGGCTGGTACTTGGCATACCTAAGTTTGAACCAATCAGCCACAAATTAAAACACCTACACTGGCTACCAATTGCAAAAAGGATAGAATTCAAATCATTATGCCTGGCTTATAAGGCAACCAACGGAACTGGCTCACAATTTCTGAAGTCACACCTAAAACATTATGAGCCACATAGACTTCTCAGATCCGGCCAAAAGAAACTCATCAGGGTCCCGAGATTCAAAAGAGCCAACTGGGGCGGAAGAAGTTTCCTGGTACACACAGCAAGAACCTGGAATCAACTACCACTGGCCATAAAAATCAGCCCATCCTTGAAATCCTTTAGAAAGGAAGTTAAAACATGGCTTTTCTCCGCTCAGCTCTAATCAACATCTCCAAGAGCCAATGGTATATCTCAGCACCAAGACGCCTTCGGGCATTCATGCGCTCTACAAATGGATAAATCAAATCAAATCAAATCATACAAGGTTGAAATAGCATATAGGAAGAGAAGTCTGTTCACCATTTATGATCCCTATTTTTGAATTCACTTCTTCTAAAACATATGATCACTGGAGGGAAAAAGTACTAGAAGAAAATCTCAGCAGATCCTTGAAATCCAGAAAGTAAGGAAAACATTGAATTAAACCTTCTCATGTCTGGCTCTAAGACTCTGGAGAAGCCTGCTTGAGGACTTCGGGTTTATTGACAACCTTCTATCTTTCAGAAGACACCTGCATACCCTCCTATTCAGAGCCTGTCTGAATGAAGAAGCACCCCTCCAAGGCTCTCACAAATGCACCACCCTCTCTCTGTTGGAACTAACATTAAATGTAGTCTACCTTTACTGTATTTCCTGTTATTTGTGAAGCTTTCAGCTGCACCACATAAATACATTTAATAAAAAATACTGGACATTTTGGACTTTTCATATTCACAGACAACCTCACCACTACTGTTCCATTGAAGTAAAATAATTGACGGCAAACTATTACTTTTCTATCTCTTCTCTGCTTTCCTTTTTATTCCCACTTCTTTTTATGCTACAGAGCAGCTACATCTATACAAATAGGTTCAATAAATATATATAAGAGGCCGGTATAGGGATATGTAGAGATGATGAGCTAACCTTCATTAAACACATTTTTGGGGTGGAAAGAACTCCATGCTAGATAACACATTGTACAACAGGTGTTAAAGCCTACCTTTGTATTTAAAAATGCGGGTCAGAGTGTTCCCAAAAAACTTACCAATCTACACAGGGCAAATATTGGTTCACATTCATACAGAATGTTTTCAGCCAGCCACTTGACTATACCATCAGGCAAGTGCATGCAACATTCAATCATCCATAGTGAGAGAGACATGGTAATGTCAAGGCCAACAATCAGAACTGAAATGGGTTTTTATACTATTTCATATTGGTGTCAGCAGATTTAAAGGTGACATGGCTCAGAGGAAAACATATAATATGGGGGAGAACACTCATTGGTCGAGGAGACTTAAGAAGAGAACAATCTTTCAGTGGTGGGCATTCTAAGAAAGCTCTGTTGTCGGTAGTTTAAGGTGCTATTTGTTAACAGGTAATGCTGAGTGTGTGCACAGTATTTATTTTTAAAGCTTTGATATTTAAAGGATGGCGCTAGATGGAGTGGTAGATGGAGGGGTGGTTGTGTCATCAAAAGGTCCCTGGACATTTGTGATGGAATTGGAGTGAAGACTGGAGTAGAAGATTGAAATTTTGAGAAGCTGGTGATAAGTGAGACTGAATGGGCAAAGGGCTTTCACAATTTAGACACTAAAAGGAATAAGACAGCAAAGTAATTAATCTACTGAAAAATGGAGCACCTTCATCTGGAAGGCTAGGGAGGAAGGTGGTGAAGAATCTTTGAGTGTGGGGAGGAAAAGGTGGAGTGAATGAGGTAGAAGGAGGACTCATGAGGGGGATTGAAAGGGGAGCCCTGGTTGCTGGAAGTTTGAGAGGAAGGGTGCCCTAATGTTTGCAAGGATTGTTTGATGTCTATGCATAATGGAATAGAAGAGGCCATTGAGTCATGGAGAGCTGGTGGAAGGAAATCCTATGAGGAAGAAGGAGATGCTAATTTTAGGTAGATGAAGGATGTAACAACCTCAAGGATTGAAGTAAGGCTTGGCAGGAAGAGTCACAAGCAGGACAGAGGACATTGTCAATGTAGCCACAGAGATATGGCACACTTTTTTTCAATAACCTTTACAAACTTTACTGCATGATGCAATGCTCAGTGCAGTGGTATGTGCAGGGGAAAGGTTTGCACTCTCCAATAGCTATTTCTGCCATGAGATTACTTTTAGTCTTCCAAGTATAACATTCAGAGGTAGGAGGCTAAATCCTATTCCTATGAATACTTTACCAGTTTGTTACATTACTTTGGACCCAATTACAAGCTGAACAGAGTGGTATCCCCAGGTAGGATTCTGCTCCAAACACTAATAACTGGTGCAGTATTCCTGAACCTGGATTTCTCTTTTGTGGGAGCAGAGGAAACAATTGTACCAGCAAGAATATCCATCTAGTAAAATTCTTTATGCTTGGGCTTCATGTGCAGTCCGGCCCTGGGTTCTCTGGTCCCTTTCCTACAGCACTCCGTAGCTCCCCTGCCAATCCATCTTCCCCAGCCACTACCACCGTCACCACCCCGCCTGGCTCCTCCTCCCATTTACCACCACCTATAAGATGGTTGTGGGTGTGAACATTATTTTCTAAGAAATTAGGACTAATGTAAGGAATTTTACCCAGTTAAAACTGGCCCTGCATGGTTAGTCCCCATTCCGTGAGAATAAACTAGGGAATCAAGTAGGAATAGGTGAATTTAGGTGCAGGGATACCAGAGAGACTTGTCAATTCCAGCCACTCTGCAGCCCCTCACCTAAATCTGCATGTTTTGTGACTGGGCCCTATGAAGAGTAAACATCGATATAAATTCTTCATCAAACTATTACAAGCATATTTTCTCATCCAGCATTACTACTATAAATGAGGGATCTTCGCGTATTAGCCCGCTACATCAATCTTTAACAGGTGAAAAAAGGACTCATTAAATGCGTTCTTGGGAAGTTCTATTGCGTCATCAAAGGTTTGGATCTTCTGCTCTTCTGTACATTGGTTTCCTTGCTGTGTGCATTATTTCATATGTGTGTGGCTGTTTAGACCTTAATTGTGAGTGGGATAATTCATCTTCTTAGCTCTTTTATGCTGTCT
Organism: Triturus cristatus; assembly: GCF_964204655.1. Lineage (NCBI taxonomy): Eukaryota > Metazoa > Chordata > Amphibia > Caudata > Salamandridae > Triturus > Triturus cristatus. The sequence continues at coordinate 311,485,989 of NC_140582.1, forward strand.
GCAGTGGTTTTGTTAGGACATATCCCTAGACTATTTTTGAAATGTATGCTTCTGTAACCTTTAGGATTTGGAAACGTATGTAGCAGTTATGAATGGCTCTAACTACCTCCAAACTAGGTACTATCAATCTGCTGATAATGCACTGCTCTCTTACAGAGAGTTGGTTTTTGAGATTCTTCTTTTGAGGTAGTTTCTCCTGCTTGTGATATACTTTATTTTGAGGTTATATGATAAGCAGAGACATGCCGTGGGTTACCTCTTCAGGTTTCTGTTTATCAGTGGGCTATTTGTAGCTGGTTGTTAGTTTTCTTAGTCCTTGATATGGGAATCTACCTTAATTCCAAGACTTCCTTTTATATGACTTGGAATTCTTGTAATGGTTTCTATTGTAAATTAGTATGGACTACTGAAAAACCTAGAACAGTAACTCGTTCACAACTACTATCGAATCCAGTGGCCTCTTATCACTTAAACTAGTATCCTACAAATTTATTTTGGGCTACCTAAAAAGTCTTATATTACCTAGGAAATCACATAGTATGGTTGGTGGTAGGCTGTTATGCTTTTTCTTGCAAAGATCCATTATACAACTCTTGCAGTAGTTTAATATTGTATCATTCAAATTATTGCAATTGGGCTGAGACACTAGATTAGGCTTTAGCCCTTTAAAGACCTAAACCTGATGAATCAAAGGTTTTTCATAAGTCTGTTTCTATGAGGAAATGTGTTGATACATGAGCCCCCTGTTTCTAAGCACAGTGTTGCCTAACTAAATCAAACTATTAATAGCCATTGGCGTGTTGCATCTTTTTCTTAAGGGAAAAGCGAGATTCTTATGGATAACCTAAAAGGTAGTGGGACTAGAATACACCCTTGTTAGAGGCCAAGGCTAAAAGAGATTTTTTCAGTCAATTGTCAGTTAATGTTAAGACACAATGCAGGCTACATGTTTAAGGCAGCAATTTCCAGGGAAGATTTTGAAGGTTATTAGCTTGTTCTGTAATGGTAGTGATTTATCATGTTGAAGTTGATGTGAAGTTCTGGAAACTGTGCATCGGCTCCATATTCTATTAGTGTATTATTATAACATGGGCAACAACGAAGGAAGTAGCTTGTCAGCATACCTCTTTCTTAAACTGGCCTACCACAGTGGTAGCACATTATGGTTGTCTAAGCAGCCAATAAACCACCCACATAGGAAATTGTAGAACACTTAGCTCATAAAGCCCAAAAGAGTAATGGCTGATTGTTCGAGGGATCTATCCCAGACACTCTTTATGAACTGAGATTAGGTGCTTGCCCTGAGAATGTTTAATGTTTTGCAAGTGTCATGAAACACACATTTCTAAATCAGAAATCTGACCACAAATCTTAGGAAGGTAGGTGCACATAAGACAGCTTATTTTTGTGTACTGTGGCTTCATTCTAATTAACAGATTTTTCCTGGGTTTTTTCTTTTCCTCTTTCCACAGATCGTGGTGTGGTCAAGATTGATACTGTGTAGAAAGCATCTCACCATCTCTTCAAGATAAAGCACTAAGGAATTTCTTATGACTACTTCTTCAGTTTCAAGTGTGTTGGTCAGTGTAGTTTGAGTAGCTCCAAAATGATATTCTCTGTTTTCTGCAGTCTGGCTTTCCTTGTTGAATGTGTCAAATACTTCCCATGTCACAAGACAAAGTAGTGGTCCGCTCAAAGACACTTATCAACAATTATCTCACAACAGGAAACCAGCTTCTCAAATGTTTTATAAATATTCTGTAGCTGTATGTAATAGAGGAGTGAGTTATTGGTGTATATGACATATTATCCGGATACAATTACCCTATTCAGAAATGTGATTAAGAGCTCATTGTTACGAGAGATGTGGGACGATCATCACAGAAATAGAGAAATTCTCTTTGTAGTAAAACATTTTGAACACTTCATGGCCATTTCGAAATATATTCAAAGTTTATGATGTATTTTTCTAGCAGAATAGGAATATAAAAATGTGTGCCTAGTAATGCCAAGAATTAGTCAGTTCATATCAGTACCAGGGTGAGCTTATTGACGGCAGCTTTAAGTCAAGATAAAACTGCTTGGAGCTATATAAGACGTTTCTAGAGATACTCCCACAAATTAAACCACACATATCAGTGTATGCTACATAATAAGATGTTGATACTGTCCGAAAATGATTATTGATTCAAATATGTGACTCACTGGGAGGGCATCTGTTGACGCAAACATACACTAATATATAAAAGAATATCACTTTTTACAATAGAATGCAAACTTATGCTTACCAAACTTGCCTGACTAAGAATGTTTTCTTGTTTTTCTTAAATAGAAGTCTTCCTCTGTGTCTTTGGGAAGCAGCAAAGGCTTGTTTTGGGGGAACATTATAATTCCATTTAATACACAGCAGGATGAAATAGAATTTAATCATCGTGCAAGCAGCTTTGAATAAGAAAAGAATATTATTTGTTGTATTTGGGGTACGTGTTGAGAATTATGTGCTCATTAACATTCAAAACCTTATTGGGTAGATGCCTCGGCTCATTGTATTGTTGAACTTGGCCATGTCTGCATACTTAGGCCTCGATTAATGGTTTGGCGGATGGTACTCCAGCTGTTTCAGTGGTTGAGGACATTACCTCTAAAATTTGACCACCTGCCCAGCGAACATCTCTGTACAGTGAGAGGAACGCCCATCACAGTGGATCCTTTCAATGTACAAAGCATTTGGTGGATGCCAAACTTTTAAAAATTTTTCTTTTTTAGAGATAAACTCCCAAAGCAGAAGTATGTTCCAGAAAAACAAACTAAGTAATTAGCCCAACTCCCTGAGAGTCTTGTCCCAAGGTGTGAGGCTCATTATTTTTTTTATGTCCCTCATTATTGGTGCTGACTGACAGGAATACAATACATTGCTTTGTCCAAACAAAATAGAGAGGGTAGTATAACGTCCTTCCTTCGACGGCCTCTACTCCATTAGCTCCATCGATGGAAAACATAAAGTTTGCCATTCTCTAAATGATACATTTGATTTGTGTATGGTTCATATTCTCACACTGAGCTCAAGAGTATAGAAAGAGGAGAGAAATTGAAAGGTATCTCTTAATGGGAATCGCATGTACACTTAATTTGCTCGACTATTCCAAATTGTTATGATCAGAAGTGTTTTATTATTAAGTAATACATAACATCTGGTAGCATGTCAAACAATCCCACATATTTTAATGTTGAATATTTCAAAACCAACAGAGCAAACAAAACCCTAACTATACATTGTGCATGATCTACATTACCACAGTGGAGGAGTGTAAACAGAATCCAATAGGTAAGAAAAGTGTATTTGCATGCTTATCACCAAGCACAGGTAACATATTCTGTCTTCTGGATCAAAGTAAAAAAAAGTCAACAATTATATTTGTTCTTAGAGCAAGGCATTTCTACTTTCCTTAAGACTGCAGCCCTTGGGTGCACATAAGTCTATTCTTTTATGGGACAAGCACTCACCCACAAGTAGGTTCCTTTGCTATAACCTTCCTAGGCAAGCATGCATGTGTACCGGTATAGGTATATCGCACAAGATAGGCTATGATTTCTAGAGCTTTATTGACTGCTTCAGGCTACAAGCCCTCATGATGCATGATAGCAGATCCACAATGTACTAAAAAAAAAAAGAAAACTTCAACTTGTCAAGTTAGTGTCATTGGTTCATTGAGGAGATCTAACACTGATTTTACACCCTACAAACCAGTTCTCATGTTCTTTCAATTTCCTCTTCATGTAGGGTTGCGGTTTGGGGAATAGCTTATTGTCAACAAGCATTTTGGCTACAAATCAAGACAAGTGTATTTATGTTTTTATTTCTTTTAAAGAGTGCCCTTCTATTTGGGAATAAGGTGCCCTGGTGTTGAATTACAGGTGAAAGCTACTGAGGTGTGACTGATAGGAGCTTATATTGTTTGGGTCTTAAGATTTTTAAGGACCTGTAAATGGATGTCCATGTCAAGAGGAAGATTGTTCCTGTTACTGTACTGTTCAATTAGGTTATCAATAGGGGAATGAAAAAGAAACCCGAATTTTTAATGGAAAAGAACCATGTGATCAGGGTTCATTGAGTGGCATTTTCTGCTACTAGCAATCAGCCCATGTGTCAGTACAAGGCATATTGATTTCTACCCTGCAGTCAGAGTCTTGCTGTGTTCTCCAACACTTTCCTTCGCAAAGCTATGCTCTGCTCTTTATTTATAGTGTTTGTGTGTCAGTCTGCGAATATGTATTTTTGTGTGGGTTTTTGTCAGCATTTCTATTGTTGAAGAAATCAGTAAACTGCAGATTTGGCATGAGACCATTTATTATTTGCAATTTATTCAGCACTTTATTATTCGACAATTGTCAGCTGACTGCAACGCGGACAATGTGCAAGCAAGTCAGCTGACAAGGTATATATTTCTCCAGTGTATTTGTAGAGACCTTTTGGTCCAGCTGATTAGTGATAAGTCACTGAACACAAACATGAGAAGCAAAAAGTATAAGGTTGAAGAGGAGTCTTATGACAGAGAAGAGCTGTCTCTGTATTTCTCACAATAAAACAAACACTTGAATTTCTTAAAACGTGTGCAAGGCCAGGACTGAATCTTCTTAAGAATATATTTTTCTCTCTCCTCCTCTTGCTGTTTATTATCAAACTTATATGAATACATTACATAGGTAACCGGGTGTGTACTAGCGCTTACTGGGCCATTGCATAAAGTTACAATATACGTTTAGCCTCTCGCTACCTTGCACAGACAGTTGGTCCTCTGATGGATCTTGCTCTGTGCTGAAAGGGTTGGAAACTCGGAGGATGGACAGTTATTCACTGATGACCAGGAACAGGATAACTGTATTTTCAACTCAAATTCTTTATAATTATATAAAGCTCTCAAAGTGACTGTTATCATAAGTTACCAAAACCAATAAATCACTCTCAACGAATGATGAATCAGGACAGCAGAGTCAGTTTAAGAATTTAAAGTTTAGTTATTCACTCTACAGGTAAATAACATTTGCATTCAAATAAAATAGCATATAGCCTTAATAATCATTTAGTAAAGGATTTAAATAAATATACCAAGCCTCTTGGGTAAATATCAAACTGCTCGTAGATACGGAGAGGGTGACCGGCCGGGACACACCCTAGCTCAGGTTCTCAGACTGCCATACAGCAACGCATTCATCACAGAAATCCGTGGTCAGGACGGGACACTTCGCACAACTTCCACAGATATTAGGGATGAATTTCTTGCATACTACTCGGCGCTATACACATCTAGACATAGCAGTGATACAACTGCACGAGAGGATTATCTATCCAAAATTGCTTTAGTATTCTTAGAGAAAGACATGCAGGAGTTCATAGCGGAACCCATTACGGTGAATGAGGTTCGTGGGGCAATTAAAGTACTGCGTGGCTTCTCTGCCCCGGGCCTCTACGGCTTCACAGGGGAGTTCTACAAGGCCTTTTCAGATCTTCTAGAACCTAAACTGATTGAGGTTTATGCCGAGGTCCTGGAAAGACAAACCCTGCCTCCCACATTAAACGAAGCGGTCATTATTCTTCCTCCAAAACCTGACAAGGATCCATTACTTTGTGGGTCGTACAGACCTCTATCCCTATTGAATATCAACTATAAAATCCTTGCTAAAATCGTGGCCAACAGACTTTCACAATTAATGGAGCTTATTATCTCTACGGCCCAATCAGGCTTTGTCCCTCATCGCTCGACCTCACTGAATTTGCGAACTTTGTTCGCAGTGTTGCACAGAATAAATCCCGAAACTCCGGGTATGGCTATACTGCTTGATACAGAAAAAGCATTTGACACTCTCGAATGGCCCTTCTTTTTATCTGTAATGCATAGGATGGGCATGTCGGCTAGATTCCTAGCCACTACGAGCCTATTATACAGTCGGCCCACAGCGAGACTCCGCATTAATGGCACTATATCTGGCTCATTTGCCCTTACCCGAGGCACCCGCCAGGGGTGTCCACTGTCACCTCTTTTGTTTATTCTTGCCATGGACCCTTCAATACGGCATTTCCAGGAGTGACATCTTCATAGAGGACTACAATTCAGGAGGGCCCCCTATTGGTTTCATTGTATGCCGATGATACCATCCTTTATGTCAGAGAGCCACATCTGAACCTAGCACCGCTCATATAGGAAATACTCCGCTTTGGTTAGCACTCTGGGCTGGGAATTAATTGGCATAAGTCAATTATTTTTCCCTTAACCAGCAGCACATCCCCTTGGCAATGCGAGTTTCCATTAGAATGGTGCTCAGATTCCTTCAAATATTTGGGTATCCACGTACACCTAAATCAAGATCAGATCATACGCCTTAATTATGGTCAAGCGGTCGCGAAATTGGAGTCTCAAGTTGAGAATTGGCTAAGTCTCCCTTTATCCATGGCAGGCAGAATCGCTATCATTAAGATGATCGTTCTCCCAAACTTTTTATACTTTTTAACAATATCCCCATACCACTCACTCAGAGTTTCTTTGCAACATTGTGAACCCATCTTGTCAGGCTGGTATGGGGAGGCAAACAGCCTCGCGTCCGATGGAAGATACTTACTCTTCCATACGATAGAGGTGGATTTGGAGTGCCGGATTTTCATTTATACTACTTGGTAGCTCAGTGTGGCTATGCCTTTGCTTGGTACCACCCTGAAGCATGGATCCCATTTCTGCGTCCGTAGGCCGACTCTGTCCTCCCTGAGCGCTTGACAGCTGTCTTACCTAAGGGCGAACCCAGGAGTCGGGTCGACATACAAACGGTCTTGACCATTAGCTGGGCATGGAGCAGGGTCCTGCGCTATACGGGCAATTCAATTTTATATTCATCGGCTCTTCCATTGCCAAATGCTCGTTGGCTCCCCATAACGGGCGAGAAACTCATGCAACGCACATTGACTACATTTGATGTTGCCAAAATAGGTGATTTGTATCCTGGCGGACACATATTTTCGGCCTCGGAGGACGCACGCTTCCATGACGCTACGTTCATGGATAAATTTGTCCTCAGTAGACTTTATTCAGCATTAAGGGCTATGATAGTTGACTTCCCTTTGGAACCAGACTCATTTGAGCCGCTGACTCTGCTCAATGAGAAGAAAAATGGTGCATACATAATCTCCCAACTGTACAAATTATGTATAGCACAAGTTCCCAGTGTGGATGATAGGCTTCGCTTGGAATAAGAGACCGATCTGGGACATCCTATTTCGGATGACCAGTGATCCGCCTGTTGCAAGGTTACCAAAAACGTGTCGTTAAATAGTTGCCATAAGCTCTTACACTATAAGTTTCTTCGTAGAAGCTACATGACACCGACAAAACTGCATAAAATCGACCCTGAAAGGCCCCACACATGCCGGAAATGTGGCGCGCCACACGCTGATTTCGCCCATTTGACCTGGACATGTCCACGCATACATACATACTGGGAACAGGTACACAAAATATTGGGGGACATTCTTGGGCTCACACTGGTTCCTATTCCGGAGGTGGCATTGTTGGCTTACACGGTCAACTTTCCTAAAGCAGTCCGGAAGCTAGCATCCCTTGGTCTCCTTCTGGCAAAATGAGAGATAGCATTGCACTGGGGGGGCAGGACTGTTCCTACAACACACGGCTGGCTCACTAGTTTGGCGTTCTGCAGCACAAACAGCGAGATCTATTCTAGCCTGCTACCCAGCCCAGCGCGCCCTAATGATATCTGGGGCCCGTACAAGGTGTACATTAACACCCTGAACAATGCTTCACCCTCCCAGTCTAGCTCAGGGATAGTTCCCACCGGGATTGGTTAGACCATTTGGTCTGCACACTGACATGTCTGGCTGGGCATTGTGCTGCATGGGAGCATTTCACCCTGCATCTCCTTCGCCTGGTCCACTTCGTTGAGCACTCTGGAGTTCAGACCACAACAGATAAAGGGTACTGTTCTGCCACCTTGGTAAAAACTGGAGGGGTCATAGCTACGCAAATGGAGCTAAGGAGAATTAAATGTCATGTGATATGTTGCACAGCATGTTATATTTATATTCTGACGAGATACTATTGTATATTGCGAAATGAGACGGACGTGATGTCATTGTTGTGTTTGTTATCATATACCAAGGACGACTGTAACAACTGAAAAGATCTTATTGCTGGTTTGGTAATAAATGATAAATAAAGTTTTAAAAAAATATATATATATACCACGCCTCTGAAATTCAGGGAGATGGATAAACAGGTAAATCTTCCTCAGCTGCGGCAGATTTGGACATATACAGCAAATGTGTTGATAGGGATGGAAAGCCAGGTGAGCCTTGTGAAGACTCTCAGGAAAGTTCAGCAAAGTTCGAAGTAGCCAGTTCCAGTTCATCAAGACAGTAGTCTGTCTCAGTCTGTCACTGTAACCATAAAAGTCACAGCAGCTTGACAAGAACCCTTCACCCGAAACGTTCAATCTGCGTCAGGACACAGCTCAGCAGCAACAAGTCCTAATCCCAATAGCTGAAATGAATTCTGAATCAAAAATCAGAAGAGCCATGTCTCGAAAGGTAGCTGCGCACACTTCTCCCAAAGTTGAGCAATTATACTCGACAGGTTTCCGGGGTGACACACTCTGGCATCACCAAATTGTCAGACCACTCAGTTCCATTGGTCAGTCCAAAGTAAAATGAGGGTTATGTAGTAGGAAAGAAGATACAACTCCGGAAAAATTGAGTAAATCGATTACGCAGTTCCTCATGTCATGCAAGTTAAAGACACATTGAACAATACAACGTTGAAGATAATGATATGAGGCTTGTAAAAGATTGGTTCTCATGCAGCTGTTCCAGAGTGCAACAACATTTTTTGCAAATACGCTATTCAGTCTGGGAGATGTCAAAGGAAACAGCTATCATTTCAATATAGTTTGCTATATTTCAAAAAGTCCCATATACGCTTTTGAATATTCAGTCAATTACTTCACTGGAAAGGGGAAGTAAAATATGAGGCCTACATGAAATGTTGTTAATATACGACAATGACCATGTTAAATTGTGAATCGCACTTTAATAAGAAAGCTAGCATATGACTTCAGAATACATTGATAAACATTTCAATCTGATCATAATTAATACATATAAGTATAGGTACTCATTAAAGATAAATTGTATCATCATTATACATATAAGAAAATGCATATTAATCTTTGCCGTTTATGTGTTATCACACTAATTCATATAAAAAAGACATGTTAATGGAGTTTCATGAAGGCACATTTAAGTATATTCATGTAACACTAACTTTTCTTTTGTCATTTTCGGGGCACACATTATAACATGAAATAACATTCTTGTAACTTTTCTTATGAAACAAATCCATTAGTGTTAAAATCCATAACGTGAAATGTTTCTCCTACATTATTCCAACACATATAAATGAGTAAAAAATAGTATTTCATATTCAATAGTTACATCTATATTAATGAAACATATATGTCTTACATCTTATCTTTTCATCAGCATGCTTTTACGATGCAGTATCTGAATTGTATTATTTGCATCATTTTTTATAACGTGGAACTTAACACATGTTTTGTCATCGTTTGTGTTAAAGTAGTCAGAATAATTTCTTTTATCAGTAAAATCATTTGATGTAATCTCTGCTCTATCAGGTGCATAATCTGGTTTTGGGCCTAGTAAATGTTTCTCTACATCTACAGCATGTGTGTGTTTGTCAGCATATGTGTGTGTGCATCTCGCTGTGCAGGATGTGTTTGTGTGTGTGTGTGTGTTTGAACCTTCTTGCTGACATACTATCTTATACATTCATTCACATTTATATGCGTGCCCAGCGAAATTTGTCACTATCATTCCTTGTGAGTTACTTCTGAGGTTTAATACATTTGTGGATTGATGTCAGATAGTGTGTCCTTCAGGTTCAGACAACCCTCGAAAAACTGTAAAGGGTTGTGAAGATACTGTATTTCTTTACTTGAAAAAAATCACATTACAGAGCAGAGAGATATCAGGGCCAGTTCGGTTCCACTCACCTCACAACTCTGGTTCAACTCTGGCAAATTTGCCATTATTCTTTATTTAAACAAGTCTACACCCTTAAATCCTCCAACCCCTTCAATTTACCAATACTTTACATTTTTCCATGTGCATTTTTTGTCCAAACACCAATTGACCGGATTGAATAGTTTTGTAACTGTCCCTGTTATGAACTGAAAGGATATGTAATCCATTTTGTCTCATCAAACCTAACATTTGCAAATGTATAGCAGTCATCGTATTATGCATTTGTTGTCCAAACACCATTTGACCGGATTGAATAGTTTTGTAACTGTCCCCGTTATCAACTGAAAGGATATGCAATCCATTTTGTCTCATCAAACAACATTTGCACATGTATGGCAGTCATCGTATTATGCATGTTCTAATGTTTTTTGAAAATCCATCACAAGATGTCTGCTGTGCATGCACACAATGACACAGCAGCCCTCTTTCTCATGTTTTTTGAAAAAAATATTATAGGTTTGCCGCCATGCATATGCACAAATTCACCCTAAATAATACAACAAAACAACACTCTGCCCAAAAGTTATTTATACAAGTGCTAACGAGTCACTGATTGAAGGAAAACTGTTGTACGGCCCTCCCAATTAAGATGTGTACAATTGAATAAAAAAATATTTTATATTTATTTTCATACAACACAAGAGATATATAAAAGAAATGAATATCACAATAATCAATAAATAGTAAACATCATGATTTTTTTTATAAGATGGCCACCTTGTGTGTGTGTACAGGCATAATTTTTTTAATTGTTTGGCTTTGCCAATGCTTGTGAAGCAATTCAACTACACTAGCAAATGCAAAAGCATAAGCGCTGCAGGTGTTAGGTGGCGAGCAGCAGCGGTTGGCAGCAGAAGCCAGATTCTGCACAGTGAGGTTGAAGGGCACAAAGACAGCAAGGGGATAGAATAATGTGGGCAACTGTGAAGAGATTCCTCATAGCTCCACATAACCTTTCCATATAACCTTTCACACAATGTCATGGCCTTGGGGACAGTCAACCAGATAATGGCACCTCCTACAAACTGCCCAGCAGTCAAGGGTTGAAGATGTGTGGCCAAAATCCTACTCTCTGTACTATATATATATATAAGTATGCAACTAAAAGAACAATATTTTAAATCTGGGGTAGTATGTCTTAGTCATATTTGTTTGTGACATCTTCGGTTATAGACTATTTTACTTTTAGTCATGAAAAGTGCTGTAGGATCCCTATAATGTTTGAAGGTTCAAATATGTTTGAGAGGCATTTTCTAATGGGCCAGATGTGTTTGAGGAGGTTTTTGGGTCAGTTGGAAAGTTGGGATTAAGGTGTTGCACAGCTGTATGTAAGAGACAGAAATTTCAATGTTTTTTTTTTTAAGTTATATTTTTATTGAGAGTTCATAGACTTAATCGACATACAATCATTTCATATATAAATACATAGGTTAGCATATCAAAAATAAAAACAAAAATGAATTTAAATCTAAAGTTCAAAATATTACAGTTTTATAAATGTATATCTCAAAGAATACTCGGTAGTGCAATCACGGTATTTCTACAATACAGAAAAATAACCTAATAATTTAAAGTGCAAAGTGCTAAATCAAGATACATGCTTATATATATATCCTATCTTCTTCGAATATGAGAGAAGTACAGAAAAAGATCAACTTAATCTAAAGTGCAGAGTGCTATATCCAGACAGGTACCTGTATGTATATTTTCTCCTTTTATACGCGCTTCACGATGTTATCCTACAATTCAAACACACTCCAATATTTCTCATATTTTCTTACTGCTCCTGACCTTATTGCAGATTTCTTTTCCGATTCTTGTATTCTAGACAGTTTTGCCCTCCATGTATTAAAAGTGGGTACCTTCTCTGTTCTCCACAATTGCAGAATTAGAGATCTTGCTATTGAAACTGCAATAAACAAGCCTTCCCCATATGCAGAAGTAGCAGGAGAGCAGCCCAAAACCTCTGTCGATTTATCAAATAATATACGGGGATCAATTATAATTTTAAGATATTTCTCAATCTCCTCCCAGAAACTCTGGATTTTTGGGCACTCCCAGATAATATGCGTCCAAGTTCCTTTCTCTGCACAGCAAAAACATTTATCTTTTTTTTGCGGGTATATTTTATGAAGAAAAGAGGGGGAAATTTCAGTTTTAAATAAACCAGTGCATGGGGAATAATGGTAAAGGGATACAATCTAAATTGTTTAGGGCAGGGCACTAGATGCACACAGATGACCAGCGTTGTTGCAAAAGGATGCTTAGAATTATGGCGACGTGAGAAACATAGCAAGGATACACTAAGATTACAGCAAGAATTCTGCTCATCGGAAAAGAGTACCTCAAAGGAGTGATGTTGTTTCAGGCACCTGAGCTTGCATTCACCAGTCAGGTAATGGTAATGTGGAGTGATCAGAGCCCATCAGAGTGATGGCTGAGGTGGAAATTTTGAGAAGGCAAATCATTCTAGAGTATGGGATTTAGCAAGTATAGAAAAGACAAAGTAGGTTCTAGGGAATGTAGGTTTGTTGATGAAAGTGAGTGCCTAGTAGAATATCCAGAGTACATAGTCAACATCGTTAGGTGACAGAAATAGGGATGTTATGTTATGCTACTGGTTATTTGCATTGAGCAACATTCGCCAATTCCTTGGTCTCTTGGCACTTTTCGCAGAAATTGGCCTGTTGCTTTGATTCTTCCAATCTAATCTGTGTAAAAGTCTAGTGTGTGGAGGATAGTCTCTGCATGATGGGCTTCAGAGGAGGTTTGAGTCCACGCCTAAGCTATGTCAGCTGTGTCAGGGTTGCCTTGTACTGTGAACTAATCTTATGAGTTTCCAAACGACACTTCATCCCTGACCATGAGGCAGCTGAAGAGATAATAGCATCACCTACCAAGAGGAAGGATGACAAAGGAGAGACAGATATGTTTTTCAAGGCATAGTGAGCCCAAGGGAAAACTACTCTGGCCAATTGAATGGAGGAATATGGCAATAGTGTGATACTTGGGTGTCAATGACAGATAAGAGACTGTTTAGTGCAGGTGTTGTGCTAGGCTTGTGGGGGAAGAATGTAAGCTGAAGACATGCTTGGTTTTTGGAGGAGGTAGTAATAAGACAAATGATGGATGGAAATATATAACAATATATAATGTGAGGCATAGAGGAATGTTATTTCTTATTTTGTGATGTTATGTGGCAGCATTATGTAATGCATGTTAGGTGATATGATAAGGAGTTATGCTTTGACGTGGTGTCTTATGTGGTATATTATTTTATATTATTTGAGTTAGGACGGTGTGGTTTGCATGGTCTGTTATTGTGGTAGAAAATCGATCTTCTATTTAATATATCTTATGAATATATTCTAACCATGGGAAGGAACCCTTTCTTAAACAAAAGAAGATTTGTAGGGGTGGCCAGTGGTGCTGATGCCTGGCCAAATTTGAGTACTGATTGCTCTTCTCGGCTAAGACAAGCCATGCCTGTTCTCCAAGCATACACACAAAACACACTCACTTCAAATAGTTTTGTGTTTGCACAACTCCTATCATTCAGGGTTCCACTTCCCACATAAGTTACTAACCTTCCAAATAAATAAAACTGCTGTTGTTTTAGGCTCAAGGTCACCACTTTGGGTCAACTGGACTTTCCCAAAGATAACTGAAGAATAAAAAAAATAGCATTCAGCATGAGTTAAATAAACTGATAGATATTAAGTCTAGCATACAAGAAGGGTAATTCTGTGAATTGTGCTTTGCCTATTTGACAGGCTACAGCCTTTCTAATAACGATGAATTCTCCTTCAACATGCGTGTATGCCCTTCTGTCCCGGAGCTCTGCAACATGTCTGGTGTGTGCATTGAATCCCTCTTCATGAACAACCAAGAGCATTAGTGAACTGATGTCAGGTTCCTCTGACAACCATCTCAGAAATATCCATATAACAGGACCCAAACTCCATGCAGGTTGCTTAAAAGAAGTAAGATGTAAATCAAGTAAATTTCATTTAACCAGCCCTGAAGCATGAAGTTATGGTTGTGACGTCTAACTGAAAGAATATACACCTTTACCCCACTGCATTAGATCTACACAATCGGGTGTGCTTAAAATATGGCGAACAAGTGAAAAGTGGAAATCTTTCAAGAAAAGACCCTAAAATTATGGTTGGTGTAGTTTCCACACAGAGGTTAGACTTAATTAATGTTGCCAATGGCATCCAATCAAGCCATATCTTTTGAAGATATAAGAAACAGTGACTATGGATTGTAGGCTTTACTACGGGAGAAACAAGTGAGATATGCAAGAGCCAGTTATGATGTGTAGAGTTTAGCTGTAACACAATCTTGATGATATGATGCATATAGTTTACCTGTTACACCATCTTGATGGTATGATACATAGAGTTTAGCTGTTACACCATCTTAATTTTTGAACCTTCATCTTTCACTGTTGGTGTTCTTCTCATTCTCCCATCTGATTTATCGCATGGGACCCTTCATGCATGCAAGAGAATGATAACACAGGCTGATGGAAAAGCTTCACACAGCAAATTCGAGTACCTGAAAATGTCTCCACCATAAATATCAAATGCATGTTTTGCACAAGAGATTGAGACTGGAAAAGCACAAAATGAAATTCACAAACTAGAACTGCAGTGACCTACAGGAGTGTGCAACACAGGCTGCAGATGTCCTTTACAGTTATACGGAGAGAAGTCTTGCAAAAAGTGCACTGCGTTTACCAGGCACTTACTCATGCAGTATAACAATTGTTCGTGTTTCCTGCCTCTGTTCACCCGGAATTGTGGATGTGATAGCAAGTACGTAGAAAATTGAGATGCAGTCTCATATATGTTACAAACTACAACAAGTTTTGAATGTAATAGGTAAAACAAGGCACTTAGATTATTCGTTGCATAAGTAGCTTTGAGCTCTTGACTATAAAGTAAAATACAGTGATGGCCATTCAGCTCTGAAATGAGAACTTCACGTCCTGCAGGTCACTGCAGGTCTACTGTAAACGCCATAAGTACCATTGCATATTACTTAGCATAAAATAATTTTGAAGAGAGGGTTGTTTCTTGCAAAGATGTGGGGAAGAAAACAAATGTGACATGTAAAGTAAAACTGTATCTTCTTCAAACAAACAAGATAGGAACAGCACAATAATTTAATGTGCCTGCTTAAAAGACTGAGATGCCAGGCAAATCACAAAGGTATTGCAGGGCTACTGCCTTGGCAAAGTGATTTGGGCGCGACTGGCAGTTATGGCATGATGGTTAAGTAAGAGTGATGAGCCTTTACCGACAGCGGTGAGCTGCAGGCAACTTTAAGGTGTTGGTAAGAGCATACGATTCCCCAGGTCCCGGGTACTGTAAACCCAAGTTAAGTTACAGGTGAGCCTAGGGTGGGAGGGAGAAAGGTCATCTACTATGTCTCGGCAGGCAAGGGTCATGACCAGTAATAGGTCTGGCACACCTAATGCATAGCGCATTGTACTTCAATGGTAGCACACCAACTTCCCACGACAAAATGTTAATGGTAATGCAAAGTAGTACTCCAGGGCAAGGAGAACGTACACGGGGAACATAAGAGGAAGTCTGGGATAGTCAAGGGCTGACAATGCCAAGTCAGCAGAATATGGCAGTTGAGAACGGGGGACTCCTGACAGAGGTGGGGACGGTCAAGTTCTCACTTAAGATTTTAGGGGTCGTAGAGGAACTGGGTTTCCTCTTGAAGAAGAAGGGGAGTGGAGAGCAGGGTGGAGCTCCCTCCGATCGTCAAACCATTGGTAGCGCTGTGGAAGAAACCCAGGAAAGATACACAAATAAGAGAAAAATTACTAGAGGGAGATGGAAGGCTCACAGAGTGTTCTTGGGATGCCTCATGGTGGGGCACTGAGGGAGCTAATGGCAGTACACAGCCACAGGCAAAGTAGATGCTGCTCCCACAGGGCCCTTGGGATGCCTCGTGGCAAGGGAACTGAGGGAGCTAAATATCAGGACACTGCCACAGGCAGAGCAGATGAAACACTCACACAGGGACCTTGGGATGCCACACAGCACGGGCCCTGAGGAGAAGGCGAGTGGCCAACAAAGGGTCCAGGGTAAGTGGAACGGCACTTGCAGCCTGGCAGGTCCTGACGGACGCCCACAAAATACAGCATGGTGAAGCCTGGAACCGCAGAAACAAAGGCCCAGCATAAGGGTCACCTCGCAAAATATATGGTCTGTGAGCGAACAACAACAATGAGTGTACAAAGACAACAAAAGTATGCAATAACATGGAGGTTTATGAATGACCAGACGATTTGCAAAATATACAACCATGTTATGTTTTGAATAAACTGCGACCTTTTAAGGCACCAAATCACGTTGTCAGTGGTTAAAAAGTGAAACGGACGCAGTTATGTGGGCAGGGGGGGGTAAGGAGGACTCGCCCCAGGGAGGGGTTTATTCTTTGCATAAGTAGCTTTGAGCTCTGCACTATAAAGTAAAATACAGTGATGCCCATTCAGCTCTGAAATGAGAACTTCACGTCCTGCAGGTCACTGCAGGTCTACTGTAAACGCCACATGTACCATTGCATATTACTTAGCATAAAGTAATTTCGAAGAGAGGGTTGTTTCTTGCAAAGAGTTGGGGAAAGAAACAAATGTGACATGCAAAGAAAAACTGTATCTTCTGCAAACAAATTCGGCATTTATCCGTTTGTTTTTGACCCCAAAAAATACATTTCAATATTGTATCTGCCTGCAATTAACTGAATGTATTACCATCAAAAGTAATAAAATGCTCTTTATTTTCTAAAATGTTTCCACGTTTGCCCAGGTGTGTCATACACAGCCTACCCAATCCGGTTTGTTGTCTTACCCGTAAAATGTGAAAGGTTTATAAGCACCAAATGCAGAAGTCTAAGATTGGACAAGCTTCTCACACAAAGGACAACTTCAGATATTTATTCCATGTACACCATTCTACTCATGCTTCACCCTGTGCCTCTGCTGCCCAGTAAATTGCACCCTATGTACAAGTCACCTCTGTGCACATTGTACTTCATCATGTGTCCACTGCTGCATATGACCAAGAGCCTTCCGCTGACATTACCGGTGCACTGAATGCACACAGCCCTGCACCATTGAACTGCACATCACCCAGTGTTTTGCTGTTGCACAAGACACATTGCGCCATTGGAGAAGAAATATTTGTGCTCACCTGATGCTATATTGAAACTTAGCAACCAAATCGGCTTTGAGCCAGAATGTCTGAGACATGTTGGTCAATTCTATCTTGAGACACAGAATCCAGCTAACCTCTCAGGCACATTACTCTGTGCTCTCCTCAGACTAATCGTTACCTGTGCTCTCCTGGTGCCCCCAATGAACACCACCCTGTGATTCCATGATGGACAGTCAGCTCTGTTCCCTTGCTACACCTAGCATTGTTCCTAGTACTGCACATCAAGCCACGCTCCCCTGATGCACCTTACCGCATGTCCCTTGCTGCTCTTGGTTATGTATGACTTCTGGTTTGTGATAATGGTAGTCTCTATGTGTAATGGTATGTCTGCATAGGTGCTTATGTATCTGCTGGCCGGTAGTAAGGAGTGTCTCTAGCTGGGTTTCTCAATGGGCATGTATCTATGAAAATTATTGAAATGGTCATTGCTCAACAGCTAATTTCCACTCTGGGCTCAGACTGAAATGCAGCATTGCAGCTGTCACACTGCAAATCACAAACACCACCCTAAGAGTCATGGGTGAAAGGGACCCTTCCCAACTGGTTATGCAGGATTTTCCATCACCGTCAATTGCAACTCTCTCCTGAATATGTTGTCTTCAAAAATGAAGATAGACTAGAAAGTTCTGAAGTGGTTCAATTCATTCCTCATTTTGAGTTCATAATTCATAAATTTGGATTCCTTTATATCATCATCACACAACTCAAGGTGTGCATGCTACTAAACTCAATTGTTTCAACACACCAATTTAACCTCTACATAGATCTGGCCCGTGGCCAAGGCAAGAACAGGATATCATTAAAATCACTTCCTAGAGAAGCTCACACACTGGATGAACTCATTCTCTTTAAAACCGAATATAAACAAGATGAAATTCTTACTCCTGTACTTCGATTCCCCTCAACGATGCAAAAAATGGGTTGACATCTTCCATCATCTTAACATCTCACCTTCATTGGTTTCATCAAGCAAACTGTTAGGCTTTATCCTTGACCAAAGGGAATGCACCTGTCACTAAGCTGTTAAAAGCTGCATCCTGCCAACCACTCCTCTTAAGAAAATAAATCCTCCACTCCTTCTACTAGCATCAGAACAGCAGTCCAAGCCATAGTGCTTTCCAAACTTGATGAAGGAAATGATTTGTTAGCAAATCCTCCAAATTCCACAACCATGTCACTCAAGGTCATTCTTCACACAGTTGCATGCTTGGTCTCTGAGCTGAAAAAGTGTGGTCACATCACTCCTTTTTTTGTTGTATGTAGATTTCACTGATGCTCTTGTGGCTAGTTCAGCTATCTATTAAATAAATGAAAAGAAACATAAATAAATACATAAATAAATACATAGATAAATAAAGAAATAAAGTAAAGCTTAGCCCAAAAAGGCATGGAGTGTTTCAAGGCCAGATCTTGAGCATGGACTGAAAAATTATATATTTTCAGAAAGAATCAAAGGCGTGGATTTTATAATGACTGCCACTTATCTGTGCCCGCCCTGTAGTAATTGTAATGCTGTGATAAAAGAATCAATCTTAAAACATCCTCAGGAGTAGTTTGTGGAGTTTTGCTACGCAGAACTCCGTGAAGTGACAAAAAACCTCTGTGAAGTTCCATGAGTGGCGGAGTGCAGTACGAACTGCAGTTTGTGCTGGTATTCCTGCCTCTCGGGTAGAAATTCTTCCCGAGCGGCAGTTCGCGCTTGCAAACTTACTGTTCGCGAGTGGGTAAAAAACTCCGCTGCACATCGCGAAGCGGAGTTTTCTGCACTCTGCAAGTGCGGAGTGCAGAAAACTCCACGAGCGGAGCGAAGTTTACCACCCAGGCCTACTTGGGATGAGACAACACATTAACTAAAGGATTACACAGCTTGTGAAGTCTTTCATGTACTCTATATGATTAAATGCCAAAGTGGGGGATGAGTAGTAGGGGTAAACATCGAGATGATGTAAATGAGAATAAACAAAACATGAACAACTGTGATGGAGGTGGAACATGTGAATGGGATTTATGAAACACACTATTGAGAGCATGCATAGGTATAAGCCACATCAAAAGAGTGGCTTACCTAATTAAACTACAATGTTCGTGGATTCCACATTTAGTTTTTGTAATGAAATTATTAAAATGATTTTGCAAAATAAATTAGAGAAATTATCTTTGAGGAAAAATAAAGACAAAGAGGATTAAAACAGGATGTTTCCACTTTGTAGAAGTATGACTAGTTTATTTAAATAAATAAGGACTTTGGCCAGACCAAAATGTATACATTGTATTCTTTAAAAAAAAAGGTGTGAAAGAGAAATGGGATGAAGAAAAGGAAATTACGATGAAGGAAAAAAGGGTGAAAAGAGCAGGGATAGACAGGGCATAAGGCGAATAACAGGTGACCAGAAGGGAAGGCTGAGTAAGCAGCTGGAAAAAATTAGCATCTGGCTGGTATTTCACAGGCCTGCCTTGCATGTTTATGTCCATCCCAGTAAAAACATTGGAAAAAAACAGTGAAATCGGGTATTTTCCCTTTTAAAATATAAACCAAAACCAGCAAACACATGAAGAAATCACTTGAGTTATTTGAGAGCGATCTAAATTGTTTCTAAAGGATAATTAAATCAAAAAGATGTGTAATTGCCATGCTACAAACGAATACTGAGAATTCTACAGATATTATTTTTCACCTACCAGCACTTGGCCCTTCCTGAACAGCAAAACGAAAACAAAATGCTGGTGGTTTTTCTAAGAAAGGTTGCAACTCTACTGGTGGGTGGGGCAAAGAGTCATGGAAGTAGTAATAGAGGAAGCAGACAAGGGAGTTAGGAAGGAGAGAGGTTTGCAGGAGTGGGACATTTTGAGAGGGGGTAGGCAGGGAATTAAAGTATCCCGTCGTGCTTGTTTTCTGCCTTCCTTATCACATCTAATGAGTTAAGCACATAGCTCAGCTAAAAAACATTGGAAGTTGGCTGGTATGCGGAGGGGGAAAAAAAACACACTTTCGTTTTCAACACTCCCTTTAGTGACTGGCATTAAGATGGTTAGGATCGTCCACCCAGGGAAAATTGGCCTGGAAGAGGCCTTACTTGCTCCTGCTTGCCTGTCCACCATTTGCAGGGTGTTAATGGGCAATAGGCATTAAATACAATTTACAATTTCATCCAGCCATTGTTGCTCCACTGTCCTTTGGGAGATTAAGAGTGGTGGGGCTGAGGGCCAGGTGGGTGGGCGGGATTTCGACAGACGATGATGAAGGAAATGTAATTATTTATTTTATTTTCCCTCGTCATCGTCTCTCGAAATTCCCGCCCGTGATGCTGCACTCGTGCCCGGAGGCGTGATAAAAGCACCGTCGACATCCCGCAGCATAGAAGTCGCGCGAGCGTGCGTGGGCCGCGCCCGGGCATAGCTTGGGCCAGGACGGGCCCGTCCAAGCCCGTCGGAGGCCAGAGAAGGCTGGGCTGGGCCTACCCTCTTTCATCTGCTAACTGAGTCATAAGGTAGTGTTGGTTTCATTTTATTAATTGGATCTGCAACCTTAACATCTTTTAATTAACTGTTGGACTTTGTATATTATACCTGGGAAATTACATTTGAGGATAAAAATGAGCAAAAGGAGAATTCAAAAGGAAAAGCAAGGGGCTGGACATGTTGGGACCCTGGATGCATTTTTGACGAGGGCTGAATCTGTCCTTGCCCATGAAATAGAGTTAACAGAGCAAAGGCTCTCCCTTGACTCTCTCATTGCTCAAAAACATTCCTCCCTAGGTGGAGGAGCCTTAACAACTGATCATCCGATTTCTGGGCAAACTATAGGTGAATCAAGCACTACTATAGTCACATTGCCGATTACAGCTTCACCTTCTGATGTAACACGTGAACACTCTAAAAATACTAAGGAGCAGTTACCGTCTATCCAGGCGGAAACTAATCATACAGATCAAAGGACTAGGAAGAGAAAGGGAGGTGCTCCATTAAAGCAAAAAACACTGAGAAATCCAATGGGAATGAGGAACTGAACTCAAGACTCCCCTTACACTCAAGATCTACTAGAACTACAAAGCAGAAAGATGATATCATTAACCATTCGGATTTGGAGAATGACCTTGATTTGCTGAAAAGAATTGAGACTATGATGACTGTACTTTTAAATCCTATAATGTATAGGTTAATCCAAATAGAGGGGAAATTATCTTCTTTCCAGGCAGCTTACTCATTGAATCAAGCATCCCGAAATATTGCTGAGCCGATAGATGAGGCGAGGATGATACCCCAGTCAGGTAGGATGCCATCTATGGTGTCTCTTGTGGCACCCGATAAAACAGGAAGTCGTGATCTCAGACAAGCGATAGCGTCATCTACCAACTTATCGGGTTCTGCTTGTGACTCAGCAAATAAGCTGAGAGTGAGTACACATATTAATAATCATCATGCTCCAACCCAAACTACCATAGCAAAAACTGTTATTAACAGGCCTAATGTTGAACCTAAGGGTTCTAATGGGGCTATAAATATCAATCTTCATGCTAATCCATCCACTATCACTTCCCTCTTAGAGGTTGGAACTATAGCACCTAAGGCCTGATGTATCAAAGGGTTTTACCCATTCTGTGTCTATGGGAAAATGTGTTGATACATACGGCCACTAGTTTGTGGAGGGAGGCTTCTCAGCACCAAGCAGAAGTTGAGAAATCCAAGGAAAGATTTGATCTTCCTCCAGCAGCCTGTCCGTATGTTATAATTCTAGTTAACGTTCCTGAACTAAAGATACATTTAGCAGAATCTACTGAACAGTTAATCCATAAGTCTCAGCATTGGATATCCAACTGTAAAGATGTAAACTTTAATGTGCAAAAACATATCATTATGGCTAGGGTTAACTGGGTAGGAAGAGCTCCTAAGACTATCAAAGGTGATTGCATCGTACTAAATTTTGATAACCAAAATATAGTGGGAGCTATTATCTATGTTACCTAGTATACCATCATTCTATTCTGAAATGTGTGCCCTTCCACTGGGTTTCTTTTACAAACCTTATTCCTCACCTCACCCTCCACGGTTTGTAGCACCTAACGTTCGGAATCCCTTTTACTATCTGTCAAATCAGTCTCTCCCTTCCTTAGTTTCACCTTTACCTCTTAGTAATAGATTTGCTGCATTGGAAGGCATGCCTATATGTGATTGACTGGTTGAACAGAGCCCTACAGTCAATGGTGATGGTGATATTCTAATGTTAAATGGGACATCTGTGATTACTGCCCCAGCTGCAACTTTGCAAGAACAAATAAGTACGCACATAGACAGCCTGAATCTTTCCCTGACACCGATGCAACATGAGAATAATTCAGGGTCTGCTGTGGTAATGTCATGGAACATTACTGGTTCTAATAAAAAAAAGATCAAATATTGAATGGCTCTCTTTATTAACATCTAAAGATATAGCATGCTTACAAGAGTATTGGGAACTTGAACCAATACATTTGAATGGGTATCGCTCATTTCAAACTCCTGCTATACCTTCACCAGCTGGACGTGCTAAGGGCGGGTTATTGACCTTACTTTCTAATGTTTTCCCCCTTAAAGTGAAGTCTTTTTTAAATTTGTCATACTATCACTTTATTTTATTAGAGTATCACAGAGATCAGTATTGGCTCCTCATTAACTTTTATAATAATAACTTTGGAAGCAATCAAGCAGCTGTGCTAACCCCTTTAGAAAGAGATATTGAATATTTGCAAAATAAATGTACTAAACCCTGTAAAATAATCTGGCTTGGGGACTTTAATGCTCGCCCTTGTGATAAGATGAATTCCCTAGTACGTGGAATGTTGGATGACAATGGAGAGAGTGTACCCCATTTTAGTCACTCGGAGTACGGTAATGCCCTAAACAAATTATTATTGATAAATCTTGTATTTTTAAATGTTCACTGAAATTTTAACTGATCAGTTAGGATATACTTTTTTAAATCATTCTTTTTCCTCTACTCTTGATTATGTCTTGGTTTCTGATACAAGAAGAAGACTATTTTCTCATTTCGAGATCAATTTTTATGCTTTTAGTGATCATACTGCAATAACTTTCCTTATCCCCTCCCTAATGAAATAATAATCTACTTTCAAACTTCATGTAAACCCAGTAATCGCAAGGGAGAATGGAATTGCTCTAAAGTGGGAGAAAGTAGATACTGGGAGGTTTTTGGTGAACCTAGTTTCCAGTCGACTTGAGGAGATAATGGTTTGTTTAGATTCTATTGCTAACAATAACATGGTCTCAGCTTTTGAGCTGATTTTATCAGAAACAAAAAATAACGTAATTTGTGTTATACGCAATGGTCATCACAAGAAATTTAGTTGGTTTTACGAGGACTGCAATAAATCTCTAAGAAATCTCCACATTGCCTTGAAATCCAAACCGTGTAACTTACCTTTGGTTAAGCTAGTGCGACAGGCATATAAAAAAGCGCGGTTACTATGGTTGAAATCTCTAAAGGAAGAGTGGTGGGAAAACTTGCAAAAGGCTGCTTTATTAAAAAGTTTGCAAGCCTTTTGGTCAGTTATTAATGCACCTTTCTTAAGAGATGAACATTCTATTTGTACAGATACCCATGTTGAGCAGGAGGAATGGGTTACACATTTTGAAAGAGTGTTTGGATCTAATAAGAAGATAATTTCTCATCCTACCTCTGCTACTTTAACTGGGATGGGCAACATGGTTAGTTTTACACTAAAAGAAACTGAGTATGCTTTAAACCAGTGTAAACGTGCAAAGGCACCGGGACCTGACGGTGTCCCAATTGAACTGTTTTTGGATAATCAGGATCTCTGGGCCCCACTTTTAACAAATGTTTTTAATAAAATTGCCCAAACAGGTGCTCCCCCATCATGGAAAACGACAGTAATTGTTCTTATTTATAAAAAGGGGGATAGGTCGATTCTGAATAATTAAAGACCTATATCTTTAAAAGATTCCACTGCAAAACTAATGGGACGTCTGCATTTAAGTAGGCGTGAGGAATGGGCCCTGGAAGAAAATGTTATAATCCCATGTTAGTTTAGCTTCAGAAAAGGGAAAGGCACTGTTGATCAGTGCCTGTTCCTAAGTTTAATAATAGCAAACTATACTGCAGCCAAAAATGGTCATTTGTATCTTGCCTTCATGGATTTGTCAGCAGCTTTGACTGCGTGGCACAGTCGAGGCTCTGGCAGATCGTGGAGGCAATGGGGATTGATTTACAGATGATTAACATTATCCGCGATCTGTACTCAGGTGCCTCAGCCTGTGTTCGTTATGGAAAGAAATGTGAATGCACTACGCACTTTAAAATTGCCAGAGGGGTGAGACAGGGGTGCGTTTTGGCACCCTTCTTATTTGCACTATACACTAATAATGTTGAATCCGCTCTTCTGGGAACCACTCCGGATTTTCCCTATATTAATTCATTACAAGTCCCAATACTACTATATGCGGACGACGCTGTGATTCTAGCCCATACCAGCAATGCGCTGCACCGCCTAGTAATAGAATATACGCAATTCATGAACAAGTTGGACATGAAAATTAACTATGCAAAGTCTTTTGTCCTAGTAGCAGGTACGAAGCAGCGGAAACAACCACAAATTAATGTTGAAGGAGGCAAGCTGGGAGTTGTGGACTCTTAATTATTTAGGGATTATGTTTGATCATCAAAACAATTGGCTAAGTATGGTTGTAAATAGGGGGCTGCAGATGGAAAAGAACATTGGGGCACTATTTAAATTTATAAAAAAAACTGGCTCAAAACCCATTCAAGCAATAAAGACAGTTTATGTGGCAAAAACGGTATCTGCTGCCACTTATGGAGCGGCCGTCTGGGGCATTAGAGACTGCTCTCAACTACAATGTACAGAAGACAGTTTTTTTTAAAGTTAGTCTCATTACCAAAGTCATGCTCCAATTTTAACTGCCACATGGAACTTAGTGTCCCCTACGTAACTGACAAAATTTGCATGGCACCAATTCTAATGTTGCACTCGGTATGGAGGAAGGAGACTCTCTCTCTCTCACAAGAGATATTATAAATGACGTTTTGAAACTAGATTGTGTGGGTAATCTCAGCTGACTACGTTATGTTGAATCTACTCTAAAAGCATCAGGGTTACACCATCTTTTTGTTGACCCTATGTCGTGCCAGTCTATTTCTAAAAATATCTAAAATCTCACTTAGGTGCCGATTCCAATCCTGTAAAACCCGGGTACGATTCGTTGTACGGAGCGTATTCTCCATACGATTCGTACCCGGGAAATCCACCGTACAATCCAGCAAGTACGATTCGTACAGAAATACCATTTCCGTACGAATCGTACAAAACACCGTACGGCTAAAAAATACCTCCAAGTCTGATCCTGGACAGCGCGTACGCGACTTCCGTACGGAGTCAGGCAGCGTTTTACGGACCAGCAAGTACGATTCGTCCCTACGTCACTCCGCACAGCTATTTTTTTACGGCAGCCAAAAAAAGCTGGAAAACTGAGTCCGACGTGAAAACGGAGCCCCGATACACGACGGACAGCCAAGGACCCCATCCTACGTGTCATCCCGTCCCTCTTAGCCTACGACCTGGTGCACCGAACCCGACGCACACGCCTCAGAAGGTGAGAACAACACCCAGGGGCCAAGGGGGGTGAGTGGCAGGAAACATACCCCCTACCCAAATTAAAACCTACAATATTGAGGACATACATTACCTCAAGGGTCTGGTCACTCCGGGGGGTGTGTCCACCAATCCCTGCGTCACGCAACAACGGAAGTGGACGTGTACACGTATCCCTACGGCAACACTACAATAGTGATACGCACCGTACTCACACATACATAGCGTGGGTACGGTCCGTAGCACTATATTAGTGGTGCTGTGGGGGTACGCGTGGTACGGACCGTACACACGCCCTCAGAGCGTGTGCACGGTCCGTATCACCATTGTAGTGGTATTGTAGGGGTGCACGTGGTACAGACCGTACACACGCCCGCAGAGCGTGTGTACGGTCCGTAACACCATTGTAGTGGTGACGTAGGGGTACGCGTGGTACGGACCGTACACATGCCCTCAGAGCGTGTGAATGGTCCGTATCACTATAGTAGTGGTGCCATAGGGGTACGCGTGGTACGGCCCGTACACGCCCCCTCAGAGCGTGTGTATGGTCCGTATCACCATTGTAGTGGTGCCGTAGGGGTACGCGTGGAACGGACCGACACGCGCTCTCAAGGCGTGTGTACGGGCCGTACCACGCGTACTCCTACGGCACCACTACTATAGTGATACGGACCGCATCCACACATACATAGCGTGGGTACGGGCCGTATCACCATTGTATTTGGGCCAAAGGGGTACGCGTGGTACGGACCGTAGACACCCCATGAATGCGGGGGTACGGTATGTATCACACGTACCCCTACGGCACCAGTACATTTGGGATACAAGGTGTACACACGCCACGAATGTTGGCCTACGGCCTGGTGCAGCATATTACCTCTATATTGGTGTGTGTGTAGGCCCAGGACAGCAGTGTACTGCACCAAGGGGGTGGGTGGGTGGGTGGCTGCATAGGATTCCCAGCAGTGGACAGACATGTGAGGGGTGGGTGCAGAGGACTCCCAGCAGTGGACAGAGACATGGGGGTGGGTGCAGAGGACTCCCAGCAGTGGCCTGCAATATGAGGGGTGGGTGCATATCACTCCCAGCAGTGGACAGACATGTCAGGGGTGGGTGCAGAGGACTCCCAGCAGTGGACAGACATGTGAGGGGTGGGTGCAGAGGACTCCCAGCAGTGGCCTGCAATATGAGGGGTGGGTGCATATCACTCCCAGCAGTGGACAGACATGTGAGGGGTGGGTGCAGAGGACTCCCAGCAGTGGACAGAGACATGGGGGTGGGTGCACAGGACTCCCAGCAGTGGCCTGCAATATGAGGGGTGGGTGCAAATTAACCCCGGGCGTAGCACTACGCTTCGCCCACGTAGTGTACGTAGCGCTGCCTGCTTCGCACTTTCCGAAGTAGGCGAAGCAGGGCAGCGCTACGCACACGCCGAGGGCGAAGCGTAGCTGCTTGCCACCCGCCACCCACCTCCCGCCCGCCCTTCTTTTAAATATATGAGCAATGAAAAATAAAGTAAAGTAAGTCGACTTACCCGTAAGCGCGGCGTCTCCGGGGCTCCCTCTTTCTGTTTCTAATTTCTTCTGGCAAATGCGCATGCGCGGACACCCGCGCATGCGCATTTCTCGCGAGAAATGCGCATGCGCGGGCGTCCGCGCATGCGCATTTGCCAGAAGAAATTAGAAACTGAAAGAGGGAGCCCCGGAGACGCCGCGCTTACGGGTAAGTCGACTTACTTTACTTTATTTTTCATTGCTTATAATATTTAAAAGAATGGCGGGTGGGAGGTGGGTGGCACGTAGTGGGGCTACGCGAAGCGCGTAGTGTGCGTAGATTTGGGCACACTACGTGCTGCTTCACGTAGCCCCACTACGCCCACTACGCCCACCCTTAGTGCAAATCACTCCCAGCAGTGGACAGACATGTGAGGGGTGGGTGCAGAGGACTCCCAGCAGTGGCCTGCAATATGAGGGGTGGGTGCATATCACTCCCAGCAGTGGACAGACATGTGAGGGGTGGGTGCAGAGGACTCCCAGCAGTGGCCTGCAATATCAGGGGTGGGTGCATATCACTCCCAGCAGTGGACAGACATGTGAGGGGTGGGTGCAGAGGACTCCCAGCAGTGGCCTGCAATATGAGGGGTGGGTGCATATCACTCCCAGCAGTGGGCAGACATGTGAGGGGTGGGTGCAGAGGACTCCCAGCAGTGGCCTGATATATGAGGGGTGGGTGCATATCACTCCCAGCAGTGGACAGACATGTGAGGGGTGGGTGCAGAAGTCTCCCAGCAGTGGACAGAGACATGGGGGTGGGTGCAGAGGACTCCCAGCAGTAGCCTGCAATATGAGGGGTGGGTGCATATCACTCCCAGAAGTGGACAGACATGTGAGGGGTTGGTGCAGAGGACTCCCAGCAGTGGCCTGCAATATGAGGGGTGGGTGCATATCACTCCCAGCAGTGGACAGACATGTGAGGGGTGGGTGCAGAAGTCTCCCAGCAGTGGACAGAGACATGGGGGTGGGTGCAGAGGACTCCCAGCAGTAGCCTGCAATATGAGGGGTGGGTGCATATCACTCCCAGAAGTGGACAGACATGTGAGGGGTTGGTGCAGAGGACTCCCAGCAGTGGCCTGCAATATGAGGGGTGGGTGCATATCACTCCCAGCAGTGGACAGACATGTGGGGGGTGGGTGCAGGGGACTCCCAACAGTGGCCTGCAATATGAGGGGTGGGTGCATATCACCTCCAGCAGTGGACAGACATGTGAGGGGTGTGTGCAGAGGACTCCCAGCAGTGGACAGAGACATGGGGGGGGGGTGTACATCATTATCACATGACCACAACTCCATGGGTGTATGTAAGCATCCCTAACTTTGGATAATGATGATAGTGCCATAACAACACATCACTGACAGCAGTGTCCCACTCCCAGGAGGATGGATGTCACTCCCCCACTGCATGACATACCACATGTGGGTATGAGGACAAATAACACATGCATACCCACCCCTGGCGGATGCAGCACAATACACACACTGAGATCATGCCACAAGACTGTATAGTCATGTCACTGCCTACTAAACTAAGAGAGCCAAAGGGAACACACACTGTCACACACATCCCAGGACTGATAGGAATGTTCAGGTGCTGGGCCAGCCACCAAGATGTTGTCTCTCATGGAAGGACTAGGGTGGAGTTCCCACAGATACAATGCCCACAATTGTGAGTCAGGTGCCCAAATACCCTGCAGAAAAAGTACCATATGTGTGCTAGGCCGGGAGTACACACATGCATAGTGCTGAAAAGGGAGAATTTCTCCATAAAGGCATTTCGACATACTCAATACACAAGTACAGTGACTAGCAAGGATGGCACAGACGATGCAGCCGGAGACATTGCTGAGCAGGCATGGCCATAGTTGAAGGGATCCGTCACCAACAAAGGAAATGTAGACACAGGTCAGCACAACAATTGTGCAACTCTTTGCAGGGAAGATGTCGGGTGCCACAGAGGAAAGAACACTCCTTGGGACAATGTCTCAAAACCAAAATAACACACACTACCAATGATTCTTTGCAGAGACCTTGTGATGGCACGCAGATACCATGGTCCACCTCATGACCATCAGAGTAGAACATTTCTCAGAACCATAACACATTACCACAACACCAACTCCAGGAGCCTCAGCACCAACATCAATACCTGAAATGCAATAGTGTGCAAAGTAAAAATAAAAAGCTTTATTCAGCATAAAAAACAATGAATTAAATGACACTGTATACAAAGGTCAATGGCCAGTCCATAATAGAAGTCCTTGGGGGGACACATGGGCACTCGTCTCCCCTAGCTTGCCTGCACATTGGAACCCTCAGGTTCGTCGACCGGGGGGGGGAGCATCATGTGGGGAAGGACCAGGCACCGCAGGGTCAGGAGGGGGAAGGGCAGGTGTGGTGGGTGCAGGGGTGGACGTCTCCACCACAGGGGGTGGGGCAGCAGCAAAGGTGGATGTGAGCACGTCGCTGCACACTGCTGCCAGGGCGTCCAGGGTAAGCCCTGCACCAGAAGACACCCCAGGGCCAACGGAGGGGGGGTGGCCGAGGGATGGGGTGCAGCGCTCTTGGGGGAGGGGGTGGACAGGGGGTGGGACTTGACTACCCTGCCCGGGGACTTCCTCGCCCGCTTGTGGGGTGGTGTCACAGTGGGGGTGATGGGCAGCTCACCCATGTCAACCTCTTTGGGTGTCAGTTTGGCAGGGGAGCCAAGGGGAGTGCTTTTGGAGGGACTGGGTTGTGAGGCCTGCGGACTCAGACTGTGGCTGCGTGTATGTCTTTTGCCCCAGACCCAGTGGGTGTGCCTACATCCCCCTGAGTGTGCGTGACAGGAGGTGTGCGCTTGCCCTTACTTGGTGGTGTGCTGCCTGTGTCTGGTAGGGTGCGTGCTTGGGAATGTCTGTGTGTGCATGGGATAGGTATGGGAGAGGGAAGTGTGAATGGGGCTGGTGTACGGGGGGACGAAGCGCTGCAGGAGACTCACTGCTGCCGTCAGTGAAGAGTCCATGGACCGCAGAAACCTGCGTTGTTCAGACATCGATGCTGACATGCCCTCCATGAACGACACCATCTGTGTCAGCAGTGTGGTGTGGCCATGGAGGACAGTCAGCACCGATGCCTGCCAACCTGCAACTGCCGCAGTATGTCCACAGACTCTGCACTGAGGGCAGCAGGGGTGACAGGGGCAGGGGGTGCGGTGCCTGTCCCGAAGTAGACATGGTGGTGCCCTGCACGGACAGAAGGGACCGGAGCAACTGGGAGGGCGGTGATGGGAATGGAGGAGGCGGGGACAGATGTTGGGCTGCTGCCAGGTGTTGTAGCAGCCTCCACCCCCTCGATGAGGTCCGCCTCGAACCCGTCTGCGTCGTAGTTGGAATCGCCACCAGACAGGTCCTCTGGTTGACACCCCTCGCCCTCCGTGCCACTGGCTCCCGCAGACTCGCCAGCACTGGTGGCACTGGTGCTGGGTCCCTCATCCAGGTCCGTGCAGGTGTCTCCCTTGGTTTCCAATGATGATGCTGTGGGCAAGGTGAAGAAACAGAAAAACATCAGTCACCTGTATACATCTGACACATTAGTACAAAAACAATAGGTTACAGTGCATATCAGGCAATGCATCATGAGTAACAGCTAGATTACTCCGCACATATGTAAGCCCTGTACTCCCCAGTTGGTAGACCCACCATGCCACTTGGACACAAGGAACAATAGGACACACCAGCCCAAAACTTGAATGAGAAAACACTGAGGAGCTAGTGTCTGGGAACAGGTGAGCACAGCAATACAATGAAGTCATGCCACCTCTTGTTTACCCTGAAAGAAACAGTAGTGGTGCACCCAAGGCAAAGTAACACACCTCAATACCAAAGGTGCCCCCACACTCAGAGACCTGTAAGTACTTTGGAACACAAAACAAAAAAAAGTTGGTCCCTTGGGAATCACAATACTTGACACAATCGACATGGTCAGAATGTGGGAATGTGCCATTTTGTGAACAGAACACACATGTGCCTTCATAACAGATGGCTCCCAAGGAGGTGCACACAACACTACATTTACCCAGTCATTGAAGAAGCTGGCAGCCTTCTTTAAAGAAGCCACTGTTAGAAAGAAATGTTGTTGCAGAAAGTACATATACATGGGCCAACGGAGGGCTTGATGACTTGACACTTGTAAGTTGGTATCACCAACAACCAAGGACTTACCCAATTTCCACAACACTGGGGGAACATGTATATGTATAATCTGAAAAACAGTCTCATCAGAACAGTGTCTTCTTTATAATTGTGCCAGCGTGTTCCCTGAAAGTATAAAGGTGGTTTGTTGTGCACTTCCTTGGGAGACATCTGTCATGCAGGCACATTATTGTTCTTAACAACAAAACATCAAACTAAAGCATAGAAAACATGAAGACCTGTTGACAAGTGTTGTGAGTGCCAAGGTACAATACCTTGTGACTAACAACTTGAATTATGTCAGTTGTCACATGGCCATCCGTTACCTGATGACATATTTGCCAACACATCTGACCCACTGCCTGTCATGTGGAGTGGCACACATGTCCAAACCCAGGACAATGCATGAGCTATTGGGCCTGCTTGTGTTGCAAAAAGGCATACCTGCACTTAAGAGACACCCCCATGGCAAGCCAGAATGTCCACACAGATGTCAGCAGACAAAGACCAAACTACGTAGCATCATGACCACACACTGGTGCAAAATATGAATGATCAGGAATCATGTATTTAAACAATTGACACATGCTGCAAAGCACAAACATTAAACCCTGCACAACATCACTGTGTCACTGCATGTTGAGTCTCTGTCCAGCCAATTATCACACACAGGTCAGACCTGGCAAGGAGACATAAGGTCTGGCCATGTAGGCCTCGCCCGCACAGATCCCCCATACCTGAGACAATGTGATTGAGACAGTTCAAGTAGTGACACCTCTTAATCAGGCTTTACAAAAATGTGCAGCAAGAATTCCCAAATGTACTACACATCACCTCGCGAGGCTGCCAACACATATTTGTGACAAACAACCATCGACAGATAGTTGTGAATAGACACACAGGCACTGCCCAGTGTGAGTATGCACAAGCCAAATGGGGTCTCCCTGTCCAGTCGACACATGTAGCACACTTTGGATGAATACATATGAGGCCAGGGAGCAATGCCATAGAGGCAAACATATGCTAAACACACTGAGAATGGACACAGTGTTGGATGACACACCTGATTACGAGGCAAGGGTGTCTCCGGGGACTATAGTGGGCACACTGCTCCTTGTTCCTGGAATGTTCTGACTGTAACATGAGCAACCGTCCTGGCACTATGCATATCTCCCACTCATGCACATCATGTCTGAGGCCACAACATTGGTCATGCATGCTGCAAGTGTGTGTTCATTTGAAACCTCACACTCCCATGTTGAGACTCATCATCAGTGCCAACAAATATGGACCCCCAACAGAGTGAACAGGACAGGGCACAGGCAAGGTAACAACACATGTCACAGACCACCCTCCCACATGATGCAGAAAGCAATGGGCACTTGGATCAACTGGCAGGCTAGATGACCATGTGCAATTGTGATTACACACAGACCAGGGGACACATGTCAAGCAGGGGAAGGGACGAATAAGAGCACCGGTTGACTTTGGGGAACAGAATATGCACTGCACATATAAACCCTGGCAGTGTATCCAGGCTACAGAGCACTTCCAAAAGCTGGGGACACAACAAACAGACAGGTACCTACCCCCTCCTTGCTGCTGTCCCTCCTGTAACTGCCTATCCAGGTCAGGGAAGACCACCGCCAGGACACGCATCATGAGGGTGGTCAGGCGTCGGCGCCCGCTGTGGGGGCTTGGAGGTGAGAGCCCCAGCTGGACCCGGGCGATCCGCCGGGTCCAGCACCGGATGTCCTGCCATCGTTTACTGACTTGGGCTAGGCGCCGACTGAGACCCCCCACCACTCACACGGCCCTGACGATCTGCTTCCAGATCCCCCCTTCTCGTAGGCAGTTACCTGTGAGGATGACAAAGTGAGACAACATCACTACACCTGCTCCATGTCACAGAGACACACATTTGAACATCGATGATATGTTGAACAGGGCATAGGATGCTGCCAAGGAATAGCATCTTACTCCAAAACCACCGAGATCATCTACGGCGTCCCACAGGGATCCTCCCTCAGCCCGACGCTGTTCAATATCTACATGGCCCCCCTCGCCCACGTCGCATGACAACACAACCTCAACATCATCTCCTACGCCACCCAGCTGATCATATCCCTCACCGAAGATCCCCACACCACCAAAGCTAACCTCCACAGAGGAATGAAGGCCGTAGCCGACTGGATGAAGGACAGCAGTCTGAAGCTGAACTCAGACAAGACGGAGGTCCTCATTCTCGGACCCACCCCATCAGCCTGGGACGACTCTTGGTGGCCCACGTCACTAGGCACAGCCCCGGAACCCACGGACCACACATGCAACCTGGGGGTCATCCTCAACTCCACTCTCTCCACGACCAGGCAAGTCAACGCCGTCTCCTCGTCCTGCTTCAACACCCTCCGTATGCTCCGCAGGATCTTCAAATGGATCCCCCTCAACACGAGAAAAACCGTTACCCAGGCCCTCATCACCAACAGACTCGACTACGGGAACGCCCTCTACTCAGGAACTACATACAAGCTCCTGAGACGACTCCAACGCATGCAGAACGCCTCGGCCCGACTCATCCTCGACGTCCCCCACCGCAGCCACATCACACTCCACCTGAGAGGCCTGCACTGGCTCCCTGTCAACAAAAGGATCACCTTCAAGCTCCTGATCCACGCACACAAAGCACTGCACAACACCGGACCCACCTACCTCAACAACCGACTCAGCTTCCACACCCCCACCCAAAGCCTCCGCTCAGCCAACTTCGCCCTCGCCACAATCCCCCGCATCCGAAAACCCACCGCAGGCGGCAGATCCTTCTCCTACCTCGCCGCCAAGACCTGGAACACTCTCCCCACCATCCTACGACAGACCCAGGACCAGCTGGCCTTCAGAAGACTCCTCAAGACCTGGCTCTTCGACCAGTAGCAACCCCCCCCCCCCCCTCCCCAACGCCTTGAGACCCTCTCGGGTATGTAGCGTGCTTTACAAATGCAGTGATTGATTGATTGATTGATATAGACATTGGCCTCTGTGGAAGCCCCAATGCACTACATGGCATTGAAACTACACAGGTGGCAGGAGGGGTGCGACACACTCCCTGACAATGGCACACACTGTGCATCACATGCAACACCAGGCTGATGGACAGTACCTCAAAGCAGTTACATGCCCCAGCCCACTGACGCAACCTCAGCAGAGTACACAGACACACACAGGCACAGATCAATCACCTGCCATTGGCAACAGCGGAGACATACCTCACTCTGCACATGTGCCACTTGCCTGTGGGGTGTCACAGGTATTGGGCTAGCTCAGCAAGTCAGACACACAGCACGGCTTCCTTCTCACATCAGATGGGTAGAGTTGTTGCCTCCTCCATGCAGCTGTGGTGCAACACTTCACATAGACACTCACCCACATGACAAGGAACCTTCACACACATCAATGTCCAGGAGGGCGTACACATCACTTGGACACTCTCACCACAGCTCCACTCAACTCATACACATCTGTGGGTACAGTCACCTGTCACATCGGGGGGACCACTGAATCACCTCAGGACAATAGCCAAAAAATGCCACCAAGGATTTGCCAGGCTGAATGTGTCATGCACTATGCAGTGAATGTCACAGTAAGCACAATGCAAGTGAGGAGTGCACACAGGAACTACTTCATGCTCTGCATGACAGACATAAGCCTTTCCCCCCCTGGGACCCACTTTAAACCACATTGCATGTCTGTCACACCTGGACACAATGCCAGAAGTGACAGTCACAAAAAAGGTGCACAGTCAAAGGTAGTGGGGTCAGCACTCACCTGCTCCCCTGGTCTCCCATACAGGCTGGGGTACTGTGGGAGGAGGACATTCAGCAAGGCCTCATTCTCCTCAAGTGTGAATGGCTGGGCCCTCTCCACAGTCCGCGACATGGTGCCAGAGGAAGCACAGACAGCAGCAGTGTGGTCGACAGGAAAGTTGTGCAGGCAGGTGCCCTCTCATGGGTTCTGGCTGACTTATATCTGTCTTGCTGGGGGCTTTCATTTACAGGAGTACAGAGTGATTGGTCAGACTCATTTGCATCCTACGTTTCCTCCAATCCCTTTAAGCATACACCAATTACACGAATTTGATGGTTCCACTACTATAGTGATACGGACCGTACACACGCTCTGAGAGCCTGTGTACGGTCCTTATCACTATAGTAGTGGTGCCGTAGGAGTACACGTGTGTGTACAGTCCGTACCACGCGTACTCCTATGGCACCACTACTATAGTGATATGGACCATACACACGACGTGTGTACGGCCCGTACCACGCGTACTCCTACAGCACCACTACTATAGTGATACGGACCGTACACGCGCTCTGAGAGCCTGTGTACGGTCTGTATCACTATAGTAGTGGTGCCGTAGGAGTATGCGTGGTACGGATCGTACACACACGCGTACTCCTACGGCACCACTACTATAGTGATATGGACCATACACACGACGTGTGTACGGTCCGTATCACTATAGTAGTGGTGCCGTAGGAGTATGTGTGGTACGGGCTGTACACACGCTCTCAGCGTGTGTACGGTCTGTATCACTATAGTAGTGGTGCCGTAGGAGTACGCGTGGTACGGGCCGTACACACGCTCTCAGCGTGTGTACAATCTGTATCACTATAGTAGTGGTGCCGTAGGAGTACGCGTGGTACAGACCGTACACACACGCGTACTCCTACGGCACCATTACTATAGTGATACGGACCGTACACACGCTCTGAGAGCGTGTGTACGGTGCGTTTCACATGCTTACACTGGTGATAGGAGGCGCACATGAAAGGAATGGAGGTCTCCGACTCGCACAAGGCTGTACATCAAGTCATTGTCATTGCAGACTTTCATGTGCAGTGCCTAGGTGCGTCAGGCAGTGATATTGCACATGTCTCCTCATGTAGTTGCAGAATTGATGTGTGATGACCTATGTACACATGTCATGTGTGATGGGGTACTATGTGGCACAGTTCCCCTTGACACTTTGCACATGTGTGCCTGTAGTACAAACGTGTCAAGCACAGCATCACTGGTATGGCACAGTCACCACCACCCGCAACTGTCTCCTGATGCCAGGGACAGGGACACTAACAACTGACATTTCACAATCAGCGTGCCCCGATGTGACTATGTCATGTGTGTGTCATGTGTTCCCATGAGCTTGCTGTTAGTGTTCCGTCAACTACATCTGCTGTTGCTGCATCCAACATGTGTCTGTGTGGAGATGGGCATGGCACACATCTATGCACACCATGCCACATGTGGGTTCCCACGTAAGCAGAGTCTGTATGCATCGGACATGATATTTTCACATTAGGACATATCTGCGTTGTCTCAATGTCTGTGTTTTCTGTTTTCACGTGTACCCCTTCATCGCAATGTGTTGGATCTGTACATTTGACATTCCATGTGACCTGTGCGTCTAGCTTGCCGTCAGCTGCCTGTATGAGATGACATCCTTTAAATGCAGCTATGTGGATGTATGTCACTCCTGTGATGTCTCTGGCTGTTCACTCAGACTGGCCCCCAGCTCGTTTCAGGGCATGTCATGTAGACTTGCCAATCAACGAGTGTATCTGGCTTTTCGTAGGAGTATCACCAAGCTAGCATACGTGTCCTGGATGTATTGCACACACCAGACTCTGTATTTAGCAGATGTGTAGTAGCAGTTGAGCATGTGCTCTGTTCATTGACATTGATGTTGTCATGCTCTCAATCTTCGTCATTCATCACAATTTTCTGCAGGGCACCGCCTGTCCCCCGACCAATACCAGACTTGGGTGCCATGAGGGAACATGCCTGCATCCGACGTTACAGATTCACTCAACAGTTGATTGAGGACTTGACCGCCAAGGTGGCACCACACCTCCAACCGCGACACAGGTATCCTACTGCGCTGACCCCCAAGATGAAGGTGATGGCAGCCCTACATTTTTTTGCCACAGGTACGTTTCAATTCACCATAGCTAAAAGTCCAAAAGGGGTCAGCTGAGTAAAAAGGTAGAGGGAAAGGGAAAAAGACCCAGCTCTGGGTAGAAGTGGGGCCTAACAAGAAGTATTACCAAAGGTAGTTATTCGGGAGTTTAGTGGTGAGAGAGGCGACAACTACAGCTCACATGCAGTCACATATAGGTCATTGTTGACCTATTTGCCTGTACTAGGGGGGGGAGGGTAGGGTGGGGAGGTTGGGTGGTACGGGTGGCTCGGGAAGTGGGAGGGGGGGTAGGGGGGGTGGGGAGGCGGGTGGTAATGGTCAAGCACTTGGTACACTTAGATTAGTTCAGCACATTATAATGTATTGCAAAATAATCTCATTGTTCAACTGGCAGCATGTTCATGACTGTATGGTTATCCTTTTTGAATTACAAACATCGGAGGTACTCATAGTCAGGTCACTTGTTCCTAAAAATGACTTGTAGAATTGCTACAATGAATGTCTGTGGGCTTAATGACTCCAATAAAAGAGTTAGAGTTGCTGCTTTACTAAAGACATTCCGTTTAGATCTGGTGTGCCTCCAGGAGACACATATAGAAGGATCAAGAGGGTACATTCTCGAGCAGCTCGGTTTTTCACTCTTGGCTAAAACTAAACAAGGGACAAGAACGAGAGGGGTGGCAATATTAGGGAGAACTGGAGTTGGGACGGTGGGGAGGAAACTGGAAGATCAGTGGGGGCGCTGGGTCATAATGGAGGTAACTGTCAAGGGGGTATTGTTTACCATAGTCAGCATTTACGGCTCAACAGAGGATGACCCTGACGTCTTCCAATACTTAGATATAGAGCTGGCACAGTGGCCAGAGCCAATTGTTTGCTGTGGCGATTTTAATATTCATGATCATAACAGCTCATTTTTTAAGCCAGGTGGACAATATAATGGGAGGAAGAAGAAGACACATAGGGCTCTTACAGATATGGTTCAACACAATTCCCTGGATGACCCCTGGATTGCATTACATCCATATATAAATGGCAGTACATTTTACTCAGCCCCCCACAAGGTTCTGGTTAGGCTGGATTATTTTTTAATTTCCAGGTCCTTGATGCAGGGTTCACAGATCGATAGATATCCTCGGGCTGTTTCCGATCACAATCCATTAGTTTTAACAATTAGAATAGGGAAGCAACAAAGTAGGTTGTCCCACTGGACGTTCGAAAGGAAATTATTAAAAGATGAGGTGTACCGAGGGTTCATGGAAGTCTGGATTAGAAACTATTGGGATATTAACAGGGGATCAGCTCCTCCAGGCGTGGTTTGGGATTCCTTTAAGGCTGGGGTTAGGGGCGAAACCCTGAGCTTCGTTTTAGCCAGGAATAAAAAGGAGAGACTTATGGCTGAAGAAGCCCTAAATAGTTTACGGAACGAGGAAGACGCACTGGCCCTTGCTATACAACATCATCGCCCATTAGAGCAGCACTTGCTTAAAATTACTGTACTTAGAGCTGAAATCTCCAAATCCATTTCCAGGAAGGCTGCTGAAAATGTTCTCATTAGAAAAGAAAATGCATACGAACTGAGTGAGAGAGTTGGCCATATTTTAGCTGTTCGAACTAGGCAGAGGTTAGCATTTTCAGATGTACAAGAGATCATTAATAGTCAAGGTACTACAGTTACCGAATCCGAGGAAGTGAGGGATGTTTTCAGCCAATTCTATGCAGATCTGTATACCGCGGATTTGGGAGATCGGACAAAAGAGATAGAGAGCTACCTGGGAGACATTCCTTCCCCTTCACTAACAGTGGAAGCTAAGGAGATGCTAGATGCCCCATTCCAAGGGGAAGAAATTATGACAGCCCTCTCTACGTTACCTTCGGGGAAAGCAGCTGGACCGGATCAGATCCCAGTAGAATTCTATAAAATCTTTCAAAGGGTACTCGGAAAGGATATGATTGATATAATGTTGCAAGCTCAGAAAGGTGAGGCTATCCCCGAGTCATGGGGAGGGGCAGACATTATTGTGATTTTAAAAAAAGGTAAGACCCCGTCACTACCAGGCTCGTATAGGCCAATCACGTTAATGAACTCGGACGTGAAAATCTACTCAAAAACGCTGGCAACTAGACTGGCCGGCATTATTGAAACTATGGTAAGCCCCGCACAGCATGGCTTTATCCCCGGGAAGGGAACTACGCTACATGTCAGACAGGTTATTACAGCGTTCGATGCAGCGAACACCCTAGGAGATCCAATGGCAGCCCTTTTTTTAGATGCAGAGAAGGCGTTCGATCGGGTCTCCTGGGGCTACCTCTGGTTGGTTCTGAAATGGATTGGTATAGGGGCGAGATATATGGTAGCTATCCAAACGCTATATAAAGATCCGACAGCTAGTGTAAGAGTCAATAGGGGAGCTTCGCACCCAGTTAAGATCACTAGGGGGACTAGACAGGGGTGCCCTCTGCCCCCCCTTCTCTTTGCTCTATATATAGATCCCCTATTAAGAAGGATAGAAGCTAATCACAACATCCCTCCTATGAAGTACAACACTGTCGAGGTTAAAACCCTGGCATACGCTGACGACGTGGCCATTCTGACATCTAATCCCATGCTGGCTATAACGGAGGTGGAAGCAATGACTCAAACGTTTGGTCAATTATCAGGATATAAATTGAATAGACCGAAGACACAAATAGTGGAGAATAGGTATTCTGATTGCCATGATTCTAGAGTGGTTAGTTCAGCAGTATACCTCGGGGTAACAATTACAGCTGACTTAGACAAGCTGGTAGAGGGAAACATGACCCCACTTTTAACCAAGGTAAAAAAAGATTTGGAGAGGCTGAACAATCTACACCTATCCCTGGTTGGCTACACGAACGTTATTAAAATGCTAATTTTACCCAGATTCCTGTATTTTTTTAGGACTATTCCTTTATCATTTGAAATTATGTGGTTCAATATGCTGGAGGCAACATTAAATAGATTCATCTGGGCCCAAGGCAAGACACGGAGGGCATATAGGTTTATTTCTCTCCCTAGGGAAAGGGGTGGTTGGGGTGCACCGGACTTTAGGTTATATTATTGGGCGGCAACATTACAATATATACAAGGGTTGATAGGAGGGAGTGGAACTGATTCAATATCGATCTTAAATTCCACTAAAATTTATGCCACTGTACTAGGGGATGAGCTGGAAAATTGTTTCTTGAACTGTATCGACTATGGGTATTACAAAAGAACGAGGTTCAAGACTGTCTGTGCGGCTCTTAAAGTGTGGAAAGCCTTCCTAAAGAATGCTGGGTTGGGAAGATACAACAGATATACTAAGTTATATAGGAATAAGTCTTTCCCTGCTGCAATATTTGCTGACAGGACAATGGCAGGCTGGGCAGACAAGGGAATTACTCAGATAGGAGATATTTTTGATTCTGACGGTGTGTTGCAGTTTACAGATCTATTAAAGAAGTTTGGTATTGATAGACAAGACTTTTTTAAATATCTCCAAGTAAGAAGTTTTTTGAAGAACAAAGAAGGGGGACCAGCAGGATTTGCAGAGAATGAAATATTAGAGAAAATTAAGATGCTGGGGGACTGCACAATTAGTAGTTTATATGCAAGTCTTATTAAGAGGAAATCAGACGACATTGAGAAGTTTAGTAAGAAGTGGGCTGTGACCCTCAATGGTGTAGAGCACTGGTTTCAGGATTCACTCGATTTGGGTCGCACAATTCTTTGTTCAGCCCCTTTGCAATCGCAACATTATAAGACTTTATACTGTTTATATTTTACGCCTGCCAGGATCCTCAAATGGGGGGGTACTGCAGGAACTTTGTGTCCTCGTTGCAACCTGGTAGGTGCAGATATTGTACATATTTTTGCGTCTTGTCCCCAACTGTATACTGTAATAAGAGACATAGAGGCGTTTATAATTAGATCTCTAGGCATACAAATTACACTGACGCCATTGTGGATATTATTGGGGATTAACCCAGATGCTGATACATCGCAGAGGGAATTTATGTTTATGGCTATGGCAATTTATAGACTTATGATAGCTAGGGCTTGGCTGGATAAGAATCCCCCAGATTGGCAAATATGGTTGGCTAACCTCTTGGCAGCATATAATTTAGAAAAACCTATATATGAAAGAAAGGGAAAGAGAAAAAGACTGCTTGGGCTTAAAATATGGGAACCTTTAATTAGGTGGAAGACAGGTTATAGTCAACACTAATTAGTTGAAATTGACCATATTATATGTTATAAATATAATGGTGGCTAATTTGTTTTATTGATAATTTGAAGTATTAATGCATTTTTCTTCAATGTTATGAATCTAAGGATTATATATCATATTGTACAGTCGCTGCCTAAGAACTTAATGAACTTGATGAAATGTAAGATAACAAAATGTATTATATGTGCTAAAATGGTAAAACAATAAAGAGAATTATAAAAAAAAAAAAAAAAAAAAATCAATTCACCATAGCTGATGTTGGTGGCATGTCACAGACAATGTTCAGCCGTGTCCTGCGTGATGTGCTGGCAGCCATGTTGGAGCACCTTGATGAATTCATCCATTTTCCGACTCCTGAGGAGTTGACAGGTGTCAAGGGTGATTTCTATGCCCTGGGAGGGATGCCCCATGTCATTGGGTCCATTGATGGGACACATGTGGCTTTGGTACCACCACAGGCGCAGGAGGTAGCCTATCGCAACCGTAAATATTACCACTCTATAAATGCCCTTGTGGTGTGTCTTGCTAACATGCTGATTTCCCATGTCTGTGCACGTTTTCCAGGGTCAGCACACAATGCCTACATCATGAGGCGTAGCAGTGTGCCACCAATGATGCTGCGGCTGCACAACGAACGAGCATGCCTTGTTGGTGGGTATACTCTGTTTGTCCTGTGTGTTGCGGTATCTTTGGCTGTTACGGCATCTCCTGACCCACTTATTTACATGATGTTTCCCTGTAGGGGACTCTGGCTATCCCAACATGCCATGGCTGATGACGCCTCTCCGCAACCCAAGATCAGCTGCAGATCACCGGTACAACAATGCACACAGGCAGACGAGGCGAGTGATTGAGAGGAAGTTTGGCCTCCTGAAGAGCCGATTCCGGTGCCTTCACAAGACAGGCGGGTCCCTCCCATATGCACCGGCGAAGGTCTGCAAAATCTTCCTCGTGTGCTGCATGCTGCACAACATGGCAGTGGAGAAGGCAGTGCCACTCATCCTGGAGCAGGATGAGCAGGAACATCCACCCGTGGAGGATGAAGGGCTTGGTCACGAGGCAAGTGAGGAGGGGGAGGAGGATATCCGTAGCCAGCTCATACGCAACTTCTTCTCATAATGGTGAGTCCCTGGGTCTGAGTGTGCACGCTTGTAGCCTTGGGTGGCATGTGTTGCAATGTGTGTGTCCAGCTGACTGTATGCTAAGTGACTTAGATGTGTGTTCTGATGTGTCACTCGAGTGATGATGTCATTCCACACATTTTATCTGAGACACTTTCTTTTAAATTAGCATGGGGACAACATTGTTCATGTTTAGTATATTACCATGTATGCGGAGAAAAATCTTTTAGCTGACTTCTTGTATGTCTGTCATTCCCAGGTTCTTGCGCATGTTGTCTGCTCGTGTCTTCGTTGTCCTCCTGCTATTCCTCCTGAGTATTGCAATGTGTGCTGAATCAGCGTTCCATGCACGGACATGGGGAAATGTCATTTTGGGTAAGGATTGCAGCAAGGCATTTTGGGGGTGGTACG
The DNA here is from genome assembly GCF_964204655.1 of Triturus cristatus. Lineage (NCBI taxonomy): Eukaryota > Metazoa > Chordata > Amphibia > Caudata > Salamandridae > Triturus > Triturus cristatus. The sequence goes on from NC_140582.1 coordinate 311,529,415, forward strand.
TGTTTGGAATGTATGGGGAATGCTTCTGTGCATGTTGTGTTACCATGCATACATGTCGACTCACCATGGGGCACATAACATGTAGCATGACTCCCATGAATTGACAGTCACCCTTCGTGACAGTCATCTGTAATGGTTTTTGGATTCTGATGAAGGCATCAATGTGTGTAAAACTTCCCTCTGAAACATAAGGGATGCTACGGGTGGACATAGTGTGGGACATCCCCATGACAGGCTCAATGGGGAATTGCAGCCTCTCCGTGTGCAGCAGGAGGTGTTTGGCTCATCCCCTTAACTTGTGTGCCAGTTCATTTGGATTTACAACATCCGTGTTGTGAAGGGGGTGTCCAGCGTAGGTCCCACATGTTCAGTCAAATGACCTGCGAGTCTGTTCATATTGATGCATTTCCCTTAGTGTGAGCTTGAGTAATTAAGGTGTTCCTCACCCTCCGAAGTGCCTCATCTCTGTCAATGCAGGTCTCTTGCCACTTTGCATGCGTCATCTCTGGCATAGTTGTCAAAGATTGTGCATATGAGTGTATGTGTAATTCGGCAACATGCATGCAGTTCTTCATGGCTAATAATCTCTATTGTGCATGAAGTCCATGGTTGTGTATGTATTTGGGCAGGTTGCTCCCACCAACGGGCCGTCAATGCCTGCTGAGGGTGTGTCTCCTGTGCGCAGCTCGGCCTTCTGTTTCCTGATCCTGTGTCAATCATCTTTGGTGATTGTTCATCCATTTTCTCTGGGTGAGCCATGGGTAACCTGACACTCCTTCCTTTACGTACGCCTGTTGCAGTTGTCCTTTCTGACATCCTTGTCTTTGTGTGCTACTTTCGGCCTAGTTTCCAGTACATGCCGCCTGCTGCTGCGGGCCCTGCGGCAAGGGCCCACCAAGTTCCCAGATTCTGCAACCCACACGCCTCCAAGATGCTCCTCCCTTCCTCCCTCCACCCATTCATTAGGCTGTCATCAGCTTGTCTGTGCCACTGTTGCGACCACACGGTGCCAAAGGCAGGACCGTCAGCGCATGCAACATGCACATTGCACGAACCACATGTCCTTGACCCACATCACACAACAGTCTCATGTTGCAGCCACCCTCCAAGCAATGTCCAAGCGAAAAACAACTGCCTGCTCTCAGGCATACCCTAAGCGCACACACCACACCATCGCATGCTGAGTGTGCAACTCCAACTGCCTACACAACGCTGCCCCGCCTTCCAGGCCCTGTCACACCAACCAGGTCATGTCCCTCCTACTTCACACCGGCTCCGTCCAACAGCACGCCATTAGACTCTGTTACCTCCTCAACACAACAGGCCCACACATCACCTTCATGACAGTGACCTGGATGAAAGCATCCTCAGCACACTACTTCTTCATTGCCATCTCAGACGGATACAAGAGCACCCGCAGGGACGGCACTAACAATCCCGGAGGATGAATTGATATCTATTCCCAAGTACGCACTCAGGGTCACAAATCCGGTTTGGCACAAACCCCCTGCAAACCCTCAGAGTAACACTCATCTACAGATCTCCAGGCCGACATCCACAATTCCGCAAAGCCATCAACACGTCCATCGTCACGCATGCCCTCACATCCACAGGATACACGTGGCTGTGGGCCAGGAACTTCTGGCTGGATGAGAACCACACCAGCATCCATCATTGGTCCATGCACATTAGCATCCACGTCTCCGATGGGCAACACACTGCCACACACCCCGCTACCAATCCCCCAAAGATGCTTGATGTAAGTCAACACAGACATGCTGTGTGGGACACTGGAACCAACACCACCGCCACACCCTGCAACCTCACACACTGGATCAGCAACTGATCCAACAATCTAGCCACGTTGAGGACTTTCCTGTGACGCACATCAACAATTAAGCCACCTGAGACAAGGAAGACCTACTGGACTCATACACGTCTAGCAGGACTCTTGTGCACAGCTTGCAACAAATAACCATCAGTGGCCTTACAACCCTGGAAAACGGCACACACAGCCATCACCATATCATCAGCAAGGACAATTGGAGATCCTTCAGATGGGGCAGAGGCCAAAAAACCGCACTACATCAAGGAGCTCATCAGCATTGTGAGTGCACTGACATCAGCTCTCCATCCAAAAGACACCCCACCCTTGCAAGGCTGAGCCAATCCCTTGCAACTTTCTACCACTGCAAGCTCATGGACATACACACAAGCCTTGGCACACAGAGGCAGAACGCACTATTATACGCGGGACCAACCACCCTCAGGCTTTGGACTTCCATCATCAGCAGATACAACACCCGGCTCATGTGCAACATCCCCTGGGGATCTCCATCAGGACCCTTCCCACACAACATCTCAACCACATCATTCCCCATCCTTGTAGCCCCCGTCCAGCACGTCATGTATGTATCATTGGAGTTAGCCTCATTCCATGGTAGATAGAGGCATGCAGTGACCCAGGCCCTTCTTAGACAATGGACGGCAGGAACACTGGCTCTCACGGAACCTCAACGTGCTTCCCTAGCCAGCAAATGTCATCAGGAAGACAGTCAACAAGCAACTGACAAACTTCCTCCATGCAAAGAGCTCCAGGCAACCTGCACAAGACCGTCTTCCACAGTAATCACCCCACTGCAACCGTCATCATTGCCACCAACACCGACAACTTGGCCCGGTTCAACAATGGTGAGGCCACCCCCCTTGACCTCTCCACAGCATTATGCACGATGTGCTCACACACTGTCAGCTCCCACATCTCCAACACTGATATCCAGGGGATGGACCAGGATGAAATCACCAAGTAGCTCACCAGCAAGGCCTAGGGAGTGGGACTCAAGCCTTTAGCATGTAGTACAGTGGCGTCATCTGGCACATGGCCCAGGGCTCATCTCTCAGCGTGTCAATCTTCAATGTGTCCATGACCCCCCTCTCCACCATCACATGCTCACACAACCTCCTCATCATCTCGTATGCCATTGACAGCCAGCTGCTCCTCACCCTCACAAAAGAGACAGCCATTGCCAGTTCCATCCTTCAAGAAGGCATGAGGTCCGTTGATGAATGGCTGAACATCAGCCACCTGAGGCTGGACTTGTACAGGACTGAGGTAATCATCTGAGGATTGTCCCCTTACAGCTGGGTCAACTCCTTGTGTCTCACCCGCAAGGGCACTGCACCAGCACCCAGAGGCCATGCACACAAGATGGTGTGCATCATGGACTCGTCGCTCACAATTGCCATGCAACTCACCAGCATCTGTACCTCATGCTGCAACACCCTCCGCATGGTGCACATGACCCACAGATAGATCCACTCCAAGGCAAGACAGACCGTCCCCCAGGTCCACGACACCAGCCATGTCAACTACAGCCCCGCCCTCTACTGAGCAAGTACAGCCAAACTCCCGGAAAACTTGGCCACATCCAGGGTGCATCTGCACACCTCAGCTTCAACATCCTGCGCCCCAGCCACATCACCGTCCACCTGAGATAGCTGCAATGGACCACTGTCTGCTGCAGGATGACCTTCACACTCCTCACCCACACTCAGGAGGCAGTCCACAACCCCAGACCCCAAACCAACCTTGGCCGTCTGTCATCCAAAACCCCGTTGGGCCAACTCCGTGCATCCAACCTTGCCCTGGCCAACATTCTTCACATCCACCGAACTCCAGCATGCAGGACATAGTTCTCCCACCTGGCTAAACATACCTGGGACTCCCTCCCTGGGAACCTCCACATGAGCCATGACCTCTACGCCTTAATGATACTCTTCCAAATTGGTCTGTCCGCACAGTATTGCAAGCCCCCCCTCAGCAGCTTGAGGCCATCACGGGTGAGTATTGTGCTCCATGTCTGTATTGGATGATACATTGTGACCCATGTGTGTCCTGTACCGGACTCAGATCCCAGGGTATGGATGGCTGGAGTTATTTCAACACTCAGGCATAGTTTGACATTTCCCCACACATATGTTGTGGACTCATGCAAAATGACTGCAACATCTAATTAAAGAAATTTAGTTTTATTCTTGGTGGGGGGTGTGTATTGTGGGGAAAAATAGGTGCTATACAGTGTGCCTAGAATCCAAAGTTCACAGGGGGAGATGGGATCCTTGGCATTTGAAGTCATCAGAGTCCAGAACACAGTGTTTGTCATCATTGGTCAGACTGGGACCAGCAAGTCCATGTGGCAGAGAATGTCAGTGAATGAGGTGCTGCTGTTGCGCATGAAGGCCAGGTGCCAGGCCAGGTGACCTGGGAGATGTGGATGGTCCGCTGCCTCTCACGGTCTTTTCCGTGGACGACCCACCTTCCTCGCGGGACCCTCAGATGCAGGCCTTGACGATGTTTGGGACGCTCCGTCGGACGAATCCTCCTCCCTCCCTGTGGCTGGTGGTGGTCTTCGCCTGGTGGCACAGGGAGGGTTTCCCATGTTGTCGGCGATCCGACAGAGTGAACGGCTTATGTCCGTTTGCACCACCGTGAGCTCAGCCAGTCTTGCCTCCATCCGTCCTTGGTGTTGTTGTTGACTGGCGTGTTGCTCGGCCTGCTGGTTCTTAATCTCCGTGAGGGTCTGCACTACCTGGCTGATGGCCCTGGTGTCACGCCGGCATGCGTCCATGATGTTGAGTATGTGTGACATACCGGTCCCTTCAGCTGGCTGGTCAGGTTCTCGCCTCCGCCTGCCTCCACTCCCACCACCCCTGCCCACACGAGCCTGGCCTGCCGTTGTGGGCACATTCGGTCTACGGGACCCCTGAGGGATGGCAGTTGCGGGGTTGTCTGCCTCCTCCTGGGTGCCCGGCGAACCTTGTCCCTCCAGGTCAGACTGGCTCAGTTGTCCAGTGCGGGCAGGGCTCCTGGGTGTCTCCTGGGATGTGGCAGGAATGGGGGTGGTGGTTGGCACAGATGTACCTGAAGCAGGTGCTGCAGGGGCTTGGACATCAGAGGGTCCAGGTGGGTTGGGGTAATCCGCGGAGTGTTGAGAGGCGTCGCTGCCGGTGGGATCAGGTTCCTCCCGAGCCTGGAACTGTGATTCTTCCCCCCCATTGTTGGGGGGAGATCCATGACGTTGCCCTGTGTGTGAGAGAGAGACAATGTTAATGCTGTTTCATGCGACATCCATGTTTCATACATATTCAAGTTGGCACAGTTCCTCCAGGTAGTTGTATGTGCCTAGCATTCCCCTCACTGTTCACTTGTGGATGGGTATGTTGCGGGGGACAGATTGATATGTTCTACTGAGTGTTTGACATGTAGATTTTTGGCTTGGATGCTTCTTTGGCTATGGATTGATCTTGTTGTGTCACATGTCCATTGTGAGAGTGGGTAAATCCATTGCCTGCCCCGGGGTGTGTGCTTGTGTAAGGGGTGTGTGTGACAGGGCCTGCTGGTGGGTGTAGTGTGATTTTGCAGTGGGTCTCCCAGGTGATGTATCTGTCCCCTCATGGTGCATGCTGCCATGACAGTGAGTGTGAGTTCCTGTCCTAGATATCTGAGCTTGTGGTGTTGGTGTTTGAGTTTACAGTGGTCACAGGAGGAAGTGTCAGCTACCTTGTCAGTACTTTGCCAGTCCCTTTGCATTGAGCATGGTGCATGGGTGTGTACCTGGGCCATGTGGGCTGAGGGCAATGGTGTCTGATTGAGAGATGAACAATGTGTTTTGTGAGACCCACCCTCCCAGCATCCCGGACATCCAGTCTTGGGTTTGTGCTTCGTGTAGCCTGGGACATGGCATGGCCTTGCTTTGTGGATGGGGCATACACATGTTAGTGGCATGAGCGTTGTTTTTGAGTGTGGTGGTGTCCGGTGAGGGCTTGGGGGTAGTTGTGTGCATTTGGTGTAGTTGGGGTGTGGATGCCATTATCCCCATGTTACGTAAGTTGTTTGTGTACTCACCAGGCTCTGCAACTCCTTCGACTCCGTGTACTCCCACCGGCGGAAGTAGGGCCATCACCTTCTCCTCCCAGGGATGATAATGTACCGGTCTGCGGGGCAGCCCACCTCCAGTGATGTTGCTCTGGGCGTAGTCCTCGTTCATTTTCCGCTTGACTGCCCTCCGCAGATCGTACCACCTGGCTTGGCATTCATTCCTGGTCCTTCTTATGGGTGCAACAGCATTCACCCTATTGACGATCCTCTGCCACAGGCGTGATTTTTTGGCTACGCTGGTCTGTCTGACCAATGTTCCAAAGAGCTGTGGCTCGACTCTGATGACTTCTTTGACAAGGATGTCCAGCTCCTCCCTTGTGAACTTTGGATTCTTGTCTGTGGGCATGGTGTGGGATGAGGGTGTGGATCGTTGTGGGTGTGTGGGTGTGAATGTGAAGGTGTGTGTGGGAATGTGAAGAGGGGGTATGTGTGAAGGAGTGTTTGTGAAGGTGTATATGTTAAGGTGTATGGGTGCAGTTGTTGGGGTGTGCTCTGTGGCTGCTGTGAGTCTGTTGCAAAGGCTCATGGTTTGTGTGTGTGGGCCCTTTTTATTGGTCCATTTGTGGGTGGGCCTGAGTTTGAAATTTTGGTGGGTGTGTTATAAGAGGTGGTTGTGAGTTTGGGCCTCTGTTTACCTGTTTGGATGTGCCAGGTCAGTCATTTTGATGTTTTTTGTACTGTAGACGTGTTTTGTGGTGTTGTGTGAGTCGAATTGACCCTCCTTGTGCTGTTTTACAGTGTCCTGGTTCAGTATGAGTCGTCTACACGTATGTAAGGTGCGTCCATACGCGATGTTGTTGTACCGTGCTCGCATACGCAATGTTGTTGTAAGGTCCATACATACGCGATGCTGGGGGACGGTGCTGGGGTACGGTGCATCCAAGTACGGGGCTGGGGTACAGTGCGTCCAAGTACGGGGCTGGGGTACGGTGCTGGGGTACGGTGTGTCCAAGTACGGGGCTGGGGTATGGTGCCGGGGTACGGTGCGTACAAGTACGGGGCTGGGGTACATGTGTCCAAGTACGGGGCTGGGGTACGGTGCGTCCAAGTACGGGGCTGGGGTACGGTGCTGGGGTACGGTGCGTCCAAGTACGGGGCTGGGGTATGGTGCTGGGGTACGGGGCTGGGGTACAGTGCGTACAAGTACGGGGCTGGGGTACGGTGCTGGGGTACGGTGCGTTCAAGTACGGGGCTGGGGTATGGTGCTGGGTACGGTGCGTCCAAGTACGGGGCTGGGGTACGGTACTGGGGTACGGTGCGTCCAAGTACGGGGCTGGGGTACGGTGCTGGGGTACGGTGCATCCAAGTACAGGGCTGGGGTACGGGCGTCCAAGTACGGCTGGGGTATGGTGCGTCCAAGTACGGGGCTGGGGTACGGTGCTGGGGTACAGTGCATCCAAGTACGGGGCTGGGGTATGGTGCTGGGGTACAGTGCGTACAAGTACGGGGCTGGGGTACGGTGCGGACATGGGGGGGGTACGGTGCTGACATACTGGGGGTACGGTGCTGACATACGGGGGGACGTGCGGACTTAGGCGGGGGAGGTGGGGGGGCTGTACGACTCGTATCCCGGGCACAAGTTTACCCAGGATACGAGTGGTACAGTGTTCGCTCCGTACGGGACGTTTTACATACGCTTGTATATTCGGAAGGGCAGTACGGATCGTACTTGTGCGCTCGGACTTCCGTTTTACGATTTGTATGTAAAACTGTCCGGGTACGTCTCATAGACCTTTTCCCGAAGCGATTCGTATGTATTTTTCACGTACGAATCGTACTTCACCGGTGGGACTGGACTTGTACGATTCGTACGTAAAAATATACGGATACGAGTCGTACGGATTTTTTTTTTACCGGAATCGGCACCCTATTTTCTAGTCTGCAAGCAAGAAGGAATTTTACAAATAGCAACTTATCGACATTTAAAGCATTCCTGATGGCCCGAGCATTATGCAAATGGATATGAATTTAACGTATTCATCGTTCATCACTAATTTACAACACAGGCATATATTGGTGAGATTCCGGTTAAGCTACATCCCTTTGATGTTGGGCCTTCCACGAAATACTTATGCAGCTTCCGATCTCCCATTCTGTGCATGTAATGATCGATCTATTCAGAATGATTTGCACTTCCTGTTTTTTTGTATATATTACTTTGATGAGAGAAAAAGCTTTATTGTCCCCCTGTTGCGCAAAATGAATTTGAAACAGTGTCGTGTGACCCTCTACTTTTTGCAGTCATTATCCGACCCTTTTACATGTTTTTCAGTAGCATCTTTTCTTTTATTTGCTTTAAAAAAGAGACGTTTAATCTGATGAATTTTATATCTAACATAAGAACCGATCTATCGAATTGATCCAATAACTGTGCGTGTTTATGAATTATATATTTTCAAACTTTTTAATGACACTATTGTATTTTAACATGTATTTGGTACTGGAAATTTGTAACTTTTGTATTTTAAGCCTATCGCAATAATGAAATGTTTTAAGTGGAGTATACTTTTTATGCCTTCACTGTGATGGCGAAATAACGTTATTCTGACTGACTGATTAATTCATACTCTCACAATTTCAGAATTGAAATATTTTCAATATTAATTGTTTACAACAAAATCTTTGGTGTTACTTACATATCTTAAACAGCTAAAAAACCACTGACAAAACCAATAGTCCTGGCTGGTTTAGGTGTATAGCAACACAAAAAGATGATGGAATGAATGCTGAACATTGTCAAACATTCACCCCCAGTACAGAGATCTGGGCCAAAATCCATCATTTTTTTGCTCACCATGTCATTCCAGTTTGGAGCCAGCCATAGGCAAATCAGGCTTGACCCTGCTGTCCATGGGAACAGTCCAGCCCGAACAGTCAAGCCAGGTTCTCCCGGACCGGAAACAAGCATCTTGGGGCTGGTTTCAGGGTATCACTCCTTCTCAATTGTTCTTTTTGCATTGATCACTCCTTCTCAGCCAGGCTAGCTTGAATCCAATGGCATAGTGAGCACGGTAACCACGTCTGAGCATACCCTTCCCACTGGGGGTGACTATAGCAACACAAAAAGATGATGGATGGAATTCTGAACATTGTCAAACATGTATCTCCAGTAGAGAGATCTGGGCCTAAATTAATCGTTTTTTTTGCCTACCATGCCATTCCAATTTGGACCCAGCCATATGCAAATCAGTCTTGACCCTGCTCCTCAAGGGAACAGTCCAGGCCAGGTCAGCATTCCATCCATCATTTTTTTGTGTTGCTATAGTCTCCCTAAGTGGGAAGGGTATGCCCAGATATGGGTCCCGTGCTTCCTGGCCCATGAGTAAAAGCTAGCCTGGCTGATGAGGGGTGATACCCCGAAAACGGTCCCTAGGATGATTGTTTTTCATGCCAGGGATGGACCTCGCGTGGCATTCGGGCTGGACTGTTCCCATGGGGATCAGGGTCAAGACTGCTTTGCACATGGCTGGGTCCAAAATGGGGTGGCATGGTGAGCAAACAAACGATGGATTGAACCCAGATCTATGACTGGTGGTGAATGCTTGACAATGTTAAGCATGCCGTCCATCATCTGTTTGTGTTGCTATGGTTTAAGTGTTTGCCAGTTGTTGCATTATTTATCTGGATGCAGTAACAGAAAGCACAGTGAGGACCAAAATACTGGTTGGGTGGCAGACTATAGGAATCAGAGAAATTCAGTTTAAGTGTTCAAGCCATACCCTTAATTACACAGACCACGTCCCTTTTTGAGACACCCACCACTTTTTTCATCCCACTTAAAGCCCTACAAAAACTGTCAAAAAACTCAGCCAGTGCAGTGTTTAGTCTTACCGAAAAACGATTTCTTTTATTGGAGAAGCAGTTTAAAGTCTCAATAGACTCATTCACAATAAGACAGCAATCATTCAAAGAAACAGAAGTCCCTATAAAATGACTAAGTTCCCTTTACTGAGCAAATTAGTCATTATAATATAAAGATCCATTACTCATAATTCATAATGACATGCGTCTTTCCTCCCATATGCATGACAAAATAAATAATGATTCCCGTTTTATGGACTAGATAGCTTTAGGAGGAAAATATGGCTTGCATTTTGTTTAAAAGCGGGGTGAAACCACGCATGCGCCGTTGAGACGGCCTCAGGCGGAAAGACAATGGCTGGCCTTGTGTCTGGCTTCACCCAGTGGCTGCCACTCCGGAAGGACAGCCGAAGGTCACCCCCGAGCTCCGGCCCAGCCACTGGCAGAGATTAGGAGGAGACATAAACCTGATGGATTGCACACTGCAGGGCCGCGCTGTGAGGCCTAGTCCTGTGCAATAACAAACCGTACCGCCTCGGCACAGCAATGAGTCCCCGGTCTCACACCCGTGCTTGCGGGCCTTAATATCTCTGGTACAACTCCTGCCAAAGGGGATCTGCACTTTGTATTTATTATTTTAGGATGAATCTCCACCATATGGCAAATCAAAAATCATACATTCCAGGGCTATTTTTTTTTATAAATCGGTTATCCGTTCATTTCAGCTGCATTACAACTGGCATGGAGAGCTAAACGTATTCGTTGAGAGAAAATGCCCCTGGGTAAACAATGGCTCTAGAAAAAAACCTAAAAAAACTGAGGGGCATATTATCAAGCACGGCGTTAAAATTATCTCCGCGGCGGCGATAATGGGCTTGATAATATGCCGCAGAGAATTCCAATAGAAGCCCATGTTGACACCAGAACCTGGGCTTCTATTGGAATTCTCAAAGGCATATTATCACGCCCATTATCACCGCTTTAGCGGCAGTTTTCTGCCGCTAAAGCGGCGATAATTTTAACGCCCTTTCTTGATAATATGCCCCTGATTTTTCCTTCAAAAAAATTGAGTCGACGAGATAAAGCCACTGTGAAGGACCATGGGAAGCATATTTGCACTTGTCTTAAACTATTATGATTACCTCATAAACCTTTAACAGTACAAACTGCATGTAAAGCACACTATAGACCGCCGAATCCAGCTTCTTGGAAATGTCAGGAGGAGGGGGGGGGGGTGTTTTAAAAATGATTTACTCTCTAGACTTCAGGGGCCTTACAAATGCGGTGGGTGGTTTGCCCTGGATAGTGCAGTCACAAGGTTTAAATGCGAGATTTCCCAATCAGGTTTGATGTTCTGAACATAAGCGAATATCAAACTGTGATGTGTAGGAAATAACCGAGGGAAGAACACTTGTTACACAATAAACTGCGCAAAACACGAATATTTTTTTAATGCATTTAAGTGAAAGGCCAAGGCGAGAAAGCGTTCACAAGGGAGTACTCTTTCAAGCACACATAAAAATTAAATGAACTTGGACAGTGAACGTGAGGTTGAGCCACAAAGGGTATTTACATTACTTAATTGACAACTATAAAATAACCTAGCACATGTCGGAGAGCTTACAAGAATCAAAGGAAAAAGACAAAGGATAAGGTTTTCAGCGTATAAATTATGCAAAGTGTGAATATAACCTAGTGCATGGCTTGCTCTACATATAACACACAAAAGGTGATGGAGGCTGCTTGCAATAAGTCTAACCACTGGCAATAACTCGGGGTAGCTTTCCAACCCATCCTTCCTTTGCCCAACATGCCACCTCAGTTCAGACCCAGCCATATGCAAATCAGTCTTGACCCCGCCCCTCATGGGAACAGTCCAGCCAGAACTGCCAAACCAGGTCCTCCCTGAACCAGAACTTTATCAACCCAGGTCCGGTTTCGCCCCAGTTACAGAAATTAAATGGAACTTGGACATTGAATGAGAGGCTGAGTCTACAAAGAGTATTTAAATTAATGAATAGACAGACATGTAAAACGTAGCAGATGTCAGATAGCTTATAAGAATCAAAGGAATAAGACAAAGGAGAAGGGTGTCAGCTTATAAATTACGTAAAGTGTGTATGTGGCTTAGTACATGGCTTGCTCTACATGTAAGCTTGGTAGTCACATGACATTCGCCAAAGGGCTACCAGGTGGCACTTGTGCAAGGCTAAGGAAAAGAGCTGACTTACACCTACACAGAGAAATCGAGTAGTAATCATTGAAGAGCTAATACATAACAGGAGGTATGACATGTTTGACCTATAACCACCCATACATTACTAAACACGACATACGGTGGGTTTACCCTACATAAAAACATATGACACAGCTCTTATCATAGCACTTTGAGTCCCATGAGTGATCATGAATAAGACAACAGATGTCACAGGTGGTAAGAGGAGGATTCGGCCTGCATCGACTTAGGGTGATCTCATACCATAGCAGGAAAGGGGTTCAAACTATGAAAACAGACAAAGCAATCACTGAACCTAATGCAGTCTGTTGTTTTATGATATATGAAATTTGTCTCGAGGGTTTTTCCTCTAGAAGTTTTACTGGGCAAGAATTATGGGAATAGAAATATTTTCAGTTATCTTCTGAAAATGAGAACAGATTGGGCACGCAGAGCTCATGGCTGCCCTCTCCTAGATTACTGGACTGGCCTAATGAGGAGACGGGAATTACGGAGGGTACTGCCGGGAGGATGGTTATAAAATTATATTTCTGCCAACATAAACTCAAAAAAATCCCATTAGCAGTAGGCTAGTTCAACATGAATGCACAGCAGAATTCGGGTTTTGAATCTTTTAAAGATCTTTTGCATGACAACTAGTAATCTTCCTCGCTTACCAAATTCACCTCCACTGACAGGACAAAAAACATAAAGATCCATGACATTGGTTGGCTCAGTTCATTTATCCTTTATCCTTTAAAGGAAAATCAGTAAAGAATAATCCAGTGATAATAACTACTCACTTTTAGTATTACCACTCTTTAAGTATTCATTCACTTATTTGTCACTAATAATTTTGTTCTTTGCACAGCGATGATTAGCAACAATTCAACCCGGACCCTCTTGCCAAATGACCTTTGATTACTTTCAAACAAGGGTCTCAAATGTGAAGCTCGGGGGCTACTGGTAGCTCACCAGTACACTGGAAGTAGCCCCCCTTCCTGAACAGCAGTACAGCATAATATACAGTTCAGAGGGTCTAGCCACATTGGAGAGGGTAGTGATACATACCTCTGGTTCCTTAGAGTGGCAGCCAGTCAAACCAATGGAAGGGCCACCCATGTACACACAAACAGAAACTGTGATAATCTGCAGAACTTGCAACAATGCCACCTCTCCCCAGTCTTGATTTTACAAGGCCACATGGAGAGGGCCACTTTGTAAACTCAACTCTATCAATCATAGAGTGTCTGTAATAAAGACAAGATGTTCTTGGGGTGTTTTACCCAAAATTAAAAGGTAACATTGAGAGAAAAATGTATGTATTTTGAAACAGTGATATGCTGTTGTTTGAAACCAAATGACTGAAAACTCAAAACATATTTAAACCTGCTCTTTGAATGACAGATAATTCATTCTGTGTATGCGAGATTTATAGCTGTTAATATTTCCTTTGTGTCAACGCAATGTGAAGACATTTTATAGTGTTAAAGATTTTTCCTGACATTGCTGTTGGTAATCTAGTCTTTTTTACATTCAGTATTTGATCACAATATCAAGTTTTAAATATAATCTTGACAATATATTATAGTTAGAACATTCACAACCACAAAATTGCAAAGGTAAATATCTATAAATCAGTACAGTTTTATTTACATGCTCTACTCTGCATCTATTTATCTTGAAGAGATGTCTAAACTATATATGTGTGTGTATGTCCATCTTTAAAATACATAGACATTGAGCTAAGGGTAGTAAATCTATACTCCTATGTGATATTATGCAATCAGTAGTCAGGATACCAAATTTTGACATGCGATTATTTTGCCGCTCAATATTGTGACATGCATCTGGGCAAGCACTACTATAATCCTACATGTTGTGGTCACTATTGGGGTTCTATCTGATGTGGTCTCTACTGCAACAATGATCAAAGCCACAAGTAGCTCAGGATGTTTTCCAAAAGCCAGAAGTAGCCCTCATTATAGAAAATATTACAAACCCCGCTTTCAGCAACTTCTTCACTCGGATATATCAGAAATGTATCACCTGACTTGCACTCAAAGTTTTCTCTGCAAGTCTTTTAGTGAGGGCACCCTCTCCCTGCCAGTTCCCACAACCATGGGCCCTATTAGATAACAGCATAATGCCTCCAGGGTTGCTCCACGCGATAGGACTTCTCCATAGGTGGCTCAGCTGTCTCGCTTTTTTCTTGGCACAATGTATCTTTGTTTTAACAAGATGGACCAGGTCACACACCGTGACAGATCACAACATATTCTGGACTTGAAGAGCACATCCAAAGGAGAAGTCATAGAACCTTTGCCATTTCCTGAGTTTAAGGATTGCAAGGCATATAGTTTATTTCTTGTACATGTGGGTTAGCTTGTCTGCCAAGCATTCTGGGTTGTAGAGGCAAATACACTTAATTGGAAGCTAGAGTAGGGATTCTGGGATGTGGCTGTATAGGTGAGTTCCTGAAGCCTTTTTTGTCACTGTGTGTTGAATAGATTTTATTGTGTTGCTGGCTGAGAAGATAGGGTTGAGCGTGTGTCCTGCAGTGTGGGTGGGGTCGGTGATTAGCTGCTTGAGTCCAAGGTTAGCAATGCCTTCTAATAGGTCGGCCGCGTTGGCATCGCCACTGTTCTCATGGTGAAAGATGGGGTCTCCTAGGAATATGTACACATTCTAGTTGATGGCGATAGGGACAAAGAAGTCCAGGATTGTGTTGCAGAAGGCAGGGTGGGGTCCCGGAGGTCTGTAAGTGAGGGTGTCTCTGATGGGGGTTTTGCTGTTTGCTGTGAGAATTCGAGATTTCTGTAGATTATGGCTATGCCTCTGCAATTTCTGTTCAATTGGTCCCAGTGCACGATCTTGTATCCGTCGGGGGTGACGATATCCGGAGTGGATGTGGGGTTCAGACAAGTTTCTGTGATGAAGACGGCATCCGGGACAATGGTCATGATGTTATCCCAGGCTTACATGGCGTGTTTGCTGAGTGAGCGTGCATTGATCAGCAAGCAGTTGATCTTTCTGGAGGTGTTGGCGTCGGCCTTCTTTGTGGGTGGGTGTGATTGGAGAAGCATGGGTGGTAACCTCGGTGACACAGGTGAAGCGGCAGTTCTGTCAGGAGAAAGGGCCTTAGGTGGTCCTGGGGGCGGCATTGGAGTAGTTATTGTTGCCCTGACATCCAGGGGTCAGTTCGTCTGACGTGACATGGTGGCGGTCCGTGGGAGTTGGGGTCCTGGCACTGGGTGTGGTGCAGACAAGCACATGGGCAGCCCACTGCGCACATCTGCTGTGTGGTCACAGTGTGGTCTCCATGCCATAGGGAACTGGGATGCTGAGGGAGGAGAGAGGGAGAGAGTAGTGGAGGCTTCTGCGGGGGGAGTTATTAGACACTGCACAGGAAGGAGCAGGAGACAAAGTGTGGGGGGCAGCTTACCAGTAGGTTAACAGTGGGGGGGGCTGCAGTGCTGTGGGCAAGAGATGGGGCCTGGGGCAGAAGCAGGCTGGGTTTGCCGGGGGGGCGGTGAGCAGACATTCACAGAAGGGAAAGAAGGGCATGCGTAGTGGAAACAAGGCTCCCATGTGCTGGGGGGTGTGCTGTTGGGAGCTTAACTGCTGAGGAAAAACAGGTACTAAGGAGGGAGCGGGGCAGAGGTCGAGGGCGGATGCAGAAATGGGGAGAGCATGGCGGTGGTGCAGTTGGAGCAGCTTACCTGAAAACTTAGGAAATAGATTGGTGGCCCAGCCTAGCCTCCTCCAGGTTATGATGGGTGTGGATGGGCCCACACTTGGTCCGGGCTTTGCCAGGGTGCAGCCCGTGCTTGTCCCACGATGCGGGAAGAGGGGCACTCTAATGAGGGAGCCAGCAGCGGGAAAACAGCAGTGGATCTCCTTCTAGTAGCGGAGGCTGCTTGGAGTTGTGGTCCGCAGGTGAGGTCTGGTAAAGACCTGCAATGCAGGAGGAGGCACCCTCTAATGAGGTAGCCGGAAGCAAAAAAATAATAGCTGGTCTCTTCCCAGTAGCGGAGCATGCTGGGAGTTGTAGTCCGTAAGTGAGGTCCGGTAAAGTCCCGCAATGAGGTGGGAGGCACCCAAGGGGGGCGTGGCAGCGAGCCAACATAGCGGACGTGAGCTGTTAACACTTTGTTCGTGAAACCTTCATTATCCTGACCATCATCCTCCATCTATGAGATCCACGCCTGGAATGCACAGAGTTCGGCGTGCAATGAGCTGCGGTTGCGGAAAAGGGATTGCAGCGGCCTAGTGGCTGAATACAACCTGCGTTATCGCCACGAAGAAACCTGCGGCCTACAAACCCGGCTGCCGCGAGAAGGAAGAACCCGGTGATGGGGGACGGAAGCCGCTTGGGCCTGTAGCGGCGCATACTGCCGGAAAGAGGTCCATATGAGGTGGAAAGCACTGGTGACAGTACCCTGGCGCCTGTAAATTGCGGGGCCCCCGAGAATAGAAGAGGCGACCCAGCGAACATCCAGAGATCACAGTTGACCCTAGGAGGCTGGCGCGGGGTAGCCCTGATTAGATCCGGTGTCTCCCATCAGCGATATCAGTGATGAGCGTTGCGGCGGTGAAGTTCAGGTTGCAGTCGGATTCAACGTGGACTCCCTGTAGTGAAGTGCAGGCCGAATCACACACTGCATCGCTGCTTCGTGCTGTGGTACCGCCTGAACGGCGAGTCCGGTCGCGGCCTGTGAGGAGACCGGGACCTACATACGAGACACCACTGCCACCCTTAAAGGGAGTGACTGCGGCAATACATGGCTGCTAACAGACGAAACCGCGTCACGCAAAGGTAGGACGCTACAGGGGGTCCGTACATAGTGCTTCCCGCTGGGACCTCACTGGGAGGAGGACCCCTGGACCCTGACCCTGCAACACCTGGAACCAGCGTGCCATGGCCAATTGCAACAGGGGCCATCAAAGACCTGAGGGACCTGTGACTGCTGCGGCGGGCAGCTGAAGAACCACCCCAACCCACAAAACTGAGTCCCATGCATGAGGCATCCTGGGCCATTAATAAGCTGAGCTCAGCATGGGGAACCTGCACGCTAACGGGCAGTCTTGCGGCCCTGGGGTGGGGCTGTAACTTGGACGCGATGAGAAGTTAAGAGCCGGGCACCTAGGGGTGAATGTGGAGGCGCTGCCTGGTCACTATATAACCATCCTCTGAGCACTCGGAGCCGCGCAGTATTGGGAGCACCAAGAAGTGTCCTTCACTGACTCAGCAGCGGCCAGTGGCTCATCATCCCCTGGACCAGAAGATCCAGATGAAGCGAGGCTCCCCAAGGTGACTCCACAGACTGCAGATGATATCATATGAAGAAACACCGCTGATATGAACTATGTCAGAGATTGTTCACGCAAGTAGTGACTCAATTACAAACTTTATTTGTGGACATAAAAACGTGCAACTGATTTGGGTAAAACAAATGTGTCAGTCGCCATGATGTGTACCTCACACGTGAGATTTACATTCACTAGACACAAGTGCTAGGCATAACACATATGCTACCATACTGCCCAGGCGTGAGGGCAACAACGCCCTGTTATAATACAGTGCGCCATGTCACACCCACTGCCGAGACTGACTATATTCATGGGAAACGAGCGAAACCTGCAATAATGCAGCTGAGGGTAGCCAAAATACATTTCAATTAGCTGACACATCGAAATGAGATGCCCCACTAAAGGGTTTAGGTAGCACGACAGCGACAACATATGGAACCAGATGTGTGGTCGTGGTATCCATCTAAGTGCATGCACCACGTTGCTAGATCACCACACACTGGTATACAAACCGATTATAGATCCACTACATACACAAGACCGCGGCTCATGGCATATATACCCTGAGATTATTTACACCTGCGTACGGCCTGGCTGGCTAATGGATGGTAACACTTCTAGATATGAAGGGGATGGAGATGTTGTAGTCAATCGCACGCTATACATACTCCCACCAGGCACTGTAGTGGAATAGTTTCTTTCTTGTCATTGTTAGACACACAGGGCCCGATTCACAGAACTAACTTAAGACAAAATCCTAAACTTACTACCATTTTGGTATTCACAGAAGGCACTTACTCATTTTGGTATTCACAGAAGGCACTTACTCATTTCGGTATTCACAGAAGTTAGGAGTACTAACTTTAGGACTCCTAAATGCCTTCTGTGAATACCGAAAGTCTTAAAATTAGGATTTTTCTCAGTTTAGTAGTAGTATAGTTAGGACTCCTAACTTTAGGATTCCTAAATGCCTTCTGTGAATACCGAAATCCTTAAAATTAGGATTTTTCTCAGTTTATTAGTAGTAAAGTTAGGAGTCCTAACTTTAGGACTCCTAAACTGAGAAAAATCCTAATTTTAAGACTTTTGGTATTCACAGAAGGCATTTAGGAGTCCTAAAGTTAGGACTCCTAACTTCTGTGAATACCGAAGTGAGTAAGTGTCTTCTGTGAATACCAAAATGAGTAAGTGCCTTCTGTGAATACGAAAATGGTAGTAAGTTTAGGATTTTGTCTTAAGTTAGTTCTGTGAATCGGGCCCACAGTTTTGACGGACATCTTCGTAGAGTTCGCCCCCAGTCGTTATGATGTTAAAGGTTGAAGCAATGTTTTGGTTACGACAGACCAGCCCGAAGTCCCACATGGGTAACACGTGCTTGGTAGCACACTGTTCGCTCATGATCCCATGGCATTTGCACAAGACTGTTATGACACGGGTTAACATGCTAACATGGAATATACGTGGAATGCATACACCCACGAGACGAGACTCAATATTCGCCTACCTACAGCGACATTTGACCGGCATTGCCTTGCTGCAAGAAACGCACATGTCTCAGACAGAGTTGGAAAGGTTGTGCAGGCGATGGAGAGGGCAGGTATTTGGTACCACGTACTCAGCACATGTAAGAAGCACACTAATTTGGGTGAGGGCAGGGATTCCATTCATTCATGAGGAATCTGTAGTCGATGACGAGGGTAGGTACACCTTCGTACAAGGGCAATTAAATGGTCAAACAGTATTGCTAGGCTCCATATACACCCCAAATGTAGATCAACTCTCCTTCCTTGTGCGACTGTCGCAGAAATTGACCCCCTTGGCTGGAATTCCTTGGGTGATGGGAGGGGACTTCAACTCAGTGCTCAGCATCGATCTGTATAGGTAATTTCCCCCCTTAATAAAACCTCAGCTCTATCCAATGCCCAGGCACTTGCAGACTGGCTCACAAATTGGACGATTATAGACATATGGCGCACTCTCAATCCTACAGAGCGTATCTACTCCTATTACTCAGTGGTACATGGCCTACATGTACGTCTTGATAGGCTGGTGTGTTCCCAGTCACTACTCGCCTCAATTAAGAAGATAGAATACCTTGGTCGGATTCACTCCGATCATAACCCCCTGTGATGCAGCTTGGCTGGGAGACGGACCGTCCTACCATACCAACATGGCGTCTCCAGACGAATGCGCTGGTAGACCTAGAGTTCCGCTCATCACTAGGGACGGCCATACTTACATATTTTGAACTAAATGAGGGTAAAGTGAGCAATGCACTCATAGAATTGGAGGCTTTTAAAACGACGATCAGACGGCATTGTTTGGGGGCCACATAGAGTGTACGCAAACAGTTGACTACCTCAATCACGAAAATAGAGACCCAGCTACTGGGGCAAGAGCAGGAGGGGGAGGGGAAGGATGAAGACCCACGGCGCCTGGAACAACTGCGCGCGGAACATGCAGAATTGCTGGAACGTTTAAGATGCCATAATTATACGGCACATACAGCTCACACACATGCATCAGCTAACCAAGCGGGCAGACTACTTGCCTGGCTGATACGACAGGAAAATACTGGCTCTCCGATAGGGGCCATACGTACACCGGCAGGGACTCTGTTATACACGCAACACGAAATACACAAGACAATGACGGAACACTACACCCAGTCATATCAGTCTAGAGGGCGCTGTGCTGATCATGAATTGGAGGGGTTTCTAGGCTCCATACAACTGCCTACAGCCTCAGGGGAACATCAAGCTATACTTAACTGTCAGCTCACGTTAGAAGAGATTGGGGACGCCATTGGATCCATGGCCTCTGGGAAAACACCTGGGCCTGATGGCCTACCGGCGGAGTACTACAAAGCATACCATGAGTCTCTCACACAAAGACTCCACACCTTATACACTACTGTCTTAAAGAAGCAAGAGCTACCTCCCTCGATGCGCGAGGCATATCTAGTATCCATGTTGACGCCAAATAAAGATCCCACGGCACTTGGCTCCTACAGGCCCTTGGCCCTACTTAATACAGACTATAAAATACTTGCCAAGGTCTTAGCCGATAGACTAGCTCCGGTAGTCCCTACCCTGGTCCATGCCGACCAGAATGGCTTTGTGCCCGCACGGAGCACCTCCCTTAACTTAAGCCTTTTTTTAGAGTGGCGACAGATGCTGCGCAGGAGTGGCCAAGAGCAGGATGTCTAATTCTAGACTTGGAGAAAGCCTTTGATTCTCTAGAATGGGACTACCTGTCTGCGACATTAATAAAATATGATCTGGGCCTAGGGTTCCTTCAGCTGGTTAACCTACTGTACACAGGCCCTACGGTTAGTATGCGTATGGGACCATATATATCAGACGCTATTCCGGTGCGCAGAGGCACTAGACAGGGGTGCCCTTTGTCCCCCCTCCTCTTCGTGCTTGTAATAGAGCCACTGGCAGAGGTGATGCGCACCACACTGGGGAATGGTATACCTCTGGTAGACACAGTACATCAGGTATCGCTGTATGCGGATGATCTCCTAGTCTATGTTAAAGATATAGGGCCATATGTAGGTAAGTGAAAATTACAGATTCCTAAATACAGAATTTTACCGATTCGGTATTCAGAAATCGGTATTTCGTATGTAGGTAATAGTTCGGTAAATGTTACCGAATCGGTAACATTCGGAAAAAGTTTACCGATTCCACAATACCGACCGGTATTCCAGAATCAGTATTTACCGAATCTGCATTTACTGATTCGGTAATTACCGATTCGGTATATACCGAATCGGTATTTACCGAATCGGTATTTCAAAACCACAGCCATTGAGGAATCAGCCAATCATGTGCAACCACCACCCCTCCCAACCAGGAAGGGGCCACACCCAGGCAGGTGCACACAATCAGAACCCTCTGAAGAGGCTGGGAGTGCTGAGGAGTGCTACAGAGCCAGTGCCTGAACATTTGCAACTGATCCTGCACAATGGCCTGCCAGGACACAGATGGAGGTGAAAGGAAGAGGAAAATGAAATTTAGCGTGAAGGAACTGCAGGTACTTGTGGAGGAGGTGGTGAAGCACCACACCAAGCTTTTTGGAAAGCAGTCCCTGCAAGTTGCAGAGTCTGAAAAAAGAAGGATCTGGCAAGGAATACAGTTGCAGGTAAATGCAATTGGAGTCACCCCCTGGGACATTGATGTGCTAAAAAAGCGGTGGTACGACATCCGGATCATCACCAAGAGGAAGATGGCTGAGCTGAAAAAACAGGCCAGCCAGACCGGAGGAGGAAGGAACAGGGCACCTGACCTGACTGAACTGGAGCAGCTCGTGGAGTCCACCATCGAGCCTGAAAGTGTTGTTGGGATTGGGGATGCAGACAGCTCTGCCAGAGCTGCTACCAAAAAAGGTAAGAAGCATGCGCAGCATAGTGCCCCCCCCCTTCCCCTATCCCAAATCCCCAATTGTGCTTTGTGAGTTCCACTCCAGTACAGGTGTTAGGTCAGACCAGCAATGCATTATGGGTGATGTAGTCAGTGAAACCCCTATCATGACAGGATTCGCACGGAACAACAGGGCATGTGACACACATCAGTGAGAATGAGGCAGGGGACAAAGAGATAGTGTTGCACAAATGTATTATGAGGTGAGCAATGTAGGCCTCGAGGTACACAGAGCTAATGTAATGTTTCTGTCCACAGGCGAGACATCGCGCAGGACTGCTCCGGAGAAGGGAGAGAGGGCACCCAGGAAGCACATCCACGAGAAGGCCACCACGAGTGCAGGGCACACAACACCACCACAGCCAGCCTTACCACCACAGCCAGCCTCACCACCACAGCCAGGCTCGCCAACACAGCCGGCTACGCCACCACACCCAGCATCGCCGCTACTGCTAGCCTCACCAGCATCCACACCACCAGCAGTGGTGAGACCTAGGAGGCGTGCTGTTGGCAGACTGCATGTGTCCGAGTCCTCCTCAGAAGACTCGAGGGGGGATGAAACAACCAATGTGCCAGTGGATGATAGCAATGCTGGTGTGCTGTCCACCGTTGAGGGAGCGAACACAGGTGCCAGACGCCGCCGCAGGGCTCGTGTCAGCAGTCCACCTCCTCTGGGTGAGAGCCATGGTGTCCTTGGAGGGCTGGAGGCAACCATGGTGAAGGTGCAGCGCCTACAAGGCAAAGCAATACAGTCGGTACAACAACAAATGAAGTGCCTAAATGACAAAATGGGTAATATTGACAGGGGCATTTCATCAATGGCTGAGGGCATGAGGGAGATGGCTGCGGGCATGCGGGACATGTTGCAGTCTGTGATGCTGCTGTGCAGTAAAATGGAGGAGGACAGAGCAACACGTCGAAGGGAGAGGCAGAACATTGCGCACCATACCAGGGCAGTGAACCGCCTAGCTACTGCCACTTCTCTGCAGGCGCTTGGTGGCCTTGCAGGAGGGGCTTGCACACTGCAGCACTGATGTCACTAGGGGGCTGTTTAAGGTGACCAGTGCTATTGAGGTGCTGCTGACGAGCCAGTCTGCCAATACTGATGCTGTGGATGTCATGGACAGCGAGGACACGACCAGTAGGAGCAGCATTACCCCCCCTGTCACAGACACACGGAGGAGCAGCAGACGGCATGGGGCTGCCACTGGTCCCACAGCCAGTGAGGACAGTCAATCACTGGCATCCCGCACTGTAGTGCGTGGACGCAGACGCTGATGCAGCACACACTTACAGGACACAGTTGGGTGAAGTAACCCATGACTTCCAACTATGGATGTCACCAATTTGATAGGCCATTTTTTCCGTTGTGTTGTGGCGTAGTGCCCGCAAATTAAAACTACGTCATTGCATCCAACTACTGGCTGTGTCCCCTTACTTACTTAGAAATAGTTGCATGTGATCTCTGCCCGTCTCTCTCTCCCATCTGTTGCTGCTGACACTCCTGCTGCGTTGGGCTCTGGCTGTGCAAGATCATCATCATTGTCCTCAAAATCTGTTATTTCCACCTCTGTACCAGTCTTTGTGGCAAGGTTGTGCAGCATTGCACAAGTGGCAATGATCTTGCAGCAGATGATGGGTGTGTACTGGCGTGCGGCTCCGCTTTTGTGGAGGCAGCGGAACCTGCTTTTCAAGAGTCCAAACGTGCGCTCCACCACGTTGTGTGTTGATTTGTGTGCCACATTATATCGTCTCTCACTCAGGGTTGATGGGTGTAAGTAGGGAGTGAGGATGAATGAACGCACGGCATATGCACTATCGCCTAGGTGAGTAAGAGAGTACCATTAGTCACATACACCAATACACATTCATATGCGGTAAGTATTAGGGAGTGTCACAGTGATTTACCTAGCAGGTATCCTTCTCCAAATTCTCCGGCAACCAGGCGTGTGTAGATCCCACTGTTCTGGAAGATTTAGGAGTCGTGGGTGCTCCCAGGAAACTTTGCTACGATGTCAGTGATTATGTTGGCAGCATCGCAGATTACCTGCACATTTATGGAGTGGGTGGACTTTCTGTTCCTGTAGATATGCTCAGTGGCTGCTGGTGGGCAGATTGGAATGTGTGTGCCATCAATACAGCCTATGACATGCGGGAACTGTGCCATCTGGTAAAAGTCGGTCTTTGTTTTCAGCAGTTCAGCCTGTGTGTTTGGGAAGCTGATGTAGTGTTGCATTCTCTGCATCATGACATCCAGGAATTTCCTGAAGAAACCGGACAGGCAACTCTGGGATACCCCGCCTACCGCAGCTATCACCCCCTGGTAACTGCCAGATGCCAGTAGATGTAGGCTACAGAGCACCTGCACATGTGGAGGTATGGCATGCGCCCTTGTTGTTGGATGGTCCAGGAGTGGGTGCAAGTCCCTTATCAGGTCCATGATGGTTTGGGGGTGTAGCCTGTACCTTTCATGTATCTCAGCCTCAGTCTGTTGAAAGATTGTGATGCGCTGTCTGTAAATGCGCTCCTCCCGTCTCCAAATCCTCAGACCTGCTGCCTGTAGATGTAGGCGCCTTGCAATCACATAGAGAGCCGCCATGGTGTTCACGCTGTTGCATTTTGGGATTGCTTATATGCACTGTGGCTGATTACCACCTGCTTTCACTCTGTGTTAATTACCGACTCTTAAATACCGAATTTCATGGAATTCGGTAACAACGTATTTACCTACATCTCTTTTCTCGTTTTACCATTTCATATTTACCGAATCGGTAAATATGAATTCGGTAATTCTGATTCGGTAATTTAGAATTTGGTAAAGATGAATCGGTATTTACCGATTCATAATCACCGAATCCTTCTTTATGGAATCCTACATCTCAATCGCCTGAATACCAGTCAGTAACGTGATATTTACCGAATTTCGGCCGTTACCGACCGGTATTGAGCTACCTACATATAGCCCATAGAGAGGGTTCCTGACCAATTGGTGCACCTACTGCAGAATTTTGCCACAATCTGTGGGCTGAGGTTGAATGTTGAAAAATCCTGTATATATGCATTAAGAGACGGGGGCCGAGGCCCAGCTCTACCATTAATGGTAAAAAAGTGCAATAGAGAGAAGACACCTTCCGCTAACTGGGTATCCGGATCTATCGGCAGCCGAAAGACCTGTTTGATAGGAACCTGGGAAGAGCCCTGACGGCAATCTGGTCACAAATGCGATTTTGGGGCAAACTTTCATTAGCAGTGACAGGCAGAATGGCACTGGCCAAGATGGTAATCCTCCCCCGGTTTTTGTATCACTTTGCCAATTTGCCTTTATACATCCCTGCGTCCTTCTTTGCCACCCTAATTAAACTCATCAGAGATTTCATGTGGGGAAATGCAAGACACAGAATGGCGCTAGCAAAACTGTACTTACCTACAGACCAAGGGGGCCTTGAGCATTACTATTTAGCTGCTCAACTGCAATGAATAGCCCGCTGGCTTACAGATAGGTAACGCACAGACATGGCTACCACACAAATGCCCTACTCACTGGAACAAATTGTCAGACTTTTCCACCCTGCCACTAAGTCAAGGACGGCAATGCC
This sequence comes from Triturus cristatus, assembly GCF_964204655.1. NCBI lineage: Eukaryota > Metazoa > Chordata > Amphibia > Caudata > Salamandridae > Triturus > Triturus cristatus. Next base: position 311,554,705 of record NC_140582.1, read on the forward strand.
GTTACTACTTGCGGTGGCATACAAATGCTTTCGCAGATGCCTGTACATCACCAGAGGCGTCACCCCCCTATGCGCTGGTGATACCACTGGAGGGTCTCCTAGCGGACTAACAGTGCTCACAGCACAATCGATCACAGAGTGGCTAGAGGGGGGTACCCAGACAGTAGGTGTTAGAAGGTGGTTCTGACACTATGGGCCGCCCGGATTTTTCGTTTTTTGAGCACCTAATTGTTGAGCTTTTACTGTGGGGGAGCCTCATAAGTTGGGACTCACCCACAGTGAACTCAGGATGTAAGACAATGCATGGGGATTTTACTGGTGTTCCCCTGGCTTGACCAGGCCACTGCGTAGCAGCTGGAGTAAGGGACACCGGGCTGGTTACACGCAGACACATGTGTACATGCGTGTACACACATGTACGGGCTGTGCAGGGGAGATTCCTAGCGTGCGCAGTCCAAGAGCAGCTACAAAGTGAATGGTGTGGCAGGACTTATGCAGTTTTGGGTGGTGACATGGAATAGACTTTATACACTGGAAACAAACTTGCCAGGGAAAGTCAGTGTGTATTACTGTTTTTTCACTTCATTATTCCCCTATGGGGATGAGGGGCCCATGGCTAGATTAACTTCCATTAGGCCTACAGATTCCCGACACGCACTTAAGTCCAATGTAGCTACTGTGAAAATAAGTATTCTGCAGAGTTCAAAGTCATATTTGTACTGCTTTTGAGTCATCCAGAACTGTCATATTTCTCTGAGCCAGCCATGACCAGACCCAGGCTGAGGGCTGACCTCAGCTGGATTGATTGATAACCTTTCTTCCACAAGCGAGGGCCTCCTCTCCATGAAGAGATGATGGGTGGGGGCTACAGGCTCATCCATTACTAGGTGCCAGGCACCAGGCTGCACCAAGGAGGGAAGGCAGCGTGGGGGGATGGGGCTTCAGAGACAGGGCTTCAGAGACATGTGGCCCGAGATCCTGGACGACCCCATTTTGAACAAACCCAGAGGCTGGACAAGGAGGGAGCAGGGGCAGGAAAGTGATGTGTCGCTGTTTGATAGGACCAACAGGGACTTCCTGCCAGCCCCCTACTCAACTTTTAAAAAGTGCTTGCACAGGAAGTGAAGCTCTCTCTGGGGTGTGGTCTGCTGAGGCTGCAGGTGCTGGAGCCTGGCGCAATGGGCAGTTGGAAGGAGAGACCCCCTGACTGCCCCCAGGACCCTAACAGCACTAGAAGAAGAGCCCAGGTCCGGTGCGCAGGAGCAGTGGCCTCTGCGCAGGGAAAAGAGAGGCCAAGGAGGAGAGCCAGGCGAAAGGCTGGCGCAGGGAGCCAGTGAAGACAGCTCCCTGCTGAATCCACCCTCTCAGAAAAGAGACCCCCTGACTGCCCCCAGGACCCTAACAGCACCAGAAGAAGAGCCCAGGACCGGTGCGCAGGAGTAGTGGCCTCTGCGCAGGGAGAAGAGAGGCCAAGGAGGAGAGCCAGGCGAAAGGCTGGCGAAGGGAGCCAGTGAAGACAGCACCCTGCTGAATCTACTCCCTCAGAGACCCCGAGGGCGGAGGAGAGTGTTCCCAGTGGCTGGGGCTGGTAAAGAGGAGCATGAAGCACCCCATAATGCCTCGCCAGGCATTTGGAAATCTGCCGTTTTGGTGCTTTGTGGCCCCCAGAGGAGGGGGGTCACCCTCACTTGTGAAAAGGTGCTGGGGGAGCTGCTGGAGAAGCACAGTCTTCCCCCCCAGCACGAAGAAAAGTCCCACCCTCAGTGTCATGGGGACCTAAAGGAAACTACCCCTCAAGGGCTCAGCTAGCATTTAAACACATTCTAGGCTGGAACTTTTGTCCTACAGCTGAGGGCGTGTGGAGAAGTGCATCATGAAGTGAAGGGCTGAGTTGGGGATGTGTGAAGAAGGGCATCCCCTCGAGGTGAAGTGGTGTAATTGCACCGGAATGCATTTACTAGTGGTTATTTCTTTTTAGGTGGACTGAAAGTCACATGTGTAAAGTGAAGTACCTGTCTAAGGTGATGTTAAGCTAAATGGAGTTATGTTGCTGGACCTTCCTGCTAGGAGTCTGGCTGCATTTACGTAATCCCATGCTTTTACCTGTGATTCCTTTTAAAGTGTAGAGGTGCACTGCAGGAGAAGTGTAGTTGCCAGGAGTACTTCTTTTGAAGGGACTGAAAGTCACATGTGTAAGGAGATGTCATAAGCCAAGTGGGGTTATGTTGCCAGACAGTCCTGCTAGGGTGTCTGGCTGTATATGCGTAACCCTGTGATTTCATCTGTGATGCCTTTAGGGGCTGTAATTGCAATGCATTCAAATGATCAACCAAGGTGATGAGTACTGTCATTCTAAAGTGTGCGTAAACATGGATTCTTGCTGCTGTGCTTAGGTGAAGACCCCAGACTGCTAGTCCTTAAGATATAGAGGTGCATACTTTATGGTCAGTAGGAGATGCTCAGTCAGGGTCATGTGTCACCAAGGCAGGTTTATCCCTTTTTAATGCTTGTTGAGGTAATGGGGTGGGTCGTCACTGGGATGGGGCCAGAGTGCAGGGCCCTCGCTCCAGGTTATGTTCAACTAACTGCATTGGGGGCAAGTTGATGTGCATACATGGGAGTGGTGGTACTAGACCCCACCCCCCCTGCAGGAGGGGTGGAGATGTTATGCAATGTCACAAAGTAATTCCAACAGCTTATGTATATTTGTAAATTGGTGCATAGTATTGAGTAGTGTGTGTGTTTAATAAATGTACTCTTACTTTTATAAAGCAAAGTACAGACTGGACAATCAATTATTGAGTGTTATTTTTGGCGCACCTGCAAATGGCGATTACTAGCCCACACCACCTCCCTTGAGTAAGCCTCAGCCTGCTCTGCAACGCTACCCTCTGAGAGTCAGGTGCTACAATTGGGTGTTTGGTTCCCAGTGAAGGACAAATGTAGTCATGTTATTTGTGCAGGCCTCACAGATGCTGCCTCATTTTCCAACATTGGTGTCTAGCGGTGGGAAACATAGTATCCCATTCTGGTGCGCATTTATAGCATTTGATAAGTCCAGTTTTGCCACACATTACCTATGCAGCAATGAGCAAATGGAAGAGCGCAAGGCGTCATTCGTTACTCGCATGGGCCAAGGCAGAGAGCATCGCCATCGGGTGTGAGGAAACATTGGGACTGCGTCAAGTCCCCATGGCAATATCTTGGGACGCCTTCTTGCATGAGTTGCAGCAGGCTGAGCAGGGAGGACCTGAGTGACCGCCCGACTGAGAGGTAGGCGAGCAGATAACGTGCACCACATATGCCACTAGAGGGTGCGCTGAGATATTCCATGGATACATACACGCCAAATAAAAGTAAGCGCAGGCGTAGACGTCACAAACGGGAGACACTGAGTAATGCACCAACACGACAGTGGAATGTAAGCATGTACGGGGACAGGGGAAAATGACAACATGGGCAGGTCACTGGTATTGTTTTTGTTTTATTAGTTGTTTCATCTGTTCATAGGCTGAAGCACCATAACTGTTTCGTTTACACTCAATTGTATCTATTTGTAACTCTGCATAATGTGCAACGACGACTGGAAGGCAAATGATGTACAAGCTTTCTCAATGGGAAACGTTAAGGTGTATTAGACATACATGCTGTGAACTGTATAACTGATACTAAACTCTGTATGGCATTGATGGACAGCAGATATACATGTACTATCCCATATGTCTTTATTGTTGTAAGAAGCATTAGATACAACTGTCACCTTTCATGAAACTCTATATAATCAATAAAACAGATTTAAACAAAGAATGAGGGAGGAGGCACCCTCTAATGAGGGAGCCGGCAGCGTGCAAACAGCAGCGGGTCTCCTCCCAGTAGCGGAGGCTGCTGGAAGTTGTAATCCGCTGGTGAGGTCCAGTAAAGTCCCCAATCACAACAATAGTGGCTTCCACAGCAGTAGCAGATACTGAACCGGTGGACTCAAAGTTTTTCACAACCTTCTGTAGCGGGCCTATGATAACAAGGCCAACATTTTATAAAAACTTATAGAGAGGCCGCCTGGGTTGGGGCCTTCCTGGATGGAATAAGCTTAATCACCTACTGAAACTCGCTCTGTTCTATCCGTTCATTTAGTCTCCTATTGTCATCAGAGGAAAGAGCTTTTAACGTTAAGGATTGGAGAAATGTTAAACAGGCTTCTTTAGGAGTGGCTACAGATGGGGAATATATGTCAGTGTAGAATTTCGGGAAAACATTAAGGATGCCAGTTGTTTTTGTTTTGCAAGATTCTAAAGGGTCTTTAATATTAGAAATCAGTGCAGAGTTCTTCTTGAGTTTTAAATAGGCAGCTAATGTTTTCCTAGCTTTATTTAAGTAAAACAGTTTTCACCCTTTCTGTGCCTGGATCCACAAATGTGCGCATTTACTCACAATTTTATTATATTTTTATTTCAGTTACTTTAATCAAATCAGGACAGAAGGATCTTTTGAACCCCTGAATAGAATTTCTTGGGATCTGATGTCTACCACTAATTTGTCTAGAGAGGATCTAACGTCTTTGTTTTTCTTCAACATCCGCCTTATCACCTGTACTCAGAAAAAACATTTCAAGGGGTCCCAAAGGGTGATTGAAGGAGGTGAGACTGAGGGAGTGCTGTCTTCTAGGATCAATGTTTATTCTTGGCTTAGTTTCCAGACTTCAGCTTCATTCTCTTGAATTTCAGAAATCAATCTCCCAAACCGGTTTTTAGTTTGGGGGGCAGAATCCTAAGAGAGCTAGAGATAGCATAGTGATCGGAAATAGTGATGGGTTCAATAGTTGCAGATAAAGTGTCTTGCAACAGTGAATTATCAAGTAAGCTGTAGTAAATTCAAGAGAAGCTATTGTGAGGGGAAGAAAAGAAGGTAAATTCATTACCGGTGGGGTTATGCAGCCTCCACGCATCTACCAGAGCATGTGTAGTGAATAATTAACACATTACTTAATTGGCCTTAAGGGTTCTATACTTAAAGGCTGATTGCCTATCCAAAATAGTATCCATTGGTAGGTTAAAGTCTCCTCCCAGAAGGATGCAAACCTCCGGTGGGAGTAGGGCTATTTTGGCAGCCAAATTTGACCGAAAGGCAGGGTCATCTACAGTTTTTGCATATGTGTTTATTGCAAACACTTCTGAGTCACCATCTTGAAGTTGGGTAATTAGTCATCTGCCATAAATGTCCAGCTCTGACGTAAGGATTGAAAGGCCCAAACTCCTAGATATCAGTTTAACAACCCCATTCTTCTTTGACATAGCTGGGGAACATGAAAGTCATGCACCCAGCCAATGCGCATAGAAACCGACTCTTTATGTGCGATCCTTGTCTCCTGTTAAAACACTATGTCCCCTTTCAAAGATTGCCAATAGTCAGAAACCTTTCAGCCCTTAACAGGGTGGTTACGTTTTTTGTATTTAAAGAAACTACTTTCTGTTTAGAATTAGGCCAAGCACATAGCGTCATAATGAGGTGCTTGGTGTAAGGAGTAATCGTGGTCTATCTAACACCCAGAGGATGAAATGCTAATGGTGGAAAACATGACTCTGAAAGAGAGAAAGCTCAAAAGAATAGAGGAAAAAAAGAAAAGACTAGATCAGAAAACAAAAGAACTCTCTGAAAAAAGGGAGGTGTGCCTCCAAGTGGGAAAACGTTTGGACTAGGCAGTGGGGTGCAAAAGCAGTGGGAAGTGGAAGCTCACCCTGTCAACAGCTTAAACTCACCCTGTCAACAGCTTAAAAGCAAACAAGGTTAACCATTATATTGGGCGGTCAGGGCACAAGCAAGACGTAGCAGCTGAAAAACACATAAGTCGTGAACCACAAAGACCCACTAAATCTGGGGGACAAAGAAAATGAAAACTACAAATAACCACCTTCATGCATCAACGTCAGTTAACAATAATGGAATGATATAAGAGTAAAACACCTTCCCATGTAGTAACCATTCTGCGAGAAGGAGCTGATCTTCATGTAGACAGATATTGCTATGGCTATTCCCAGCTCTCATGGGGCCAGCCACCCAAAACAGTAGATAGGACAAGCAGATCTGCGAATAATACCAGCAAATGAGACCCACCCCCCCGTTGAAGAAGAACAAGTTAAGTAAACATTAATATTGTTAATTCAATAATTCTGGAAAACAAGAGTACCGTGTCGGGATCTTTATAAGGACAGAGAGGACCGCGACCATAACCAGTCTTAAATATGTCAACATAGAGCTGCGTCCTTCAGGAGAAGGTCAGCAGTACACAATATACCCAAGTGGGAGTAGGATATGAACCTGGAGACACAGGCTTTATATTTTGGAATGTATCCAAAAGTTTAAAAAGGAATTTGAAATGAAAGTATAGCCTAAAACAGGCATAAAAAAAAATGAGAACTGCGTATAATTAATCAGAATGTGTACGTGGAATATTTCATTATACAACCACAGATGTACAGAATGTAAAGCCTGAGTTGAACTCAAGGGAATCTCCCAAATTAACTATTCCAAATCGAATGCTACTCCCAATCCAGATTATAATCCAGATTTAGGTTAAAATGGCCTGTTATCGAAAGGGGGTCATTTACTTCCTTAAAGTCACTGTCAAACAGTGTTTTTATAAGTAGTTGCATGGCCTGCATTTTCAATTTCCTCTAAGAATTAATATAAATAATTATGACCAAGAGTGTTTTTCAGCCTCATTATCAATAGCCAATGTTAAATCTAGCCTCTGGATATTACTGGATTTTAATTTAGAGACCTTTATTGTGTCACATAAATGTTTAGTTACATAAATACACAGACCAACATTAGCCATTCCCTTTACATTATATTTGGAACCATAAACACTGAATGTTTTACATACCAGGGAATGTTAATGACCTCCATGGCCCAGTTTTCTTGAAGGCAAATTCATAACCAGATAAAAATTCTAATGCCCCTTGATTCTTTGCTGTTTTCTCCCAGGCACTGGAACCAAGCTGAAACCTACTGAAAAGAACTAACTAGGTTGAAACTTGTCTGCCATTGTTTGCTTTCAGTTCAGAGAGTCCTGAGCTGGATGTTTGGTCTGGGCTGCTCCTATAGGAACAAGATCTAGGCTGGTTTCCATATGGCTGGCATGTTGAGGCGTACTGGACATAAAAAGGATGGACTGGAATGAGGCCTGGACAAGTTCCTGAGATTAATTCTGGCATTCCACACATGATTTTTTTTTGGGGCTCAGTGTGACACTTTAGGGTCCGCTGGACTGAAATCAGACCCTACTGAAATCTTTCAAATATGCCAAAACCAGTCTACGGCTGCTTGTATTCTGGTTGAAAGGGGGTCTGGTCTAGCAGTTCAGACTGGACCACTTCTATTGGAGCAGGACCCAGGCTGATTTGCATTTGGCTCGTTCCAGTTTGATGTAGAACAGTGGGCAAAAAAGTATTGGATAGGAATAAGGCCAGAGTAATTGCCAGTGGCAGAGATTAATTCAGGTATTCTACCTATTACTGTTATGTTTTCCTCCGTTTTTTCCAGTCAGCAGCATTTTAAGAGAGAATTCGTAATGAATTAAATTGTCTATAGTGGCCCCTGGAGAGCTGGCCCCTGGGCTGAAGCGCAACACAATCCATTCAAGACGTATGATGGGTAACTGCCCTGTTAAAAAAAGTTTTTGCCATCAGTAAGTCAACAGTTGACTTTAATATACCCCACGAAGTTTAAGAAATGATGACAAAACACTCTGAGTGCCTTCAAGTCCAAAGTAGGACAATGAGGCAGTCTCCACATCTCCATTTCCACTCCCTTTAGCATTTCAATACGACTTACCTGAGGAAGCGGACTAGAGGGGTGGTGGTTACATGTAACTCCTGCAGTTGTAATCCCCCATTTGTAAAAAGTCTCTTTTTCCTTTCAAATAGAGTCAGTGGCATCTGCATATTTAAATGTTACCTTAGTCGGTTCAACCTGAGAGTTTTGACAAGGCTTTTGAAATTGTATTTATTCTAGATCATTGAATGTTAAAAGTGCTAAAGGGCATTCGTCCAAATTGGGCAAAATACATTTCTTCTGTTCAGTGTATCTAAAAAAAATACCTCAACAATATTCTGGAAGATACAGCAGTTTTCATAGTAAATATTCAGGCGTAGAATATGTGTGAGTTGCAATCTCGGAGGAATATTCCATCACTACGAAAATTAGTTTCATTTCTCTAGATTGATTTAATGTTCACATCTTACATATATTTATATTTTAAAGTATTTTACTCACCCTGAAGGATTTTGTAACCTGTTCTTGTGTACATGTTGAAAACCAGGCAGATACTATTGATCCAAGGAGCATCCACCAACCTCCACGGCCAAAACTCTTTCTGTGAAGATGTTTTAACCTCTGATTATTATGCCATTTCCAAATCCCCATAGGGCTGTATTTGAAGAGGAGATTTATTTTCCTTTTAGTGACAAAAGACCTAACCCTGTACAAGAAGATGCTGCCTTCCGGCTGTGTCATGGCTAGCAAGTGAGGGGGTAGATTTGATGTTCCATTAATAGTACTCTTACATTCTTGAATGGAAAGGCTCTATAATGCTGATAGAAGTCTGGTGTGGCTATCCCACCACATTCTTTTTAGGTCTCGCCTGAGACAGCGCTTTAGCGCTGTTCTGGCGAGACTTATAGTAAGCACTTTTGGAAGTGGAAACGAGTGCATTTCAGGCCGCCAACTACAGTGCATGTGCTCCGGGCGCGCGCACCATTTGGCAGCCTGAAAGCATTCGTTTTCTTTCACTTTCGCGGCTGCACGGCCGCCCGCGAAAAGTGCTCACCATTTGCCAGCCTGCATTGCCTCTCTCCCCTACCCCCTCCCTTATCCTCTCTTTTATCACACTCTGTAGTGTTCCAAAGAATGTAAACAGGACCCCGCTTCCCGGAGTCTGATTGAAGTCATGCCGTTTGTCAGGCACTGCTTCAAAAAGCCATTATTAAAGTTAATGAAGACACGGCTTAACAAAGCTCCGGACCTCCTCAAGGTTAAACACCCATGTGTGCAAGTTGGTAAATTTACATCAACACAAACATTCAAGAAGAGCGAAACCTCCATCCGTATGATTTCTATCCTCCATTTTACATGCCTCAATGAATGCAAGCAGGACACCCGCTTCCCAGAGCCTAATTGAAGTCATGCCGATTTTTAGAGCACTACTTCAAATAGCTGTTAGCAAAATATGTTAAAGCATGGCTTGCCGCAGTTACGGACCTCTTCATTCCCAAACTTAACTCCAACCCCTCCCTCTCTTACACTCGCTAACTCCCACTCTCTGCTCCCGCATACTGTTTTTACCTCGTATATTTCCAGGGTGAAAAGGTTTGCTGTCTTTAACATACCAAAGACCCACATTTAAGGAACTTAAGGCCTGCAATTTCCGTTACTCATTTTTCAAAGTGATGGGAGCTCTGCTCTTATCGGCAGTCATCACACCGCCCCACCCGCCGTTTCCCGACACCCTGCAAGTCAGGAATGAAAATACCTCCCCACAGGCCTGCAAGGAAGGCCTCGGTGCGTTGCCTCGGGGCTCCGCTCACCCAACGCTGGAAACAAGTGTACAAGTTACTTCCCTTAAAGACGATTAATTAAGCGTGAAGACGGACACTGCCCGCCCGCCTCGGGATGTGGCCACATGCGGTCCCAGACATGGTATTTTTAGTCTGAATGAAGTCGCGGCTGCTGATTGCACCATCAGCTGAAATATCACATTCCTCCAGCTTTCCTCGGCGAGGTGAGAGGGGAATGTGTTTGACTTAGCATAGTTAGACCAAAATGGCGCTGATGTACATATACAGTTTCTCATTCAAAATAAGAAAATGTAAACAATGAAATAGACGCAGTAACTGAAAATAACATTAAATTGATTCATGTTTTCGCACACTGGTAATGTCTAACGTGTTTTCAGATGCAACTTTTATGTAGGTTCACATATTGCTTTTTGGTTGTAGCGGACATATGCTTTTGCCAAAAATATGTCTTTGTGACTCCCCATGAAGCAAATCTGCACTGACCCCCACTCTGCCCCCCATGCTAAGAAATATCATGTTAGGCCTCAAAATTATAGATGTATTGGGCGTGACACCACTTACACTTTTACTGGTGATGACATCGTAGGAAGCAGGCGGCAGTATTTTCAGTGCTGCAGGCAAAATAGCATTTTGCCTGCCAGAGCTCTCGCCAAACATTATTAACAAGCATTTGCAATGCATTAGGTCTCGCATTTACGCGAGTTTGAGCTATTGACATTGCAAATAACAATGCCTATTGGCATTGTCATTTACAATGCCAATAGCTTTAACTCGTGTAACTGCGAGACCTATTGCATTGCAAATGCTTGTTTCCTTCTGAGCTTTGTCCCGGCGATTCAAGCTCCTTTGTCAGCCCATATAAAGTTGCTCAGCTCCCCGTGTAAGGTTTTTAAACCACTCCCTTCCAAACTCCAGTGGTATGGTGTTGAAAATGAACATAAACTTTCGGAGGATTGACATTTTTTAAGATGTTAGATCTACCAATAAAAGTTTAAGGGGAGAGCCCTCCAGCTTTTTAATAGATTCTCAGTATCGTGAATAAGTTTGTTAAAGTTCACACAAGCTATTTTGTCTATATCATGTACTATTAGAATGCCTAGCTATTTTATTCTATCTTTTACCAGGGGATTGTTACTTTGGCAATTCTATTCCATGACTTCTGTTTTTTGCTGTTTTACTTGCTAACCAGAGACTTTCCCGAAATCCTCTAGGGCTTTTAGTATGATTGGAAATGTGGCTGGGAGGTTGTGTGGGAAGACCATTAAGTCATCTGCGTATAGGGTGACTTTCTTTTCCCATCCTTGATAATAGAAGGGGGTAATTCTATGATTATGTCTAAGAGCGTAGGCTAGGGGTTCTATATATAGGGTAAAAAGTAAGGAGGAGAGTGGACAGCCCTGTCCAGTACCCCTCCTTATGCCTATTTTCTCTGTAAGGTTCCCATTAACTAGAACTTTCGCTGCTGGGTTTTTTATACAGAGCTTTTATCGCCCCTGAGAATACCCCTCCTTGATTATTCTGATTGATTACTTTAAACAGGAAGGGCCAACTGACCCTATCAAAAGCGTTTGCAGTGTCAAAGGTAAGAACCATCAGGGGATCTTCTTCTGGGAAGCCACGTCTATTGCTCCAAGCAATTCATGTGTCAGTTCTTAAATTTGTCTTCCTTTAACAAAACCCTTTTGGTCTTGGTGTATCAAATGTGCAGCAACTTCCCCTAGCCTTCTGGCCATTTTTGTGTATATATTTTATAGTCACAATCTAGTATAGATATGGGTCTGTACGAATCGCATCTTCTGGGGTCTTTTCCTGGTTTGAGTATTAGACATAAAGTTGCCTCCTCCCATAATTTGGGAATTTCTTTTCCGTTTAAAAAAAATGGTGTTAAATAGCTCTGTCAAACAAGCATTGGCATAGCCAATAGGTCTCGCCTTTGGGACCTTATAAGTGTTTAGTTATCCACCACAATATCCTTGGTGCAACAACTTCAACTGTTGCATGGCTAAACACTTATAAGGTCTGTTGCTATGTCTAGTAAGTAGTGCCATTTAAAACAGAACTAAACGACAGAGGCTGTCTATGAGAGCCACACAAGCAAAATCAACTTTTGAAAACAAACAACCTATAGGGAGAGGATGTGGTCTAAGGGTCAGAGCTGCCTCAGGAGCTTGGAACCAGGTTGGAGCCTCGGCATCCCCACCACATCCTGTGATTCTGGGCAAATCACTTAATCTCCCGATGCCTTCCAAAAGTGAGTGTGTCCTTGTGTAACGTAACTGGTGCTCATGCAAAAAGCTCTAAAACCTTCGAGCCGAGTTTGCCCTACATAAAACTGCAACAAAACAAAAAAAAATGTCACCTACCTGTAAACATTTCAGAACTGCGGAAATATTGTCGTTTTCCCTCTTAGCAAAACTCGGTGGGTGAAATCAGTGTTTTTCACGCCCCTTACTTTAATCATGTCATGAAGCAAATATGAGACTGAAAACAGCATACACCTCTAGAGACGAATACCGTGCTGCAAGAAGTCACTGGGGTCTAAAGGTTTGCCCGTAGTAGTTTCACAGATGCTGACTTTGCTACAAGCCATTTATAACTGGTCACCTGGAATATATCTCCGAGTTAGGTTAAATTAATCTTCACAAGAGCGCTCAGATCTCATGCTGCCTGTTTGTCCTATTTGGTTCCTGTGGTAGTGTTTGTTTCATGTTTCTTTATTTTGTGATTTGACTCCTATCACTAAAAAACTTGAAAATCGAGTTAAACTGTCTGTTACTTTTGAAGGTTATGTCTTAAAAAGAGAAAGTTCCACTTGAGCTCTCGTGTAAACGTGCGGACTGATAAAGGGTGTAGACGCGTTGATACAATGAAATGAGGGGACAGTAAAAATGGCAGTTTACAGCGCTTAGAAACCGCAAAATCTTAACACTACGTCATTTTAAAACATGGCTGTTTGTCATTTATTGTGTACGATATATATTTATCAGCCTGCCGGCGTAACCCCAGAGCACAATCACAGAATATCGTGCTTAAACTCTAGGTAATTTATATCTGATTTATTTCTCAATATGGCTAAGTGGAATTAGCTCTCAATGGTGATATGAAGTCCAGGAGCTTGACGTGGGGCAAGGTCAACTTGTCCTTTCATCCTTCCTTGGTCGGCAAACTGTGAACTATTTAATCGGTTCATTGTGATATGCGGTATTTAAAGTGCTCTGAAACGGGAAAAGAGTGGAATGGAGCGCTGTAACAACGTTACTTTTATTGTTATTTAAACCGCCGTTGCGTTGTCCAAAATGGTTCCCCAATATTTTGCTCTCCTAAAAAGGAATTAATTTATGGCATAAAAAGTAAAGCGACTCAGTAGCACCGTAACGATAGTTCGAAAACACGATTTTGACGCCCCTTCGGGCACCAAAAACTATTGACTTTGAAGAGTCAACTATTAATTTCCATTACCCAAATGGCTGCTGCTTTGAATACCAGTGACTTTAATGGCTGAAGGGCAAGGACCTGCGGCCAACTCATGATATATTCCTGCACGTGCACTTCTGAACCACCCTTAGCGCTGGGAGGCAGCCTGAGCCCCCTGCTGCACGAGGCGCTTTAAATATATTTTTAAAAGTCTGTCCTTTCATCTAGCTATTATACTGTCGCGCCCTCTGTATTAACACCAACCACAGCTCATCGTCATTTCTGTGTGTACCCCTAAATCCGTATGAATCTGAACTGGTTCTCATGTAAAGAGCTTCAGTTCCCTCGGGCCAAGTTCGCGCTATATAAAACTGCGCAAATGTAATCCAACAATGTTCTTGAAAACCCCAATTGTCGATATACTGTGTGTTTCCAAAATACTTTGGCTTCCAATACGTACATTTTTTAAACAGATTTCTACAGCATAGCTGCACCTGTGGTATTAGCGCTCTTTTTACAGAACGAGAACAGTGCGCTATATGTGAAGGAATAAAATATTAATAACAGGTGTTGCTGTTTAATCATATGCGCTTTTACAGGCATATGTCAGAATGCATATTTTGCTGATTGGTCACTGGTTCCCATCATAGCATCGGTGCGACAGGAGAATATGCGGGTTTGTTGGTTGGCGGGAAGAGGAGGGTGGGGGGCTTATAATTCATCTTTTGGTAAAGAGTGACATTCCCCCACTGACTGACCCAGAAGCAACCTCCTCCCTGTCCAAATGTTTGCTTAATTGTCACGGCGAGACGCGGCGGAGCGTGGCGCGCGTGATTGGTGGGGGCGGGGGAGCGCATTCCAGGCGAGGGAGCGGACCCTTTGAAGTATGATGCTGAGGGCGCCAGTGGGCTGAAGCGCTTCCCCAAACGGATTGCATGGCGGCACGATGCACGTGATTGTGCGCGTGCTCGCCATGCAATCCACTTTTGGAAGCACTTTGAAATGCCAATCTTACTAGAGTCTCGCATTGCGATTGCGTAAACGCAATAGCTAGGCGAGACCTAAAAAGGGGCTAGCTCTTCTGTTAGAGTGCAGTAGATTTTGTTCGGTAGCACGTCTGGAGTCGGTGCTTTTCCCTTTTTAGGTCTCGCCTGACCCAGCGCATGCGTTGGTCTGGCGAGACTTATTGAGAGGGCTCCAAAAAGTGCTACCAGGCCAGCCTAGAGCTACAGTGCATGTGCGCGGGCGCGTGCTTTTACCATGATTACTTTCCCTTTCGCTGCCGCACGGCCGCTTTGATGTTTGATCGCGATCACTTTCGTGGCAGCACGGCCGCTTGGCATAGCCAATAGGTCTCGCTTTTGGGACCTTATAAGTATTTAGTTATGCAACTGTTGCATGGCTAAACACTTATAAGGTCCCAAAGGCGAGACCTATTGGCTATGCCAATGCTTGTTTAGTTTTGCTATCACACTGACCACCTCCTTGATTGATATCTCTGAATTGAAATCATCTCTCTGTTCTTGTGACAGTGTTGGGGTTGTTGTTTTGCTAGATAGTCATTTATTTGTTTCTCTGTGAATATGGTGTCCTCCATATAGAGGTCTTGGAAAAAGTTCATATAGGCTCTCCTGTTTCTAAGTCTTCTGTGCTATGATTTTCTGATCTTGTTGTATCGCAGTGATCTTATTCCGGGTTTGCTCTATTTTGAGTTTCCAGGCTAGTAGTTTCCCACAACCTTCCCCATACTCATAATGAGAGAGCTTGCCTGTCTACCACTTACTTCTGACTGAGAGCTCCAAGATATTAGATAATTCCTCTTTTTTCATTTCTATCTCCTTCTCTATTTTGTCCAATTTCCGAGGCTGTTGAGTTTGATCTAGTCTCCCACTCAGGCGTTGGTATTCGGTTTCTATCTGATTGAGCTCTTTCTTCTTATTTCTATGTTTTTTAGCTGCTACGCTGATCAGGTTCCCCCTGAGAACATCTTTGCATGCATCCCATGTGATCTGTATGGGAGTTCCAATTTTATTTGTTAAGAAGTAGTCTTTTGTCTCTAATTTCAATTTCTCCTTCATCTTGTGGTCTAAAAGCAGTGTTCTATCCAGTGTCCATCTTGGTGGGGATAGTTTCTTGCCTACAAGTAATTCCATTTGTACCGCGGAGTGGTCGAACAGGTGGACCGGTAGATGTTCAATTTTTCTGACGTTTTTGTCCAGGGTTTTGTCAATATGAAAGAAATCTATTCTGGAAAAGTTGCCATATTTTTTGTTCTTAAAGGTGAATTTGTGTTCCTTGACCCCTTTAGTTTTCCAGACATCCTCTAAGCCAAGGTCTTAGCCACTCTCTCATTCTCAGCAAATTAGGTACCCTCCCTTTTGTAGCCTGTCTTCCCTTGGGTTAATTATCAAATTGAACCCCCCCCACCTAAGATTATCGGATCCGAGAAATCTAGGAACTGACTATATAAGGATTGCAGTGGAGTGGGGTCGTCCGTGTGTGGGCCATAATATCCTGCCAGGACATATATTTTACCAGACAATCTAACTTTGGCCGTGACCCATCTTCCCTTAGTGTCGGGCCTTGTTTCTTTCACTACTGCTTTAGCCGGTTTGTAAACAATATAGCTACCCCCTTGACGTTACAGGCTTGATTGGTGCAGACATGTGTGTCACTCCATTTTTAGTTTTTTAACTATGTCTACCCATTCTTCTTTCCGTAAATGCGTTTCTTGTAAAATTATAATTTCAGTGTTTTTTGTTTTTAAATATTCCATAATTTTCTGACTCTTGCTCCTGACTCAAAGGCCATTCGCATTCTACGTTAGTATGTTAATTGCCATCTAAGTTGCTGTAGATGTTTTCCGTGAGCCCCTGTGTTTCCCTGTTTCTTGGCTTTACTCATGAAGGACACTTTATTTTTATTTTGCTTTTTCCCCCTCTTTCTCCCACACTCAGTGTAAGTATATGTTCACGCTTTCCTTGTGTGTCCCTTTCAATCCCCCCTCTTTCCCTGAAGAATCCTCCCGTTCTTCTTGGGCAAAAACCACTTTCGCCCCTTTCGAGATCCCTGGTCTCTAGACGTTTCGTGCTTCCCTCTTCTACCCTCCCCTCCTCCTTTTGATCCTTTTGTCTGCAGCTTAATCTGATCGATAAGCGCTCCCACCTCCTTTGGATCCTTTATATTGTGCATTTGATTTTTCCACATTACTGTCAGCGTGGCTGGAAAGCGCATTTGTGCCGATGCCCCAATGACCTTTGGGCCAGATGTACTACGGTATTTAGCTTGCGCAAACGGGTTTACAACTCGCTTGCGCATGGTAAATACCTGTGGCCAATGTCCAAACACTATTTTGCGGGTCACAAATAAATTGCGACTTGCAAAATAGTGTTTAGCGACTTGCTATTAAGAAGGGGCGTTCCCTTCCTAATAGCGACCACAAAGCCATGTACCCATGTTTTGCGACCTACCGTCTTCAAGAGGGTGGTAATGCAGTCGCAAATGGGAAGGGGTCCCCAGGGGACCCCTTCCCCTTTGTGACTGGCTCTGAAATATTTTTTAAGGACAGGCAGTGGTCCAAGGGACCACTACCTGCCCTTATAAAATTACACGAAGACGTTTCATTTTTTTTTTTATTGCATCCAGTTTTCCTTTAAGGAAAACGGGCTGCATTTTTGAAAAATCTGCTTTATTGATAAGCAGTCCCATACATGGAGTTCAGCTGAGCCCCGCAGGCCACCATCCCTGAGTGGGCCAGCCATTCCCAATGGGGTCGCAAATTGCGAGTGGCTCTGTAATATTCATGAAAATCCCATTTTGCGACCCCATTGGAATCGCAATCAGTGTCTCTGACACTGTTGTACATTCCAAATTGTGACTCGCAATTTGGGACTCGCAATTGAGCTCAAATTGCGAGTCGCAACTTGGAATGGTTGTACATCTAGCCCTTAGTTCCTGAATACGTTGTCCTAATTCCCACTGTTGATCCTGTGTGGCTTTGGAGATATCCGATTGGATTCTAAAGGTCCAGTCCCCTTTGGTATATGAGCCGGTTTTGAGGGCTTCATTCAGTATTTTCTCCTTCAGGACATAGGATTTGAAGTTGATTAATATTTTCCTTGGATTTTTCCTTAATGTTCCTTTCCGTATGGGTCTCGATGAACTCTCTGAATATCCTCAGCCAGAAGTGCTAGCTTTATGCCAGGGACAAATTCCTTCAAGTGATCAATAATGAAGCACCTTATATTTTTGTCCTTCAGCCCCTTCTGCCACATTCAGGACCCTCAGATTGTTTCTTCTCGCTTGATTTTCCATGGCTTACATTTTTTCCCTGACTTCCTTCTCATTGGATTTCCGTATCTGTATTTCTTCCTGGTTTGCCTCCACCTCTCTGCCCAATTTCTCCAAAGATGCTTCCACCATCGATACTCATTTCATCAGAATGTTGATCTTGGCCTTGAGGGCTCCACATGTCCCTTGTATTTTCTCTTGGTTGTTTTAGACGTAGTGAAGTTAGCCCTCTTTTCTTTTATTAAGGTCTCCATCATCTTCTAAATGCCTGTGTGCCCACTTGGTTCTGGAGGTCGTTGTTCCTCGTCCTGCCTTCTAGGCTCATCCTGCTCCTGCCTGGATTGATGCTGGGTTTGGGATTCTCGAGTTGATCTATAGAGCCTTGTTTTGTCTTTTTCCTGCTAGTTGTAGGTATTATTGTCAGGCTTTTTCTTGTGCCCCCAATCGTGGTGTCTATGTTTAGCCCCCTGTTTCGTAAACAATAGCTTATCCCCGGTTTTTGGCTGTGGCTCTGCTCTCGTACTTGCTTTTTGGTGGAAGAGGGCTTTCTCCCACTTTTTCCCCCAGGATTTAGGCCAAAGTCAGTTTCAGGCACCATTTTTTCCTCCTCCCCCCCACCTTGCGCACTTACCAAGCTCATACGTGAACAGACGTCTGTTTTCTCTTCTCGTAAGCCGTGTGATTGATGAGGCAATGCTCTGCTGTACTGGAGGTTTCCTAGCTTGCCCCGGAAGAAAACCTGAGCAGCGGCCCACCTCCTGACATGGGGAACTAAAGCATCCGCCCAGATCGTGCTTTTTGCAATGGGCCGTGCCAGCGATCTTTCCTGCTGTCCTCCGTGCTGCCCACCGCACTGCCCAGTCACTTTGCGGGAGCACCGACTGGCATGGAGAACTGACACCGCGTCCGCCCAGACAGTGCTTTCTGTGATGGGCCATGCCGGCGATCTTTCCTGCTGTCCTCTACACTTCTCACCACTCTGCTTAGTCACTTCGCAGGAGCTCCGACCAGCACCATGCTGCATATTCTCAGAGGTAGGAGGGAGGGGGGGAAAGTATCTCGGGGACGTGAAACGTCCTTCGTTTCTATGTGATGACACGCCAGGAGAGCTCAGAAGCTCCCGACCGGGCTAATCAGCCAGCCGCCATGTTCTTCAAAAAAAGTGAAATTGAAGATGTTGTGGTCTGCCTGCAAACTATGGTACCAAATTAGGAGAACCACGAAGATACCGTATTACAGAAAATTTGCCACAATCTGAGACTCCCCAGGGACCCTGGTTTGTTTGAAAGATACACTTGCAATACCATTAAAAGAGAAGGGATACTAAAATGGGGTCAGCTATTAGAGTAAAACAAACTAATAGATTCGGAGCAGCTCTCTATAAGGATCAACGGTAATATATCAAAATTTTAACATTACCAGCTTAAGAGCTAGGCAGATCACTTAGAAATGAGGGGCCTGATTCACAGAACTAACTTAAGACAAAATCCTAAACTTATTACAATTTTGGTATTCACAGAAGGCACTTACTCATTTTGTTATTCACAGAAGGCACTTACTCATTTTGTTATTCACAGAAGGCACTTACTCATTTTGGTATTCAGATGCTGTACGGTGTAATTATTGGACTTCGTTCTTTTCCCTCATCCCATTACTTCTCTATATTACATTTCTTCTCCCAAATATCACAGAAGCCTCTAATACCCGGTTCGGGTCAAGTTCGCGCTATATAAAACTCTGTAAAAAATAAATAATTAAAGCAAACTTTTTTTTTAATGCAGCCCTGTTCTCCTTAGGAGAAACAGGGCAGCATTTAAAAAGAAACACTTGGGGGTATATTCACAAGAACGTGTGCCAAACATCACCAAAAAATGTTAACTTAACTTTCCACATTGCAGCCTATCACGGGAAAATAACCCTGTGTCAACGTGGAATTCACAACAAGGCGGTACCATGTGATAGTCTGCCGAAACCGCGGACAATGTCCGCGATACAACCACCCCGATGGAGATGAAAACACAAACCACAACACAAAAAATCTGCGATGGGCCAAAGCGTGATGAGGAAATGAGCGATAAGCCAGGCCTTAAACACACACCTGGTAGGTGGGAAAAATCACCATAAAAGTTGAAAAAACACCCAAACACAAACTGAACAACACCCAAGCACCATGGAGGCAGCCGGAGCAGGCGCAGAGGACGAGCGCAACCCCACAAGCACCCCGGACGACCAGCCCGGGACCTCAGGGACAGGGAAGGGCAAGGACAAGAAGAAGAGGAAGACGCAGTTCAGTCCATAGGCGAACAGGATAATAGTCACGGAGGTGATGGAACACCATCAATAACTGTTCGTCACCTCTAACGTGTCATTGGGCACACAAAAATGGAATATGGCGGTACATCGTGGACAAGGTGAATGCCGTCAGAGAGCACAAGAAGCCAATGGACGAGGTCAAGAGGCGATGGAATGACATCAAGCTAAAGACCAAGGAGAAACTTGCAGCCAACCAGAAGGCAGCAAAACAGACTGGAGGTGGGGGCCCAGCACCACAGCTCGTGCTGGATGACATGGAGGAGCTGGTGTCGACAGTCATCTGTGTGGATACTGTGGCCGGAGTCGAGAGACCGGACACTGTTCGACAGGACACAACACAACCGCAACAGGGTGAGGGACCACCAGGTACTGCGGGGACGGGTGGAGATGGCCACGATGGCACACATGCACACTCAAGTGGAGCACAGTGCACACCCTCAATGACTCTGGGTCATCACAATGTACAATGCCATGCTGTCTGAATGTCAATATGTGCCATGTGGACACATTGCAATACACCATCTTCCCTTCACATTGCAGGGCCACCATCAACACCCCCTGCAGAGCAGTCCCAACCACTCTTCACTGATGACGAGGAGGACAACCCCAGCATCGATGCACAAGCCCTCCTATACATCATTGACCTCATCCGCGACTCACCTCCAGGATCAGGGCTGCCCAGCTGTATCGAGGAGACCCCACCCACCACCCAAACCACCCAGCTGGAGGCACCAATGGCCCTGGCAGTCTCCCAAGACCCCCAGGAACAACACACGGCCCTCCGACGCCTGAGCAGGTGCGGTGGGTTTCGACGTCATGGCTACCAAACTGGACGCCATCCATGGGTGTCAAGGCCCGCCTCATGGTCTCCAACGAGCCCTGACTGGCATCGCTGGAGTCCTGACGTGGAGAGAAGAACACTTGTCCGCTTAGAGGGGCACCAGCGATACCAGCCGTGAGCTGGCACACATGCGGAGGCTCATGGAGGACATGGTGCTGATGGAGGCAGAAAGGATGGCAGCCACCGCTGCACACCAGCGAAATGTAGCTGGGATCTACCATGCCCTGCAGATCATCATCATGGCATTGCTGCCACAAGGCGTGGCGCAGATGAATGCTGCTGCCCCCACACATCCACATCTCCGCCCCCTGGTGTGCCATTGCCTCACAGTGTGGCAGACGTATCCACTCTGGCACCTGATGTGTCAGTGGCACACAGCGCCTCAGCCGGTACTGCAACACCCACAGGTGGAGCACACATCCAGGGACGAGGACGTGGATGGGTTTGTGATTATGAGGCACTAGCATTCATTTACCCCACCAGGCCTGTTTTTGCCTGGTGCCGCACATGGCCTCATGACCTTCCACTGATCCCCGAGACACTCCGATGCACTCACCTTGGACAGCGACATGGACTGCCACATCCTGTTTGACGACCAATGACACGGCGGACAGACTGTGGACTGTACCCTTCCCTTCAGCAGGACTAGTCATCCCCAGATGGACTCTGGCTGGCCCTCCACGGGCCCATATTGTGTAGTGTGCTCAGCATTGCTCTGTACCGCTCCAGCTGCAGAACTGCACTGGATGTGCAATAAACATCCAGTGATGCACTGCTGTTATGTCTTTCATCATTTATGGATGAATGTGTGGATGAATGTAGGGACAGTGATTTCCCTTGCGTCAATGATGCTCATCCTGTGGGAAGCCAGTCAGCAGGTGCTACATTGCATATTGTGTACTGGGTCCCGTGATCACCACAACAGGGACACACGCATCAGTCACTTCTATGTCCGGACATGGACTGAACCATGTCCAAAGCCCACGAGTCATTGTTGCAAGCCCTGCACTGGTACGGCATACGGCATTCCAGACCACTCCGCTTCCGCCCCGAGGGGAGGCCCTTATTGCTTCCCGTCGCAGGCGTACTCGCTGGTGGTGTGCAGTTCACTGGTCTAGTTGTCAGCAAGTCAGAGCCACTCTCTGAGGGCAGGTTTGCACACCCATCTGGCACAGGCGTCACAGGCCATGTGACTCCGCCAACATAATGGGCCGACAACGTCACATTCCCCTCTGCGGTGGTGACTGGATGACGGGCGCTCCACGGTTCTCAATCATAAAGGGCCCATGAGTTGTTGCGCACAGGGTTAGTGGCACCTGAGGCCTTGCGGCCATCACAGGCCTACCACCATGTGGCACTGACTGGGGTTGCACAGGGTTAGTGGCACCCGGAGCATTGCAGCCGGCACAGGCACCCCGCCACGGGACTGTGACTTTGGGTGCACTGAGGTAGGGGCACCTTAAGCTGCTGAGCGGGTGTGTAGCCTGCGATTATGCCCCGTCCCGGCGGTCCGGACAGCTCAGGTTTTGTGTGCCCTGCTGGACCGCAGTGTCGGCCAGAGCCAGAGTGCAGCGATGGCCTACCACCATGTGGCGTCGCTTCCAGTGGCACCTATTGGGCTGAGCGGGTGTGCAGCCTGCGATGAGACCGGGTGCACTGGTATGTCCTCTGCCATAGAGTAATCATGACCCAGCACCAATCGTGAGACCTGGTGGCCTGTGGAGCAGGGCTGCATGGTGTGGAGGGTGCCATGTCCGCGGGACCTGGGTTTGTGTCTTGCAGAGGCATGTGGTAGGACCTCCTGTCTGCACGCCGATGGCGGAAGGTGAGCAGTGAGGCCTGGGTGTGCATGGGCGGGCATGCTCCGATGGGCGGTGGGAGGGGCTGGTGTGCCTCTGTCTGGGTGTGCATAGGCGGGCAGGCGATGTTGTCTTGTGCAATTGTGTGTACTGTGCCAATCATGTATCTGGACTCTGTTTCAGATGACGGGTCTGTCTCAGATGTGTGACCTGGTGAACTGCCATACATACCAGCAAGTGGATGGAGACACACCGGTGGCAGCAGGTGAGCAGTGTGGCCTGGGTGCACAGGGGCGGCACTCTCTCTCTCTCTCCCGCTCTTCTTCTCTCTCTCTCCCCCTCTCTTCTTCTCTCTCTCTCTCCCCCTCTCTTCTTCTCTCTCTCTCTCTCTCTCTCCCCCCTCATCTTCTCTCTCTCTCCCTCTCTTCTTCTCTCTCTCTCCCCCCTCTCTTCTTCTCTCTCTCTCTCCCCCTCTCTTCTTCTCTCTCTCTGTCTCCCCCTCTCTTCTTGTCTCCCTCTCTCCCTCTCTCTCTCCTTTGCTCTCTCTGTGTCCGTTGATGTGCACAGAACACACCTTCGCATCATGATTTTTGTCTTGCAGGCTGTGACCTACGGATTGTTCCGACAGGAGCGGCCATGTGTCTTCATTTCTGTTCTGTGTTCATTTTAATAAAGTTTCATTTGTTGCTTCGAAAGTGAATGTGTGATGCTCATTTTTGTGACGACACATGCATGTCACCAGTTGTGATTGTGCGACATCAAGCGGATTATTTTGTACATGTTTAGGTGTAGCTGATGTGGCATGTCTTTGGTCAGGGGAGTGCCGGGGATGGGGGGTCCTGGGGTGGTGGTGGCGGTTGTTGTTGCCCTTTCGGCCCTCTGGGCTGCATGTTTAGTTGCCCGGGTGCATCTGTTGTTCTTCAGGTGTGGCTCTGGCTGGGCTCCCTTTTGTGGTGCAGGCTGTGGTCCGACTTTGCACCAGGTCAGAGCAGGTGTTGTTTTCCTGCTGCGAATGCGCCTTATCGCCTGTTTTGTGTTCTTATCGCAGTTCAGGCTGGTCATTGTGAATGTTGTGGAGTGGTGTTGTTGCGGCTTTTGGCACGGGAACGCCTACTCTGCATCTCATTAGCGATAGTTGCGGGGGTCATCTGTGGCGCTGTTTTTTGCGGCTGCTATCGCAGGTAAACTGGTGCTGTGGGATGTTAACACCAGCTTGTGATTGGGGCGATAAGTTTAGCGCAACTTTGGCTGCGATAAAGTGTCATTAGCTCGGTGATAGATCCTTGTGAATATGCCCCTTGTTTTCTTGTTTGAGAGTTGAAAGTGGTACTATGGACCACCGCCTGTTCCCCAGCAAACTTATGTTTGTTAATACACGAAGGGGAAAGGGTTTGAAGAGGACCCCTTCCCAATTGTGAATGGGTTACCACCTCCTTTGAGGTCTCTGTAACTTTTCAATATTTTGCAAACAGATAGAGGTCGCAAAAAATGGACAAATAAGATACTGATTCAGTATATGGAAGCAGTGGTACTGGAACAATTTTTAGAATGGGGTGCTGCCATTAATGTTATGTCCCTGTAGTCATCGGGACTGTGAAAAAACAAAGCATCATACAAAAAACACCAGTATAGCTAATGTGCCATGCCCCTCCAGCAGGAGAGTGGTATGGGTGTGGTATGTAGCGGTGGTGTATTTTGGTGCCCTGGTGTGGTAGCACACAGTCATTTCCAGCACATTTTCTGTTTGCAGAGACATACAGTTTTACTGGTAAAAACATATAACACAAAAACGATAATGTGTGGAGATCGGGTTTCCGTGAATATTTATCATTTACGCATCAGCCAAGTAAAGTATCTTGATTTGCTTTGAGCCTTTGAAAATCTTTGTTTCTATCACACTTAAGAATTACCAAAAAAGGAATTAATTTTCTCTTTCCTAATTGCTGATATATTTTGAAATATGCGTATAGTTAATTTCCCAATATTTAAATGTTGCTGCGTGTTAGAAAAAACTGACATGCTACCACCTTTCCTTTTCTTTCCTGTACCCCAGCAGGATTGTCAACAAGGCGACTTTTACAAAATTCTTTCACTTTGCAGTCAGACAAATAAAAGTGCCTCTGGTTTCCTGAATAAGCAGCAATGTTTCAGAATACATATCCTGATATTTGACCTTTGTCTTTGGATGTGCATCAAATGAGACAATATAAACACAATATTTAAAGACATCAGTATTGCTCATTAACCTTCTGAATACAAGCATGATTATTTCTAGAGGTGCTGCAGCACCCCCAGTACCTCTACTTCCAGCTCCTATGTATTGAAGGGATGCCTTACAACACACCCCTTCCAGACACCAAATCATTATCAATTCACAATCCTATTTTAGGAGTGAGAACAACTTTTCTGACTCTTACATTGGGATTAGTACACCTGAAAAAGTATGTTTACTGTCACAAAAGCCAAATCGGAGTTTTTGAGACCATAAAATTCCTTAGAACATCTGGCCCCTCTACTGGTTAAAAGATGAACTAACACATTACTTCCTGTATGAAGGAGCCCTGCCGAGAGGAAGCTTAAACGACCAATACAAGGCACTTTTATGTGCTCCAACTCTTAAAGTGTGAGGAAGATAAATGAACTAGACAAGTCTGTGCAGATAATACTTAGGCTAGCAAAAACAACAAATCACTTAATGTATATGGCTACGTCACGGCATCTAAAGTTTTTCGATTACCTTGAAATTAATGTTGTTGTCTGGGCTGCCAAAACAATAGATTAGGAGGTAAAACCTTGCCAGGACTCCCAACTCCCTGCTCTTGTCGAGGGCTATTAATGCTCGCGCTGCTCTCTGTCTGTGCCAAAAAGCCTCAAAGCTGGCAAGCAAAGCGCCATTGAGAAAGCGTGGAATCGTTTGAGGCTCGCCAAGGGCTCGAGACCAGAGCTGCACTGACATAATGTGACTGCTTGTCTTATTCATGAACAGGACATGCGGGTGCTAGCATTACTGGTGGTCGTACACCTGTGGCAGTGTTCAATGTATGTGCGATTTTAATATGATTTGTGTAGTGCCAGCCATGTTACTTTGCAGTTCAATCAGAGCACGGAAAACAAACATTCATTGCAAAACTAGAGTCGCTCAGTGACTTCGTCCTGCTGGAGCCTGTCCAGTGAAACTGAACACCATCTCTAATAACCAAGCAGTGAAAAGTATCTAATGGTGACAGCATAATTTATCAGACCAATGCAAATAGAATATTGAATTACAGATATATGTATAAGTTTTCAGGACCTCACAGAACCAATCTATATCCATATGAATGAAGACAAATCAGCAAATCACATGCACTATATAACCAGGGAGAGGACCGAAAGGAGGGAGTGTTGCTTATCATGTGTGGGTTTGCAGGCTCTAAGGAAGTCAAAGATGGCGGCCAGATGAATGAAATGCTCAACTTTTCACCGATGGTGCAGATAGACAGTCAGATAGGAAGTGGCCCTTTAAATGGTGTTTTATACCTGGAAAATGTAATTGTTCCCAGCTTCTGTATCCCTTCTTTTTTTAGGTGATAGAGAGTGAAACACGTCCATGCTGTGGCATAATCCCTTGTCCAAGTATGGTAGACTCACTTTAGTCTTCTAAGAGTATTAAAATGAGGCAGAGTCTTAGGATAGGATGTCTTTCCTAAGTGAAATTACGCCCAGCAGTTCTGGAAATTAAAGTGTTAATCACTTGCAGGTAGCAGGCTCCAATGTGCTGTGGAAATTGCGACGTAAGATCACCATTGACAAATAGATGTAATTGTCCCTTTGAAGAAATGTATATCCACTGGAGTTGTGCCCTGGGAGTCTAGTATTTACAAATGGAATCCTATCATCCCTGCTTGAAAATATTGTTTGGTCCTACAAACTCATTTCAAAGTATGGCATATGGTGCATGAGATGAGGAACTTAAAGTTGTTTGTTAAGTGATCGTTTAATTAGATGTGTGAATTTCTGGTGAGACGCAACTTAATAATAAAAAGAAAAAAAAAGAGATCGCTTAGTGACAATATGCAACAGGCAGAAATGTTCCTGCTGCCACGAGGAGCTGCTCAGGGAAATGAGGGCAACATGGTTTTGCTACTACTTGCAGTTACCCCCGTACCAGGATCCGAGTGTCTTCCCACTGCCACAAGCTTGGAGCACACTGCGCCTCCCACCAGCGGTAATGTGCACACCGTTCGCACAGGCATCCCAGCCAGCAACCCACACCATCTCCTGCAACTCTTATAAGCACCTCTCTCATGCAGTGACTGTAGGAAGGCTGGAACTGCTTTTAGTCCTATGTGGAGGATGCCACCTCTAGACGCACCGCACACACTGATGGTCATGTGGTGGTTTTGGCAGAAGTCAATAGTGATCAAACTCCTGCACCTGGGAGGTGGCTCTGGTTCCTTCTGAATGAACCTTTGGACCATTTGAGAATTTATACAAATCATTGGCCTGAGTTTAGACACCGGTCCTTAATATACTGTGGAGTATGGAACAATATCCATACCAAAGAGGCTGTATTAATTCCTATAGCTGGGATTAATTGCAACAGAAGATGCCGCAAGTGATTAGAGCAGCACTACCCGGAGTCTATGCATATTTAAGATTTTTATTGACGGGGAATTGTCAGACCTCAGAGAATTACATGTCGTATTAGGGCTAGGAAACATCGATTACATGGGAAAGAGATGAAAGCCAGGCCAATGGTATCTGCAGTCATGGAAGACAGGCACTTCCAAGGTCACATTTGATACACACTACCCAGCTGCTACAGGGCCAGTAGTAGACTTCCAGATCAGGTCAGGCAGAGTCTTATAAAAAAATCCCTTGGAGCTGTATACTGGTGTCTAGCAACGGTAGTTTTTTTAAAATCAAAAACCTCTTTTCGGCCTAGTTTGCACCTGTACCTACTCCCTCTTATTGTTTTTTTCTCTCTGCCTTTCCCCTGCACCCTTAAGGTGCTCTGCGTTCAGGGCCGGCTTTAGGGTGGTGCGACCGGTGCCATCGCACCGGGTGCTGGCTTCCTGGGGGCGCCGTGTTTGAAAGTTTATTAAGCTTTTGAAGCATCTGCTGCAGCGTTTCTTTCTGCCGGCAATTACCAGGCTTCACATAAATGTCAAGAAAACTCGTGTGATTAATTATCTTCCTGGAGAGAGATCAGCGTTTTGTATAGTTGAGGTTTTGACTTAGGTGAAGTTAGTGCAGATGGTTAATATGCCTGCTGCAAAGAACTTGTATCAAGTAGATTACAGAGTGCATATGATGTAAACAGGTCAGCAGATTACTGCTTTCAAAAGAGACATCCTTTTGTTACTTGCAATTTATAACTTAAAGTCCTAATATACAACAGTGAGCTATTAACTTTCATCCCAGAACTGCATACACACTGCAAAGTATACATTATTAGAACATTGATTAATGTTGCAAAAAGGTTTAATTTGGCTAGAAATCGATTCTTATTATTAAAGAAAACTCCCAACTATGCTGTTTCTTTTTCGACTCTGAGTTTGTGCTTCTCCACACCAAGCACTCTTAAACTATACTGCCAACCAGTATGGATGACTTGTGACTCCTACACTTTCAGTCCTTTGGCTTATGTAACATTTCCTATACACAGATTTACACTCGTATGATTGATTGTCTCTGTGTAATGTGTGTGTGATGCAAAGTGCTCGGACACCCTACACTGGTATGAGTGGCGCTATATAACTAATTCAATGCATCTGAGAGAGTGTGGTTATGGTGACTTGGTCACTGTTAAAGGGTGCTAGTGAGAGAATCCGTGGTGGAGGTGGTCATTGGGGGGGGCGCCAACAAACATTGTCGCACAGGGCGCCACCAGCACTCTCCTTTTCTCCCTAGTATTGACTTTGCTCTGGTGATTCCCACTGTGAAGAAAAGTGCAGCTCTGCTTCCTCGTTGCTGAGGAGCTAATCCCTTCTTTGATTCTTGGGCAATGGTCCAGGTTTACAAGTGGGCTAGTTACAATGAGACTCATCATTGCACCAGGTAAAAGCTATTATTGTTATTTAAAAATGTCTATCTTTTTAGCTTCCTTTTCATGGCCACCTACTTAATGTCTTCTGACTCTATTTTGACAGATAAGCTGTGCTCGGCATGTGTGATCTGTGACTTAGTGCTGATAGCACGGACTGGGCCCTTGGGGCCAGATGTAGGTGGCTAAATAGCGAGCGGTAACACTGAAATTCGCAGAATTTCAGCGTTAGCGCTCGCTATTTGGCAGCGAGCAATGTAGGTAAGTTGAAACCTACTAGCAAAATAAGGAATCGCAAAATTGCGATTCCTTATTTTGCTCTTGCATTTAAGAAATCTCAAATTGCGATTCCTTAAATGCAATGTAAGTAGCACAAAAGAAAGTGCACTTTAGCCTTAAGGAATCGCTAATTACCACCAACTTCAAGTTGGTGGTAAGTAGCGATTTACTTTAAAAAAGCACTTGTTTGCTTTTTTTAAGTGCCATGTGGCACACATTCATGCCCTTAGGGCATGTATGTGCGCCACAGTTGTACAAATGCACATTTCAGAGGTGCAACAGGGTGTCCTTTTGGAACCCTGGCACCCTTGAAATTGTTCCCGCAATTTGCAAGTGCCTCTTGGTGACTCGCAAATTCAGGGAGCAATTCCTATTCATTCCTATAGGCCTCTTGGCCCATAGGAATGAATGGGAAGGTATTCCTTAATTGCGAATCGCAATTTGCGATTCACAATTAAGGAATATTAAGGAATAGAAAAAAATATTGCGATTCCTACCTACATAGCATTTTGCGATTCCTTAATAGCGATTCCCTAAAAATTGCTATTAAGGAATCGCAAACATGCATTTACCTACATCTGGCCCTAAATATTTTAGTAGTAACACCAATTTAGATGTGGGAAGGGATGATGCTGGCTAAAAGAATCATGTATGCGTTAAGGGTCGGGCTCAGGGAGGATCCTTGCAGAACTCCTCAGTTGAGGTTGCGGGCATTCGAGTAGTATTATGCTAAGCTGACTGACAGTAGTGATCTTGGCCATGACTCTCTCTTATGACACCTAATGCCACCTTCCCTCCTCTCATGCTATCCCCCCACTTCCCCTCCAGTGACCATAGATGACCTTGTCCTCCAGAAAATATGGCTGGTGTGACGGAAAATCCCTTGCAAGGTGATAGGCATGTGCCCATGCTCTGAGTGCCCAGCTGCGGTGATATCTGGATCTTTGGTAATGGTTTATGATCATGAGGGAACACAGATCATGCATATGTGTGCAATGACCGAGGCCTATCTCAAGGACCAGGAGGAGTGCCCAAAGAGCACCCTTCAAGTGGTGAAAAGCTCTGCCTTCACCGGGAGTTAAGTAGCACAAGGACAGTAGTGGCAGCATACAGTGTTTGTTTTTAGTGATCATTGGAGTGAAAAGGCCTCCTTTTTAGGTCGAGCCTAGGCAGCGTGCATGCGCTGTTTGCAAGACATGCTGTATTCAGTCTATTGGCTTTAAGCATGCCCATCTATTGCCATTCGTTCTTTGTTGTGCTCGTCTTAAATGCTTCCTTTTTATTGGTGCATTTTTCTAAATGTCCTTCCTTTGTGTTCTTAGTTCCTCGCTGGTGATTTCACTAAGAGAACATTTTTTATTGTTGCCCATCACACTGTATTTGCATGCCTTCATGCTTCCTCCTGTTACAGTGTGTGATGGTCCGTCATCCCTCTCTCCCTCCCATCTGGGCTTTGCAGCCTTAGTATTCTTTTGATTGTCCATAGCTGGTGCTGAAAACAAAGCAAGCATTATATATTTCCTTTTAAAAACAGTTGTTTCGTGTGGCTTTCTTTTTCTTTCCTACTTTTGTCTGAATGTTTTGAAAGTGCTTCACTGCCATCAGAAAGACTTCAAGTATATGAGAAAAGGAGCCTGTTGGCCAGTTGTTTTACTACCTTTTTTTTACGTGAGCTAAAATGTAGGAGTGATTTCTTTTAAGGTTACCTTTGGGTGTTTCCATGATGTATTAGGACAGTTTTGGTGCATGCTTTCAATGTGTTTGTGTGAGATGCAAGCCAGCCCGTAGTCTTAATTAAAATGTCACCGGGTGAAAGGTGCTTCGCTAGTATCTAAAAGGCAGCGTGCCTTTTTAGTTCATTTCGTATTTTTGATCGAAAAGGTTTATTAGGACCTGAGCGTCTAGGCACATTGTTTCGCGTTTTAGTTGCACAAATACAAAAATAATACATATAATATGTCAAAGGCGCGCATGTGCATTACAATAGTGCACTTATGACTATTTAGATAGGGTTAATATCATGCTTTATATTAAATAAAAGGTAAACCTGTCCACATGTTGCTGCGGTGCTCCACTGGCCATGCCTGTTATGAGACACCCTGGGATGCAAGGGAGGCTAGGACATCTCAGACTCAGTCCGTCATCCGTAACGGAGCCAACAGATCCTGGACCCCTGGAGACCATACAGCCAGGACCCAGTTGGCCAGGCGAAGAAGGTGAAACCGGGCCCTGGGCACAAGAAACATCACTGAAGCCAAATGCCCTTGCACCCTCAACCGCTCCACCTCTGGAGGAGCCTCCTGGGACATCAAGGCCTGAAGCTGCACCTGCAACGAGACCAGTCGCCTTTCGAATAGAGTAACACGGTCCTCGAGAGTCTGAAATCGGGCCCGATGAAGACCATGTCCTGAGAGGGGGCCAAAGAAGATTTCCCCTAATTCACCAAAAATCCATGTCCTTGCAGAACCTTCAAGACCCTTTCGACCCGAGCGACCAATAGAGACTCCTCTGCTGCATGAAGCAAGAGATCGTCCAAATAGGGATGAATGAATACCCACTCTGCATGAAGAATAGCCATTAGAGGCGCCAGGACCTTTGTAAAGACCTTTGGAGAGGACTTAAGGCCAAAGGGGAGAACACAAAACTGAAAATGGGCGTCCCCAACCACAAACCTCAGGAATAAGTGAGAGGAGGTTGTGATAGGGACATGGAGATAAGCGTCCTCAAGATCCAAAGATGCCAATAAATCTCCTGACCGGACAAGAGGAATAATCGCCTGAATAGTCAACATTCTGAAGTGACGCCCCAACCCAAGAGTTGACCCAATTTAGATCTAGAACGGGCGGAAAACCCTCCGAGACCTTCTGAACAGTCGCAGCCGTCATGGTTTGCGGGTGGGGAAGCAGGCGTGGGTTCTGGTGGGGAGGGGGGTCGTGCAGGGAGGGGGGTCGTACAGGGAGGGGGGTCAATAATAAAAAATTAAAAAATTAAAACCTACCTTTCTGCTGGCCCGTGCCCCGCGTCTTCACTTCTCCTGCTCTCCTGCCTCCGGCAGGAACAGGAAGAAGCCTGCCTCTCTCCCCTCCCCCTAGCCAATCACAACACTCCAGTGGAGCATTGTGATTGGTCGGGACTCTGCACAGCCCGGGGCTGTAGGAGATGGCATGTTCTCCATGTAGGCTGCAATGCAGCCTCCATGGAGAAGTGCAGAGTGCGCATGACTGGTTTAGCCGGCCCAAGAGGGCCAACCAAACCAGTCATGCGCACTCAGCCGTGGGCAAAACACTCCTGACCTGCCCAGGAAGTTCTGCCCACCCGCAATGTGGAAAGAAACATAAAATAGTAATAACCAAAAGGTATTACCATTTCAAGTTTTGGCTTTCTCGCACGGCGAGAAAGCAGTGTGACGACTCTCCTCCACCCTAGTGGAGGAGCCAACCCTGTTTCTGAACCAAGAACAAAATTAAATAGGCCTCTGTGCCGACTTCTGACTCCGGCAACCCTGCAAATGGCCTGTTTTGCCAGTAACTCTTAGTCTTGAACACCTTCCAATAGTGCCAACCTTCTTAGTCCAGTGGCTGGCACGGGAACCATACAAACACCTGTATCAGTGGGAACCTGCCAAAAGTCGCTCCTGTACCCATTTGTCCTAGACCCAAAGATCTGAATCATCCAGATGCTGTAATGGAAGGAAATTTCTCATCCTGCCCACACAGGCATCGACTCCCCCAGACTGTGATTGTGAGGGGCCATTCTTGTCAGTCCCCTTAGGAGTAGGGGCAGCACACTTAGGAGAAAAACGAGTCTGGAATCTTCTCCTCCGGAAAGACTGATGAGACTCACGCTTCGGGGAGGACCTGGAGGACCTACCCCAACCCTTACCAGAAGAGGAGGCACCACCTTTATAAGGCTCCTTGAATGAACAGACTCGCCCTCAAGGCCAAATTTTCAGCAGCAAAGTCTTTCTTAAGGCCCGAATTCAACTTCCTGTCAGTGGCATCAGCCAGGGAACAATCCTCTGGCTGAATGGCAGTTTTTCCACTCACCGTAGCCAGAATCGAATCCAACCGTAAAGAGTGGGGCAAGGGGTCATCTCCTTCCATCAAGTACAGTTTCTGGAGAAAGAGTGGGACCTGGACCTTGTCCACGTCTCTCCACTTCTGCATCACTATCTACCGTACAGGGCCCTGAAAAGGCATGCTCAACCGAGAGGGTCTAACCATACTGGGAAACCCCAAGTTGTCCCGGACATTTGCCAAATTGTCCCACATTTCCTCCCTGGAGACACACTTCCCGCCAGAGAAGGTGGAAGTGTCCTCCCCATCTGAAGGAGTTGACTCAGCCCCAGGATCCACAATCCGAGGACGGAAAGGGCCAACAGGCAATCCAGGATGTGCCTGTAGAGCCTTGGATAAGGCTTCCTCAATCATGCCCTGAACTTCCTCCCTGGACATGAGAGGCATCTCACCCCCATCAGGGCTCGGAACACGAGGCCAATTCTGGTGCATAGGAGACCCATCAGCCTAGGATGTTGTGGAGTACACCACATTGTTGCGCTCAAACCAATGTATCTATCCCATGTCGGAAGAACATTTGTAGAGAACACATTACAAAATAACATTTCTTGGTTCACTAGTGGCAGTGTTCTCAGGATATTGTGTTTGAAGACATTTTCATGTGTATAAACTATTACTTATACAGTTAAATAAAATAAAGTGAATAAAGTCCAAGAAATAACACATTTTATACTTGGAATAACCTTATCATATTTGACCTGACTTTTGCTGAGTCATTTAAATTCCAAAACATGGGAGGATCCCCAGTTGAAAATAGGGTGTTGGCCTATAGAGAGTTGGTCAACAATACACCAATGTCAGGATAGATCAAGGAGGATCGATCAAGGAGGATCAAGAACACTCATCTGCAGAGTCAGCTTTTTGCTTGACCCAAGACCAGTGGGCAATTTGAGCTGAAGGAGATCGAAGCAGTCTAGTTGTAAGTGGAAATTTCATGTGCATCTTCACCCCTTTTTCTGGGGAGTGAAGAAATCCTTGTTGACCCAAGGAGTAGAGGCATCTGCAGAGGAATCCAAAGAACCAGTTGTAAATGGACATGTTTCTGAAGAGTTGATTGTTGGCAAGTCTTTCTACACCTTGATACATGGACTGCTCCCAGAAGATTTTGAGCATTTTGGGTCACCAGGAAAGAAGCTACAGAAGTTTTGGTGAACGTTGGGAGTTATAACATTTTCATCTATAAAGAGAATGGAATAAGGTGCAGGACATGAACACACCAGCTAGCTACATTTTAATAGTATATCCAACTCACAGCTTTAACTTTAATGATGAGACTCCAGCAAGAACGCAAAATAGAAGTACCTGATCTAATGGAGTTCTTTTTGGCTAAAGCTTCCAATCTTACCCCTAAGGATTTTTGTTTTCTTATCCATGGAGAACGGATCAATGTATTTGGCCTAGCTCAGCAAGCACTCCTGGCACCCGTAGTTAACTGAGATGGAACAGGCACTCAGGCAAAGAAGACTGAACAGAACGGAAAGGGGATTGGAAGGTTTCAGCAGCAGGTCCAATAATGCAAGTCAGTGAGCCTCATAGTGAGTATTACTGTGCAAGCAGCTTTTTTCCTTACAAATAACTTAACATTTCTCTGTTTGCTGGGGCTTGCATTAAGAAATGATGTAAGTGGACTTCCCATTTGATTGTGGCAAATGAATGGCTGTTAGAAATGGGATTTCTGGCTGGCTAAGGCGTGCGCCAAAGCCAGGCAGAAACCACCACTCTAGTCAGGGCAAGGAAGTTACACACCAAAGATAACGCCTGCTCACCCCCCTGGTAGCTTGGCACGAGCAGTCAGACTTATCCCGGAGGCAGTGTGTAAAGCATTTGCGCACGCACCCAGCAACAACATCCCAGGCCCACCACAAAAGAAACTCCACACAAGGTTATATAAAAAATAGCCTTTGAATTATCATAACACATTAGAATAGTAAGCACATATTATACAGGGTGCCAGCTGGCACTAGGTCATATTTACAAGGGATTATTTACACCTGACCGGGCCCATTGGACCACTGTCAGTACCATCACAAAGTGAACTTAGTAAATGTAGAAACATAGAACATCACCAGTGACTACTGGTAATCACTGTACTTAACATCGGCCTGTAACAAACTACATTCTGCACAGCATCACACCAGGCGCACATGACATTCTGCGCCAACCTCACCATCATGAACACATGAGGCAATCACCTCACCAGTCTAAACGCATTAGACCCTAACCTCGTAAGTATACCTACATTAGGGAATAACTCTCACTAGCATAAACCATAATATGCGAACCAACCTCATAATCATAAACCACAGTTAGAGGTATAACACAGGGTGCGTAATCATACTACATACATTACATTTCCTAGCACCACATCACATTTAGCACAAAAATCACATTAAGGCCTGGCGCCCTATAAATGTAACAATCCACCTGGCCAACTGGCCATCGCAAGAAGGGGCTCAAATGCCTTATGTCCAAAGAGTCAGAGCGCGCTGCCAATGCAGCGAAAGTCAAGGGTGCGCAATCTGCGCAGGCCTAAACGTTGCAGCTGGCACTAAGTGCTGCGCAGCTGTGAAGGGATGGGGCAAAGGAGTGCATTTCACTCCCAACTTCAGAAAGACATGCCCCCAAAGAATTGTGCGCCTAAACGTAGCAGCTGCCCACTACTTGCTGGGCAGCTGTGAAAGTTAACAATGAGGCAAGGGCTCTCAATGGCCCGTAAACCACATTCTACCCCACGTGGGAGCCACACGGGACCCTGTAGAGAAATTATGCCACACGATGGAGCCACGCATGGGCTCTAAAAATAACGATATCCCCTCAAACGTGGCAGCTGCCCTCTAGCAAGCGGGGCAGCTGAAATGGCGAGGTTAGAGCCACACACAGGCTCTTTAAACAAATAATGCCCCCAAGGGTTCGAGCCACACGGGCTCTAAAAGTGTGCCTCATTGTAGGAGCGTCCCGCAATGGCGGGTCCGCTCAGAAAATGCTGTGGGCATGTCCCCTGCCCCGCCCTCACTTACCGGGCTCCGGCGCAGGGGGACTACTCCTCTCCCGTTGGCCCCGGTCGGGCCACTCGATGTGGCGGGACCAGCAGCACTCCTCTTGCGGCGCGGGGCTTCCCTTTCACTCTCTGGAGCCCCCCGCTGCCATCGGCGGCTTCGGCTGCCTTCCTGCTTCACCCGGGCCTCCTCCGGGGACCCGGGGCTCCTCTTTCATTCCCTGGGAGGCGGGGTGGGCTCCCATTCTCCCTCGCGCTCTCCACACCGGGGCTCCCATCGGCTTACGGGAGCCCCGCGCAGACGCAGCACAACTTTCGGTCCTGCCGCGGCCCCACCCCTGCCCCCGTCACAGGCCGACTTGCCTAACTTCCAGGGCAGCCGCGGCAGGGCGACCGCGGCAATTTTGGGCACAATGAGGGGTAGGCTCCCTCTTCCTAAAGAAATAATATAGTGGGGTGGGCACTCGCACAATCTAAAATATAAGTAGCGGCCATAAGCGGGGTGAGCACCCGCTCTAATTACCACGATAAGCGGGGTGGGCACCCGCAAGGCACCACGATGCGGGGTGGGCTCCCGCTAGATCACGAAGCACGGGGGAATCACTACACCGGGGATTCCCTCTCCTTGAAAGGCAGCTCAGCGCTGCTGAGCCCTCGTGCTCCTCTTCCTGGGGAAATTAGAGGACAAAGAGCACAGCGCTCCCAGTGTGTCGAAAGGTTGCAAAAGTCCTGGGGCAAAGAAAATAAAGCCAAAAGGTCCCAGAAGTCTTCCAGGTATCCAGGGGCAGGGCAGGGCCCAGGGAGGCAAGCCTTCCCCTGAGCCCCAGCAGCAGCACGCCCATGGCGATTCAAGTCCACAAAACAAGAACATCTTTATGGGGTTACAACCCCTCTATTTATATCAGCAAATCCTTTGTTTTACAACTGTAGGGCAAGGGGAGAACCAGATACAACTGGTTCAGGGGTACTTTGTTTTGCTCAGCTCCCCTCTCTATTCACAGGACAGGTCAGGGACATCAGACGCACCACAGGAGGTGGAGCCAGCATTGTGAAGGGAAGGCCCAGCCCCATTCAGGTCCCAGGTGCAACTCCTCCCTCCCATCTACATGCAGATCTCTCCATTCACCACTGGGCAGAGTCACCCTGGCTCCTGGAATTCCCCAGCCCTCTCAGCTCCTGTCAATCACAAGCCAGACAGGCAATTCACATCACACAGCACACAGACATGCCAACTTCTAAAAGTGGCACTTCTCCACCAGTTACAATAAATCTGCGCACACCATTGAGCAGTATTTATTCTCACGAGTTTGCACATACCAAACTCGCCCCTGCACTCCTCTCACATCAGGAACTTCCATGGACACACATATCCCCCATGCATTCCTATGGGAGGGCAGGCCAGTCTCACTAAATGTAACACAGAGCGCACGCACTTTACACTGGGACACAGTGCTAAAGTGCCTATAGGCCTAAAACTACTAACACTACATTGGGAAAAAGGCCAGGATAGATGCAAAAAGTTTAGGGGTGAACCTGCCAAAAGGGTCAGGTCCAACAATGGCGATTTACACTGCAGAGGGAGCCCTCCTCTTGGTTTGATAGGCATGCTTTAGGCACTCAAGGTTACCCAGCAGCACTCACTGGAAACAGAAAGGTGCATCCTTTGCCTAGGCATAAT
The DNA here is from genome assembly GCF_964204655.1 of Triturus cristatus. Taxonomy (NCBI): domain Eukaryota; kingdom Metazoa; phylum Chordata; class Amphibia; order Caudata; family Salamandridae; genus Triturus; species Triturus cristatus. The sequence goes on from NC_140582.1 coordinate 311,591,990, forward strand.
GGAACTGTTGGCCAACTGTGAGGACTAGGGTGGAAGAAGGTGGCAATAATGCACCCCCTCTTGCAGGTGAGTGATGTTCTGAAAGATTTGCAGTGCTTCACAGAATTTAAAAAATGGGATGCAATAGGTATATTCACTATGGGCAACGTTTGGAAATGTGATGGGCTGAATAAGTTTGTACAGCCCAGATCAATTTCTAGCTGGTGTTTGGAAGTAATCCAATACTTAATTTAAAACATGCATCGACTACTAATATCCTGCTGCACTCCATGATTCGGGAGGATCCCCAGTTGAAAATAGGGTGTTGGCCTATAGAGAGTTGGTCAACAATACACCAATGTCAGGATAGATTCAAATCTGTGAAAGGGCGGTTGTGGTCAGGTGGTGTACTGTCTCCATATTCTGTGGCGGTGCCTCAACCTTTGCCGATCCGGGTAGGATCTGGATAGAGCTTGTCTGGTATCCCTATATTGCATGAAGAGGAGAATCTGGAAAGAGAATGAACTCTCCCACCATGTTAAGCTTGATTTGGGGTTAATTGTAGCAAGAAGTGACATTGCAAGATTATGGGTTGGGACCCAAAGGAGGTAAGGATATCCTGGGCTAGTGCACGGCTCCAGAAAAGTGTGTTTATGAAGAAGGGGATGTCCCGAAAAGTTTGAAAAGGTATGGTGAGCCAATGAACAAATTTTGGGGTAGACGCTCCATGCATTTATTCTCTACATTACTGCAAGCCCATAGATGGCTTGGATTCTTGCCCAAGTTTCTGTGTAATGCTCCGGTGATTGATTTTGTTTGCTGTGCTGCAATTTGGTGAGCAATGAAAACTGGATGATTAGAAAATATGTTTAAAAAATTGATACTGTGTGGGGGTTCAAAATTACATTTTGCCTGCTGGTGTGCTCTTTGTAAACTAGGAAAAGGTCATTTATGGGGAGTTTTGCAGAAATGAGGCATTACCTCACAGAGGTGATGACGGCAATGTCTATTTCTTTGTAGAAAACATACATTGTACATTGCAAGGCGAGACACACCTACTTTCCCCCTCTTTGAGCACATACATGTTGCGCTGGCACTAGCATCTCCCTCTGTACACTGACACATCATGCCTCATAATTAACCAATCTATGTAAATAGTAAAAAATATTTTTAATAGGTGAATCTTCTCATTTGTATCAATTAAAAATTAGAGATGGGCCTACTAACAAAGGCTGATGCTTGATTCAGGTTGTAGGACTGTCTCCAGTTCGGCCTTGTACTTAGGGCAGTGTTAAGCCACAAAAGAGCCGAGCTAGGTATCCCAGACACTACCTTTTTCCATCCCAAAAACACTAAACGTGGGACAACTGAGCACATGACATTTTAAACAAAAGTAGCTTTTCAGATAGGCGAGTCTGCCGCTGAGCTGTGATTTGCATTTACATCACTGAACATCTGCAGCCCAAGAGCAACCTCCGTGGGACGTCCCAGTCCTCTTCTGTTATCTAATCAGTTTATTGAGGTGCTGACCCACTCACCCTATACCGTTAGCTGCGTCACAGGCAGTTATATTAACACATAACTAACGCCATGCCTTCTCGTATGCTTAATTTTGTATTTTTCAAGAATTCGTTAAGAACGACAAGAAAAATTACAAAACTACGGGCCTCATGTAGGTAGCCAAATACCGGTCGGTAACGGCCGATTTTCGGTAAATATGCCGTTACCGACCGGTATTCAGACAAGTGAGATGTAGGAGTCCAAAAACGACTTTTCGGTAAATATGAGGCGGTAAATACCGAATCATATTTACCGAATCCTAAAATACCGAATCAGATTTACCGAATACATACTTAACGAATCGGTAAATATGAAGTGGTAAATATGAAGTGGTAAAAATTAAAATGACATGTAGGAGCACTCGGTAATTAAGAAATCCAAGAAAATCGGTAAATAAGAGTCGGTAATTAACACGGATTGAAAGCAGGTGGTAACCATCAACAGTGCACATAAGCAATCCCAAAATGCAACAGCGTGGACAACATGGCCGCTATGTATGTCATAGCAAGGCGCCTACGTCTACAGGCAGCAGGACTGAGGGTTTGGCGACGGGAGGAACGCATCTACAGACAGCGCATCACACTATTCCACCTGACTGATGCAGAGATACATGAGAGGTACAGGCTACACCCCGAAACCATCATGGACTTAATCAGGGACCTTCACCCACTCCTGGACCAGCCAATAAGAAGGGCGCACGCCATACCCCCACATGTGCAGGTGCTCTGCAGCCTACATCTGCTGGCATCCGGCAGTTATCAGGTGGTGATAGCTGCGGTGGGTGGTGTATCCCAGAGTTGCCTGTCACGTTTCTTCAGGAAGTTCCTGGATGCCATGATGCAGAGAATGCACCACTACATCAGCTTCCCCAACACACAGGCTGCACTGCAGAAAACAAAAACAGACTTTTATCACATGGCACAGTTCCCCCATGTCATCGGCTGTATTGATGGTACACACATCCCAATCTGTCCACCAGCTGACACAGAGCACATCTACAGGAACAGGAAGTCCACCCACTCCATCAATGTGCAGGTGATCTGTGATGCAGGGAACATCATCACAGATATTGTTGCAAAGTTTCCAGGGAGCACCCACGACTCGTACATCTTCCAGAATAGTGGGATCTACACACGACTGAGTGCCGGAGAATTTGGAGAGGGATACCTGCTAGGTGAGTAACAGTGACGCCCCTTGCAACCTGCAAATCATAGTGTAAAGAGGCATGTGACTGATGTTTCCCTTTTACTCATCTAGGCGACAGTGCATATGTATGCCGGTCATTCATCCTCACTCCCTACCTACACCCAGCAACCCAGAGTGAGAGACGATACAACGTGGCACACAAAACAACACGCAATGTGGTGGAGCGCACGTTTGGACTACAGAAGAGCAGGTTCCGCTGCCTCCACAAGAGCGGAGGCGCACGCCAGTACACACCCATCACCTGCTGCAAGATTATTGCCACTTGTGCAATGCTGCACAACCTTGCCACGAAAAAAGGTACAGATGTGGAACTAACATATTTTGAGGACAACGAGGATGAGTCAGGCCAGCCACAGGGCAACGCAGCTAGAGTGCCAACTGCAATCGATGGGAGAGAGAGACGGTCAGAGATCACATGCAACTATTTCTGAGTAAGTAAGGGGACACAGCCAGTTGTGATGAGTCATGACGTAGTTTTAATGTGGCACCACGCCATGAACACATGAACAAGCCAATCTGGCAATATACCATCTATACAAGGAGTATGTCCAGGGTTACGTCACCCATTGGGAAGTGGCTAAGCAGGGCCACATCAATGTTTGCCCATACGCGCTGCAGTGGTGGATGGCACGGCCTGTGTATCCTCACTAGAGCCAACCCCAAGCCGCCTGCTGCTCCTGCGTGCTTCTGGGACGGGGGGTGTGCTGCTGCTCCTGCTGCTGGTGTCGATGCTCTCCGCAGCATCCCCTGCAGCAGTTGTCGACGCCTGACTGGTTAATAGCACCCCTAGTGCACTTGTCACCTGCACCATCCCCCGAGACAGGTCGCTGCAGCAGTGTGTTAGTCCCTCCTGCATCGTCACAGAGCGCCGGCACAGTAGAGAAGTCGCAGTTGCCAGACGGTTGAGTGCCCTGTTGGTAGTGTCCCTTCTCTGCCGTTCCCTGCGCCGTGCGTCGAGGTCAGCATCTAATTTGCTGCACAACTGCAGAATTGACTGGGACATGTCCCGAATGCCCGCAGCCATGCCGCTGATGTTCTTGTCCATGTTGACTAATGTGGTTTTCGTCACCCGCATGTGCCTCTGGACTGACATGACTGCCTTTGTTTGCAGGCGCTGTTGTTTCAACATTTGTCCCTCGAGACCCAAGAAGACACCATGGCGGTCAATGGTTGCTGGTGGACTCTGGACACGCGACCTGCGGCGCCCTCTTGCTCCCGTCTGTGCTGCCTGTGAGGTGTGGGGCGCAGTGGCATGGCTCCCTTCCTGGGGCCTGGTGAGTTCTTCAGGGCCCATGCTGTCGTCTGACGAGGTGTCTAAGGCTCGTAGCCTGGCTGCTGGACGCCTCCTCATTCCCACACCTGCAAGCGGAGATGTGGCCGGTGATTCGAACATGAGTGGCGATGCTGGCTCTGGGTGAGGTGATGCTGGCTCTGGGTGAGGTGATGCTGGCTCTGGGTGAGGTGATGCTGGCTCTGGCTGCGGCGAGGCTGCCTGTGTTGGTGGTGCGGCTGCCAGTGGGCCTGCTCCCTGGTCTGAACTTGTGCTGGCTAGAGGTGATATTTGTGGCCGGTGTGCCGTCTCTCCTGCAGCATGCCCTGTCCTGCATGATGTCACATCTGTGGACAGAAATACAACATTGGCTCAGTGTCCCCGAAGGGCTGCATTGCAAGCGTCACAATAAATCATTTCACATTCCAAAATGTCCTCTGTCTCCTTGTGCCTCGAGTGCGTGACATGCCTTGTTGCCCTGTAACATTTACGTCATGGTTGGTGTTTCCCTGACTACATCTCCCGGAATGCATTGCCTGTCTGCACTGACACGTGTGGACTGCAGTGTGATTCTCGTTTCACAATGGGGGATGTGGGATAGGGATTGGGGGTGCTACATTGCTGTGCTTGCGTCTTACCTTGTTGTGTGGCGGCTCTGGCAGAGCTGTCGGCGTCCCCAAGACCCACGACGCTCTCTTGCTCGATTGTGGCCCCCACCAGCTCCTCCAGTTCGGTGAGGGCAGGTGCCCTGTTGGTTCCACCTCCAGTCTGGCTGGCCTCCTTCTGGATGTCGCCCATCTTCCTCTTGGTTACAATCCTCAGGTCATACCAGCGCTTCTTTAGGACCTCTATGTCCCTGTGGGTCACTCCCACAGCATTGACCTGCGCCTGGATGGCCAGCCATATGTTGCGCTTTTCAGCCTCAGGCACTTGCAGGGATTGCCTTCCAAACAGCTTCTGGTGCTGCTTCACCACCTCCTCCACCAGCACCTGGAGTTCCTTGGGGCTAAATTTCAGCTTCCTCCTCCTTTCCCCTCCGTCTCTCTGTGTTCTCTGGCTGGACATGATGTTCGTTTTCCCGCTCGCACAGGCACCGGCTCCCTGCCTCTCCTCTGCACTCCAAGCCTCTCCAGGGTCGGCTAATTATGTACACCTGCCTGGGTGTGGCCACTTCCTGGTTGGGTGGGCTGTGGTTGCACAGGATTAGCTGTTTCGTCAAGTCATGTGATTTTATTTACCGATTCCGTACATACCGATTCGGTATTTTCCGATTCGGTAAATACCGATTCGGTATTTTCCGAATCGGTAAATACCACCTCGGTATTTACCGATTCGGTGAATTCCGATTCGTGATTACCGAATGTTACCGAATCGGTAACTGTTACCGAATTTTTACCTACATATAACTTACCGATTCTAATTTACCGATTCGGTACGGCTCGGTATTTACGAAACGGTAAAATTTATTTACCTACATGAGGCCCCACATATTTTATTTATTTATATACTTTTAATTATTGGAGATTTTATGCTGATTTAGTTCATGAATTAATAGAACATAAATCATTGTGCTTTGGTGGTAAAAGAAAGCCAGAAGTAGATAAGGATCCAGAGGTTGACTGGCGCAAATGGTGCCAGAAAACCGGGCTTCAAATCCTCACTTCCCCCACTAGACCGAATCGTGTGATCCTATGCAAATCACCCTACTACACTGTGTTTCACATTGTTCGAGTGTGACACCTCAGGCACATTGAAGGACTTATGTTCAGAATGTGCAGTATATAACAAATCTCATCTGAGTATGGTTTAATAGACAATAATATTGCTCCACAAGTAAAAAGAATATTTGTAGAGAACACATTACAAAATAACATTTCTTGGTTCACTAGTGGCAGTGTTCTCAGGATATTGTGTTTGAAGACATTTTCATGTGTATAAACTATTACTTATACAGTTAAATAGAATAAAGTGAATAAAGTCCAAGAAATAACACATTTTATACTTGGAATAACCTTATCATATTTGACCTGACTTTTGCTGAGTCATTTAAATTCCAAAACATTTGATGACTCAGCTGGACCCGGGCTAGTACAGCCAAGCCAGAACCCTGGTTTAGTTCTACCTCAGCTCTAGCTCTGAATTTGGCATGCCCACCTCTACACGACATGCCGGGCCTCGCCGCAGTGCAAATATTGTGGCAAATCAGAAACAGTAGTGCATGGCACTAGTTCACGCACTCGAAGCTAAGAAAGAAAGGAGAAGGCAAACAAGGGATCTCCTGAGAGATAAGTGTTCTCATGTGTTTGATATCATGTCTTTCAACGGTTGCAATACGTTTTCTAAGTATGACAAAATTGAATTGGTGTGTTCTGCAAGCAGGGGCTTTCGTAGAAGAGGTCCAAATTTTTTGTGATATAAGATTTTTTGGGCGGATTCTTAAATTCATGGCATGGCAAGATGCTTTCACAGAAAAAATCAACTTTCCCATTTAAAAAAAAAAAGTACAAAAATATATGAAATCTCAGCGATACCAGGTCCTTGCTTTCCCTCAGAAAATGGAGGTGCCAATCTTCTCACAGTGTAGTACTAAAAATAATTAATTTTGCAGGTCTTGTCACAGACTGGGTATTGTGAATTAGTGTCAAAACCTTTGCTGGATGAATCATGGAGTGGCTCAGGATTCAGACATTTTACACTCAGGCATTGGGGTATCTGTGGATTATAGTGTCGTTTTAAAAATGTTTTGGCGCGTTATGCGACGATCTTAAAATCCCTGCCACAGAAACACAGACAATAAGGCACCCTCTTGCCTGGCAAGGCTGGTGCCCAGTGGTTGGCTGGCATGCCTTGAAAGGAGCTGGTTGGCACAGCTGCTCTGAGGCACCAGGGGTATTTTTTACTCTTGTGAGTTGTGTGCAGCAGGCTGTTCAATAGAGAACCAGGAGTGTCTGGTTACGGGCTGATCACACAACGCGCCTTCCTTATTGCTGCATGCATGGCAATGCAGCTGGGAGGAAAGGATTACCTCTGGGATTGGAATGGGGAGACAGCTGCCACCCAGATCCAATTCCAGCCCAGACCGAAGCTCCCCGGGCGCAGTCGCGGTCAATCCATCAGACTCAGGAAAGACAACCTGGCGCCATGCTTTCCAGTTGTGCTTTGCCTAAAAGTTGAATTTAGGGCTCAAGAGGACAGCTAGCAATTGATCAATAGCTGGGACAGCAAACCTCTCAAGTCACCTTTGTTGGGAAGGTGCCACCGACCCTGCAATCACTTTCACCCTTTCCTACATACCATCTGGTTCCCATAGACCTCCAATGAGTCGCCCATCTTGCAAACATCCCTCACTCTACAAATACATGCTCCCCCCATTGACTTCTTTGAGATCACCCCACATAGGCACCTTTTTACTTCACCCTCTTAGATCCTCAAAAGGTATGGTGTTTAGGGCATGGACCATAAATCCTGTGCTGTGGCAACTTCAGAAGTACCTGTTGACTTGATGAGCCTAGGTAGGATCATAGTTCAGATCAGATCCAGTCCAGTCATCCCTCCTTCACTGCACGTCTAATCACTTCATCGCACACTCCTACCTGAAGGAGTAACTAGCAAATGTACTACTGCGCATTCCAATTCTTCAACTATTTGCAGATTTGGGTAGTAGTCAGTTGGCATCGGAACATTTCCAAAACGTATTCAAATAAAGTAAACATACAAGATGTTTTTGTAAATATTTGGGGCCGAGGTTTGTAGAGTGCTTGGTCATTCACCCAGGTTCTGAATCTGGTTCAAGATGTGCATTTGTTCTGTACTAAAATGGAGGATCTAATCTTATAATCAAAGTCTAAATGGTGTATATGCACCAACTACTGCTTTGTATATATAAAATGTGGAATTCACATTTATTCTCGCAAGAAAGTCCCTGTAAACTGATACTCTCATTGAATATTACCTCAGTAAACTATTGTTGCTTAATATAGTGATTACCACAGGCTCCGGGTGGTTATGGAGTAGATCCTGTCTCATTTTTATGTATAATTTGTATTGAATAGCACAAGTTTTTTTCCTGACACAATAGGGAAGAGGTTCAACTTCCCTCTCATGAATAATCCATTCACTTCTACAGAAACTTTTCAAATTCTCCTGATTGCGTGTATTGTTTATGAAATGCAGGTCCGAGTCTAGCTGTTGTTTGAACCATATCTTGCATGAGAAAATGGTGATTGTAGCACAGGACGGAGTTTGCCTTTCCTATGGTGAAGATTATCTGGGCTTTTATCAACCCTGTAAAAGACTGTATTTTGAAAACAGTTAATCTCCTTTGTTGTTCTGGGGGTTGGAGTGGCCTATAGGGCAATCAGGCAGTGCCAGAAGGGCCAGTCTGACAATTAAGTGTGGGTTAGGGTTTTTTGGCTATTTGTGGCTGTGAGGAAATGGGCAAAGGGTCATCATTATTGTATATTACATTATTGTAGATTTTGGTGATCTTGCTATGGAATTGGTCTGAGAGAGTGCTGCATAGTTCTTTTGAGGGGTGAATAGTGTTCTCTATGGCTGAGGGTTGGATAATTCTTTGACTATTTTGAAGAGTTCCTTTGTGTGGTTGGCTGCGGAGTCAATGCAGGTGGTGATGGCAGCTTCCCTTGCTTCTTTGATGTGCCGATGAATAGATGCTGAGGGCTGTTTTGTGAGCTGCTCAGGCAGCAGGAGTTTTGGTGGCGCTCCATAATTTCTCCAGTTGGTGGCAGTTGCGCTTGGTGGTCATGAGTTCTGGGGTGTATCAGCTGGCATGTTTGGGGATCTTGTTGGACTTTGTAGGTTTCAGTGGGGCAACTCTGTCAGCACTGTCGGTGAACCAGGCGGTGAAGTTCTGGACGACCTAGTTGAGGTCTTTTGAGGCCTCTGGTTGGGAGGTGGTGAGGGCCTGTGACTGCTGAGTTTCAGTGACCTTGCTCCAGCTGCGATGGGAGATCTGACTCCTTGTGATGGTGTGCTGGGCATCGATGATGGAGAAGTGTATGATGGTATGGTCAGTCCAGGTGACTTCTGTGGTATGGCTGAATTTGATTAGGTCGCTGGAGGTGAAAATGGGGTTGAGTGTGAGTCCGGCTTTGTGTGTGGGTTCGGTGACCAGTTGGGTGAGGCTGATTTTGCTCATATTCTCCAGCAGGGCGATGAAGTTGATGTCGTTGAGGTCGTTGATGTTGAAGTTGAGGTCACCGAGTAGGACACAGTGGTGAGAGTCGATTGCTAGGGGTGCGATGAAGATGGGGATGGCATCGCAGAATGTTGCTTGGGGGCCTTGGTGTGTGTAGACAAGGGTGCCTCTTATTCTGGTTTTCACATCGGTTTGTAGAATGAAGTTGAGGTGTTCCACGAGATGTGTGGGGTTTGTCCTTGGTGATGGTGCATCTGATGGTTTCCTTGAAGATGATGGCGATACCTCTGCCTTGTTTGTTGGCATGGTCACGGTGTATCATCTTATACCCTCCGGGAGTGCCGGTGGTGATGCCGGGGTTCAAGGAGGGGTTGAGCCACGTTTCGGTGATGAAGGTAACATCCGTAGAGAGGGTGGTGATGGTGTCCCAGATTTCCATATAATGTTTGCAGAGTGACCAGGTGTTGAGCAGGATATAATAGAGTGGTTGCGGGGTGTTCTTGGTCTTGTGGGCATGAGTGGAGCGGGATCTTTTGTAGGTTGTGTCGCAGGAGAAGTGGCAGTGTCGGCGGTTGAATGGTCCTTTAGTCGATCGTGGGGAGGAGGAGACACAGCTGTTGTTTTAGCATCCGGGGTCCAGGTACAGGAGTTCTTTGGCAGTGTACTGTCGGGTGGCGGGAGGACCATGGGTCCTGGTGCTGGACGTTGTCCAACCAGTGTTGCATTGGTGGTGCACCCATTGCGCGTGTCTGCTGCGTGATCGTGCAGCGGCCGCCATTAGTGGTCCTGGTAGGTGGTCCAAGTGCAGGTTGTGTGGGGGCTGGGACGGCAGGCAGTACAGGGGCAGCAGGCAGTGCAGGGGCAGCAGGCAACGCAGGGGCAGAGACAGAAGGTAGAGCAGGGGCAGCAGGCATCACAGGGACAAGGACAGCAGGCAGCGCAGGGACAGCAGGTGGCGCCGGGGAAGGGACACGAAGCAGCGCAGGGGGAGGGACAGCAGGCAGCACAGGGGTAGGGGCAGCAGGCAGCACAGGAACAGCAAGCAGCACAGTCTACATGGGCTACAGTCAGCATGGGAACAGCAGGCAACAAAAAGATAGATGACAGCGCAGAGGCAGCAGGCAGCGCAGGGGCGGTGTTAGCAGGGAGATTAGGGACAGCAGGGAGCATAGGGGCAGCAGGCAATGCTGAGACCACAGACAACACAGGGCTGGGGACAGCAGGCAGTGCAGGGACAGCAGGTGGCACAGTGGGAGGGACAGCAGGCAGCACAGGGCAGGCAATGCAGGGACTGCAGACAGCACAGGGATAAGGACAGCAGGCAGTGCAGGGACAACAGATGGCATAGTGGCAGGGGCAGCAGGCAGCACAGGGACAGCAGGCAGTGCAGGGGCAGGGACAGCAGGCGACGCAGGAACAGATGGCAACACAGGGACAGCAAGCAGCATGGGAGCAGCAGGCAACGCAGAGGCACGGACAGCAGGCAGCGGAGGGAACGCAGGCAATGCAGGGACAGCAGGCAGTGCAGGGGCAGCAGGCAGCACAGGGACAGCAGGCAGCGCAGGAGCAGGGACAGACAACAGTGCAGGGGCAAAGATAGCAGGCAACGCAGGGAAAGGGATAGCGGCAGCTCAGGAATAGTAGGCAGCACTGGGGCAGCAGGCAACGCATGGGCAGGGACAGCAAGCAGCACAGGGGCAAGCACAGCAGGCAGCGCAGGGACAGCAGGCACCGCTGGGGCAGGGACAGCTGGCAGCACAGGGGCAGGGACAGCAGGCAATGCAGGGACAGCAGGCAGCGCAGGGACAGCAGGCAGCGCAGGGGCAGGGACAGCAGGCAGCGCAGGGACAGCAAGCAATGCAGGGACAGCAGTCAGAGCAGGGGAAGCAGGCAACGCAGAGGCAGGGACAGCAGGCAGCGTGGGAGCTGCAGGCTGCATGGGACAAGGGCAGGGGGTACAGTACTTTCAGCTGGGGGTTGGGTGAAAGAGTGGTGGCCGCAGGTGACCTTTATTCTGTGCTAGGAGGCACGAAAATGAAGCTATTAGCTAGGCCCACCTCCAGGGGTGCTGGTCAATGCAGTCCGGTATGGCCTGGTCCAATCAACCACCAAAGTCTAGTGATGGGAGGATGTCTTCGGGCACTCCCTGCATTGGGGCAGGCAGGAAACAGGAGGGGAGACACATCCTACTGCGACGATGGAAGGCAACTTCCCCTTCAGGCTGCAATGAGTGTAGCCATAGATTTGGCCCCCTAGATGGCACTGCACTCCTAGCTGTAGAACTCCAGCCTGCGGAGTGCTTGAAAACATGAGCAAAATACTGGGTTGGTCCTTATGTTGGAGACCCTACACACTTAGGGTCAGTACATTTAAAACACATCTTTGGGCCTTTGTGGGGGAGCTGCAATGCTCCTGCAACTCTCCCATGCTCTTTTATGTTAATTAGTGGTGGTTCACCGCCCTGGGGTCAACACAAGCAGCAGGAAAGGTCTGGGTCAGTTTCAGCCCACAGGGCATTATGGGGTGCTCCTCTGGGACCAGTGAATATTCAATGAGTGGCTCTGTCGCTGTGCCGGGGAGGGCCGCTGCCTTCCTTTTTATTGTTTTTCTGGCCACGCAGCTTTGCGCCGTTTGGTGGTCTCTTTTTAACTGGGGGTACCCGGTTAGAGGTATGGTGATCTGAGACCCTTTTCATCCATTCGTGTGGGGCGCCAATTTCCTCCGGCAGCAGGGGCTCAGGGATGCGGTCCCAGCCTCCGTCTGTAGCGCAGCCCGCGGGTTGGGAACCCCAGGCCTCCAGGTCTCTGGGGAGGGGGCTGCATGCACACGCCCTCCCAGAGCTAAAATTTGAAAGGATTTCTTGTGGCAGCCCCCGGTTCCTCGCTCACCCTGAGGGCTTTCATTAGCCGTCAGCAGAGCTCTACACAGTCCGATCGCTGGGAGGCTCAAAGGTCAAATCCTTCTCCGGGCCCCTTTGGGGCATTTTGCTCCTGGTGGCAAGCACTAACTCCCTGGACCACTTTCCTAAGGCCTGCTGGCCTCCCAGGTGACAAACTGTGCAAGGAGATGGTTCCATTGGCTCCCTGCACCAGCCTTTGGCCTTGGTTTCCTCTTGAGCTTCGCTCCTCCTTAGTACAGAAGCCCAGTCTTTCCTCTAACTAATCCTTAATGGACATAAGGGGACCAGCTTCCATAGTCCTGGGGAGAGCCCCACTGGTCCTAGGATCAACTCAAGTTATAGTTCATAGTCCAGAAGGGCATCAGGGGATTTCTCCTTCCAAATGACCATGGCTGCTGCTCCCAGTCCCAGTACCCACAGAAAAACACAACCGAGAGAAAGCTCTCCCCCTTGCACAAGACTTTTAAGTGGGGGTGGGGATGGAAGGCTCTAGAGATGAGGCACCTATGGCCTATCTGGAGTGAAACATCACCCCCACCCACCCCGGTCCCAACCCTCCTGTACAGCCTGCTGGAACATTTCAAAATGGCGTCACTCAGGAGTCACTGCTCACATCTGGTCTGGGGGCCTCAGTTTCGCCCCTCACTGACATCACTGCCTTTCCCACCAAATCTTCAAAGGGGGACCCCTCCTTTATTGGATCCAGAGCTCTGGGCTCCCTCCTTGTTTTCAGTGGGCTGCCCATCCCTGGTACAGTGTGACAGCTGATTGATTGATGCAGATCCTTCATCCTCACCCTTTTCCTCCTCAGGAGCTAAGTGAAGGACCATTAATTGCGCCCTTTGTGTTGGAAGGCCTTTGTTCCTGCTCATAGAGAGAAATGTAATTACCTTGGCACAGCTGGGTGACCCAAAAGCTGTATACAAAAAAGGACCTGTTCACATAGTGAGCTTTTAATTCATACATCCATTGCAGTTGTCATCTATTTTGGACAGACTGTAGAGCAAGTGATTATATCATCTATGCTACTTGTAGGTATGGCTCACCAATCAAGCGAAAGACAAGAGTATTTCAAACGAGGTAAGAGAAAGTGCTATCCTTGTGTCCAACAATTTATATCTACTAACACCTAAATGTGGTGAAAAAGTGTAGGAAAGGAGTGATGGTGCCTCACGGTAGCAACACCAGGGAGGATAAAGCAGGAAGGTACTCGCCTGCTGCCTCAAGGTCTCATCATCAGCTACCAACACTCCTCAGAAAGAAATGTGTATGGAAAGGTATATAGCAAAAGAATGGGTAATGACCCAAAGGGCAAAGTGCTAGGGTGTATAGTAACCAAAGAGGAGAAACTGTGCAGTGATCTGTGCACCACGATAAACCCCACAATGTATATACACAAAATTGAGCTAGTTCACACTGGCTTGCACTATTTATTCTATGCTGTGTGACTACTCATATATAAAAATGCCGACATGTTTCATTGCCTTTTGGATAAACTCACGGCAACTTCTTCAGGGCGTGGGGTATTGTCATTCCACCCTGCAACCTTGCTTAGTCTATTAAAAACAATTCTGTTAAAGACAAAAGATAGACAAACAACAAATAGCAAAATTAGTTGGCGTCCGGTTCAGAAGGACCTGGTGCTGTATATACTGTGTTCCAAACTGTATATCCACCTTAGTATTTACTGGGATATTGCCCAGCGTGGGCGTACCTTTACCCTCGAGCACTGGTGTGTGTAGCAGCGATCACTCACTCAAGGCTCGTCCACTCGACTCCTATCGTGAGTCTGTAATACACAATAAAAGTTACGAATTACGAGATTATTGGGAATACAGATAACGGGTTCCTGCCACTCTCCGTAACGTGGAATGTTATTCCTCTTGTGTCACCATCCTACTGCATACCTGCCTCGCTGCTATGTAGCTCCTAAAGTGTGACTACTACTCTACGTATGATCGGGGTGGCCCTGTCCCGTTCCAGAAAACTTCTCATAGCAAGTCAGAGCCTGCCCACCTTGTTGCCCCATGGCCTGGATAGGCACTCAGAAATATTGCGTCACAGAGTGCGGGTTCCCATCCCATTCTCAACCGAGTTCCCCGTTCTTAAAAATAACGCCATACGCTTACAAAACATGTATCAGGACTCACCGTTATTGCGTCCGTGTCCGGCAGTAACTCAGCACAGCAACAACGCGGCTGTTGTCTTCCGTGAATAAGAGCGTGATCACGCTCATCACGTGACCGGACTGCGGAAATCCCGCCCCTCACCGGCAGTTAACGTATTTTCTTTCACAACAAATAGCGCCATCTTGGAAAGGTGAATTCCTCAATACATGTTGTAATATTTTAAGTTCCCCTCATGTGCAGGGCAATCCAAAAATCAGCATACGGGGACTTATCTACACTTGGATGCTCAGCACCCAACGGGTAACTTTGGTCATCTGTGATGTTAGGTAAACATTTTTGCCAATACTGTTACAATCAGCGTTACTGGCAATTGTGTGTGCCCCCAAGTGACCCTCTATATGTTATTTGTTAAAATCGTGCTACAATCGATATTGTTACACTTCCATACCCGGCCCTCCCATGGGGATGAATGCTGATGCATGGATTCTGAAGCGATGGCAATAACACATGTGGAATTACATTCTAAAAGTTGGCTGGATGTGTAGGTCATTTTAATGTGATGTTTCTAACTTGCTTAATGCCCCACAAATGCATGGACAACCAGCAACACATAATCAGGAGCCCATATCAGAATGGGCAATGGTGATGAATGGATTATATATTGACCTTATTCCACTCAATGGAATCATTCAATCCAGTTTGGTCTGCACCTTCCTGATAAATCCAGCGGGCTTCCCTGCTGCTCAATCTGGATTCCATATTGAACTGGTCCCCCGTCACTCTTTCTAAAACTACCCAGCGTACATCCTTGGGGGTGTGTTTGTGAAGCTGGAAGTGTTGCACCAATTTTGTGCTCAATTTGCCTGCGCGGAGCGTGCTGAGAAGTTCTTGAATCCTTATTTTAACCTTCCTGGTGGTAAGGCCAATATAGTGCAGCTCGCAAGGGAAAGTCAATCTATAAATGACGTTGGGTGTGTTACAGTTACTAAATTTATTTAAAAACCACGTTTGATGGTTTGTAAGGGTAACACATTTTGTGGCTGATGTAAGCGCACACACAGAACAACACCCACATGGATAATGCCCCTGCGGAATGTTAGTCTCCCGTGGGTCTGATTTGGGTCTAGTATGTACTAGCCGGTCACGAATGTTTACTGATCGTTTAAATGCAAAACGAGGTGGAGGCATTTGCATATTGGTAGTGTTTAACAGGTGCCAGTGTCTCCGAATAATCTGCCTAATTTTGGTAGAGAGAGGGCCAAAAGTGGTGACCACTGGGATACATTCACCACTCTTCTTGGGAGTTCTTTCCAAGAGAGCAGCACGGGGCGTGTTGTATGCTCGTTTTTTTGCCTGTCTGATTACTTTCTTGGGGTAAGCTCGATTCTCCAACTTAGTGGCCAGCACATTAGACTGTTCAGAGTATTGGCATAGGTTGGAGCAGTTGCGGCGATATCTTAGAAACTGTCCCACAGGCAGGTTATCCCGGAGGGCTCTGGGATGATATGATCTATAATGCAGTAGGGAGTTTTTGTCAGTTAATTTGTGATGCACCCTAGTCATGAGCTTGTCATGCTCGGCCTGAATGTCAAGGTCCAAATAAACTGCAGATGTTCTGCTCACCGCCCAAGTGAACTTTAAGCAATCATCGAGGTCATTCAGCCAGGTTAGAAATTCACTGAGTCTCTCTTCCGATCCCTCCCATATGCATAGCACGTCGTCTATGTATCTCTTCCAGAGAACAATGTTCCTCTGGAAGAGATTGGTGTCGGGATGGATGTGGTACGCCTCGAACTGGCCCACATAGATGCAGGCCAGACTTGGGGCAAAAGTAGCCCCCATCGAGGTACCAGACACCTGGAGGTATATCTGTTCTTTGCATGAGAAGAAATTTTGTGTCAGTGCAATCTCTATGCATTGAAGGACGAAGGTTTGAGGGGTATCATAGAACCATTCAGAGTCCCTCAGGGCATGCGCTGCTGCCACCAGCGTGGCTTCCTGAGGGATACTCGTGTACAATGATTCTATGTCTATGGTGACAAGAAATTGGTTGACAGGATTGTATGTTACATCCTCCAAGATTCTCAAAACATCGGTGGTATCTTGGACATACGAGGGTTGGGTGATGACACATTCCCTTAAGAAGAAGTCCGCAAACTGTGACAATGGTTCTAATAAGGATTGAATGCCCGATACTATTGGGCGTCCAGGAGGGGGTCGTTGTGTCTTATAAATTTTGGGTACAATATAGAACGCCGGCATTCTCGGTTTCATATTAATCAAAAATTCCGCTTCTTTGTATGTTACCCATTTCTTTTCTTTAGCCTCCGTCACAAGTTGGATGATAGTTGCCTGTAATTCATTAGTGGGGTCCCGCGCTAAAGGTTGATAAGAGCAGCGGTTCCCCAAGAGCCTGGCCACTTCAATGTTATAATCTTGGGTGTCCATCACTACCACCGCCCCGCCTTTATCGGCTGGCTTGATAGTGATGGTTTGGTTGCTTTGTATACTTTTTAAAGCCTGCCAATCTCTAAGGCTCATATTACTATGGGCCACGGTGTGCATGTTTTGTTCTAACTGGCTGATGTCTTGAAGGACCTTCTGTTCAAACAGCAAAGTACTGCACTCGTGGGCGGACAGAACTGGGATGGACAACGTAAATTAGTTGAAAAATGTGATGCCTTCTCCTGTTCCGTCCCTTCAAAAAACTTTTTTAGTTTGATCCTTCTCATCAGGCCATAAAGTTCGGCCCGGAGTTGGAACCCGTCGTGACGGGGGGTGGGTACATTCAAACCCCGCCAGGTTCCAGCCACGAGCATAGAACATTCTATGCTTCTAGAAGGCTACCAGGAAAGGACACAAAGGAAGGGTTAAATGAAAGACATACATTCAAATGTAAACATTACAACACAAACCCTAGCCCTTTGTTCAATACTTCTAGTTCCGAGTCCGTGAGTTGGTATTTAGAGAGGTTGACCACTATGTTGTTCTCATTCGCAGTTATAGGGGTGTTCTGCCTCTGCTGCATGTGATCCTTGGGGAGAAGGACTGCCAGGTGGAATTCATATTCTGACGAGCCCGACCCCTTCCCCGGCCTCTGTAATTGGTCCCTCTTTGATTTCCAGGGTTGTGAGTTTGTTGTCCTAAAAAACCCTGAACATGGCTCACAAATCCTCATTGGTTCTTTCCTGAGGGTTAAATCTAACCTGTTGATTGGAGGTGGATGGTTGGGCAATGGGCTCCTCATCTTCACTACTTGTGTTTTCGAATGTCGAGTTGTTAGGTGTTCTTCTACCCTGTCTACGCCCTCCTCTCCTTCCAGTTGCAGGCATTGGTTGTGATTGAGTTTGTTGGTAGTACTGGTCTTCAACATAAGGAAAAGCCCATTCATGGCTAAATCTGTCTAGATTACGTCTAAGTCCTTAAATCTTTTGGTTGACCATATATGCTTGGTACTCACTGAGGTCATCTTGAATTCTGGCTAGTTGTTCTTTTGTTTCGGTTATGGTGCTGTCTGCTTTTAGTGTTTCTTCTAACTCCAGAATTTCTTTAAGGAGCTCATCATACGTAGAGTAGTAGTCACACTTTAGGAGCTACATAGCAACGAGGCAGGTACGCAGTAGGATGGTGACACAAGAGGGATAACATTCCACGTTACGGAGAGTGGCAGGAACCCGTTATCTGTATTCCCAATAATCTCGTAATTCGTAACTTTTATTGTGTATTACAGACTCACGATAGGAGTCGAGTGGACGAGCCTTGAGTGAGTGATCGCTGCTACACACACCAGTGCTCGAGGGTAAAGGTACGCCCACGGTGGACAATATCCCGGTAAATACTAAGGTGGATATACAGTTTGGAACACAGTATATACAGCACCAGGTCCTTCTGAACCGGACGCCAACTAATTTTGCTATGTGTTGTTTGTCTATCTTTAGTCTTTAACAGAATTGTTTTTAATAGACTAAGCAAGGTTGCAGGGTGGAATGACAATACCCCACGCCCTGAAGAAGTTGCCGTGAGTTTATCCAAAAGGCAATGAAACATGTCGGCATTTTTATATATGAGTAGTCACACAGCATAGAATAAATAGTGCAAGCCAGTGTGAACTAGCTCAATTTTGTGTATATACATTGTGGGGTTTATCGTGGTGCACAGATCACTGCACAGTTTCTCCTCTTTGGTTACTATACACCCTAGCACTTTGCCCTTGGGGTCATTACCCATTCTTTTGCTATATACCTTTCCATACACATTTCTTTCTGAGGAGTGTTGGTAGCTGATGATGAGACCTTGAGGCAGCAGGCGAGTACCTTCCTGCTTTATCCTCCCTGGTGTTGCTACCGTGAGGCACCATCACTCCTTTCCTACACTTTTTCACCACATTTAGGTGTTAGTAGATATAAATTGTTGGACACAAGGATAGCACTTTCTCTTACCTCGTTTGAAATACTCTTGTCTTTCCCTTGATTGGTGAGCCATACCTACAAGTAGCATAGTTGATATAATCACTTGCTCTACAGTCTGTCCAAAATAGATGACAACTGCAATGGATGTATGAATTAAAAGCTCACTATGTGAACAGGTCCTTTTTTGTATACAGATTTCTGAGTGGGGGATGACCTGTTCTCTGCCCCTTCAGCTCCTTACTGTGGTTTGACCCAAAAGCTGCACATGTATCTTTTTGGTACATGCGGAATTGATTTTCCCCACACAGGTTAACCCCAATTTGATATGTCACTGGTCTCTGTAGGCCAAAGGAAAGCAAAACTGCACTCTAAGGCAGTCTTCTCCATAGGTGTATAATGGAATCTCACTATAGACAAGACAGTAAACCACACTGACGTTCCCTAAGAGGCCGACCCCAGCTTAATATCCAATAATGCAGAGCTCCCTCAATGCCAGGCTAGTTCAGCACAATTACCAGGCTACATAAGATAGGAGTCTCTCACGCACAGCCCTCACACGCGTTAACATGCGTATACATACGTGTTATGTGTAACCAGCCAAGTGCCCCTTATCTGTGCTGCATTGCAGTGGCTTATTTAAAAGGCAGACACTGGTGGTAAGCATGCACAGTTCATTTACCATGAGTTTACAGCGGGTGAGTCACTGGTTGGAACGCTTTCCACAGTAAAATAGACAAAGACCAGGTGATCAAACAGTGAAAAATCAGGGTGGATTTGATGGGCAGAACCCATCGCCTTACAGTGGCCTTTTTTACAGTCTGGTTGGTTGGCTTTAACTGTTGGGTTCCCTGATATTACCATAAACATTGCCTGCAGAAAGCACAAATGTGTGCAGTCGTCCATTCCTTCCAAAAAACATACACAGTGTCTTTACACGTTCAAAATAGCCCCGATTTGCACAATGTGGGACACTTTTTAGCTATCTGATTTGCTAATGGGGTCCACTTTTATCTTGGTGCGCAGGTCTCTTTTCGTTGCAAGACCAATCCAGAGCTCCAATGATGAGAATGAATGAATGGAAGTTTGATGGACAAAAGAGGCATCTTTGGGAGTTCAACTGCATAGAGTGCAACCGCATCACCATTTCAAAACACATTTCGTGAGTCCTGACTTCCTACCAGTGTCAATCGTTTCAAAATTAGTGCTGATTTTCTAGATCATTATTTCACATTCATTTTGTACTTTAAGGAGATCTTCATTCTAAGTGAAGAGAAGATAATGCAACAAGAAAATAACTCTGTCGCTCTTCACGTCTCTGCTGGGACAAATGCCAATGGGGAAACCACTGCTTGGACAAGGAGCTGGATGGCTCTGAGAGGGGAAGGGTTGCTTGGCCAACAGGAGACAGGGGTAAGGCCAAATTTACCGAGACTTGAGGAAGACCAGATAAAAGAGGCTACCCATGAGTCACAAGGACTTGTAGCCCAGTTTACCTGAACTAAGACCCAAAGAATCAGCTTCATGAGGAGGATGATACTGGCAGAATGGCTTTTGGAGAATGATGCTTGCCTGGTGAGACCATACCCTACATATCCACCCTCCTTCCCTGTAGTGTGTGCTTCAGTTTAAGTCTCAGAGGTGTGTCCTGGTTAACTAAAACTGTTTGACCTCCTGAGACTTGTATTCCCCATATCAAAACTCGAACGGAAAACGGTGTTTGCCACTATGCCTCAAGACGCTGGAGCTGCCTTTCTCAAGTCACTGAACTCAGCACCACTCAAACCACCATCCTACATCCTACTGTTCCCACATTATTACAATGAGAAGATCCTAATGGCATCCTAACTCAAAGCCAGATGTGCCTGTATCCCATGGGTACTCTTATTCGGTGAGAGCCTGTGGCTCCCTGTATAACCATGAGTGTCCTGTCAGTGGAAAATCTTGACTACGACTGACTCCTTTTGAAAATCTGGACCTGGAAATATTATATAATCAGTACCACTCAATTCCTGTACATCACCTGTGACCACTTCATATCACCCTGCTGATACCCCTGAAGAACTGTGTGCGCCACTGACAATCAGGAATCAATCGGTTCCGTTTTACTAAGCAAAATCTCTTGAATCATCTCGCATTCCTATTTGACAAAGCCAGAGTTTTGGGTTGTCTCCTTATTTCCAGTTTTGAGTTATGGGCTTTTTGAAATTTTCCTGCAATCCTTTTGTAAGGTGTGGGAACTAGTGGACATGGAAGACAAGCAGAGATGCATAGTTAAGATATTTGTCTCTGACTTTTAACTGGGGTTCCCGTTCACAAAACACAGAGATTATTAATGTATTTCTGAGATCCCCTAATGCCTTAAGAATATTCAGAACCCAAGGATATATGATAATACTTGTCGTAGAGTGCAATGCTAAAGAATTAGAGTATGATATAAAATCGTTATGGCTTATACTCAAGAACATTGGGATTGTCTTTCTTGATCGTTATTTCCAAACCTATATTTCTCTACTGTAAAAAAAAAGAGGTTTACTTTTTACAAGACATAGGTCTGTCTGCACACTGAAGTTTGTTGTGTGTGAATACTTGTGGTATACTGCATTTTATTTACAAATCTTCTCCACTTATTTTAGTAAACCTTAACTTTTCCAATTTGCTACCCTTGGAAGGTCAAATAGACAGTTGGCTTTTAGTTCTCTGCCCAGTACAACCCAAGGCTCTGGTATATTAGAGGTTAATCACAATGTCTTCCAGGGATATTATTTAGTAATCACAAGTCGTCTCAGGTCCTGAAGAAAAGGTCTGACAGTCCTCAATATACCATCCAAGACTGCCACCTCAAAACAGATTAGGGATAGCCTAGGCCACCACTGAGGGGTGCACATGCAGGCCACTGGAGCACCTATGCCGAAACAACAATTCCCAAACTTTTCAGGTGTAACTCCACTATTGGTTTTCACACCTAAGCCACCACAATGCTAACCAAAATCCAGAATGTGGGTCCTGTTTTAGAAATGTTGCAGTTTGTCATGCCCTCTCTCTGATTGTGTGTGAATTGGGGGGTTTGGCCCTTTCTACAACCACCTTGGGCCTTAGACAATTGTACACACAAAACAACATCAGGTGGTTTTGAGATTTAAACACATCTTTACTTATGCATGAGGTACATTTTACTCAATAATTATGACCTCAAATTTGTTTTAGTAGTGATTGAACACAAAAAGTTTTTTGAACTTTCACATTTGGTGTAATAAAAGAAAGGACAATCCACATTCAACTCCATGGATATACAGTAAAAAATATTTGAAAAACATGTGTGAAATATGGAAAGATAAATCAAATATTAATCAAATATACATTGTGATAACGCAAAGTTCATACATGAACTAGGCTAAAATTGCATCTTCACCAATCCAAGATTTTACAAGAACAGAGCATTACATTCACAGAAAGTGCTCTTAGTACTGGAACGTATAAAGGGTCCAAAGGTATCTAATATGGGCTTCCAATAGTTTCTTTAGACAAATGAATTTATACGTTCATGTTGACACTAGTTGAACTAGGATCCACTATTGATCCTGGTCTATGCGTTTCGAATCCACTCTTTCTTTGGGGGTTCGCTTCAGGACAAGGGTTTGGTGAATTCTTAGGGGGCACAACAAAAGATTTTGATTCCGACTTATCAGCTGTCGAGGTTATTAGGGATTGTCCTTTCTTTTATCGCACCAAATGTGAAAGTTCAAAAAAAGTTTGTGTTCTCTCTCTGATTGTGGCACTCTTTACCCCTCAATCTCCCATCTGAAGCCTATTTTCCCAAACAAAGTGAGTTCAAGGATGAAGAGAAGGACAGTGGGGAAAAGTAAGTTCTACCCAGACAACAATGGTGAATGGATTCGGCCAGAGACTAGCTCTGGTAAACAATGGGCATGGTGTATTCAAATAGGGAACTAGGAATAAAGGTTACTCTGTGTCTACATGTCTTCTGTAGTCCTGCATCAACCTGATCATTGTGTCTGTAAGTTAAGACATTGGCATCAGTGGCCAGTAGCTTCAGCGGTGGTTGTTGTCTTGACATAGCAAAGGGGATTGTTGCTGCTCACTGTAAATTAGACACTGTGGGCATAATCATATATTTCCCCAGTCACTGCGACTAAGAGCAAAAAGTTCAAGCTTGTGCACTGGTCAGTTATTTTCTATCCAGCTATCTTTTCTCTACTATAATGCTGTCTTTTAGCCCTGAAAGTTGAAGTCAACATGTAGCATATAAAGCTGGCTGCGGTCTGAGAACACCAGAACAGTAGGAAGTGGTAGTGGCGGCTTGCTCGGAATGGGAGTGGTGTGGTGGGGGGCATGGGGGAGGGACTTAACAAAAATAAAAAACGTACCTTCTCCGCCGCATGCCTCTCCTCCTCTGCTGTGAGCACCGGAAGCACTCAGGTTTCCGGGCTCTCCCAGCCAATCACGACGCTGGAGGAGTAGCATCATGATTGGGCTGAGCGTCCTGTTTGGACGATCAGGCAATGCCTTGGGAGGCTGGGCATGTTCTCCATGGGGCTGTGCAACACAACCTAAAGGAGCACATGCCAAGTGCGCTTGGTGGTTTGGCCGTCCCTAGACGGTCTGCCAAACTGTCAAGTGCACTTAGAGGAGTGCAAACCACTCTTCCCCTGCCGCCAAGGAGCCAGCCCCGCCTCGACTCCTGGAAGAAAAAGAAAATTATAATAACCTCTTGTTATTATCATTTTCTTTATTTCATACCTGCAATAGCAGTGGGGCAATGCTCCTCCGCCTTAGGAGTGAACAACCTATTGGTCAGCATTCTGAAGTCTTGTTTACGGTTCTTGATCCATCTTAGCCCGATGGGTTCACAGACCTTGTGGTAAGGCTGCTCACACTAATTATTGTTTTATCTGTTCTCGTTAGTTGAAAGGTGGCACTTGGTCAGATCAGTCAATGCTTGACTGATTTCAGTTAAGCTCTATTGAGGCAAACATAACATTTTCTGCAGCAGAGGAAGATAAAAAACTTCTTCATATTAGTGGGGTGTTCTCAGATTTTGACTGCCTCCACTGTTGTTGGGTCTTATATTACTTTTTCAAAGACTGTGTGGTTGTCGTATTTGAAAGGGGACCTGTGAAACTGCCATTTGTCAATAAAGAGTTTGAGGTTCTGTTCTCTAAGATTGTCCATGACCTTCAAGTGCCTTTGCTGTTGGCATAATTAGGTTACCCAAGTCTATAGCCACTGCATGTCATGTAGCTTCTTCTCCATGAGTCTTTCAAATTATACTGGGACTCTTGTGATGTTATATGTTTGAGCTCACAGAAATCAGGCATCCATATAAATCCTGTCTTTTCTTGATATGTCCTACTAGAAATCATATAGTAGATGCTCCTCAGGTCCAACACTGTGAACCAGTGGACCCAAAGAAAGGCATTCAAGGGGCATCATCAAGCTTATGCATCACGTGATGACCTGGAATTGTTCTTTTGATTAATATAGCATTGAGAAAGCTCATTTTGACTTCAATATTATTTGGACTGGGCACCACGTGAGAAACAGGGGCTCCTGGAAGATCTCTGCAGCCCTCCAAATATCCGCACATCATCTACAACTGTAGCTGCAGGATGCCTAACCCATTTTCTGAAGGTGGTGTTTAGACTTCAACTCTTTAACCTTCTAAAATGTCCCAAACCCAGATATTGGCCACTTGGGCCAGCTTGGGCAGCAGGCACTTCCTGGCAGACTCTGGAATTGGGGAAACAATGAAGACCAAATGTGATATTCAGACATGACGGTGTAGCGCCTTGTCTGAATACGGAATTTGAGGGTTTGAAACATGAGGTAGTGGTGATTCTTTTTGTGACAGTTGGCTGGATGCTGCCCGCCTGTCACGGTGTGTGTTTGGTGGCTCCTTACAAATAAATTCACCTTGTTAAATGGATCTTGTTGTTGTCAATCCCTTCCTCATGAGAACTTTCTTTGGTGATGAGCAGGAGCTGCAGGCACAACAACGCACATAGGGATTTTTAGACTACCATCCCACGATTCCGATGCAGAGTTTGCCGACAACCGCAAGTTTTTTCAATATTGTTGCAGCCGGGACGAAGGTATGAGCATGCTTCTTGTGAGGTGTGGACCACACTTTGGTTGGGCAGGTGGGAGGCAGCATTTTACTTTGGGCCATACACGGAAGGGAAGTCTGTGTCGTCACTAGGCAGCCATTTCAGTACTAGACGCAGCGGTCTGCCTTGCGTTCCAGTGTCGCGCTACAGACAGTCTCGCCGACGGTACATTTTGGGGACGGCAGAAACTGGCTACCTTGTGAGGAAAGATGTGGATACTTAGGAAAGAGATGGGTCCTGAGATACGCGACGGCCATATTAGCCTAGTCATTTGTTTTGACTGGGTTTTCTACTGGGTGCAGGCTCCACTCATTCATTTTTATGGAATTAAACTGTTAAAAATGGTAATTCGACAGTGTGTGCAAGCAAAATCTTGTAATTGAGTGATACACACACTCCATCATGTGAATAATTTTTTTCATGCTGATAAAAAGAGTTACCAACAATGAATTCAGTGATACACACACTTCATCTTGTGTATATTTTATCTCACGCTGATAAAAATAAAAAAGCTCCCAATGGTGATACACTCACTTATGGGAGCATGGGCACTGTTTTGTTGTGCCTCCAGTTCCAACAAGGAACATTTGGTTCAAGCAACTGTATTCAGTGATATACACACTTAATTTGGGGCATCATTCAAGTGTAGACTCCTGTGTAATCTGAGAAAAAAGTTACCATCAGTGATACACTCTCTTGTGATAGCATTGGCATCATTTTGCTTTTCAGGAGTTCTAACTAGAAGCACATAGTACATGCTAGTGTATTCAGTGATATACACACTTCTTCTGGTGTATTGTCAGTGCTTCTCTATTCTAATGTAGCATGCTACAGTCCTGTGGAAGTGCATTTTCATTGCTATATCCTGCAGAGTACTTTTGGGTTTCGTTGTTTCTAAGTATTTGGTTCAAGGCTTACTTTTTGGGTGAAAAGTTAAGCCAAGTTAATAACTATTGCTTTACAGGAGAATATGCAGTCAGTCAATCTACCTCCTCCTTTTTTGATAGTCTGGGTGAACCACCTGTATCTTGGAGAAACTGGTTTGATGCATTTCAAACCTATCTTGGTGCCATTAGTGCATCAAGATGTCGGGCAGAAAGACATCTTTTTTTACTGCTTAAGGTTTGAAGTACGTTCTATTTTCAAACATCTTCCCGACATTGAAGTTCCACAAAATTAAGAGCCAGACGATGAGTTCACAGGAACTATTAGGAAATTGGAGAAATGTTTTGATGTTCAAACCAGTATTGTTATACTACGCCATAAGTTTTTTATGAGGAAGCAGTTGTCAGGAGAGAGAGTTGCTGCCTATGTTTCCGCTCTTAGAAATCTGGTGGCATACTGATTTTCAAAACTTCACGGACCAGCTTGTTCATGATCAATTCAAATGCCAATGTACTAATAAAGCTATTCATAAGAAACTTTTATCTTTAAGCAATCCTTTGTTCGAAGAAATGTTACAGAGCGCCAAAAGCATAGACACATCACAGTTGTCGGTCAAGGAACTGGAAGAGAAAAGATCTGAAGTTGTAGGCAATGTTCGTACAAAGAGGAAGACTGTAGCAAAAGAGTATGCAGATATTACGAACACACAATAAACATAGAAAGGTTTTTCAAGCAGACCAATATTTGTTTTAAGTGTGGGCATTTACCACATTTTAAGTCAGGCAAACTGTGTCCAGCTAGAAATATTGTCTGTAGAAAATGTGGGAAATTGGGACATTTTGCCAAGGTTTGGCAGGGCAGTGGAATTGTGCTGAGAAAAGTACAAATGTGGTGGCAGATTTGGCAGAGATGTCTATGACCCAGAGTTGGGGAACATTCAGAATGATCACCAGGATATGGTTCTGTTGGTTAGAGAAGATATTTGTACAGGAGATCCGACTGATTGTGTTGACCTGTATATTGAGGTGTTGGTGGGCGATAGCAAACAAACTGTTGGTTGATTCAGGTGCAAGAATTGCAATGATTATTCGTGAAATTTTCGATGACGTGTGGCCAGGAAGGAAGTTGTAACCTCCTGACCATGCTACAGTTTCATATGAAGGGAGAGGGATAGATTTATCAAGTTACTTCGAAGATGTGTTGGTTTTCAAGAAACATAACATTTTTGGGAAGGTGTATGTAGCAGAGAAGGAGTTATGTATTCTGCGGTGGTTTCACCAGGGGCTGTTTAAGATTATACTTAGGCTTTGCACTATGGAACAGGTGTCAGTGGTTGCAGAAGACATGGTGAATTGCATTTCGTCCAAATGTCCCAAACCTTTTACCGGTGATTTGGGTACTATAAAGTGTTTCAAGAGAAGATTAAGGTCAAGCAAAACGTAATTTGCATAAAACATAAAATGCAGAGTATTCCGTTCTCCGTAAGGGAGGATTTGGAGAGAGAGGGAGCTAATGAAGTTGTGTGATAGTGTGATAACAGCGTCTTCTCTTTGGTTATCTCCTCTGGTTGTCTCTCAAAAGGAAAATGGCGAGCTGAGGGTATGCGTAGAGTTGTGCAGTCTGGATAAGGCCATTTGGGTAGATTCCCATCCCTTGCTTAGAATAACTGACTTGTTGAGCAGGGTTGCTGGATCTAATTGGCTTTCCAAGCTGGATCTAGCCTCTGATTACCACCAGGTGATACTAGAACCTGAATCATGAAATTTCACAGCATTTCCACCTATTTGAACTTTTTAGTACCGGCGGATGCCATTTGGATTGGTGTCCGCTGCATCTGTCTTCCAGAGGATCATGAGGATCATGTTTCAGATGTAAAAAGATATAAAAGGCATGGTTGCATTCCAGGATGATGTGTTGGTCTTTGCCAAAACTAGAGAGGAACATGACAGTGTTCTAGACCAGGTATTATTGATATTAAAAGATAGAGGTGTGGCATTGAAACGGGAGAAATGCGAATTTGCCAGGTCCTGTGTAGAATATCTTGGACATGAGGTTTCTGGTAATGGAATTGAACCAAGACCAGATATAGTCAATGCTATCCTTGATGCTAGACCACCAAATGACAAAACAGGGTTGAAGAGTTTTATGGGTTTGTGCAAGTTTTATTCTTAGTTTATATCTGGCTATGCTACCCATATCAAACTTTGACATGTTTGTTAAAAAAAATACTAGATTCAAATGGGATTCTACATGTCAAGAGTAATTTGAGTGGGTCAATAAAGAACTGTCCGGCTCAAAAGTAATGAAGCTCTTTGATACCAGTCTACCATGTGGCATAACTGTAAATGCATCTAATGTGGGGTTAGATGCCATTCTTACCCAGTACAAAGAGAAGGAGGAAAATACTGTATACTATGCTTCACAAGCGTTGAGGGATTCAGAAATGCATTACTGTACTATCAAAAAAGAGTTGTTAGCGTTTTGTTGGACTATTTAGAAATTCAAATCGTATATGTGGGGAAAAATATTGAATATTGTGAATGATGATAAACCATTAGTGGCTATTCTCACAGAAAAAAATGATAAAAGAACAGAGCCCTAGGATTGCCAAAACTGCAACCAAATTATTGGAGTATTAGTTCGATGTTGACCACATAATAGGTGCTAAGAATGCTCAAACAGATTTTCTTTCAAGGTCTCCACCTGCCAAGAGCATGGTCATTGAAGGGAGAGATGGTGTCGCAGATGAGACTTGTGGATGTGTTGATAAAGGCTGTTTCACTGCAGTGATGGATTTGGAGGAACACTGTGCAGTATCAGAGCAAGAGTGGAGATCTAGGTTGGATCAAGATGAGGTCTTGAAAAAGGTTATGTGTTATGTGAAGAATGACTGGCCTTTGGAGTGGTCCCTGGAACCGGCATGCCAACCTTTTTGGAAAGTACAAGATGAGTTGACCATAGAAGATGGGCTGTTGCTGAGAGGTGATAAGCTTGTTTCCACGACTGAAATAAGACTTAGGTTCATCAAAATGGTACATAAAGGACATTTGGGGAAGACATTTACCAAATGCAGGATTCATCAAACTTTGTGGTGGCCATCGATGGACAGTGAAATAGACCAGGTGGTGGAGGAATATGTTGTGTATTTTAGGGCAGGAAAGGGTTTAGTAGTCAGAAGATCACCGTTACAACTGACTGAGTGTACTTCTAAGGCTTGGGAGAAAATTTGTATTGATTTGGTGGGTCCTTTCAACAGTTTGCCAAGTCATTTATGTTACGCAATAGTACTTGTTTGTTTTTTTTGTCGTCATTTGTGCAATATAGATTTGAAGGTCAAAAGGGGCACACTTCTCCGGTAAAATAAGTTTTGGTCTCTCACCTATCTCCAGAAAAGGAGAAGAGACATCACTCACATAAGGAGGACCCCAACGCTTAATAAGCAACCTTAACGTCCTATGGAGATACCCGCACAATACCACCACCAAAATCCCCTTTAAGGTTATTGCTTACATACATAATCACTGGACAAATTCTATCAACCAATTTCAAAACTTCACTTGGTATTTTGGCGTGATTTATGCCATTGTTCCCATATATCCCAAAATCTTGTCCTCTTAGTTCGGAGGCTCCTGTGATCCAAACTATTAACCCTTTTAAGTTTTAACTGATGCTAACCATTCCCATAACGTCGGTGGACATTGATGCACCCATTTCAAGCACCTCTCTCTCCTTGCCATTAGAATCAGCCCAAAGAGTAAACATTTCTATTTTTTATTCAATTTAGTCAAAACCTCTCTACCATGTGCAACCCCAAAAAGCACTAACACCAGATTTACCTCCACTTCTTGGCCCATAACCTCTGGGATCACCTTACCCACTGATTGCCAATAGTTTAGGATCTGAGGACACTGCCAAAGCATATCCACATTTTCTTCACCACACTTAATACATTTCTTCTCTTTATGATTACCCAACTTCTACTGTTTCTTAGGCGTCCAGTAGGCTCTGTGTGCTGTGAAGAGATGATTATTTCTGAGAGGTGCAGATTTGATTTTCAACCAAGGCATAGACATTAAAACTTGCCATAACTTTAGTCCAGCCAGCGTTGGCAGGTCCCTCCCCCAAGATCTCTGTTGGTAATGTAAACTCTTCTTCTCCAGCTTCTACCAGTATCCAGTACCACTTTGAGACCGCTTTTCTTTGAAGGAGACTTCTTTGTAACTTTCCCTCCCATGCATAGTTCCCTTTTTCATCTTTTCCAAGACACTGTGCCCAACTTATAAGTTGGTAATATTTAATTTTGGAGAAGCTGCTCGTTATAATATTAGCCAGGGATTTCCAGGGAATTAGTGTGTTATTCTCTACCAATGGACCCCACTTCATTACTCCTCCTTCCATCAATGGTGTTGATAACTTGTCTTTCAGATATTCTGGGGTTCCTGGAGAGTTCTAAATAGGAGCATGCATGCTATTGTAGGGTATCCCTAGTGGTCGCTGAATTTGATACCTTAACTTGCAGCCTAACGTTTTTGAGGTACTTTGGATGTCCGAATTTATAGAGAAACAATCACCTTCCCTGAGTACATTTTTCATCATGATTCAAAGGAGCGGAGTAAAGGCAAAGTTTTCTAAAAGTAAAGATCTGATATTCTTGAATTGAAATGCCCAGTTTTAGCAATAGTAGTTGTTGATTTATATTCCAGGTGACCAGAAGTGAAGTTTATGGGTGAACCATGTTCAAAGACAGTCACTGACTTTTTGAATGATTTGTTTACAACAGAAGGATTCCCCAGATTCCCTATATCTGACAAGGGGGATCAGTTTGTGAGTAAGGAAATTGAGGTTTTCCCTTAAAGCAGGTGATGTCAAACACCTCATGGCCTCTTTATATCATCCCCAAACTATATGGGCTGGTTGAGCGCATGAACAAGGTGCTTACACAGTGTATTCAATGGACTGTGGAGAATAGGTGTGTTGTGTTTAATGCTTTTCATTCAATGTTATGGTTTTACTGTGCCAGCCCTCATTCCATTACTCAGGTGTCTTCTTTTGAATTGCTGAGGAGAAGAAACCCTGCCACAAAGATCTGCCCCAGGTGGATGAACAGTTGGGTAGAATTCAGGGTATATTTGGATAGTATTGACGACAAGGTTAAGAGCAATGTGGCATATGCTAAATTGAAACAAAAGGATATTGTTAATAGAAATCACCATGTACTTGTTGAAAAATTTGAAGTTGGCAATAAAGTGTGTATCAGGAAGGGTTCCTATGTTAAAAAACAAGACAAGACATTTTCAGAACCTTGTGTGAAAGACAAAGTGTGTGGTAATGCCATCAGGGTACATGGTATGAACTAATGAAATGTGGGAAGAGTGGTCAGGTGTGATGGAAGAGGGGAGCGCAGTCTAACGACTCCCACCATGCATGGGTCACATAGGGTTGAAATCTAAAATAACCAAGAATCAGTAGTCCGCCGCAGCACCAGAATTAGACGAATTCCTACGTGGTTTAAGAAGTGGGTTCTGACCTGGGTACTGCCCAATAATGTGTGTTTCCATATGGGATGTACAGTGGGTGTGGGTGTCAGACTCTGGTCAGACCATGTAATGCTGGAGTACTTCACCATTGTCTGTTTTATATCTTTCTGTGTTTTATTCGCTAGGTATGGTAGGGGCAGTTAAAGTATCTTCCTATTTGAAAATTAAGACAATTATTGTTTCTTTTTTCTTTTTTGTATCAACTGTTGGTTTTAATATACCATAGTAATAAGATCTGTATTCATTCAAGTAATGTTATTACTGTTTTAGGTTGCACGAAAGCAACTATGTGGCAGTGTACATCAAATCTTTATAGTATTGTTTTTAAAGTTTGACGGAGGAGAACAATAATGTGATATTCAGACATGACGGTGCGGCGCCATGTCTGAATATGGACTGTGGGGTTTGGAACTTGGGTTGGTGGTGATTATTTTCGTGACAGCTGGCTGGATGCTGCCCAGCTTTCATGACGTGTTTGGTGGCTACTTACAAATGAACTCACCTTGTTACACGGATCTTCCTGTTGTTGATTCTTTCCTCACAACACAACTGTATATGGTTGGATTGTGGCTGATAGCTACACCTGATATCAACCTTTTCTTCACACATTGTTTGGGATTAGGATCAGTGACCCCCTGGTTGTCTACAGTTGTCATTGACAGTTTCTTCAGCTCAGCTGTCCTAGATTAGAATTCTGAAACTTGTTGGAACATGTTTCTTTTCTCCTATAACCATGAATAGACTAACTTACTGAATCATTGTACATGACCTATAACGCATGCTTCATTCAGGTGTCCAACTTAAGTGGCTGCAAAGCCCCATTTACCATAGGCCAAACCACTCTGGATAATAGGCAATATCTCTTTCTGGTGCTCACGGTTCTTTTATGAATTTATGAACACTCCCATGAGAATGCCAGCATTGTTTTATACTAGGTTGAAAATATGTGCATCAGAAGGCCAGGTTATTCAGAAGAGCTTTCAACTAGATCTCTTCCTCACTAAGATGAATGACCAAAGATGCTAATCTAAGACTTGTTCACACAGATCTCTACAGTCTAACCAGGTACGTGGAGCCTACGCAAAACATGGGGAAATCGCATGTTGGTCGAGGGCACAGACCTTGTAAAAGAAGGAGAGAGTAGTCTCATTTTCAGAAAACGTGCCACAGTAGGCTTAGATATATAGGTAGTAACCTTAGATCCCTTTTGACGGCTTACAAGCCTAATTGTTTTCGATGATCTTGCAATACCAACCTCTCCACAGTTCCTAGAGTGAGGAGAACCCATCAAGGAGGCCGATCCATCTCCTACTTGGGTCCTAAGCTGTGGAACGCCCTGTCTGTTTCGATAAGGTCTTGCAGTTCTTTTCTAGCTTTCTGAAGGCTTCAAAAGACCTGGCTTTTCTGAATTTGTGCATAAAGTTAGTCCTGGTCAGTTTCCCATCTAGTGCTATGCGCTGGGTAACCCTGTTTGGGTAGCTACACTCTCTGCAAACCTATAATAATAATAATAATAATAATAATAATAATGGGTGGTTACCTGCGGGGATCAGAATGTTACCAGACATACATAAAAAGCCAAGTCTTGCCAGTAGAGATATTAATGCAGGGACGACAGGATGGAGGCCGGGGGACTTTTGAATTTCTTCAGAGGTAAGTGGCTAAGGGAATGGATTCTTTCTTTGTGGGGAGGGAATATAGGAACATGGGAGGCAGAGTAAGTGGGGGCAGAAGTAGAACTGACAGGGTGGATGGAGACTGATGAACTCTTGTATTTCTTCACAGTGAAACTGGAAGCATAACCTAAACAAACCCTTCTGCGGGACTAGATTATTTTTGGGAACTGCATAGAACTATAGAGTTGATGCATGCAAAGATAATTGTGATGGACTGCTGATGACCTGACATGCAGTAAAGACAAAAACATATTTCTGGAATTTACTTTGAAATGAAATTCCCTTTGCTTGCCAAAACCTATTTATAACCAGCGTGTTTATTAATTCCAGACATTTCCACAGCAACTATCTGGCATAAGAGGAATTCAAACAGCTTTTTGAGTGGGGAAATGTGTAGTGCATGGAGGAGTTACATGTGCTGGCTAAAGTGTTTTCGAGCCGGGACAATGATGTCTGAACCACGCTGTATACAAATCAATCAATTATTGTAATTTACAACAGTTTGAGAAATGTAGGGTGGACTGAGTGACAGATTTGGAGATACAAGGCTTGGCTTTCATCCTGTGTGATATTGTAGCTTATATTCCAAAGGTTAGCCTGAATTTAGAAACAAGAAAGGGAGGGATTGGGGCTTGGGACAGGTCCAGCATAAGTACCCCTGCATAGGAATTGGAAAAACAAGGGTACACAGTTCCTAATGGGAGGGAGGAGGGTCCAGGTGTCAAGAATAGAAGGGGAAGGGGAGACTGCTCCTTTAAGAGCAAGGGCCCTCACACACCCCAAGGGGTGTCATGCTTCAGCGTCAGGCAGCTCCTCCTTGGGACGGCACTGCAATGCCCAATGGGCCCCGCAGGGGGGGCTCTTGGCCGGAGGTCTTTTCTTTTTGCTGATGTGAGATGGATGGGGTGGAGGGGCGTGTGGTTGGACGAGGTATGAGTAGATGTGGAAGAAAAGTGTGTGCAAGATAAAAATAGCTACAGGAATCCTAAAAGGTACTTTATTAGCTGAGTTCCCATTCTATGGTTAAAAAAGGGTGACTAAAGAGTAAAAGCTAGAGCAGGTTATTCTGGGCCTCCCAAGCTCAAAATAGTGTATGTGAAGTGAGAGGGGTCAACATGTTTCATGCCATTCATAGTCCAATGGATCTTGGCATTTCATTAGGACCAGGTGATCCTTGTCTACCCATGTAGAGACGGTGAAAGTGTGTGTCAATGTGATACCATACCCTAAGATACAAGGGGGCATATTATCAAGGGCCATTTCGCCGCTTTTTTGGCTTTAAAAGCCAAAAAGGCGGCGAAAATGACATTGCCCTATCTACAAGGGGATGCTAACATGCATTAGCGCATGTTAGCACCTGTTTTCCCGACACCTCGCTTTGCATCTCTAATGATGCCACACACCCCTCCACCCCTCCACCCCATCCATCACACATAGGCCACATCTATTAGCCTGAATTTATAACACTCAATTATGCAGCGCATACTTGTTTTAGAAGAAGCTACATGGACAAATTTCATGTGTTTGGTGGTTTTGCACAAAGGGAACGATCAGTCTATCTCACCTATTCATGTGTCGCCAAAAGTAGGTGAATTTCGGAAAGAAATCAAGAATCCAAAAAGTAACAAACATATATCTTGTTATATCGTATTTCTTCTCTATAACCGTCAGTGGAAAAGTTGTGAGTGTTCTCTTAGCTAATTCATGGATTTAAAAGGCACTGTTAAGAGGAAAAAAATGTTGCTAGCATTTTGCAATGCAAAGTGTGCTGTGTCCACAGCCATGCTGCCTTATCCTATGATTATACACGATGTAGTTTACCACCTCCCATCCGCTTTCCCTTCCTCGGCACCAATCACTGTATTGAATGGGAACCGAAGCACCGTGTCCAGGGGGCTTGGGGTGCATGGAGAGACTAAATGTACCAAAGCCGACGCTGCTGCGAGAGCCACCTTTAACGAAAGTGTCTTTTAAACTGCACGCTGTGAGCAGAATCACTGCTTGTCGCTCACCTCTGTTGGCAGATAAGGAAATGCAGCAGAGGGTAACAAAGCGGTTTGCCCAAGATTGCACAGTTTGGTGCAGCTTAGACGCTGGGATCCGAACTCAGCTCTTGTTCCAACGAGTCTGCACTTGGTTACAGTATCAGACTCAGACAGTGATCTCACCTCAGAGCCTCCGGGCTGCAGTGTGCACTATTCATACATATGATAGTTGCCTGTAGTGTCTGGTGGCTTGGGCTTTACATGGAGGGCACCCGTTTTAGCGGCCCAGCCAGGCCTTGGCACCCTGAAGGGCATGCACCAGCAGCCCAGCACTGCAGTAGCTCACAAAACAATCAACTGTTTTATATAACACATAAAAATGCACTATTAGCATCTCTTAGCGCTCTAAACAGGTGTCACAATTACCCAGTTTAATCTTACTCAGTTTATCGACCAGAGAAGGATGGAAGGCTGGGTTGACCTTACCGAGATTCAAACTCGTGACCTGGAGGCCATTGCATTGGCATCAGCAAGCCTTTAACTCCCTGAGCAATCCGGCCGATTTAAGTCTGTCAAGCCCGGGTTTGGGAACCGTTTCAGAAATCATACGACGTAGGTTAAGGGGCTCAGATTGGGACAATCAGAGCATTTTACCACTGGTGCCCTAGGTCGTAGATTTCAATTAGTCGAATTTGTAGATCGCTACTTGTAACCTGTGAGGGTATCCAGGCACTGGACCTTGTTATTAACCTCTAAAGTGAACTCCAAGTGCACCCCTTTGGCACTTGACTCTCAGGGTAGCGAAGCCGAGCAGTCCAGAGTGGGTGTGAAACTTAGAATGCAACGAAACATGTGAAACAAGACAATAAATCAATGGCCAGGCAATGCTTTTACTTGTAAGCAAAACAGACTATCTGTAGCATGAAACTACTGTAAAGATGAAATTCAGAGGGTGGAATGATAATAAACTCGCAGGCTGGGACTCTGTTTGTTTTACATAAACTTTTTAACCTTTACCATTACCGAGGAGCTGGCTGGAAAGCGGGGCGAAACTGACAGGCGCGCTCATCGCGGGAGGCTGCCACTGTGTAGGGACTGCGAGGACCAGGGTGCCTTGGGCTAAAATCATCGAACGCACCTGATCCTCTTCCCGGACACACCTCCCTCTGCCTCCAACTGCCATAAAACGCCTTGCGGCCTCCGCTTCGTGGGTGCCGCTCGCAGGCTGGGACTCTGTTTGTTTTACATAAACTTTTTAACCTTTACCATTACCGAGGAGCTGGCTGGAAAGCGGGGCGAAACGGACAGGCGAGCTCATCGCGGGAGGCTGCCACTGTGTAGGGACTGCGAGGACCAGGGTGCCTTGGGCTAAAATCATCGAACGCACCTGATCCTCTTCCCGGACACACCTCCCTCTGCCTCCAACTGCCATAAAACGCCTCGCGGCCTCCGCTTCGCGGGTGCCGCTCGCAGGCTGGGACTCTGTTTGTTTTACATAAACTTTTTAACCTTTACCATTACCGAGGAGCTGGCTGGAAAGCGGGGCGAAACTGACAGGCGCGCTCATCGCGGGAGGCTGCCACTGTGTAGGGACTGCGAGGACCAGGGTGCCTTGGGCTAAAATCATCGAACGCACCTGATCCTCTTCCCGGACACACCTCCCTCTGCCTCCAACTGCCATAAAACGCCTCGCGGCCCCCGCTTCGCGGGAGCCGCTCGCAGGCTGGGACTCTGTTTGTTTTACATAAACTTTTTAACCTTTACCATTACCGAGGAGCTGGCTGGAAAGCGGGGCGAAACTGACAGGCGCGCTCATCGCGGGAGGCTGCCACTGTGTAGGGACTGCGAGGACCAGGGTGCCTTGGGCTAAAATCATCGAACGCACCTGATCCTCTTCCCGGACACACCTCCTTCCGCTATTTAATTGTCCTCAGTTCACGCATGAGCGGGACGCGTGCGGGGCGTAGTCCGGGGCGAAGCCCGGGCAAAGGGTGGGCCCGTTTAAGCCCGTTCAAGCACGGTCAAGACCGGACTGGGCCCCCTCTCTTTTCTGTCACGCGTTTGAGGAGAAATTATGGCCACACGGTCGAGAACACAGGTATCAACCTCAATGCTCTCAGGTACACTGGACAATTTTCTTATCAGGGCTAACTCGGTGGTTAACAATGAATTGGTAATGTTGGAACAACGACTCTCGGAAGGCATCGAAAGTGCCAGGAGATCCTCTCTTGGCCTACTTGCAGCTGCAAGAACCCCGGAGAGATTGGATAACTCTCATACTCCCTTAATGAACAGCATTGATCAAACGATTGATTCGGTACTACAGGATTTAAGATCTAGTTTAACTGTGGCACCGGATGTTCCTACGGACTTGGGGAAGGAAATACCTCTAATCGTACCTCATGGTTCGCGGGAGGGGGCGATACCCAAAAGGAAAAGTGTGAGGAAGTTGAAGGGTGGGGAAAAGCCCAGGCTAGATACTGACGCCTCACCTATTGAGTTATCAGGCATTATTGAAACCCAGACTCTAGCACCCACATTAAGTTGTAATCAAACTCCCCAACCCCCCTCACCCCCCAACAGAGCTGCTGGATCAGAGCGAGAGAGTGATTTGCTTGTTAGCTCCCTAGTTAATGCGCTAAAAGTCTTAATTCACCCCCTTTTGGCTAGATTTGATTCTATTAATGACACGCTTATAGAAATAAAAAAAGCAACTGGAACTATTACTAACTGTTTGTTAAACAAAGGCAGTTCTATCTCCAAAACGAATAATGATGCCCAAAAACAATTACCGGAGTCCTTGTCCCTTAGGGGGGAAAGTTTAGGTGCTCCACCCAAACAAGCAGGAGTGGGGGTGGTTACTGACCAACAGGTTTTGGCTCAATCTCTGAATTCCCACCAGACTTCTGTCGTTCCCCCCCACCCCATCCAGAACTGTTTATCTGCCCAATCTAGGCCTGTGGACAACGCTGAAGAATTGAATGCCTATAGTGGCACAATTAGAAACAACACTAGTGCGCAGGGTAAGCTAAGTAGGAAGGATGTGATTAACTTACCCCCTGAGGCGGCCCCCTATGTACTAGTGTTGGCTGGAATTCCTAAGTATACCAACTCTGATGCAGAAACCTATGACTCTCTTAAAAACAAAGTCACAAGTTGGTTAAATACCCATAGGCCACTCCCGCCTTCTGTAACCACGGCTGTTTTGATGGTCAGGAGGATTAATTGGTTGGGAAATTCACTTAAACGTTATAAGGGAGATTGTGTCCTGGTGAACTTCAGAGACCCTAATATAGTATCATATGTCCTTAATTGGAGGGGAAAACACCGAGAGACCTGTATTCAACCTTTACCACTCTCCTATTTTTATCCCCCCTCAAATAACAGTGCATATGTTGAGAATGCAGAAGGATGGACAAGGGTGGGCTCTCTTTCTTCTGTTTCTCGTAATTGTGATAATTCCTGGCTATATCAGCCTACTGCTTATAATGTTCCATGCCACAATAGGTTTAGCCCACTCGAAGAGGTGGACTGACTGCAGGCTGGATCTACTCCTACTGTAGATGAGTGTGATTTTGTATTAGCGCAGACTGAGGAGATTCCACCAACTGATATTACTAACAACGACCTCCCACGTATCTCAGTTAACGTTGGTATATCTGCCGACCTCCCTTGTCCTCGTTCATCATTAAAGATCCTTTCCTGGAATATAGCGGGTCTCCACAATAAGCTTGATTGCCCCGAATGGGGCCTTTTTATAGGCCAACATGACATATGTTGTTTCCAGGAAACATGGGCTAGAATTAACTATCATCGAATAGGATTTGCCTCCTTTTTTATCCCGGCAACCTGGGGAGGTAGAGGCCGACCGTCTGGTGGCCTCATCATTTGGGTGGCATCTCATTTAGGTTGTACCGTTACCGCCCTTAGTACTGGATCTGATGATGTTCAAACTATAATAGTGAAATGGCAGGGTAGGGTACAGATGGCCCTGGTTAATATCTATTCTAGACCTACTAACTTTTCTGCAGAATCAAGGGCTGTGGAGGTTTTATCAACGGTACTGGCGGAGCTACCTGAGGGTATCCCTCTTGTGGTGGGCGGGATTTCAATTCTCACTTTGAACCCTTAGAGGGATTATTAGATGCCATAAACCAAGAAGAGGATGACTCTTGGGATATCCCACAAGTAGCTGGTCCCACAGTAAGATCATGGACCCCATTGGCACTTCAAATTACCTCTTTATCGCTGGCCCATTCCATCAGAGCATGTAACGGACGCTCCAAATCCGATAATCCCCCGAAGTCGACCTTTAATGTATCGGGCAGAGAAGCCCATCTCGATTACATCTTTGTTAAGTGCAAGGAATGGAATCGAGTCTTGGACTTTCTGGTGTTTCCAAGGAGGGAAAGTGATCACAACCCTTTAATCTTGGATTACGCTTTGTTAGGTTTGGGTCTTATTGAACCCCTGTTGACCCCAGACAGAACTGAGAATCTTGCCCTTACTAATAATAGACGGAGGGTGAAATGGTCGAAATTGGTCAGCAATTCGGAGGACATCTCCAAAGTTTATGGGAAGGTTAGTTTAACTTTGGAACTATTTGCTGACCTTATTGAGTCTCAATTAGTTTTGGATGTTAATAGTGAGATTGCTGTACATAATGATGCACTCTATGCAAGTTTAGGAGATATCTTGAATCCTGTAGTTCCCCTAAAGAAACACCAACCCAGGAAACACGCATGGTATAATCGAGCTTGTAGACTCGCAAAAGCTGAACTAATGACTGCATTAAAGGAAAATGCTGAGCGAGATCTAATCAAATACAAACGGCGTACGTATTGTTATTTGATTCACCACGCCAAACTTGAGTGGGCTAGTCAGAACTGGGCCGATCTAACATCTGCTTTGGCGGAACGAGACTCTTTTAGATTTTGGAAAATTGTCACTACCGGTTCCACTGATATGGTGTCTGCTATTAGCCCGAATATTGCCCCGCAAGTTTGGGAGGATCATTTTACCCTTTTGTACAACAACCCAGCCCCTAGCTTAACTCCTCTTTTATCAGAACCACCATTGACTGATGATTCCACTTTTAATCCAATCACTTTTACCATATCTGAAGTCCTGACTGCTATCGCTGCACTCCCAGCAGGGAAGGCTCCTGGCCTTGACAAGGTCCCTGGTGACCTTTATAAACATGAACCAGAAGTCTGGGCTCCTTATCTTTTAATTGTATATAATGGGATCGCAAGGGGCATGAAGATTCCTTTTACCTGGCTGGGTGCGGAGGTGGTCCCTATCTATAAGAAGGGATCGCCTCTCCTCCCAGTCAATTACCGGCCTATCAGCCTCATCGATGTAGCCCAAAAACTGTTTGCCAGACTGATTATCAATCGCATACTGGACTGGATTGATGAGGAGGAGATCCTGAGCCATTATCAGGCTGGCTTTAGGAAATCTGTATCTACTATTGACCAGATTTTTAGGTTTAACATGCTCTACTGGAAAACTGTCATGGTTGGGGGTGGATCCCTATACACAGTCTTTGTAGATCTTCGATCAGCCTTTGACTTGGTCCCACGTACCAAGCTATGGGCTGTTCTTCGTGAATTAGGAATTCCACCCTCCCTTCTTGACATCATAATCCG
This sequence comes from Triturus cristatus, assembly GCF_964204655.1. Lineage (NCBI taxonomy): Eukaryota > Metazoa > Chordata > Amphibia > Caudata > Salamandridae > Triturus > Triturus cristatus. Next base: position 311,632,459 of record NC_140582.1, read on the forward strand.
ATTACATACTGAAAACTTTGCTAAGGTTAGATGTGGGAGAGAGGGAAAATTATCATCTAGTTTCCCTGTCAATAGGGGTGTGCGCCAGGGCTGCGTCCTGGCTCCCACCCTCTTCTGCCTATACGTAAATGGAGTTATCCCCTATCTAAATAAGGTTCCAAACAGAGATGCCCCAAAGCTCGCTGGAGTGGGGATTTCGGCAATTATGTTTGCTGATGACACCCTGCTACTTGCCAAATCCCCTATGGGTATCCAGCGGGTATTGGATGGGTTTGTTTCTTTTTGCCAGGACAGGGGCTTGGAAATCAATACTTCAAAAACAAAATTTATGATTCTGAACCCCCCAAAAAAATCCCGGCCAAACCCAACCATTGACGGAGTTAGTTTGGAGAGAGTTCGGGTGTTTGAGTATCTAGGAGTGACAATAAATGAAAACTTCACATGGACTCAACACCAAACCAAATCCCAATTAAAACTAACACAGAAAATTGGGGCGATTGGCAAACTCTGGAAAAACTCCTACATAAAACCAATTGGCCCACCTTTAGAAATTTATAAGGTACAGGCCAGAGCGGCAGCAATTTATGGGGCGGAACTATGGGGCAATAATTGCCTGCAATCATTTATGGTCGTCGAAAATAATTTTCTACGACAATTATCATCTTTACCGGCTAGCACTCCACTTCTTCCCCTCAGGCTGGACCTAGGAATTAGATCCATTAAGGAGGAATTAGCCCTAAAGCCTCTAACCTTTTGGCGACGTTTATGGGCAACCGCCGAACTCAACACCTATAGACAAGAACTTGTAGACTTACTGAAGTTCCAAACTATACAAAATCTTCCTTGGATAAGGTATATCAAGACAGAGTGTGATAGGTTGGGTTGCCCTTCCCTATGGAGTTCTCCAGAAACTGCATCTAAGGCCATATCACGTAAAGCCCTGGTAACATTGTTTTATGAAAGAAATTGCTCGGTCTGGTTGACCTCTGATAACCTGGGCTCCATGACAAGATCATTCATTTTAATGAAAGATTATTATAGGTTTGAGATGGTCCTGGATGATATTTATCCCACAACTTTAAGAAAAATGTATCTACAATGGAGATATAATTCCCTTCCCATCCGCGCTCTTACGAATAGATGGCGCCCCTCCACTGATCTTAATTGTCCCTCTTGCACTACTCACCCTGAAAATGACCTCCATGTAATTTTCTTTTGTCCGCTATATATAGAATCCAGGAAAAAATGGATTATTCCCCTATGCAAAAAATGGGGTTTTAGAAAACACATGGAGGCATACCGAATAATAAAAACGGATCTATCGCCTCTAACCGTTTTTGCTGTCAGCAAATTTTTAGACGCAATGTGGAAAATAAGGAGAAAATATTGTAAACATGATATCATCTAGTTTTACATTTTTCTGTTATGGAGGAATGATGCTAATTGTCTCTGTTAACGTGATTAGTGGCTTTTCCAATTATAAGTGCATGATGGATATATCCTTTTTTTCTTTGATTGTAATAACTATGAAATTCTATGTCACTCTGTGTTACAATTGTGGAATTTATGTTATTTTGTCTTATCTTTTATGACTCATTGTAGTCGAAATAAAGATTATAGAAGAAGAAGAAGAATAAACAAGTACTGGGACATCAATCACGGTGCAGGAGAAAACTAGCAGTCGAATACTTAACAAGCATTGCAAATGCAATAGGTCTCGCCTTTTATTAAGTTAAAGCCATTTGCATTGCTATACAATACCATTAGCAAAGCAAATGGCTTTAACTTAATCAAAGGAGAGACCTATTGCATTTTTAATGCTTGTTTTACAAGAATGCCATTACAGTGCAGCGCCAAGCACTGAATGGGATGCACACAGGCACAGTGCCAAGCACTCATGGTAATAATACACCTTCGTGTTAATTGCAAAGTGATGCAAAGTTTTATATTTACCAGTTTTCAGTCAATCTTTATCTTGGATATTTTGCAATAATGAAAAGCCGAGCTTAGCAGTTCCATGGCCTGCATCTGTGTTACTCAAGATAAAACGTATAGAACGCAGGCTTTGAAAACAGTTTATCTTTCCATGTGTACTCATGAGAAGAGCCGCAATCCCTCCAACTTTTATCTCTTCAATACAGAACTAATGCTGTAGTCTGATTGTACCAAGCTTCAATGTGCTCATGCATGTAAATGCCGTCATGCACAAAGGTGCGCTGGCTATATGTGTAGTGTGAATGTTTAACCTGCAGTATTACATTGCAAGCATGGGGAATAAATGAGGGCTTAAATCTAGGCAGCAGAAGAAACCTACAAAGAGAACATAATTTACTATTAACCATCTGCACAGAAAGGGACGTCACTGGATTTCCGATCATCCATCGTACAGGAAGTGACATAACTGGTTTCCGTTTCCCATCCACGGCACCCTGCACTCCTCCTCTTTCCCACGAACTACTAAGTGGCAGCTGCAAAACGGATGATGAAAGGGTGCGTGCAGCAGGCACAGCTGCGCCTATCTGCACCTGCACCGTGTCCAGCACCAGGAACCCTGATTCTGTCCGAAGCCCCGCTACCGTGCTGCACTTCTCTGTGCTTTCAGGCCTGGCTGACGCTCACCACATTGCTGCCACACTGCACCACACAACATTGCACGAGAGTTCACATGTGTCTCCTGCAAGTTCTTATGATCAACCACTCCTGCGCCAACAGCATCCGGCAGCCCACTTGTCAATAGCTCAAACTCGCGAAATGCAAGACCTATTGCACTGCAAATGCTTGTTTTTATTGCTGTTACTATGCATGAGCTTGCAGTGAAAGAAGTGAGAGCAAGGCTGCTTACGCATAAGAGATGCTGTCATGCACATGGTCATGCAATTAGTCACTTACCTATTATTTAGGTGGCCATGGAAGCAGTCATGCAAGGGGTCATGCAAACGGTCATGTAGGCGCGCACTTCCCACAAAATATCGCAATCTAGGATGTGTGAAGCAGAAAGCCTGGTCATTTCCAACAAGGCATGCAGTTTATTTACATTTGAATTCTGGTGGGTTAAATAGATTGGGCATATACACAGTAACAGCAGGGCAGGAAGTTGCACATTTCTCAATGGCTCTGTTAATGTAGGCAACTTAATTACACGTCAGTTCTAGTGTATTTTAGGAGAGTTGGCATAATGGGAAGAATCTTGAAAAACGAATAAGACTTGCTATGCCCAACACGTCATGTGCTGGGAACCTGTGCCATGAGACCAAGCCCTGCTCTGCAACTTCAGACACAAAGGAATACAAAAATATTAACAAGTGACAATATGCCAGTATGCAAGCTAAGTGGGAAGACTGGCCCATAAGTCTCAAGGTTCTAGGTTACACTTATTCCCGGCTCGTATGAGCACTACGTTTAACAAGCCAGCACTGCAGCTAGAGGCATAAATGCGACAACCTCTTCAAGAGGCATCAGGGATAGGCGCCTACAGACCTCTCAGAATGGGGCAGATGAAAAGAAAGCCTGGACGCTAATTCTTTCAAGACTTGCTTTGTCAACTCTATCGCCACCATCTTGAGTGCGGGAAGATAGATCAGTACACTGATCAGACCATTACTTACCCAACAAGGGACAGGCCTCGCTCTAGTGTCCGTTCTTGCCCCAGAACAACTAAAAGACTGCATACCCCAGAACCAGAATCTATCGCTTTCTGATAAGATAAGAAGAGTAAGACTGAATAGTAGCTGCTTAACGTCCCACGCACAATTTGACCCAAGCAATCTTCACCGATGTGCAAGATGAGGGAAGGTTAAAAGTGATGTATGTTTTGAATGTGAATCTAAAAATTGGTAAATACGCAGCTAATAAACATTAAGATAAGGTAGATAATGAGAAGCCTACTGTGGAGTAGCAAAGATACATGGGCCTCAAAACAAGCAAGTAAAATGTGCTCCGTGTATGCAGGAAGCAGTACAATACAGTCATAATTGGGATTCATTGGGCGCAAAGGCCCTTAGGTCTGTGTGCCACTGCCCATGCTGCATTGCTCAGGAAGTATACATATTTCAATTTTAACACCCGTCAAAAAAACACGTTCAATGGATTGCTCAGGCTGGTGCTTAATCTGTGGAAAAAAATAAGTAGAGGGACCCAACTATTTTATGAGCCCACCAATGGTGCTGCTTAATATCAGGGTTCCTGACTTCCCAGGCTAAGTAGTTCTGGTTCCACCTTATGCCTCTGTCTTCCACCATCCTACTCTTCCTGTCTCCCTATTTTATTCTTAGGGGTTCTTTTCCATTACTGCTTTCACCCTTTGTCACTGTTTTCATACCTTTCTCTACCTCCTCCTTATGTCTTTCTATCTCTTGTTCTGGGTCAAAGTCTAATTATGAAAAATAAATCCAGGTCCCCAAAAACAAGTGCTGGTACCCACCAACTGCAAACACCAGCACAAATTAAGCCCTAGTCCTGGCTGGTCAAGTAGCTGAGGTGAACCTGCATTTGTTCAGTGCACATGGAAGACTTTTCTGGGCATATTCAGCAGGGACCTAGCTGGTGCAGTGGCAACAGGGGCTGCAGGTGTGAGAGGCCCTCTGCACCCCTGTTATGACTGTATTCCAATACTAAAGGTATGGGGGGTCTCAATGTTTTCTTTCTTGCAGTATGGCCCATAACTCCCTTGCTTCGCTTCTAGTACTGGAGCATGCGCCACGTGGACATGTACATCTGAGCGCGTGCGCTGGCGAAGCTCTCGTCTCTGAGACGTACCAGCTGGGGCTTTATTTGGGAGCCTTAAATGTAAGCGTGAGGTCGGTTTGAGGCCCGGCAGCCTCCGTACTTCACGCTTCTCCGTCAGTGTGACTGAGAAATGAATCATTCATGCATGGTTCGCATTCGCATTTTTTTACTCAAAAAGGGCAAAGAAACAGCTTTTCTACATCGACAGCTTCCAATAATTCGAGGCGCTTCCAGCTCGGCGGCGTCAAAGGAGTTTTTCAATTTATTTAGGAATGCCGTGATGTTTTTTTTTAATCCTTGTGCCAGTCAGGGCCTTCTAAGAGATGTCCAAAAGCTGTTAAAATTGCCGTGTGGGACAGTTTGATCCTCTTCCAGGACACGCGCATCCGCCCCCACATAGAGACGAGCACAAACTCTGTCTCGTATGGTGGCCACGTGTAAACACTGCGCCGTCTACCCAGCTGACGCGTCTCATCCCCACTCCTCGGAAAATAATTGAAAAGGACGTTGTACGAATGGGAAAGTATTTTTATTCATAGTTCTTCTCGATTTAGGTTATTTCGGGGGGGGGGAATCCGGATTACGGCGGTGGGCCCTTCAGACTCATAGTAAACAATTTGTGGAAAGGAAGAGGCGCTGTTATTAGTAACATAAACGAACTTTATCAACTGGTTACATATCCCACTGAGCATCGTCTCGGGAAAAGACTCAAAAACAAGAGCTGAGCTCTCTCATTGCAGACACAAGAATCTGCAAATAAAACATTTATTTGAAGGGCCCTACCCGGGGGGGGGGGGGGGGGAATTAATTAGGCAAAATAAATTACAGTATTGTTAAGAGTACTACTGTAGTCTGGTGAGCCAAGAGTCATGGAAAGAGTGAGTCTGCATGTTTTTTATTTTTCCAAACCTCTTAAAATGGGTTCAAGGGTGCCTAAGGCAGATAATATGTCATTCTTGCGAAAGACGCCTAAAAAATGGGGGCTGCTCCTCAAATTGAGCCGAAGAGCGTCGTCCCCACAAGCCCCAGAGTTGAAAAATAGATTCGTAATAAAGTTTCTTTATTGCCATTTTATTTTTCAGCAACCCATCGCAAACTAAGTGTCAGAATGGGGCAGGGCCAATGTTCCAGAGTGGTAGCAGCAGGAAGCTGTGCGCTTTAAAATATGCATGTCTCTTTGGCCGGCCGTTCTTGGGACGGCCAGCCAAACATGCGCATTTTAAACTTCTCTAACCTACCGGTCTTAGACTGCTTGGTTAGAGAAAACACAGGCCTCCAGTGCTCTTAGGAGCAATGAGAGAACCAGCTGTATCCAATCATGGCGCTGCTCTCAAGCTGTGAGAGCAGCACCAGGATTGAGTAGCACAGTTTCCTGCATCAGGAGCATCCAGAAGATACCCAAGTTAGGAGGACATCGCATTGCACGTGGAAGGTAAGCCTATTTTCTTTCTTTCTGTGCCTCACCACCCTCTGTACATGCCAGCCGCCACTGCCACCACCCTCTGTACATGCCAGCCGCCACTGCCTAGTACAAATTACAATGCAAAGACAACCATGCATGGATAAACTGCGTAAAAAATATGCAGTTTTGTTGCAAATTACCTACCTTAAGCATGGGCATAAGCCACAACATTACACTTGTACCATGTTTGTGTCTGGTTTCATTTGGTGCCTCGATTTTACTCAAAGTTAGGTCATACTATTTTTATTCTTCTGTTTTTTTGTGAAAACATATGGCTGTTTCTGCTGTTCCTGCTCCATTATGGCCCAGTTGCACATTTAGGTAGGGGCTTTGGCACTTAGTGATGAAAAGTATTTGGTGTACCCCTTGCATCAACTTTTCAGTGTACATATATTTATGCTGGAAATGTGATTGACGCAGCTGTTTGTGAACATCTCACAAGCACCCATGCACATGTGGACACGCTCAATTTCAGCTCCACCCCTACAGGTCGCAGAAGCGCTGTTTTTATGTATACTCGACAATATATATTGTGTGCCTAACTTTATTATGTGAAGCGGAGCATTCAGTGTACTACTGAGGTGCATTAACTGTAGAAAACTAGAGACTCATAAACGTGTGAGTATTAATATTTAGCTCTATTATTAAGACATGTAGTTTTCATTTATATTTACACTAATGTCTCAAGTTCTACTGCATTTATTTGAAAGCACCTTGCACATGTAATCATGAACACATTTATTCACGTTGTAGTTATGTCTTAAACTTATACGTGCATCGATAATCATGTATTCAAAGTGCACATTGAAATGCTTGACTAAAGTTAGCATGACTAACTGAAGGCCTTAATTTTGAAATGCATTTTGCTTGCTCTGCTTGTATTTTCTTTGCAGATGTGTTCTCATGAATTCATAGCCAGAGAAAGGAGTATTGTTGTATTATTGATAGTGTGGCCTGAGAGAGGAAATCTTGGTAGTCGCATGAAGAGCCAACAAGCTGATGAAGCCTCCTATTCATCGCGTATCAGGAACAGAGGGCTACTGAAGGTTACCATGGCTGTCCAAGTTCTGTGGGATGGGAAAGTCTGGTGATGTTGCCATTGTACAATGTGGAGGTTAACACCGCTGGTCCCTGGAGGGGTGTTGAGAGATACAGCTGATGTTGGAGTTTCTGTGTATTTTAATTAGGGCTCCTGGTTTTATGGTATTTTTTTTTTACATTCCCGTCTGTATTCATCCATATTTATTTTTTGCGAATTTGATCTGCATTTATCCATATTTTTTATTTTGGGTTTTGTGGGAAATGAAGCTGAAATTAGTATAGTTCCATGTTTATCTAATCAATAAATATGCACTCATGCTTGAATGCCTGGCAGAGTTCAGTGATATGAACACCCGAAGAAGATAAATCAATGCACTTGCATGAAAATATGCACATTTCAGTATCAACCTTTTGCATATCTACTGGTGTTAAAGCTTCTATACAAAAATTCCTTTCTTTTTTAACCCCCTCATCTATCAATTCACACAGCTATTGGCTTGGCAGTTATGGCAGACAGTATTTAGAATTACTCAAATAGCATCCCAATTTCCGTTTTTATCCACATGTAAAAATAAATACGGACAAGAAAATAAATGTTTTCTGCCTGTATTTATCTGTAAAAATCAGTAACAACGGAAAACAGGGAGCCTTAATTTTAATTAATGTTTGTGCTGTCAGAGTTTAGGCAGATCCCTTTGGATTTCAAGAGCTGCAGTTCTTTCTTCTTGTGAGTGTATGGCTTTATGCTAAGCACTTGTTCCCTTTAGAAGATTTCTACTGAAATCTTCACTATGCTGACACCTTCCCATTTTCCTGAATTCTGTCAGCCATTTCCCTATGACCTAATCACCATTTATATTTAGAAATCCATTCATGTTTACAAAGGAGAAGCGGAGTTTCTTAAAGGAACACCAATTCCTAATTAAATTGTTTTATTAAATGTCTACTCCCTTTTGCCTCTCAGTCACCCAAAAAGATTAATCAGGTGAGAAATGGTAACCACTTTCCAGCCCGCTCCTAGATGGTAGAATGTTTGAAGATGGTTTGTTACTGAAGCAAAGCGAGTTAGTGAGTTATATTCCAGACCTGTCCTAATGCAGCCCGAGTCCATAAAACCCATGAATTGCATCGGAGAATCGGTGGAGTTCCAGCAGTTCAGGAAACACTTGTAATAGTGGAGGAGTGAGTATCAATAGGGTTTCACGTTGCAATTGCTTATGTTTAGATTGCAGTATTTTACGGAGATTGCATGGTGTGATGTGGTAATGTTTTTAAGTTGTGAGAGTGTGGCACTTAATGTAAGATGTTGAAGTTGCTATGAGGCTTGGCGTAACCTAAGATCCCAGGACAGTAATGAGTTGACGGTTTAGAAAACACTGTGTTGTGTTTGTCTGCTTAGTTTTGTGGTGCTCGTCGTGAGACATCGTCAACTGCACATTTGAGATAGGAGCATTACCTTGTCTGACAGTAAGGTGTGGTTAATGTAGTGGATCCTGTTGTGCAAGAGAGAAGCTGCACTGATCCGGGTGATTCCGGCTGGTTGAGGTTTCAGTCGAGTGTGTCTCTGAATAGGCCAGAAAGTGTCGCTATAACCATTTCATGTTTGATTGGATACTTTGATTTCTTTAGTGGAGCAGACAAAGTTATTTGTTGAAATCGCTTTAAGTTTTGTTTTGCATGCTTAGTGTTGAGAGAAGAGTGCGTTCATGCAAATTATAAAGAAGGGTGAACTGCTGCGAGGAATGAGAACTGCGTCACAGTGTGTCACGCTGAGATTGGTCAGTTGGTGTTGACCCACGCTGTTATTAGTGACTACATCATAGAGTCCCATGCTGTTATTGGTTGTTGACACTGAACAAGAATTGTGGGTAGAGATGTATTTCCTGATTTAAAATAAAAAGCCTGTAGTGACTGTTGACATTAGTATTGAAAAATGAAAGTCTTTAAGGCCATACAAGATCTGATTAGGGGGGATATGAAAATAGTTGTTCGATCGGGAGAAGAGGCACCACCTGAAGATACGCCAGTTCATTATATGACCATAAACGTGGGCCTTCACATATGTATTTGGTTGAATGAATGGCATAAGATTACTGAGAAAGAAGGTGCATTGATGTTTCAATGCTATGGCACATTTAATTTCAGAATAACTGAGAATTTGAAAAGATTACAGTACGAAATTAAGCTGCCTCCTAGACCTGCACAGTATGAAGTGCTTAATGCTTGGGGGCATGCAGCTCATGTTAGGCAAAAGGAAAGGTGTCAGGGAAGAGCCCGAAAGGCAGTGCGCACTTGTGCCGATGCTAGGTGGGATGCAGAACAAAAGAAGTGGAGAACTGATATGGTAGAGGGAGCTAGACTGTACCCTGCATTGACAAGTGAAGAAACAGAGAAAGGAAAGTCCTTCTGCATGGGACAGCACCTGGTGGCTGACTGCCCTCGGAACCCCACCTACCCCCTCAGACCACGGCAAGAACCTCGGCATCGTACTCGACTCATCACTCACCATGAACCTACAGGTCAACGCCCTAACCTCCAGCTGCTTCAACACCCTCCGCATACTCCGCAAGACCTTCAACTGGAACCCCCCTGAGTCAAGGAAGACAGTCACAAACGCACTCATCACCAGCAAACTGGACTATGAAAACGCACTCTACGCCGGCATCAACAAGTCCCTACTACGCAAACTCCAGACGATACAGAACACCGCCGCCAGACTCGTCCTCGGCATCCCCCGACACGAACACATCAGTCAATACCCACAAAGTCTCCACTGGCTCCCCGTGGAGCAAAGAGTCACTTTCAAAATCCTCACTCACGGCTACAAATGCCTAAACAACACTGGACCCAAATACTTCAACGACAGAATCAACTTCCATGTACTCAAAAGAAACCTCTGATCTTCCAACCTCGCACTGGCCGAAACCCGGTGCATCCACAGAGCCAGAGCAGGCGGAAGATCCTTCTCTCACATTGCAGCCAAGACCTGGAATGAGCTACCGGCAGACGTCAGGCACGCCCCCTCCCTGAACACCTTCAGGAGGACCCTCAAGACCTGGCTCTTCGGCTAAACAGATCTGCGGACCCCCCCAGCACCTTGAGACCCTCACGGGTGAGTAGCGCGCTTACAATTCCCTGATTGATTGATTGAAGAGAAGAAGAAAAGGGGGAAAAAGACAGAAAACTCAGAGTGGGGGGGAAACCAGTAAGAGTGATTCTAGAAATGATTCTTTAAATGTGATGTCGTCAGCTCATCCACCTCCGTACAATGAAGCCCAATTGGAGGGAATGAATGGTACAAGAGCCAGTGGAAACTCTGGGGCAGCTACTGCCCCAGTGAATGCAAACTCTAACATGATGGGAGATAGTACAGGGATTAGTGCCCCTATCAAACCCTAATGTTTTTAAAACCCCCGATGAATTGATATTCCTAGTTACCATTGGTCCCATGGTTCCTGTGTGTAAACCTGAATCAGTAGGAAACCCGACACATACTTTGACAGTCCCTACTGGTTTAGATATGACAGCTAGTGTCCTTGTGGGTCCAGGAATAGGAAGAGTTCCTCTGGTCCAGACTCAAGTAAGTGCTCTTTGTGCTGAAAATGCCAATCCAATAATGAATCAGACATGGTTTCCATCTACAGTAGGGTTTACCCAACGATAACCAAACTTTGACATGTCTATGTGAAACGCACCTTTGAATGTTAATCAAAGCACCCCCAGAGAAGGTATAGTGTCTAATGCCCCAGCAGTACAAAATGGCCTTTGTGCTAAGGACCTGAAATTATTGCATTGGGTTAATAAATGAGAGTCCAAGAGAAGGTGAGAGTTCAGGATTGGTTGGAAATAATGCAGTCTCCAGAAAGACACAATGCAGTGGATGTGGTTCAATTAAAGTTAGAGCTGGATGAGATGATACAAGGAAATCTTTATCTTTCCCGATTAGATGGCTACCAAGAGAGTGAACTTTTAATTATGAATAAAGATGTTAACAAATGTGGAGGACAAGCCCATGAAAAACTGTCTGAATTAGCTCAAAAGTATGAGATCAATCTGAGTAGAACCAAGTCTCTGCAGAAAAGTTACCGTGTATGCTTTGATGAAAATGACATAAATAGCAATGTGGACATCGGAGATAAAATTGCAGGTTAAAGAACTAATTAGCAACATCCGGAAATGGAGTGAGCTAGATAAGTGCAAAGGCAAAAAAAGACTAAAAAAAAAACTAGAGGAGAGTTGCCTCTGTCCACAGTGGAGGGAGAGGGCACCTCACCTTTTCCATTAAGGGAAGGTCCTGGTGGAGGTTTAGTCCATGTGCCTTGGAGTAGAATTGAACTTGCGTCATTCACAAATGAGTGACCTAAATTTAGAAGAAAAGCCAGTGGAATGGTATATACAGGTTGAGCGATTTCTGAAGATTTCACAGGTCTTGTGGGTGGATTTGAATACTTTGTTTGATATCGTGGTTCTGAGTGATTTGAGGGCAGATTGCAAGGTGAATACACATCAGACATCTATGGGATGTTTGAATACAGAATGTTCAGGGGGTGCCAGGGGTACAGTAGTGTAGCTTACCTAAAAGACCCCCTCCTTCAAGTTCTTTTCTTGCCAAATGGTCGTAAACGACACAATGTTGGAACATAAAATTATTGTGATTGCTGCCAGAATATCGTGCTACAAGGTTTGTGATCAGGCAATCTGAAATTACATATCGATCAGGGAATTGTAAGTGCGCTACTCACCCGTGAGGGTCTCAAGGCGCTGAGGGGGGGTCCGCAGATCTGTATGTTTAGCCAAAGAGCCAGGTCTTGAGGGTCTTCCTGAAGGTGTTATGGGAGGTGGCGTGCGTGTCTGGTGTCTGCCAGTAGATCATTTGGGTCCGCTGTTGTGTAGGCATTTGCAGGCGTGAGTGAGGATTTTGAAAGTGACTCTTTTCTCCACAGGGAGCGAGTGGAGACTTCATAGGTGTTGACTGATGTGTTTGTGTCGGGGGATGCCGAGGAAGAGTCTGGCGGCGGTGTTCTGTATTGTCTGGAGTTTGCGGAATAGGGACTTGTTGATGCCGGCGTAGAGCGCGTTTCCATAGTCCAGTCTGCTGGTGATGAGTGCGTGGGTGACTGTCTTCCTTGACTCAGAGGGGATCCACTTGAAGGTCTTGCGGAGGATGCGGAGGGTGTTGAAGCAGCTGGAGGTGACGGCGTTAAACTGTCGAATCATGGTGAGTGATGAGTTGAGTACGATGCCGAGGTTCTTGGCGTGGTCTGAGGGGGTAGGTGGGCTTCCGAGGGCAGTCGGCCGCCAGGTGCTGGTACTGAGACGAGGACTTCTGTCTTCTCGGCGTTGAGCTTCAGGCAGCTGTTGGTCATGCAGACTGTGACGTCTTGTATTCCTTTCTGGAAGTTGAGTTTGGGAGTGGTGGGGTCTTTGGTGAGGGAGAGGATGAGCTGGGTGTCGTCGGCGTAGGATACGATGTTGAGGCCGTGTTGTCGGATGATGGCTGCGAGGGGGGCCATGTAGATGTTGAAGAGGGTGGGGCTCAGTGATGAACCCTGTGGGTCTCCGCAGGTGATTTTCGTGGGGTCGGAGAGGAAGGGTGGGAGTCAGATCCTTTGGCTTCTTCCAGTGAGGAATGATCAGATCCAGTTCAGGGCTGTTCCTTGTATCCCTGCGTCAGGTAGTCTGGCGACTAGTGTGCGGTGGGAGATGGTGTTGAAAGCCGCTGATAGGTCGAGTAGGATGAGGGCTGCGGAGTGGCCTTGGTCCAGGAGGGTGCAGATGGCTGGGCTGTGGTTGCTTCGGAATCCAGATTGGGACGGGTCGAGGACGGCGTTCTCTTCAATGAATCGTGTCAGTTTCCTGTTGACTGTTTTCTCTGCAACTTTGGCTGTGAAGGGGAGGAGCGAGATGGGCTGATAGTTCTTGAGGTCGGTGGGGTCAGCTGTTGGCTTCTTGAGCAGGGGTCTGACTTCTGCTCGCTTCCAGTCATCTGGGAAGGTGCCTGTTTTGAAGGTGGTGTGGATGGTGCATTGTCGTTTGGGTGCGATGGCAGCCGTGGCTCTGTGGTAGATGTGAGGGGGGAAGGGGTCGGTGCGGGCCCCCAAGTGGATGTTTTTCATGGTCGAGGCAGTGTCTTCAGCCGTGATCGGTGTCCAGTTGGAGATGGTGGGCTGGCTGGTGTTTCTTGGGGCGGGGGGCCGTTTGTGGCACCTGGTGGATGGTCGATGAAGTTGTCAGAGGTTTTTGATCTTGAGGTGGAAATAGGTTCCAAGCTTGTCGCAGAGGTCTTGGGATGGGGTGATGTCTGTGGGTTGGTGACACTGAAAAGTTCCTTGGGGTTGGTGGAGTTGGCCAGGATTTTGTTGTGGACGAAGTTCCTCTTTGTGGTCTGATCTGGTTGTGGTAGTCCGTCATAGCGTCCTTGTAGGTGGTGTGGTTTAGGTTGTCTTGGTGTTTCTCCAGTTCTTCTCCAGGCCTCTGCAGGTGCGTCTGGCTTCTTGGAGAGCGGTGGTGAACCAGGCGGCTTTCCTGAGGCGTTGTCTGTCAGGGTTGCTTAGCGGGGCAAGCTCGTCTGCACAGTTGGAGATTCAGGTGTGGAGTTCTCTGGCTGAGTCTTTTGCGTCGTTTGCATCAGGTGCCCAGGTGTGGTTGTCTCAGGTGAGGGTGGAGTTAAGTTGCTTGTCGGTAACCTTGCTCTAGTTCCTTGGTGGGCGTGGGGCTGGTTTGGGTGCCTTGGGTTTGTTGATGGTGAAGTGTACCCAGTGGTGGTCGGTTCATGGCGGCTGCGTTGTGTGGCTGAATTGGATGCTGTTTCCTGCCGCGAAGATGGGATCGAGGGTTCGTCCTGCTGTGTGCGTCAGTGTGTTGACGAGTTGTTTAAGTCCGATAAAAATTCGATTGGCCGCACTCTGCTCGTCCTACCAGTGTGTTACCCCAAAGCATTGTGGTCCATGAAGTAGCGTCGGCGGGTACGCCTATGCCAAAAGTTTAAAATGAAAATGAGTGTCGTGTTAGCCATCCCTGGACACGTGTTTCGAGGTAGTTGCCTCTCGTCAGCAGGGAGTAGGTGTGTGTGTGTAGGGTTGCTGCGTATGCTGCCAAAAAATATTCTCAGGCAAAGTACCACTCTAGGCTAACGCGACACTCATTTTCATTTTAAACTTTTGGCATAGGCGTACCCGCCGACGCTACTTCATGGACCACAATTCTTTGGGGTAACACGCTGGTAGGACTAGCAGAGTGCAGCCAATCGGATTTTTGTTTAAGTTCGATGCTGGCGAGGTTGTCACAAAGGATAGTGGAGTTGGGGTCGCTGGGGTTGTCGAGGTGGAAGTTCAGGTCTCCAATGAGTATGTAGTTTGTTGAGGCGATGGCGTGGGGTGCGATGAAGTCGGTGATGGTAGTGACGAAGGGTGTTCGGGGGCCGGGGGGTCTGTAGATGAGTGTTCCTCGGAGTGTGGCTTTGGGGGTGGTCTGGATCTGGAAGTGCAGGTGTTCGGCGTAGGGGAAGGTTTCGCTGGAGGTGGTGAGGCGGAGGGTGCTCTTGTGGGCGATGGCGAGGCCCCCTCCTGGGTGGTTGGGGCAGTCTTTCCTCTGGATCTTGTATCCGTCTGGGATGGCGGTGGTGATGTCGGGGCGGAGGATGCGTTGGTCCAGGTCGCTGTGAAGAAGGCGATGTCGAGCGAGAGAGAATCCAGTAGATTCCAGATTTCCATGGCGTGTTTGTGTACGGAGCGGATGTTGAGGAGGATGAATTTTAGGGTGTCGCCGGTGCTGGCGTCACCGGTGTTGGAGGCCGGGGTGGCGGTGACGGTCTGGGGGCAGTGGAGGCAGGAGAACTGGCTGTGGGTCATGTTTGTCGAGGCCTGTTGGCATTCTCTAAGTCTTCCAGGGCTGAGTGCAAGGAGGGTGCAGGTGTCGTAGCGATGGGTAGTGAGCGGTCCAGGGTTCCTGGTGCTGGCCGCGGTCGGGGCGCAGACGGGCTTGCCTTTGGCATGCTTTTGGCGCGCCGACGAATGCCCGTTGCGCAGCGGACGCCATTAAGTAGGGGAGGTGGGAGGGAGGAGAGGCTGGGAGGCGGGAGCGGTGAAATTCGGGAGGGGCCGCAGGGGCAGCAGCGGCAAAAGACGAAAGGAACAGGCAGGCACGAGAAAATAAAAACAGTGGTGGAATTAGAGCAAGACAGATGGGCACAACAGGGAAAAAGTGGACCTAGACCGAGGGTCGGAGGTCCACATATCACATGTATGTTGAACAAATGTTGGTCTTTACGGTTTCTATGTAGGTATCTAGCTCCTGGTTGTGGGCATAGTAATACATGGCATCTGAAAACAACGCCAATAGCTTGTGGTAATTATGATATGTGACAAAATATCAGTACAGTGTCCTGAAATTACAGTTGTGAAGTTGGAGACACAGTGTGAATTCTGTATAGCAGGGCATCAACAAATTATATAAACACACGTGAAAGAGCACTTTGTGAAATTTCACCTGCTACTGCAAATATGCCCTGGTGACTCCATGAAGCCAACACATGTACGGAGGCATAAGGAAAGCTAGCGTGCACAGACTACATCAGAATTCATGATAACACAGGCTAGGCTTCACTACAACTAAATCGGAAAGCACCATTTCGCACAGGACATAATAAAGCAGGTAAATTTATGTTAGTATTAACTTAAGAAAAATACGTCCCTAATATTTTTTATATAAATAACTACATATGTGCATATATAATAAAAAATATAGAAGCATGGTGAACATTTTAAGAGCATAAAAATAGGGACTCAATTAAAAAGAGCACCTGAAGTGCTGTGGGTGTCTAATCCTAAACCTGGAGGAGAACCGGCAGACATGCCATCGTACAGGCCTTTGTCGATGCTCAACTCAGGCTACAAAATCTTGAGCAAAATATTGGTTGGTAAACTGCTCCCATTGATAGCAAGGCTGCTGTACACACACCACAGTGGGGTTTTCCCAGGCCACAATAAGTCAATAAATATCAGACTGCAGATCCAAATGTTAGCTGAGCCTGAGACTATACCCCAAACAGAACGGTGTGGTAGATAGACATCCAGAAGGCTTTCGACACACTAGCGGTGGAAGTATTTATTTGTAGTACTGGTGAAGCTTGGCCTAGGAGCTACTTTTATTAAATGGACTGCATGCATTTACAGTGACTATTCAACAAGGGCTGAAACTGGCCCTATTATCCTGGCATCCTATATCATTGAAAGGGGGACACGGCAGGTATACTTTCCACCCCTGCTTATATTTGCACTGGCAGTTGAATTTTTTTCGAAGGAACTAAGACAAAAAGGATGGAACAGCCTTACAGAGTTAACATACATGCAATATTAACAGTCCAGGCATGTCCCTCTGCCCATTTGAGGACAGTGAAGATATGCCTCATTTACTCACCTTGAAGCCTATGTTCAGCTTGTCTCACCAACTGCTGCAATGTATGAAGTAACAGGTCTGATGTAATTGTATTTATATAGAATTTACTACCCTAGAAGAGGTGTCAAAGTGGTTTTCAGCGAGTAGCTCGCTACTCCGTAATCCAAAAAGTATTAGTAGTGAATTAGTATAGGTAAATATGAAATTAATTTGAGCGGTGGACATGTGAGTCTGTTAGTTGGATTGAAAAGGATGGTGGAGGGACAGACCAGGGAAGGATCCAAAATTTGTTTATTTGGGGATCTTAGCAGCAGGAGGAGGTTTGGGTTGAGTAAAGGAGATATGGCGAGGGTGGAGTCTCTAGAAGTAGATTAAGGAGAAAGAGTTGAGGGATCAGATGAGTCTAGGAGGGATACATGAGGGAAGGGTTTAGAAAGGCTTCTTTGGGAGATCTGAATAGTAACATCGGTTTGAAATGATGCAAGGAGGGGTAGAGGAGGGGAGAGTCTAGAAAGGATTATTTGGGGAATTATAGTAGCATGTCGGGATTTGGAATGAGTCAGAGTGGAGGTAGAGGATGAATTGAGAGAGTTGTAGGGTGAGAAATAGGGTAGTGAATTGGAGAGAGTAGTGGTGTCCATAGTGCACACCTTACACCCTTGCCTTTTGGAACATGAATGGACGTCTAGGTATGTGTCTCTTGTCAACCATTCATGATCCCATTTCATTCAACCATAAACCATAAAGGGACATTTCTTTTGTCACTGTACTGTCACATGTTAATATGTGCCTCAAACTAACCCTATTTTCCCAATTCCTAAACCACATACTGTCATTAATGTGATATTTCAATACTCTGTATGCTTTCTGTCCAAAACTGCAGTGACTCAATGTCCCATTGTGTCCACACTAAAGCCCACCCCTCAGCCCACTTCAGGGGACATCCTGTAGGCAACAATTCTTGCCACTGTCTGCCATCCATTGTTCATGCAAGTCTGTGGCTATAGACCATTGACTAAAATGTACATTCATCTTCACCTCATTGACCCCCTTTGTCATCTGAACCAAATGTATCTGATAATCAAGTTATGCATGACTAAGGAATATGCCATACCCCCCTTGTCATTTAGCAGCATTGCCACAAGTTAGCACACAGTTCACGGTTGTCCTCAGTCACAGTGTCATAGCTGGTCTATCTCTTTATTGATTTATACAGCAGCTTCATCATCCAATATATGTCCACAGCACCTGTAGGTACCCCTGTATATCAGCAGATGTCACAGGATCTGTCCCGATAGGAACCATCCATGGTACTGCCAGGGAAGACAGAATCCTATCTAACGTCCATGTGACCGAACTCAGCAGCAGATAACTATATACGGCAATGTTATGTCCTCGCTGTCTGAGTCAAAGATTCATGTGTGCTGCAAACTTACATTTCATCATGCCGTGCATTTTTGACAGAATGCTTCTCCACAGTCACAAATGTAAAATTCTCAGCTGTCATTTGTCTTCAATTTCAGCACTCGATGCAAATGAGCCTGACAATGATGTCCAGCCATCTGCAGTGGAGGCCGGCATACAATCCTGGGAGAAAATACCCTGCTCCTGTGGGCGGTCATCTCTGAGGACTCCAGCAATGCAGACAATGACAATGTCCCCAGCCAGTATAGCGCCTCACAAACCAAACCACTGCTGGCAAGCATGCTCCCTCATCGGGCCATCTTCTAGACTGCAACGTCCCAGGCACAAGACATAAGTCCACGTACTCTAGATTGGGCTACTCAGGACTCACCTCTACACATCATGCTCACTGTAGGTACCCCAGTTGAGTCATCTTCTTCCAGACTCCCACCAGGTGCAACTCCTGCTTTCTCTCCATCATCTCGTAGAGAGGAAACCAGAGATGAGGTATGATTTTCTCACGTTTAACAATCTCCTCCCCACATTCTCCTAAATGTTGACCCTTAAAATAACGGAGACAAACTTGGCCATGTGAGATGGTCATGCATGTGGAGGTTGGAATGGGTATGAGCTGGAAGGATGATTTTTTGGAGTACCAGGCCTATGTGTGCTCTGAGCTCAGTGTAATCGGATTGGGCATCTCTACTCATCTGGGGAACACTGGCACCCACCAACCTACCAGTGTTGATGGAGAGAAAGACTCAGTTCTAGGAGAACCTAGACAAAAGGCTTCAGGAACTCATTGAACTTTATCTGGATGCTGACAGAGAAAAAAGCTAGGCATCAGACCAAGGGCATTCAGCTTATACAGACACTTGTTTATAGGGGTCCATCCCAATTGCCAGGCAATTCCCACATTTCAGACTGGTGGTCAACAAACACATGCAGGGCCCACCAACTCACTTGCGCACAGTGCACAACATCATCCTGATCTCACTAAAGAAGCAGTGTTGTGTAGCTATGGGTGGCCCTCAGGTGCACTTGGACATCAAACATCACCACACTGAACTATTCACAGTCCAGTTAGTGCCACATTCTTACAAAAACACTTGTGTGTGTTTTTCTATCCCCCGACTGTGTATTGATACCTTCGCTGCACTTGCTTAAGCAATAAACACAGTTTTTCATCTAGCCTTAAGCTGTGCGTCATCTCATGTATATTTGCACCTACATATGAGAATGTTACAACTGGAATGGGATATGTAGGACAATCTTGGACATGCAATACTTACTTTCAGGTCATCACACACACATACCTCAACTGCACATAATGAAATCATACTCAAGTTGATTTTAAAACAAAATTATATTATTGAAAACAAAATTGTCAGTCAAGGGGCATCATTGGTGGGGACTTGGTGGGGACTTGGGCAAACCTCTCCTTAAAGAGGAAAATATCTAACAAAAACTAATTTGTGAGTTCAGGGATCAAAACAAACTTGGAGGGAGTGAGCAATAGAAGATAAAATCTGCGATATCTGGAGACAGTCTATTTTCAATGCCAAAAGTGAAATGATTTCAAAACAAAGTCAACAGTCCATATGGAAATAGGAAAAACATCCAAATGTCCCAAATCAAAGTCCAAGTTTACATAAAGTACTAAACTGTCTAACACAAAGATAAAGTACTTCCCTCTATCCAGACATGGAGGGCTCACAGGCGTTCTGAGTTGGTGTCCAGAGCTCCTGGCCATCCTCTCTGCCTGACTTGGGGGGCTACCTACATTACTTCCTAAGCACAGGCATGTTGGTTGGAATGGCAGAACCTGACACCTCATGAGGATTACAACAACAGGTTTTGGGATCAATGGGCTGAATGTTGGAAGGCAGAGCAGAAGTACAAGAGGAGAGTAAGCAGATGACTTCCTAATGTTTGCCTGTCTGGGCATGTTGCAGGAAATTGAGCGTAGCAACAATGTCTTCCTCTACATGCTCAATGCCATGCAACATGTCTTGTTGACTAGCATGACCTTCTTCTTTGCCTTTTTGAATTCTTCCAGAGAGACCAACGTATGTGTCTGAGGTGGGGAGACATGTGAGGGCTCAAGCATGTCAGGCATGACACACAGCCTCAGCGGTTGATGGGAGAAGCAGCCTCAGACCTTGGTGTTTGAGAGGCCTGGACGGTGGTCCATGGAGTGCCCTACATCTCTGTTGTTGGCGTGCCAGCTCTTTGGACACCGAAAGTCCTTGCTGGTCAGGAGATACCACATCATCAGACACTTCCTGTTATGTAATGCCAAGGCCTCCACTGATAATCTCTTTGATTGGAACAGTGTTTGCCTTTGGTTGGGCCTACTTTCACAGCTGGTGGTGTCAACCCCCACCTCTTCTGTGCTGCTATTACCCAATGTCGTCTTTCATTTGATATACGTCTCCTCAACCTTGAGTCCTTATGCTTCCCCCATGGTCCTTGCTGGCCAGCCATGTATTAAGTGCATAAGATCAGTGTCTAACCTCCCCACTCAAGATATGGATATACTTCTGTGACATACTCTGCTTAAGCCAGTCTCCTGTGTGCCAACATCTATACAGAAGCATGTGAGCATAAAAATGGGACACATTCAAGTATTCCCTAAATGTTATTTTTGAACTTGTTAATTTTGATGATTCGCGCATTACTCCTATCATCCTGACTATGGATATGACAAATCAAAAAGAAACACATGTGGCACAAAATATCACGCAACGCAAAGTCAAGTATGTGACTTCAATAGATGCATGTATTGCTTAGCACCGTGCTTCTGTTGCGGTTCTTCCAGCTGACAATGGAGGTCGGAGTAGTTGGTCTTTAGTATCCTACTCCGCAATAGGTTTAGGCAGAGGGTGTATGCGTTGGGGCTGGATGCACCCTCCAAGGATTCGGTAGCCATGATCAAAACATAGCATCAGTGTTCCGGTCAGGAATCAATTGGTTAGGAAACAGGGATCATGCGCACAGAGTGGGAGCAATAGGCAGGTAGAGAAATTTGAAAATCAGGAGGATAGAAACAGGGCTCAGATCAAAACAAGACCCTTACCAACCTATAACTCAATGACAATTGTCAGACGGAGGCTGGGAACTAAAGATTGGCGGATTAGAACAGGTCGCTGGCACTTGGGGAAAAGAGTTGCTTATGATAGCAAGTAATAGTTCCAGGCCATTTAGCCCTTTAAGACACTTAGCTCACACAGTAGCATTGGGTCATGCCGGCAGTAGTGGGATAAAGAGTCTGGTAACTATGACCATGGTTCTGGCAGTATTGTATGGAGGTTGTTGCTCCTGCTACTCGCTCTAATTTGTTCGCCAGCCTTTTTGGGTTCCAGCACATTTATTGTATTATTCCCTTTTCACTCCCTTGCATTTCCCATCTCAAAATTTCCTTTGAAGTCTCCTACTTGTTGGTGGTTTGTGGTTGTCTTGGGTTTGCTGTCCCTCTTGGAGGTGTTATCCGGCGTGCTCAGATGCCAGGAGGTCTCCTGGCCTTGCATGGGGTCTGTTACAGCCTAACCTTAGCAAACACTTATAAGTGAGCATGTTTCCTCTATTTAAATGACATATTCTTGACCTTCTGTGCAACACACTGTAGCAGATTTGTCAACTCCAGGGCTCACTGATTTCTAGATGAGACACGATGAAGGCCCATCTTATTCTGACAACTGATGGAACCCTGCACCAGCAGGGACATCTTAAGGCTTTTGGGGGCCCTGGGCCAAAGTATTTTGGGGGCCCTATTTGGAAAAGCTTTGAGTTTATGACTCAGTTCCAGCTCTTTCATGCCCTCTTTGTTCAGGCCATTGGCAGTGCACAGGCACACTCGTCCAAATTCTAAATGTGTTTACATCTAATATTTAGCAACAGTGATGTGTGTTTTCAATATTGTAACAGAGCAACGGCTCAATAATAGAACTGCAAATAATCTCTGTGACATATGAATATGTGAGGTCCTGTTTTGATCTAAAAAAATGAAACATAAACGCAACATGTCTCTACAAAATGTCTGAAATAGACTCTCAGACATCACTCACATTAAAAATAAATGATAAAGACCGTTATTTAAAATAAACTGTTTAAGAATTATTCAAGGCCATCAGGGCCAGACTCTGTGCAGAACAGAGCTAGCTCTGCCAGAGGCCCCCTGAAAGGCTGGGGCCCTGGGCCAGAGCCCACTTTGCCCATGCCTTAAAACACCTCTGTGCACCAGTCTTTGACAAAGTGTGCCTTCCTTCTCTGTACTTGTTGTGTTCCCCCCTGTCCCCCGAAAACTGCACTAGGGAGCCATTCAGTGCTTGAAGGGCAGTCCCTATTGGAAGGGTGAAGTTTGCATCAAAACTGTCTCCTGTATTCCAGCTGATGTTGACAGGTTCTCTGAGGGCAAGTGGCACCCCTGGTCCATACTGGTGGCGAACCCCACTGTAGTGCAACGCCTTGCTATATCCTACAAGGCAGCTAGTTGCACATTCTTCATCAGCTGGCAATCTAGACCCCATAATGTTGAGGATGATGTTGGAAGACCCTCCCACCCCCTCACCAAAGAGCCTCCACTGCCTCCAGAATGAAGTTGTGAGCCCTCTCACCATTTTCTACTATGTGGGCCCTGGATCACCCTTCAACAGCAGGAAGGAGGCGGATTGTGTTCTCCATGAAGGATGGCTCAGAAACTTCATCTCTGCACTTACACTATCTAACTTCTGGCATCTTGCTGTCATATTCCTCTGCCTCTGCTACGTAGTTATAAGTGACAAAAGCATAAATACTTGGAAAAAGTAGAATAGTGAAGTGAATAGCGAACGAGTTAGTACACCCATCTTGACATACAATCCGGCCTGACCTGTATCTTACATGTGTGTATTACAAGGAAGGCTCTGTCACACATGACAGCGCTACTTGAGTATATGTGAGTCTATCTTTTGTGAATTGAAAATGTCTTACCAATATAAAGGTGAGTTTTTGTATTTGCATGTCCCGCCCCACGACCCTCACTATTTTTCTCTTTACTCCTCTCACTTTGTAGTAGATAGCCCCCATTTTGAAGTCACTCCCACATTAACATGAACTATATGTGCTTAGTTCCATTCACTATTATGGATCTAGTAGAGCTGCTTTTGAGTATTACAGGAGTACAACTACACATGTTCGCCAATGTCTGTTAGAACCCATTTGGTGGCCACTGGGGGGCTGGGCTGCTGGGCCACAATTATGGTGGTTGGTGTCACTGGCCTCTGGTGCCCTGGGGTCTGTCGTATTAAGGTTTTTCAAACTGGCTCAAGTACACCCTTTCTGCACTTTCAGAGTAGCAAAGGCGAGCAGTACAAGGCCCTGATGACGAATTGGGTGGTGAATTCCGACTCAGTGCCTAAACCCATGTTTATGCACAGGTCCAAATTACAAGTCACTGCCTTCATTAAATTTCGGCAGGTCGAACCTGCGGAAATTTAACAGGAGGAAACAATACGGTAATTATGTATCATGAGGATTTTGGTACATTAAACACGGAGGGGTCGATTCACAGAACTAATCTGAGACAAAACCCTAAACTTACTACTTTTGGTATTCACAGAAGGTATTTAGTAGTAGTAAAGTTAGGATTTTGTCTTAAGTTACACAATCTGATATTGTCCAGCCCAGTGCTCCCTTTCATAAAAATAAAATTACTTTGAAGTCACAACAAAATGCAATCCTACACTCACAAATGGAAAGGTTCTGTATAGGGTTAGGGTATAGGTATGATGTTCCCACCAATAAGGTGTAGCTAAATGTGCGGTCACCTCTGAAGTCATATTACAGGTTCCCGTGGTGCCCCAATCTAACTGGTATCTAGTGGGAATAACAGGTCATAGGCAACAACAGACACAGGCGTGAGTTTAATTTGGCAGTCATCTTGTTAGTTAACCCATAGGTCACTTTGTGTGATCTTGAGCAATTCGGTACAGTGGCAGATGGTGTGGTTGTCGAGTTTGCGCCTGTAGCATCTTCAGGAGCAGCTAAAGACAGCAGTCTTGCTCCTCACTCAGGCCACTTGGACGAACAGTGCAGCAGGCGAGGTCGGCAGGTGCTTGTCTTCGGTAGTTAGACCTCCAGGCATTTCTGGTTGTCTGATACGATGGCAATGACGATCTTTGCAGTGAATGCTGCACTCATCCAGCCACAGCACAAGTCCCGACGTATCCACTAAGATGGTGCCGGACATCCAGGTTGGTGCCGGGTGTCAGTCAGATCCTTCTGGCTGCGCCACACAGTAGGAAACTGGCTGGACCACCTGGAGAGTCTCTCCTTCCCTCACTGAGCATGAGCACGGGCATCTAGGCACTAGTCAGACCCACAGCTTCTCAAGCAAACTGTGCAGATCTCAGGTGATGTTGCCTCACCTTGTGGGGACTGGCTGTCATGAACACACCAGCTCTGGGCTCACACCAGCTCTTCAAGTACTCTACAGAACACACCCTTCCTTAATCAGTGAAGTGGCTTGGAACTGGAAGCCGGTCGAGTGGTTTAGGTTTTACTATTTTACTCATTTTCCAGACAGGGATGGTAATTAGGGCTCCCGGTTTTATGGTATTTTTTTGGCCATTTTATCTGTATTTATCCATATTTATTTTGTGTTTTGCGTATAAACGAAGATATAAAACTGTACATTTCCCATATGTATTTAACTGATAGAAGCGCACTCGTACTATGATATCTGTCGTGCTTTAGCTATGTAAGCTGCCAAATATTTCATAACAATACATCCACTGGTAAATACTAGCATTATACCACAAATGTGGTAAAAACTAGCTGAAAACCAGTATAAACAGTGGATTTCCAGCTCGTTTTTAGAGGCAGTTAGCAGCCGATGTCCATAAAGGTGTAAAAACACCCCGGGACATCATCAACAGCCTTGATGACCCTTTGTTTTTGGTTTTTTTTAGAGGGAGTGGGAGGCTTGATGAGGGGCAGAGTGCCTCTCAGTTAGCTCTCTGCACCAGGCCCGCCCCTCCAAGGCCCCACACCCTCCTCACACTGTGAAAATATTTTGTAAGTTGGCAGGTATGATGAAGTGTGAAGACTCTGAACCTAAATGCTATCAGCCTTCCTGAAGTAGCAATCAGAGAAAGACAAAAGGTAGGCCCTGCCTAGGAACTTCCACACATTGGAGAACAAATCTGCTGACTCACCCCCCTCTCCCCGCCGCCTACTAATTGGCAGTGCTCAGGAAGGATAAATTAACAAGCCCTTGCTAGAAGGATCCCAATAGAATTTATATGTGTAGTCTGTCTCCATACTCCCACATTCACCCCAGGAATGCAGCCAGTGCACTCCCACTGTCTAGGGAAGTTGCTCCACCCTCCATCTTGTGCCCGAGTATACCTGGAGGTATCCAAATTGAATCACACTGCCCCCAGTATTCAGCCTCTTCCCATACATGAAGTCTTGCTAACATACCAACCATGTATACGCATGATTGACATGCACAGAGGTCACTGCAAGGATCTCAGTGACAGATCTAAGCAAAAATTGTAATGAGTGAGCCGCTAGGCCGCACTTTCTCATACACAGAAAAGAAAAATGGTCTGCTCAGGACTATTAATCTACAAACATCAGTATGTTGCCACCAGGGCATCATGTCAAAAATCCATGACTTAGACAGTGTACTTGTGTCATAAAGGAGGGAGTGTGTGTTGTACCCCTCCAAGTCACAGTGCTGTACTGGACCATGGCTATACATTAGAAAGACCTCGGCCTCAACACACACTCTATCTTAGTATGTTATCTGGCTCACCAAAGAGTCGGGATACCAGTTTCACATGCAGTCGGATCACTCAGTGCAGGGAAACATGCCTGCATACCATGCTGGGGACAGTCCCACCCCAACAATGTCTTTCTGAATGAATGTATTTATTTATTTAATGCGATTTTATATAGCCTGAACATTACCCGAAGGTGTCAGAGCGCTTTACAAAAGAACCAGTTGCGTTACATAAGGACTTTGGATTACATGAGTTACATGAATTGCCCTCAGAGTTTCTGTTTATTAAGCAGCGAGGATGGATTGCATAGCAGTATCAGCGGGTTTCTCTAGAAGGATGTCACAAATCACATTCCTGAACATGCAGTTCAACATACACATTCAACATTACATATCCAATCTAGAAGTGCCAAAAACAACTGCAAGAGGGAAAGAATGAAGGACAAAAGAGTGCTGGGAAGGAAGAATGAAAGGGAAAAGTAAGGATGGAAGAGAGGGCGCAAAAATGAAGGTAGGACAAAAGTAAAGGAGGAAGAGAGGGAGGGAGAGAGAAGAAAGGGAGAGCCAGACTGAGATAGAGAGGAGGAAGATAAAGGAAGAAGTAATGGATAAGGCATGCCCCATATCTTTTAACTAAAAGTGCCAATGAGAATTGCTGCTAAATGAAGATGTTGCGCAGACAACACCAAACATAACACGAAAAGAAAGAAAAAGACAATGGACTCAAAGACAGAAAGAAAGTAACAGAGAAAGAAAGAAAGGGAATGAAAGAAAGAAAGGAAAAAAGGAAGGAAGGAAGGAGGAGGAGGAGGGAGGAGGAGGAGGGAGGAGAAAGGAAGGGAGGGGGGAAGGGAGGGAGGGAGGGAAGGAGGGAAGAAGGAAGGAAGGGAGAGCCAGACTGAGATAGAGAGGAGGAAGATAAAGGAAGAAGTAATGGATAAGGCATGCCCCATATCTTTTAACTAAAAGTGCCAATGAGAATTGCTGCTAAAGGAAGATGTTGCGCAGACAACACCAAACATAACACGAAAAGAAAGAAAAAGACAATGGACTCAAAGACAGAAAGAAAGTAACAGAGAAAGAAAGAAAGGGAATGAAAGAAAGAAAGGAAAAAAGGAAGGAAGGAAGGAGGAGGAGGAGGGAGGAGGAGGAGGGAGGAGAAAGGAAGGGAGGGGGGAAGGGAGGGAGGGAGGGAAGGAGGGAAGAAGGAAGGAAGGGAGAGCCAGACTGAGATAGAGAGGAGGAAGATAAAAGAAGAAGTAATGGATAAGGCATGCCCCATATCTTTTAACTAAAAGTGCCAATGAGAATTGCTGCTAAATGAAGATGTTGCGCAGACAACACCAAACATAACACGAAAAGAAAGAAAAAGACAATGGACTCAAAGACAGAAAGAAAGTAACAGAGAAAGAAAGAAAGGGAATGAAAGAAAGAAAGGAAAAAAGGAAGGAAGGAAGGAGGAGGAGGAGGGAGGAGGAGGAGGGAGGAGAAAGGAAGGGAGGGGGGAAGGGAGGGAGGGAGGGAAGGAGGGAAGAAGGAAGGAAGGGAGAGCCAGACTGAGATAGAGAGGAGGAAGATAAAGGAAGAAGTAATGGATAAGGCATGCCCCATATCTTTTAACTAAAAGTGCCATTAAGAATTGTTGCTAAATGAAGATGTTGGGTAGACAACACCAAACATAACACGAAAAGAAAGAAAATGACAATGGACTCAAAGAAAGAAAGTAAGAAAGTAAGAAAGAAAGAAAGAGAAAGAAAGGAAAGAAGGAAGGAGGAGGAGGAGGAGGGAGGGGGAAGGGAGGGAGGGAGGGAGGAAGGGAGGGAGGAAAGGAGGGAAGAAGGAAGGAAGGAAGGGAGGAAGGAATGTGCACATGGTAAAATGTACTTCGACTTAAAGACTGCCTCATAGGCCTCAAAGGCAGATTGAGTTTTTCACAGACCCTTGCTGCCAACGCACAATGTCTTGGCGGGTAGCTACGGCAGCAAAAAGAGCAGCTGCACCTCCCATACATTCTGGGAGTCTCTCTCCAGCTCCTTCGCCCCTTCCTACTGTCCGGCATTCCTCCTGCATTCTCCGGCCGGTTGCCTGACAGATGCAGGCGGAAGTTCAGAAACAAAATCTAAGCTTTTGAAGAAAATGTTTGGCTCCCAGTCGAGTAAGTGAAAACGAGACCAGTCCCAGTTGTAACCAGAGCACAATTGCGCAGTGTGTGACCGAGTGCCTCTCTCATCTCGTGCCAAAGTGTTATCCCACGTGCAAAGTCCAAGCTCTTCAGACACATATGGAGAGTGTGGCCCGGGGTGAAGCCTGGAATTTCCAACTGATTAATAACGATGATATACCAACTTGTTTATTGTATAAAGATAAATACAATTTCCGACATTTCTAAGAGCTATAGATAACAGATGTTCCTGCCCATCAGAAGGGGGGGATAGAAAGCCGAGCTGGCAAAACCAGGATTCAAACTCATGACCTCCATATCTTCATGCACACCAGCAGAAAGCATTCAACTCACTGAGTAATCCTACCAGGACAGGTCTGGCACTGATGGATTTTGACTAGAGAGCATTCAAGAGTAACAAAAAACGCGAAAGTAAGTGACAGGTTGGAGAATCTCTCAAATAATATTTTTCTCTGGGTGTACGTCTTAGAGACAGAAAAAATCATTATTATTTTCGATGCAGACACATTTCTGGTGAAAATTACAGGTTTCACATTCATTACATATGGACGATCGCCTAGGCGAAAATCGTAGCCACGGTATTCATTTACAGACAAAAGGCACGTGAGACACCAGCTCAATGTATTGTCCACGCAGTTTGTGTAGTCACATGATGCTAGCACAGTGAAAGCGACTCCAGCAAGTTTCAATATTCTTGTAAACCATTTCTCCCTTACCTGGAACTCCCACAATTAAAAATCAGATGATTAGAGTAATAAGGAAACCACAACATTTTTAGGGCTATGCGTGATGGGTGTAATCAGTGTTTATGCAAGATTATGACCCCTAATAACAAATCCCTAGTATAAGCTAATGTCAAAGGAGGTTAGGGGGTTCCACTGCAATAAGGTTTTAGGAAAGGCTGTGGCAAATAATGGATAGTAAAGTACATGTGATCAGTACTTTTGGCCAAACTTCAAAGCCACTTTGCAGGGGTGGTGGGGACCCTCCCATGGATTTCTCGACGATCGTAGTAAGCGAGGCATTTTGAAGCCCTTTTGGATACAACATTGCAAATACGATGGGGGCCAGATTCACAAACAACACTTTGTAGTACATTTTGTGGTACTACAAAACATATTACAGAGAGAAAGTTTTACCTATACTTATATGTGCAGAGTTCTCCGCCCGACTGTGGAGTTTCTGCATGTGTAAGTATAGATTTTAGTGACAAATGTGAGAGGGACACAGAGGAGTGGATGGGAAAAGGGGCAGACTTACTAATAAATGGGATGGGATTAGGGAGGAGTAGGAGGGGTTTACGGAGTGTCAGGGGAGGGTTTAGGGAGGGACGTCACCCAACAACACAAGAGTAAGCCAATTGCATTACTCTGGAGAACTTACACTATTGTAGTAAGTTTAGACTCTGAGGGGCAGATTCACAAGAACTGGCGCATCTCTGCATATTAGCAGAGATGTGCCAGTGAATTTTCTTCATGTAAAAAAAACTTGCGCCACCATGGATGCGTCGCATTTACAATGTGGCGTACCATGGCGCAAGGATAGACGGACGCAACTCCAGCAATGGTCAGGAATGCCTATTCCTATCATGGTGTGTCACTCCTTACGCCTGCTTCAAGCAGGCGCAAGTTTTTGACGCAGTGGCATCGTAGAAGTGACTTAGTGAAATCTTGTAGATTTCACAGCGTCACTTTTACGAGGCTTTCTGACGTCGGAACGCCGACCCTGCATACATTATACCTGACGCAGGTATAATGTAGCGCAGGGCTTTACAACGTGATGCATCTCCCTAGATGCGTCTCGTTGTAAATATGTCGCAATGCGGTGCATTGTTTAGGACGACGCTGCGTCACAGAAGTGACGCAACGGCATCGTAAAGTTGTCGCAAGGGGCTTGTAAATCTTCCCCTGAGTTTGTGAATACCGAAAACAGCAAACTTACTGCAAAGTGTAAACTTACTCAAAAGTTTAATATACCTTTCTAAATCAGGCCCTGAATATTGTTTACAGGCAATTTCAGACAGGGAGTTGAGATTTCTAGTCGAATCAATTTTTAGGTAGGAGCTAGCCAAGACTTTTTGATTTTACTAAAATGACTAACATAATATACATAACTATAGGGGTATCTCAGCCAGCACTCTTCATTTATTGGTCTGTTGTTGCACCATTAACATTTGTCTTCGACCTACTGCAGCATGGGGCAAGCCTACTCCAGCCCTTGGCTAATTTCAGTATGAATGACACCATGTCGCTCTTTCACAAGGAGCACGTCCACACACAAAGTCGTTCTTTTGAGTACTATGACAATGTATGATCTTTTAGGCCCAAAAATATAATTTGTTTCCCATTTATTTAAACTGGCAAGGGACCAGTAGCTCCCCCACAAAAATGTCCCATAAAAAACATGACAAAACAAGCAGTGACAAAACAAAAAAGCTGAAAGACAGTGCCAGACCTTTTGTCTTTGCCAGTGGAAGTTAGGGCTTGCTTTGGTAAATACTGTATTTTAAATTGCATTCGACCAGTAAAAGCTGTCAAAACCAAGGTTTTCTCAAATTTTGTAAATGAAGACATTAGAACGTTGATCAAAAGTGGGAAGGATTTAAAGACAATTTTACAGAGGGGTGTAGACTAACAGCTGCCCCCCAGCTGCAGTAGGCAGTAGAGCACACTCGTTATTAGATAAACTAGAAAGTCTTGACTCTTGTCAGGACAACAGGAAGAAGGTGAATTAGGTTAGCTCTCAGGTATTTTACTTCACTTAAAAGATCCACCTATTCTGTGTCAAAATCCCCTCCACTCTAATGCTCTCAGAAAAATTTGAGTTCATGAGAACACTTCCGCATGAGTACATTCAGATGAGAGACACGCCCATTCTGAATAAAGAAGGAGCTCAAAGGAAGTATGCCGCCAATGGTGGGTGAGAGTTCCACGTCCTAGAAAACAATCTTCGCTTGGGAACAATTTGGTGATTTTCAGAAAATGTTTAGGTTCGCTTTATTCTTGTTTGTTCTTGAATTCTTTGCCCAGGAAATATAAATGTGTATTAAAATGACCAAACAGTGTAATAAACCTGCCATACAGTGTGGTGCATTATGCTGCATTATTAACCTTCTCTCGCCACATAATTTAGTTAACTTTGCAATATAATTGGCCCTCAACTGCTGCATATTCCAACAGCCCTGATCATAGCCCTTAGGTGCTACCTTGGCCGTGAGCGTTTTCAACATAACCCCCACCTCTGATAAAGTGTTTTTGAGAAATGGGGTTATTAGTTGTGCAGGAAGTGAGGCCTGCACAAGTGATAGGTCCTCAAGTGTCTCTTACTGGGAACCAAGTGTCCCATTGTAGCACTTGACTCAGGGAGCGGAGCAGAGCAGTCCAGGGTCTACTCATAGGAGGTGGGCTAATAATCTCCCTCCACCGGCCTACCATTATAACTCACAATAAATGATTGTCCAGCCAGTGATTTTCCTATCAAAAGGGGAAAGTATACTTATTACTCACACTACTAAATACTAAAAATTAATTTACAAATATATACATCAAGCAGATGGAAACACCTTTGGTGACATTCTGAAGTCACATTTGACCCCTAGTGAGTCATGCCCCCCACAATCACAGCACCCCCCCCCCCAACCTATACCGGATGGAACATCACAATACAAGGGGGTGACATTTTAAAAAAAAAATGGGCGTATTAGCTTTGTCAAGGGGTCACCATCTCAATATATAGGCCACCCTATTGGCTTTGTCCAGGAATGACCACATATATAAGGCAAGTCTATTGGCTTTTTCAAGGGGTCAGTACACTAAAAGGCAATAAACACATGTTAGAATTTGGAAGGAAAACCAGTGAAATTCAAAGCATTCTTTATCAACTGAAAGCAATGAAATGAACATCTCACATTATTGTCAATAAAGTACCTTTGAATAAAACATTGCAAACCAAAATAACCATTCCAGGCTACATATAATGCAGCCATTGGACCCACCACTATGAGTTCCTGCATTCCCGTGCTCTAAAGCAAAAGCTCCTGCCCAGGAAGTACTTTGGAAATCCTGAAACATTCTCCTTAGGTTATGCATTCTGTGACCTCGGAAACAAAGAGTTAGTAGTTTTCTTGAATTCCACCTTAGGGCTGTTGTACTCCCTATAGCCGCCACAACATTTTGCACCCTCCTTGCGGCACCCCAAAGAAGAAGATAAAGACAAACAAAAGCCCTCAAAAGGCATTAAGGGGCGCTCCTCACAGGGGAACATGCATATTTTTTGAACGTCTTCGGCTGCTTTGTTCATGTGTGTGGCATCAAACCATGTGTGTCTTTTCTTTTGATTTTATTTTAGATTAAGTTTGCCCCAATTCCACCTGGAAAAAGAACAATTGATGGATAGAATGTTGAACAATGTCAAACATTCACCCCAGTACAGAGATCTGGGCCTACATCCATTGTTTTTTCTTTTTCCTTCTGCTGTGGCTGCGTTTGTTTCCTGGGGGCGGGGTAGGACCCCGGGACCCAGAGCACTGCAGGGGGAGGAGTGGTGGCACTCCAAGTGTGCATGACATTTTTCCGGCCCTCTCGGGCCGCCCAAAACAATCATGCAAATTTGCTATGTTCTCCATCCAAGCTGCATTACAGCCTGGATGGAGAACATGCCCCAGGCTCCCAAGCTTGGTCTGAGCGCCGTATTACGGCACTCAGACCAATCACAACGCTGCATTGCAGCGTTGTGATTGGTCAGGGGAGCTTGGGAGCCCGGGTGCCTCCTGCTGCTGGCCTCCAGGCAAAAAGAAGACAAGAAGATGCAGAGGATTGGAGGAGAGTCTGCGGAAACACCGGCCACAGTCAGGTATGTGTTTTTTAATTTTTATTTTATCCTTTTCATTTCCCCGACCTAATACCGCCCTGCCTTCCCTGCCCCACCACCCAAGTCCGGTAGCAGCCACTACTGGTACTTACTCCAGGAAAGTGTGTATTCTTATGCACCTATATGTCCTTTTTAAATTGTCTAGCCAAAATGTAAATCCAGCTGGTAGATTTATTATACTTGAGGACATCTTTAATAACATCCCAGTTACACTGATCAATACTTACACACCAAATCTGACTCCAAGTTTTCCTAAATATCGCTACGAAACTGTGCATTTCCCAGTCCGACATCATTATTTGGGGGGGTGACCTGAATTTAGCACTGGACACAAAGGACTCCTCTGGATTATTTTGTTTACACAATACTCAGACAATAAGGATACTTCACAAGCTCATCGACCTGTACGGCCTGTCGGATCAATGGCAGAGGACTTATCCGTCTGCTAAGTAGTTAATTTTTTCCTGCATCCTACAACTCATTTTCTAGACAAAATTACTGGTTTATATCTGCTGGTCTTCTCTCCTCAGTTACAGATATGAGACACTTACCTTGCACAATCTCAGACCATTTGCCAGTTGTCTTCACTCTGTCACTTCAAACTTCTCAATTTTGCAGACTGCATCAGGGCTTTCTGGCTTCCTCATTGCTAGACCCGTTCTTCAATGACGAACTTTGGTCTGCAACCCTTGAACATATAAATGCTGTCTTGGTTTCTACACTACTCTGTGGGATGCCTTTAAGGCGTATATACGGGGACAGGTCATATTAAAGCATGCCGGGGTGTTGAGGCACATTCGGGGGCAATTTACCCGATTGGAGGCAGCATTACAGGTCGTTGAGGCCTGACTGGAACACACACCCAGTGAGGCCTTGCTGCAGGAGCAAAGCCAACTTTTTGCAACAATTTCTAGACTTGGTTGACAGGAAAGACCTCCATATGGCGTAACACGCCCTGACTAGACAATACAGTGAGGGGGAGAGGCCTGGTAGAACGTTGGCTTGACTTCTTAGGTGTGAGAGAACTAAATCACACATTGCTGGGCTGGAAATCCACAGGGGGGTCAATCCTAACTGCAGACGACAACATTCTTGTCAAATTTGTGCATTATTATTCCTGTCTCTATTTAGCGACAAATGTTAGATCCCAAACTGAAATTACTAGCTGCCTCGATGAAGTTGCTCTAGTGTGTTTGGAGGGTGGCCATATCCAGTTCTTCTATCAACCTATCTCCCTTGAGATTATAGCCACCATAGATATTTTAGCTGGCTTTAAGGCCCTAGGTAATGATGGGCTCACTGCCAAATTTTATAAAGCATACAAGCATATCCTGGCCCCTCATCTACATGTATGTGCGGAGGCATTTCAGGACTGAGATCTATCCCCCCCTCAATGCGCAAGCTGTTTTGTCACCATCCTTCCCAAACCTTGAATATATGCTCCAAAATGTGCTTCAGGTTGACCCCTTTCGCCGATTAACTGTGATAAAAAAATCTTTGCCAAAATTCTCATCACTAGACTCACCCAGTGAGTGGAGAGGTGTGGCTCACTGGTTAGAGGCGGCAGACCCGTAAGCAGAGAATCGGCCAGGGACCAGGGTTCAATTCCCGACGCGGCAGGGTCGTGGACCAGGGTCAAAAACAGACTCGATAATTCTCGCCTCGGTACCTACTCTAACCAGGAATACACTCGGCAACTCTGGGCATTAAGCTTGCCTCATCTCTACAACGGCCCCCCACAGACGCCGGGGATGCCTGGTTTCACCTTGGAGATACCCAGAAAGGGACCATCTCACAGGAAAAACCAGGACGGGTTCCCCAGCGGTCTCAGCGCCAGGATACTCCATGGAGTCACAGTGCGCTTTACAAGTACACCCACATTTACATTTACATTTACCCAGCTTCTTGAATTCATGATTGACCCAGTGCAGTCTAGAATTGTGCCTCAGAGATCAACAGTATTGAATCTTCGTTCGGTTTTTGTGATTCCTAATCAGATCAACCCAGAGGTCAAGGCAGCAGTCATGCTGCTTGATGCCAAGAAGGTATTTGACATTCTTGAGTGCCCTTTTCTCATAGAGACCCTTCGATGGTATGGCACACCTAATAATATTTTAGCCCTTATCTGGCTCTTACACACTCGCCTGACCGCCCGCATCTCCGTCAATGGTTTAACGTTGGATGTCTTTTCAAAAGCTCAAGGAACGCAACATAGCTGCCCCATATCCCCCCTACTGTTCGCATTGACTATATATCCATTAGCCAGGCAGCTGCAGGAAAAACATATCCATAGAGGCCTCTCTTTCTGGCACAGGCACTTGCTAGTGTCCATGTATCTGAATGACATGTTATTATTTGTGAAGGACATGAAGGTTAACCTTGTCCCACTGATCCGTGAGATTATGATTCGGTACATTCTCAGAGGTTTCCATTAATGGGTCGAAAACAAACCTATTCCACTCACCGATGGCACCATCCCAGTCCCTTTGGAATACCTCATTGGCTGGGTCACTGACTTAAATATCTTGGTGTATTCTTGCACAGGAAGCCTGAACAAGAGATCAGACTCAATTATGGGCAGGTAATGGACAATTTATTGTGTTACATATATCTATGGCTCCGGTTTTCACTTTCCTTAGCTGGTAGGGCGGCCCAGATTAAAATGGTGGTCCTCCTTAAATTATTATATCTCTTTACTAATATCCTTATGCTAGAATTCTTCATCACACTTAGTGCTCTCCTGATGAGTTGCTCTGGGGGTATAAACCAGCACAAATTGCCTGGGACTTACTGGTCCTCCTATATGACCATGGGGATTTTTAGAGTCCAAACCCTGAAATGTATTATCTTGTGGAGTAAAGTAATTTTGCTATGCTTTGGTACTACTCTGATGCATTTATTCCCTACCTTGTTCTGGAGCGAGCTCAGACTGGCGGGATTCTGTCAGCCCACCTTCTACTCTTAGGCTTGGCCAGACCTCAGAAGGAGATTCACATTGTTGCCACCACTTGCTGGGCCTGGAGATCTCTATATCGAAAGACCAGCATGCTTCGTGTATACTCTCTGGCCATCAAATTACTCTCCATCCCAGTTCTTCCACTCACACTCGGACGCACAGTGCAGAATACATTATCTAAAATGGCTGTGGTGGAGATGGGCCACCTTTGTACCAATGATACTTTTATGTCCCTAGGCTAATTCCATTCCTGTGGCAATGCTACCACCCTTGATGTCTTCATATATGCCCACTTACGCGACACAGTGAGAAAGGCCTTACCATGATTCCCACAAGAGTCTGCCAAATTTCTCAATTGATCACCTCAGCTGATGCTACTCAGTCGGTCTATAAACTATACAACCTGATGTCACAACTCAGGATAGCCAAAACTAACTCCACTCAAGCGGCTTGAGTGCTGGAGCTCAGGACACCTATACCCGTTGCTTGCTGGAAATACTGTTTACATTGCCCCACGAAAGCAAAATAAAATGGACCTCCATCTCCCCCATAGCTACCATCACTGCAGACAGGATGATGCTGGATCCCTTCATGTTATGTTATGTTATAGAAAATTTCTAAAGCGCACATACACCATCAGGTCTCTTGGCGCTGAGTTACGAAGACACCGTTTTTGGAAGTCCGTGTCTGTAGGAAGCTGGCTCTGTAACACTATACCAAAATTAGGTATAGTATGCGCACAGTCCAGTGGACCCCCAAAGCATTTGTTGCACACACTCAATCAGCAAATGATGTCATACAATCAAAGACTGAACTCATACCAATTTTGTTTGTACAAAAATATTATTAAGTTATTTTATTTCTAGAACCAAGCCTGGCAGAGGTAAGTGAAATAAAAGCTTTGAAAAATATTATGCAGTGTTTACAAGTGAATGCAAGTTCAAATGCAGTTGTTTGAAATTCAGGTAAGTCAAGGTAATAAAATTACTGTACAGATTACTTTTTAGTTACTTTTTAGATTACTTTTTAAATTATTTTTTCTACTCAGTGTGATATGCCTAGATATCACACTGGGACATTTCCTAGAGAAAAGGTAAGTAAAATCAGTTTTGCACAATTGTTATTTTTCAGGTTTCCATACAAATCAACTTCTTCTTCCCATTACATTCATAATTCTGCTGTGCCATGGAGGACTGGGTCAGCTATGAGGATGATAACCTGTATGAGAAGGAAGTTACTACCCCTTCCCTGGAAGATAATATTGTGGAGGCGCTGGACGCTACTGTCCAGGAGTCCGTGAATAAGGCCGTGGAGAAGGCAGTCCCTGGGACTGTGCAGCAAGCGCTGGCTGCTGCGTTGAAGCCGATAACTAAAGAACTAGAGCGGTTTGCCAAGCGTCACGGCTTTACTACCCCGGTTGAACCAGCTCAGGACACCATTGTCGGTGGACAACAATCCAAGTCTTGGCCCCATGCTGATGCTCTCTCTTCTTTGCCGTCTCCTGGTAAGACCAAACTTCCTGACACTGATACGGACACAGGCACCGATATCACAGGGACTGACACCCCTGATGAGACTCCCCCGGAAAGAAAAGCTAGGAAAACTAAGCACGTGGAGCAAGACCTGTCCCAAATGGTGTCTACTCCATTCACCTTCAACCCGGCAGACATAGTCCACCCTAGGTCTTCGGACTGGGCTCCTGCACCTGAAGTCACAGGGTACTTGCATGATAACCTCAGGCGGAGTTTTGACAAGGAGGTGCCCAATAGATTACGTTCTGAATGCCCCAGGCCTGATATTCCGGACAAGGTTGCGGAGACCCCAGACATAGACGTAAGCCTACTTACTTTCCTCAAGAAGTTCGCTAAGGACCCAAAGAAAGGTACTTATCGGGCCTGGCGAGACTGTCAGGACAAACTCCTGGATGTAGCAGGCCCTCTCACCAAGA
Organism: Triturus cristatus; assembly: GCF_964204655.1. NCBI lineage: Eukaryota > Metazoa > Chordata > Amphibia > Caudata > Salamandridae > Triturus > Triturus cristatus. The sequence goes on from NC_140582.1 coordinate 311,670,210, forward strand.
TTCTAGAAATGGCCCTGGAGGCGCAAAGTTCGGGCATTGCCGGTGGACCCAGATGTACTTGCAGGGTGGACCCAGCGGGCCATATGCCTACTTGGCAACGCAAATTGCGCCTTATCTACAGAGCGGCGCAAGTTGCTCCTCATGCGAATGGACTTCAACCTCACTGAATTGGCGGCAGCGGAACCGGGGCCCCTGGCTGAGGGCAATCTCTTCGGAGAACGCTTGGTCAAGGATGTCTCCAAGTACGTGGGCACGTTCACCATGCTGGATAAGGCCCAGTCTGGCATCAAACGAGTCTTTCAGGCTAGCCTTTTTCGAACGGGCCGGGTGAGGCAGAGGACGCTCGCCAGGCTGTCAGTTCTCCCAAGGTCCTAAACGAGGAGACTACGGAAGGGGCCACGGAGAGTGGGATTCCACTCACAGAGGAACCTTTTACCCCACCAGACATCGCTTCAACCAGAGGCGTTTCCACAGAGGTGGCCACCGTGGAGGCTTCCAAGCCCCAGACTCTGCAGGTAAGTGCCCCCGACTGTTTTCTAATACCTTTGGGGGGGTCTCACTCAGTTTTTCATCACAACTGGTTTCGAATTTCTCAGGATGCGTGGATTTTGCAGACAATTCAAGGGTTCCATTTAGATTTCTATCAGACTCCCTATCAGGACAAAATACCCAGACAGCTTTCTTTTTCGCAACTAGAATGCGATTTTATCGATTCCAAACTAGAAGAATTGCTGCAGAAACACGCGATAGCGTATTGCAACGATGACCCTTGCGGTATTTGCAGCAATATTTTCTTAGTGCTGAAGAAGGGCAGAGGCCACAGGTTAGTTTTGAATTTAAAGGAGTTAAATCAGTTTATGACCTACAAGCACTTCAAGATGGAGGGCATCCATCTTTTGGCGGATCTTCTCAAAGAAGGAGACTGGATGGTTCGGCTGGACCTGAAGGACGCCTATCTGTGAATAACTATCTTTCCTCCTCACCACCGTTTCCTCCAATTCCAATGGCAGAACCGGTGGTTCGAAAACTTGGTCCTTCCTTTCAGGCTCTCCTCAGCACCCTGGTGCTTCACCAAGGTGATGAAACCGGTGATAGCTCACGTACGGGAACAGGGTATTCGCATGATAGTTTATTTAGATGACATACTCATCATGGCGCAATCTCCAACACTAGCTGTTCAGCATTTAAAACTGACCATAGCTACTTTGCAAAACCTAGGGTTCGTGATCAACAAAGCTAAATCCGCTCTTGCTCCCTCGCAAACTATGGCCTTTCTAGGGTTTGTCATAGATTCTCGGTCGACACAATTGAATCTTTCCCGTTCAAAACTGAAAACCATCAGGAAGGAGCTGACTGCGCTGTAATCCAAACAGACAGTCTCACTCAGAGCACTTGTCAGGATCGTGGGTCTTCTGGCAGTGTCCATACAAGCAATCTTCCTGGGCCCTCTTCATTTTCGGGCCCTTCAGAGGTTAAAGATACAACACCTTCAGAAGGGTCGTTCTTACACAGACGTCATTCCCCTCTCTCAGGAAGCAAGGGAAGAGATACAGTGGTGGTTAAGCCACGTGGAGGCGTGGAACGGCAGGGCCATTTTCGGCTCTCAGCCAGAGGTAGTTATAGAATCTGACGTCAGCCGTTAGGGCTGGGGTGCGCGTTGCGGATATATCTCCACAGGCGGGTGATGGTCCCTGCGCGAACTCGATCTTCACATCAACTGGCTGGAACTCTTAGCAGGATCGTTCGCGATCCGGACACTGTCACCCAGACGACTCTCATGTTGCATCCTGCTTCGGATGGACAACATCTCGGCGGTGAGGTACATCAACAAATTGGGAGGCACCAGGTCCTCTCTGCTAGCAGAAATAGCGAAGGACTTCTGGCATTACTGCCTAAATCGCCAGATATCGGTGATTGCCGAATATATCCCAGGGCAGTCGAACGTAGTAGCGGATTGGAATTCCCGGCACCTCAAGGATTACAGCGATTGGCAACTCCAACCCCAGATAGTCCAATGGTTGCAAGCGACCTGGGGCAGTGGCAAAATAGACCTCTTTGCGTCCAGAGGTTTGTTGGTACGTGGAACAACACGTGGATCCTGTGGGGGCTGAGTTATCCCATGTTGTAAATTTTCTATTTGAAAAAGCATCAGAGGGTCTGGCGTACTGTTCAGTTAACAACTTTTGCTCTGCCATTTCAGCAGGCCATTCTCAGGTAGACGGCAAACCAGTAGGTATGCATCCGGTTATTTGCAAATTGTTAAAAGGTATTAGGGTAGCAAATCCACCTAAACCAAAGTATTCCTTGCTGTGGGATGTTTCTCTAGTTCTTCCCTTATTTGACAACTGGCCACATAATGACACGTTGACATGGAAACAACTATTGTGCAACTTGCTTTTGTGCCTATCTGCCTGTCGGCGGTCCTCAGACATGAAAGCTCTGGATCTTACAGGTAGAGTATTTACTCCGGAAGGAGTTTCCTTTAACATTACAGCCAGAACTAAAACTTAGGCAAGAAGTGTTGAGTATCATGCTTTTCCTGGTAATGCAAAGCTCTGTGTAGTTCAATGTCTGAAGGCTTATGAAGAGTGTACTAGACCTACACGACCTGTTGGTGTGGTCCAATTGTTAATTACATTGCAGAAACCTTATAAACCAGTGTCTGCGGCTACTCTAGCCAGATGGTTGAAATCTGTCATGCAAGAAGCAGGTATTGATACCCAAGTGTATGGAGCGCATTCTGTGCATGGAGCTATGGCCTCCAAAACTTTTATGTTGGGTTCTATTGTTCAAGATATCATGCGTTCTGCTGATTGGTCTTCTGAATCAACTTTTAAACAGTTTTACTATAAACCAGTGGGTGATATAGCTTCAGTTGTATTTGATAAGCGTTGAACTAGCATAATCCGAAGCCTCCGGTCCTGTAATAGAATAAAAATTAGCTAGCATTCGCGCCAAGAATTTTCAATTCTATTAAAGACACGGAGGCGAGGATTATCCCACCCAGTTATATTACAGAAAATGTCATGTTTATCCACCCGTATGTATTTATATTCTGTCTAAGCAGAAGTTACAGGTTTTTCCTGGGTTTCATTACTTTCAAGTTCTGAGAAGAAGATGGAATAAGAGTACTTCTGGTTAAGAAGACGTCACTTTCCAGTTGGTTCGGTACTTCCACGTTGGAGGATGTTATTTGGACTAAAGTTATTGTTTTTGGACTTTTGCTGTTCGAACAAAGAAAGAGGAGGATTTCCGGTTATGGTGGCTCTTATAGGGTCTTTCAGTATGTGATGTGCAACATATGCATCATGGGAAATGTAGTTTATTTACATATTAAAACATTTTTCATTGACTGCTGTGAGTGGCAATAAATAGAAAGAGAAAGCATAATCCTCACCTCCGTGTCCTTAATAGAATTGAAAATTCTTGGCGCGAATGCTAGCTAATTTTTTATACATTCACAATCAAGAGCATTTAGACCCCTATTACCAAAGCTGGCTTCATGCAATAAACCAACATAACAAGGGTGTTCTATCAAAATGTCGAGTTTTTTTTTATATTGACCTGCACTTACATCTCTACACTACATTGATTTCAAATTTGTCACGGTAAGTATAACTGGAATTAAGACTGGTAATTATGTAATTTCCTATGTATGCTTAACCTCATAATATATTGCCACCAAGGCGATATTATGAAGTCTATGTAAGTGCAGGTTGACATTATTAATCTCAATATTTTGAAATTAAACCTTGCACAGATCGACTAGTGCAGAAATGGCACTAGCACTAACCGACAGGTGCAAACAGTGGAATTTCTGCAGTGATCAGTAACGCCTCGGCAAATTTGGTTTTTGCTTCGGTCAATCAGTGCAAGATTCTTTTTTTTCTCTGGTCAGTCGGTGCAAAAACTAGTTTAAAATTACACATTAGCCCTCCAAATTTCGCAAGTGTGGCTCAGACATTAAGGGGGCTTAGGAATGAATGCTGGAGAGTAAAGCCAGCATGGAAGAAATTCAATTTCGACAATGCGCGCGATTTTCAGCTGCATTCATGCAAAAATGCAACCTCTAGCCATTCCATTAATTAATACTATGCCAATATACACATAATATTTTATATTTTACAATTCAAATATGCAAATTGTTCAACAGAGCGAAATAAAGCAAACACCCATGCCTTGCAGCACAGATATGTATCGTGAAAGCTATGCCAAATTAAAACGAGAAAGAGCGAAAATACTTCGTGTATCTGCAGTACACAAAGGCAAAGACGTCGCAGTAAAACGCCACTTGCTTTTCTTTACCATGCTTTTCAGCCATTCATAGATAAGTCTATTGTTTCTGCAAGTAATCTCTGTTCCAAGTGTCAGTGATACGCTCTCTTTACTCAGGATTTCCTCCCTCCCTCGATAAGGGTGTCGACTTCAAAACCGCGACAGCTATGCGGCCACGTCAACCCCTGGCATCAGTTGAATTACATTTTCGACATTCCCTCTTGAGGGTTACAATCCAACCAATTGTGCCAAAGTAGCAGATGCACTTCCGGGCAGCTCCCACTTTACCCCCAACCCGATTTATTAAGCCCTTTGGGCTTTTATTTAAGAACTGCTGACAAATTCCACTTTTATATTCCATCCGGGTGGCACCATGCGTGGGGTCAAATTGTGTCGGCAGAGAGCAGATGGGACTTGAAGAGTCAAATTGTCAGGATTACGCATCTGAGGCCTGCTTCTCCTAGCCGGATATTTCGCACTGCCAGGGCCTATGGCGGCATTCTTGGCTGAGTAAACAACATTATCCGCGCCCATGAAGGCGACAGCTTGGAGCCAAGCGTTCTCGCATGTGGTATCTCGGGCAATGTGCCACCCCTAGCAATGGGGCAGGCATGTGGGTCTTTCCATCAAGGGTCGCCATGAATTCACTCCCTTGCTGATGTGGCTTACAGTCTTCTGCATTGGTTGTAACTTTCTTAGCATTCACTGCGACGTTCTGGATACGTCTGATGGAACAGTGAAGGTTTCGGGACCCCGCCCTCTGCTGTAAAATGGGTATTGGTGTATTTTGCCCAAATCGCGTAAAAGGCATTTGGTAGGGCTTTGTTGGCCCTTTATGAACTGCACATAGGGTGAGCGCCTGTGCCAGACCCATTTAGCAGGAGAGTGGTAAGGGTGCAGTATGGAGTCTGTGGTGCATTTTGGAGCACTGGTGCGGTAGCACACTGTCATTTACAGACAGCAAATTTTCTGTTGAAATGGAGAATACATTTGCATAGAGTTTTACTGATGGAAATCTATAGCGCACAAACGATAATGCGGGGAGATCAGATTTCCGCCAATATGTATCATTTCTGCCTCACCAAGTAAAGTGTCTTGAATTCTTTTGATACTATTAAAATCTTTGTTTCCATCACACTTCAGAATTAACAATAAAAAGTGCTTCATTTGTGTTTTCCTAGTTGATGATGTAGTTTGAAAATTGTATATAGTTCATTTGCAGGTATTTACATGTTAAGTATTAGAAAAATATCCAGACATCCTACAGCCTTTCCTTTTGCTTCCTGTACCCCAGCAAAATTGTCACCTAGGTCAATTTTACAAAATCCTTTCACTTTGCAGTTAGAGAAATACAAGTAAACACAAGTTTCAGTTAGAGAAATACAAGTAAACACAAGTTTCAAATAACTAACAATCTATTAGAAGGCCTAGCTGACATTCGACCTTTGTCTTTGAAGGCACAGCAAATATGGAAAATATCACAAAATTTAAAGGAATCTTTATTACTCTTTCACCTTCTAAATTCCAATATATGGTTATTTTTGGAGGTGCTGCAGCACGCCGCACCCTCACTTCCAGCACCTATGCCGTGGTTTATTCATGTTGAAACTTTCGTTTGGTGAGATCAGAGAAAGCAATAATGTTAATTGAATTTACCAATGTCCAATGAGTATTTATGGATTTAGTAAATCAATTTCACCGTGCATACCGTATAGTGATAGAACAAAAAGCTGCACAACTGTCCAGGGGTGCAAATTAGAGTTCTAACCTAGCGGTAGATATTGACACAGAGGAAATTTCATTTTTAGGCCTATATCCCCCCCCCTCCATTTTAGAAGGCAGTCATTCTTGAAACCAGGAAATAGCAATCCTTAGCCGTTTGTTGGTCCACATGCCCGACATACGTGGGCTTTCTCTTATTGCCTTTGTTGCGCGCTATCTCCAGAGTTATGAATCAACTTATCTGTGATAAGTAGTGGCTACTGAGAGGAATGCAACGGTTAGAGCTGCGGGTAAAGACTGTCTACATTCTCGCTGTACAGAATGAGACGCATTGGAAGTCCCAGAGCCGCTAAGAACTGTGCGAAAAGTGTGCAGAATAGACTGGTTAAGCTGTATCACGAGGAAACGCCACATGTTAAGATATCAGTCCTGCCACTAACAGGCTGTGTGACATAGTATTGCATACAGAAATGCAGCTGGACATAAACATCATGTCCTTAACACAAAATATTGTGCCGTTGTGTTATATTTTCTATTATTAACTTCAGTGGGGCAATATTTTTGTAGACAACATTTAACACGCAATATTTATGTTAAACAATATTCTGACATTGATATTCTGGTACCACACTAGCCCACAGCAGTTGCACTTTAAACCAAGAAGTGGAGAAGTGTGGCTCAATGATTAGAGCGGCAGACCCTGATGCAGAGGTCTAGCCCGGGACCAGGGTTCAATTCCCCGCCTCGGCGGGTCTTGGGCTCAAAAATTCCACGGACCTGATAATTCTCGCCTCGGTGCCATTCCAATCATGGAGTCCCACTCTGCAACTCTGGGCAATAGCTTGCTTAATCTCCACAACGGCCCCCACAACGCTAAAGGATGCCTGGCCTCCACCTTGGGAGTGCCCAGGAGCGGACGCCTCACAGGGAAAGCCAGGATGGGTTCCACAGCAGTATTCGTACAAGCGCCTTGAGACCCTTGCGGGTGAGTAGTGCGCTATACAAGTATCAATTTACATTTACATGAGCACCAGTTAAGGACACATTCATTAGGCATGGTGATTTGCCCAGAATGACAGGATGTTGAGCTGACGCTGAGACTCGAACCTGGTTCCCCAGCTCCGAAGTCGGCAGCTCTGGCCGTTATGCCACATCCCCCCGCCCCCCCACCACCACTTTAATGGTTCCGTTTTAGGCAGCGCTAACAGAAGAAATGGGCTGCTGCAAGCTGCCTCCTGACTAGAGCCCGTCACTTATTTTTAAAATAAATTAACCATTGACTTCACCGATCTGATGCATAATCAAAGGCACACACTGGAAATATTTATTTCCTTTTCTATGAAACCATACATATTTACTATTATTTAAGAAGTATTCCAACAAATATTGTTTAAAAAATATTGTGGTCCACAAGTATTGTGTCAAAAATATTGCGAGACAGAATATGGATGGGTAGAATATAGTTTTTTTGCCATTGAATAGTATGGTAAATATAGTTGTCTATAGCAGCGTTTTTAACTTGTTTGATAAATATGTTTTTATACTAGAAGATTTTTTTTTACAATATTGTGGTCTTCTATATTTTGGTGTTGATATTTATTATTATACAAATTATATAAAGTTGATAAGTGTTCAATATTTTTGTTGACGATATTTCATCAACTATCTAAGATCATTACCTAACCATTATTTGTTTGTTTGGATAATTGTAAGTGGATGTTTGCGGTGTTACGTTTATATATGATTTTGAATTATTCTGTGTTGATTTATTTTCAAGCTACATGGACAATTGAGAGCTTTACAACTTGACAAGGTCAGAAGTCCTAGCATCTAACTTGGGAAATGATATAAACCTCCAGAGACAACTAAAACAATGTGTGAAAAATGGTTAAGGAGGCAAGAGCAGCTAAATAAGCAGTTACATTAAAGTGAAAAGTAAACATCTCTACAGCCCATGCACTATGCTTCCCAATCATGAGCAGGACATTAACCCATTGCTGGCTGAATCCCTTGAAGAAGGTGTCCACCACACAAATAAAAACAAGGTCCCACTAAGGCTGCGATCTTTCAGATCATCAATAGATATTTCATACATCTCTACAGACATTTTAACTGCATTAACACAATGCACCATACCAACATGTCATGTTTCAAACAGAAATTGTCATTTTCTCTGGGGTTTAGTGGTGCCTATTTTGAAACTGTTCAACAATGCTAGTCACCATCATATGCTTAGGATTGTTGAGCTAATGAATAGATATTTGACAGACAATTAAGCTCTTTTAACAAGGGAGGTTGGAAGCTAAAGGACTGTAAAATTTGAAGGACTGAGCCTTGGAGGAATGAATATGATTTAGCCTCAATGACTCGGAGTGCTCATGAACTTAAAGCCCCTTGAGACCCTCACCATGCGATGGAAGGAGGCTGCCAAGTGATGCCACGGATCTGCAGGACCACCGCTGGAGCAAGATCCTTCCTCTACCTCGCTGCAAGGACCTGGAACTCCCTTCCTCTGCATCTCAGGCAATCACCATCTCTGCCGCAATACTGGAAGGAGCTCAAGACCTGGCTCTTTGACTGAACAGCAGACCAATCCCCCACCCACGCAGCACCTTGAGACCCTTACGGGTGAGTAGGCGCACTCTACAAAACCCTAATTCATTGATTCCTACAAGTGCAGGTGAGATGGTGGCGATCAGCCGAGTGAGCAAAATCCTCTGTGCACCACATATTTTATCCATTTATTGTTGCTCCCTTTAACCTGGCAAATGCGGTCATCCAACAGCTGGCTGCTAGTCAGCAGGTCGATTTTAGTGACTATTGTGAGACCCCTGTGTGTCTCACAAAACCCCAAGGATGGGGTATCTCCAATCTAACTCCAAGCAAATGCATGGATTCCAAAACATTGTCCCCTTGCATTCTAAGTACCCCTGACACTCCTTTTTATTTTTTTAATTGTATTATTTAACTGTATGTAATCCTTTATTTTTGCGAACACCATTCAAATAGCCGAAAAGATAAAAAGTAGCACATTTTGACTGGCAAGTTATAGTCCATGAAATCTAACGATCATGAGATGCTCCCAAACCCTGCCATTCTGTACTTGTACTGCTTGCATTAGTTACGTGTCTCCTCTTATAGAGCCTCAGGAGCATTAGAAATGATTGTTACAATTCCAAGATTGAGAACTATTGGCACATTTGGGTATCACTTAAGACTGAAAAACTACACTTTGACCTCGTAAAAAGGCCCATTTAGGTGTATGCCGGCATCAGATTCAGTTTAGAGAGGGGCATTCATACTAAACTCAATTTTAAAACTTACAACTGCAGACTTAATTTGCATAGCAATGAGGGAAGGACTTTCTCTTGAGTCCACAGACTGCTTATCAGACCATCACTTGGGCTCTATGGGGACTCAATGACTACCCTTCTCTACGTCTCCCCTTACTACAGAGGTAACCATCCTACTCTGCTACCAACTGATAACGCCAGATTCTACTATAAAATTTCTCTAAGAATTCTCAGTCGACTGGATCTTTATTACCTGCTGAAAAGTGTAAAGGGGAGAAAACCAACACATTCACAACTAGCTAACATGGAACAATCAATTAAGACTCGGAAAGGATCACTGACTCCGAATTCCAATTTAGGGGTTTTATTACAAAGCCAAAAACAATTGATGCAATATAAAAAGAATGAGCAACTCCAAAAACACTAAACAGGCAATGACTGCTCCAATATCTATATTAGTCTTCATTAGCAGCTATAAAAGAAATCCATTAGTCTGTCCCTACACTATCCATAAAGTGGCATCCCTCTTAGCATTTCCCAGGCAAGATCAAGAAAAGGTGTCAGTTGTAAGGGTCAGTAGCCAAAGCTATAGAGTTTGTTTTAAGTCTTCCTTCTAAGAATCGATCCCTTCCTTCTACCCCTCTATCAACTCTCTGCTCTCTCTACCCTCAGGGCACGGTCCCTAATACAAAATGCACAACTGGCCGAACACGCCCCTGAAACACCTCCTCTGGCCAGGCACCTCTCGTAGGTAATTTTCCACCAAAACTTGTACTCGGTCCAGCAATGGTTGATGTGTCCTTGGGTCACAGGCTTCTTCAGAGAGAAATAATATCGGCTCCCAATTATCGGCATTCCTGAATACTTTGTAGCAGGTCTCTTCCACACTAAACTCCTAAAACAAAAGGCGTCAGTCTAACTAACGAGAACGGCGTCCTTGCACCTGCAACAGAAGCATAAGAACAAAACAACCTTGCATGCACATGAATTTCCCCGACTGCCTCTAAATGAGAGTTTTACCAGGAAAATACATTTCAGGCCTATGCAAACCGGCTAACATAAGTAAACAAATAGCCTTTTAAAACACGAAAGAGCAAATACACTATCTAGGCCTTTGACATCAATTTAAACACACATTTATAAACGTTGCATCTGCAAGCACTACATTTCATCACATTTAAGGCACAATTAATCATCTATACCTACAGGCTTTATGGTGCATGTTTACATCTAATGCATTACATTACACATGAGCTACTGTATTAAGCATTTGCAATGAACATCAAGAGTTACATGCTTCCATCTAAATGCCATTTTACTGTTCGTGAATGGCAAACTTCATTCTAAAACTTCACTTTCCATGGATTTTTTACGGCACAATTTACTAATATTAACACAAATAAGATTATAAGCGGGTACGGACTCTTCATGAATATAATGTACCCCTACAATTTTTAGATTATCACAACACTATCAGATCCACTAATTATTTGTCAAATTAAAGAATATTCTGAGCTTTCATTGGCACAGAGGTCAATTCCTTTTGGTTTAGGTACCCTCACACACCCTAGTGGTGTCATGCTTCATCATCGGGTCACCCCGACGCCTAAAAGTCGGGGTGGGCTCAACCACAATGTTGGGAGCTCTTTGAAGATGTTATAGACCAGGGGGGCTAGAAAATTAAAAAACCTCAGACAGATCCCCAGTATCCCTTTATTTACGGGTCTGTCTGGGATACTAAAATATTTCAAAAAGGGTCTTTGTAGGATAGTTATGGTCCTATGACCCTAGTTTGTCTGTATCACTGTTGTATTGTTTACCCCTCCCTATTGCTCCGCCTCTAGCGTTGGTCTGCGCAGAGGCGTTAGTAGCAGCCCAATGATGAAGCATGCCACAACTTGTTGTGGGTGAGGGCAGTTTTCACAGAGTGTGTGCTCCCGTTGATCAACTTCGCACTTGCTGAATAAAAAGTTGGCCGTCCCCCTACCTCCTAGTTTGTGGCCTATGACCCTAGTGCCAACATGTTGCAGTCCATGTGCGGCCGTAAAGGTCCAGGACTTTCTTCAGGGCAAACAGAAGGCCACCCTGGATAACAGAGGAAGGGATTCCCTAACCTGTTTATTAACGCAAGGGCAGAGTAGCTGCTCCTTGAATAAGTGACTGATTAATTAATCTGTCATGCTTTGTATTCCATCTGAAAAAGAGAACAAAAGAAAACAAACAACAAACAACTTGTACTTGTGGGTTTTCTTAGTAGTCGTTCCCATATTCGTGTTTAGGATGTATAACACCTACATGTGTCAGGTGATCATAAGGCCAGGTGGTGTACAACTATCTCCATCCATGTGCCACTCATACCTGTATCTGTACACTTTAGTCAGCGTGCCAGATATATTGTGCGGTGGCGAAATCGCTCACATCCTAACTGTATCTTCATGCCAGTTAGTGTTCACTATCAATATAAAAACACTCTCCTATGTTCCACTCACACTCAACATTCTCACCATATCTGTGATTCAACATGGTACTGTCTTAACCATGCGTGATTACTAATAGAACACTGTGTGCTATTGCTGTGACATTTTACACACATGCACTCTCTCTTACCCGATTTTCGAATGGGATCCGTTTCTCAGGGGATCGTAGGGCTATTTGGGGGTAGCTCTGTAGTCACACTCTTTCGTAGGAACCCCCGAGTGTGAGGGAGAGAGGAAATATATTGAAGCAGTCTTTATAGAAATGTAGAGATACTCTGTGGATAAACATCTCTCCCTGTGAGGATGATAATCTCTACAAGCGAAAATATTATATCCCTCTCTATCTCCCCACTTACTTCATCAAGAGTCCTGTCCCGTCTGTCCACCTACTTGGTCTCGATCCCCGGCGTTTCGCGCCATGTATCGTTTGGACGGTAGGTTTATACTTCCGCATTTGGTGTAAGCGGACGGGATTGGTCAGTTATGTCACGTGACGTTTCACGTCAGCGTATGATCCCGTCTAAGGCGGTAGTAAGGTTTTGATAATTTATGTTACTAGGTTGGCTAAAATACGGAAAAAGGCATACACTTGTCCTAATATTATCTCCAACTTAAAATATATGACCCCAATCTCATTTCCAAGGGGAACAGTATGCATATATTTCTTGTGTATGTGAGACACGTGATCGGATACCTCGGTCCAATCAGGTTTTAACGAAATTTGTAGTTCTAAAGCTAATGAACAAAGGGAGATGTAGTTTAATCCCTTCGGGTCGTAATAATTGCGAAGGCTGAATTTCCGGTTTATATTTATACCATGTTCCCTGAGGTTCTGTGAACGACTAAAGCGACTCAGAGACAGTTTTTGGGAGGGGTGCAGAAAACCAATGTCTTATAGTACACAAATATCGTCAAGTGCACCATACAGGTATATTTGTATTTCAAAATGATAGGATTTGGTCGTATGGTTTTGAGGGCCCATCTTGGGTTTTTTTTTGTCTCACAAATTCAAGTTTCTACATTTAGGAATTACATGTTCCATAATACAAGGGATACCCCGGTTGATGTGGTTACATTGTTACATCTGGTTTTTATCAGTTCGATAGGTCTTAGATCTAAGGTGTACCCCATATTTTTAGTCACATTAGATAATCCTTAATGTGAACATGAGATCTCTACTTGTTAAGTTGATTCCAGGGTATGGAATCGTTGAGACCAGTTTCATGGGTTTTCAACCGATAGACCCATCGCTGCTCCCTTTCTAAGAGCTTTCCTTGTTGATTGCATGTGTTTTTAATTTTCTCAAGTACAGTCCATTTTAATTCTGTATCCTTATGATTATTTTCGTTGTAGTGTGCTGTTAGTTTAGTAGCTGTAATCGCTCTCCGTATAGTGCTCCTGTGTTCGCTAATGCGGACTTTGACTTTTCGACTAGTCATCCCAATATATATCAATCCGCATGGGCATTTTATCATGTAAATGACCGATTCGGAATTACAATTGGTGTGTGACCTTTGCTCCCATGGTGATTGTAGGCCTAGGTCTAGGGTCTTAGTGTGTTCTGTGAATGGGCATGCCACACATGAGCCGCAAGGGTAATGTCCCATGACAGGGATGTACCCCAGAGTGTCGTCTGATTCACACTTCTAGATGTAAAAGTGTTGGTGTGTACTAGGGCATCTTTTAAACTGCAGTTCTTTCTGAAAACATAGGTTTTTCAAAAGCTAATCTGTTTAATGTTAATATGGACCATTTCTTGTTTATTATTGTTTTCAACTCGTTTGATGATGAGTTGTACGTGGTTACACAAATCAACTGGTCCGGCTGATTTCTCGCATGTGTTTCCAAAAGAGCCTCTCGTGGAGTGTTTCGTGCTCTTTTGTTAGCCCTGTCCACGATCTTAGTTGGGTACTTCTTCTGTTTAAGTTTGCTTGTCAAAATTGCTGCTTCTTTTTTGTAAGTTTGAAGGTTGGAGCAATTTCTGCGGATTCTCAGAAACTGACCTACTGGGAGGTTTTCTCTTAAGGAACATGGATGAGCGCTGTCAAAACTTAATAGACTGTTCCTATCAGTTGGTTTAGTATACAAGGAACTTTCAAGAGTCCCATCTTTTGCTGTAAACGTAACATCCAGAAAGGAAATTCTCTCCCTGTGCATATTCATTGTAAATTGGAGGTGGGGGTTCAGGGAGTTAATCCACGTCTTGAACTTGTTGAGGCTCGTTAGGTCACCCTTCCAGATCATCAAGACATTGTCTATGTATCTGTACCATTTGTGGATATTCTCACTAAATGGATTGTGTGTCCATATATGTTGATCTTCGAAACCGCTAACATACAGACATGCCAGACTAGGGGCGAAAGTGCTGCCCATTGAAGTACCGTGTACTTGTAAATACATTTGAGCCTCAAAAGTAAAGAAGTTTTCCGTCGGGGCTAGATGTATAAGGGTGATCACCCATTCGATCGGAGCTGCCCATTCCCAATCCTCTTGTACCAAAATCTCTTGGACTGCTCTAATACTTTCTGTCTGAGGTATGTTTGTATATAGAGCTTCCACGTCCAAACATACCAGAAAATTTTCCATAGGGTTGTATTCCACCTGTGTAAGAAGATTAAAAAGATGCTTAGTATCTTGGACGTACGATTTGATCTTCTTCACCAAGGGACCTTCCACCACATGAAAAAGAGAAGTGCTCTTACCTTGGCAACAATAGGCAGATTCACCGTTCTGTGAGGAGCAGGAGAGGGGAAGAGGGGGCACTGTTGCGAACAGCGGCTTTGACACAAACTATGGCGGACTGAGGTGAGGGGGGGGTTCATCGATCTTTCATGACTGCTCTAGAGAAGGAAGAAGAATTAGTACATTTTGGGGAGGTGAAGAGGTAAAAAACACACCAAAGTCTTTGATATGCTGAAGTCCTTTACACATGGCCAGTTGCGGGTAATGGCAGAGAAGATGGACACTAGGAGGGCCACCTGCAAGCTTTGTCAACAAAACCTTAGCAGTAGGTAGAGAGTACTTCTTCTGGATACACCAGTACAGCAGGAATCAGTAATACCACAGAATGTTCTCCAATAGGAAGCAGAGTAGCCACCAAGGCGGGGGCATAGTGGAAGTTACCCTCTCATGGCAGTTTGGGTGCAGAGCCTGGGCGAAGCCGAGGAAGTGGCTTTTATAACAAGATGTTCTTCACATCAGAGGAAAGTGGGGATTTGTGGAGAGTGTTCAAATACCCTGCACAGAAGAGAATAATTGCCTGAACCAGGGAGTGAAATATGCTGTGAAGAAATAATGTCTTGGTTTATATGTAAAAGTAGGCTTGAACTTTGGTGTCAGTTTTATGAGGTGGTAGCCCAAGTGCACAGCATTTTGTAGTATAAAGCCGTACAAAGTGTTATCGCTCTAAATGTTCTAATGCCAATTGCTCGGTGGAGGTGAACGTTAGCACTTTATTTAAAAGTTCTATTGACCTTTCATTATTGACACCATTTCAGTACAACATAGACAGTTTCAATGAAAAGGTGATAAAGTCCGATAATACTAGGGGGGGGGAAATAAGGTCAATGCATTAACTAGAAAGCCTAGTAACAAGAAACACAAAGTCTTTGCAGGGGAACAGTTCTTGGAGGTATTTTTGCCAGCAGCTACGCATCCACTCCTGGCAGTCCACTAACCTGTGGTAATTCCCCTCCGACTGCAGTGCTGTACCTGTCTGCACTGGCTCCCCCTTTGGGACTGAACCCGCCTGCCAGCAGAATTAGAGGCATTGCCCAGTGACAGACAATTTACCCACCTTTTCTGTTCACTTGACAACCAGTGAAACTCAGAAGGTATCTCCCAGAACGGACACTTTGTTCTAGTTCAGCCAGAAACCTGGTGGTGCTATCTAATACATTTTCCTCTGGGGAGGTAGGGGTTTTGTGGTCTGCACCAAAGGGAACTGGAATATGCTTACTCTTGAAATTAAAAACGCTCCCTCTCTTATGAGGTTTCGTAAGTTCTTTAAGCTTTGTCTCTTTAGGAACCAATGGCCGTGGTCTTATTTCTTACCTTATGACTCAACACCAAGACACCTCAGGGCATTCGAGTGCACTTTATAAGAAATCAAACAGTGCACTTCAAGATGGAGATCATCAGTCAAGGGCTTCTTACACAAAGTCTTACACTGGTTGCTGCATACTCTGGAACCTAAAATGTGTAACCAACAAAGACCCAACCCTGGAAGCCAGAACTCAAGCAAAATATTGAGTGTGTTTTCTTCCTCTTTCGATGTACCCAAGTCGCTTGGTTTGTTGTTTTGCCTTCTAATGCTTCCTTTTGTGACTTCTGTATGTTTATGGGCTGATCAACAGAATGCACCTAGCTCGAGAATTTCAGTGATTCCAGCGCAGGACTGTTCACATGGATGCAAGTTCTGAAATGGTCATTCAGTTCTTGGAAGACCACATGTTAGCTAGGCCTTTTTTGGCAATTAACCAATTCCCTAACCCATTTGACACTATCAATGCAGTCTCCTCGAGCTGACGGTACTGGAGCACTTGACACCCTTGTTTTGCTACTAGGAACTGAGCTTGCACCAGGAGGAGGAATGTTGCACCTTCCCATCGGGAACGTTGGACTTGGGTGATGATTCACGGGCTTTTCACATCCTGTCCAATAAGACCATGCTGTTTTTTTTTAGCAACCAGATGATAGTATAATGTGTGTAAACAATTAGGCCTAATTTGACCAGAGTGTCATGTTCAGTCAGTGTTTCAAATGTTACTTACTCACTAATACAGATTTTTCAAGTAAAAGACATTAAAGCCACAACCAGTTGTGATGAATTATTTTATCATGTTTAATACTCCTGATTAGTGGGATTCTTTTTTATTTGCTTATTGTTTTTGTTGTTTTTAGTAGTTTTTACATTGATAACTTGTACGCATTAATCATTTACATGAGTATGCTATATATTGGACTCAGTTTGCCTATATTTATTGACGAACTATCTTTCTGCACCACCGATTTTTTGATTAAATCGATGTCTGAACTATCATCTTTTCTTTCTTAATGATGCGGTTTAGTCTGTTGAACAATGTTTTATTTTCTCTGTCTCTTTTACGGCCTGTTTGGTCGAATAAAGAAATATTGATTGATTGAAGAGTTTTTGATTTTTCAGATTTCTTTTTATTTTCTCTCTTTTGGTGAGACTTGTGCACTCACTGCGGCAGAAATCTTTACCCAAAGTAGTGGGAAAAACTAGCTCTAATGAAGAACAAGCCAGGCGTAGTTTTATCAGAGTTGTCATATTTCATGGGTGCGAATCTCACATGTGGGTAAATTCTGACCGGGTCATAAAGCTTCTTATTGGCGAAGGTGATGAACAAATTGTCCCCTTGCAGTTTTCGTTTCGTGTAGCGGATGCTCACTTGACTATTAATGCATGTACTGCTAACCACAGATTTCACTATGGGTCAAGAAATCTTATAGCAAGGCGATTTCTTGTTTTTATTGCGCACAGTAGAGGTGCTAACCTAATAGGCAAAGATGACATTTGCCTGATGACTTCTGGATTTTTGAAGCAATGAGAGAACTTTGGGAAATAATGCTAATGGTACAATCTACTAATGCATAGTCTACACATGGGGAAAAACTTGTAGATCTGTGTTGTGAAGTTGGGCGCGGGACAGTCAGAAAATCAGACCTAGCAGAGGGACTCTTGTGCCAAACCTGCAGAAAAAATGGGATCCCAACTGCTTAAGTTTAAACAGAAATATAATGACTGGGTGGTAAATTATATTACAATTACCGCATTTCTTGATTAACAGTACTGTTGTGTCTTCAAGGCTTGGTCGGGCCCCACAACAAGCATCAGCCCGGATGGGTTAAGGTTTGCCCTCGGGAGATCAGACCTCATGTGACACATTTCTGTGGACATCTGTGTCTTCAGTCCCGTGAGCCCAGAAACCACCAATTCCAAGGTGAATTGTGCGGAGTCTGGGCCCAGAGCCTGTGCCATGTAATCAGTGGGTCACAGTTACAATCGGTTTGGTGAATAGGATTGTGCTGCTCTCCCCCCTGTTGCCAGTGAGGTCCTCAGGGTACTGTAATGGAATGCAGAAGCTCCTACAGACTGACCTTCCAACTGTACAAGGTTCATCAGTCACATTCAGTCTCTGCATCGGAGACTTCCAAGATGTTGTCTAGTCCTGAGGCACGGACTGCATCACAAGTGACTGTTCACTTTATGATTCTGGCTCCCTAACATCCCCTGTTCTGGCATCCTGGTGGTTTTTACCCTAGTCACTTTTCAGACCTCTACTGAAGAGGGTCTCTTTGGGTACTCATCTTCCACCTCTCGGTCCCTCATCAGCTGCTCTGTCCGGCACCCCAAGCCATTTTGAAATGCTCCACGGGGCTTGCTTGGCAATCATCTGTAACACCTCGTGCTTAAAAATGTCACGCCTTCGTCGCTGAGTTCCCTAACGGGCCGCTACTCTTACCCTCCCTATACTTCCTTCGACTCAACCACACTTAGTGATCTCAAACCGAACATCCTATCTCAAATGCCCCGCCCATCTCATGGATACTGCCATTGTGACGTAACTCTGGGAAAGGAAGTGCACGTCTGGGGATACAACAAAGCAGCTGGTGTACTGTGGTGGGCTTGTTTATGGTTTACTCCACTCTTCACTTACTGTTGCCTTTACACAATCGCAGGCAACCAATCTTGCTTGTTCGCGACTATCTCCTTCTGGTTTTCCCTTACTGTTTTGTTGGGTTGGTTTCTTCCATGGGCATCTACCTGTGCCAAGTGTTAGTTTACTGTTGGGTGTCTGCTGACATCCAAATTGATCGCACTGTAGGAAAATGCCTTTGGTAGTGAAATGTAATACATCCACCCCCATCACCTGGGTGGCAAGCGCTGCAACTCGCATGTACACTGTCTTTTTAGGTCTCGCCTAGCTATCGCGTAAGCGATCGCTATGCGAGACTATTGTAAGGGGCTCACAAAAGTGCTCACAAAAGTGGACTGCATGGTGAGCACGCGCACAATCACGTGCATCGTGCCGCCATGCAATCCACTTTTGGGAGCACTTCAAAGGGTCCGCTCAGCCGCCTGGAATGCGCTCCCCCGCCCAGCACGCGCACCACGCTCCGCCGGGCTTGTGTTGTTTTTTAAAATCTCCCACTTTGCTCTTCTGAAATGTTGGCATGTATGGTTCAAATGTCCTAAGGTACACGCAATTTCTAGACCGTAATTTTAGCCTAGGGTTCGGTCCTATTTGTTTAGGGTTTACTGACCACGACCAAAAACACAAGATCGCTCGTCGCAGTATGCCTCAGTCAGTGTATTCTGTACAACTCATCGGATAGACACTTCACGTACGCATGCGCAGTGGGCTTTCCAGTCTATTATAATTTACGTGATCCCGTCTCGACTGTTGCGCACGCTCGTTAGAGCTAGTAATGTGACAAATGGGCAGCTACTTGTTTAGTTGTGTTGACAGGGAGTACTATTTTGTATTCTGTGCTTCTAGAAGTCATCGAATGTGCGATACTCGTTTTATCGGCACATACAGTCCACATACCTGGTTTTCTCGCCTGGAAAATACGCAAAGACTCAAGAGAGCAATGTCCTGGCAGGATTCCAATAAGGTAAGTAATTGTCCTTGCAGATCCCTCCACCAAAAAGGTATCGCTCACTTGAGTTTTTCATATAATTGGGGTATTTCTTTATTCCTTCCCTTTCTCGACGTTTCCGTTTTTCTCTAGTGCCTGTTGCATTCTCTTCGTGGTGGAAGTGCTTCTGTTAAAGGGACATCCTTTGGGTGATTCTTCTTAACTAGCCCTCTTTGGGACAAGAAAATTAAATAAGTGTTCTAATTCGCTTGAGATTAGAACTGGCAACTACGCGCTGGATTCAGCGTACTAAAATATAGCCAGCTATTTCTTTAGCACCTTCCGAAAAGGAAGGAGCTGGTGTATCCGCCAACACCAGCCAATGCAAATCGGAGCCTCCACTGCTGCGCTCTAGAAAGCGGACCATCTACACCGCAGGCAGGCCACCATGGTACAACAACGAACATGCCACCCAGCCCAAGGAGGCCTTCGTCATTGGTGAGACCTTTGAGCACAATCGAGAGGGGCCTCAATGAAATGCCAGTGCATTTTGTAGCAGGAGTTCCTCCTTGGTTCACACATGGAACCTTGTGAGAGGAGAAGTGAATCTTATCCAGCTCAGACCTTTTGTCAGTGCCAGAGGGGAAGGGATCCACCAGCTACAAAAAAAGAACATAGGAGTTGTCACTGAAAGATCTCTACTGTTTGAATGTTGTACTTTAGCTAGAAGTTGTTTGTGAGCGAATGAACAAAGTGGTCTGACGTGTTCACGTGATTAGAAGTAGCATACACAAGAAGTAGCAGATGAGGAGAGGATTTGGCATTACGGCCAGAGCTGCAGACTTTGGAGCTGGTGAACCACGTTGGGGCCTCGGCGTCGGTTCAGCATCCTGCGATTTTGGGCAAATCACTTAATCTCCCCGTGCCTACCAAAAATGAATGTGTCCATGTCCATAGTCAAACAAGATAGTTCAGCACGGGCACAGTTGCTGTGTCCAGTATTTTCAAACTGCTATATTCATGGGACTATTCCGCCGTCCTAGAAGGGAAGTAATTTGGTCCCATTATATAACAAGCATTGGCATAGCCAATAGGTCTCGCCTTTGGGACCTTATAAGTGTTCAGCCATGCGACAGTTGCTGTTGTTTCAACAAGGATATTTTGCTGCATAACTAAATACTTATAAGATCCCAAAAGCGAGATCTATTGGCTATGCCAATGCTTGTTTTGTTTTCCACTCAACATCTCGCGATGGCCTTCTCTTGCTGGCACAGCATATCACAAGGAGGGCGGTTTACCGAAGTCCCCGGTTTTGAGGATTCCAGAAACCTGCTAACCCTTGCTAAAGTGGGGGAGCATGCAGTTCAATTTTGAGTGTGTGCGCGCGGGGGGGGGGGGGGGGAGGGGGGCGGGGGGGGGCATTAAGGTGTGTAAATAGGCCATTCTCCCATTTGGAGCATTGGCTGGTGTTCTGTATGTTTTTCGCGTTCAGTTGGTTAATAGGCCAATTCAAAAGCATGCCATGTGATTGTCGGGTATAAAGGAGAATTAAAGTCCCATTAAAGAATAAATGCAAAGCAGCTTATATTTGTATACCTTCATCTCTCGGAGATGTGTTGGACTACCTTGGTGCATGTTTTTGGTTAAAGAATCCAGGGGCAGACCCTGCAAAGGACTTTTGTCCAATGTCTTTGCTGCCTTTTGGAGCTAAAATGATGGAACTTCATGACACAGAATATCTCTCTAGTCATCCTCAGTTCTTAGTCACTGTATGGAAAGCCCTAAAACTGAACGGGTTTAAAGCTTTGGCAGCTCATCTCCTATCACTCTTACGTCCAGCTCCTTTCATGGCAAACACGCGACAAGACCGCCATCGTGTGTCCACTATTGGAACATTCTTCAAAGTAACAAATAATGCCAAGGACCTCTTATTTAATTGTTTAATTTGTAAAGCCGTAACAAAATAACAAAAATGACGAAGATCATACATCTGTGACTGAGCAATGCCATTTCAACAAAACGTCAACCCGTCAGGCAACAAAGACTGCAGACCTACGTACACATCATAGGGGTTAAGAGGCTTTAAAAGTGAAACTAGAATAAAAAAAAAAAATGACGTGAAGGAATCTGATGTTGCAGTGGCAGGATCTAAATACATTTTAAAGGTTGCTTAAGCATGAAAAAGCACTTGCTGTAACTGTAGTCACAGAAAGATACACTGGGAGCATGGTTACCCGACAAGAAGATAATTCGAACATCGGGAGGAGAATTTGGTAAGCTGTCATTTTGAAGAACTGGTTTCATTGAGTTCTAAAGTATTGATTTTGTTTAGCTGCTGGAGAGCAGTAAGTGCCAATGCGCGTCTTAGCCTCATAAAAGGTGTAGGCTTTCAGGCCAAGTCGGTAGGAGGTAATGTTGCTGAAAAAAAGTCCTCCAGGATTCTATTAATTTGTCCCACCCTGCAGGATGAGAACTACTCACAGCCCAGTTTGCTTCCTCTGTTCTGGTAAATACTTAGAGCATGCTGGAATCAATGTTATGCAATAACTCAGTGGAGAAGTAGTGCTGGATAAGACCAAAAAACAGGATGAAAATCCTCATCCAAGTCAAATTCACTCGACATCTTTTCAACCAATGCTGCATGTCCTCACAGGCTAACTTTATCCTGGCCGATTGCAGTGCGAGTATCCCAAGCGCACAGGGCATAAGCTAATTACTCTGTGGTGTAGACTCCACTGGAGCAGCCTATGGGGTATATAGGGCAGTGAAGAGGCTGGGGAATATGCTGCCACAGGAAGTCATTGGGATGTCTTGGTCTGAGTTGCAAACTTTGAGTGGGCTTGCTTTCACCCTTAAGTGCCTTCTCTTGGAGTAAAATATCAAGGCAGAGGAAGTGGTGGCTCGGACCACATGCGTTGTGTGAAAGCAGACAGTAGCCTTGAAAGCCAAGGCGACATTATTTGACTGCAAGTAGGACTGTAGTCCGGCATGTTTCAACTGTGTGAAACTCAGCAATTGCCGCTATGAATGTGCAAGGTATTCACCGCTGCAGCACCTCATACAGCCTGGGGATCTGTCAGCACCTCATACAATCAGGAGATAAACAGATCCTCTCCATCAAATTATTGTGTTTAGGCTAGCCCTCTATAAGCATTAAAAACTTCAGCCGTACTTGTGAGTTCACAGAAAGACCCTCTCTGTGGTGTCTGTGATGTCCATGAACATTAGCAGACTTGTGTATGCCACCATCTTGGCAACAAGAGTTTGTCGGCTTGAAGGTGCTATTTATTGCAACCAATAAAACCTGAGACCTCAGAATTTATCTGGCGTGATAAATAACTTTTATAATGAGTTTTGGGGGAATAACATGCAGATGTTGGTGCTTGATGCACTAAAATCTGAATGTCTCTGTAAATAACACATATTTACAGAGACATTCAGATTTTAGTGCACGTGTTTCGCTAGCACAGGGGCAGCTGTGTACATTTTTGAGAACGAAGCTCTTATTGTTTACGAGTTTGTTTGGAGGCCAATTGTGAGGTGACGTTCCCTGCCAAAATGTTTTTTTTTTCATGCTCAAGTAAGTCAATTTTATAATATTTTGACTCACAGCCCCTCGACGTTTGGCAGTTCAACTGCCTTCTTGTGATTTGAAAATGAAGGCACACGCTGTCTCCAGCACGCGCGCAGTCTTACCTTCACCCATGATGCCTCCGTGGATCTTTGTGACGCCGGGGACAAGTTACCCGTGTTATGCTGTTTGCTTCCATGCCCTGTATGCTCAGACGTCCTGTTAGCCATTCGGCTCTGCGTCTGAAAACGTGCCGCCATCTTGTGGCTGGCGGCCGCTATTGCTTTCCAATTTGGTGGTACCTGTATGCTGCAGATTTGCCGTCCACTCAGCTTCCATCTGCCAACCACGGTGTTCGTGTTTCATTCAATCATCAGTCCTCTGAGTTCTTTCTGGAATGCAGATTATCTTCACAATGCTGCGTGTGAGTGCATTAAAAGATTGTTTCACGGAAAGCTTTCTTCATTTCTCTTCACAGCTGAGCGGCGCGCAGAAAAGGAAATAATTACACTGATCAGCTGAGCAGCATTTGGACACAAGTTTGTGGCGCTCTGAGAAGGTAATTGATTATCATCTCATCTGTGCAGCATTTCTTCGGAAGGTTCTGTTTTTACAATTTCAAAGCTGAATGGATTCTTCCTTTTAAATAACAGGTTGTATTTCTAATCTACTTAGTGACATTTTCAGCGGTAACTTCACGTCTCAGCTACTATTGTATTTGAACTCTTTTTTTTTTCAAAAGTGTGCTTAATTTGTGCTGTCATAGACTGGCTGACTATAAAAATTCTGTGCCGTATTTCTGGCAAGTTATGTGATCTGACTGGGTTAGTCTGTATCAACAAATTTGTGGGGGGAGGGGTTTTCCACACACAAGAACGTACTCCATTAATTTTGACTACAGTGTGGTTTATAACCTATGACTTATGGTACTGCTTACCTATCTAAATGTTCACAGTGTTGATTTATGTCATTATCTTCGCAACTTGGCCTAGTGTGCTGTGTTTAATCCTATAGAGTTCTTATCTCTTAGAGGTTAGTTTTTGTAATTTTCTTCAACAGTATAGTTGATGTCGTGATGCCACAGGTTTACATTTATTTTTGAGGATGGTTCTTCATTTATTTCTTGTGGGTGGTCATCACATTGTTTCCATACACGAGGGATGGTTGTGGGCTAGTTTGCCACTTATGTTTCATTGTTTGTTACTCCTACACGAGGTAGTTAACCCCTCCAAGGGGCTTGTACGTGGGTTAGTTCCCATACATATGTACCTAGGTTAACCCTTACGCAGGGTTGGATGTGGTTTGTATCCCTTTTACAGTTGCGCGCAGTACAATAGTACTTCCCTTTACGGGTGTTTTTATGGGTGACGACCCATTTACTTTTTGTTTCCTTTATTCTTGGGATTGTAGTTGCAGGGTATTCTACCTTTAGCGCTTCTCTATGTTATGCCTTTGGGCATTGGTGTTGCGGGGTCTTTTACCCTTTGCGTTATAGATCATTACGTAACAGTGTATACTACAAAATGCTACGAAATGTGTTTCTTGTACTGTTACACTTTTGATTACGCTTCAAAATGTTTTAAAATCTCTTTTTAGGAGGGGATGGGAGATATTGCTGTTCAATTGTATGTATCTTTACCATCCTTTCTTTGCTTTAATGGTTCTTTCTTATGCGATGTTTTGTATTTACTGCTGCATCCTAGAGACTTGTACCATTATTCATTTTTCAATATGGTATTTTTTTTTCTCAATTAAATTTCAGTAGGTTTTGACCTGCTGAAATTTAATGAAGGTATTCAATACAACTAGTAATTATCAGATGTCTGAAATCCCAAACCCAAATCACACACAGTTTGTGTGCGGGTCAAAAAACTTCCACAAACTCTGAACCCGTGCCCAAGTATAAACAGATAACCCTCTTTCACGTAAGTAGGAAGGGAGGGAGGGGCTGTATCCTTTGTTGGATTTAATGTCCTTGCATGGTGCAGATAATGGTGCCATCCTGGCTCCTTCCAAATGTACTGGGTTGTCTCAGTTTTCTCCCTGAATGGATTGGAAATCTCAAGCCATTTCCCTGCCCCAAGCTAAGTAGCATTTTTCCATTTCCCGCCCAATGAGAAACGGGTAATCATCTACTTGTGTCATGTAGTCACAATAGGCCCGGGCAGGATACCACCATTTTACATGTTTAAAGTTCACATCCTTTCTTGTACATTGGCATGTGACATACATTTGCTTGTGTGCTTGTATGGATAACGTTCTATGAAATAACTTTGCTTACATTTACACATCCTTTCTGTACGAAAGCTAAATTTCACTGTGCAAAATGTTGTTTGTTATTGTTCGCTCAGCAACAGCTTTGTTAGGATAGAAACAATGACAGCCTGACTGGGACTTCGGCATTGTAACATGGGTGAAATTTATTATATAAACAACATCACTCCCTTTGTTTATTAGAAGAGCACCTCGCTGACACCATTGAGGCCGTCCCATGCCAGACTTCCAGCCCAACTGAATCCTGTTTACCTTAGAAGGATGGTGCCCAGCTCTACACAAAGACGGGCTTCCAAATAAAACATGCTCACAGGTAACTGGGGAGTTTGATCACCCTACAAGGATTCTGGCATATTCACCCACCCTAGGTACACTAGGATAGGGAGCAGAATGTGGGAGTATAACTACACTCACATGCAAGTATATTCTATGTAACTGCACAATGGTTGAGTTGTTCATATTCTTCACCATTCTTGTGATGTTGATTACCCCGTTTTGTTTCCTTCTATTGATTACTGCAGTAAACTTATTGTACACAAGAATCATATTGCTTCAATAAATATTGAAATGTCAGTTCAAGTTTTTCTTGTGTCTATCTTTGGGCATGCATGAATTACCAGACGAAAGGGTTCTAGATCCGTTTCCACAATGTCCTGGGGGAGTCAGGGTTGTAATGTTGTGAGGTTGTGAGGTTGCACATACCATCTGTTACCTTGCTAGGTCAGGGGTACAGACAGTGCACTGTGAGCTGGACAGGACTCAGGCCAACAGATCCTGATGGTGTGTGTAGAATCAGTCTTGCACAGTTATGATGGTTATGTTGTCCAACAAACGCACAGTTTCCCTGGAATAGTATGAAACGTATGACATGGCAACACCAACATTCTAGCTTGGGTACTAATTTAACGGGTCTCCAGAGTATTTTTAAATTTGTGTGATCAATTCCCCCACTCTCCTACAAACCAGAGAAGTATGCGGTGTTAAGGAAACAATCCTCCTCAGCTAAGTAGGGAACCCCTATTTTCGGGCTGTGGGTTGTTCAAGCTCAAACCTTTAAAAGGAATCACCCCACTGATGTACCCTCTCTGAATTCTTCATATTTAAATGGTTAATGCAGCATCAGTAGACTGCAGACATGCAGTCACGCAGATGCTGCAATAACATGGGCTCCCCCATTTATGTTACCTTCATGGTAGAGGCTCAAGAAGCTTACAGAACAGAGGTATTCTATTCATAGGTCACATTCCCAGCAGTAAATGCACAATCAGGACACTTTCCCACTTTCCCGTGGCTGCAGTTCCTTACTACACAGCTTATGAATCATTGAAAGTGCCATTAACACATCAAGAACACCATAATTGGTTCAAAGGAGCCCTACCACAAACATGAAACAATGTCAGACTGGTTCCCCTCAGTAATAAGGGAGCGACATGGCCAGTCTTAGCCGGTTACACACCTTACCCTGATATAGGAAATCTTACAGCACTAAAGTTACGCACACTATACACAAGTATGGTCAGAATATACAGATGTTTCACACAATATGTGATGCAAATATTGACAATGATCACAGCAAGGACTGCTAAAGCTGCACATCCACAATTGGCTATGCCTGGAATGGAATTTGTCTAGTGACCATCAATGCAATAATGGGTAATGTTCCCATCAGACAGGATGAGATTCAGTTCTGGATTGCACAAAAAGCAAGTCAGCTCGAAGCAGAGTTTCCCCATGCGGTACCCCAAGAAAAACATAGAATTCTCACATTGTGCCTGCCAATGGGGATGGCTCCCCTGGTGGAAGACTGCACGACATAGATCACAGTCTTTGCCGCAGTATATACCAAAACGCATTGTGCTCCATAATTAGCTGTTTTGTCTGAGGTGCTTAAACAGATTCAAAATGAGTGTGGGCAGCCAATTCCCTGGATTTGGGGATGATTTAAAAGGGGAATCAGCAGCATTGACCATACACCAGCGACTCATGCAGGTTGTTCCAATAGACCAGGAGTGCGAACTACCTTAAATATTTGAATAAACTTCTGCATCCAGATATTTGGGAGCCAGATCTAATAATCCACAGCTTAAGGGTAATTCAGAGAAGGATAACTAGAAGCAGGCACCAAGCCTCCTAAGGAGAAGGATAATAAGAAAAAAAAAAACAAAAAAAAACACAAACATGGGGGTAGTTCTCAACAGGAGTCCACAGAGAAGTGTTATAATTTGAGTATATGTGATTCTATTAAACAGCCTGATCGGTATCAGGATACTTGTACACATCCTTGTTACTTTCAGGAGTCACCCGAAAAATGCTCAGAAAGAGGAGGATCAGAGCACAGATCAGGGGAGCACGTGAAAGCGAAGAAGGACTCAACGCTCTTCTGACTTAATTATAAAATAGGAAGAAAGACCTATGCAGTAAAAGCCTCAATTTAAAAAGGTGATTGGGATCTAAAGCAAACCATGCCATAGATATGGAGGACACGGCGTCTGAATGGGCTCTGACCATGTTGGACAGTGCGGTAGAAGTCATGATAGTTCACCAGAATCTTATGGAGCGTCTGGCAGCAGTAGCAACTAGTGACTGCGTCCAGGTGGAAACACCAGACCAGAGACTGTGTCCCTGGTCAATTATATGAATTGCAACTCCAGATGGAGGGGAATGTACACAGTACAATCAATGTTATCTTTTAGGAGAACTTATTAGGCTACGAGATTCTCTTGGCTGAAAAAGTTTGGCCACCAGAGATTGTGAGAGACTGCCCACAAGGAGAAACAGTAAATTTTACCAGCTTTCTCAAATCTTGTTTCAGAATCTGTTCAACAGGCATACGCCAAGGAGTGGACATTAGCACAGGCTCCAGCATTATACCACAGCCACATGGGTTGGGACAACAGATCTCCTTACCGTATCGTACCTGTGAGTTCCACCCCACAACCACAAAGACAATCCCCCATTAAACAGGAGGCCAAAAAGAAAAAAAAAGTTGACAGATCCTCGCATAACTTGAATATTATGGTGTGATAGAAAGCTGCACCTCACCAATGAAAAATCCATTGTTTCCAGTAATTAAACTAGACCATTCATATCCTTTAGTGTTAGATTACAGACACTTGAACACTGCTACACACACATTTGCTGTAAAAAACACGCATAGCGCACCACTAATATAGTGTGCAAAAGATACAAAACCACATTATACATTTCAAATGTATTTTTCTGCCAAAACATAACGCCTGTAAGCAGGTACTGGACAGTATTTAGTGCTTTGGGCTCTCAAAAACAGTAAAGTCGATTGCCCAAAGGGTAGAATAGTACCTGGCTGTTTGCAGCCCTTGTAACAAAACTTCTACAATATTTTGATGACCAAGCATTGTTCTATGTCGATTACATAATTAACCGATGAAGGCTTAGCAACACACTTGATCAGAGTAAATTACATAATTTTCTGATTTGCTCACAAGGGCTGCAAATTTAATTTGAACAAAAGTAAAACAAAAACCAAACATTGCCTAGCTCAGCAGACCTTACATACCGGAATATGCACAATGGGTAAAACCGTTTTATGACTTGATTCGTCCAGACTCTAAGCATACATTAGACATCTACACATATTTTACATTCAGCTCAGGCTGACATATTAGTTGCAAAAGACTTAAACGCACAGGTTAATACCACAAACATGGGTGATCCGTAGAATTGGAGGGACATCAGGATACACGTCACATTCCAGGAAAGAGACACTTCAGCAGCTGCATAGCACCAACAGTAAAAATACTGATGGCAGTACAAATAATGGTGGTACAAATAATGGTGGTGAAGGAAAGATGTCACCACTGGAGCCAGAATGGATTCAGAGATTCCAAAGGGTACACAATTAAGGAGAAGATGCTTTTGGGGACAAGTGGCTAGACTTAAAGCAAGTTTGCCACCAGCTCATGCTATCCACACACTGAGCCACCAACATGTAGGAATACACGTTGCAGAAAATTCAATTGCTGACTAAGCTGCAAAAGCAACTGTGCAAAATGCTGCAATCGCCGCAATTATTCGTTCCAGTATGAGCATAGATGGAGAAATGATGGCTGTCAATGCGGAGCGCAATTGCACCCACTTACTGAAAGTTTTTCCAATAAATTACTCCTACCAGTTAAGCATGCAAAACATTCCATTCGCTCATATTCCCGGGGTGGGGGGGGGGGGGGGGGGGAGATAGAGTAATACCTAGTTCAGATCACAGGTTGGGACCGATCCTAGCAGCACATGTGGGTCTGGCACCTACTCACGCAGGGGTGGCAGCTACAATTTCAATATTGCAGAATTACTATTGGTGGTATTGGTCTTTACACACAGGCCGAACACTACATCAAAGTCAATAGGAGATTTGCCAGCAGATAAAAGTATCCACTACAGCTCGTCCACGACTGACACATCAAATGATCTCAGACAAGCATCTGACATGTGTTTATCTGGACTACTGCAGACCATTACACTCTGATGGGTCATATAAATACATCATGTTAGCAGTGGATTCCTGCTCTCGATTCCTATAGGTTTGGCCACAGTGATCAGCTGACGCTTGAACGGTTATAAAGGACTTTAAACAGCAAATATGCAGTAACCACATACCATTCGGACCAGGATCTGGCGTTTGGCACCAGGGCATTGAGACGCAATGGGAAAAATGGGTGCAACTGTGCAGTACTCCTCCCCCTATCATCTCGAGGAAAATGCAGTAGTGGAGAGGAAAAACCATGAAAGAAAAGGATTTTAACAGCTAGTCTTCGGTTCAGATTGCAGTTGGGTACGCTATCTGTATGGGGTCTAGAGAGTCTAAAACAATCTGCCTAGAAGATCCTTGAATGGTCTGACTTCCTATGAAGTCCTTTTCGGGGTTAAGATGTGGGTTCCAGACCTTGATGGTGCCAGTACAGTGGCAGCAGAGACCCCTTTTGATATAAGTAAATGTTGGGATGTTTTTCAGGACCTGAACAACTTCAGAGAAGTTCAGAGCAACGTCGAACAGAAACGTTCCACAACTGGTGAAGTGAAGGGAGCACCGGCAACTCGAGGTTTGATTCCAAAGATCAGCGACCTAGTATGGGAGAAAATAATTGACAAGAAGGAATTTGGACCATCTTACAGTGTCTTTACCTGTCCTGGGTGTTGAAGGTAGCAGAACTGCACTTTTACTGCCTTTTGCCGGGAGCAAGCACAAGAGATGTGTGTCCATCAATCTCATAAAACCACATTGTGTGGCGGGTTCTACATAGTAGGCCTCAAGGGCTCGTGAGTAGTTTCCTGCCTCCCTACAGGAAATACACTTACAAGCTTTGACCAATGATGAAGCTTCATCTCCCTGGCTGGAGACAGCTAACACTGAAGTACCACTTCTTCCTGTTACTGCTGCAAAGGCCTTGCAAGTGTCTTGTACGACTTCACAGATTTCGACTCAACAAGCAGTCAGTAGTGGCATCTACAATGTACCACCACTAGTGTAGTCTGCCAATCCTTCAGCGCTTCATGAGCCTCCCATGTTTGTACAAACATACTACAGCTACTTTGACCTCTTTGGATTCCTCAGAACCACCTCCACTGTCAGAGGACCACAAGAACTTTATTTCACTCAAGACACCTTATACCAGAGAGGATATACATTTGGATTACAATTTCATTACTTTTGCTCTTTCTTTGGAATGGTTTTGTGACCATCTTTTTCTTGCTATCTCCTAGAACACTATGCTGTTGAACTAGTAAATTAGGTTTTGAAACCTCATTCTACATCACAAGTGCGAAGACACCTTTCCCAGGAGAACATCAGCTGTTCCAGTTCGTGTTGGAATTGTTTGGGATAAGATATCACATGATATATTTTGAAAGACAGAAATTTTTCAAGTACCTATGTATTTAGTATATCTTTAAATGATGTAATCACGCCTGGTACCATCTCTGAAGATAGAGACATTAAGACAGTGCATGAAATGCTTGCAGGTTTAGAGCATTAAACGGTTTTTAATAGTGAAGAAATGTATGATGGCACATCTAATTATGAAGTGTTCTGTTTTCACTATTATGGTCACCATTATTTACATAGAGCATGCAGTATTCAATTACATCCAATGGGAACACTGCCCTACACCATTACAGGGCAGCTCAATAATATTTGCACAGCAGTTTGCATATTTTTAAGGCCACAATCCATCTGACCCAGAGTCCTATTATTATAGATCAATTACAAAGAAAACTATGCTTACCGATACCAAATTAGTTTATTCAGCATCTTTTATTTCCCAGTTGGCGACACAATGGATTGGCTTTTGGAGAGACACTATCAATTAAAAACCTATATGGGGAACTAGAAATTGGCAGGTACAGGGGAACAAGGCTTTATTTAGGGCATGCCTTCTACCACACCAACTGATTTTCCTGAATAAAACTATGCAGCAAATGTCCTGTCTCAGCCTGCCGAAGTTAAAGGATCTCAATAAACACCAAACATTCCCACGTTTTGAGCATTGGAAGCAATTGACAAATTACACAGAGGACACTGTTGACAACATGCTTAGAAATGGGACATACAATTCTTCACGTTCTAATCCAGAGGGAGGGTTAGTGTGGCAGTTACGTACTGACGGATGTCGGGCACGTTTTCTTAACACCACAAAAGGATTTTGTTTTAGATCCTCAAAAGTGCTTTCTATATTCAATATACAATGAAGTGTGGATGGTTTCACAGCAGGAAGCTGCTTAGAGACTTTGTGGAATTGACATGGCAAATTTAGAAAAGTCCCAAGCTGTAATTGACAATGGTAGGACTACATTATCCACAAAGTACATTCTGTGCAAAATGTGGTTTGTTATTGGGCACTCCGCGACAGCTTTGTCAGGATAGAATCAATAATGATAGCCTGTCTGGGACTTCGGCATGGTAACAAGGGTGAAGTTTATTATATAAACATCACTCCCTTTGTTGAGAGGCGCACTTTGCGGACACCATTGAGTTTGCCCCGTGCCAGATATCCAGCCTAGCTGAATCCAGTTTACCCCCCCCCCGAGAAGGATTGTGCCCAGCTCTACACCAAGACAGGCTCCCAGATGAAACATACCCACACAGGTAACTGGAGTTAAATCACCCTACAGGGATTCTGGTAGATTCACCCACCCTAGGTACACTATGATAGGGGGAGCTAGGTAGGATTACAATTATGCAAGCATATAGTCTATGTAATGGCACAATGATTGAATTGTTCATATTCTTTACCATTCTTGTGATGCCGATTACCCGGTTTTGTTGCCATCTATCGATTATTGCAGCACACTTATTTTACAAAAGAATTTCATTGCTTCAATAAACATTGAAATGCCAATTCAAGTATTTCTTGTGTCTATCTTTGGGCATACATGAGTTACCAAATGAAAGGGTTCTGGATCGGTTTCCACGATTTCCTTGAGGAGTCAGGGTTGAGGTTGGACATAGCACCTGTTACCTTGCTAGTTTAGGGGTACAGATGGTGCACTATGGGTTAGCCAGGACTGAGGCCAACAAATCTGCATGGTGTGTGTAGAATCATTCTTGTAGTTTTGACATTTATACTGTCCAAACACACAGTTTTACTAAGAAAGTATGAACCATTCGACACTTGCGCGCAAGACACTCCTAGAAGGAAGGACGAGGAGAGATCTCCCATCAGGGTTGGACTGGTCTATAGGTCATCCTGGTAGTGCCCGATGGATTGGCCGGACAGGTCAGTGTGTGGGCCAGTTTTTGGGCTGTTTGTAGGCCAATTTTATGGTCTGATGGGCCAGTTTTTACTGTCGATTTCCCTAAAAAACAAACATTGCCTGCAGCAAGCTAAAATTCACGCAGTCTTGTATACTTTGCAAACATTTATACAACGTGCATTTACAAGTTCTAATCTGCCCTAATTTGCAGGAGCTACTTTCATTTTGGTAACCAGGACAAATTTCTGTCCCAGTCCAACCCAGTCTCCTGCTGCACAAACTACTCAATATCCAAATTCCCAAAGTACTGCATTAGGGTACTCATCCACCATGTGACTTACAAAGCAGAATGAAGACAGTAATCAACTGGAGGATGATGCAAGTTATCTATCAGTGAAAGAAAGAAAAAAAAAACATTTGTGAAAACTGTGGCTTTTATAGGCTGAAGCAGCAGCCCTCCAGCTCAAGAACTGGATTGTACCTTTTTGCCTGGAAAGTTGTGGCTAAGTATACGATAGAAAACACACAATAGGAAACTGTAGAGAGAGAAGGCAATCAAACGATGCACTGTCCATATAGGAAGTAATTAATCATACATTCTTAGTGGTCCGTTTTTATCAGTGATCAATGGATGATTGCAAATTAAGTGAAGCAGCTTGGATTAATAGATTCAGACAAAGAAAACCAGCTTTAACTATGAAGACCTCTACGGCGTCACAAATGTTTCACTATGTGCTTGTCACGCGTGGGAGCAAGGTGGCTAGGAAAGACCAAAGGGGCAAACTGGAGGCTGTATAAAGAGGTGGACCATGAAGTCTGGGGTTTCTTCTCGTTTCATTGATTTTGGATTGAAAAGGTATTATTAGACCCTTCACACAGACGAAAGATGTCACATAAGGCAGAGAAGATGCTCACTAGCATGCAAGATGTGGAGTATGGACAACTGCAGAAGACCAAGCTTGGCTGCTTTCTGATTCAAGTACTACATACGGTATGAATGTGAGGAGATGGGGGATATTTATCCGAAATCCTTCAGGTTTATGGTCTTCACACATCTCCCTAAACAGACTTTGAATCTGTTACATTTGTTTAATAAGGTTCTAGATGTACTTTGCAGACATACGATTTTAGAATTAGGATTCACTCAGACTAAAATGCATCTTCCAGTACAAAACAGGAGCTATTTTATTTTGTATAGAAGAAAAAAACACTTTGGTACATTATACATTAGAAATTATATCACGCTTTCTAAAATTAGCCAAGAGGACAATGGGCGTGGGCAGCAGATCTTTGGGCCACCGGCTGCAAGGCCTGGAGTGACTGGCCAAGCAGAATTTAACAAGCGCCCATTTAGGCAGTTCAAGGTGCCTTTTGGATCAAATATAATGTTCTTTATTTGCATTTGAGGATGGGATAACCTTGCTTAAGGTCAGACTTCACCCTGCTGCCTGGTACTCTATAAATCAGAGTTCGTAATCCCTGTGACAACATGACCCCCTTCCCCACAGAGATCATCAGGTGACAGTGTGTCCATCAGCGCCATCCTGCATTGCTTGAAAGTATATTTTGCAATGGCCAACTTCGAAATTAAGCCAAATAATAAATGTAATTGCATTTATATAGACTTACTATTCCTAACGAGGCGCTGAAGCGCTTAATATGCAGCTAATGCTTATCGGATTCAGAATGCAGAAATATTTTCAACCTACCAACGAGTATCTTGAATAAATGGTTTTAATTTCTGCCCCGGTGGGGTGAATGTAAGCCCCCGTAGTCTAGGATTATATTGAAAGTCTTAAATTCATAAGGCAACACAATGTCTCAGCGAGTTAAACAATCATCGCCATCTGCAATTACTTGCAGGCCTCTGGTTCATATCTCAGGCCGCCATCCTTCGGAGGTCAGTAAATAGAGCACAATTACATTTGGTGAGAACACCCACCACCTCTTACAGCACATAGGGAGGACAAAATCCGTACCAATTGCTATTAACAAAAGGAAAAAAAAAACAACAAAAAAAAAAAAAAAAAAAACAGAATGCGTTTTTTAGGTTTTAGATATAATGGTTTTGTGCATGCGGTTGACTGCTGCATTTCTACAATAATTCTGGTCACAAGCATTGGAATGGTTTGACCCACTGGTTTGGCTTAATTTATGTGGTATTCCTCCTAGTTAAACAAGCACTGGCATAGTCAATAGGTCTCGCCTTTGGGACCTTATAAGTGTTTAGCCATGCAACACTTGATGTTGTTGCACCAAGCATATTGTGCTGGATAACTAAACACTTATAAGGTCCCAAAGGCGAGACCTATTGGCTATGCCAATTCTTGTGTTAACATACGCCGGTGCGCGGGCAGCTTTTTTTCTGCAAGAGAAGTGTATGATGCGCTCTCAGTACAAAGTAAAAGAGCAACATATGAATGCTGACGTCTGATGACATAAGCAACAACAGTTGATGGACAGAATGCAGAACAATGTCATACATTCACCACAGTACAGAGATCTGGCAGTTCGGGCTGGACTGTTCCCATGAGGCACAGGGTCAAGACTGATTTGCATATGACCATGTCTGAACTGGGGTGGCGTGGTAAGCAAAATAACGATGGATTAAACCAAGATCTGTGACTGGGGGTGAATGTTTTGCCAATGTGCAACATTCCGTCCATCATCTTGTGTGTTTTGCTGTTCGCCCTATGTGGGAAGGGTATGCCCAGACGTGGGTCCCGTACTCACTATGCCACTGGAGTCAAGCTATCCTGGCTGAAGAGGGGTGAAACCCCGAAAACGGTCCTAGGATGCTCGATTCCGGTCCAGGGAAGACATGGCTTGGCAGTTCGGGCTGGACTGTTCCCATGAGGCACAGGGTCAAGACTGATTTGCATATGGCCATGTCTAAACTGGGGTGGCGTAGTGGGCAAAATAAGGATGGATTAAACCCAGATCTGTGACTGGGGGTGAATGTTTTGCCAATGTGCAACATTTCGTCCAACATCTTGTGTGTTTTGCTGTCTGATGACATAAGCCAGAGACAACACTCGACTGAGGATGAGAGGAACATCAAAGCGGCTGCAGGGCCTGGGAAAGTGACCGCAATCAAGCGCTGCCAGCAATGCGCTTAATGATCATGACGAGGAACGCCATATGGCGCGTAAGCGTGCGCCCGCGCACATGAACGCAAGCTGTAGGCCAGCCATGGTAGCATTTTCTGAAGCCCTTACTAAAAGTCTCGTCAGACTAGCGCATGCGCTGGGTCAGGTGAGACCTAAAAAAAATCTACACTAGTTTGCAGAAAAGGTTATATCACAAACATCAACATTAGTCAACGCGCTGGTGTGCTGCTTCCTCTACACTGCTGTGAACATTTGTACATTTATAACCGTACACACCTGCATATGCAAATTTTGATACGTACTTGTAAACACAAAATATTATTTACCAAAAAGGAAAATACCTAAATAACTACTGAAACAAATATGAGTAGTAAATATAATTGTATTTATTTTCATTATTAAAAAAACTTCCAATTTAAAAAATAAAACGTAAACATTTGAAACAAATCTCCACTAAAAATAATTTCATGGCTCAGAAAATAAAATCAGGCCAGGGGCAAGAAAATGTAGGAAAGCACAATATACATTACATTCACTTTTAATTAAAAACATAAATCCTTCAAACGTATCCGGACCTTGAATTAGATAAAAAAGCATTTTCTTTCAATTTTACCTCAAACTACGCGAGACGTGAGCCTGAAAAAATAAGCTTCTAGCCACTATGGATGCACTTTAAGTATTGTATACTATTAAAATTATGAGAAAGTGACATTTTATCAGCTGTATTCCACTAGAAGTTTAAATAAATGAAGAATCATATTTAAAGACCCCGAAGTGAAGAGAAATGCATCCAAAATCATCAGTGGTATAGTCAAGACAAAAGCTTTCCTTTAGGACACTGCATCAAACTTCAACCAAAAGGGGCTAGCATTTAGGATAAAATCTACCCCAGTAGCAGCATACTAAAAAAAAAAAACAAAAAAAAAAAACCTTTTTTTTTGTTTTTAAATACCTTCTGCAACGGATTTACTTTAGTTTCTCTGTGTAGTAGTCAACTGGTGAACAACACTGCTAAAATAACCTGTTGCCATGGATACTTTTAGTTAAAACTGAAGAGTTTTCAGAAAGGCATTGAAGAATGGTGTGGGGGGGGGGGGGTCAGCAGCAGAGAGCTACTGTGAAGGGCACTGAAGTCAGAAGACAATGGCATAAGCAGTACCGACAAATAAGGCATCAACAGTACTGCTGCAACAGCAATACGTAGACACAAGATTTTAAGACGACATCGTATTCAAAATATCATAGCATTGAAATGCGCTGGTAGTCTCCGGCTGCAGGTTTCAGTTTTGCTTTGTGCACCTTCGATTCTCTTTGAGTATTTTATGAGACTTTTTCCCAATAAAAACATCTCTGAAAATACAAAAGCTAAAGTGTGAAGCCTGAAGTTCTGAGTGTAAAATGTTCAAAGGGAAGGTAGGTTTTGAGCATTATGATAAATTGCCCAAGTTTTCCTAATTTCAAGAAAGCCTGACGTATGGCGGTGGTTTTGAGAAGTCTTCTTCCGCAACAAAATGGCGGTCCCTGAACTGCATGGGAGAGTTAAACACGGTCTCATCTCCACCTGCAAGAATATAGAGAAAGTTCATACATTACAGTTATAATAGAAACACCACAGACAAGGATATTAGACCCAAAGCCATTAAAAGAAGATAGAATACAAAACATGCTCAACTTCAAATACCTCTAAAAGTGCAAACTAGTTCCACAGTTTGCGGAGCGTCTTCTGTCGGCTGTAGCCACTCCTACAAAAATAAGTACATTAGTAACTGTGGTTCAATCCACGCAACGCAAAGCTTTGCATAAACTCTACTAAACAATTATTACTTTTATTTGTCCGACTGTTGCCCAGCTGTGTCTGGGTGAATCCGTATTTGTGTATTGTTCCAGAAAAATTCCTACTAACTTTATATAAACAGAGCGCTGGATAAAACATTGTAGTTAAGCATGTCAAAGTTTCAGTGTTTTCCTAGACTATTTTTGTAGGTTAGAAAAAACAAATATAAATAAGGCATGTATGCCTTACATAAGTGTGAAGCCAGAAAGAATCCAAAGCTCTTTAGCACAAGAAACAAAAATAAACAGCAAAAGGGTATAGAATTAGCTGATCGCCATAACCGAAGATTGGAGGGCCTGAGTAAAGCACATATAAAGGAACAAGTGGCAATCATTAAATGCGGAACACTTGTTAGAAGAGGTGGCAGTAAGGGGTGCCTTAATTTTACATTATCCGTAGCAGAGGTGGGAAAGTCAAACAAAGCTCTAGCCTATTTGTTTGATCCCAGTCCCACGGGTCCAGGAGAGCCCAAACTGAGACAAGCGAATGACTGCTGCTCTCAGTACCCATTGAGACATTGATGTTCCCTGCATCACGTACAGTTATGGTTCCCTGCCTGGAGTGCTTGACTGGTATCCTGGGTTTCATTTTTGCCTCAACCTCACACTAATTTAGTGTATGCATGAAGGCCTAGGCCGGTTAGGTCCAGGACCGGTCTTACACCCTGGAAGGGCACACCAAAAACGTCCCCTTTTAACTGACTCAGGGCTACCATGCCCATCATAGGTTTAGCATGCAGAGGGGGGGGGAGTGAGGGGGGGCAGCATGCCTTTGTGAATCAGTAGTTGACCTTTTACCGGTGTCACTGGAATGGAGGTCTACTGGCCCATTTTGATAAAGCTCTGCTTCTAGGTGCTTATCCAGATCCATTTGTGAACATCCCAAGAGAAAGTTAATCATGTATTTGCATTTAGGCTGTGGTGTATGGAAGAGTCAGCCACAATAATGCAAGGCTGCAAGTCCCATTTTGAAAGCCCTTGGCTTCTTCCTGTGCACCAGATGATGGTGAGGTTGCAATCTCAGACTGTGGAAATGTATTGCTTACATTCCTGAACAATGAGGGAGAAGATCCAGACCTTGAGGTGGGGGAAAGAGGAGACCGGACTCAAGAATTTTGATTAGATCCTTTTGCTGAGAGGAGCTGCTAATTAGTCTTCCTTAGCACTGCAGTTTGGCAGATGGTGGGTGCGATTTTATGGACTGCAGGCTCTATTAAGAGTGAAAAGGGTCCTTTAGGTGAGGTCAGTTTTTTGTCCCTTTCATGATCACTGTGTTTGGCTGTTTAGCACCAGGTGCATAAAGCTCATCCTTTGTGCCCCTCTAGTTGGTTCTCCAGACTGACCAGAATGCAGATGAAAAGAAAAACCAACCCAAACAGGTTTTGAAAGTGTAAATAGAGACCCCACATCTTCAGTTTGCTTAACCTCTATAAAAGTGGGAGGCACTGGCCCACTTGTTATTCCAGTTCTTAAAGTTCTCGTCGACCAAGGAACGGAGTGCTCCAGAGTATTCAGAGGACTGCTGTGCAATCAGCGCTAATGTCTGCCTGACAGCCAGCTTTTCAAAGGTGAGGGGGATATCATCTGGATCAGAATCCAGGTGATATCCCCTGTCCTTGTCGCAAGAAGCTGAATCTCTGGGCTGATGTACCTTGAAGTCAACCTCCGGCTGAGAGAGTGAAAGAACCTTCCAACCCTGCAGAGGTGCAGCTGACGAAGAGCTTGTCCCCCAGGCCTTATGTGTCCACCGGCTGATGGAAGACTGTGGAGAGAGAGACCAGAGTGCCCCCAAGGAATGTTAGTTGCAGACTCTCCATGTGGATGGATCCTGGAGGAATCACTAGCAGCTGTCTTCACTGCCTCAAATAAGTTAATGTCCAAGGCAGAGCCTGCTGTTGTCAAGACGCACTGTGCCCAAGGAGTAGTATGCTGCCATTCGGAAGTCAGTGTTGAGGCAGACTGTACCACTACTGGGCCCTGGGAGTGCTGTTCCACTGCACCTGTGACCCCCCCCTGCCCCTCCACAGTTGCCGTCATCACACTCTGGCCTCCAAACATGGTGGCCTGCCAACTGCAACTCATCGGCGACCTAGGACCCCCCTCTGCTTGCCAGAGTTGACACCTGCCTGCCTTCGAGGTCATCAGATATCCGCACAAGTTCTGCTGAAGTCCCTCCCTGATCATGGGTCAAACTTCCAGCAGACACGTCTCTCGGAAGCAGGAGTGAAGTTGTCACCACCCACATCTTAAATAAAATGTATACGTTGGACCTTTCTTCGAGAGCACCGATGGTGATACACTACCTCTGATGCCTGCCTGTGGGGAGACTGTAAAACCTAAGATTTGCTGCAGGTGCTGAATGATATTAACTGAACGCAAGGGTAATCTATGCACCTAAACCTTGATACTTGACTGAGACCCTAAACCCTTGGGGGTAGACAGACCTAGGCTTGCCAAGCTGGGGAAACCAGAGAGAGGGAAGAATTGGGGCAGAATACAAGGTGCTGTAGCCCAAGTGCCTGACCAAGAATGTGTAGTCATTTTATGTTTAGTGCTGTGAAGTATACGTTTTAAATGTGTAGATCAAAATGCTTTGGCTACTCAGTTATTGTGCTGCAGGGTGATTGAGGGTGGAGCTCTCCACGCTACCTCCCTGAGAAGCCTGTGATTGCTTACCGTCGACACCACAGAGAGTCAAGTGATAAAGCGGTTGTACTTGGCCCTGTTATTATTATAATCTTTATTCGGCATATAAAAATACCATAAAAGATAGATATTTTTAAATGCAACATCAAATCACATAGTCTCTGGAGAGGTTGCCACGTACAAGACAAGAACCAGATATACACTAAAATAATCTACTAGTACTTATAAATCAGCAAATGTCGGTGCAAAATGTCCCCAATTCATCTCGATTTCACACACCCCTCGTGGGTCTTACCTTTAAAGCAGATCTTAAAAAATTAGAAATACAAAAGTGTAAAAACATCTGTTGACAATTTTAAAGACAGCAAGGCTACTCGTGCTTGTCTAAATCCAACTCCTCTTAAAAGGCCCTTCAGGAACATTTTTCTAAGATATTCATAAAACGGACAAAGTAGGACGAAATGTAGGGTATCCTGTGGAGACCTATTGTCGCAGCCATAGGGTCCCCTATCTTCTATATTTACTATAAATTCGCAGGAACAGCCAATAAATAATGAAATAAATTTAATCTAAAACACGTAATTAAAAATATGTCATGTGACTGGTTACGAACGATAAGTATGGTTCTATCCCCTGCGTTGATTTGACCAATACATGTTCTCTCAACGTGGGCTTAGAAATTTCTATAGCCTCACGTTGCACCGTAACATACTTAAAGTACAGATCTTTGATGAGTGCCTTATCCTG
This sequence comes from Triturus cristatus, assembly GCF_964204655.1. Lineage (NCBI taxonomy): Eukaryota > Metazoa > Chordata > Amphibia > Caudata > Salamandridae > Triturus > Triturus cristatus. Next base: position 311,711,488 of record NC_140582.1, read on the forward strand.
GGATTCCCACATTGTCAGGTTTTATAAACAGTTCTACACGCCCTAGTCTAGATAGGGAGTCCTTCACATATTTTAACCAGGGAATTTTAAGCGCGTGATCAAGAGCAAGACAGTCCTGAATAACCATCCAACTGAAACCTGCCTCTTCGTTTGACCAAACTTTTGCCCAACATAATAGCGGCTTAACTGCCACCATATCAGAAATATATTTGAGCCCCAGTTCTTCGTGAACAATATATGCAGGGGTGCTTTGATGGACTTTCAGCGTGCGCCTAAGATATTTATTCTCTTCCATTTGAAGTTTATTAGCCTCAATGAAACCCCAAACCTCACTTCCATATAAAACCTTAGAACAACAGATAGAATTGTATAACTTTAAAATCGTTCCTGGGGTCCACCTTCCTAATCTTTGTGCAAAACTAGCAATTGATCCTATTGGCCCAGTTTGCAGAGCCATAGTTGGATGGGCACTTGGACATCAGAAATTTAAATGACACTCAGGACCTATGGCGGAGGCCAATAGCCCCCACTTGCCTTGTGCCCCTCCCTCCCCCAAACAGGGTATGACACTCCCGAATATACAAAATGTTATAAGAGAAAACACGCTATAACCTAAAAACGCTTAGTTTTGAGAATTATTTCATTGCAATCATTGAGAAGTTTAGCCTTTCCTACAATTAAGGTTTGTCAAGTTAAGTCAGAAGCCAGGCAAGCTATCACTAATAATTCAAAAAAGCATCTACTGCTTTACCTTCCATATCAATCTATCCTTATACACACACACACACAATACATGGATGCATGGGAGCCTGCAATGTCGTGTAATAAAGGAATGACTTAGCTGCTCAACTGCAATAAACTATTACAGTGGAGTTGCCATGTCACAATGTCTGCTGTCAGAGCTGGCAGCTAATGTGAAAGACACAAAGCTTATAATTGTAGCTGAAGTTTAAACAACAAAAATGAGGACTACTATCGGTTCATTCTTATCTGTTTTTCTAAAATGAACAATGAACATCAGAAAATGAGGTTTAGGTTTTGCTTGCTATAGGCCATTACAGGAAAGATATAAAGCTACAGAGAGATTCTACACATTCTGAGCTACTACACGTTTTAATCTAACATACGTTAAACTGATTCCAATATCGTTTTGCAACAAATTAACTGATTTTTGGTACGTTTAACTTTGCGCTACATAAACGATTAATCTTAATGTCTACAAGCATCCTCTCTTTTTCATTAGAACAATTATCACACTAAAGGTTTTAAGTGGTTTGTGGGAAGGGTGATGTTGTGACCAAGTATGGTAAGGAATAAAGTACATGCTGCCATACATTATAAGGATATTCCAAGTCCCCTCGGACTTCCATGGCCTTATAAAGTAACTCTGCCTACGGTCTGGTTCCTCAATATGGTCATGGAATTTGTCAGGAACTTGAAATAGCCTAAAAAGGTACTTTATGGAGTACTTTATCCCACATTTGTATATGAAGCGGGATAGTCTGCATGAGAATGGTACTTAGTTAAACGTTAGCAGAGGGCAGGAGGTGCTTTATGTTAATTAATGTTGGAGAGTGCTTGTGACGTGGCAAGCAGATTCCATTTCGCTAATTATTTAATTGCAGTCATTGAGGTGTAAAGACTCTAAAAAGGAGGGGCTTTGGAGCACCCGACGATTTTGAGTACAGCTCTCCAAGACATGTTCTGTGTTTTATCATAATTTTCTGTAGGAACATTAAAAACTGAAAAGTGCGCTTTTGAATCAAGAGACCGTGTCTGCGTTTGTTTTAAGGTGCAAAGAACACTATTTACAGACCTGCATGTACTAATAGTAATTTATTAAATAACTGAATTCAGAGCACGGACATCGGCTGTTGAACGAGGAGAGAAAGATAAGGCTGAATTGCACAGTGTGCAACCAGGATACCCGAGGTCAAATCCCAGCCTCCCGCTGACTAAACTGTTTGATCCAAGACAAAGCGTTTTCTTCACTATATATCATTTTCCTTAACCAACCTATTTGAGAGCACTTTGAAGCAACGGGGTTCATGGTCTGTCCTATGCAAAAAGTCACTTGTATACGGTTCATATATAATAATCTTTCTCCGTATTTAATAATATATACCATACATATAGTGAAGACGGCAAACGGACACGTCTTGGGTAACTCAGGGCAAAGTCAACAGGGCATGGAGGTATTTTTGAATATTTCATGTAAAAATATAGGTTTAATAAAGGTCCCTCAGTTCAACGACATACTAATATCTGATTAATAAAGAAAAATAAATGTTGCATTTTTTCCATTTAAATTATTTAATACGTTCTTCATTACGTCATTTGTCTAATGTACATAATGAAGCTAGATAGCTCGATTGTCTCAAAGTAAAACCAGGACCATGGCTAGGCTCTTTGCAGGCTTGCCTACCTCCAAGTGTTCACTTTCTCAAAAGAGTACGCAAAGAATAGCACTTCCATTAGAAATTATTACGATAAAGATAACATTTTCCGGAAAATGTGATGTTACAAGCCCATACTTCCACACTCTTCACTAGCTACAGTTTGTTAAAGAACTCCAGTAGAATCATTTGTGAAACACCCGTGTGCGACAAGCAGAATCTTCCAGTTCATAAACTGGCCACAGGATGGCAGCCAAGGACTATTAGTCACTTTCAAAATATAGCAAAAACTAAAAGACATTCAGCCTCATAAGGAGAAACATGGAGGGTTCGATTTACACTTTTTGAAAAACCAAGCACGTCAACATCATTTTTCAAACTTGAACAAATGAGGGGGGGGGGGGGGGGGAGAGAGACAGCATTTGGCTTTCCTGAAGGTGATTCAGTATGTCAAAGGTGAATCACCCCCTCAGATTTTGTGATGCATATGAAATTCCAGATTGTAAAGGAATTTTGCATTTTAAAAATTATATTTGTAATCGCACCCAGATTTAGAGTTTAGCGGGCGGGTTACTCTCTCACAAACATGACCGATATCTAGATTGCCTTACTACAGGTGTATTATATCGTTTGGCATTACACGAACAGTATACCCATCACGTTCGGATGGCGTAATCCATCTGACAAACTCTAAATCCTGGGTACTTGCAAACATTTTTCCAGGAGTCAAAACGTTTGGCCTGTGATAAGACTGCGGGCCACATGGATGCCAGAAGGGTAGCGGCCGGGGTGGACTTAGCGGTAAATTGGGTATAAGAGAGGAAAAACCTATACATCTAGTTGCTGAATTGCACAATATGAAACCAGAAAACCTGGGATTAATCCTGGCTTCTCCACTTAAAACAATTGCCCTGGATTACATAATTTGGTTATTTCACTTTCCCTCCTTTTTCTCAATTATCACATACAAGAGAACTTTAAAATACATGACTTCAGGATGTGTGCTGTGCAAAACCTTCTCCCGTGTTTGGTTTAATAAACTATGTTGTTGAAGTATAATAGCAATCCAGGCCAGACTATCCTAATTTTTATCTTTTGCTGCAAGAGAACACGCTATAAACCATATGAAGTGGTTTCTAAAGTGAAGGGTGCAGGACACCCTAGTTACTCACTTTCTTCAACTTCAATTAACCTTAAAATAAATTCTTGCCTGTTTAACATCTTTTTAATGTTAGCGGTGAGTCGAGTAAACAGCAGCTCAGTGTTGCTGTTGACCAGGGGGCCGCATGTAAAAGTCAATGCTCTAAATCATGCCCTCTGTTAACTACAGCCTGATATTTTTTACATGCATGGCTATTGGGCTGAAGAGGAGCCTCTGTTCCAGAGGAAGGACTTCAAACTAGGTTTCAACAAGTTGTATAGAAGAAAAACATATTCAGGTTAGGTCCAGGGAAGTCTCTCCAGTTACGAGACCAAAAAAAAAAACTGAAAAAGGTCATGAAAGGATTTACAAACTCTTAGATCATTTCGCTTTACAGAAACATTAAGTTTAACTTTTATTTTGCAGACACTGCAAGTATCACTTAAGTTGGCAGAGGCATACATCTCATCCTTAAAAAAAATATATATATATACATACATATACACACACACACACAGTTTAGACATTCAAATTATTATATAAGGGATAAAGTACTCCCTGCATACATTATGATATTGAAAGTCACAGGGGAGTTCCATAACCATATAGAGGAATGAGGCAGAAGGCGAAGTTCCTTTACAAGGTTAACTTTGAGGTGACTTGCAATAGCCTTCTCATGTACGCCATGGAGTACTTTATCCGATATAATATATGGTCACGCCATCACCTTTCCCACAAATCACTAAAAACCTTGGTGCGTAGCGTTATGAAAGAGCAACCATGTTTGAAAACGAAGGATAAAAATAAACCCTCTAGTGCAAAATGTAACATCTAAATCCGGTTAGATATTTTTTGCAAACTGATATTAGAAACAGTTCAACACACATCTGTTTTTTTTTTTCCTTTAAAAAAAAAAAAAAGCTGCAGTAGCTCGGAATATGCAGAACATTCTAGCTTATCTCTACCTAAGGAATACTAAGAAATAAACAGACATTCTCTGACTTGTTATTGGAAGCTATTCAAATAGAGCTGAAGAAAGAAGTAATGTTCAGTTTTCGTTGTTTTAAACAGCTGCTTCAATTATGCTCCATGACCAGACCAGCCTTTCACCTTAGCTCATGGCTCTGGCAGACTGCATTGTGACATCAGAAGTCAACTATAAGAGCTTTTAATAGTAGAGTTCGTACATCTTTTCTTTATAATCAGCGACTAAGTGCATCTCATTTTATTATCTAACACATTCAGTCCAGTCATGGCTTTTAAGAGATACGCAGTGGGAGTTGGCTTTTAAGAGATACGCAGTGGGAGTTGTAGATTTTTTTAAAACCTTGTACAAAGCTACTGCTAATCCCAAAATGAAATATTTTGCTGGCTAAAAATCCAACACTGTCTGAAGGACATACACTTGACGTAAAATTACTTGAAAGCTGTATTTGTAATGTAGTAAGTGTTCTAGGCCATTTACATTCTTACTTCTTGATCCCCCATATACAACCAAATAAAAATCTGGTTCACCTATTTGATGGAAGTGTAATATTCAACTCTCATCATGCATGAAAACCAGCAAAAAAGCCATTTGTTTTGATTAGTGTATAGAGGAAAGTTTTTAACAAGCTTCACTAACTGATATGCCAGGGGTAGCAGCAGGGCAAGTATTTTTAAACACACGCAGATTGAAAAAAAGAGAAGTGGCAGTGGAAATGAGCATGAGAGTCAGAGTTTGAGAAAATCTTGAGTGTGAGAGAGCATGTGAGAGTATGAAAATTTGAGCATATGCGAGTGTGTTGATGTGAATATAGCAGGGTGTGAGTTTTATGCTTGGGATTGTATTCATGGCCCTGGCATAGTGGAGATAATTCTTGGATAATGGGCAAGCGCACCCTTGGCATATGGATACTTATCCTGGCATACAGTTTTTGGTAGGTGGGGAAACCCCTGGCAATATACTGGTTTGACATATCGAAGTAATTCTTGGCATAGGAGACGGCACCCATAGCATAGGGGCACACAAGTCAAATTCTGGTCTTTGCATACCAGAAGTAATATTTAACTATGAGGCGCCTATGGTGTATTAGGGATAGGTGTGTGTATATGACAACACAAAGCACCTTTGCACATACCCCAGTATTGTCCTTTCCCCAAATCTGCACATAGAGCACTGGAATATTTTACGTGACCATTTTCAGTGCACTAGTCATTTTAGGGAATTTATTCCAAAATTGTGTTTTAAATGCACTTATGATTTAATCTTTCAAACTTTAGAAGGGGCGGGGGAAACTCCCATCGAAACCTTACTTGAGAAAGGCTCTCTTGCTTACATTCAGATCATGTATTACACATCTGGCATTCAGCAGTGCCAGTTGAGGATGTGGGTAGAGCCAATAGAGGAAGTGGACGAGCCAATGGAGAAAGTGGTGGAGCTGGGCAAAGTGGGTGTGGCCTCCGACAAACATATGAGCACCTGCACTTCATATTTTACAAATTAAGTACTGGATTGCCACTACCCTTAGAGTAGGATTAGCTGAAGACCATAAACCATCTCAGTCACTCAACCTTTATTAAATTCACTTCCCCTTATCCAATGACTCTCCTGAAAAATTATTACACTAGGCTTTTGCACACATCAAGCAAAAAATTGCCTCCCTCGTCACTTTATTAAGCCTGTTAATATGGAGGCTAATCACGGTCATGCCCATCAACCAAAGAATCCATGAGACATCACCGTAATCTGACAACCAGCCAGTCTTGGCAGGGGTCTCTACCCCAAGCTTCATTAGAATCAGTTATTTTTCTCTTTAATGCACCCAGCACAATTTCCTTCTTTTGTCTCCCCTTACCTATCCCCCCACCCAGTTTCGTCTCCCAGCCTCCCCAGACCACCGCAAACCCTTGAATTACTTAGCCCCTGAAAGCGAAGTCCTCCCTTTTCCACCATATAGTTGGTGCAGTGGATAGGCAACTATGGTTTTCAGCCCCTTTTTAAAAACCAGTTGAAAAAAAACGAGAAAAAAAAACTAGCTTGGACTTCCCTCCAACTGAGAGAGAAACGTTCTTGCCTCTTGCACTACAGAAAAAAACCTGGAATCTCTCAGCCCATAAAACTTACAACTTGGCTGGTTGAATCCCTTGAGCTTGCGCCACTTTGGTCTTAAAAGCATGGATCGTCTGTTTAAATTCGCACTATCTGCAATAAGTTTCAAAGGATATATCAGGGAAGCTTAAAAAAAAAAAAAAACTCTTCACATTTATGGTTTTACATTGAAACGCTTTTCTCCGGATTTTTTCCTGGATACAAACGTCCTGAAAATGTACCAATGTTATGTGAGGTTCTCTCGCATCTTCTGCCACCGCTCCAAAGTGCACTCAATGAGTCGGGGCTATGGATGAATTGGATAAAGGTTCTTTCAACACAGGGGATGAATTAAAATTAGAAACCGCCTTTGTCACTTTCAAATCTCCTTTCCCATCTCTTGTGTGCGCCTGGTTGGAGTCCCCTCGATTTTCCCAGTCCTCTTGCTTCCCACTCATGTTGCTCCTCTCATTTTGCATTGCCAGAGCCATCTGCATCCGATTGGGGAGTGCATCCTCCAATTGGACACCCTCTGCTCCATCTGGCATTAAAATCAGCAATTTTAGTCTTTATTTCTTCCAACTTTTCTTCCAGTTTACCAACCATAGCAGTGTGTGCTACTTTGATGTCTTGAATAGGAGCTGGACATGGAGAGAATCTTCTCCTCCAAACTTTCCTAGTCTGACACAGTTCGATTCGGAGCGATAAGTACCCCTTGTTTCATCAAATGTTCCATCTACATCCTAACTTGAAACCCCGGTTGGACTCTGAGCAGTCAGATTGCGAGCTTGGGCGAAGGAAGGGTCTTTTCCCTCTTTTACATTAGTCAGGGGTAGGGTTAGGCACCCCTTCTCCATATTTTTGTTTAAACATCTTTATAGGTATTTTTCCTTTTTTGAAAAATATTACAGCTTGACATTTGTAAAAATAGCACATCCACCTATACAGAATTGCAGCATGAAAGTAGTTATTTCAGTAATATCGAGTTCTGGAAAATCAAAAAATAATATGTGATAACCATTGCGTCGTATATGCAGTATGCTCGCGATCATAAAACACTGTATGCTACTTTCCGCTATCGTCTGGGGTCTTATGTAATATCTGATTAACAAACAGTTGTACCCTTTATACGATGAGTACATCTGATTACATCAGATGTCCACTACAGGCGTGTAGGTTCAATCAGCTACTTGAAATACAGGGGATTGTATCGTAACCAATCGTATTACAGGAAGATATGTAGATGAAATAACAGGATGAACCAATAAGACACTTATAATAATCAAACCTTCAAGTTAACAATAAATAAAAAAAGAAAGAGAAAAGAGATTGCCATCACATTACAACTAAAAGTATACATGACATTTCTAGGTCTACACATGTTCATCTCGACCCAGACTCTGCAGCAGCTCACCAAAATGACGTGCGACTTCAGAAAGCATTAAAAACCACTAACAGCAAAACCTTGGTAGTGTGTGTCGAGTGGTTAGGAGGGCGATTGGTGATCCGTTGCAGAAAACTGTGGCAGTGTCCGTGAGTACAAGAAGGACTCCAAGTATGGGAGGAACTAAGATTAGGTTAGGTATTGGTGGGAGGGGTAGGTGTGCCATTTACATGTAGCCCATTCTTGAAGGTGATGAAGATGTTATCTCATCATTGTGCAATGGGGCATTTGCGGAGTCCCGCTGTTTCCTCTCTATGTAATGCGGTGCTCTCCACCTGTGCCCAGATCACAAGCGATCTCTCCCAGCTGATCGTTTCAGGATGTGCCCTGTGCTTCCATATTTTCGTTATTAGGCGTTTTGCTACTATTAACCCCAGAACCGAGACGCGACTTTATTCTTTTTGGACCCGGCATAGACTTCCCACATGTGTGGTAGGGGGGTTTCAGTGCAGCAAGCAAGTGACGTGGCTACTGTTTGCCAATAGTTGTGCATAGAGGCGCAACCCCACAACATATGGAGGAGGTCCGCATTTAGTTGCTGGCAGCGAGGACTTGCTGATGTAGTGATGGTGAAGTATCTATTTATGTTATCTGGTGTGAGATATGCATGTTTTACAATGTATGTTTGAATCAGTTTAAATTTGGAGCTTCTCGGAATATATGTAGAACTGGCCAAAATAGCATTCCACTCCTTCTCCGTCCAGGGTGTACCCCGGTCTTCTTCCCTGCGAATTCGGAGACTCAGCATTGGTTTCAATGTATGTGTAAGAAGAGCGGTCACTAGCCAGTGCACTATGTGGGAGCCCGCCCCCATGACATGCAAGTATTGAATTAGAAGGTGCGTAGACGGCTCGGTCGTCATGTCTCCCCAAGAGGCTAACAGGGTTCTGATGAAGGAGGTGTGCAATAGAAATTGTCCTGTCGGCAGCCCACTGTTCCTGCTAGAGCAGCAAAGGTAAGTAGTGTGCCATCTGAGTACAGGTCACCCAGGGTATTCATCGAAACCCAGGACAGCGGTATTAAGTTTAGGTAAACAGTGCCACTGAAAGAATCACACAGTAGAATATCTGGATATATCAAGTTCATGTGACAGTGCTGAAAGGTGAGGAGAACCACCAACCTCCCCAAGATAGGCCTGAGCCAGCAAGAACAAATAACCCTCCCCAGCACACGTCGAGTACAAGTGAAGTTTTTCAATTAAGCAGTGTACGTAGTTAGCACAATACATATAACATAAACACGATTCTTTTGTCGCTCCTCTTGGTTGTTTAATAGCGTTGATCTTCAACCAGCTCCCAACAGCCAACACGTGTTTCGTCGCATACAGGGAGGTTTATCCAGTGACTTTTTCAAGGCTATATCTCCTCAGTAGAAAACCTTCGATTTGTGGTGATACTTCGAACCCACATAGGGTTTCAGTCTAGGCGGCGTCACAATTTCAGTACTCCTATCAATATCCATGGATCTCGGTATGACCCGTATCAAAATGGCTTAGATTCAAATTCTCAAAGTACCGGATGCCGCCACTCGTGTGGTGCCAAGTACAGTAACCGAAACACGTGTTGGCTGTTGGGAACTGGTTGAAGATCAACGCCATTAAACAACCAAGAAGAGAGAAAAGAATAGTGTTTATTTTATATGTATTGTGCTAACTACGTACACTGCTTAATTGAGAAACTTCACTTGTACTCGACGTGTGCTGGGGAGTGTTATTTTTACCCAGGCTATCTACTCCTGTGCATGCCAATGACTAAGAGCTTCATCAGAAGTGCCAGCCCTCCCTCTGGGTGTCCCTAGGAGTGGAAGTATTGGGGCGTTTGGGAGTGTTGCCCGGTTGAGAAATAAGCTCCGCCTATAGCATTTGTATGCCAATGCCAGGTGGAACTGAGATGGTCGCGGGGTCCAACGATGGGGTGAAAGAGGTGGTAGATTTGTGATTGAGTCCAGGGCTGCTGCAAGCTTGCCGTGTATTCCAATACCCTGCCACCAAGCCATCTCGTCACCCACTGTAACTGTGCCGCTATATAGTACAGGTCCAGATTAGGAACTGCCAGCCCTCCCTGGCTGACGGGGCGCACAATTTCCACAGTGTTACACAAGACCTGCCCTTGTTCCAGATTAGATCTCACATCATACATTCCAGCTCACGAAATATTCTAGTAGGGACATATACTGGAAGATTTGAGAAATAATATAGTAATTTTGGGAGGGCTATCATCTTGATCAGGGAAATGCGGCTCATGACAGTCAATGGTAGCGACTTCCAGAATTGTACCGGTGCCCTGACTGCTGATATCGCCCTTGTTAAATTACCGTCTAATAAATCTTCGGGTGTTTTGTAAATAAAGATACCAAGGTAGCGAAACGTGGTAGTATACCACGTGAGAAGAGTGCCATCGAAAAGAACCTCAGTCTCAATTGTGTCGGCACTAAAGGGATAGACTCCCGATTTATCCCAGTTGACCCGGAGACCTGACACTGCCTCAAAGGCTGCAAGTGCCTCCGCTATAGATGTTGGGATGTTATAAATATCTCGAACAGATGAGCTTACCGGTCCTGACCCAAACAATAGGTCACTGGTATAGTAGCTGAACCATTCTCAGGTACTGATCTCCAAGATCATATTTTCGGAGAACCGCTGCCAGATAGGGCCACTCCAAAGAGTCAAAAGCTTTCTCCAGGTCCAGCACCAAACAGCCAGATTGGGGCCATATATGTGTCGCGTAGTGTTGAAGTCTGAACAGTCTGCAAGTGTTGAGCGATGTGCTCCTAGTGGGCACAAAGCCATTCTGGTCTGGATGCACTGGAGTTTTCACAATGGGCGAGAGACGCTTCGCAAGTATGGATGCAAAAATCTTGTAGTCGGTGTTTGAGTGCTAAAGGGTGATAAGAGCCTAAAGACTCAGGATTCTTATCGGGTTTAAGTAGAGATACTAGTAAGGCCTCATTGTGTGTGTCCGTGAGGGTGGATTCATCAATCGTGGTCTCGAATACTTTCAGTAGTTGCGGTACTACAATGTGTGTATACGCTTTGTAAAATTCTGTCGGTAGTCCGTCCGGACCTGACGCCTTCCCATTAGAGTGAGAATATGTGGTCTCGGACTTTCTCCGGGAGGAGGGGGTCGTTCAGTTCCTCTTTCTGAGCACATGTAGGATGCGGCAACGCTATCCTCTCAAGGTAGAGCCGCAGCTCCTCAGGTGTGGTCTGTATGCGAGATTTATACAGGCCCCGATAATGTGTCACAAACGCATCGTGTATGTCTCATTGCGTATATGCCATGCCCACCTGTTCCGTACGTATCGACGTTATCGGAGCCGATTAATCATTCTGCCGGACAAGCCCATGTGAGTAACTTCCCAATTCTACTGTGCCCTTTTGTTTTAATGCCAGGTTTAGGGGTAGAGGAGTTTCTGTAGCTTTTGGGTCTCTTTTCAGCATCCCCCTCCCCACTTCTTACCTCTAGGAGGTCCCTTCCATTCTCTCCTCTTAGCATATCTTGCAGCTATGTGGAGGACTTAAGATGGCTCATTGTGGTGTTTATGAAATAAGAGAGAGGATCTAGTTTGCATGATTGGCTTAGCTTCGCATGGGCACTATCTTGATATGGTTTTCCTTATGAAGGTCTTCCTTTTTAAACATACCTTCAAATTAATGTATATGGCTCCCATCCACCTCTATCGCCCCCCCCCTCCCCCGGCAACAAATGGCTGCCACAACCCAATGCTTATAGCAGCGAAGGAGTTCACGTTTTGTCACCCCTCTCACTGATGATCGTTAAGAGTTCCTAAGGAGGGGAGCCCTGGGCTCTAATCCCAAAGTGTATTCGACCAACAGAGCCGTGTTGTAAGCAATTAAAAACAAAGTTCCATATCCTATACACAACCTATCAATCATTTAAAAAATGGTTTTAACAGGCACACCAGCATAGCAAATGTGGGAGAGCCAGTATCAGCCGGTCGTATTTAGAATGTTGCAGAAACCTAGGGGATGGTTTATATAGACACTGATTTGTAGAGTGTGGCTAATCACCCGTGAGGATATCCAGGCACTATCCATAGGCATGGGGAGTTCACTGGATAGTGAGCCAAAGCAGAGACTCGAACCTGGATCCCTAGCTCCAAAGTTGGCAGCTCCGATTGTTACATTACATCCCCTCCAAATTAAATAAATACTTCGATTTATTAAGAAGTCTTTATGCACGGGGTCCCCTCAGGAAAAAAAACATCAAGGCTAAGCTATATCCAAAAGCATCTTACCAGGCTTCAAGAAGCATGCAATATTCACACCTAAAGTCGCTGTAGGAGATCAGATCAAAAGCATTTGGGCACTTCTCCCACGTATGGGGCTTTAATCCTTCGCCTACCAGCAACCACAGCTACCCTGCGACCGAGTCTCTCAGAGGCCGGCCTACAGCCCTACCGAACCTTCGTTGTAATACAGCAGTGGAGCCTCTTGCCTCCCTGCCTCCACCCGCAGCTCCAATGAGTCACTATGGACAAAAGATTTGCTTAGTCTCTTCTTCCATCCACCAGCCCAGGCTCTCAGTTTCAGCCTAAATTGCTACGAGCGCGGACTACTACCTCCTCCAGCTCTGCGGGGTTCAGATGCTGAGATGCCAAGGCAGGAGCGATCAGGCACATGGCCTATAGGGCTCCCAAATCTCACAAAATGTCATTGTCAGGCAAACATCTCCAAGCAGTACTAATGCTAATGATGAATTTAGTCAAGACCATGAGGATTGCATTGAAAAACTTTATTCTATCCTCTGGTAGCTATCAGAGAACAGAAGCAGTAAAGGATAAGACAGCTAATAATAAACTGGAAACTGCTCACACAAATGTTTTTGTGACTGTTAGCAGCCTTTTTCCCCAGGCATTAACCCCCTCCATTGGCCATGTTCCAGGACCTCATTTCAAATGGGCTCTAAAACTACAGACAAAACGGGAGCATGCACATCACCCGCCAGCTGCCAGATTTGTTCTTCCACTCCACCATCTGTTTGATTTTCAGCAACCTATCCATGTCAACCTGGAATCTAATATTGCTTTAACTTCAACAAGAGGTAATCAGTCACTGAATCAAGAGTCAGTCATTTGAGGTTTTAATAAAGCTAAGTGTAGCACTGTGTAAAATTTTCATAGAAGGCAGGAAGGTCCCAACACATGGCACTTTGAAAGTAGATACCGAAACGGATATGGGTTAATGTGTCTCCATTGTAACTTTGCTTGCTCGAGATACTTCATTTCGGTTAAAAATAACCATAAATGATTTCACAAAATAGTACATTTCCACAGTACATCATATCGGAAGTAAAATGCAATACAATGCTGCATATTTCATTATAAAGTCAACCTAAATTTAACCAACCAATTTAGCGATGTTCTAGCAGTATCACGAGTTTAAGTATTTAGATTATTAAAAAATATTTTTTTTAAATACAGTTTTTAGGAACAACTTTCAGGACATTCTAAAAACACAAAATAAAATACATATGTGAACAAATAGATACCAATAAAACCATTTCTTTAAAAAAGATATTTTCATAAGACCGATTTATCACGCAATATACAAGTATATATTTCGTTTAGTTCTAGTAAAGTGCACGTACCAAACTCATAGTAATTTCCCATTCATTTTCTCTGCCTAGAGTTTCAGACCTTCCCTTATCAAGCTTACACCAAACAATTATCGACTAACACTAAAAACCACAGTCTGCCTGGTGTCAGAACGTAGCAGTTTTCCTGCTTCAAGGCATGATCTAGTACCAAGCAACCGGCAAATAGGTTTTATCCATTTATTCCTGCAGCGCGCATAGGCCGGACAGAAGAACAGCAGATGTGTCTCGTTCTCCATTGCACCTAAATTACACGAAACGCATGTGTCCTCCTCGTCCTTGCCCAGCGCCCATTTTACTGTGTTTGCCTTTATTTGTAGGATACCATAGTGATATTTAAGGTATAAGGACTTAGCTAATTGTGGCTGTATCCATTAAGGGTTCAAAATTCCAAGCTATTTTCATTTGGAGGAACCGTGTGGTTAATGACCCAACCCTAGGAGAATGGGACACGGAATCATGTATAAAAGACCAGTAGGTTTCCTTTAAAAGTTTTTGAGGCAGATGTCAAGTCGGAGGGCTCATCCCAGTAATGCCTTAATCCCAATTTAAAAAACCCATCGTGAATGTGCTTTAACCAAGGCAAACCTACACCTTCATTTAGACCGAGAATTTCTACAAGACCCTTCCTGTAGTGAATAAGCTCCTATGTACTCCATAAGCGAACCCAAAACAACAATGGTCTAAGGTTAGCCTGGTCATCCACACGATTAAAATTTAAATCCATCAATACAGGAGTAAGTGGTGTTCGTGTGGGCAAACTTAATATTTTTCTAAGAAACTTATCTTCACCCACCTTGAATGTTCCATTTACCGCAGGACCCCACAGCTCTGCCCCGTACAATGAAGCAGATTGTGCTTTATATTTATACACTTCGAGAGCGGGTGAAATTGCTTTGGATGTACTACCTTCGATTTTCCTGATTAATGGGAATGTGTTCTGGAGGAGTATAGTTCTCCTTTTTTCTAACTGGAGCCTCCAGGTCAGTTTTGAATCCAAGGTAATACCCAAATAATTAAAATCGTGCACAAACTCGATTATTTGATTGTCCGCAGTTCAATTTTTCTTAAAAGTTGTGGGTTAGTTGACATTTTTGTTTTACTGGGATTTATTTCTAACCCCTTGGCTTTACAGTATTTCCCAAATGAGTTTATTAAACTTTGTAGACCCTTTTGGTGTTTGGGAAATTAAAATCGTATCATCAGCAAAGAGGAGTGCCGGTACAGGCAGCCCTCCTAGCCTGGGGGAATCATGATCACATCCCAAGAGATAATCAGGGATGTCATTAACTTATAAAGAAAATAAAGTCGGAGCTAGAACGTACTCCTGTCTTACACCCCTGTAAACCCCAATTGGTTCAGTTCGTTCGCCTCGTGGACCCCATCTGACCTTTGCCCAGTTGTCTTCATGTAGCCTTATAATTTGTAAAAGAACTTCCCCCGGGACCCCTTGGTCCTTTAAGGACTTCCACAGGAGATTCCTAGGGACAAGATCGAACGCTGCTTTTAGGTCCACAAAAGGCGATATACAGATGTCCCTTCCTGAATAATATATATTTCCAGGCTATACAAAGGAATCTAAAAACCTGATCTATCGTGCCAGTCTTCACTCTAAAACCTGCCTGATATGGTGATAAACTGTTATGTTCCTCAATCCATTCAATCAGTCGGTTTAAAATTTGGCTGGTGTATACCTTCTGCAAAACATCGATAAGACTAATTGGTCGGTAGTGAGATGGGTTATGCCGATCACCCTTCTTAAAAATAGTCGTGATCTCTGCCCCTTTCCAGGTAGTGGAGCGCCTGAAGCAAGAGAATTACACAACAAAATTAATATAGGGGCCCCACACACCTGTATCATGCTTCCATAGGTCTCCAGGTATTTAATCGGGACCGGGCGCCTTTCCTGGCTTTAGTGCATCTATGGCTGTGAGGGTTTCCTTTAAGCTAAAGGTGCAGTGTTTAGTTTAGTTTCGTAACTCATTGGGCAAAAGTCAATGTCATTTGGGGAAGAAGAGTAGAGACTAGAAAAATGTGTTATCCAAGTATTAGCGTCTAAGAAAAGGTCCCTACCACATCTACCATTTTTGTTGCCCTTTGAGATTAGCCTCCAGAAGCCAACTTGGTCTTTTGCTTTCGCTGCTACTAATAATTCGTCCCAAATGTTAGTCTCCCATTCTTTCTTTGCGGAGGTTAACAGTTGCTTATACTCTGCCCTTTTTTCCCTTAAGGCCACTGTGTTTGGAGTTTTAGAAGCCGCAATGAGCTCACTTTTTACAGTACGACATGCTTTATTGTACCATGGGTTTTTCAGCTCAGCCGCCACCGTAATTGCATGGTTAGCTTTCTTCGGGATTTTACTTAGTATGGGTACCAAGTCCTTAACTAATTTGCAGTGGATATCCATTATTGGAATGTCTGATACAGGGAAATCTACGTACGGGGAAGCCCTATCTACGAAAATGTCATAGATCTTTTTGATAGCCACTGGGTTATTCCCTATCGAAGGCCACTTTAAAGCTCTCCGGTTGTTGCTTACAAGTGGATCTATAATTCCATTATCAAATTCCCCTATTCTCAGGGTGGCAGAATGGAAAAGGTCAGCTGTCAATGTCAGACATAATGAATAATGGTTACTCTACTCTAGTTTCGACTTTTAGGTCAATGGCCATTGGCCAAAGCTCGACTGAGATCATTATATAACCTAGGTGGCTTTTTATGTTCTTCCTACTAAATGTGTGTGTTGCTGGGCTGTCTGATGGTAAACGGCCATTGCAGGCTCTCAAGCAGTGTCCTGAAACAAATCTCAGTAACTGGTTAACCGCTACTGTGCATGGCACTACTGACTGGCTGTCCAGGAGTGGAATGTTATTGGCCAAATCTTCTTCCTGAAAGATATTTTCTAGCCCCACCACAGGTCCGTATCTGCGGTTGAAATTGCCTCCCACAATTTTGAGTGCCCTTACCTCAATCGTACTTACGAAGTGATCTAGCTGCTCAATTACCGTCGATGCACCCAGTTACTGTACTTAATATGCAATCAAGTCTAGTATGCCTTGTGCAACAATTAACATTGTCTACAGGAACCATATTTAAGATTAGTAGAAGTAACCATGGCAGGCCCTTCCTCCTGTGATTGCAAAGTTACTGCAGAGGATTCTACACATGGCATTAATAATGGTCAGTCTTGGACATCCAAGTCTGACAATGCATGGTATCTGTTTGTCAGTGGCACTATGTGCTGCCTAGAGGTTAGATTCCATGAAGGTGGTCTATAAAAAAAACCCAGTGAAGTGCACAAATGTTAGTATTCGTCAAGCATAATTCCTCTTTTCTATTCAAAATGTGGCGTACCAACTGTGGCCGACGAAAGTTTACCACTATACAATCCCCCTCTAGGTTTTTGATAGAGTGGCCAAGCCAGCCAACCCTGCGGACCATTATGATTTCCTTTGTGTCGCTTAATTGAAAATCCTTGTATTTGGCTAGCCAATCTATGGTTTTATTTTTGAGGTCTTCCCAGCTTTCTCTCTCAGTTGTTCTAAGGGCAGGAACGCCAGCTAGTATTAACGTATATGGGCATGAAGCAGGGGGCAAGTTTAGAATGTCCATATTGGCAACTCTATTTAAAATATGAGCCCTCGCTGAACTCCGTGCATCATGTGTCCTGTCCACTTTAGGGAGTGCTGTACAATTCCTCTGCGTCTCTGATGGTTCAGGGCCAATTAATGGCACCTGGGTCCTATCACCTGTACTAGTCTGCATAACGAGGGTGGTATTGCCTCCGTTTCCTTCCATCGATTGGTGTATAGTTCTTTGTACGATTCTATCCACCCTTTCAGCGTTTCCCCCAGTTTTACCTTCAGTCAATCTGGCCTCTCTATTGTGGCCTAGTTTTTTTAGTACTATTTCTAAGCTATTCAATTTGTTCCATAGCTGTGTGAGGCCTTTATTGAGAAAAACTTGCATCTCATTAGCCATTGCTTCTATCGTCCCAACATGACTGGTGACATCGGTACCCGTCCCAGCTTACTTTACATTATTTGTGCCTGAGTCAGAGATCACAGGATCTGTCTGTGTGCCAACAGAGGTGACAGAAAATTGGCATCTATTTGGAACATATTCCATATCAGAACTATCCGTTGGCTCTGGAGCCATCCCAGGTTTAGGTTTCCTTACAGGAGCTCCCCCCGCTTGCTTTTTGCAGGAACTGCAGCTTTTTCCTTAGCAGCCACCTTTTTTTGTGCCTTGGGCCTAGTAACTCTACGCACCGTCGCTTCGGCCATCAATTCCCGGGTACAAACAGTAGAAGGGGAGCATAACGAAGATGAGTGAATAGTGGGGGAATTAACAAATAAACCATAATTTACACTCAGCCCCGTGCCCACTACATGAGTTTCTCTTTGTGTTGAGGGGTCCATAGATAATCGACGCTCTGTTAATTCGATCTCATGAATCAGTTATGACTCAGCCCTGACCAAGAAGGCATCCAGTGTCCCCGCTGCACCCTTACGCTTCTCCATTTCCTTAAAGTGCTTAGTTATTTGTCTATGCAGCTCGATCAACCAGAGAGCAGAACTGCAGTATCAAAGGATTTCTCAGAACACAGTACCTTCCAGCAGCATCCGGCTGTTGTTTTCCAAAAGACGAAATGTTAGAGGGGTAGCCCAGCCCAGCCCAGCCTCTTCCGGGCTATAATGGACGCGATGCGGGAGGGCGGCTGCACTCTTATCGCGCCCCCCCCCCCAGTGCGGTGATGCAATGCCGGTTATGCAGGACCCCCTGGGAGCTGTAGTTCACTCCACTTGTATATATAATTCTAACCGCTAGTATATGTAGAAGACCTTTAGGCCTACTACCATTACTATGTGATTTAAGAGTTAATCTGATCGTATTTCTTCCTGGAGTGTCTTTACAACTTGTGCATTTGCAATTTTTCCCTCCTTTCGCTCTACTTGTACATTTACAATGTTTTTCCCCATTTATATCACTCATGTAACTCATGTAATTTAAAGTCCATATGTAATGCAACTGCTTCTTTTGTAAAGTGTTCTGACACCTTCGGGTAATGTTCACGCTATATAAAATCACATTAAATTCCATTACAGATTTCGATAGGGCGCAAGCACAACCAAACAGCGCTTTTGGGGGGAGGCACAGACGCAAGCATACGGGTAGGGCAGCAGCGGTATATCTAAGCATCCCTCTGACTTACGGGATGCACAATCGGTTAGAACACTGGTCGCTCTCGCTGGGAGACAACCGCCCGTTCCTCCAAGCTCCTAAAGTGTACTCCACACTTGGCCTGAGCTCCGTTTGTCGTATTGCCCTCGGTGGAAGTCGGACCAGGGGCTGTGGAGCAAAGACCGCGAGCCGCTTAGTTGTTTAGAAGATCCAAAAACTAGGTTTTCCTGCTGGCAGTTAGGAGCTTTTATAAGTAATTTGTTTGGAAAATTGAGTAACTGTCTTAACAGTAACTTGCAATGGTTGGTCTCTTCCAGCTGTAAAATAGTGGCTTGTTCATCCAATGAAGAGATAGGCAAATAACTCAGAAGTCGATGTTGTTACCGTAACAGAACCCACGTTTTAAAGTAAGTTTTGTGTATCACAGATGGATACAAATTATCTTGCCAATTTTCTTGCTCATAAGAGCACACCCCATTCTCACTCCTGTTTTGCACTTATGGCTGGCCCTTGGACTGCGGGTGAAACTATATAGGAGATATCCATTTTCTGTTTTAGTGCAAATGGCTTCTGAAAACCAATATGTGAAATTGAAACTTTTTCCCAATATTGTTTTTAAGGGTAGGCCATGAAACATGAAAATTTGCATCATAATCCACGGCACAATTTTATGACCGAGGGTATTTCTTCTAATCCTATAAAATAACTTGCTTGAGTTAAACTATACACAACCATTAAAACCAAATTCTTTATTTGAAAACATTTTGGGCGAGCAAATCAGTGTGGTGCAAGCAACACATGCTGCAAACCGTTGGTTCTCTTAAAACAGGATTTGACTCAAACATACACCTTACAGTTCATCACCTGGGCCGGATAAATTCTTTCAAATATCAACTAACTTAAAAGCTCTAACTTTCAATTTGTTAGCCAAACCAAAACATGCACCCAAGCACGAGTCATAACCCTGCTAAAGAACTTTGATCTAGTGCTTTAGTAGTTCCGCACAGTCTGATCATGAGGCAACAGAGATGAGGGATTTTGACAAAACCCGTGATCGTTTAACCAAACCTGAATATCCGTCTGTCCTCGAGTTCCCATAGACAGTCTTTTTCAGACCGCAATATTAACAAGGTAGAAATTGTGGACAGACACCAGAAATATTCAGAAAGCCTATATTTAGTATGGTTACATGCCTAGGGACTAACCTCCGGCCAAGACACTGTATGGGCACAGCGCAAATTAAATGTGAACAGGGTACCTGAAGGTTGTCATGGATTATTTAAATGTCTTTTATAGGTTAGCATAGAGGGCTATCTGCTGTTTAGCCTGAATCGATATTGATTTCCAAACACATTTCAACCATAGAGGTCTTAAGCACCAAGGAACGGGCAAACTGGTTTGCTCTGTGAAGCCTCTTCAGTGTCCAGGACATCAGAAATCCATAGCGCGTCACATGCCACAACAAACTATTTGCAAAGCCCTGTAACAAAATGTCATTCATGTCCCTGGATTTGAAGGAAGAGTACCTGAAAAGTTTTATTCACTAGCCCTGTCTCCATGGGGATCACAGATAAGGATTGCCTATTGGAGCCTTCCTTTGAAATGTTACATTAAATCTGCAGGAAGTTAATGAAAGATTCTTAGCCCCAGAGCAAAGAGCTGAAGCCCCAAGAATCAATTCTGGAGAGGAACACAGTTGGCTACTGACTAAAAAGACTTCAAAACAAACTCTGGAGAGGAAGTGTTGGCTATTAGAATTATTAGCCTGGGCAACAACAATGCATGCTTTGTAATGCGCACATTTCTAAAGTAAACAAATGATTGTGTATTAAAAGTCAGGCAGCCACTTGTAATGGAAGGATTGTGGAGTCTAGCTTTGATGAACTTTCTCAATAGATGTTCCAAGAGTGACAGGCGTTTACTGCTATGTTTTTTGATGAGCACTGTATATTACTTTGCTGGAGCCACACTCAATTTACACTATGTACAGGACTATGAAGCCATTATGTATAAATTTGTGGTTGAGAATTGTTTAAGTTGTGGTTGCAGATTTCAAGAACATACTGTTTGTGATGAATGAATCCTATCTGAAGGCAGAGAATGAATCTACATTGTATAACTCAGTGTGTCACAGACCCTACCGCTAACGCAGCGCGCCTTCTAGTTTTCGGTGTAGACAAATAGTCTAGTGGATATCCCAGGTTCAGTGAATGTCCCCCTACATGAGAACTCAACTGTTTACAAGATAGGGCTTCTAATGATTGGTACATCCCAGGAACTGGCTATAGGTGACAAGTAAAATCAGTGAGTACCACTTTGGATCGGTGACGTTAGATCCCACTTGCAGCAGTTAATGGCCCAGATAGGCATTGCCCAGTGGCACTAACAGACCACAATGGTCCAGTTAACTAGGCACGAGTGCTTTGACTTCAGGACAGTTTTTTATGCCACCTGCAAACTGCAATTCTTGTGGGTTGGGAACTGCAGGCTGGCATGGGAGATTTTTCAGTGACCACTGGCTCACGCATAACCCTCCCCCACCTCGCAGTTGTTATGGAAATCTGGATAAATAAGACCGTATCACACCTGCAGCTCTCCAAAAGAATTTGCCACATTTTCCCAATCAGCCCATAAAGGTGATGGCATTTGCCGCATCTTTAAAACATGCTTATAAGTCACAGCCACACCTTCAATCCTGGAAAACATTACGTGCACTGTATCCGCTCCATTATACTACAATATTATACAGTCCCACAGGAGCTTTTTTTTACTAACTGGAGCCCATATGCTCAATCATGCTCATCTTCACAAACTCAAAACTCCTCATGCATAGCCCCCAACACCCAACCTTCGCCCAAGTCACCTCAGACCACTAACACTGCCTTCCTCCAAGCAGGACTAAGATGGCATACTTCAAAACAGACTCTTGCTGGGGGGCGTGGTTTCGGCGCCTTAGAAGATGGCCGCCGCTACGATGAGCTCCGCAGCGATGTGAGACGCCGCAGCTGTTCCAGGACACTTTCTCCTGCTGTCGGAACGCCGAAACTGCTTCCGACTTCATTGGAAGTACTGCCCCGGTCGTTAAGCTCCAATTCCTGGCATATGGTGAGCGGGAAGACACTTTTTCGACTTCATGACGGTTGCGATGTACCCGCAGCCGCCATTTTGTTTTTCATGAAGTAATCTCCTCACATTTGCCGCACTGCTCCGCAAACAATGCAGACTTCCCAACAAAAACTCTCAATAATGAAGATTCTGGGAAATCTTATTGGAACACTTATGGGAATGCATTTTCTGCCTTTTCACTGCCATGACTAGCTTTTTGTTCTCTCAGGCATGTTGCTGGAAGGGGTCGGAGCTCCTCAGGAAAATGGTATGAACTGGTCAGTCATATGAATCCTCCGCTCTCAGCTGTCGTCTGCTTCTTTTGAATATTACTCCTTTCTGAACAATAACTTGTCATTACTTTTGACGTTTTTTATGCCTAACACCATATACGGGCATAGGGTGTTCTGCTTTCAGTGACTTCCTACCACTACACTTCTCTCACAAAAATTTTTGCTGTGGGGGGCTTTTTCTCAACTCAGTCATGGCAACTTCCCGGACTACCCGCAAGGATACTCCGCAAACCAGCGATACTGCTCTGGAGGACTTTAACCCTTTTAACATCCTGCAAGAGGGAACAGACGATAATTCTGGTGACCCTGTTACTTCGAAGAACTCTTCTTCCTCTATGACTCGGTTAGGTACCAAACAGGGTTCAAAAATACCGTCATCGGCTTCCTTCACGCCTAGGAAAAGAGGGAAAGCGAATCCGCCATCTCCCACCAATTCTTCTTCACCTCTCTCATTGGAGCTTATCCTTGAGGAGATTCGTGCCCTCAAACCATACATGGAGGAAACTAACACCCGTCTATTGAGTTTGGAGGATAACTGGTCCCACACTGTGCAAAGGGTCGACGTTCTGGAGAAGCGCGTTGATACTGTTCAAGACCTCGCTGCTCAAGTTCCTCATATTCACAAAGAAGTCGATCACCTCAAACAACAGGTCGAGCAGTTAGAAAATCGCAATAGGCGCAACAATTTGCGCATTTATGGCCTGGCTGAGGGGCTTGAAGGTTCTGATCCGATATCTTATTTTAAGACTTTCCTCCCTACACTTCTTGGTTTTTCAGCATCTCCTCCATTAAATATTCAACGGGCACACCGTTTGGGTCAGAGTCCTCATGCTTCATCTTCCTCAGCAAAACCTAGAGGAGTTATTTTGTACTTCTTAGAATATACTGATCTTCTTAAGGTTTTGCACGCTGCCAAACAGAAGGGAAAGATCACTTGGAACGGATCTAATCTCTTTTTTGCCCAAGATTATGCCAAGGTTACGGCTGATCGACGCAAGAAATTTTTGGATATGAGGCCAGTACTTCGCAGCATGAATGCCCGTTATGGCTTATTCCATCCCTGTCTGTTCAAAGTAACTTACAATAACAAAACAACCAACTATGAGGACCCTGAGGTGCTTCAAAAATTTCTGAACTCATGTAGTGGAGTATCTATGGACATCTCTAAGCCATGATCTGATTTGATTGCTTTAGTTCCAATTGCTCATAGTTTGTTTCTTATTTGCCCTCAAGTCTGATTTTTCTTTATGTGTATACGTTGGAGTTATGTTGCTTCCCATGTGAATTAGTGTTAATTATTGTTCTTTTATTCCCCTTTAACAGGTTGCGGTTTCTGTGTTCCCTTACCTTCTTCGTTTTTCGTTCATCCTGGATGATGTCTTGCGTGTGCCCCTCGTCCTGCGATCCCTCATCCGGCGTCTGGCCTCCTTCGTGTGGCTCCACCTACCCCAACATGATTGTTTGTGGTATGTTTTTTCTATTTTTTGTATGTCATCTCTATTGTTACTGTTCTTATTCTTGTTCTGTCTCTTTCCTTCCCACTATCTTCGCTCTCTCCCTCTTTCTCTCTTTTCTCCTCTACTTCATTTATATTCTCGGCTTATTTTTTATGCTTCTTATGTAATTCATTTCTTTCTTTGCTGTCATATGATCGTCTATATGTCTTATTGCTATCTCGCTACAATAATACCTTTTTTCTGTATTTTACTGCATTCTTCACATGTTTTTTTGCTTGCATGCATGGCAACCTCTTTATGAATTGTTTTTGCTAAGTTTAGAAAGATTTAAATGTCGTTAAACATTATATCTTGGAATGTTAAGGGTTTGGGTTCTCCTATCAAACGTCAACGAGTTTTGTCACATGTTGCAAATTTAAAAGGTGACATTGCTCTTCTGCAGGAAATCCATATACAAGATACTGAGATAACTAAGTTACGGCGAAATTGGGTGGGCCACGTTTTTGCATCTCCGGGCTCAGGAAAACGCAACGGGGTTGCCATTCTTTGCCATAAACGCTTGGATGTCCATCTCATAAAGCAAGATAATGATTCGGATGGTAGATGGGTTATGACCTCTTTGCTGATTAATAAGGTTCCTCTCACTATTTTTAACGTTTATGCTCCGACCACGCACGATAAATTGTTCTGGCCCCATATTCTTTCTCTTTTAATGCAATGCACTGATGAATATTTGGTTTTTGGTGGGGATTGCAATATGGTTGTAGACCCCTTTATTGACAGGCATTCTAAATCCAGATTTGTCCCCTCCGCTGCACATTCCCAATTCACCTCCACTATTTCTCAAAGAGCTCTGGTAGACTCTTGGAGACTCTGCCACCCCACGCTCCAAGAATATACTTACTACTCACCTGCCCATTCCTCACAATCCCGAATAGACTACCTTTTTATTTCCAAGGCTCTACTTCAGCACACTTCCCGGGCGGACATAGGATCTATATTGATTTCTGATCATGCTCCCGTCTCCTTGAGTTTGGATCTACTCCCTCCCACTAAAGGGTCCAGACGCTGGAGGTTTAATAATTCCCTTTTACTGGATCCTAAATTCACACCAGCCTTTCTCGAATTTGCCTCCTTATTTTTTGAAGAGAATGAATCTCCTCAACTGTCTCCTCAACTTATATGGGATTCCTTCAAAGCTGCCTCTAGGGACTTCATCATATCCTTTGTTGCTCAAAAACGTCGTGCAGCCTTTCTTTCATCTCAATCACTCAACTTACAAATTAAAAAGTTAGAACATCTTTATTACATGTCAAATAGCCAATCCATTTTAAAAGAACTCATTAACGCTAAGCTTTCCTTTAACAAAGTGTCTACTGACTCTGCAAATTTGTATTTGCTTAAATCGAGTGCTAAATATTACACTGCACAGAACAAATCCGGTAATCTCCTGGCTAAGTACCTCAAGGTTAAAAAAGAACGTACCAAAATTGAATCTATCACATCGTCATCTAATACTGTGCTCCATAGGGACGAAGACATTCTCTTGGAATTTTCCAATTTCTACAAAACATTATACACCCCAGAGTCTTCACCCCTTCTATCTGATATCGATCAGTATTTAGCCTCCATTTCTCCTCCTACTTCTTCTTTGAGCGTGGATTTTTCCTCCCTAGAGTCTGATATCCAAGATAAAGATATTCTTAAGGCTATTCAGTCACTCAAAAAGGGGAAAGCTCCGGGTCCGGACGGCTTTACAATAGAATTCTACACACATTTCTCTAATTTACTTATTCCCAAATTACTTAAATTATTCTTATTCTTTATTGCTTCCCGGAGTTCTGACGGTTCATTTCAAGAGGCTCTAATTTGTCTTCTCCCTAAAGAAGGTAAAGACCATTCCCTATGTAAAAATTACAGACCTATTTCTTTAATTAATTTGGACTATAAAATTTTCGCGAAAATTCTTGCACTTCGTCTGGATAATATTCTACCCCACTTAATAGGCAAGGAACAATGTGGTTTCATTAAAGGTCGCCACCTTTCGGATAATACTCGTCTCTTTTTCAATGTTCTCAGTAAGTCTCATTCCCATCCTTCCTCACTAGCAGCCGTGGCTTTGGACGCTGAGAAAGCTTTTGATAGAGTTAACTGGCAGTTTATCTTTTCAACCCTTACCTGGTTTGGTTTCGGCCCTAAATTTCTATCTTATGTTTCATTGCTTTATTCTTTCCCAAAATCATTTATTCTGGCTAATGGATTAGTTTCTTCGTCTTTCCCATTACTCAGAGGAGTCAGACAGGGTTGTCCTCTTTCTCCGCTTTTATTTATCCTGACCCTAGAACCCTTCTTATCTAAAATCCGGATGAACAAGAACATCACTGGTTTTCCTTATGGTGATCAGCAATTAAAAATCTCGGCTTATGCCGATGATATTCTTTTATTTATTTCTAACCCCCAGTCTTCTTTACCGGCCTTCCTCTCAGAAGTCTCTACTTTCTCCTCGGTCTCAGGGTACAAGCTGAATGTAGACAAATGCGAAATTCTTCCATTAAATAAGTATTGTTTCCATGCTGACTTTGTATCTTCCTCCTTTCACTGGAGTCCTGCGAAGATTAAATATTTAGGCCTATGGTTCACTCCATCTATTAAAGATACTGTAGCGCTCAATCTTAAAAATCTTCTGTCAACTTTATCCGACTCTACAGCGCGATGGCACCCCTTGTTTTTATCCTGGTGGGGTAGATTGGATTCTATAAAAATGATGTTGGTTCCTATAATTTTATTTTTCTTGTCCAATCTTCCTGTTAACATTCCCAAATCCTGGTACAAAAAAAATATATACTATTCTCTCGCAATTTTTGTGGCAAAAGAAAAAGTCTAGGATGTCTTTTTCCAAGCTCAAGCAACCTAAGCACTTGGGTGGTGTCAATTTCCCCGACTTTGCATCTTATCATACCTCCTTCTTCCTGAAGAACTCCTCTGCAGTACTATCACAGAACGCAACAGATTTGCTGTCCTTGCCTCTGTGGGTTGAAATTGAATCTCATTTCATTACCCCCTTCTCTTTTGATGAATTTCTGTCCTTATCTAACACTCCCCAAAAGTTTTCCCTTCCCATTCTTATGCATATACGTAAAATATTTCATCCTATTATGTTAGATGGTTTAGATGTCCGAAATAGGTTCTTACGTTCTCCGATTTGGTATAACAACCGTATTAAGATTAATAACCGGACTATTTTCTGGAAGGATTGGTTCAATCTTGGCCTTAAGTGGACACATCAGCTTTTTCTAGGTGATACCTGTATACCTTTCTCTACATTACAATCGTGCTATTCCCTCCCTCCTTCGTATCACCCTAAATATATATTACTGTCCCTAGCCGCTCAAAGTTCTTACGATAAACTTATGACTTCTTCTGTGCAGACCTCCCCCTCTCCAGTTCCAATCTCATTCTTAACAGGGAACACTTCAGCTGCTCAAATTTATAACAAATTAAGATCTACTGGTCAGTCTCGTAGTAAAGCGGCAGTTGAGTCTAGTTGGGAGTCTGATTTATCTACATCCTTTTCCACTTCAACTTGGGATAAAATTTGGATTAAACTTCGGAAATCTTCTAGGGCAGCAAATATCACACAAACACTGTTCTTTTTATATAACAGACTCTTACTCACTCCTGCTAAGCTACATCAAATTAATCATCTATCTCCCTCTACCTGTTGGTCATGCCCGGCTCCGGTTGCAGACCTTATGCACATGCTATTTACTTGCCCAGTTATTCATCAATTTTGGTCTAGGGTGTGGCAACAAATTAATAAAATATTTCATACGCAAATCCCATTTTCTTTTGTCCATATTTTTCTCGGTAGTGTTGCGGAAGTTTGGTCCTCTTCCACCTCCCTTAATATCCTCATTATTGATCTACTTATTGCTGTTGCCTTTCAACAAATTACCAAATCATGGAAAAATGCCTCAAATGTTTCTTTTCAGGCCTGGTGGTATGGAGTTTGTTATAACCATCGATTGGATAGAGCCTATGTTCACCCGATTACATTAGCCATTAAACGTGACTTACTGTGGCTGCCTGTGACTAACTTCCTAAATGTGTCTGCTCAATCGTTGCCATCGCATACCCCAGTTATAGAAGAAGTTTCCAAGCCTCCATAGATTATAATCAGTTCAATATGTTTGTATTTTGTGCCTTATTCTCGATATATAATTAAGTTTGTAGTAGTGAGATCAACATGATATTTGTGTTGTATATTAGACCAATGTTTTCAATGATATAAGCATATGATATTTCTGTTTACTTTTCCTCCTCTCTCTCTTTCTTTCTCTTTCCTACCTCCTTTTTCTTCTCTCCTTTTCTTACTTTTTCTTTCCTTATTGTACGCAATATTTTTTCTACTTTGTACCATTGATTTATACTGTATTGTATTATTGCTCTATCTTATGTTTATTTCCAATAAACTTTTCTTTAAACTCAAAAAAACCAGACTCTTGCTGGTTCCGTTAGAACACAAATCACCCTATCTTCACTGCTTGATTGAGCCGGTGCCCCTTCCAGCAGTGACCCAAAAACACAAGTGAACCCTAAATGTATGTCTGCTGTGCATGCCTATCACACAAAGATGATTGCCTCACCCACAGGAAAGCTCTATGCAACCACAACAATTTTGAACTGTAACCATGATGCACCCAAAATTGTAAACATAAGAACAAACTAAAAGAAAAATAAACATGCATTGAAGACATAAACAGAGCATGGAAAAGGTTACTTACCATGCCAGTCACGGTGTCATAGCACATGCAGTGTGGAAGACTCCGGCAGCACAGATATGCAATGGTCAGTACAATAAAAAGGCTGCAGAGAGACGCCATCAGCATCGCCACGTTGGCTCCTTTAACAAACTGGTTCAGTAGATACTGGTGAAAAAAAAAAATTAAAAACCGATTGAAATTTCCAATGCAAAACTTTATTTCAATTTTACCTCATACCTGTGACTTTCAAAATGTGTCATTACATATATTAATATTACAGTACAGATCTACACCACATGCACACAGCGGGATGCCTCTCCTGGGGAGGGTGCTTAACAGCATCTTCCCTTTGGGGGGACAAAGATGATTCGTGCTTCCTTACCCGACAACTGCAGTAAAATTAAGTCCAACACTTTTCTGCCATAAGAAGTTTGACATGTGTTACAGACACAATCTCTCGAAGTCTCCAGATGTTTCTCTGGACCTTCCCTCCTCTACCTTACAAAATGCTGTGAGGTAGCATTCCAAACAATTGCAATTCACACAGTGCGCCACTGTAGACAGATGTCTGCCAAGTATTCCTCCCATCATCCTTTGCGTTTTTGATGTAATGTCCTAAGTGACTAAGGCCATTCCCAGGCATGGGACCTTTGAATGCTGTGCCGCAGGTTCAAGCCATTCCTCATAGATAAGGATGAAATCGGTAAGGAGTTACTGGTGTTCCCTTGGGGGGGGGCCCTTGCTGTGCAGTTCGGAATAGACTGTACTAAGGAGGTGCAGGGTCAGTACTGATTTGCATAAGGTGGGTCTCCAATTCCAGAGTGACATGGTGGGTGAAAAATTAGTGGTTGGAGTCCTACCCTGAATGATTGCTTCAAGTAGCACACCTTGTGTCTTGAGTTTTTTTCATCCCCGCTTTCTCACTTTGACACACCTTTCCTATCTTACTATCCCAGGGTCAAAGTGTGCTGAAAAATAAGTCCCTGCCCCTTGCTTTTGACACATATCCTTTATTACTTGCAGTTCATAAATTGCAACCCATATAATATAGCACTGTGAGCAATGAACCAGCATAAACAAGCTGCTTTCAAACTGAAAGGCATGGGTTTGGAACCTTAGGGTTTTCTTTATCAATGTGTATTATAAAGCTGCTAACAATGGTTCCATTGCATAGTAGTAAAGTCTTATAAATACAGACATAGCCCCAGCACTGTTACATTTTAACTCCAGACTTTTTGTTACTCTCAGCTATGCACTCTTAACATATGCCTACCTTCTTACAGTACCTGAATACAGTTCATATACAAGGGGTAAACAAAGTCAAAAGCCTGCCTCAATTGTTTCTCTTAGTGATAAGTGATGTACCTTTGTTTCCCCACTATTGCTTTGTGTACGTGCATTAGGCTCCCGGTGACCCCCAGCCAGGCTCATTTTTTTTATAAAAGTAGGGCTGATTGCCCTGTGAATGAGGCCATTGTTTTGGGCCAACTTAAATTGTAGATAAGAGAGCCCATTCAGTCTGCATATTCCTGTTCGTAACGATAAAGCAGACAACCTGCGGGCGCTGCTCAATGTGCCTTGGTGTTAGCAATTTACACTGGGAAAAATTTTAGCATATTTCACTAGCATGACTAGCATAGATCTGGGTTCAAACTCAATAATAGCTGCCTCCTAACTGCTTGAATCAACCCTGCTGTTCACAAAAATATAAATGGTACAACCTTCTATGTTCAGTCCTTCTCTAAACCTAGAGTGTGGGCACTACAGGAGTAAACAATTCATGTCACAAAGGTATGCATGTTGCAAAACTGTCTCAAGATCCTATTATATGGAGCTATACATGTGTAATGCACCCGTTTACGCTCTCGCTCTAAACAGAAGTTTGGAGTGGTAATCGCCATAGATTTGTATCGCTGGGCACAGCACTCGCTTGCATGCATGTCCAGTCGGTTGGCGCACATAAGTCTTGGTTCCGGCGCACATAGTCTTGGCAGGGGCGGCTGGTGACATTTGAAAGTGGTTGGGCGTAAAATGATTGGTATACTTCACAGTTGCGAGCGAGCCCGAACCCCTATAAGGAGGGTTCGGGGGGTTCTCCCCCAGAGAAAATTTTGAAAAAAGGGAAGAGAAATGGTGCATTTTCAAGCAAATTTGAGAAAGCAGGAAGGTTAATAAAGCAATTGTGAAAGTGCAGTTATAACATTAATAAAGAGAGGTCATATAACATAGGTAGCTGCTTATTCAGTACGAATTATACTGTTCATTCTCATTAGCTTAAGCTACAAATAGTAATTATTGGGCATAAAATAGAACTTCAGATTTCTGCCAGCACATTTCTAAAGGCTACTAACAGAAATTGTTAGATCTTTTACTAAGCCCTTTTCATTGATGCTATCATTTCATGATTTTGAAATGCAGGCTCGATGAATATACAGTGTAGAAATGAGGACTTGCT
The DNA here is from genome assembly GCF_964204655.1 of Triturus cristatus. Taxonomy (NCBI): domain Eukaryota; kingdom Metazoa; phylum Chordata; class Amphibia; order Caudata; family Salamandridae; genus Triturus; species Triturus cristatus. The sequence continues at coordinate 311,742,411 of NC_140582.1, forward strand.
AAAAATATCCCGATGAGAACATGGCGTTTCTATGGTTTTGTCTTCATCACCAACAACATATTATAGTGGATTTGACAATGAAAGCAAACACTTAATTTGAAAAATAGACTTTTACCATTGTTGTAATGTCTTGAACATCTTAATAGTGTATATAGCAACTGTATCAAGAGGTTGTGTGTATATTAGATGTTTGTGGATCTTTGTAGTATGTTGTTTCGAACAGTGATTCATGCATCAAAGAATACACCGGAAAGCTCGGCGCGTGCCCGCTTTTATACTGTGTTCCTTTGCCATCTGTCTTCATCTGAGATACACGTGCGGCGAGAAGGGATGCTTTTGTGGATCCAAGAACAGGCTTCATGCAGTCATTCCTTGTTCCATTTATTTGTCAGATTTTCTATAACTCACTTGCATCACAGAGTCCCACTTTGCTCTTCTGAAATGTTGGCATGTACGAAAACGTGCATTTGCGTTTCAAATGTCCGATTCTGCAGCAGCACACTTACAAAGCCCACACATGACAGTAACAGTAACCCGATTCAAGGCCCCATTCTCCCGCTTTTCTTTTTAAAATCTCCCACTTTGCTCTTCTGAAATGTTGGCATGTACGAAAACGTGCATTTGCGTTTCAAATGTCCGATCCTGCAGCAGCACACTTACAAAGCCCACACATGACAGTAACAGTAACCCGATTCAAGGCCCCATTCTCCCGCTTTTCTTTTTAAAATCTCCCACTTTGCTCTTCTGAAATGTTGGCATGTACGAAAACGTGCATTTGAGTTTTAAATGTCCGATCCTGCAGCAGCACACTTACAAAGCCCACACATGACAGTAACAGTAACCCGATTCAAGGCCCCATTCTCCCGCTTTTCTTTTTAAAATCTCCCACTTTGCTCTTCTGAAATGTTGGCATGTACGAAAACGTGCATTTGCGTTTCAAATGTCCGATCCTGCAGCAGCACACTTACAAAGCCCACACATGACAGTCAAAGTAACCCGATTCAAGGCCCCATTCTCCCGATTTTTTATTTTTACATCTCCCACAGTAGTAAGTTCACGGGATGCATATATTATTCAGTGTATTAGCAGCAATGTAGATGCATGTCCCGTCCGCACCACCTAGAACCTCAACAGAAGCGAATCTAATCATTTACCTTTCTCGACAAACACCACGGTCACGATGGCACTGGCAGTCACGTCAGTCACGAGTCCTCGGCGACACAAGTCACACGACGGGTCCGACTCCGGGAGAGCTGACACACACTGTACACCGCCGCCACGAGGTGTGTATGCAGACAGTGTGGCACCGCGTGCGTGATGACGCGACGGACTGCAGAGAGTGCGTTGCGCACCTCATGGCCAATCACCGTCACTGTGTTCAGACATAAGCCACAGTGATTGGCCATAGTTGCGCGGCACCCAATGCAGTTTCGTCGTAGGCTGCCGCGCGGGGTGAGGTCTGAGACTGTCTCAGCCTCTCAGCCAATCCAGAGACGCTGCATTAGCAGCGCCTGCCCTGGATTGACTAAAGAGCACGGATAGGGCTCGCCCGGATACCGAGAGAAGGGGCTGCTGCATGAGGCAACCCTTGGCCTCTCGGCCCCCTCCTCTCAGTACATAGTACATGGCAGACAGTGCGGCGAATGCGCATGCTCGTGCTGGTCATGAGCCAAACTCGAGCATGCGCAAATACATTGCGAGCCGCTGAGAGTCAGTGTCAGTGCTCGCCCCCCGGCCCCACCCCCTTGATGTCCCGACTCCCGGCCGCTACACAGTAAGAGCTGAGCTTAATTGCTGGATTTGCTGCAAAGTGCAAGCACACCGCGTCACGTGCGTTAAGTGGGGCTCCGCCCCTGCGCCCCAATGGACGCACCGCCACTGAGTCTTGGTTCCAGCGCACAGTGGCCTTGCACTGCTGCACACAGAGGAAAATAATTAGAGGGAACATAGCTGAGGGGTTGGCATCAGTACAGACAGCTTTTACTCAAGAAACAGTATACTTCTACAGTAAGTCACCCACAGCTTAATGGTGAACATTATGGCTTATGCAAAATAACGGAGCCAATCGTAATCACTCCCTTGCTTACCATATGAAAGACGTGAATATCTGGATGAAGGAATATGTCGTCATCCTCTTCTCCGTAACTCAGTGTCAGCGAGGAGTACACTATTATAATCAGAGTTGTAAAGCAGGAAAACACAGATGCAGCGATCAGTGTGTTCACCTGGAAGAAAAATAAAATTCAATTACACAGATGCACAACACCCACTGGCGTAGCTAGGGGGGGTGGGGGGGCGGTCCGCCCCAGGCAGCACTAATTTGCGGGCGGCACTGGTAGCCCGTGGCCAGTCCAGGATTTTGTTTAGCGAGTCGGGACACTGACAGTGATGTACACGCCGGTCACCCCCCCACACCCACACGTGCAGCTGTAACTGAGCAGCACTGCACACATGTAGGTAAGTGCAAGCACACATGCTTGCAAATGCTGCACCACCTAGCTTAGTGGTGGTGCAGCGCTCGGCACTCGATGTGGATCCCAGGGCCGTCAATCTTGTAGCGCGCGAAAGCGCAACCAATGACGGCCCTGGGCATTTTTTTCGACCAGCCCCTGCGCTGTACGGTAAAATAAACTAGTATCAAGCACCACCACCATGCGACCTCTTTAGTGGAGTCTCGGCAGTGAAGGGCGATTTGCAGCAGACAGTCCAGCTAATTAAGAACAGCAGCAGTCTGAGTCCGCTTCGAGATCCCCGACCAGGCCGTGAGTATTTATGATATATAGCGCTTACTATCCCTGACGAGGCGCTGAAATATGTTATTAGATAAGATTGTAGTTAAACACCTAGTCAGCCTCTGCCTCATCATTCATGCCTCACGAGCCGCCCACTTCTCAATCAATATGGAACAATAACAATATTATTACCGAAACACTATGACCTTTACGTAGGAGTTAATATAATGGATTGTAAACGCTTCTCCGTTTGTTCTTTTCTTTTTCCTCCGGTCAGTTTTATATACACGCTAAGCACATGGTCCTTGATTTGTGACCGCTTGATCCGCTACAAAACATAGCCAAAGCTCTTTCAGTGCAGCCGCTTGATCCGCTACAAAACATAGCCAAAGCTCTTTCAGTGCAAACTTACATACAACACCAGATTTTCCCACATCAATGTCAAGACAAAGACAAAATCCTGCCTACTTATTTATCACAGGCAGTGTTTCACTCCTTCCACTCCTAGTCGTTTAACAAGCAGCTCTTTTCAGGAGTTTTGCGTTCAAACATCCGAAGTTAAGACAAATCCCAGAATGCTACTTATTATTGATTTAACAGCCTGTACTTGCTTAAGGCGTCACACTTGAAATGGGGCCACTTAGCTGCTGTTGTTGGAGTCGTACAGCATACGTTACATTTTCTTTGCACGTAGTTGATGTGGGATAAATGTGTTTTTTAACCTTTGAGGCTTGGTATTTTGGTAAAAAAAGGTCACATACAGTGACAACCTTGATGTTGATGAGCGTTTGAAAGCATACTGGGTGAGTGCACAGTTAAGCTTTCTTACACAAGGCACACAACTAACTAAATCGTCTTTTAATACTTTTGTAAATATTACTTGTGATTTCAGTCATGGTAGAAGTTGAAAGTTCTGAAGCCTTCTTCCACAGGAGTGTATTTGCTTACTCTACTCAAAGGTGTGCATAAGTCGGGAGGGGAGTTGGCCTAACGCCTAGGCTGGTCGACCTTGAATCTGGGGAACTGGGTTTGAGTCTCGGCAATGACGCTGAACATCCTGTGATTCTGGGCAAATCACTTAATCTCCCAGTGCCTAACAAAAATGAATGTGTCCTTATGTAATGCAACTGGACCCATGTAAAGCGCTCCGATACCCGATTCGGGTCAAGTTTGAGCTATATAAAACATATATATGACCTCATTATAATATTTACATCTACGGGTCATTTACCTTCACTCTAACCCTGATCAATATTAAGCATTCTATCATATTCATATTAAGTACATGTAAGTATCCTAAAATGTAACATCTAGAGCTAAGTATGTTGAACTTAACCTATGTTACATACCTAATTGTCATAATTAAATTAAAGAAATGAACACTTACCATAAGGCTAATGTTGGGTCTAATCCTAGTCAATTAAAATATTTAATTATATTAATTTAATCCAATGACAAAAAAAAAAAAATAAGCAGCCATTACCCTAACCCTATTCCTTGGGAAGACCTTAATATTAACCATAACCAAATATAAAAAATATAATATCAATTAAATAAAACTACATTCAATTAACCTTTACATGAAGTAATGTTGCAGACTAATCGCAAACGAAGACGTGGAAATTGTCGAGGTAAATGACATTGCAAAGGTGAGACAAGGTAATGTGCTGGAGCTAACAGTATGTCTCCTGTGTGTGGTTCTGCAAGTACAGGCTTGTGAAATATTGTTAGTTACAACCTCAGGTCTAGCAAAAGCTGCTACACGCATCATGGGCCCATTGGAAGTCACCGGCCCGTTACCACTGTGGTCTTGGTCATGTAGAAGAATTCCAGCCCCGTTTCGGCTTCAGGGCCGTGAGTCTTCTGACTTACTCGTGGACCGGGGGTATGTAAAAGCATTCACGTGAATACGGTTGGTGCCACAATCAAAAGTAAGTGCTATTTTGCCTAATTTACATCAGTTTTCTCCTACTGGAACCCCTCCCTCTCCCAACCCAACAAAGAACGGGTCATGTTTGCAGGTGCCCCTTGTCACTTAGGGGTGCTGACGGAGGCAGCTTGATTTATGGTAGGGCCTGCTCTGCTTGTGCGTATTGGTGTTTTATTATAGGATGATGTGTTTCGTGTGCGAGTAAGAATATGCACAATACTAGGCAGAGCTTTTCTGGACTCGCAGATTTAGGTGGTGCGAGTATAGGAGTGTGAAAGACCTATTTATTAATCTCCAGGCAGGCCGACATCTAATTGATTTGTTGCTTTGCAAGAGGCCACAAGCCTGCTACTGAAAAGCAACAAGCCCTCTGGTGTGCTTGTTTGGTAATTTAATGCCTGCTAGTCAGGCCTGACGTTACTTGTACAAGATGGCTCGCCTCTCTAGTTTGTCACCTCGCCATTGTCACCGGCCCAGTGACAGATGCTCCAAGTGGAGAGGACTTGTCTCGTGCGGGTTAATAAATGTGTTTCCAGTGCTTTGAAGGACAGCTGCCAGAAATTGCAATTTTCTGAATGTATAAAACATGTCATGCAGTAGGTACTGGTGCTTCAGAGAAGTTTTTTCTACTTATGAACTTTATGTTCACGAAATAATCGCACAGTGCTATCTTCAGGTGAATAGTTTAGGCACTTTAAACAATTGCTGTGCTTTTCAGAATTAGTTGTGTTGCCAAGGAGTAACTGTTACCTTGCTTTTCGGTTCCCCCAGTTTTGAGACTGCACTAATCCTCCTGTTCACCTTGTGTATTGTGCAGCAAACAAAAGAGAAGAAGGCTAGTGCTTGCAGAATGCTTATAGGTTCTTAATCCAACAATTCTGGCATTTTTACTCTTAATATCAAATAGGTTAAATGCAGCTAAGGACCTAGAAGAAGCACAAATGTGGAACTGCTAATGATCCAGAACTTGGCATGTAGACTATTCCTAAATAAAAAAAACACAACCACGTCACCCGGGCACTGAGGCCCCGCCTTTATATTCTGAAGCAGTAAAACAACCAGTTCCAGGTTTTGTGTCCCATACATGCAGCCTTTCATTGTAGAGGCACTTGCTACTTATAAGAAATGGTCACATACTACCCATGAGAAATCTGTTATCCAGAAATGCTGCCTGCTCCTACTAAAATAACTCCAGGTATTTTAAGCATTGATTAAAGCTCTGATAGATATGGTCCTCCTGTGAAATTAGCTAGATTTAGTTTATGAGTTCATCTTCTTTCAGTTCAGTGAACACTTTAAAAACCTACCTCTTTAAAAAGGGCCTGTGGCACTTTGTCTGAACCGAACACCACCCTTGAACCCATGGATTGGGCAACTCCATCAAATAGGAGGACCCTTCCAAGATCAGATTGTTTGCAGGAAAACTGTAAGGAATCTCCCAGTTAGCTAGAATTCCTGGACTGAACAGAAAGAAAAGACTAGATAGCACCCTGGAGTGGCTGAAACCCCGCCAATCCACCCCCGCTGCTCGCCGTCCTTTTTCCCCCACACCCCCTCCCCCGAACCCATCATGGGCGCCAATCTGAGGGCTAGCTCCGAGCGCCAGAAGCTCTAGCTACGCCACAGCGTTTCTTCATTTGTACTGTATTTGTGACCCTTGCTAAACTTTCATGCGTCTTTGGCTAGTTCAGAGCCTTAAAGAAGAGACAAACCGATGAGGAGGCGGTGAAGTATGGCCAAGAGACTTTTAGCATGTGATATTTTTCTACTTCTAAAGCTCTTGACTGCAGTAATTCCAAGGTCATTGGTTTTATGGAGCGCAGCAGAAGGAGCGGAGAGCGAGGAGGGGGAAAGAGGTTTCATGGGAGACTTGCATAGTCTGGTTGAAATATTGATGTAAAAGCATGCTAAGCCTCCAATACCTTTAGTCTATCACTCTTAGAGCTTATGAGATGCAGCCATGTCCTGGACGATTAACTCAGTGAAATGAGACAAAGCTCTGAATGGCAGCTTAGAAGTGGAGAAAGTTGTGCTGAGTCACGTCTGGATGAGCAGAGATGGCCCCAAAGTGAAGGGAGATCCATGGACATGCAATTGCCAGCCTGGGAGTGCATTGGCAGGTGCTTGCGATACAAGAACACTAATCTTTTATTTTTTTTGTCAGACTTTTATATAGCGCGTTTTTTTTTTTTTTTTGAAACCGTTTATTGCAATCTCAAGAATATACAAGTATGGGCCTACAACCTTCTGGCCGGCCGCTAGAATGACAGGAGCATATGACATACGTTCAAAAACACTTGGCGTTGCAGAGAAGCAAAATCAGGAGGTATAAACGTCGTGGGCCACATCACTCTGACCCCACAATACGGTTTCATTTTATACAAACAACACGAAAAACCACACCCGCAAGGCAACTGTGGAAATTTAGCTTACAAACTGAACATTATCTGCGCCATCTTGCCTCTCCTCAGCGCCACGCACAGCGAATGCACGGCCGCCATTTTAGGCACCCCACTCTCTCCCCACTCATTGTCAATCGCCAGCGCGGTCCCCTTGGCGCTGCGAGCATCCCCCGCGCGCTGGCCACCCCCGCTCTCTCATACAGGCCATAAACCCTCTCTTTCTGCGCGACCCTGCTACGGAACCACTTCCGACCGACAACCCATACATGGTCATGCCTCTCCTTTGATAACCCCCTTCCTCTGCGCCCCATTGTCTGAACTGGTCCCAGGCCATCACCTAGCTCTGCGGATGCAGTTTATTGCCCCTACTGTAAGGGAAACACCCCACATCAAAGGGATTACAGTAGATCAAAGCCCCTACTCCCTGACACCCGACCGGTCACACACCCCCCAGGAATTGGCGGAATACCCTGCTGCGCAATAGCCATCTCCTACTGTGGGTGGGGTGGGAACTTCTACTGTATCTATGTGTGGGATCGGATCTGAACCGGGGCTTCAGGGGATATTCCCCCCGTACATCAAGGGAATCTCAAGAATGTACTATGTGTAATAAAGCAATAAACCAGTGTATAAGAGACCAGGTCTCAGAGATGCAGTTAGAGCACCTCGTGACGATACCTTGCTGTCTGATCTGATGTGTTCTGCTCCGACGGAATAAAACTTTGTTTCCTGCCTTCCAGTCTCCGGCGCCTGCCTCTTTTATTGGTAAATCATCGAGTGGTATGAGAGGCGATTACCGCCGGGCAAATCCTTGAAAGGTTATCGACTGAAACTGCCGCTACCATTTAACAATTGGCGTCCCAAACGTGGGGCCCATCAGCGACACGTGGATCCAGTGGGAGAGGTCCCGACGACAGAGTGAACGACTGCAACGATCGGGAGAGCTCCTGCCCAATAGACCCTCGTCTGGCAGCCGATCATCCGAACTTCACTGGTTCCGAGCAGACCTCTCTCGAGTGATCTACGGTCCTGACTGGGAACCATCAGGAGTGCCGCGGCAAATACGGAGAGTAGAGGACGATCGGGCGCTGGAGGCGGAAGACGAGAAACTGTCCACGCGGTCCGGGTAAGGTCGTGATACACGACAAATTGAGAAATAATTGATTGATTGTTTGATGCTTTGGAAATACTAGTATTGCTCATTGATTGTTCTTTTTGAGATATTCGCTGTCTACAAACGGGGAGGAGTAGAAATACTCTCTCTCTCTCTCCCTTTGCAGATAGTGAAGGGTAGGTAACGCTGACTTTTGTCCCCGTTGAAACCCGTCGTGCCTATCTTTATCTCCCCATTGATTGATTGTCCGAACATTGATTGTTTTGAAGAATAGTGCTTTTTGAGATATTCTCTGTTTGCAAATAACGTAGAATAGGAATATTCTGTCTAGTCTTTGCAAATAGTGAAGGGTAGGTAACGCAGACTTTTGTCCCCGTTGAAACCCGTCGTGCCTATCTTTATCTCCCCATTGATTGATTGTCCGAACATTGATTGTTTTGAAGAATAGTGCTTTTTGAGATATTCTCTGTTTGCAAATAACGTAGAATAGGAATATTCTGTCTAGTCTTTGCAAATAGTGAAGGGTAGGTAACGCAGACTTTTGTCCCCGTTGAAACCCGTCGTGCCTATCTTTATCTCCCCATTGATTGATTGATTGATTGTCCGAACACTAGTTGTTCGATATTGGTTCTTTGGAGGTATTCTCTGCTTACAAATAACGAAGAATAGAGATATTCTGTCTAGTCTTTGCAAGCAGTGAAAAGATAGGTAGTGCTGACTTTTGTCCCCGTTGAAACCCGTCATGCCTATCTTCTCCCCACTGATTGGTAGTTGGTTCTGCCCAGACCGCTTATTAGAGGTGAACCACCCGGCTCCACTGGAAGGCACCCCTAATAAGGACATGTTCACTAAATATGGACTAGTCGCCGTAGCTTATAGCAAGCTGTGGCATAAATATACCAAGAAGGACCCCGAAAGTCAGTGGCCACTGATGGGATCCTTCGACGACCATAAGATAGAAGCGCTAGAAATAGCTCTGCGTAGCAACAAGACGACGCCTACTATGCTTGACAGTATCGGCATGTGGCGCAAAGAAGCGACGCAACGGAAAAAGAGGGAAGAAGTAAAAGCAGAAAAGGAATTACGAAAGGCAGCTCACCTTGCCGCTAGAAAGTTAGAAGAAGACATAAAGGAGAGAAGGGAAACTAAACTAAGACAGGAGCCCGAAACCTCAGGCCAGTACGCTGTTAGGACCCCTTCTTTGCTCTACCCTGAGTTGTCCTCCAAGCAGCGAACGAATGACGAGTTACTGTTAGGTCCCCCGATCATTTACATGCCCCCTCCGTATGCACCCTCCCAATCAATAGTGCAACACCCACAACCCCCGAACACGAGCGAAAGCAGTACAGGGGCCTCGGCCCTCACGGCCTCCGCGCCGGCTGAGCCTCTTGTGCCGAACCCAACGTCGACTACAACGCTAGACGACCATGAGATAGGTAAGAAAGAGTCCACCAGAATGAATCGATTAACCAAGGATGAACGAGCAGGAATTGACAAGATAGTAGGGACGCTGGTGGAACGAAAAGAAAGTGAGGAGTATATAACAGACGTGTATAACTCGTACGCCGACAGCCGCAGACGACACTTCGTCGTACGGCTCTGTTATCACGCCCTGAATGCATATGAGGATAGGTACCACGATAAAGGTCCCGAAGGCTTAGCGGCCCTATATAGGAAGGTAGACATTGGGGAAGAAAGAGAGGGCGATGTAGCGAACCTCTTCACTCGTACACTCGAGGTCTACCGACACCTTAAAGAACATGGACAGACCACCAAAACAGAAACCCCCATAGCAACTAAGCCCCAGGGAGGAAGGTCCGATGCCATGATGCCCATTAAAGAAGCTGCCCCCTACTGGGTCCCCCCACGGGGTCAGGGAACACACGACGACATCAACCACCAAGATGCGAAGGGAAGGGTTGTATATAACTGGGTCTACCAGCCGTGGGACCGGCAAGATATTTTGACCTTTAGAAAGACTCTACCCGACTTGAGAAAGAACCCGACTGCCTTCTACACTGAATTGGGTACAGCCTTAGGCTCAACGATAATGACGTTAGCAGACATCGACTTGTTCTTTGGGCTATGCCTGCCGGCTGATGTGTGGAAACAAATCCGGAAAGTTGACCACGCTGAGCCGTTCGGATATACCTGGGTACAACTCGATACCATAGATAAACAGCGAGAACCAGGACAGAAACCGCCGAAGGCCATCTTAGAGCTCCCAGACAAGATTGTACAAAAGCTGAAGACTAATCCCAGAAAGAAAGGTAGACTGGTCGATAGTGACGGCTTGCCGCCAGAAACCCCAGGAAGATGTGTCTGAATACTTCTCCCGATTCGAGACTGTGTTCTCCGATTACAGTGGCCAAGACATGACCACCGCAACCGGACATCACCTTTTTGTCCAGAATTATGTAAAGGGTCTGTCGCCAGAAGTTTCCCAGAAACTACAGACCAGCGAGAGTAGTTGGGCAGCCTCCAAACCCGCAGCAATTCTCCAGATGGCCCAATACTACGAAAACCAGAAGAACGAGAACGATAGGGCGTCAGAGAAGAAGAAAAAGGAATTAAAGGAGAGGGTGATGATAGCACAGTTGCAAGGGGTGACCATAGGAAGGGAACCCCCAAAAGAGAATTACCAACCAACCGCCCCTAGAAAGCTACCCCCTAGAGACCATACACCTACACCCTACAACGGACGGAGAGACTTAGATGGGAATCAATGTGCGTTCTGTAGAGGGTTCGGACACTGGAAATCCCAGTGCCCGGTCCTTCTGGAAATGAACAAGAATAGGGACCCCAGAGACACAGCATATGACCCCAGAAATAGAGGACAGGGACGAGGGCACACGAACAACACCATCAACGACAGGCCAGGCAGACCGAACACCTTTGATCGCCCCCGACAAAACCAGTATCAGCAGTCCGACTACGAGAGCACCCATGACTTCGCATAGGACCGCCAGGGACAAGGGAGGGATCCAGTCGAACTCCGTGTTGACCAGCAAGGTCCTTACGTCACCGCTAAGGTCTTGGGCACAAAATCTCCATTCCTGGTAGATACTGGGGCGACACGTAGCGCGTTATCTAAACGACCGATTCCTAGGGCACCCTTGTCTGGCTCACACGTAACCTCAATAGGCTTTGACGGAACGCCCTCCACTAACCCCTTATCAGCACCAATCTCCTTTGACTTAGAAGATAACGCCACTGACACGACCTTTCTGCTCTCCTCCAACACCCCCGATGCTATTATGGGGCTCGATTTGCTAAAACATTTTCGAGCCACCATCAGATGCTCCCCAGACGGAGTTCGAGTCATCCTACACGATAACCCAGATCTGTCCAGACCCTGTCACACACGGCGTATGCTCTCTATAACCGATGCTGATACGTCCCTACTCGACACATTACCTTCACATCTATGGGCTAAAACCGACTCAGATGTAGGGCGCATGGTGATCGACCCGGTACACATAACCGTCCGACCGGACGCAGTGCTCCCAAAGCTTCCACAGTATCGGATATCACCCGAAGGCGAGAAGGCATTGGTGGAAATCATCGAGTCCCTGGTCGAGGCAGGAGTGGTAGAAGAAGTAGTCAGTAATGTTTGCAACAGCCCTATCCTACCCATTGTAAAGAAGCAAGGCGAGGGGGATGAGAAAGCCTACCGTTTCATTGTTGACTTGCGAGAGGTTAACAAAGTAGTCATACCCCAGTACCCCGTAGTCTCAGACATCACCACCATCCTCACCCTGATTCCATCCACTGCCACCATCTTTACTGTTATTGACCTCAAGAACGCATTCTTTTCCATCCCCATCCACCCAGACAGCCGCTACCTGTTCGGCTTCACTTTAAAAGCCCGTTCGTACAGATTCTGCAGGGCACCCCAAGGCTACACTGAGAGTCCCAGTATTTACAGCCAAGCCCTCAAGAGGCAACTGGATGCAGTCCAACTACCCGATGGAGTGGTGTTGATACAGTACGTCGATGACATTCTTTTGGCGGCCGACACCACTCCTCTTGCTGTCACAGCCACCATTCACCTCCTCCGCTTCCTTGCGGAGAACGGTCACAAGGTCTCCAGAAAGAAATTGCAATTCTGCCAGCCCCAGGTAACGTATCTAGGCCACCTACTATCCAAAGACGGGAGGAAACTTACCCCTGACCGAATTCAAACCATCCTAGAAACCCCTGTTCCCAAAACTCAGAAGCAAGTACGATCCCTAGTGGGCCTCACCTCCTTTTGTCGACAGTGGTTGCCAAACTTCAGTCTTCCCATAAAGCCTCTGCTTTCCCTGCTGGCTAAGGATGTCCCCTTCCCCCTCCCCTGGACACCTGAATGTCAATCCTCCTTCAAAGAATTACGAGACGCCCTCTGCTCGGCCCCAGTCCTAGGAACCCCAGACTACACTAAACCTTTCTCCCTCTACACCCACGAAAGGGAGGGATGTGCGTTGTCTGTGCTAACCCAGTCCATAGGTCCTAAGCAACGCCCTTGTGCCTACTTCTCTGCCACTCTCGACCCCGTAGCCAGAGCTTTGCCCGCCTGTCTTCGAGCAGTAGCCGCCGCTGCTGTCTCTATCCGACAAAGTGAGGGGATCGTGCTCTCGAACCCCCTCACGGTATTGGTACCCCATGCTGTTGACACCCTCCTGAACCAAACCAAGACTCAACACCTGACTAGCGCACGACTGACCGGTTATGAACTGACTCTGCTTGCACCCCACATCACATTGAAACGATGCACCACTCTGAATCCAGCTACACTACTGCCTGACGCTGACCCCAATGCATCCCCTATACATGATTGCGTGACCCTCACCGACGAACAAACCAAGAGTAGGGTTGACCTCCGGGATACTGCCTTCCCGGACCCTGACGGAGAACTGTGGGTGGATGGCTCATGCATCAAGCTCCCCGATGGCACCACCTCAGCTGCCTATGCAGTCACCACAGCCCGAACAGTTGTTGAGACAGCCCGCATCACACAGCGATCCGCACAGGCGGCGGAACTAATTGCTCTTACACGAGCTTGCATCCTGGCAGCAGGGACAACCGCAAACATTTACACAGACAGTCAGTACGCCTTCGGGGTAGTTCACCACTTTGGGCTCTTATGGAAAGAGAGGGGATTCTTGACTTCTCATGGCACACCCATCCTGCATGGAGATCTAGTCTCTGCCCTGACCGAAGCAGTCCTCCTCCCCACACGGTTAGCTGTGATCAAATGACAGGCACACAAGAAGGTGACAGACATTATAGGACAGGGAAATGCACTAGCTGACATTACTGCCCGAACCACAGCCGAGAATAGGTCCACGACCCGTATGTACGTGACCAGGTCACAAACTGAGAAATGGAAGGATGCTAGGGAAACAATTAGGGATATCCAACTAGCCAGCACACCACACGAGTTAACTGAATGGGCCCGGGTGGGATTGAAGGACGATGACGGTTGCTGGCGAACCAAAGACTTGAACAAATGGTTGTTACCAGATTCATACTTGATCCCCATGCTGACCATGGCACACTCCCCCGCACACATAGGGTCTGCCCCCATGATCGAACTCATCTCTAAAGTCTGGCACAACGACAAAATACCAGACTCAGCCAAACGTCTAGTCCAACAATGCCTAGTATGCCTCCAACACAACCCTGGGAAAGGAACTGCTGTACCCCGGGGAGGGTTTGGGGTCCCCAATCACCCCTTTGAAGTCCTACAAATGGACTATGTCCAGCTAGAAAGGTGCCAAGGTTTGAAGTATGTACTCGTCATTGTGTGTGCCTTCAGCAAGTGGGTGGAAGCCTACCCAACCCATGACAACACCGCTATGACTACCGCAAAGGTACTACTGAAGGAATTCTTCCCCCGATACGGCCTTTGTCGAATTTTGTGGAGCGACAATGGCCCCCACTTCGTAGCCGAAGTTATCCAACTCATCTTAAAAGGGTTGGGTGTAAAACAGAAGTTCCATGCGGTTTTCCATCCCCAATCTGCGGGCCTGGTTGAACGACACAATGCCACATTGAAGCTTAAGATAGCAAAAATAGTCGCCACCACAGGGCTAAGATGGCCAGACGCTCTCCCACTAGCATTACTATCAATGCGTTCCACCCCCACCAAACACCACTTAACCCCCTACGAGGTCGTCTTCGGGCGGCCCATGAACCTTTGGACTGCACCAAAACCGACATCCATCCACGACGTCCCGGACGTCCTCATGTCTGATTATCTGTACAATCTAACTAAAACGTTGTCTATCATCCATCAGCAGGTGCTGCACGCCATTCCCGATGTTTCCAGGGGCCCCGGGCACGACATCCAACCAGGTGACTTCGTCTTAGTGCGTAACTTCCAGCGCACCAAGAGTCTGGAGCCCCGGTGGACGGGCCCCCTGCAAGTCCTGATCACCACCCGAACAGCTCTTCGAGTGGAGGGGAAACGCAATTGGCTGCATGCACACCACTGCAAGAAGGTATCACCGACCCTGACAACCACGGACAACGTCACCGCCCAAGAGGAACTTCTGAACAAAGACCGACCATCCCTGAGCCGCTGCCCGGATACAGAGACACTTGAATTGATTGAATATCCCGATCCCACTGTGCCATCCAAAGAAGGGTATAACTTGCGACGAAAGGAGAGAACTTCGGCTAAGCAGACCACAGGCTAAGTGGAAATCTCAGAGCGGTAGCCTAGTCACTTCAAAGGCCACCAGGAGAGAAACTAAGCAAAGTCTGTGGTTCTGCCCGCTACCGAGTCTCTCGAAGGTGATGGAAGCGCCCGACATGAAGGTGATGGAAGCAACCGGACGTCCGAAGATCCCCTACAAAAACCCAAAGACTGACCGAATGCACAGCTTTAAGACTATAACACTTTTTATTACCCTTCTCTTTTGCCTTCTCCTCATGGTCACCTTCTGGATCATGGAGGAGAACACACCCGCTCATAAGACATTGCTGACCACCGTTCAACCTACCACCACGAAGGAGCACCATCTGATCTCACTTTCACCCCAACTCCGAGAAAGGCGTAAGGAGTTCTGGAATAACTCTTTTGTGCAGTTGCTCCACCAACACAATCTTGCCACCAACGCCACTAACTGCTGGATCTGTGGATTGCTACCACATGCCACTGGGCACTCAATCCCTTTCATCCCTTCACCTTTTTCTGTCCATGGTTCCTGCCTCGCCTGGCTGATCCTTCTGCAGGAGAGCTACAAGGACAATGCCACTTCCGGCAGAACCATGTCACACTTCTACCATGGGTTCTGGATGAACAAAACTGGTAGAACTTCCGCCCTCTTCTGCCCTCTGAGATCGAACACTTCCTTTCACATGTTCATCCCTGCCAAAGAACGAGTTGAAATGCAAGTGTTCAACAATCCAGCCAGACCCACCTTCTCTTACCTCCGAAAACGGACGGCCGCCACCCTAACAGTGGCCCTGTCCGTCATCAACATCACTGGATCTGTATGCCTCGAAGGCCTGGGGGCACAGCTGGTGGGCCACAGCTCCTGCCTCATCACCCGAACATTGGATTCAGTTGACCCACCCTCCTTTGTTGCCTCCCCGAATATGTACTTCGTCTGTGGTACTAAGGCCTACACCTGGCTCCCGAGAGGTTGGGGAGGCACTTGCTACATCGCCTTTGTCCTTCCTCCGACGTATGTGGCCCCAGCAAACCATCACCGACAGAAACGGGCCAAAGACATTGTGCAGGCCGACTCCACCGGAGCACAGTTCATGGACGCAGTCAAAGGCCTTGTTCCACTCTGGGGCCCAATGGCAAACAGCCGTGCCATCCGCCACTTAACCCAGGCAGTCGAAACGGCAATGAACATTACGGCTGGCGCCCTCGCCAACAACACCGCCGAGCTCCAGGCCGTCCGCTTAGTGGCCCTTCAGAACCGCCTCGTTCTAGATGTGGTTCTGGCTGATCGTGGAGGAGCATGCCGCATCATTGGGTCCAGCTGTTGTACCTACGTACCAGACAACTCACCCTCAGTCTACAAAGCAATTGAACACCTCCACAGACTGTCCACAGAGGTCCATCAAGAGCAAGAAGAATGGTCGCTGGGGAGTTGGTTTTGGGACGCTATCAAAAGTTGGGGATGGAGGCTGTTTTCATTTATCCTAATACCGATTGTGATACTATGTGGATGTTGCTTGGGGATTCAGTGTCTGCCACCTTTATGTTCGCTTTTTATGAACTGCATCTGCCCTAAGACTTTGAACTTTGAAACAGAGCGGATGAAAGCCCTTTATGAGGTGGAGGTCCGTAGTATTATGGGGATAAATCCGAACTAGACAAGCTGGCGAGATATGTTAAAAGGGAGGACTGTGGAAATTTAGCTTACAAACTGAACATTATCTGCGCCATCTTGCCTCTCCTCAGCGCCACGCACAGCGAATGCACGGCCGCCATTTTAGGCACCCCACTCTCTCCCCACTCATTGTCAATCGCCAGCGCGGTCCCCTTGGCGCTGCGAGCATCCCCCGCGCGCTGGCCACCCCCGCTCTCTCATACAGGCCATAAACCCTCTCTTTCTGCGCGACCCTGCTACGGAACCACTTCCGACCGACAACCCATACATGGTCATGCCTCTCCTTTGATAACCCCCTTCCTCTGCGCCCCATTGTCTGAACTGGTCCCAGGCCATCACCTAGCCCTGCGGATGCAGTTTATTGCCCCTACTGTAAGGGAAACACCCCACATCAAAGGGATTACAGTAGATCAAAGCCCCTACTCCCTGAGACCCGACCGGTCACACACCCCACAGGAATTGGCGGAATACCCTGCTGCGCAATAGCCATCTCCTACTGTGGGTGGGGTGGGAACTTCTACTGTATCTATGTGTGGGATCGGATCTGAACCGGGGCTTCAGGGGATATTCCCCCCGTACATCAAGGGAATCTCAAGAATGTACTATGTGTAATAAAGCAATAAACCAGTGTATAAGAGACCAGGTCTCAGAGATGCAGTTAGAGCACCTCGTGACGATACCTTGCTGTCTGATCTGATGTGTTCTGCTCCGACGGAATAAAACTTTGTTTCCTGCCTTCCAGTCTCCGGCGCCTGCCTCTTTTATTGGTAAATTATCGAGTGGTATGAGAGGCGATTACCGCCGGGCAAATACTTGAAAGGTTATCGACTGAAACTGCCGCTACCATTTAACACAACCCGCAATCGAAAGTAACAGCACGTGCTCCCCGAATGGGGGACCCCAGCCATCCACAGGAGTCTAAAGAGGGGAAGGGGAACAGATCGAGGACTGGGGGACCTCTGTGCCCGGGGCTAAGGAAAGGAGTCAACTAAGGGGACGGGGCTGGTGAGGAAGCAGGCAGCAGTGGTGGCACGCAGATACACCCGCGGTAGGCGTTCAAGGGGCCCCATACTTTCACCCATGCCCCAGGCTTACCCCTCGCCACATACACCACCTTTTCTCGGAACATGCACCAATCCATGTGTTCTTTCCAGGCCGACACCGCCGGGGGCCTCTGGGATCCCCACAGTTGAGCAATGTCACGCTTAGCTATCATATATCCCAGAGTCACCCATCGCGTCTGCGGAACCGAGTAGTCAGTTGGTTCCCACACATTCAGCAGGCATCTCCTCACTTCAGGCAGCAGCGCGACATGCGTAACCACTCGCAGGACCTCATGCACACCACGCCAGAATCGCTCCACCTTCGGGCATTCCCACAAAATATGCAAAAAAGTCGCCAAAGCACCACATCCACGCTTACACAACCCATCCTCAGCATAGCCCATACGCAGAAGCCTTGGCCCCGTCAGGTAAACCCGGTGGAGTATCTTAAGCTGGACGAAGCGAAGGCGAGCCGGTATGGCCACCTCCTTCGGAGAGGCCACCGCGGAAATCCAGTCCTCGTCGTCCAACTCCAGCCCATCGGCGACCCAAGCCTCGCGGAGGCCAGTCAGCAAGCCCGAGCGGTCATTAATCAATTTTTTGTAAATAAGGGAGATCGTGCTGTCCGGAACGTGGCCATCCAGCACTCTATCCTCCAGGGGGGAAGACTCCGGGATGGAGGCGACGTCTGGGAAGACGGAGCCCAGTGCGTGACGGACCTGCAAGTACCGAAAGTATTCACTGCCCTGCAGCTGAAACTCCGTCTGCAGCGTCTCGAATGTTTTAAAGCCCCCCCTCGTCCAGAGATCCCCGACTTTACTGATGCCCATCGTGTCCCACTTCTCGAAGCCCTTCGAGGTCCACAGGGAGCCCAATCTCTCAGACGCGTACAACGGTGTTGCCCGGGTCAAACGGTCCTTCCACCCCATAGCTGCATTAGCCGCGTGCCATACTCGCACCATGACACGCGTAGGTCCCGTCAGGCGGGGGTCGGGCGCGCCCGAGTAGAGCGCTCGATTATAGTCGCCACCAGGCAGGAGCATCTTGTCCATTTCAAATGCCGGGTTTAAGGCGGGCCCGTAAAGGCCATGATTAATTGCAGCTAGCTGGGAGGCCCAGTAATACCGTTTGATATCCGGGAGGGCAATCCCCCCCGTCGTACCATGGGAGCGTCAACTTCGCCAGGGCAATACGCGGCCTCCCGTCCCAGAACAGGCGGCGCTGTAGACTCTCCCCCTCACGGAAGTAGCGCGCCGGGACTAAATCCATATAGTGTTCTGGAGAGCGTACAGAAAGCGTGGCAACGACATCATCTTAAACAATGCCGCCCGGCCGAGCGGCGAAAGCGGCAGGCGCCGCCAGAGCGGGACGTCCTCCTTCAAGCGCTGGAGGGGGGGGAAGCAAATTCCGCTCGTAGCGGGCCTCCGGGTCCAGAGTAATATAAACACCCAGGTACCGAAACCCCTGAGAGGCAATCTGGATCGGGCAGTCCCGCGGGAGGACGGGAGCCTCCCCGGAAAGCACATACACACATGATTTAGCCCAGTTGATGACAAGGCCTGAGTTGCGGCCGAATGAGCGCAAAACATCAACCAGGACAATCAGTGATTTACGCGGGGAGGCTAGGTACAAAAGGATATCGTCAGCGTATAGGGACACGCGGTCCTCATACTCGGGGGTCCAACGAAGACCACGGATGGAAGGGTGCCACCGCAGCCACTCCGCCAGGGGTTCCAAGGCCAGCGCGAACAGGAGCGGCGACAAGGGGCAGCCCTGTCGCGTGCCCCGTCCCAGCTCGAATGGGACCGATACTCTTCCCTTCACCACCACCTGCGCCAATGGGCCCCGAATACAACAATTTGACCCAGCTGATGAACCCCGGGCCAAATCCAAACTTAGCCAGCATCGCCCAGATGTATGGCCACTCGAGCGTGTCAAAGGCCATGGTGGCGTCTAAGGACGCCAATATGGCCGGCTCCCGCACAAACGGGACACGCGCGAGCACCCCGTGCAAGCGCCGCAGATTAAGGGCCGGGTTGCGATGGGGAATAAAGCCGGACTGGTCTTGGTGGACCAGATCGCCCACTACGCCGACCAGCCGGTTGGCTAGCACCTTGGCGAGGATTTTGGGCTCCGCATTCAAGAGCGAGATAGGCCGATAGGATGTAACCCGGTCTCGGGGTCTCCCTTCCTTGTGGATCACCACGATTGTAGCCAGACGCTGGTCCTGCGGGAGGGAGCCCAGCGAGTGGGCCGCCAGAAACTTCGCGCGGAGGTGGGGGTGCCAGTACATCCGGTCGCAGCTTATACAACTCGATAGGGATGCCGTTCGGGCCCATGGCCTTGCCGGATGCGACCGAGCGTATGGAGAGGGCAATTTCGTCGGAGGTAGGAGCGGCATCTAACGACACCCTGTCCTCCACCGAAAGGGAAGGCAGCGCGATATCCCTAAGCAGGGCATGGGAATCCTCCTCCGAGCAGGGAGAAACCGGGGAATACACCTCGCGGAAATAATCCGCGAAACAAGAGACAATGTCTTCTGGCTCGGTGACACGCACACCATCCATCCTCTCAATCAGCGGGACCACACAACTCGCTCTCTCCTTTTTATCCAACCACGCAAGCAGTTTACCAGCCTTGTCACCCACATCATACAGTCGCCCCTGTTGCTCTCTACAGAGGCCCCTGGCCGCCTCCGTGACGAGGGCCCTGTAGGCCGCCTGCTTAAGTTGTAGGACATGTAGTGCAGCATCCGTCACCCCACCCTCTAGATCACCCTCCAATTCAGCAATTTCGGCCTCCACCCGGGTCACCTCCTCCTGCTCGCGCCTCCGGGCATGGGAGATAAAGGAGAGGGCCTCCCCTCTAAGAACTGTCTTGAAGGCTTCCCACAGGGAGATAGCCGAAGGGACGGACCCCACATTCTCATCGAAATACCGCTGCAAGGATTTAATCAAATCAGCGCGAATGGTGGGGTCGCGCAGGTACCAGGCATTGATTGGGGCTACCCTGCCCTCCCCCCCTCGGGAAGACAACGTGCAACAGGAGCGGGGAGTGATCTGAAATACCCCGCGCCAAATGGCGCACCTCTCCTACCCTCCCAACATAGGCCGCAGGGACAAGGACATAATCAAGCCGTGAGAGGCTACCGTGGGCACCCGAGTGGAAAGTGTACTGCAGCTGCGTGGGATGTTTTAAGCGCCAGCAGTCCACCAATCCCAGTGTATCTAAGAAGCCGGACAGCCACGCCTGCGCCCGGGGGAGGTCCCTAGGGGGGGTGACGATCCACGGTCCCAGAAACCACCGCATTGAAGTCCCCCCCCCAACCACCAGAAGCCCCCCCGGGAGGTCAAGGAGGAGGCGCCCCAGATCTGCAAAAGTGGTAGACTGTAACCCCGGTGGGACGTACACTGATACAAAGACCACTACTTTGCCCTCCATTCTCCCCACTAAGACAGTGTAGCGTCCCCTCTCATCATGGCGCACCTCGTCTATTTCCAACGGGAGCGAGTTCTTCACCATGATGCCCACCCCCCGTGAGCCCGACGTGAAGCCTGAGTGGGCCACCAAGCGATAGCCACGCCGATTCATGGCACAAAAGGAATTACCAATAAGGTGAGTCTCCTGCAGAAAGACCACATCTGGCGAAAGTCGTTTCAAATACTGCAGGACCACACCTCGCTTGATCCTATCCCCCAGTCCATTAACGTTCCAGGACAATAAAGTCAGGTCCCTACCCCCCATCACATACAGAAGCCATCATTCGTCCCCCCGAGAGCACCTTAAAAACACCAATACAATAAAGGGTTTGCCTTGCGGTAAAAACGAACAACACCCCACCCATCCCAACAGAACTCCCCCCTCCCTGCACCCCTGCATGAGCCCAAACAGCCCCCCCAAAGTGCAGTGTGCCTGTCGCCCCATGAATGATGAAACCAACTAGTCCCCCAGAGGAGGAGGGAGAGCCCCCAAGAGACCCCGTACTACCTCCACAGGAGGGGAACTTACACGAACAGTCAAAAGTGACGACAATGTTGTCCAGAGCGAGGCCTACTATTAGTCCCTCAGTCCTGATCCGGCGAGCCCTCCCCTCCACCCGCGCACCCCCACGGCCCCGATCCCCGGACAAAGAGTCCAACCAGTCCCCGGCCGCTTCGGGACGATCAAAAAAGTGCGTGCGGCCATCCACTTCCACTCGCAACTTAGCTGGAAAAAGCATCGCATACTTGAGGTTCAGGTCCCGTAGACGACGTTTAACTCCGAGAAAGCTCAGTCTCTGCTTCTGGACCGCTGGGGTGAAGTCAGGATAGAAGTTTACGTCCATATTGTCAAGTCTGACCGGTCCTTGTAGCCTAGAAGTCTGCAGGATAGCGTCTCTGTCCCGAAAGTTGAAAATCCGGGCAATGAGAGGCCTCGGAGGGGCTCCGGCCTTAGGTCTTCCTCCGGGAACCCTGTGGGCACGTTCCACCGCAAAGAATTTACTCAGCCCCCGGGGCTGGAGATGGGCGAGAATCAGGTCCTCCACAAACAGGTCCGCCGCCGCCTCCTCACGTCCCTCCGGCACCCCGACAATGCGGACATTGTTCCTCCGGGCCCGACCCTCGGAATCCTCCAGTCGACGATCCATCAGGGCGCTCGCCTGGCCAAGCCGGCGCACCTCCTTTTGGAGGGCCGCCACGTCCGTTGTGAGGCCCGAGGTGGTGTGGGCCAAAGAATCGACCCGGTCATTGGTCTTGGATAAGTCGGCCCTCACCAGGCCAACATCCACGTGGACCGAGTCAATCTTCTGCGCAAGTGTGTCAAAGCGCTGGTCCACCGAGGCCTTCATCTCGGCGATAGCGCCCATGACATCCCGCAGGGTCAGATCCGCGGGCAGAGCAGGAGCATCAGTCGGGCCCTCAGGGGACCTACGCGGCACCTCGGGAGATCCCTTCTGGAGGGTGTAGCGGTCCATGCTGTTGGACTGATGGGCTGCGCCACGGCGGGTCGATTTCACCTTTGCCCGGTCGCCATCTTGCTTTGTGGACATGGTTTCAGTCCCCAAATCGTGCCAATCACCTCGGAAAAGGCCGACAAACCAGTTCACGGGCTCCGGGGGGGGGCAACCACAGGTCCGCAGGACGGATCACAGCCGGCGGGCCAGCAGGGCACCCCAACGAGGCCCCACCACCGCACACCGCCCCGCAACCCAACCTCGCCTACGCAGCAAGGAGGGTGCAAAAGCGAAAGTGAAAGTGCGGGGTACGCGAGTCGCCCAGTCCTGCCCGCCGCTGTTGATCACTTCGTCTCCGGATCGCCCCGCAACTCCAATCCGGGGGGCCGGCGTGGAGAAGGCCGCAAACCTCAATCGGTGCTCCCGCCGGTGTCCGAGGTCCAATTTGGAAGCGGAAAACGGGTGACACCTCAGCTCGGGCTCACCAACACAGTCCCCTCATCTAGGACAGGATATTGTCAGGATTTATGTAGGAGGTCACGGAGGTCCTCGGGAGCCTTGCACCTACGCGGCCATCTTGGTTGCGCGCTAGGCTCCTCCCCCAGCGCGATCTTGACCCGAATCCAATCAGGTATCAGAGCGCTTTACATAGCACCAGTTATGTTACATGAAGACACACATTCATTTTTTGTTAGGCACGGGGAGCTTAAGTGATTTGCCCAGACTCACAGGATGTTTAGCGTCATCACCTAGACTCGAACCCAGTTCCCCCAGGTCCGAGGTCGAGCGCCCTAACGTTAGGCAAACTCCTCTCCCAGAGGAATATGGCAAGCGTCACCACCCAGCATGCCTGCAGCCACTTTAGACCAAACTCACAAAGCTTAGAGCAAATGAAGAAATATTTTAGCACAGCATAACTTCCCATTATTCATAGGAAATTCCACTGGAACTAAATATTTCCTCATCCACGAATATCTTCCCTAAAGATGTGTCAAAGTGTGCCATCATCAGCCATACAGCCACAGGACCTCCTTGTCCACAGGTGGTGGGGAATCCTTCCACTGTAGAGTAGTCACTTTCAGCTGGTGCCCAGGCGACTGCCCATGGTCATGAAATCTTGGCCCGCGGATGGTTAGGGCGTGTACTGATTTCATGACCTTGGGCAGTCACCTGGGCACCATCTGAAAGTGGCTACGCTACAGTGGAAGGATTGCCCAACCACTTTGGAGGTGGTTGATAGGAAAGCTACATTCTCCGTAATGTGAGATCACAATTCATAGGTCAGTGCGGATAAGGAGGTCCTGTGGCTGCATGGAGGATTTAGAGAAAGACCAGCTTCTTTTTGAGCATCTCTCATCCACAGCAGCAATGCCAACAACAATGTAGGTTTGAGCAAGAGCTTCTGAAATTAGTTGGAAATGGACCTGGTTAAAATTAGCAAAAGGCAGGCTATTTTTTTAAAGCTGATATTTATAACTTTACCACAAACAAAAGGTATACTCGCCATCCTACTTGGTAGATGTAGATTGTTATGCCTCTTGGTGCAATAGTCTACAACACACCGCCTTTTCCTCTATATTTTTGTGATGAAGAATGGCAGTAGATTGCAATTGTTTTTCATAGCGGAGAGCCTTTCTCTGGTGACTCGCATATTTAGAAAATAATGCACAAGTCCAACAGCTATAGTGCAGTGCAATTTGTGTACAATATTTTCACCTATGGCCTGTGTGACAGAGATTGAATATTTGTATTTAACAGAATGTGTACATGTGTTTGGTATAACAAATTGGGTTTTCAGCATGCCTACTTCTGAGCATAATCTGCTGTAGCAGATTCCTGCCTCTTCCCATACACACCCTTCATTCTAATGTTGCTGTCTGATGTTCCTGCTGAGGCACTGATCCACAAGCGGGGCTAACTAGTGTTTCCATGCTCCACAGAAGTCCTAATTTTGTGAACCTTTTGTTCCCGGAGATGCTGAAGAGCTCTTCCAATACTAAGTGCCTATCTGGAGTTCTGATTTTTTCCTTACTTTTGGAGCAGGATCTCGGCTGATTTGCACAGGACTGCTTCCTGTCTCAGGTGGCAAAAAACACAATGACTTGAGTTTGCCTCAGAGCAATTACCAGTGACTGAGATTCATTTAGGCAATCTACCATATGATGCATAAACTACTTACACGGCTGCACTCTGCTGGACAGTCCAATATCCAGGGGGTAGATTCCATAGGTGCAGCTGGTACTGGGGCCCATGGGCCTAAAAGGGACCACTGAGGCCTGATCTTTGTGTTTTATCATTCAAACAGCAGCCAACAGGCCCATTTCCTTCCTTGCACTAGGGCCCACGACACACTGGTTACGGAACTTAGCATCACCCCATAGTTGGCATCCCTGAGCCTGTGAACGCTTTACTAAATGTGCAACTGGAATTACAAAATGCCTTACAATCATACTTTGGTTTGTCAGTACATCACCATATCCTGAAATAGAAAAAGACACCATGAATAAACAGATGTTGCTCTTTGCTTGAATGTTTGAGCACCTTGGGCAGCAAGGCCTCATGTTCACCAGTGCCAATAGGCAACGTGCAGCGACACGCTGAAGATTCAAAGGTCCACAAAGGAGTAGATCATCAAGTCTAGGTTTTTTCCTAGCATTCTGGTACATAAATTCCCTTTTATTCAACGACAATACGTTTTGATGGCAGAGGAAAAACACAGGATTTGCTAGCAAATGCTTAAAATGTTTAAAATAGTTTAGTTATGCTCTTTGGCTATAGAACAGTTAAGGTATCAAACGTTCTTTTGTGAGACACCCTTCAGTAAACTAGAGAGCCATACCAGAATTGGGTTCTTCCTCTGAGATGAGAACAATGCCAGAACTCCAGGAACAGCCATCATCTGAAACGCAAGAACGAGACGTAAAATGGAAAACTGGCCAAGTGACACGCAAGCGAGAGATAAACACATTCCACCAGCAGACCAGACCCCACCCTACATCGGTGCAAACGTAACGAGCAAGAAATAACGAGGAACCAGTTCTTAGAAGGGGCTCTTCCTCTGAAGGTCCAGCTTGGAACGTTAAGGGATAGGAATCAGACTGTGCCACTTAAAATATATACATCCAGTCTATGCATGGTTGGTTGAATACTGTAGGCTTTTACAACAGAATATTTTCAGTAATTAAATGATTTGTCATTGTGTGAAAATCCAAACCTCACAGATGTCTTCAACTAACAGTAGGGACAGGTTTTCTCAATTATTTGGCATGCACTGAACGATGGCCTGTTGGATTCTTAAGAGCTTCTGTTAGAAAAGTATCCCAATTACATTCATTTGAATACATTATACATATCTGAAAAGGGTGGGGGGGGGGGGGGGATGGGATTTTAAAAATTAGACAGTTTAAAGCAGCAGAGGGATAACTGCGCTATTTATTTCCAAATTAGAATCTCTAATCATATGAAAGAAGCTTATTCATCAAACAAACGTAGCTCAGTGATGGAAAGCTATTTTTAGTGGCCTGATGGAGTAAAGCCATTACACTGCCCAATCTATTTAGAGTGGACAACCTGGAAGTGAGGGGCAGAAGAAAACGTCACAGGAGGAGTGGTGTGCACTGCTGCTCAGTGCGCATGTGGGTTTGGCCGGCCGTCCTAGGACGGCCAAACCGGCATGCACACTGAGATGTCTCCAACCCAAGCTGTGTTGCCGTGTTGGAGACAGCCAGCACAGGCTCCTAGTTCCAGTGGGAGTGCAACTCCAGGGCGCTCAGGTCAATCCTGGTGCTTCTCTCATGCTGCCAGCAGCATGAGAGCAACATCTGGATTGGCCGTAGGGGTGTCCAGGAGCCTCAGCCTGTGCTGCAGAAGAGCAGCGATGCAGAGGGTGCAGGTCCTTTTTTTGTGTATGCTGTCGTGGTCCGTCACGCCCTGGCTCACGCTGCCGAGCCACTTTTCCCTGACACCAGCCGCTCCTACCTTCCAAACACGATAAAAAGTGGCTTCACCTTGTGAACTCTGACAAATGTAATAGCAAGATGTTTTACAAATGTAAGGGGCTTTACATTGAAAGTTATTTGAGAAATACAATACATTGTGAACTCCAACACGCCCAATAGGGAGGGGCTTAAAACAGAGGTTCCCTTTTTAGGTCTGGCTGCACTAAACTTCTGGTATCTTGAGGGGACTACTTAAAGTTCAGGTCAATGTATACTTCAGGTCTGACAAAAATGTTTGATGAGTCTTCGGGCAAAAAACACATGGTCTCGTTTATGGTCACATTAAACAGGTGGACATTATTAACCAAAAATGTTTGTGCTACTATCAATGCTGATCTTACCTTGTGCCCATGTTTCAAAAAGATTGCTTGTACACAGGGCACAAGTCCTATAAAAAGAAGTGGGGGACAAACCAAGTTAGGCAGTATGGAAATGCCATCATGACGCTTGCCATCACAGCGCATGGTGTCACGTCGTGTGACATTGCACGTGGCATCACAGGAAGTGACAGCTCAAGAAGGGACATGAGATATTAAGACCTCACACATGTTTATCAGGTGTATCGCGAGTACATGAGAGTTAACAAATGAGACTTGGCATTTGGGTTGTGCCAAAAAAGTGGCACAATCCTGACGAAGTCTTCGCCTCAACGAATACATTTTATTTTACACCCTGCCACAAAGAAACTGGCAACAAACATGGTAGTAGATTTGTTCTGCTTAGCTGGCTGCAAAGTCTGCATTTTAAAATATTTTATGGTGTTAAGGCATCTGCTGCAGAGGTGCCCAGTAAATCTCAGAGAATAATAATAATAATGGGGAGATAACTCTGGAGGATAACGCAGTGGTTCTAGGGATCTGGGTTTTGTGTAGGCTCAGTAGTATAGTGCCTCATGTAACATGCAGATCACAGATTTTTATTTTAATTAGATTACTGCTTTGACCACAGAGATCCTTTTGTTACTTGCAGCTCATAAAATTGTAATACGCCTAATAGACCACAGTGAGCTATGAAGGGCATGCGACTCCTACAACTTGTAACCCTCAAGGTCTCCTGTAACACATCTTGAACATTTATTTGCACACTTGCATGATTTAATGCCAATGGATAATGCGTATGTTTTGTAAAGGTCTCCAACACACTGCATTGAGATGAGCAGCGCTATGCAAGAAAATAAATAGTGCTATTTAAATGGTTATTTGCGTAAATACTGGGGCAACCAACACCTCTGACATTTTTACAGTCGATTCACTTTTGTACAGGGACAGAACAAAGTAAAAAGCATGCATCTCTCAAGTATCTGTGAAGAGATAACAAGCTGTGGGCATTTGTTTCCCCACCATTGCATTTAAGTGTGAGGTTCCACGCCGCCTCTAGGCAGGATACTAGATCAAAAGGAGGCCTGATGGCCCCTTAACTTCAGCCTTTATCTTAGGCCGGAAGTGAAAATAAAAAGCCCCCCTCGCTGCCTGCACATTGCTGCTGGGAATGGAAAGCAGACAACATGCAGGCGCTGCTGAACGTGTCCCGGTGTCTGAAAATGACACAGACAAGTTCAGCATATTTCTGTGGGGCCAAACTTCTTGGCAGGGGGGACGGCATTCTTCCTGTGAAAATAGTGGGTGAATGCCATGTACCTGCGTGTACCCCCGACTCATGCCCTGCTTGTACATGTTACTCCCTTTTCAAGAGCTTAAGAAAGATGCTTTCTTACATCTGAATTGAACGGAGAATGCGGGTGAGTCAGGCAGTTGTCTAATCCTTTATGGACTGTAGGAAGGCAATCTTTTCTTTTTTTGTCTTCATCAGCCTAGGTCCACAAAAGGTATAAGGACGGATCTCCGGGGGTCTCCCAGAAAGTAAAACCGTCCGGAGCCCTTTTGTGGTCAGACCGAAGATGGGTCACTCTATACCTTGCTTCTAGTACTCCGACCATAGGAAGCCTTGCAATCGACCAGACCCTCTGAGGCCACCACCAGGTTAATCAAGCAAAATGGTATAACGGCCTAATCATTGGACTATAATTATATATTTACATTTACAAAAGGGTTACCCAGTTCTCAAAGGGGAGCCAGAACTCATTGCGCTTAAGCTTTGAAGCTCTGTCCAGCCTAACCGTATATTTTATTGAAGCGAACCATTCGGCTTTGTTCGGGGCGTAGCTTTAATCCAATTCTTAAAAGAAGGAAGGCAGTCTTGACAGGTTTTCTTAAATCTCCTATCTCTCCTCTCCCCCCCCCAGTCTAGCATCGGAAATCATTTTTCCTAGAAGGGGCCACAGACCTATACAAGGCAGTGGCTAGTTATACAGAAAATCAGATTACTATACAGTTTAACAAAGGTTTTCATAATTAAGTGTTTTTCTTCAATATCAGCATACAAAATGCAAATGTTTTGAATGTGCATCTTTCTCGTATAGTTTGTCCATAGCTAATATAGGGCGCATTTTAAAATGGATGTCTGGATGCCATTTCTTCCACGTCAGACTTCTTTTCTCTTTCAGGAGAAAACCAATCCAATAACTTTAAACAATGTATAATTTTTTTTCTGTACACATGTGAAATTGTTTGAGAACCTTTGCGAAATGCACTAACAAGCACCTGCAGGAACACTGCCCAAACCAAATAGATCTCATTATGTTGCAGATAGCTGCAAGTCTGGAGAAAGTTTAGAGGGAGTTCATTGCATAGGAGATTGAGAAAATAATGAAGTTGTCTTAACTGCTTGTGCCTTAACCTAATGAAGTTGTCTTAACTGCTTGTGCCTTAACCGGATTGGTTCCTCATATGAGAATCATGTGTAGGTGGAGCGAAATGGGCGATTTAAACAAATGCAATGTTGATTCAGATTCCCTTTTCCTTACTTAGCAGCATGCGCCTTTAGAGCAGATGCCTTTCTACAGGTCTTTAAATTCTTATACTCCCTTTTCCACGACTTAGGCGTGTAGGGTGCGCTCTTTATGGACTAACCGACCTAGATTGATTTTAATTTTGAGACACTTAATAGTAGTTTGTCTTTGCTTTTATGTACTGTGAATTGCAATGAAACATTCATTGGCTATTGCATTCATGCATTGATTACAACGAATACTGACTGAGGTTGTAAGTTTGCTATTCCATTAATAAACCTTTATGGGTTTTTTTTTTTTTTTTTTTAATTAATCCGGGTCTTCCTTGTGGAGTCAAATGTGCTTCAAGTTACTGAAATGTATTGAATTTTAATGTCAGCCGCAGCCAGAACTAAGGATTAATCGGAGATCCCCGTCTGAACTTGAATTTACACTGAGCAACGCACCCCATAACTTCACAAATAAATTAAGCAATTTACAGCAGCATGGGCATTTTCAGGTTTTTTCTGGCCTTGTTTTTGTCCTTCCAACACAGGGAAGATGATGGCTTAGAATCCAAGAAAGGGGGAGTGGAGGTTTAAGGTTTTGTGGTTAGGTTTGTTGTAGTCTGGGTGAGAGTCCATAACATTGCAGGAATGTGTCCTGGTTTTCTAGAATGTTAAGGTCTTTGTGCTCTTGGGACTGAAACCTGAGGGAACAATGATCCAGATGTTAGAGTGCAGCGGACCCAGTCACTGCAGAGCTCAGGAACAGCGACTTGTTCTGGGCGTATTAAAAACACGAGCTTTACTACTCACCTGGCATTTCCGACTGATTATCGAAAAGTGACACTGTACCATCTCAACTGATCCGACTATTTTAAGGAAAACAAAAAAAAGGAATTCAGCCGTGTCCTACCTCGTCAAGCTTCTGCTGAGGTTTAGCTATTCAATGCAAGCTGGGCAAGACAGATGCGCCCGCGACTCAGGTCTGCCCCGCACCACCAGGGCAAGATGGCTGTCTTCTGTGCCAGGATAAGCTGACCGTGACCCAAATATGGAGTCAGAGGAACAACAAACAAATAAACAGAGTCAAGCTCTAACTAGAGTCACTATCACAGGGGAGTCTCCCTTGCGTACACCAGCTACCAACACAGTTCAGGTTTTTAAAGAGGGTAGGCATTCAGTATGTGCCAAATATCAATCTGCAAAGGTCACTTTCAGCCCTAAAATGATACACCACATGACGTTGCATGGCCAGCTATTCTTAAACCTTTTTTAAATAAATCCTGTGATAAAGGCAAATCATATTTTAATATTAAAGGATCGTTTTATAACGGATTTTGATATTGGTGGAGCTCCTCGGTCAACATATAGGGCAACTGTGGTGAGAGAGCAATTGTTTCCCCCACCCTTTATTTCAATGTGTTCTGAGGAGGGTGAGCTCCTTCACCCATTTGGGAGGGTAAGGTATCCCTGAGTTTCCCCCAATTTGTGTATAAATAGTGCAGTGAAATGCCCTATTTTGCCCATTTAAAAAAAAAAAAAATCACCTACCAAGTTCACTGGGCACCAAAGCCCTCTGTCATTGCCTAATCTTTAGTCATACAAACCTCCTGCTTTTCGCTATTCTGCTCTGCAAAGCACAGAACAGTATTTATCCTCAAGGAGAAATTAGTTGTTCGGTTGGCGACTGCCTGACTTCAGCAGTAACCAGCAGACAGTAACCACAGCAACAATTCCCCCTAGATGGAGAACTAAATTGCGCAAGCATCAGTCAAACCTGCAGTATTTCCTACACCAGCAAACGTCATTTGATGAAACATTAGAAGCATAAAGTCTGCCAGCTGCTAAAATAAGAGCTACCCTCTTCACGCTTATAACCAGAAGTCATGAAACATTAGAAGCATAAAGTGTGCCAGCTGCTAAAATAAGAGCTACCCTCTTCACGCTTATAACCAGAAGTCATGAAACATTAGAAGCATAAAGTCTGCCAGCTGCTAAAATAAGAGCTACCCTCTTCACGCTTATAACCAGAAGTCATGAAACATTAGAAGCATAAAGTGTGCCAGCTGCTAAAATAAGAGCTACCCTCTTCACGCTTATAACCAGAAGTCAAACATCTAAGCGCTCCATGCTGCTCCACTCCACCAAACAACCTAGTAGGCCAAGATAGGCAACACGATCAAGGACACTTCTACTCTGCCAATACCAGCAGAGTCAAGGGTTTTTGTCGTCATCAATACACAGATCTTGGCAAAACCAGGTAATGGTCATCAAGTGTGGATGAAAGAGGCATCCTTACCACGCCAGCCCAGATTGGTGCTCTGGTGTTGCTTAATGTAGATTCCTTTCGGAAGGCACCATCCATGAAGCCGCTGACTACCGTAACTCCTGCGCAGGCAATCTGACAAATCCCCAAGATGATCATGCTCCTCTGGTTAAAGATGAAATACCGGTAGCGATCCATGGCAGCAAACGATCCTGCGCAAAGTATCCGCCTTAAAATAATCCTGGGAGCAAAAGGGCGTGTGTTAATTGTGAGGCACAGGATAAAATTGAATGCAACTTTTTTAGTTGTGTGAACACATCACCAGGTGGTGCTGAAATGTGTCTAAGTTGTCCTTAGTTCGGCTACCAGTAAAGTGTGAGGAATTAATAGTAAATCAAATTCAAATACCATTGTTTCAGAATAGAAACCAATTGTGTTTTACGACAAATAGAAATAACAAATGCAGTCAAACACACAACCCTAAATTGCTGAAAACAAGAAGCAATAGATAATCAACTTCTGCATGCTCGACCTCAAGTAGACCCCCCTAAATTGGGCTATAAATAGTGATATACCCCCGGTTTTATGAAGAAAACCGTAGATGGGAAGTGTGACTAAAGTTTTTTTTCCACCAAGGGAATTTGTGCGAGATGACCTAGAGAAAGAGCTCCAAACCCATTCACTATTGTGTATAGGCTTTTCAAACACAGAAAGGTACAAGACTAAAGAAGAAAGGCTCACACTCAAAACTTAGCATGCTTATGTCACCGCAGCGGAAAACAAGCTTTTCTTCTCATTGTAATGAAATTACAGTAAATAAAATGTTGAAATTCCTATTCAGGACATATGATCGGAAAGTGGCTCATTTGTAATGCTGTATTTCCCTTCTGCGTGTATTTTGGCAGATCACTACTGACTAGAACCTTCAAAGTAGGTATCCTGTGGTGACACGTATACTTCTGAAGTGTGAACTGGCAGGAGTATTAAATAAAGGCATTCATGGGCATGTGAGAGTCTCATTGCGGTTTCCTCTATGAAACTATACAAATGTATCCAAGTCAAGTCAAAGAAGTCTTTATTGCGAATATTTCATCATAAAAGACATACTAACATTTCATCATATACAATTAATTAAAAGTAATAGGAATATAAATTGGCACAATAGGCATAATAAACCAGTTAAATAAATAACACATTAAAATCAGTAATAATAAAAAGATATTAAATATACAATTTTACAGCGACTTGAATCTGTTTAAAACCTATACCACGTTAGTCTCAGCATTATTTGGGGCCAAGTAGTTAGGGACTAATCCTCCGGTTCCGTAGGAGCCATGCCCAACTAATAAATTTAGCCACACCAATAACCACAAGTATTGATGTATCAGACTTCTGAATTCTGCTGGCAGCCTGCGCTGATCTAACGCCCAGTTCACGGCATACAGGGCGCAGCCACAGCCGTCTTGGTTGGAGATACTCTGGGCAAACAAAGAGAAAATGATCAACTGTTTCAATTTTATCCTCACATAGGGGACATTTATCATTACCAGAAGTATTCCAACTTTTTGTAAAACAACGTAACGGAAGGGTGCCAAGTCTAAACTGATGATAAAGTTTACGATCTTGCAGCTTTGTTATTACGTCCCAATACACTTCAAAAAAGGGTTCATCCTTGACAGCCAGATAAGTTAAAGTCAAGGAACTGCCAGTCAAGGAAGCATGACGCTTAACTTTGATCCATTGCCAATAGGTGTCCCTAAGGATCTTTTTCGGGGGGAAAACAGCTGTCTCAGGGTTGGTCCATAGCTCACCCATTCCCATGTCAATCAAAATAATTTTGATTTCAGACAGCCAGCTGATCCTATGAGAGCCCCCAAGGGCTTTAACTTCTAGCAGTGCCTTGGCATATAGGGACAGTTCTGGGGTAGTCCACAGGCGTCGCCAAAACGCCAGCAGCCTATACCGTACCATGTCCTCGACAGGCTGACAACCTAGATCATAGAGGAGAGGAATGCGTGGGGATGATTGTGGTAACCCTACTGCAGACCTCAGAAATTTGTTTTGTGCCACCCTCAGGGAATCCAAGTTGCTAAACCCCCATAGTTCAGCACCATACATAACCGCTGGGAGAATTTTAGACCCGTAAATTTTAATCAGGGGGGCCATAGGTTTAGTTATGGAACACCTATGTTCTTTAAGTAGGGCTCCACCTAATTGTGTATGCTTAAGGGCGAAAAGGTCAATCTGAGACTTCCAGCTTAGATTGTCACTAAAAGTGACCCCCAGGTAGGTAAAGGTAGATGTCTGTTCCAGAGTGGCTCCACCCATTTTGACCCTAGCTTTTACTGGTCTAGCGCCACGAAGGACCATACACTTAGTCTTCCTCACATTTACCTCGAGCTCATGTTCGCGGCAAAACAACTCGAAACGGGACAGTGCTAACTGTAGCCCCTGTCGCGTCTTGGAAATTAAAAGAGTGTCATCCGCGAACATGAGCAAGGGGACTTTCATTCCAGCTATGGAAGGTGCATCTGTCGGGAAGTTTAAAAAATAGTTTATGACCCCATTAATAAACAAGGAAAACAGGGTGGGGGCCAGTACACATCCTTGTCTTACCCCTTTGGACACCTCAAATCTTGCTGTCACCTCCCCTGGCTTTCCCCAGCGAACCTGGGCATATGTGTGTTCATGCAGGTTAATCAACAGCCTCAGTAGTTCTGGCGGCATAGCCATCTCCCGAAGGACTTCCCACATTTTGGGCCTTGGCACAGAATCGAAAGCAGACCTAAGGTCCACAAAGGCTGCAAAAAGCATGCCACCCCCAAAATAAACTTCCTTCCAATATAAAAGTGTAAACCTGAAAGCTTGGTCAATGGTTCTGACATGCGTCCGAAAACCCGCCTGTAGAGGCGTGAATATGTCAGTTTCGGAAATCCAACTCATAATACGACCCAATAGCAAGCGAGCTATAATTTTTTGAACTGCGTCAATAAGGCTAATCGGGCGATAGTTGGCCGGGGCAGAGCGATCACCTTTCTTATAGATCGGCAATATCTCTGCCCCGAACCAAGAGTCCGGAACCGATGCTCCACTAGCCAGGGCATTAGCTAGAATGGTCAGATAAGGGACCCATAGGTCCTGCTCAAATAAGTCTGCGGGAATACAGTCAGGTCCAGGGGCTTTACCACTCGGAAGAGATTTCAAAGTTGCCTTTACCTCACTGGGAGCAAACTGTAGGACTTCTTCACCGCTACATGACCACGAATCAACTTCTGACCTGTCCCTGGACTTAAACTGGTTTTCAAAGAAGCTAACCCACTGTTCGGGTTCAACATGAGTAACCGGGGTCATATCCTGCGGGTTCCTGCCCCATTTGAGGAGGTGCCAGAATTGGCACATATTTCTACCCTCACACGCCTCGTATAGCTCGGTCCAACGAGTTTCATCCCAGTTTTTCTTAGCTTTTATTTGGGTAGATTTGTACGCAGCTCTGCAACTCCTGATGGTTTCCGGTAACCTAGATTTAATAGCTGTTAATAAAGCATTACGAGACTCTCTACAGCCTGCATCATACCAGGAATTTTCCCTCAGAGGTTTGGTCTTACCATTAGCAGGAATGCCCTTTAATAAAAAAGGTTTTGAGCCCCTCAAATAGTTCTCTATGGATACCCGGCATGCTACTCTTAATCCCTTCCTCAGACTCACATCTGGTCAGTTTATACATAGCTAAACTAATCAAATTCCTAATAGCAGCCCGTGCAGTCGCATTAGAAACAATCTTTGACCAACGAACCCTTCTCTGATCATTAGTCAGCATAACTTGCGCTTGCACAATACTACCATCATCGGTGGGTGGGCCAGTAAAACTACTATCAAATAAAGACAGCGTCAAAGGGTTATGGTCACTTTCTAACCTATCAGTCACCACCATATCTATGACGGCCGGCCACAACTCACAATTAACCAAGATATAATCTATTCTACTCCCACTTCTGCCATTGTCAAAAGTCATCTTCCCAGACCTGTCCGATTTCGTTCTGCCATTAGCAGCCCTCAAACCCTTTTCAAGGCACAGACCCTTCACACGTAAGGCTGCTTGGGTCCATTTCCTTATGGGGTTTAGTTCCAGCTGGGGGATTCCCCACACGGAGTCCTCAACCTCAGACAGTTTTCCGTCATCATCCCCCAAGGGCTCGAAACAAGTGTTAAAATCACCTGCCACCACCTTATGACCATCTATGGGCACAGTACAAAGTATTTGTTCCAAAAAAAGAGACTGTCGGGGAACATTTACCTCCTGGAAGGCCCCTCACAGATATTTATAATGAGGATATTGAGGCCCCTTGTGAAAGTAACCCTGATGGCCAAGATGTCAGGGGTATCAATCGGAACTTCCATGACTGAAGAGCCCTCACATTGACGTACCCATATAGACAGGCCTCCCACCGGTCTACCTCTAGGGCCCTTAACGGCTGGTTTAAAGTAGTTCACAAACCCTACGCGAAATAAAGGATCTACCGCCCAAGTCTCCTGAAAACACCATATGTCCGCCTGGTCGGCAAAAACCACCCAATCGGGTACAGCCAATCTGGATTGTAATCCGGCTATATTCCAGGAGGAGATCGTAACATTATGGCAGTCAGATGTTTTATTTGCCACCTGATTGGCCAGGTTAGAGTGGGAAGCAGGACGGGCACTGGATAAACCCTCGTATGTGGGGCTTTAAATTTGAACAGATTCCTTTCCTTGGGCCATTGGATTCATTTGAACTAGTAACTCCCGAGATGATGGTACTAGACCCCCTGTTACTCCAGACCAGGGTAGGTCAATACTGTCCCTCAGTCAGTCATTATCCTCCAGGGTAGATAGGGCGGAAAAACGATTATGTGACATAATAGACTTAGACTGCAGACCCTGCTGTGGAGCACTATGCAGAACACGGTGCTGTCTGTTAAGCATGGCCCTTGCTGGTCTGTAAAAATAACCTAGGGGTAGAATCATAATCTCATTGGGGGTGGAAGCATAGTGGGAGGCCATCTCTAGTATGTGTTCTACCAATAGAGGAGACCTAAAGCTCAGTACCACACAATCCCCTGCCATGGTCTTTTGGGAAAGGCCAACCCAATTTACCCGCTTAACCATTTTAAATTCCTCAAACAATGTTTTGCTGGCCCCAAATTTGTTCCCAAGACAGTGCAGGGCTTTATTTTTAAGATTGGAGCAATGCTCCCTAGACCCTACTGGAAGTGTTGGAACATTAGCTAAAATAACTGTATAGGGTGTAGCTTCCGGGGGGGGGGGGATGTAAACTTATTAACGCATCAGGGTCCTCTGTGTCTTGGGCAACAGGCCTTAACATATTCCCCATTGACTGATGTTCGGTCGACGGTCTACTACCAATATTGGGAAGGGCCATAGACCGATTTGTGTGAGCCCTGGTCACTGTGGGATCATGAGGGTTATCTACTTGGGGTCTTGAGTCATAGGGACTATTAATAGCCCCTTCACCAGCATGACTAACCACTTCCTTAGGATTCTGCTCGGGTAGTGATGTGGCTAAAGATTGTTTACCTTTCAGGTTTGCTTCGATACAATTGAGCCTTACCACCACAGATTCTAACTTTTCCAAGACGGGTTGTATAAGAGATACTAACTGTTCCCTAAGTAGAGAGCATAGTAGCTCAAAATTCTGCTGGGCCATAGGTTGCAATGGTGTAGTGCTTACAGAGGCGGTAGGATTCCCATAAGATTGAGCCCCTATGATACCGGGAACAGCCTTAGGAGCACTTAACTTGCTAGGACCCCGTCCTTTCCTTTTCTTACAGGGCGGTTCTCTAGCTTTGGCTCCAGTATCTTTTTGTTTCGCCCATGTGGTTACCATAACTGGGCTAGAGGGGCTACTTACAATTAAAGAGGGATCTGTAAGCCCGGACCTAGACGTTAAGCATACAGGTCCCACCGGGGAACAATTACCTGACCGAGTATTCTTGGTGTTATCCTGTACAGCCATGGGCTGTCCACAAGGTAACATTGGGGCTGGTTCCAAGGATAGTCTTCGTTCCACGGCTAATATCTTGTCATTAATTACTGTTTCTGCCCTTGTTAGGTAGTCATCGAGAGTCCCCACCATCCTACCCTCAGCCTTCCTCTTACTCATATTAATGGGTTTCTTAACACCCGACAGACCTGTAATTAAAACAAAAACCGAAACCCCACAATTAATACTGAGTAGATTAGTAAAGCCATACAATGACCAAACTGAACACCGAATCCAGAGGTCAAGAGAGGGGGCCCAGCCCGGCCTCAACCGGACACTGACGGGCAAGGACGGGCCCGCCCTTGGCCTGGGCTTGGCCCGGGCACCGCCCACGCTGCGGGGCACAGTGAGCGACTTTAAGCACCCCCGGCGCTGCCTGCTGTCATCAAAGGCATGCACCGTGGGGCTGCTGGGAGGTGTAGTCTTCGCTGGCCATTCCCCTCACGGCGGGATGCGGAGTGCGGGAGAAAGCTGGTGGACCCCCTTGCTGGCCGTTCCCCTCACAGCGAAGGACAGGTAAGTATGCAGCAGGAAAGTCAAGAGCTGGCGCGTCCCCAGCTATATGTATCCATATATGAGCCAGTTGCTCTCTTTTGAGGGCCCTTCACCAATCCCAGCTACTATGGACCAGGAGGTGGTGAGACAACTAGAACCATCATTCGTGTCCTTGTGTAATGCAACTGGTGCTCATGTAAAGCGCTCGGATACCAGATACCTTCGTGTCAAGTTCACGCTATATAAAACTCCGGGGGAAAAACCTGCTTCGTAAATTGGTTGAAGTATGAACCGTGTGCCAAAACAAAATCACATTATGTACAGCTTTACTGTTTTTTCATACATTTATGAATCCGCATATCTCGGTGTAGGAATAGGTTTTAGAATAAAATATGGATGTTTCTTATTGAGCTGAAGTGTCCATTAGCCACCCTTTTGCTCAGCAAGTTTCACGGCTATAGTAGGCCCAGAAGCCAATTTATTCAAGGCAGTACATTTGCAAATTTCAGCAAAACATATCCTAGTTTTTAGTAATGGCAACTGGAAGTGGGATTTAGGAGAATATACAGAACTCAGTGTTGTATTCATGAATCATCTCTTCTCTACAATGTCTTTTGCTTCCTCCAGTAAAAAGCCCTGCCTCCTGAGATGCGTTTTTGCTGAAAGTTATGTTAATACTTGTAGAGCGCAGCGTATACCCGAGGGTGTCCTGGAGCTGAACTTAGCAGAGGACAGGAGATGAATACTGTGGGGAGTTACAGGTTGAAAAGCCACGTTTTGAGAAGCTTTCTGAAAGCCTGTAGCGATGAGGTGGATCTAATGTGTAGAGGTAGCAGATTCCAGTGTCTAGTTGCACCAGAGAGGAAACTGCTACCACCCTATTTGATTTTCTTCAACCTAGAGGTCGTACCTTTATGGTTTCCCAAATATCAGGAGGTTCCTGCTATGAACATACTAGGAAATAGCTAGCTTGTTTCAGAAATTCAGGACCCATGTCATGTAAGGCCTTGAAAGTGAGGCAGAGGGCTTTAAATTTGATCCGATTCCTGACAGTGAGTCAGTGCAGATCCTCGATGGCTTGGGAGACTGAATGGGGTTTTGTAAGATTAAGGAGTAATCTAGCAGCTGAGTTTTGAAAGACCTGCAGTTTATTCATGTATTGTTTCTGCTGATCGATGTACAAGCAATTACAATAATCAATTTCAGATAGAATGAGGGAGGATATGACTGTTTTCCTAGAATATTAGGTATGTATTGGAGAATCTTTTTAATGGTTCGTAGGAGTATTATAGGAGGAAGATATGATGGTGTTGACTTGCTTACTGTGGTTTAGTTTGTCATCAAGAATCATTCCCAGACTCTTGACTTTGGAAGTCGGCAGCGGGAGCATGCCCATTTCTGATGGCCAGCTAGCAGGAGTCCAGAAGTGGGGATTGTTTCCGAAGAGGATAACCTCGATCTTATCCAGTGCTTGTCCATCCAGGTGCCAATTTCTCTCATGCAGAAATGAAGCTGAGAGCTAGTGTACTTACCTCATTAGGAGCAGATAACTCAATGTATATGTCATCTGCCTAAGAGGGGAGTAATAAACCAAAGGATCCAAGCAGCAGGGACTGTTCCGATACGTACAAGTTAAAATGGGTGGGGCTAAGTGAGGACCCCCGTGGTACCCCACATGGGAGCGTGAAGGTATCTATCTTCACAGTGTTTGCCCTACCTTTTAGAAATGACTGAAGAAGCTCCAAGGCTATACTTTTTAAGCTTATAGTCTCCAGACAACAGCATAGTATT
This sequence comes from Triturus cristatus, assembly GCF_964204655.1. Classification (NCBI taxonomy): domain Eukaryota; kingdom Metazoa; phylum Chordata; class Amphibia; order Caudata; family Salamandridae; genus Triturus; species Triturus cristatus. The sequence continues at coordinate 311,782,320 of NC_140582.1, forward strand.
GAATGATCTACGGTGTCGAAGGCTGCCGATAAGTCAAGTAGGATCAAAGCTGCGTTGCCTCCTCCAACAAGGATGGTTTTAAGCTCATCCATAGCTTTAATGAGTGAAGTCTCGGTGCTGTGTTCTGATCTGAAGCTGTGCATCAGGTGATCAGGTTCCACAGGCATGTATTGAGAGAAAGCACATACACTGTACTAAATGTCAAGTATTTTAGTATTAGGCTCCCGTTTACCCTTTTCTTGCAAGAGCTTTGGTCAGTTCAAATGAAATTGTTTTGAGTTGCTGTGTTGTTCACTATTTTTGCATTAAATACATGTTTGACTGGAGGGCTTCCCACCATGCTGCGTTTTATTATGAACATATGCCTCAGTTGCACCATCTAAAATGCTGCCCCAGCTCTTAACTGTAGATGTACACCTTTGGAAGGGACTCCAAGTAAGGGTTTTGATACAGGGGGAAGGAAACAGTGGAGCGTTCTAGACTACGAATCACCATAAACTGCACATTAGGCCACTCCTATATCCTGCTCGTCTCCCATTTCAAAATTAAAGGTTGATCCATCACTAAGATAAGGATGAGGACACTGAAAAAAGGTCTTTTTTGACAGCCAATTCATGAAGCAAAAATAGGATTAAAGGATATTTTCGCAGCATTGTGCATTACTTCGAAAAGAAGCATTGAAAGCACAAGGTCATTCAGAATATAACCGGTCTCAAAATAGCTGCGAGAAGCAATGCTCCAGGGAATGCAAATTAAGCCATATTGGATCTTGAAGCAGAAACAATTCCATGGGGGTGGACTTTCAGCGATTTTCAGCATTGAATGGAAAACGTAATCCATTTAGCGATGACGTCTGGTTTAGTGGCAGACATCTCGCCAAAAATACCATCAGTCTCACATGGAGAGGCTGGAACTCAGTGGACAGTGTCAGCAGTACTTTTACAAGGACATCAAAGTATTTCATAATGGGATGCAGCCCTTTCACCCCACAGGAACCTATAATGGTTCAGGCTATGCCCTATTATACTCTTATGCTGGGTCTATTATGGTAGCACGGGGAGGCTTGCCAGAGTGGACAATACCTAGTCATGCAAAACCAGCCCAAACAGGCTTCCTGACCCTATGCTTGGCATTGAAGATGGCCAAAAAATATGCAAGGAGAAAGGGAAAAGTGGCAATCTCATCCGGATACATTCAACTCCTGCACTTCTTGCGGAACCATATACTCCGAGGCATACTTCATGGCATTAACACTGATAAGAGCAAAGAAGCACTACTGCACTAAACGGTGAACATGGACGAATGATGAAAATAGAGGGGACAGACTGCCAGGGGCGGCTCCTTGGCTATGGCAGAGGAGCGTCGCCCCACTGCTTTTAAGCAGTGAGAAACAAAATGACATTAACTTAGAGTTATTGTCATTTTATGTTTCCTGTTCTTCTGCTTTGTGGCACGCAGACAGAGCTGCTCTGCTCTCCGAGCGGGGCAGGGGAGGAGTGGTTTGCCCACTCCAAAGTGTGCAATGACGGTTTGGTCGGCCCTCTCGGGGTTCAAAACCAGTCATGCGCACTTCCCTGTTCTCCATGCAGGCTGCATTACACCCTGCATGGAGAACATGCCCACCGCTCCCGCCCCTTGCTGAGCGCTGTCTCAGCGCTCAGACCAATCACAACGTTGCAATTGCAGTGTTTTGATTGGCTTGGGGGAGGGAACCTGGCTGCCTTCTTCCTGTTCCTGTCGGAGGCAGGAGCAGAGAAGACACGCGGCCCGGCCTCGAGGTAGTTTTTTATTTGATTAATTCCGATTCCACCCTCCCCCCTGAGCATCACCCACGCCCCCTACCCAAGAGCCATGCCAGCTGCGACTGCAGACTAAGCCCCGCATGGAGTCTGTGGTACACACCCCAGCAGTTTGCCTTCAATTTCCATGATCTGCGAAGGACAGAGGATGGCAGATGTCAGAAAAGGAGGGGTGCAGGAATAAGTCACAGTCCTCAGTCTGTGGTATCATCTGCACAATGCAGATTACACATTGAGCGCAACCACGTCACTAGAGCACTCTAGTTCAATAATGTAGTCCAGTAAAAAAAAAAAAAAAAAAAAAAAAAAGATTGCTGCCCACATACATCCATGGCAGGTTCCATAACCCACACTACATAGCTGTGCAACACCCTAGCAAATAGTATTCAATTTCATTTAAGGTAATAAATTGACAATCGCTGCAGTGAAATTAAGTAATTTACAGTTTGCCATAGATACAAAAACCCTTCCCAAGTTCTACATAGATGATCCACCCCCATCTTTTGAAACTTACTATGACCACCATGGCATACTCTTTTTGAGATGTCCATCTTGGATGCGACAAACGAAAAAAGTCAAAAACAATGGGATCACTTTACCCTTGCTTTGGGAGGGAAGAGGATTGTTTTCCATTTTCTTGTATCTGAATTCTAGCGGCTCAGAATAGGATTGCTTGGATGTTTTGGGGAGGGGAGTGCCAACAGACTAGCTGACTGTATTTGGAAAACCCGTTTTTTAAACTTGAAAAGTGGCCCAAACGTAAGCGGAGGTTGTTCATCTTGAGTTGGGTTTAACAAGGACTCTAGATATGGGCAAGTTTAACCCCTTCATCTTTTGGACAGCAGTATGGTCTACATACAAGGTCACCTTTATTAACAAATTTTGTGGTAAGGGACTTGGCATTCCCCACCATCGCAAGAGATATGGCTGCTGTATGTTAAATCGTAGTTGTGTTAATTTGGAAATGGTATTTGGCAGGATACATCAGACATTTCTTAGGTCTACAAAAGATACACTAACACGCAAGGTCAGCGAGTTTCTCACAGACATCAAACTAGGCTTGAACTGGACTTCCTCAGTCTGGTGTAACTGGTCCGTTGCAATAGTCATTACCCTCCACCTCCCTCATCCCAGTCATCACTAACGAGGTAGTTTCCACTTCACCAAGACAGGAAAACTGTAGGGAACTGAAATTAAGCCTCGCGCCACACCACGTAGGTGGTATAAGAAAGTTATCATTCCGAGCATCCTCCCGGTGTTTTCCGGTCTCATTCTAAGATGAGGACTTCAAAGTAGGGGTCTCTGATGGACTTGGATCCTCGATGTCTCGGAATACTGCTCTTTCTGGGTTTGAGTCAGAATTAGACTATTTGCCATTAAGTGTTTCCTCTGCCAGGTTTTAAGAGAGGACACTGATAAAAATGGTGCTTACGAATAGTTGGCGCCAAGCATTCTGTGGCAAGGAGATGTTCATGATTTAGAATCAAAAACATCTTCTTTCAGAGTACGGTTTAAGTTGAGGACGCATGAAACATTCTGGAGATTCACATTCCACGTGGGCAGAGGAGCGTCGCCCTACTGCTTTCTCGCAGTGTGAGAAAGCAGAAGGCAGGGTTTGGTTGGGGGCGGGAGGGTGGGCGTTCCCTCTCCAGGCAGGGGAGGAGTTGCTAGCCCACTGTTGTGGGCACTGACTGTTTAGTCAGCCCACAGCCTGTGGGGCCAGCATCCTAGCCAATCACAAAGCTGCCATTGCAGCGTTGTGATTGGCTTAGGGGATGGAGGCTGCCTCCTTCCTGTATGGAGAGGAGACACGACGCGGGACCGGAGGAGATGGTAAGTTACATTTTTTTTTGTTTAATTGAATAGCCCACCCCACCCCTTCCGCGCAAAAACCCACCCACCCCCAACCCACAAGTCATGCCGGCCGCGACTGGAGATTCGACTACTGTTCATGGCTACTAACAGGAAAGAACCTTAGAAGCAGTAAGATGAAGCACTCTTGCATGTATAAGGGAGGTGCTGGTGTCACCCAGGCTATGGATGCTGCTTTAATGCAGCATGTCTCAGCTTTTACGTGGGACATCAGACAGGTGAGTGCGTGGAGATTACTCAAGTTGGTAGTGCACTTGTGCCGATTTGGAAATATTATGGGCAGTCACGATTGTAAGTGACATGCTAGCTCATCCTCTTCCCCTCCTTTTCAATGCCGCTCAGATAGACGTCTCAGTCACTACACAAAAAAAAGGTTGTTGGGTGTGAATGAAGAGGAGAAGTCAAGAATAAACGTTTTGGAGAGGCTTTTGTCTCTACAGCAGAAACTGACATGCTCATATTTTTAAAGTGTCTGACATGCAGGAATTAAGCTCATCTTCCAGGGAGCCTTTGGCCCAGAGAGTGGACACAGTGAATTCTGCAAAAGACCATAAGGAAGTACATTGGTAAAGACTTGATACCTTCTATTTTGAGTCACATCAAGTTGAATATGGGCTTTCTAATGGATAATGAGGACTCTCAAAGATTTAGTTTTACACCAGTTTGAGCATTCTCCCAAAACGAACCTTCCTAAGCATTCCCATGGGACTGATGTTGGGGTGAAGAAACGGAAGGGACCAGAAAAAGTTATTTACCCCGATCTACGCAATATTTATACACTTTACTAGGGAAAGTGTTTTCAAAGATCCACACTCTGGGCCTATTGACGCTATAGTTGCTAGCGTGGTGGGGAGAACTTCTATGACAGAGGAGGCCAAAATGAAAGACGCTGGCAATATTCATTCTCAAAGGTTTATGCGTATTTATTTACGATAAGAGACAATTTATGGGCCATATACAGCACATTCTCCAATATTTGACTTCAAAAATCTTTTAGCAGCACTTAGTGAAGGGTCCGAGTGTTCTGCTATGAACTGAAAGGCTGACAGAGTATCAGTCGGATACATCATTTGATGATCTCAGAGCTTCAACTCAAGCAGAATGTGCCATCTATAGCAGCAAGAAGAAACATTTCCGAACATTGGGACTCATTACAAGGCTTCAATTTTGAAAACGCGGTTTTATTGAATAGGTCTTTTAGGATCTTCAGGAGAAGATGCAGAAGGTATTCAAAGAGAAAAAGCACCCTGTCTTTCAGATCTGGCCGATTTGCATTTCGATCATTTAATTCGACTTCAACACTAGGGAAATATTTCAGGCAACCTTCTTGAAGACAATAGTCCGTCTTTGTAAAAATCGACGGGCAAGGGTGTCGACTGGAAATGTTCTTATAATAAAGAATCGTCCTGCCCCCAAAAAAAGCAGTACAGCAGTAGTCTTGGGCTTACCATTCGGAGGTTGGATTCAGCACTGCAAAAAGCCATGGGAAACAACGACATCAGATTCTTGGGCCCTACAAATAGTCATTCGGGGTTATCAGATCGAGTTTCCAACGCCAATGGGAAGGAAACACAATGGGCTTAGAGTCAGAAGAGAAGACACCATTCCTTCAAGCAACACTGGATCTCTAAGAAAAGGCGTCAGAGATTCCTGCTCTTCTGAAAGGAAAGGAAAACGAGTTTATTCAGTCATGTTCCTAGCCCCCCACCCCCAGTTATCTGGAGGTTAAAGGATGGTCATTGACTTGAAAGAGGTGAACAAATTAATTCATTTCAAAATGGACACACTGTAGAAGATAATCCAATTGGGAGAGGTCACTGTCTCACTGGATCTGATGGATACCAACTCTCATGTTCCCGTAGCTCCAGCACATAGAGGTCTCGGAGTATATGTCCAAGAGGAGCATTTTCAGTTCAGAGTATTGCCATTTGGTCGCGGACTGACCTCCATGGTATTTACAAAAGTGGTAGCTCCTCAAACAGCCAATCTGCAGCTCGGTGGGTGGTCAGTTTTTTCATACTTAAACGATTGTCTCCTTCATGTGCTGACAAAAGACAGAAGGTTAGAGAATCTGAAAGCCACTTGCATGTGCCTATTGGATCATGGGTTTTGCCTGAACATTTCCAAGTGTCAAATGGTGCAGACTCTCTCAGACCTGAAGTTTAAATGTGCTATATTTAGGACCGATCTGGGAATGGTATATCTTCATCAGTTCTTGACCTCTCTTCTGGAAAGGCAACTGGCCCCACCATGATTGTAGTTAAAGATCCACGGTCACATGACAGCATGTACTATTACAGTCTCATGGTATCTGCTACATCTTCATCTCCTTTTACGACATCTGAAGAGATTTTGGGCCTCCATCCCTTCAAGACTTTGAGGCGATGGTTACAGTCTCCCAAAACATAAGAGTATGTCTGAGCGAGTGGCTGGTTCCATGCAATCTTCAGAAGAGGATGTCTTCACATCCCCAGATCATTTAGAAATAATGATGGACGTCAGTGACCTGGTGTCACTTTGGAGACTATGTCAATCCAAGGGCATTGGGAGATTTTGGAGAGCTGGCATCTCCAATTGGAGAGGGCTGGCTGCAATCAGAAAAGCAGTAAAATCCTTCAATTGTTTTATCGTCCATAATCATGTTGTTGTAAGATCAAACCTTACAGTAACTGTGTTTGACTTAAACAGTAATGGGGGATCTCAACTAAAAACGTTTTAGGTGTCCTAGCACATCATCTGGGAACGTGGGCAGAGATTTATTTACTTTCCTTCAAGGTGGTCCGTGTCAAGGGTGTAAATAATGGTCAGGCAGATACGCTAACTGGGAGGTTTCCATCATCTCAACAATTAGAACTTTCAGTCCCAATATTTATGGAGATATGCAGAAGGGGTTGAGTTCACGTTAGTTTTGTGACTGATGGTTCACATTGACAAACGTGGTCATTATTTCTTGAGGTGGGTAGTCACCCACCCCAAATATTAATGCAGTTTCTTATAGACTGTTTCAATCAAAATTAATCTGTTGTAACTCTCAGTGCCCCTTAGGTAGCTATTATGGTACTACTGACAAATCTAGGTTTAGGATCACAACCTTAACGTCCTTTTGTTTTGTGTTAAGAACAATTTTTATACTGTGGGATAAATAAGGATTTTAAAAAGAGACAAAACTTCTTTATGAATATGAAGTTGGTGACTACATGAAGTTGGTGACTACATTAGATCTAGTTTAGGGCTGTCTGAAATTCATATCATTTGCATGATTATGTGAAAATCACCACAAACATAATAAAAAAAATGATAATAGATGCAAAAATTGGCCTTTAGCATTAAATGCGTTCATGTCCATTTTGGACGCAACGATGCACTACATACTAAAATATAGTGCAAATAATAAGTGCCACCAACTCAAGCTGCCAGCATTCGGGTCATTGACGTTGTTCGCATCCTAAAGTTTTTCCATAAAGGCAGTGTAATGACGGTGTGTGGAATTTTGCTTAAGAAGTGTAATACGATATGAAGTAAGAGTGCCCTAGTCTGACAGATATTTCACCCAGGCCTAGACCAGTTCTACTCAGTCAAACGCTTAGAATTTACCTGAAGCCATTAGTCTTGGTGCCTGCTGGCCACGGCCATTAGTCGTGCTCAGAAGGGTTCAGGACGTAGGGATCTACATATGGCAGAAACCATTTTCCCTGCTGTGGGCCACAGCCGAACAGTTCCAGCAAGCATTAAGAATAGGGGTTAGGAAACATCCAGGCATCAGTTCTAATATACCATAAAAAAAATCCATATAGTTCACTAACATGTCTCTTACGGAAATAAATGGTCTACAAGGTTCTGCAATGTCCAAAAGTCTTTGGGTTCGAGGTAAAGCTAAAAGTCAATGCCCATCTCAAGAGGCACCTGCTTTCTACTGTGGTGAGGTTAGAAATCCTGATGCTTTTCACCCTCGCCCCTGAACTCTCCGCACCAGATCCCCAGATATCATGGAGTCACAATGTGCAAAACCCTGTACAATTTTGTACCCCTATCAAGGGTATATCTATATCCTTCAGGCTGTATGTTTAGATCCCAAGGGATCATCGCAGCTTTCTGAGATTTATAAAAATAAGTTTCAGGTACTTGACTTAAGAATATTTTTTTATACTGCCACACTATTTCAATGTAGGCTGCAGCAAGAGATACCCAAAACAAGTTACTCAATTTTTGTTAAAATGAAGAAAAAAAAAAGTAATTCATGTTTTCCATAAAGATAACAATTAAACTGGTCTTTGCACCCATTTCATTATGTATTATTCAATTTATTTTTGCCAAACAAACTCCCATTGAGAGTGACTTTGAAGACCACTGCTTCCAGAATTCAATCAATCAATTATTCGGATAAAATATCCATAAAAGAGCCACACAGATCTTAATAAAACATTCATATTTAAAAATAGATTACTAAAATTCATACAAAATGGTATCAGGACATAGACAGACTAAACATACAAAACACAGGACACCAGACATCGAGCTAGGAGTTAACTCAATAGCCAACAAGTATAGAAACGTTAGCAGAAGCATTGGATAGGGGATAATTAATTGACATATATGAACACTGTTATGGGTATATCTCTGGCCACTTATTTTCATATCTTAAAACATCCAGGTATAGGAGCAGTTCCCTTCTTTGTACGGCATAAGAAATGTAGAAGAAACTCTAGGGCATAAATTCACATTATCAAAGTTACAGATAAAATGATGATAAATTATTTTTTTTTTATCTTAAAAGAGTAGCCGCAATATTTATTTCCTCAGATCCCTATAAAAGTTACAAAACATAATAAAATGCATTGCGTACTGGTTGGGTTTGCCATTGCATGGGCATTTGGGTAACTTTTGGGAACAAAAGTCCATCTTGGGAAAACAACCAAAAAGTGCAGTGTGCCTATTCGCAGTCTAGTTAGATAGAATCTATGTTGGATGTTTGTTACTAGGGTAAGGTAGCTCTGGGCAGTTGGTTGTAGGACACGAGAGGTACATTGACACAGTTGGTTTAAAACACTTTCTATTTTCTCTATCAGCCATCCTTTTCCTAATCAGAATAGTTTTTTAAATCTTTCATACTAAACTAACACTCCAACCAGATCCTCAATGTGGAATTTCCCATGCACCTCCTTTAGCAGGCTGCTTACATAGGCCAGCCATTGTATTCTTGCTTTTTGTTCCAAAGTTAGACACTCTGTTATATCTCTGGTGAATTCAGTGCCATCTTTACTCCATATATTATGCCATCGTGTGATGGGACTTATCTGCAAGACGTCTTCTAAACAGGGGGATCTCTAATTCCCTGTGAGCTTTATAAAAGAGGAGGTTGAACAGGGTACTGCTAATAATCTACATAGGAAAAGGTTTTCCTGGGTCTGCAAGAATTTACAGTTATTCAGGCCTCACGGAGACGCTCCGTAATTGACACCAGGAATACAATTACTTCTATATATGGTCAGCAGCTCTCTATTGGGCTTGTTCCCAATTTTAGATGCACACCTCGAGGGCTTCTAAGGATCTAATAAAATTCAGTTTTGCTGCATTCCCTTTGGCCATTGCTAGAAAAATTCACACCTTTGTATGTAAAACTTTCTGTTGCAGCAAATGCTTCTCTATCCTATTGGATAATTAGGAATCATAAAGCTTATGTCAGTTAGCGATGTCTGTTAAATAGGATTATGCGTTTGCCAAACATGCCCACATCATGGATGAATTCTAAATACATTTTAAAGTATTTTTACTCTCAAAAGGCTGCACATTTTCACCATCTTCGAAGGTGAAGAGGGGGCAAGTCAACTATATGTGCATGTTAACATTGGTGAAATGTGAAGTGAAAAAGTTGAAAAACATGTGCCACAGGATGTTCAATGAAGCTCATACGAAATGGTCACAATGGAACTGCTAAAATATGTTTACATAGGCCATACCACCCCTTCTCCAACCAAACTTCCCATTCCACCTGTAATGACTCTAGGCACTTAGAGTCACAAAGCCAAACTGGTAGCAGCAGTTGTACACAACACAAATGCCAGGTATTATAGCATAACTTCTGACACCTCAAACAACCAACTAAAGTAGACAACTATCAGGAGGGTTACAGGTGTGTCCTGTAGTCCCGGCTCCTGCCCGACTCCTGCCCCCCCCCCCCCCAATTGCACTGCAGGAGAACAGGATTTAAAAACTGTCTCCTAGTTGCAAGTTTCCAAATAGTCCACTATACCACAACTGGGTGGCAGTAATTGGAAAGTTGCACACACAAGTCCTCACTCTCTCAAGAAACTTTACCCACCTACTACCAGCAACCTCCTCAGTTCCCCCCCGTTATCCACCTCTCGTACTACCCAATCTGTGCCCATGTTCTACATTACCCAATACCACGAACGACCGTACTTTGAACCCCCACCAGTACTCAAACTATAAGACATTTCTGACTTTTACTATTTAAAGTTTTTTCTCCAAGTACGATTATTCTGTTAATTTTGGTTTCTAATTTTGGTTGCTTGGGTGGGTGTGTGGACTCGGCCCACTTCGAAGTGATCAGATGCAATCCGGTCAGTTTTAGAAATCTTATTCAATTTAACTGTTTCCTTAAGAGGGGCTTTCTTGCGGTTCGCACGGTCCATCCTCCAATTCTGCTCACTGTGACCGCCCTCTTCATCATTCACATTCACTCCTAAAGAAAGACTACCAGAGCGACGACACAGTTGCAACAAATCAGAATGTTATATAGTGAACAGCCTTGTTCACGCTTATCGCTCACAGGCGCCAACCATGCAACAGATACAGAAAGGCGCGTCAGTTCCCCGCTCCTTGTGGTCTCTGTGACCGCCCTTTGTTAATTAAAGCTTGTTGGAAAGGAATTCCCCCACCCCGGGAGAGTCTAAGACAAAGACACAAACAAGGAAGTAAATGCCCGAGACTCGCACACCGGGTACTGTTGGCACCATTGGCCGGTGTAAACGCCGCTGTACGGAGCTGGTGATGCTCGCGGTAGCAGAGCAGCTACTCCGATGTACCCCTCTTTCTTTTCCACCGGCGGACGTGCAGCCTGCCGAGGGTAAAACCACTCCAAGGCGCGAAGGTCTCACCTGCAGCCAGGGCGCCCTCCGCCAACTCTGGTACAACCCGGCAGCCGCGCTGCTGCTTATCACAGCGGTTCCCTTAACAAGAGCGAGCTCAGCCTGTTCCACCTACAGGTGCGGCCCTCGGGGGTTAACCCTTCAGCTGCCGCACACCACAGACGTCCTGTGCGGCCCTCGGCGGGTGGGGGCGTTAACCCTTTTCCCTCCAGCGCACCACAGATGTTTCCTCCGTTTGAACCACAGGTGGTCGAAGCTGCCTTTTGGCGGGTAAACCAAGCTGCAACCACCTGTAGGCGCACAAGAGGCAGAATAACGCAAGTAGTTGTTTCGTTTGTTTTTCATGTATTGTTAATATACTCTCAGTGGTGCCAAATTGCCCCTCATTCCATTGTTGACCAAAGCTGGCTCATGAGCTAAACTTTAAGGCTCCTGGGAAATGCATTCTCGTACTCACACTATAGTATATACATATGGTCTGGTACTCACCCATGTCCCCTACTCTAAAACGACCGACCCTGTGATTATGGATAACATTACCCTCACCCTCAGTGTAACACTTGTGAGACCACACAGATAGTTTTACTTTTTTGGATTAGGGGGGAGTAAACCCCCCCCCCAACCCCGGCCGTATTTATTAAAATTTAACAAAACAAATTTAAAAACATTATATACAGAAACTTTACGCAGAAAGTACAGATACATTTACAGATACATTTTGACAGTCAGATATTCCACAGCTAACCTTAACACAGTCTATTACACAAGACACTCCTGCCGTAAATCTATCAATACATGTTATTTACTTTCTGCGTGTCCCCTCTAGAGCCTACGGCAAAGTCAATGACTGGCAGCTCCCCCGGTCCCCATGTACTAATAAGGTTGCGCAGGGGGTTACAGCTTATCGGAAGGATACTTTCCCCCGGGCCCCGCCTACGCCCTGTGCCTTACATTCCATTACGTGGGGGCTGCAGACTTCTGCATAGTGGCGCCTTAATGCGCATGCGGGGGTGACCACAGGCCCACTGGGAAGGATGACACTCCCGGCCCCCACACCCTGACAGCCTACCTACCGGCTGTCACTACCCCCTGGAGTTATATGGTGCTGACCGTTGAGGACCGAAGACTATGCTTACCCATCATGACCTTACCGCCTGACCAGAGACACTCTAAATACGACAATATCTAATTAAAAGAGAAATTCAAAGTTGTGCTTTATTTATACTTTACTACAGAAAGGCTGATACCCTTGCTTTTGTTCCCTGCCAATACTTTAGAAACAAGCATTTGCAATTCAATGGTCTCGGCATTGTTAAAGTTAGAGCTATTGGCATTGCTCATGACATTATTTTTGTTTATGTTTTTGTTTTTAAAACATTTAAAGAAACGGCATTGTTATTTACAATGTCAATAGCTTAATCACTCTCAAATGCAAGACCTATTGCATTTGCACACACACAGAGCCACACACAAAGCCACCCACACACACAGCCACCCACAGAGCCACTCACAAAGAGCAACCCACACACAAATAGAGCCACCCACAGAGTCACCTGCATCAAAACCCGAACTGAAGCTCCTGAAAAGTATTTTCTCAAAGAAGCTCGCTTTTACCTAATGAACACCTTCTCACTCGCCCTTTTCCTTATTAAACTTATTTCGGACCGAACCTACCCACTGAACCTCACTGGGTTAACCTCCACTTTCTGACCCTCTGCTCTTTCAACCTCTCGTCACTGAACCGTATCATCATAAATGATTTGCACAGTACATAGAATCTGCTCGCTGAATTTTCATCACTGGACGGACTGACTTTATTGAATCTTTTCCTCACTGAAGTGCCCTCGCTGAAACTCTCCCTCACTGAACCTCACTCTTAATAAACCTCCCTCATTGAACCTCTCCCTCGTTGAACCTTGCTCTCACTAAACCTCCTTCACTGAACCTCTCCCTTGTCGAACCCTTTTCACAGAACCTTGCTCACAGAATCAGATTCACTGAACATACCCTCACTGAGTCACCCTAACTGAACCCCTGCCTCACGGACCCGCACTCATGCAATCTTTCTCAGTAAACCTCCGTCACTGAAAACCCTTCATAAAGCTCCTCTTTTTCCTCTACCTCATTTAATATCTCTCTTGTTGAACCTTTCCCTTGATGACTCTCTCACTCACTGAACCTCTTCCTTTCAAGCTTTGCTGCATGCTTGCCAAATGCCTGTTACCCAGCCCAGTGCTATTAGAAGTCACTGCTTTTTGGGGGACATAATTCAGATCCGAATATCAAGATTTGAAAAATGATCCATCAACACTGGATGCGTGGTTTTTGAGGTACTTGGATTCATCCGGCCCACGTATTCTCACTAAACCACTCCATACCCGTTCCTTACCAGGCCGAGTCCTTGCTGAGCGGGACCCTTCTCCGCACTACACACGTCTTTGCTCGGAGAGGTTAGAACATATCCATCCCCCACCCCTCCCTCGCCGAGGCTGCCCCTCGCTGCCTCCCTTTCTCATACTCGGCACTGTACACGGCCCCTCAGAGCGGAACTCTCACCCACACGCTTAGACGTCATGTGACATTTAAACTGAAGTCCTTGTCCATGCACCGCACCCCATCTACAGATAGATATATGTTTATTGTACGATTAATTGAAATCATTACAGACTTCATATAGTGAAATCAAATGTGCTTACAAAAGTTAAAACAAGCATTTACAATGCAACAGGACTCGCATTTACACGAGTCCTATTACATTGCAAATGATAATCATCACGGACAACGGGAGGGAGGAGGGGAGAAGGGGCGGACAACGGGAAGGGGAAGAAGGCACGGACAACGGGAGGGAGGGCGGGGGGCAGGAGTCATGGACAATGGGAGTGAGGAGGGGAGAAGGCGCAGACAACGGGAAGTGGAAGAAGGCACGGACAACCCACGGAAGGCACGGACAACCCAACCTTTCCACCCATTGAAGAACACTTTAGTATTTCCCGGTTTATGTTGCTTAATTTACGACATTGGAAAGGACAGAAAATTAAAGAAGGCTTTCCTAGGATTCGAACTCGTGAACTGCCAATCAGCGCTCTTTTCAAGGAACGAGCATTCAACTGGATGAGCTAGATCGCCAGGATGACGTAATGATTTCCCAAACAGGAGCAGAGTGAAGCACTTTAGAGCCGACAAAGAAAATGAACACTACCCCGTTAAATATGCCAACACACAACTATACGTAATGTTAAGCCAATGCGCTCGAAACATACCGCCCCAGATAGAAGACGGACAAGTAAAAGTCACTGTTTGCAAAATAAATCTATTAAACGGGGAGTTTTCTGCTGAAATGGAGATCCTGAGCAGCCACACTTAAATAACAAAGCCCTGTCTTGTCGAGTTTGCTAAACGAAGCGCTGCACAGAATGTGAAACATATTTTAAAACAATGGTACTGGCGAGATCAACAAGTGACCATACAACTGACCTCACGCCGCACTTCGCTGAATCAAACGTATACACATAAGAAGTGCACGAACATTCCTAGTGGCCACGCCATGTTCTGTAATGTTTTTTTTTGAACGAATATACTATTTTTCAATAGAGGCCACAACGGTTTTACCAGTGCTCCTTTCTGTGCCCACTAGCCCTCTAGTAATAACTTCCTTGGCCGCTGCTGCCTGCCCTCGTCGCAGAGGGCACCGGCCTGGAGGTGTGTACATCAAAACCCCCAGTGAGTCACGGGCACGCGCTGTGTTTACTCTCTCGGCTCATGTCATGTGCAGTCGCTAAGAACTACTTTTAATCTCCTCTGATTTCCTGAAGCCGGGCGATTGAGTCACCGCGCTTCACAGGCCCCTGTGCCCACGCCAGCCCCGGGAGCGATCTTTGAAAAGATGAAAAAGGCCCAATTGCTTCCTTTATCGCATCTGAGAATGTGTTTCTTTCCGGGCAGGGGATGGGGGAGCGGAGGCCCTTGTATAAATGAGCTGTCCCGGCTGAGCTCAGCGTTAGTCAGTGCCCGGAAGCGGGCCTGGAACAGAGCCCCCTCACTTCTCATAGCTCCCGTTTCTGGATCTGCGTGTGTCAGGGCACTGCTAGAGTCTGAAGCGCCGCGCTTCAAAGCGCCCTGAAACCTGTGTACCTGCCCACGAAGAAGAGAGCGTCCTTTGAGAGGACATTCCAGACAGATTTCATGCAGACGCCGGTTGTGCAATCCACGTCTCCATGGCTTATCCGTGCCTCTTCCGCCCCCCTCCTGCCCGGAATGAAAACACGTGCTTTCTAAGTCTAGGGTGTTGTCGTGAAGCAGCCGTCCCCGGCCTCCACGGACCGCGATGCACCCCAAAGAAGCGCTTACGGGCTGCGAGGAGCAGCGGCAGATCGGCACAAACGCCTGCAGGGTAAACAAGACACATCACACAACGCGCCAGTCGGCTCTCTGATTGGTTGACAAGGTCCACCAATCACATTGCTTATTTGGTAGTTGCCAACCAATCAGAGAGCCGACTGGCGCGTGTAGGCAGCGTGAAGACATGCTGTCTTGTGGACGTGTAAGGGGTGGGCTGCCAAAAAGCGAAAAACAACCAAAAAGCAATAAAAAAAATGCCCCCGAATCCGAAAAGGACGGGGCCTGTTCGGAGTGACAAACCTCTCCTCCAATGGCTGGCCAGCATTCAAGAGGCCAGCCAATGGAGAAGAGGGGAGAAGAGGGGCGGGTTCAAGCCCCTCTTCTCCAAGTCATTAAATCTCGCGTGCGAGACTGCGCAAGCGCAGCCTTCGCTAGCCGAGACCTAAAAAGGGGGCAAAATAATCGGACACAATACCCAAACCCGAAAAAAACAACCTTCAAACAATACCTCTCTTTGGGGATGGTGGGTGGGGAAAAAGAAAGAAACGTTATGGGCCCGCAGCCGGCCCGGGGATCCTATCTGTGGGGAGCAAGAACAAGAGACTGTTCTGCTCCCCACCACCTCTTTTAAAGAGAGCGCCCAGGCCGACCGGCTGAGACCGGTCAGCCTGGACGCTAGCAAGACGTTTCTGCGCCGGAAAAACTGGGAGTGCTTCCGGCGCACAAACAAACCTGACCCCCTATTGGCGGATGCGGGGGGGAGGAGAGCCGCGTCACTCGCTGATGCGGCCTCCCCCCCACCCTTCGGGGAGGCCGTGGACTGGTGCCCTAGTCAGCCCGCGCCTTCTCCATTTTCACTCTGTATAATGCATAGCCACAAATTAACACAGGGTATGAGAGGCAATATACAGTGAAGCATAAAAATGAAGTAAAGTAAAACAAGATTATAGCGTAAAGAGTGAGTCCACAACGTTGCTTGTGCTTCTAGAGTGATGTTTAATTCAAGGTGTTGGTGAGGTTCAGTACAGCCAACGCGTTTCGCCCAAACATGGGCTTCTTCAGGGCAATGTAAAAAAGAGAGAAGTTAAGTCTATGATGAGTCGCGGAAAATCCGATCAGTAATGTAGCTTTAATGAAAGCGGGTTCTGGGAAAACGGCCCAATTACGATATCTGAATCATATCCAAATAAACGGAGAGTCGATAACCTCTTAAGATTCTGTCCTGAGTAGAGAAAGGTGCTTGTAAGTAGTAGTCCGTTTTCCGGTTGTGTGTGTGGTTGTGTGTGTGGTTGTGTGTGTGGTTGTGTGGTTGGGTGTGGTTGTGTGGGGGTGGTTGTGGGTGTGTTGTTGTGTGTGTGTGGTTGTGTGGTTTAGTGGTTGGGTGTGGTTGTGTGTGTGTGGTTGTATGTGTGGTTGTGTGTGTGTGGTTGTGCGTGTGTGTGGTTGTGTGTGTGGTTGTGGATGTGTGTGTTTTTGTGTGTGTGACAGTAATACTAAAAGCATCTCAAAATAAATGAACACAAACATCGAGTTTGGAGAAAGAGAAAGCACGTTGTTAGTCAAACTGGCGCAGCAAAGCATTGACACAACAACAAAAACAAATCAAGATCACTTAGCGAAGACTGAGTGCTGATAATGGATACACACAGCCCATCATCTTAAGAGTTCGATTGCAACCAATGTGCACTCAAACCTGTCCCCTCCTTGTGAGTTGCACCCCATATTCCATGAGTTATAACTGCTGCACCCACCATAGCGCTTTGAGATCTAAATCGCAACATAGGTCTAATCGACTAAGCAGTCGCCAACATGCTGTGCTTTTAAAGAGAATGTGCCAAAAGTTTCCAGCTTCCTCATCATGTCCTCATGAAAGCGCCAACGAAAGGAATCCCTGAATGGTGCAACGGACATGAAGCAGCCGCTGCGATCAGAAAAAAACTCTGTGAACGTTGTCAAGTTTCACGGTAACATTTCCTTAATGTTCCTTAAGCCACAAAGCAGTGTGAGCACGCGCACATCGATGTTCCTGCTGTCACTGCAGTCCGGGAACAAGCATTAAAAATGCAATAGGTCTCGCATTTGATTAAGTTAAAGCCATTTGCTTTGCTATACAATACCATTAGCAAAGCAAAAGGCTTTAACTTAATCAAAGGCGAGACCTGTTGCATTTTCAATGCTTGTTCTGGACTGCAGGCACATCGATGTGCGCTGCTCACTTCTCACTTCTCACTAGTGGAGAAGTTACGACATGACGTCACGGCCAGGTGAGCTGTTGTAGGGGAAGGGAAATCCTTTAAAGATTAATTTTCTCTCTGGATTTCCCTTCTCTTTTTGAAACTCAGGAGCAGTAACATTGTCGTGGTGTCACTAGGGCTTTAAGTGGAAGCTTATTCAATATTATATACAAGCCATAGTTGCTGCTTATTTATCTTATGCAACTAACAATCAGGCGCGCAACACCTATTGGGCTCACCGAGCTTCAACCCTCCCCCCCTCGTGTGTGTCAGCCCCCGCTGAGACAGCTTTGCGGGTTGGCATCCGTCCGTCTAATTACAGCAGCACCCGAGTACTTCACAGGTCTTTAAAAGACCATTTACTTGTTAATGAGGCTTTTATTGTGTTTTCACCCCTTCTTAGAGCCACTCTGCTGGAAGAATTATTACATTGGCCACGCCCCTTTGCGAGACCCCCAGTTTTGTCATCCCACTTAAAGCCCTGCCTAGGTCCATCCGGGACTAGTTAGGCCAGTCCGTTTGTTTTATCCCTAGAATTCTGGGACTTGTAGTCCTGGTTTAATACTGGCTCAAACACGACTACAAATCCTAAAAGCCTAAGAAAAAACTAGTCACACGTAGACCTGGGAAGCTTGTCACTCCTGGATGTGTGTCACTCCTGGATGTGTGAAAGTATGAAGGGTTCGTGTAACAGGATCTCAGTATTACGCACAGAGTTCTGTATTAGAAACAGTAACTACCCAACTACATCAGCTACTGCATAAATGTTTCGAATGTTCAAAGCAAGCAAATAATATATTTTAGTTTTCTTTAAGCTTTTTTTGCAAAATGAGGCACTGAAAAAGGCTGTAACGATGGTTGGGTCCAGCAGAAACCTTAAACATCTAAGCCATGAGTGATTTCCTGATACAGCCGTCTGTTTATCCCTTTCCTGCTATTTCCCCTGCAGCTAAATTAAATTACCTGGCTCCTTTGCCAATCAGTGAAACATTGTCGTTGTTTGGTAAATAAACCAGCCACGTTGACTATTTTTTAAAACTATTTATACTTACTGATGCACTTATTTCACATTCATGTTCTACTCCATTGCAGCTGCTGTAAAAAAACAAAAACATTTTTGTACCATGGCTCGTGTTACAGACCTCTGAGTGTTGCAGGTGATGGATTACGGTTTTTAGGATCTACTAGTATTTGCCTGGTAACACCGCTGATTGGGCACATTTTGAGCCTGATTACGAGTTGAGCGGTTAATTTCGACCAGCGCCTAAACCCCTGTTTACAAGCAGGTTGGAATTAGGAGTTGTTAGGTATTTAATGCATCCGAAAATAATCGGATTCCTTAAATAACTCAACCTTTGGTGACCTGCTGAAATTTAACTGGGGGAAAACCATACACTATTTACAGTATCATGCAGATTTGGGGGCATTAAAAGCCAAAATCGGCATGTTGTTCCCCACAAACTCATAATATGTGTTATTTATCGCATCCAATAGATAACGTAACCTGTGGTATCGTTATTTATCAGGGGCGATAAATAACGCCTCAATTTGTAATCGGGCATTAGAAGCTGCTGTTCCACCTCCTATAGTTGGCTTGATTGACCCGGTGTGGGGTTGGGGGTATCAGCACTACTTACACTGATGGATTAAACTGTACTGATTAATGAAGCCACTGTGTCTTTGTGTTGATCATTGTACAATTTTGTGCTGATAATTCTCTGAAGCACAATACAAACATGTAGTTTGCTTCTAGGGTGTGATTGCCAGCTCTGAGCAGGGCATTTGCCTTGGTTAATATTATGATTACTTACTGGTAATCCTCATTACTCTTAGTCCTACTCGTAGTCTTCCCCCAACCTGCCAGTCCAACATTCACAAACAGACTGTCAGAGGATCGAAAAGCTGCCGACCAGCCTACATACATGGTCAAAGCACACTTCACATCAAGAGTGTGCAACAACTGATCAGCAGGAGAATTAGGAGAAGGGTAGAAAAAAGGCAAGACCAAATCCTGAGGAGTATGAAACCTGGAACTCTCTTTATGCAGAAAACCAGGATCCAAACGTAAAATCACAGTGTCGTCCACAATCCTCAAAAAGGGGGGGGACAGCGCAAATCAGAAAGCTCACCCAATCTCTGAGCTGAGGTAATAGCCACCAGAAAAGCCACCTTCAAAGACAAGAACTTGAGATCAACAGATAACCAGGGGCTCAAAAGGAGACGACTGGACAGTACGCAGGACCAAAGAAAGACCCCACGGAGGCACCGGAGAACAAACAGCAGGACAGGAGAGAGAAAAACTCCGGAACAAATGAGACACCAACATCCCGTCCGCAGAGGACAAGCAATCCGGATCACTGAAAGCCCAAATAGCAGCCCACTGGCCCTTCAGGGTAGATAAAGCATAACCCTTATGGCATCCATCCGTAAAAAAACTTCAGAATATCAGAGGCAGAACAAGAAGTAGAAGATAGACCAAGACCAGAACACCAGGAGAAGAAAGAAGACTAATGCTTAGAATAAGAAGACAATGTAGACCTCCTACAGGAGGCTTGCATCACAGAAATAATGTGGTTGGGCAAACCTCGGTCCCCTAGCGAACACCGTTCAAATTCCAGACCGCTAAGGTGAGAAGGACAACCAGGGGAGGTGAGGAAGACCTCAGGGGAGACTGGTATCCCGGCAAGATCCAAGGAGGATCCACCACCAAACTCAGGAACAAAGGTAACCAAGCCCTCATGGGCCAGTGAGGTAACACAGTCACCAGCTGAACCTTCAACAGAAATGCAGGGATGAGAGGAAGAGGAGAAGAGGCATATAGCAACCAAGGGGGCCACGGGAGAGATGAAGCCTCCACCCCCCACGCACCCTGTTCCGGAATCTGGGAACACAAGAGGGGAGGAAGAGCATCGGTCCTAGAAGCAAACAAATCCATCATCTGAGTCCTGAACCTCCGGCAAATCAACCAGAACATCCCGGGAGAAAGGCACAAAGTCAGACTGCACGGAAGCCTGCGGCTCAGAGCATCCACCACCACATGTGCTGAGCAGAAATGGCCTGGAAAAGAAGTTCCGCCCAATCTGCAGTTGCACAGGCCACTAGATTCAAGGGCTGACTGCGACTCCTGCCCTGATGATTCACATAAGCCACAGTCACGGTGTTGTCGGACTGCACCAGAACATTGCAACCCAGCAGACGATCCCAGTATAACCGAAGGACCCGCTCCACAGCAAACAGCTCCTTCCAGTTGGAGGACCGGTGGGACTCCGAGCCCTGCCAATGAGCCTGCACAATCCACTGACCCAGAGTTACACCCCAACATGATGCACTAGCATCTGTTGTCAACACCACAGGCGGGGTGGAATGCAACCACATACCCCAGGGGATATTCGAAGAGTCCATCCACCTCTGCAGAGTGGTCACCACCTCCGGATATACTGGAACAGCCACAGAGAAATCCTGAACAGGCAAAGGAACAAAGCGGTGAACATGCCACAGCAAGGGCTTTCTAGCACATAAATAGTCAAATCCAGATGCTGAGACATCACCAGTGCAGAAGGGGCCTGCAGGAGCCAACCATTCAGGGAGGAAAACACCAAAACCACCCGAGGTGAAGATGAGCCACAAGGTGTGCCACCACCTTGGTGAAGACCCTGGGAGATGAACGCAGGCCGAAAGCATCCTGAAGATCCAGGTTAGACATCACCCAGCCATCCTGAATCAACGGAATCACATGCTGCAGGGTCTCCATCTTGAAAGGAATCTTCCGGACAGACTTGTTCAGAGGCCTGAGATTGATCACGATCCAAAAGCCACCCATGACCCACCAGAAGGATGACAGAATAAGTCCCTTGACCCCACTCTGACCGGTGCACAGGCACAATCACCTTCTTCCGGAACAGGAGTTGAACCCCGTCCAACAGGGCTTGATGACATGACACATCCTTTGGCATAGGGGCCCGCACCCTGCCCGACGCAGGGGGAGGGGATATGAACTTGATCCGGTAACCCCGTTCCAGAACATCCAGGACCCACTGGTCCGTCGTCGAGAGACACCAAACTACAAGGAAATGGTGCAATCTCCCACCAACTGCAAGCATCACTCCAGCAGGAACAAGCCAGGTGGCGCCATAGTCAGGAATGCTGACTACCAAGACCCGAATCAGGAGGAGGCTTCTTCTGAAACCTCCTCTGGAAACCTCTCCCAGCACCCTTCTGAGTCCTTAATGTATTCCTTTGCAGGCAAAAAAGGCTGCCTTAAAGATTTAGCATTCGAAAAGAGCTGCTCCTAATGACGTTGCTGATGCCGGAAGGACAAGGAATGTTTCCGTTCTTAGAACACCTTGTGCAACTTCTCTTTAAGGCCTTTCCCAAAAAGCCGAGGATCAGTAAAAGACAAACGTAAAGCCATCGAATGTTGAGCCGCATCAGTGTTTCAACCCTTCAGTAATAGTTACGCCTGGCAGCAATGGTCTTAAAGTCGGACAACAAGGATTGAGCGACATATGCACCATACACCTCAGAACGGATGGGGAGATGCGACCCGCATAGGCCTTCTTCAAAGAAGAGTCAATCTTTGTATCCGCACCATCCTCCAGGACATTATCTTCAGCCATGGAAGGATGCCCCACCAGACTGGCCACAATAGAGTCCACATGAACCGACTCCGGAATGGCATCCTCCATGTCCTGCAAGGGCTATAGCTTAGACATGAAGCGAGGCATCATAATGTGGTCAGGATCTTTCCAGTCCTTCAAAAGCACGTCCATCACGCAAGTATGAATAGGCAAAGCCTTTGTAGCGTGCTTCCGAAACTGGGCTAAAACCATATCCTTGGACGTGCTGGCAACCTCCTCACCAGGGAAACCCATGTTATCACTGACATGGGAAAGAATCTCCAGCAACATATTCTTAGCAATATTTTTCCCCTTAAGGTCCACTGCGCCTAAGGTGGAATCATCGGAAGACTCAGAGCGTGAAATATCAGAGTAGAGGTCATGACCCCAACAGAGCGCACACCAGCAGCCTTCCTGGAGGATTTCAGATCAGATAAAGTCTCCAAAATCAGCTATTTCAGATGAGCATCATCATTCAATTTAGCCTGCTTCAAAGGAGGGATGGAATCCACATAGCCCCTAACGAAGACGGGGAAAAAACAGGAGAAACATGCCTGCGCTTCTGGTGATGTTTCCCCATAGTGAAACAAACGCAAGTGACCAAGGAAACCACAACTAGTCTCTTAAATAAGGAATCCCCCCCCCCCTTTGATTTAAATTACATATTTTTTGTAATTGCAGAATAAGCAGCCCTAAACCAGTCCTAGCGCACGCCGTGACAGGCAGCTCAAACCCAACTGACAACCGACACTTGGAACAAGAGGAATGATGAGGGTGTGGCATAAGACAACATGCCGCAGTAGAAAAAGGGAGGGAAGCGACCGCCGTAGGCCACATCGCAAGAAGAGGGGACCCCGCTGTATCACACAGACGTGGGCCAGAACAACCCTTGAACAGCCTCCTCCCACTGGGAGACTGAACACATGTGCTGGAAGACAACCGGACGGGAGAGATCCAGGCGGTCTCGCATCCAGGCACCAACGAGGCCCCACCTCACTCCCACCGACAACGTAGCAGGCAAGGGAATGTCACGAAGAAGGCCCGAAATCACCGACCGCTTGTGAGTCACACGAAATGACGTCTGCACCCCTAGCGCACCAGAGAACACTGCTGTATGTGCCAACAGTAGAAACAGCCAGATCAATCAGGCGGCATCCACCAGCCAGCAACACAGCACCAAAAGGAGAGCAGAGGACACGCAGGCCCCCAAAGAAGGGCAGGACAGGACCCATTCAGATGGAAGAAGGAGAAGGCAACCGAGGCCCGACAAGCCCAGCAACCCAGGCACCCAGAGCCACTCACCGAGTCCAGGAGGCCACGGGTCCCGACTCCAGCTGCTCCCACGAAGGTCCAAAGGCGGCTACCCAGGAGCCCACATGGCCTACTGTTGAGAATCAGCCACATAGTGTGGTTTGATCAGATCAATTGAGACAAACCTTTGGTCTCGGTGGCCACAAGAGGTGGAAGAAGGGCAGTTCTGGTTCCTTCGACAGCTAGGACTGGTACAGGCGCTCTGTAAGATGGCCCACATTCTTTGTTGTCCACAATTTTCTCTTTGACCAGGTCCCCAATCTCCGGGACCCAGGCAGTTTTTGCCGATACCATTTCACTTCCCTAGTGGTGTTGGGTTTTACTTGGATTGTGCTTTGTAAAGTTCTGTATTCTTTAAGGTCCTGTAAAACATCCAAATAATCATTAAGGTCAAATGGGGTTTCAGCCGCCACTGTGCTGACACTATCGAGGTCGGGTACCCTTATCCTTACCACAAACAGGAGCTCATAAGGTGTATGAGCCCCCAGGGATTTTCTTGGCATGTTGTTAAGTGCTCTCTGGACCCAATATAGGTGGTTGACCCAACTGTCACCTGAGTCTAATACCCTTGTTGTTGAGGATTGCTTTAAGTCACGGTTTTTCCTCTCATCTACCGAATTTCACTCAGGATGTTAGGGGAAGTTGTACTGCAAGGCCACACCCAAACTTCTCATGGTTTCTTTGTAAGCCTGAGTGCTAAACTCCGGACCCTGGTCAGAATGTAGTGTGCCAATTGTGTTGTGCCGATAAAGACTTGCAAATCCTTTATAACAGTTTGAGCATCAGCCGAGTGCTGGAGTCCAACCCACAGGAATCTAGAGCATGAATCTAATGCCATCAAGATATACTTGTAAGCCCCATCAGCATGTAAGGGGTTGCAGTGATCCAAATAGACACACGCAAGAGGTTTGTCTGAGATCAATAAAGGTGTTAGCAGTGGACGTGCTACAGTGGAGCCCTTCATCTGCTGGCAGATGTCGCATTTGAGGACAAAGTCCTTGGTCTGCTTAGTAAGACCTGGACACCAATAGTGCTGCTTTAGTAGTGAAACTGTAGCAGTAATCCCTGCGCAAGCTGAACCCAGACCCTTGTGTGCAGCTAGTATCAATCCCAATCCCAATCTGCAATCAGTGTTTGGTATTACTCTATCCACCACTCCTGGAATTTGAGCATACAGAATATTCTGTGCATCTAACTTGTAGGAGTACTTGAGAGGAAATCCTTTTGGGAGGGCCGAGCTGCTGTGCGTGGCATTGAAATCTATCATTGTTGTTCCGTCTATTCTTGTACTGGAGCGAGTTATTGCTGCAATGGCAGCAGTGTGTACTGTTGCCTTGGCAGCTTCATCCGCCAGTGAACTCCCTTCAAAGTGAACTCCAATACGTTGATGACTCAATGTATGAATATCATGAGCCCGTGGCAAGCCTTCTTTCAGCTTTGACATTTGTTCCCAAAGCATCATGTACTTTACTGTGCAACATTTGGAATACCTAAATCCATTCTGTCCCCAATAATGTAAATGTTAATTGTGGGATTTATGATCCGTATTTTGTAGTGCCAGTATCAGGGCTTTTAGTTCCGCCAGCTGTGCCATACAGTCTCCTCGGGACTGAGTGTGTGTTTTCCCAGGAAGAAACTTTCCATCCTGCATGCCCCTTTTACAATTGCTTAAACGGCAGAATATTATTGTTTTGTTCCTATGGCTGGCTGGGTAGATCCATCGGTATAAATGTAACATTCATATCGATCTAGAGGCATTATTTAATTTGGCAGAGGATATTCTTATTCGTACTGCAGGAATTGTTGTGTTTGTACAGTAGATTCAAATCTGTAATCTACATCTGTTGCAGTGTGAGAGTTAGCCCATTGAATCCATCGTGGATGCAATTCTTTAGCATTCAGTATACTTGCCTTCGTTACGGCCTCTATGGTCGATACCAGGGTCACGATTTTTATTCGTTTCCCATGCGCCAATGCTCTTTCTCTCTCTCTCTACAGCAGTCTGTACTGCCTTGAGTATTTTTTCTGTTGGTGCAAAACGCATTTCAGCGTTAGTTTACAAATGTGATTTGTATGTAATAAGTACTGTATTGCCTTTATTGAAAGTGATATATGTGTACCCAGTTGAACCAGCGACTACACGGATCACCAGGTTAGTTTTGTTGACACACTATTGTAAATGTTTGGAAGCTATAATGTCAGCTTGTACTGAACGTAGGATATCAACAT
Source organism: Triturus cristatus (assembly GCF_964204655.1). Classification (NCBI taxonomy): domain Eukaryota; kingdom Metazoa; phylum Chordata; class Amphibia; order Caudata; family Salamandridae; genus Triturus; species Triturus cristatus. The sequence goes on from NC_140582.1 coordinate 311,807,828, forward strand.
GTTCCTGTCTCCAATGATGTACTGAAAAATCAAGTCTAATTAAGTTGTAGAAAGGTTACACTCATTCTGCATAATCCAAAATGCATGTCCTGACAAAATCCCAAAATCCTAAAATAGATTGTCAGAGTCATTGGAGGTTGAAGTAGTGCATATTTTTCTAAAAATTGTGCCGCCAGGCTTCTGCCTTCACTTGACAATTTGTACCCTATAAATAGAACACTGAGGTTGGCAATTTAAAAATTTTTGAAATTAAATTTGTACTCCAGGTGGGCGAACCCAAGAATTATGTGGTCCACCTTAGACAAGTGTTCCATTAATTCATTGTACATCAGATAGATCTCATTTACATAGGACAATGCCTCCTCATCAAAATTTTGAAGTAACTTTGTTACCTTGGCTGAAAACAACCCAGGGCTATTCTTATTCCCCTGGGGTAATCAACAAAATTGTCTTTGTAAGCCTAGCGCTGAGAATGCTGTCAAGTATCTGCTTCCAGGCACCAGTGCTGAGAATGCTGTCAAGTATCTGCTTCTAGGCACTATATTTTGGCAGAAAATTCCATTTGAGATGTCTAGTGTTGTTTTGTATTTTTTCCACACAATGTTATTCATTAATGTGGCACGGTGTGTATTCTGTACTGCAAATGTGCTTGTGGATGCGTTTAAATGTCTGTAATCTAAGACCAGACGATATGAATGATTGAGTTTCATTACGGGAAACAAGAGATTATTCATAGGTGAGGTGCAATTATCTATCACACCCTGGTATTTATGTTTATTGAGGATCTCCGACTTGTTTCTTTGCCTCATGTTTAATCGAGTATTGTCTCTGGGGTTGAGGAATTGATTTTATTGGGATTTCGTGATGAGGTGACTCATTATCCCACCCAACATTAACATGGTTGTGGTAAAGTACAGGAGCTAATGCTAATGCCCACTCCTGGGCGTATTAATTTTTAACTGATTCCGGTTTAAGGAGGTAAAATAACTTCTCCCCCCTTAGGGCAATCCATTACGAACTCAGGCCACCAATCCTTTTTGGGCAAAAGAATATCGTAACTATAGGTCAGGTTCTCCTAAAAGAGACCCTTTGCTTGTCTGGGTATGTCCCCCTCCATTTGGAGCATTATTTCGTATAAACGATGTGGGACACTTACCCATGTATCAGGTGTTTCCACCGTGATATGCTCATTCATCAATACTACCCACAGATAATCCTTCAGGTTCTGGCGAGCTATTGTGACTTCTGCCGTGCTGTCCAGCATCATCACTGCCCATTCCCGTTCAGAAGCAGAGTCCTCATTAGCCTGGGTATTCATAATTTTAATCCCGGCTACATTCTTCTTTTTAAATTGAGGTTTTGAAGTCTTTTGTTTGTTTTCCTGGTTAATGATGTAGTCTGAAGTGCGATGTGTCTCCCTTTACGGATTGGCCCACTCTTCTGATCTGTATTCTGACCATCCATCTCTCTCTGGTCGCTTTTCAGATGTCTCCTGAAAGGAACGAGATGAACGTGTATCAGTATCCTGGTACCTGTCAGGTGTTCTAATATTGTCACAGTTTTTCAGATTGTATTTTCTTTCGGTGTGTTCCTGTTGAGGAGACCCACCCCAAGACTGTGTTTTGTTTTGTTTGATTTTTGGTTAATATTTCATTTCTTCTTTGAAGAATCGGATGCTTGCTTAGAGTTATCCTTTTCAGAACTGCTTTTAACTATTGGCTTCCCAGGTCTGGCTCCCAGATTATCTCTGCCATGTGAGGCATATGTATCTTCAATAATCTTAGGCAATTCTTTCTCCTGTTGGGCAGGAGTGAATTCCCTCAGGCTTTGGCTTATAAGCCATTGCTGCTGCCTCCCCTTGTATGTTACTCAACATAATGGCTGATACCTGGGCATAACTGCCCATCAGTTTCATCCCCAGATCTAAGGCAGGCTCTGTCTGCCCCGTTTTCATTCTGAATCTGTTTCAGTACATCTGGTATGACTGCTATTGAAGGGGTACCTTGTGTTCTGGTGTGTACATCAGTGAAGATTGTAACCCAAGTGACACAATCTTCTATAAGGGAAGCCATCCCCATTGGAAAGCAGATGGCAGTATTCTGTGTTTTTCCTGCGGGCCCATAGGGGGAAAAACTGCTTCAAGTTGTGCTGTTTTTGTGCTATCCAGAACAGGATTTGCTCCCGGATGGTGGGAACCTTTCCTGTAGCGGCATTTAGTATTTGTGGGCTAACACCTGTAGTAGGCATGTGTTCTTATGTAGCCTGAGCAGCCCCTGCAGGCTGAACTGTAAATGTTCTCATTACGCATTGTGTAAGATTTCTGTACATTTTTACTAGATCTCTGTAAAGTTTGCGCATTCCTGCTGCTGTTAAGGAAGGCAACATCCGGATGCGGTGTGTATGATGCTAAGACTGGCCAAGTCGCTCCTTCTCTGCTGAGCGAACCGAGTCTCCCATGTTCTGTGGTATGGGGGTGCGTGCCTTTAACCCAATTAATGTGCTCTTGGAATGTTAATGGGACTTGTAAGTCCACGTATGGAAAAAACTCATCAGGTGGTTCATCTTCAATGTATTCATGAGATAACCGTGTGTGTTATATGCAGGTGGGAGTTTAACCCAAGAATAGAATACTTCTGTTCTTTCTGAATGCTTTGTGTGCCTGAACCACAAAGGTAACCTCTCCGCCAGTTGCCGGGTGGCCATATTGTAAAAATTTCATGGTAACTATCTGTCTGCAATTTTCTGAAATATTTAGTCCAAACATCTGTTCTTCAACGTCTTCAGCTTGTTCTGTCATCGTTAGAGCAGTAGTATTTTAGCTAAAATCTTATAGATATGTTATCTACAATGTGGGAACTTCTGATACTCCAAGCTTGATTAACCTACAGCCAATACATATGGTATAACTACTCAGCTAAGGCGGTTTTATTTCCCTTCCCACTACGCCCATCTCCGGTTAAAATGTGAGTAGGGATCTCTGAGAAAGCATGACAGAACTTCTCAGATTTGACCATTAAATAAGAGCCTAGCCAACGTTGGCAGCGTCATGTCGTGTAGTTCCCACCAATCTGTAGGACCTGCTCATTGTTTGGACAATATAAACTAAGGGCCTAGTTTCCAGACTGATTCCGGACTCCCCCACAGGATATGTTATCCTATAGACCAGCTAGCTCACAGTGCCACCGCAAGCCCCCCTAACCTACCTGGGAGCGAATAGTTTCTTTCAACCACTGAATAGGACAACCCCGACCCCTCAGGGATCGTGGAAACAGTACAGAACTTCTCGCTCAGTCACTCGTGCTCACTTATTCTCAGAGAAATATACAGAGAATACACAGTGGGACATTTTCAATAATATGTATTGAACCAAAGTTATTCTTGCTTAAAATACGTGTGCTGCAATGATTAGGAGACAGAAGCAGATATACGTGATTACAAGCACCAAAAGTGTAAATAGTGGACATAGTTCTACTATGGTGCTAAATCAATATATATATGCTAGCATATAAAAAAGCAATAATTAAGCGTACTCCTACTATGCGAACCCTACTCTAAGTGTACCTAGAGTGTGTGTAGGTGTAAAGCTAAGAATCCCCTCAAGGGACAATCCAACCCCATTACCTGATGGGATAGGGTGAAGAACCCCATCTTGGTCACGAACTGGACACCCCTCACGAGATGGCAGACTTCTACGTATTGATTTTTCAGAATGCAAAGACCCTCGGTGTCAGCGGAAGTACCTCCTCTACTAAACTATCAGGATGCTCATTTATTAAAATAGAAAGCAGCCTTGCGATGTGCGTATAGATTGGTGATGTTACGACTCTGTAGATCGCCCTGTTGCCCAGTGGATGAAGATAGTGATGACATTTGTACGTAGTGCAAAATTAAACCTTGTACATGATGTTCAGGGCGTTGTGATAATGTTGTGCGAAGCTAGATCTGAAAAGAAGTTTAGTTTCAGAGAAACTAATCCAACATTGTTGTGCTTGCAAAAGGTCACAGCTGAAAATGTTATTTGTGAGGACAATGTAAGAAATAAGCTGCTTCACTACATGGGCCTAACTCAGGAATATAAAACTGTTGTGATGGTCTCAGTCATCTCTTTGGTGGGGAAAGCCTCAAAGACTGAGGTAGAGGAATTTACCCCCACAATAACCAGAGCAACAAGGAGCCTCTAGAGGCCGGGACCAGGAAGACAACAGGTCCTGCATTTGAGGGATACTGGAGTCGGTCGCTGCCTCTGATTTGCAAGGATATGTCCTTGGCCTGTTTCACACCCTGCTGACTCCACTGGAGGATCAACAAATTAAACTTAACCGGATTCACAGGGTTACGAATGCATACCAAATTCGCAACAAACTCACTGCTGATGTTCTGGTCCGGGTTCACATCTTCTGCTTTAAGGATGACATTTTGAGGGCAGCCCGGGGTAAGGATGTGTTATTCTATCAATGCTCAAAGTTACAACACTATCAAGACATATCAAGTTATGCTAAGTTATGCCTCGTATAAGCCCATTACAGACCATCTTCAGAGACTCAACATTTCCTATAATCGGGGTTTCCCCCTTTAAGATCCTCTTTCACTATGAGGATAAACCTATGGCACTCTCTTCTGTAGATGGAGCAATGTAGTTGTTGAGACTGTTATCTGGTAACTTTGGGATATCACAGGGATCGACCCAATCCGAATGGAAGTCACAGCGCTCCCGGAGAGCGCAACAACACCAGCGAGACACGCCCAACAAAACATGAACGGTGAACTGTAGATGGACACAAGGGAACTTTGATGGCCTGGAGGTCTTTGTCTCACTTGCCCCTCCCCCACCCCTTTCTTTATTTTCAGTCCTGCTGCCTGACCCTCTTGATGGTGTTGCCTGGGATCTGCCACTGCTGACTCCTGGGGCTCCGGACTGTCTCTAAGGCGCAGTACGATGCTGATATTTCATGACTAATAGAGGTGCCTCTTTTGCTATGTATGGCTGTATTTGTTTGCTCCTTAGCCGATCAAGCTTTATACGTTAGAGTGGGTAAGGCAATGGGGCCCAATACCTTAGGGGGCTAGCCCGTTTATTTTTCTTCTCTTATATGGGATGCCTCCTTGGAGGGATTAAGTTGGGGATGAAGTGCTGTGATTTTTTTTGTGTGATTTTTGTTGTTGTGTGCTATTTGCTATTTTCTTTTTTGTATTAGTTTTATTCTTATTGACACTTTATTGGTTGTATTGAGGAGGGTGGAGAGAGGCATGGCCTGGTTTCCGTCTTATGAAAAGTTGTTGTCAATGCCTTCTTCGTGCCTTTCTTGCCTTTTCTTTTTTTTTTTATTAATTATTGCGTGGAATCTACTGGGGCAGGGATTGAGGATTTGGATCGGAATGGGTGTTCTAGCAGGGGTGACTAGGCACAGCATTTCTTTTGGTTTCCTTCCCTTCATGGAAGTTGATCCTATGCTTAATTTATGGCCTGTCAGTGTGCAGGGCCTCTATTCCTCTTGTAAGCATAACACACTTCTCCACTGGCTGTCCTCTGGGCACGCGGACATAGTACATCCCCAGGAGACCCGTCTCTGTTCCTGTCAGTTCCACTTTTCCCCTTCTAATAAAACCAAGGGGGTGGCAATTCTCATCTGGACGGGCGTCCATCTCAAGGTGACTGCCACACATAGGCATAAGGAGGGGAGATGGTTTATGATTCATGCTGCTGACAACACCACCTCATTCACCCTAGCTTCCATTTACGGTCCCAATGACCACAAGGCTCCCTTCTTTGCCAACTTGTTCCCAGCTAAGGTGGCTGCCTCTGTCCACCATATGATCCTGGTAGGTGACTGTAACATGACTTTAGATCCAGCATTGGACTGGTTGGCCTCCTCATGGGGGGCTTACCACCCTCCGCAGTCTCTGTCCCAAGGTATGGCCAACTTGAGTTTGGTGTATGCCTGGCGTCATCTTCACCCCCATGATAGGAATTATTCATATTTTTGGAATGTACACAAATATTGTTCCTGAATCATTTTTTTCTGTTCTCTGCCACCCTGCTGTCTAGAGTAGACAATGCAACTTTTGGGACCCAGGTTTTATCGTACCGTGCACCATCAAATTGTCGCTATCGACCACACCTCTGCGGTCTCAGTCATACCGCCCCTGAAAAATGAACAAGATCTCTTTCCGCAATCCAGTTCTTCATTCCAACACTAAAGAGGCATTTGAGCACTATTTCATTGAGACTCTAACCGAGGATCTATCCTGGGCCATGATGTGGGACGCAGCCAAGGAAATCATGAGAGGTGAGTTTATAGTGCACACTACTGCCTTTTTCCATCTACGTAAACTTTAACAGTTGAAATTAGAAGACACAATACTCAAACTAGAAAAATAACATAAATTGACAACCTCATGAATTATGTATAGAAAGCTTTGCAAAGTGAGGGGAGAACTAAAATCCCTGTTGAATAAAGATGCAAGCTATAACTTGTTGGAGACCAAACTACTCTACTACGAGGAAGAGAACAAAGATGGCAGTTTGTTGGCTTATGAGATCAGGCAAGTCTGGGCCAAGAATTGGGGATCACGACTGCAGAGGGATCCTACTTGACCTCCCATGCAGACTTTAGCAATGCTTTTGTCTCCTTTTTCAGAGAGCTGTACCAGGGGAAAACTATGGACTCAGCTAAGCAAGATGAGTACCTAGCAGCCCTCCACTTCCCGGATATCCCTGAAGGGGTTAGGGAGGAACTGGATTCCTTCATTACAGATGAGGAGCTGAGACCTAATATTAAGTCCCTGCCAAACAATAAAGCCCTTGGATCCAATGGGAACCCTAATTCTTGTAACAAGTCTTTCAAGGAGTTGCTGGTCCCTCATTTAACAAAGGTCTTTAATTATTTTCTAGACACTGGCTCAGTTACCCGTCAATGAAGGAATCCATGCTTTCTGTGATATTATAGCAGTCCAAACCCCGACCAATGTGGGTCATATAGGCCAATTGCGCTCTTAAATAGTGGCGTCAAAATACTCACTGAGATTCTAGCAATTCGCCTGGCTGGGGTTTGGCCCATGCTTATATCCGCTCTCTGTTTCATTAGGCATAGACAGACCGGGGACAACATTTGGTTAGCACTTAATGCTATTGAAAGAACCACAATGAACTGTACGCAGATGCTTCTCTTGTCTTTGGATGAGGAGAAAACATTCAAGGTCCTGTCCCTGATGAAGTTTGGCCCACTTTTACGGTCCTAAATCATGGCCAATTTTGTAACTTCATCCACGAAGATTAAGACCCTGGATCCCATGTCTGACCCGTTTACATTATCCATGGGCACCAGTCAGGGAGGCCCGTGTCTCTGGCGCTGTTCTCCCTCTGTGCTGAACCACTTATACAGAAAGTCCAAGCTAATCCAGACAGACGAGGGCTTCCTATAGGTAATACACATTTAAAAATCACGATGTTCACGGACACCACATTCTGTTTTCTGACTAACCCTGATGCTTCTTTAGACGCACTTGAAGCCACACTGAGAGAGTATAGGGAGGTATCCTTCTTTCAAATCAATTACAAAGCAAATGGCATGGGTCCCTTGATGACTGATCTCCAACAACAGGCCGAGCCATAGGTTTTGTATGGACCCACAATGGTTTTCAGTATCTAGGAGTTTCTATCCTGAGGGACCCTTCCGATGTATTTTTTTTAACATCCCACCTCTTCTGGACTATCTCTTTAAGGACCTCTAGAGATGGGCTTGATTAGAAATTTCATGGATGAGCAGATTCAATTGTCTCAAAATGAACTTCTTACCAAGACTACTATATGTGGTTAGGGTTCTCTCCTCTTCCAATTCCAAAAGCGGTTGTCACACTCATCCTGAGAAAGTTATAGATCTTTATATGGAACAACAAGCCCCTTAGGGTTGCTGAAGTGGCCCTCTGTCAATCCTCGTGGGAGGGTGAGCTAGGTGTTCTGAATGTGGGTCACTATATTATGGCTGCCCAAATTGCTGCAGATTTTGACTGGTTCTCCGATCCTGCTAAGCCCTGGGTTCAATTTGAACAGCTCTCATGCAAGCTCCCTCTTAAACATATATCCTGGTTACCACTATGTAGCCTTCCTTCTGTTGGCAGCTTGTTATCCTCTACCTGTCCACTTTACATCATTGGAGAAGAGCTGCCCGCGCTCCACAGGTTAGGCTATACCCCTCCCTGCACAACCCAATTCTTGGTAACCTGGACTTCCCGCCGGATATACTAGATGGGAGGTGCCACAAGTTGAGTAGTGGTGCGGCCCTCACCTTTCAAGATTTATATGAAGACGGGGTTCCCAAGACCAGGGACCAGTGTGTGACCGACTTCTCATTACATCACACTGACTTATACAGAGTGACGTAGCTGTCCCATCGGGCTCACCAGGCCCACACTATCCAACGGAGGACAGGGAAGCCGCATTTGCTAGAAAATATTCTGAGTGAAGGGGAAAAGGGGAAAGAAATTTCATGTTTCTATAAAGCATTTGAATCCCCCCTAGACATTACTAAGGTAGGACATATCGTACAGTTTTCACAGGATCTGGATATGGAAATCAAAGAAGGTGGCTAGAGAGCAGCTAAGACCGCTATGTGTACCCAATACAAAGACAATGCTTATAAATTGCTCCTGCGCTGATATCTCACCCCGGCACACTTTTCCCACATGATGGGGACGAACACCAGCTGTTGGGATGTAGAACTCTGGGATCATATATCCATTGGTGGTGAGAATGCCTGGTGATCACCGATTTTTTGAAGCAGATGTTCTATCATATCTCTTAGATCCTACATGTTACGTTCAATCCTCACCCCCTCCCGGTGCTCCTGAGGGCGCCAGATGAGGAGGGACTCTACCCGCTCCATCCTCCTTCAGATAGACTGATCACACAATGTTTTCTAGCTCCAAGACTGGCAATTTTCTTCTGATGGAAGGGCCCAGAGATCCCTGCTATGGCTTTGTGATTTGTCACAATCTGGGATTTATATGCTATTGACAGTTTGTTAGCCACGGTATGAGACGTGAAGCATTGCTTTGACAAAATATGGACCGCCTTCTTGATATATGTGAAAGATAACTGCCCGACATTCGCTGAAGGGTCTGATAGCTAATGCAGGCCTTGTAGGCCGTGAATGGGTGGAATTGGTTTGAGTCGGGGGAGTGAGGCCAGGAGGATGGGGGGACAGGAAGGTGTTGCTGGAGTGATCACTCATGTTGAGAATAAGCTTGTCCAGATTCATGTTTTACTTGTTTTCTTTGTGTGGTTTACCCTGGGATCATTACCTGTACCCAAAAAACGTAATACAATTCCTGTGGCTACTTACATATCACATTGCTCTCTTCTGGTGGAGATACATATTATTAATGTGTGGATATTTTTGTTTACCTTTTATTTCCTAATAAAGTGAAATCAAAATTGCTAAAATTATTGATGGGGAAACTGGGTAAAAGGGATGTTTTTCACCTCAGGGTTCTGAGTGACACAAATAGATGAGTTACTTATCTCTAATTCTGTATATTTTCTTCTGGGTTTAATAACCTAAATATTTGCTTTTGCTATGGAAAAACTGTATTGTCAATATTTTTTCTAACTAATGTGCACCATAAGTGTAGGATATCTAAAAACATCTAATGTTGATCCATTATTTCAAAATCATAATTGATAAGTAGAACATGATTTCAGTGTGCAGATTTGTTATGTTTCTTGATCACAAGGGGGCAGATTTACAACTTCTGGCGCATCTCTGCAAATCAGCAGGGATGCGCCAGAACCGATGCGTCACGCAATCCCCCCCTTGCACCACCACGGATGCGTCGCATTTACAATGCGGCGCACCATGATGCAAGGAGGGGCAGATGCATGACACATCTTGTGGCGTACGGGCGGCGCATTGCTGGAGTTGCAAGCAAGACGCAACTCCTGCAATGCACAGGGGCCGCCCATACTTAACGTGGTGCGTCACTCCTTACACCTGCTTGAAGCAGGCGTAAAGATTTGACGCAGCAGCGTCGTAAAACTGACTCAGGGAAATCTTGTAGATTTCACTGCGTCAGTTTTACGGCGCTTTCCTGCGAGGGAACGCCCACCCTGCGACAGAACGCCCACATGAAACCTGATGCAGGTTTCATGTGGCGCAGGGCTTTACAACGTGACGCATCTGCCTAGATATGTCACGTTGTAAATAAGTTGCAACGTGGCACATGATTTTACGCCACCGCTGCGTCACAAAAGTGACGCAACGGCGGCGTAAAAGTGTTGCAAGGGGCTTGTAAATCTGCCCCTACGTTCTTTTTAATCTTCTTAGAACAGAAGATTTTTCATGACGCTCCCGTTCTCGTTCCCTCACAGGTTGTGTTTTTCCTAATCTCCAATTCTTTCAACAAGGCAACTCACTCTTTGTGGAGGGCCATGGGTTTGCTCTTTGTGGACCCTGAGAAACCCTAAGCAACTAGGTCATGGAGACCAGCTCAAGTACAGACTGGCACATCAGCCGGTGAAAGGGAGTTTTTTTGCATTCATATTCTCCTGGGTCATTCCCACCTAATAATCCCTTCCAGCGCACATTTTTCCTCTCAGGTCTCCCTAGGTTTGTTTGTTGAATGCTCAGGCTTTTGTTTCTGCATTCTTCTGCTTCTTCTCACTGCCCATCAACCCAGCATCCACCTGCTCAGTGGTATGTCAACGGAGAAGGACCGAAGCTGAAAAGTGAGTGAGTGGTCATATTTATTTAGTGTCTTTACAAAGCGTACATAGCTAATTTTCTGTAAGTGCCTTCCAGTTGATACTGGTATCTATACGGCTCACAATGTATGATTGATGGGGGCATTGCAGCTTTCCAATCCAATTGCCTGTAGGGATGGGCATGCTTTATAGGGACTTGTTCTCTGAATATCTGTGTATTATACTCGTGCTCATGTGCCATTTGCCTCTGTCCAGCATTTTTGTGTTTCAGGCCAGGCACTGACTTTTGATTCATAGTGTTACTCAGTGCTTAATTTGAGCCGGTGATTGCCAGTGGGGTCCACCGGCACTCATTTTTGGGAACCAACACTTAACTTTCCTCATCAAACACTTACCGAGTGCAAGAGTGGGAAAAAAGCAAACAAAGAGAAAAGACAGAGGAAGAGAAAGACAGATAACATGTCATAAAGGAAGAAAGCAGGTACTTGCAAGAGTCAGATAAAAGGGAAGGGAGTGTCTGATACTGGATTAAGAGCGTGATTAGGACTAACAAAGCGATAGTCAGCGTTGTGCACAATACTATGGGTTCCTGTGACCCAAACTGATATCCTGTTATATCAAATGATCAATTGCAACTAGTCAATACATTTTGGTGAATACATATATATAGTCACATACATGAATTAATTGCATTCAAGTTTTTCAAAGATAATGAAATAATGCACGTAAATCATTACAATCCATGAAAACATGTTTCTACCATTATACATATACCATGGCGTTTTTGTATTAAGACATTTCTTATACACAGAAATGAATAAGCATGAAATAAAACTGGATTAAGGACACATGAGGTGGATTGAACACTAAGCAGCCTTGGTATTCGGCGCTTCTACATTTAATATCACTGGCTGTGGGCTGCTGAGCAGAGCTTTGGGCACTGGCACTCATTCTTTTACATACTAAGCACTTTTTGTTGTTGCTTTCCCTCCTACATTGCTAGCATTACATACTCTTTCGGTGGCAAAGTTGGTTTTCAGCACAAAGCCCTAAATGACTACCTTTCCATTTCTTCAGTTTCTTGTATGAAAATGTCCCCCCACTATCCTCTAACTCTGTATTTGTCGTTTGCTTTGTCATTTTTCTTTCTTCAGGTATTATTCTAAGTCCATACACAAGTACAAAGTGTGTGAGCGATCTAAGTGGCATTGTATTTTTCATGATTTTATTACATTAAAGTTCTTTTTATTCTATTTATTTTTCATTAGTAATCATTGAATCCTGCTTTGTGGTTTAGCTAATTATATTTCTAAATTTGTATAAGATATGACATTTCAAGGACACCCCTACAAAAATGGAAAGAAGCCTGTATTAAAGATCACAGTGATAGTAATCATCCACCCTCATGTGGACGCCTGAGGAGCCAATTTAGGGGCCAGATGTACTAAACAATTTTGCAGTTGCAAAGCCTGTGAATCACAAAATCATAAGCTTTGCCAGGGCTTTAAGTGGGCCGGGTCTCACCAGTGCTGAGCACCGGCAGTTATTTTAAGGAGGCCTCGAAACGGGTCCCTATCGGGCTCTGTTTTGTGCCCTGGCACAGGCGGTTCATTTCTACCGTACTGCAGTGACAGCAGGCATATTGTTGTGAGCATGCTCACACTTCTCACTTCTCACTGGTGGAGACGTTATGGCATGACGTCATGCCAACCGAGCATTGTAGGGGAAGGGAAATCCTTTAAAGAGAGTCATTTTCTCTCTGGATTTCCCTTCTCTTTTTGAAACTCAGGAGCAGCAACATCGCCGTGGTGTCACCAGCGCTTTAAGTGGAAGCTTTTTCAATATTATATATAAGCCATAGTTGCTGCTTATTTATCTTATGCAACTAACAACCGGTAGTCCGGACTTCTTGTAGATATGTTACTTGTCGTATCATATAACTGCGTGCAGCGACAGAAACAGCAACATACAAGTCGGGCAGCACACTATGCTAAGCACAGATTTTTAGCTTACGTGTTTTAAGACACGCCCTTTATTACATTGGCCATGCCCCTTTGAGAGATCCCCCCCCCCCCCAGTTTTTTTTATCCCACTTAAAACCCTGGGCCTTGCAGCCTCAAAGTGGTGTTTTGCCATGGACAAATCCCATTTGGTGATTTCAGAATTGCGAAATGCGTTATTGACTCACTCGTAGTCAAAAATTGTCGGAGGTACTAAAGTGGTGTGCCCTCCAATTTACATTTCAGAATGAAATGTATCACTGGTTTGTTACTGCAATTGCAAATCATTGTACCTTTACAGACTTTTCAAAGGAGGTGGGTACCCATACAGGGAAGGTGTCTCCGTTGGACAGCTTCCACTTTCGGAATCGTATCGGGCACCATGGGGAAGCAGGCAGTGGTCCTGCAATAGTCTTCACAAAGTCGACCATTTTTTTACGGCAACACTGGTTTCTTAAAAGAAGGGAGGCTGCTTACATTTTTTTTATCCGCTTGTGAATGGTATTGCAGTGATGGTGATCTACTGCTTCTTAAAGTGCACCATTTACTGTGTGTTTTTTAGCCAATCTCACGAAGTTGCAATTTGGAACCTGCCGCTGGAAATTAGATGAAGAGTTGAAGCAGCAGCATCCAAACACCTTAGGCCATGGAAAAACGATGGTTATTGGAACATTAAAGAATGTGCTTGTCTTGGCTGGAAACACAGCAGCTTTTGTTGCCATCACTAACATAATTGCAGAGCACAACAAAGCATAAAACAAAAAACAGAACACGAAGCGGAACAACAAGACAGCAAAGTTATAACAGGGCTCTGCAAAACAAACATGATAAAAGAATGCAACACAACAACCACCATACAGCACAATAACTCAATGTGATATTGCAAAACAGCACAAACAACAATAGAACATCACAATGCACAAAAATGCAACACAACAAGTATGCACAACTATTGTTTTGACACACACCCATCTGCAGACATCTGCTTTGATATTATGGTGATAAAAGGGGTTTGCACTGCCTAACCTACCAACAAGTACATTTGTTTGCACCAGCCAAAAATGTTTTGTGACCTTTCCCCACATTTGTAATCCAAATATTCTCACAATGAGGAGATGATGGAAACTAGGCTGCACTTCCAGAATGACATCTGTCAGAAATGGCTGAACACTCCAAAAATCAGGAGCAAGATCAAATCTTTGGTGCACTTCTTTACTTGAAAATATGGCCAGAAAAATAGCCATTAGAAAGTGTTGGCACAGACGATTTGAAACGATGCAGATCACAAGATAACACAGTTTCTTCTCTCAAATCTTTTAATGCTTAAATGTGAATATTCTCCAAATAAAAATGAAACAAAGTAAGTCAATGGTTGTATAATGTTTATTATATCCATAGCCATCAAGTTTCTAGAACAGATTAAGCAGATTTTGCATTAAGATAAAAAAAACACTTTTCATTAGAAATATTAGTCATGTTATATTTAAACACTTCTATTTCTTTGCACACAAACCCTAACACACTTCAAAAGCTCACATTCGTAAGGGTAGTACTAGCAAACCTCATTCATGTATACTTTTTCAAAAATGCCTAATTTGTTTCACAGTTCACTTCATAAATACATACCAGGCATCACCACTAAGGCTCAAAAATCTAGTATAAGTGCAGCAGTAGATCAATCAGTTATGCATATTAAATATAAAGTGGTACTTGTGGCACAGTGGGTGACCAACTGACAATATAGCTCCTGACGCAGTCAGGTTTCAGTTATGCGTGCTGCACATTTTACACAGTGCTTCCTTCCCTACTGTGCCTCTGTGCTTATTGGAGACCAATGACAACAAAAAATAAAATATTGCAGCTGAATATGTAGAATAAATACATTTTACAAATTTAACTTTCAAGGTAAAGATCTTTTTGATGCTTGAGTCATATTTTCATGATAACGTAGAGTGTTGTCTGTAACTGGATTGTAGTCAGTCTAGGTTTTCAGAGAATGCCCTATATACAGACCATGCCTCAAATGACTTTGAAGCCGAATTGCTCAGTTTGTATTGAAATGTTCAACAATAATTCGATTTGGAAACCAATGTGTTCCTAAAGAGTATGGCAAAACTGGACATTCATATGTAAGTTATGATAATCTTTGGTGCTGTTAAAAAGTGCTGGAGTTGTGTGATTATCGAGAACCAAATTTTGGGATGACTAAAGTATGTTATAAGGGCTTTGATTCAAATATGCAAACTATTCCTCCATCTGTTGTTTAAAAAATAAATTCATATGTTTAGAAATTGAAAAAACCTGAACCTAGAAAGTGGTGGGATTCCACAGCCCTGAAAAGCTATTTGGAACACATAAGAGTCGCTAGTAGTCTCAGAATCCTTATTTTCTCTGCGTTCAATGATTTGGACAATGACCTGTTGCCTAGTTGGGAAGATAGCCTTAACAATGCATCTTACACAATGATGAAGATATTTATATAAAATCCAGAAGACAAAGTGGCAACATTTTGGATCAAATTGAAAATAAATAAAAGATGTTAACTTGGAGGAAGCCACAGATAAGAATTATGAAATTCTGAATAATATAATTAAAGAACATCCGATGGTTCTAAAGGAACAGAAAATTAATAAACTAATAAACTAATGAAAGATGAGAGACTAAAATGATAGTAGAATATTTACCTTTGCCAGAAAATTTGACAATGTCCTGGTAAAGCGGGGACAATCTTTCAATGAAATAACATAAGAATGTGGGATCTACTTCATTCTGTAGTTCTAAGTTATCCTCATTGTAGGGCACGTGACCTAGTAAGACAGATACTCCACACACAATCAAACATACTCCAACTTTTTAGAGGAGGTTTGTCGATGTTGAATTGGTTTCAGCAAGGGAGACGTAAAACACAGAGAGGGAGGAGAAAGAGAAAACCTTGGAAGCAATGTGTCAAAGAGCATGTGTATAGACCCAAAATCAACTGAGCAAACAATTTGAGGGATATGCATGATATGTACGGGCTGGCCAATAACAATATACCCTCAAGAATGATACCAAAGATAGTTTAAAATTAGTGAATTTGTCAAACAGATACTTATTTCAAATTGAGAGCAGCTTACTCAATAAGAGACATGGTTTTTGTAATGTTAAAACGTGTGAATTTACAAATGTTCATGTCGATTTATTTCGGTTTGTAAGACAATTGAAATTGATGAGTTCATTTTCAATGATGGAGAAAAAACATGTTCCTTTGTCTATACTTGTGGAGTTATCCGATTTTTACATATCTGATGTAGAAGATATTCACACTTTAACATTAAATGATGTGGGCTGCATTGATGTGGAAGAGGAAGCAAACTCATTAAACCTGATTATAACTGCTAGAGTGGTTTGTAATCCATCTTCTAGATTCATTTCACAAATTACTAAACTGATGGAAATAGAAGCATTTGCCAAGGGAATGACAGACAAACTATATACATTGGAAGATTATAAAACTAAATTGTATAGGAACAAATACAAAGATAATATTTCCATTCAAGATAGAAAGGCATTACATGATCTGAGTTCAGGTAATACTGGTTTTATGGAAAGATCTAATAAGGGTAGAAATATAGTTATTTTGAATAGAATAAACTATGAAAGTATCATTGTGATACAGTTAGGGGATACTGAATAGTATAGAAAATTGACCATGAGCCCTACTTATGATGTTAACAGTCATATAGATCAGAAATTAAATGATTGGAAAGAAATGGGTCTTTTAAGTGCCTGTGAATTTAGGTTTTCATAAAGTGAATATCTCTAAGATTTCATTTATATACATTTTACTTAAGATTGCCACTTGAGTGATCTGTATTCTCCAGGGAAAGGTTGTATTACAAACCTATCAGAATTTGTGGACTCGTTTTTAAAACCAAATGTGTACAATTTACCATAATTTGTGGGAGATACAAAGGACTCTTTAAATACATTTTAATACATTTGAAATAAGATCAATGATGATATTTAGAACTGTGGATGTGTTTGGACTTTATCCATATATTAATGTTTGACTGTCATGGGATATTTTCCATCATCAAAACTGGCCAATTACTTAGATCACACTAAACTGGTGTTAGAGATGGCTGATTTGATATTGACAAACAATGTTTTCTTGTTCAATGCAGAGTGGTGCCACCAGTTACCAGTCAAGACCATGGGTTTCAGGTTTGCCACTTCTTCCTCAAACCTCCTTATTGGGTGTTATGAGAGGGGGGTACACCTGGTCCCAAATTGTAAAGGAATGCACCCCATATATAATTTTCTGGGGCCTTTACATTGATGATGTTATTATTATCTGGGTTGGTATGGAACAACAGATGGAGAAATAAATTGCATATTTGAATCAAAACAGTTCTAAACTAACTATGACTATAACTATGACAATGAACAGACACAAAACACCTTTCTATATGTTCAGTTATATATTAGGAAAAGTAGAATACAGAGTAGTATTTTTCAGCAGATATTCTCAGAGCCGACAGTGCACATCCTAGGTCTGTGGTTAGGTGACTGTAGCTAGGGGATGTGATTGTATTGTTTATGTTTGCCGATGACGGTGCTTAACTTATAGTGACATACATGTTGATTAGAAGAAATAATTGAGTTCCAGCATATACTTAATTTTTTGAATTTACATTAATTTGAAGATGGAATAATGTCAAGACTAACTGCGAATAGCTAATCATCGTAGAGTTGAAAGAAGCATTTCAAAAATGGCATATACACTTGTGGGTAAGCTAGGTGAAAGGGATGAAACAGATTCATGTCCTAATATCATGTTATGTGCCAAGCCCAGTAGTTTGAAATTAGTGAGTCTTGTACTTGTTTCCTGGCCACTATGTAAGGAGTATGTTAACATCACTATGATTTAAGGTATTTCTGAGTCTCATTGTATGATAACTCATGGTGAGGGCCGAATATAAATTCTTGGTGGGAATCACGCAGATATGTAAAGGTTATTTATGTTCGTAGTTATGCTATTGCACTTGGTGTTCGTTAGTGTAATCATGGTGCATGTACTTACCAATTAAGGTAATATTAGCATTTTTTGTGTGGTCTTTGGTGTCAACCACAGGTGACGGATGGCTCAAACTGTGGCTTGCAAAATTGTACTGTGTGTATTGCCCTTCTATGATTCATACATTAGAATCTATGATAATGAGAGATAATGATTCCTATATGCTTGACAATGAGTTGAGGCCCTTTTACTATGGCAATCACACCTACGATGAATATGGTACACATATTTTTCTTACTGCTTAGCTGTTTGGTGATGTTAGATGTAGGTAACACATATTTTTTATAGCCACTCATTAATTGAGAGTTCTTGGCCGACAGCATGGTCAAAATTGGATATTTTCTTAATGGGTAGTTTTGATAATAACTAAGATGTTTATAAAATTAAAATGGGGAATAAATGATTTAGGATTTGCTCTTTAAGTCTGTATAGATAATATCTATAAAACTGTTGCCTTTGGAATACTTGGTTTGAGGAGGTATCGCCCCAGAAGGACTTAATTGTAGAAGCAATAAAAGTGACAATGAACCGTGTTTTAGGAGGTAATACAAGAAAATGTAATATGATATTTAAAGAAAGCACAAAGGTAATAATTCAGATATATTGCAAGTAAATACAGGTTATTGTACTGGAATCTTTATAAAGTGATAAATAAGTATGTAATTATTATATATTAAGGTTTGTTTATTATAAAAATGATAATGGTTGCCATAGGAATGTTTTAAGTATTACTTTAGCAAATAAATAATATTTGTATTTAAAACTCATACCTATACAAGAATGAAATTAATTATGTACA
This sequence comes from Triturus cristatus, assembly GCF_964204655.1. Taxonomy (NCBI): domain Eukaryota; kingdom Metazoa; phylum Chordata; class Amphibia; order Caudata; family Salamandridae; genus Triturus; species Triturus cristatus. The sequence continues at coordinate 311,826,385 of NC_140582.1, forward strand.
AGATGATGTCTTATCCTCTGCACTGTGACTGTTTGGAACACATAATTGTGTACTTAACAGGAGAGATGATTCGCATTCAATTCTTTGGGTTCAAAAATATATATAATGTGTGATTAATTTTATAATCTAATTTTTATTATGTATAAATGAATCTTTTTGCAGTCCTGATGAAGTTTAATTTGGGAACTAAACCTGTTGGCCAGGCTGATTTCCTTTTCATGATTGATGTATCAACTCAAAGTACTTTATCAAAGACATAGGATTGGCTTGGCATAATTTACGAACGCTAAGAAGTTGGATCGATTCAATTTTAAGGTTCAAGTGCTAGGCCTTTTGAGTGCTTCCTCCTAGATAAATTGTTTAATATGTAGTATGAAGGGAGAGCTCTTTGACAGCTGATCATTAAGGTGGTTAACCTCCACAATTGATATTATTCATATTGCATATGTGCAATGTGGTATGCCATGGCTGCGCTTTGGTTTTAGTATCATGAGTAAATTGTGAGGCAAGGACCGACAATTATGCAAATTGTGTAGCATATTTTAAAATAAATAAGCAATTATTCCGCATATTTTATGGTGTTTTCTAGAAAATTTGGCTTTTCAACAAATATTGATACAAAAATGATACTAGTGGTATAATTACAAATTTTTAACTTATATATAAGCCATGATGAATATACATCAAAGTGTGTTAATTAAGATCAGCCTGAAAAGTAATGATTGAGCCACAAATATCAAAGTACAGCATTAGTGGGAGACGGGCATATTGTTTGCATTTGTATTGCTATATAAACCTACTTGACCATTGCTGAAAATAATGGGCACGCCAATAGTAAACTTGTTTTTTAAAGTGATGTGCTATATATTGGTAATATATTCCAAAACCAAACTTTGTAAAATTGTTACAATGTCTGACTTAGTGGTCATTTTTAGACAAGTCATGTTTATTTATTCCTATGTTCTGAAAATGTACCCTTTTCCATGCGTTTCAACCCTAGTGTTTAGATTCTGCAGTCCTGTTTCAGCAGCATTGAAGATGGCATTATCAAGTAAACACAATTTTATTCACAGTTTTAGTCCTAACAAGATCTGTCCATGTCCTTACAAACATCCTAAAACGTTTTTAACATTAGAGCATTACACATATTTTTCTTATTACTCATAACTATAAAGTTGGCCCATAACATACTTTAATCATGAACACACAACATTTTGATTGCTTACAAAAGGTATATTATACCATCATAGCAGCTCCTCTGAAAATGCCATAATATAACTAAACATTAGTAGTACCTTTATTAGCCAAAAGGCAACACAGCAGTCGACTGTCTAGGTCTTTCTCCTTATGGCCACACTGAAAACATCTTCAAGTAGAAAAGATCACCACTTACAATTGCATATTATTATTAACCACAAACAAGGCCATTATGAACGGTTCTTAGGTTGCACTTAAAGTGACTCTGGTATTTGAACTGCCTCCTCAAAGGCAGAGGAACTTTTTGTCCTCAGTAGTTTTATACTGCTTTTTAGTTGGATTTAAAATATTGAGCTGCTTTGTTGGCCTATCAAAATATCAAGTGCCTGGTGCAGGAAACTGAGTACCAGTGTGGAACATGGAAATCTAGAAGTTAAGGTTAAACTCATAGGCGGATATAGCCTTGTTTAGTAAGTAAGGGTAGAGTGGAATTAATTATAGATTACAGTCTTCATTAACTAAATGAATTATGTGATTGAAAGAGCGTATGCCAAGCAATGTGCAATTAATCAAGGCCATAGGAATGTTTATGCCTGGTGTAGTAAGCAACTTGGTTTAATATCATTAAAAGAAAAGATGCTACCAAGCCGTAGACCACAGCTTTTGTTTGTGTCTTATTGAGATTGAGCCAGAGTTGGAGCCTGCATTAAGAAACACTGCATGTTGGAGGGTGGTGAATGAAGACTCTTGATATTTATGGGCATTAAATTAGCTAGAATCATATAAATGTATCTTTAGTCACCTTCTTTTCCACAAGTTCATGAGCATCCATCAGCAAATTCTATAACATTGGTGTATACGTGTGTACCAACCTTTTTTCCTTTAATGGGGCTTTAAATGGAACTACCAGCTCTTTTCATGTACCTGCAGACACGGCCTCATTTAGGGTTTGGTGGTAAAGGAAAATGTCCTGATATTTGTAGGAAGTGGTACATCAGGAAGAGAATCCAACAGTGGACCTACCTCGATTTTGGAAGACATTCCACGTTGACCGCTCCTCCAGAACAAAATGTTCTCCCAAGATTTCACGATTTCCATTACCACCTAACTTTAAATTCATTCCCTAGTCTTTATTTGTGATAGCGAGGGGCTCCTGAGCCAATATTTGAGGTCTTCAGTGTGTTTACCATACCATGAATTACCTTATGTAAACAGAAAATGACTTGAAAACAAAAATGGTGTCGAACCATCATAAGGAAAATTTAAAAGAAGTAAATCATAACTACAATGGCTTCTTGCATAAAGACCAATGATCTGTAACACAAAGGAAATAGTCTTCTTGGACCATTTTTGCTAAAATACGAATCCGGAAGCACATCACCTCTAGACTTTAGGATAGGAATGCCCAGTTGTGTTTCTTGCTATAGTGATCTGTTTGTGAACTTGCTGAGCTCAGAAATCAGTCTTCTATTAGACTTGACCTCTCGGTGATGAGAATTGAAGCAATTTTGGTGTGCCAAAAAAATACGTTCTATAACGTTCTTTTTTTTATTCAATTATTGTTGGACTGATTCCTGCCTAGGATTGTGTCTAGAGACAGAACTACTAAAGGCCAGTCAAGTGCCTCCCCATCAGCATCACATCAAGATTTGGGCTGACTTACAAAAGCATTCATTAGTGAGCGAAGTAACACTGTAGTAGTACTCTTTTATATACTTCCACATGTCTTTGTGAATCTCCCCAGAAACATCCAATTCCCTATTAGTATATGTGCAAGGAGGAACCGTTCTTTCTGTTTGTATAAATTGTATGTGAATTTGCCATGAATATTCCTATGTTATTCCCATCGCAGATGTTTTAGAGTCAATTGACAATATGCAAGACTACCATAAAAGAGTACTTCAACCGAACTACTTTACATACTCCAAAATGTCCTTGTGAATTTGCACCACTGAGCGCTCATGGGGCAGATCCAGCTGTCAACAACATGGGGCTCCACGATGTGTGCTCTTTCTGAATCACAGCATACAGACATGGAAGCCTCTCTTCCATGAGGAGATGTGAAACTGGCATCAACAAGTGAATTATCTATTGTCACTCAATGTTTAAAGAGGCCTACTAACACTGGTGGGTTTTTCCTCCCCCAAGCGATCAGGCCCATGGCGAGAACACCATTGCGGTGAGTGACTGAGATGTGTTTATTTTAGTACAAAAGTGAGGCATTGTGCTTGGCATTGCGAACATGCTTTCAAAAATTGTTCCAAATACTAAAGATCCAGCGTCACTACTCTCTGAATTTTTATACAGGCCAGATATGCTGGTATCAGTTTTATAGGACTCTGTTTTTAGCACACCCATAAAACTTATATTGGTGTTGCTTGGTAACTGTTCAAATTAGTATGCATTAGGTATAGTTTGTGAAGATATAACAGGCCCTTATTATCAGTGTTTTGTAGATTTCTGATCCCTGAGCAAACCCCTGTTTGCATAGGGGTCGGAATTTGTGCGGTATTTACCTTACCCAGTATTTAATGTTTGCGGTAAAGGCTTCACTCTTTGTTAAACCTGCCAGAATTTAAAAGGGGAAAAGTGTATGGTTTTTACCGTAACATGCAGATTTTGATGCGTTAAGCATAGAAATCTTCATGCTAGTTTCCAAATACTCAGAATTTATGATAATGATCGCATCCAATAAATTCTGAACACCTCGGTGCCTGATTTTTTTAACAGATGCAATAACTATGACATCCAACTCAGGCCACTTCCAATCAGGTTGACAGAAACAACATATTTGACAACCCACTATGCCGTGTCTTCACTACTCTACTAGCTAGGATGTGTAAGAGCCTCACAAGTGCAATAACCATCCTCTCGTACCCTAGCACATGTACCATCTCAGTTTGACAACTCCATCACTTATGTCCAAAAAGAAATTCAAGTCCAATTCACTTCCTTAGATTAGTACAGAGAAGTCATAAACCCAGAATGACCATATCAGTGATACTAAAATTACTATAGTTTCTGAGTTTCAATATTACCCATCAAAAATATTACCGAATAAATGTTATAGCGCTGCTATACGTGCATACTACTATCGCACACTAAAGGCAAATCTTTGAATCTGTAAGAACATATAATTTCCTGCAAAACTTCATTATTAAGTAAAATGATCATATTCTAGACAAGGATAACAAAGAGACTGAAACCAGCCCTTAGTAACACACACTAGTACTATATGTATGAATACACTCTCCTGTTAACCAAGTGAAAGTTAGGAAGATAAAGGATGCACTTGCTGCATTAGAAAATATAAAAATCGAACAACCCACCCTGTACCATTAAAATTTCATTAACGTACGAAAACTGATTTTTCTTTTTTTTTCCTAATGCCTGATGCCTAGTCTTTCAAAATAGCAATATGTAAACCCATCGACTACAAAATTAATAGACTCTGTCGCCCTTCTCTTCCTGTCTTTTTTGGAGAATGCATTGAATATTTAGATAATATGTAAATACTACTTGACATGAAAGTAACCCTAAGGTGAGACTGTCGCGATAACTGTTGATTGACAGCCACCAAAAATACAGTCAGGCTTATTAAGGGGCATATCTACAAGGCGGCGATATAAAATTATCGCCGCTTTTGCGGCCGTTTTCGTCCGAAAAGCGGCGATAATTTTATCGCTCTATCAGCAAGGTCACGCAATCGCGTGAAACCTTGCCTTAGCGCCTGAATTCCTAACGCCCATCTTTGCATCTCTAATGAGATGCAAAGTGGGCGTTCCTCCCCAGGATAACGGGAGAAATGTCGCTAAGTGACATTTCTCCTATTATCGAGCCTCACGCAAAGCAGCATAGTGACAAGAAAAGTAGCGATAACCTCTGTTATCGCTACTTTCCTTACGCCTGCTTTGAAACTGACTTAGCCATGATATCCTATGGAAGGTGGATATTATGGCTAAGTATGTGAGGCCCTATCAGCAAGATATCGCCAAACTTTATGGGATTATCGCTGGGTTTCCAGCGATAATCTCACGTTTGGCAGTTAGCGCTAGGATTTTGATCGCTTTTGAGATAATCGTTGCTAATAGCACGTTATCTCATAAAAATCCACGCTAGCCGGCGATAATTATCCTAGTGCTAAGTGTGCTTAGCGATAATTATTGCCGGTTGTTGCTGATATGCCCCTTAGTATGCAAAAAACTCATCTCTAACAAAGAATGAGAATTGGTAATGGAGCAAGAGCAAAAATGATCCCTGGCCGTCCAGTTTTCATTATAAACGTAGTGCATAGATCTTGTGCCCTAAATGTAGGGCTCATTTTCACTTTTTCTGGAAAGCCTGAAAGGCCTTCAGTTCCAGCTGGTACCATTCCGGAGCTTCTGGGCCATTTTTCCCAGGGGGACTGTGGTCATATCCGTAGGCGACTGTCAGTTCTTCGTCCCGCACCACCGGCCTGATGGTCCGGATGCATTTGATGGAGCCAAAACGGGGGTGAACAAACCTAAGTAACAAAACGTGCAATGTGAAGGACCAAGCATATTTTGAAATTAAACATATGAAAGCTTTATCCTAAAAATGTATACAGCCAATTTTTGCAATCATGTTTGTGCTATTAAGTGAAACTCAGATACATAACTTAAAATTGACAGATTACATTTTCCAGCTCCTTTGGCAGCATTAATATTTGCATATTGACTTTCCAAGAGGGGAGTTGGTTTCAAAACTAGAAATATTTTCATGGTGGGGAAAGAAATTTGGATAAAAATGCATAAATCTGCTAGATGTACTCCTCCGGATTGTCCACCCTGCCAGTAACATACAGGAATCAGGGTAGAAGACGATGTGTTTATATTTCCATGACTGCTCTTGGGGATTTTTGTAGACATCTGCTCAAATTGTAGCAGTGTACCTAGGATGAGTAGATTTTTTCTCTTTGGTTGTGCATTCCATGCGCATGCGGCAACCTGATGGGCACCATTCTGCTGCAAGGACAGTGCTGACAGGGGACACAAATGTTTCCTGTCAGCATTATAGGTACCTATACTCATCTACTGATTTATCACATGAGTAATCAAATACATAATTACCTTCCTACACCTGCTCTAGGGGCAGGATGGTATTAAATCATGGCTGTCTATAGCCTGCAGAGCGCAAAGACATATCTCATCCATGTGGGTGAAGGCGACGTAGATCTTCTGACATGTGAAGTCCCCAGCTTTGAAACAAGGGGCCTATGGACCCCAAAGCATATTGTGTGCACCTGCTGCTCTGGCGTTCCTGAATTACACCATTTTTATCAAGCAAATGGAAAACATGCAGATCACTGTCTATATCCTGCTCTTCACATCAGGTTTTTACAATTGTAGATAATTTACATTCACATTATCACTACCCAAGACGACTTTAGACTGAATAACCAATATACATGCATGGAACAGAACAGAGGTTTTCAGACTTATGCCTCTTTCCTGTGATCAAGAACATCAAATTTAACTAAGAAACAGCGTTAAAAGTATCGCCACTTTAGCGGCAGAAAACTGCCGCTAAAGCGGTGATAATGGGCTTGATAATATGCCCTTGTGAATTCCCATAGAAGCCCATGTTCTGGTGTGAACGTGGGCTTCTATTGGAATTCTCTGCGGCATATTATCAAGCCCATTATCGCCACTTTAGCGACAGTTTTCTGCTGCTAAAGCAGCGATAATTTTAACGCTGTGCTTGATAATATGCCCCAAAGTGCCTTAATTCTTTCCCAAAGAAAAAGCTTCAAGTTTGATGAAAAACCTCTGCCTAATAATTGCCTCCTCCATAAAATGATGAGGAGATCTAATGGAACAGCCCTCCATGACTACTTCATTTATGTGAATCACATTGATAGTGAAGTGGAAATAACAATGACCTTACTTCAACCTACTAGAGTTCCTTACTCCATGTAGATCTATAGGAGATAATGCACACACACAAATACAAAAAGGTATGCTGAAAACATGTTGTCGCATACACCGTTTTTTGAGCAAGTTCAGAGGACCAGAATAACTCACCAACAACATTCCTGTGGATGACCTCACCCTCCACCCCAAGCCCCAATTCTATTCGCTCCAAGATCCAATGAAGGTTCAGTACGCAATGTGGCTTTTGCCATCTCCCCTGTGGCTCTGTGACACTGATCCTCATGCACTCCTCTCCCTGGTCCTGCTCCTCATTTTAAGGCATCCTCTGCCCATTCCCTCAGGTGTCCATTCCCTTAGAAAGCACTTTACTAATGACCTTGTGCTCCAAGGCTGTTTCTTGCTTACTCAATGCTTTGCATTGATGCTTTCCAGCCTAAAACGTTCCCTACCCTTTCCTTCACGGCTGTCACCCAAGTCCCTCACTCAAATTCTGGGCTGCCATCTAAGGCATGCACTGTCAAACCTGCATCCCCAGCTTCCAAAAGAGGTTGAGGCCAGCTTTGGAACTCAGGTTGGTGGGGGAACATGGCTTCACCATATAGACGAACGAAACTAGTTATGTTAAAATTCATGGTCCTAGCACAGGATTCTCCAACAAGTAACTTGTGAGCTACTAGTAGCTCTCCAGCTCCTTGTAAAGTTATAAGTAGCTTTCCTATGAGCTTCCAAGCCTACTAAAATGTAACCTTTTGCTTGACTGAATTTATATATGTATACCAAAACTGAAAAGCATGCGTTCAAGACCATAATGTGTGTGTTTCCAGATCTCAAAAGCTGATGTTTGCACAAACATGGTTGAATACCCAAAATGTATTTAAGGCAGATATTAGAAGGTTACATCATGTAACACTGGGGAGACGTATTACTAATGTTAATACCTTGGTGCCAGGGACATTGCAGCTATGGCTTTTATGTATTACCTGTGTAGAGGCATTACAAATTGTAAAAGCATCTTTACATTACTACTGGCAGCCCTGTCTGATGCACTAGGGTGATTACTGTCGGTGACACGCATTACTGTAAACTTGCCTGATGGGGTCATGAATACAACACTACTACTATTAGTAGCTCTGGATGATTTGCATACCAACATAAGTAGCTCCTATTTTAGAAAAAGTGGGAGACACCTGCTCTAGAGAAACGCTTAGTAGGATGAGGGCTGTGGCTTGGTGTAGTTTAAACAGTCCACTGTCATGCCAGGAAACCCCCAAACGTCCTTCCCTATCAGAACTTAGAAACGATCTATGAACCTTCCTTGCGAAAATGGGTGGGGATGTTAGGCTTGGGACACACTACTTTACCAGAGTGGGGCTACTCCATAAATAAGGAGAGAATGGCTGCTTTTAATGGCGCCTCACTCATATCACCTTCACCCTATGAAGAATAAACCCAGTGGATTTCTATATTTCGGGCACCTGGCAGACCCACCAACGCCACCTGTATACTGACCCCCAGACGGAGATGGTGTGCACAAAACAAACTGGAGTCTATCAACAGATTTCAGCATAGCTTTAGCATGACGCTACCAGCTGTCACATTTTGTCTCGGATAAATACAAAACACATACAATAGAGCGAGCGATATTATGAGTGCGTAAAGAAAAAAAAGAAGGCATCGGATTTACAGAATAATCGTATCTATTTTACTACATCATAGTCTATGCACAGTATATATATATTTAGGAAATACTGTGCACACATTGCCATTTAAAAGAAATATAGGGCAGTTGCAAAGACCACATACCAATGTGCTCTGAACAGGCGACCCCCTGCACCTAGGGGAGGGGCACCCTTAGTTGCGCCTTGGGACTGAGACTCCTCCGATCTGGGGATGGAAAGGGGGCTGGATGAACGGAGAGGTCCGGTGACGTCATTGGGGTGCGCCGCCCTGGTGGGGCGGTGCGCTATGCAATGCCCTGGATTTCAAGTAGTGTAACTGTTTGTGGTAGCACGTTGGGGCCTGCTGGCACAGTGTGCGCCACACAGTGGTGCTTGGTGAGTCGAGTCAGCCAAGTTCTAATGTACGGCCAAGTTCAAGTGTATGGCCAATGGTGGGCCGAGACGGTCAAGTTCAAGTATACAGCCAAGGTTAAGTGTATGGCCAAGTTCAAGTGTAATGTGGTGCCTAATTTCCTTACTGCCTCTGACAAGTTGAGGCCACTAAAGTGTACGGCCATGCTGGTCAAGTGCAAGTGTAATATCCTGCATATTTACTTACTGTCTTTGACATGTTGATCTCGCTAAATTGTGCTGCGGTGATTACGTTTTATATATCCAAGTAGGATACTGTTACTCTTGTATGGTTTACTGGTGGATTACCTGATTTGATGTTAAATTTGAATAAAAAGGCTACGCCTAGAACAACACGCTCTGACTCTGGGAGTTCTTGGGCACAGAGGGGAAGGTGATGGAAATTGGGGGGGAGTGAATGTCACGAGGTGCGCATACTATTAATGTGCTCCTTAATCGCTTCCAGAATGGCGCCTTCACTTGGCCACCTGCTAAAGTTGAAGCAAGTTTCATACAGCAAGCAACGCAGACGAATCTGGGCAATGACACTACCCAATGAATTGCACAAATGCACAACATGTTTGATTTCTAAATGTATCAATGGAAAATTAACAAATGTAGCTGTTGTGGTTCACATACCTAGAACCTAAACTGCATGTTTTTCACATTTATGACTCACAGTGCACATGTAGTAAGGTTTAAATGGCATCCACGATTCGTCCATTCAAAGATAAAATGAAGGAGGCCATTAGATTGGGGAAAATGCCATAGGGCAACATACTTTGAAGGTTTTTATACTGAGAATCTAACAAAGGTGACCTGTTTTACAGAAATTGACCATGTCAACCGTCCAAATGAGGACACAGTGCAATAATTGATTCTGCTAATTGAGTGTGGCACAATACATTTCAAATCAGGCACGCAACGCTCATTGGGCTCAAAGGGCTTCAGCCCCCCCGTAGTGTGTGTCAGCCCAGGCTGAGACAGCTTCTGGGGCACACACACAGCCACACCCGAGTAATTCACAGGTCTTTAAAAGACCATTTACTTGTTAATGAGGTTTTGTTGTTCTTTCACCCCTTCTTAGAGCCCCTGCATCTTCACTCGCCAATTGCTGGAAGAATTAGCTCCCCCCGAAATTTCACTCTAGTTGTGCCTTTGTTTCAAATCCAAAGCGGCATCTCATGGTCATAACGCAGATTGCAAACATTCGTTTTTTTCGAGGTTGTTCATAAGCATAATGTATTACTGGAATACATCTTTTGCCAAAATTCTATAAATTGTTAGCAGAGATTTTTAGCCTACAAAAGTGAAGAAGTTGGGAATCCTGTTTGACTCCAAGCTCTCTTTCATTCTCTGAGGGCAGCAGTGGGAGGAAACAGGGTCAAGTTTTGTCTGGGGATATATGGTCACTCCCACCATAGCACAGGTGGTAGTACATTCTTCTGGCTGCGTTTGATAGCCGTGGAGAACAGCACACAGGGCCAGACTGGGAACCCAAAGCAGCCATGGCTATTTTCTCAGACCAGCTGCTGGGGAAGCACTGCCTGACCCAGAAGACTGGAAACGCTTGTTTGCTGCTTTTGTTACTAGGGGCCGATATTGCAGCCCAGTGACTGGTACGGCCAGTCCAGCCCTGACCGCACATGCAGTGGTGAGGCTTCCTGTTACATCAGAGGCGGCATGGTTGCTTGCTCCTACCCCCACATCACTAGTTACTTTACCTAGAAGGAACCAGTTCACTATGTGTGGTGAAAGGTCTCACAGCCTCATCTCTTCTTGACACCGCCATCTGGCAGTGAGGGTTGCATTGCCACAGCTTGTGTTATTGGCTGATGCAGAGTTCTCAAGCGCATCTCCAGTCTCCTATCTTCTGAACATTGGGTCCGTAGTGACCTACTGAACCTGTCGTACCCAGATGATGGTCAACTGGTCATCAGGCAGACCTCAGCCTGAGTTGTAAGGTGAGTCTCTTGATCTCTGTTAGATGGCCACTCATTCCTGCTGCTGTTAATTAATCTGAGACTAGCCACTGCTTTCTCTGCTATCAGCGCCCCACTGCCTGTGCTTGTCTTCACTAAATCTTGGATGCCAGGTGGGGTTCTGTTTATTCCTCAGGTGAAAGGTGACCACTTGCTGCCGGATCACGGATCAAGCACATGACTATAAAAATAGGTCTTCATATAAATAAAGTTACTTTAGTCCAATTTATTCAATTGAGGTGAAGGAGCACCACAACTACTTACCTCCATTTGGTTGATAAGTCAATGCCCAGGACAGAAACATAATGTCCCTGATTAAATAAAGCCATGGTGCCAGTATGTATAGTTGAACCACAGGTGAAAAGTACCAAGATCCAAAGAGCTGCACAGTTTATAAATGGGGCTATCTCAGTATAATGATGTCTGGAGGGGACTTCTGTTTTATTCCTTTAGTGTCGATGATTTTCAGGGCACCACATGACATGGGTCTATTTTGGGGCACAGCGACTGGTCACAGGTGCAAACAGTTCACAAACAGTACATGGACAAAGTTGCACTCAAAAGCGCAGACATACTTACGGGTCATAAATGCAGTTCGGTGTGAAGGAGTGGTTGGCTTTATGTCCTAATGACGCACAGTACTTGGATATATAGTTGTAGGGCTCGGGCACATCAATCACTGTTTCTTCATCCAGAGAGATTGTGTTTCCATTAGTGGACCAGTCCCTACTGTCCACCTAACAACAAAAAGAAGACTTCAGATCAGCAAATGTAAAAAAAATTCTTACTTCCATAGATTCTACAAAAGCCCTCTCGACTAAACTTATGAAAGGGATTTGGTAATTTGGTTTACACAGAGCAGTTCTGAGCCAAATCACACATAATGTATTTGCCCTTTTCTATGGGGTATGACACAGGTGCTACATATGGGGTATGACAAAGTATCTACCTTTTGTTTTCTTGAGCCCATGCTAAGCAACATCATGCATATTTGATCAACTGGCACCAACAAACGCAACGCACATGAATGGCAGCCCTCACAGTGGGCGGTGGCTGGAAGGCACCCTTTGGGGTACTGTTGAGTGAATGTGCTTGATACAGCATGCTTTCTGTAAATTCCTAGAGCAAATTCAAACAATATAAATGACAACAATGAATGAAATATTAGGAGAGACACAATCCAATATGATGAAAAAATACAAAAATTATTTATGGATATTGAAAAATTCCTTATTCCGACTTGAAATTAAACAAACCACATCCATCTCAGCATTCAGACTAAACAACCCAAAAGATATATACATATATGAATATAATCAGCAAATTAAAAATTCATCCAGCAAAATGTTCTATATATTTTCTGATGTATTGTATATTTTCAGAAAACATAAAGTCATCCTAAACATTTTCTGTAGATGTGCCTTGTATATAGGCTTTTACAATGCAAATATGTATCTGTGTCGTGAAGCGACTTCCGCTCCCGGGTGGGTTCTATGCTCGTTTCGGCATAAAAAGGCCTTCTTCAGGAAAAAAGCCACCTCAGATACAGGTACTGTTGAATGAAATTGTAACCTTTCCCGGCTTGACCAAATTGTATAGAACCATAAGACCGGCTTCCAGATGAAGCGTCACTGTGTAATCAAAACGTACGAGATGGATGAGGTGTGTATGTGGTTTATTTAATTTAAAGTCGGAATAGGGAATTTTTCAATATCAATAAATCATTTTTGTACTTTTTCATCATATTGGTTTGTGTCTCTCCTAATATTTCATTCATTGTTGTGATTTATATTGTTTGAAGTTGCCCTAGGAATTTACAGTATGTACTATATCCCTGCCTAGAGGAACTTCTTATTAGTTGCAGGGGGCCCTTTCTCTTTGCATTCTTGATACAGCATACATCCAGCAATTTAAAAAGTAATTGGATAAGTAATAGATTAGAGCCATTGTTAAATTGCTGAATCTGTGACATTCATGGCAACGTTTGGGACAAATTAAACATTCCAATGGCATCATGGTAGCCTTCTTGATGAATCTAAATTTGATTTACGACGTAAATATGAATGCATATTGCCTTGCTCCTTGTCTTTCTCCCTAAGTTAGAAAATGGTCCATCGGCAAATCAGTGGAATCCTTTCCCTGTCCTATTTTTAGAGATCGCTCAGTGACCAGATGCAGGAGGAGGACTAGTCATCTGTGAGAATCTTGAGTTCTCCTGTTCTGGCAACCACCTTCCAACTTTCATTTGCTCAGACCAAGTCTTACCCTCTTGTGCGGCGACCATCTCTGAGGTGTGAAGTCACACATTGAACATGCCTAAGTTAAAAGAGTACTATGTGGGTTCACATGCCTTGCTACTCGCTCATTACAATTTTGTATACTTATGTTCATTTGCTGGTCTTGGCCATCACATAAATGCAGTTCAGTACTTGTACATTTGAAGCTGGCAGTCGTACTGAATAAACCTACTTGACCAACAGATAACAAAACAATATGTAGTGGACCGCTGTCTCAAGTGTGATTTTCTCCTACATATATTAAGTCTTGACCACAGTTACTCGATCCTCTCATTTGTTGATATATGAATCTATGCGAGAAACATGTATCTCATTCTGAAATGGATAGTTCCATTACCCACTACTGGTCTCTAAGTTCCTAAGGGAAACTGCTCAAGGTGCTGTCATGGAAGTTACCCATAGAGCACTTGAAGGGGACTCGGTAGATAAGGTTTAGGTCCTGATTACGAGTATGGCAGTCCTAGGACCGCCAAACCCGTGGATGGCTGTCCGACTGCACCATTGGGACCTATCCCTGGAGCACCGGATTGGCGGTACCTCCCTTATGTCTCTGTTGCGGTTGTCTTGGATGTCCAGGCTGAAGCCCCACTTCATTCTCTTAGAGGTTCAAGAGAAGGACGAATTCTCCCACGTTGGCTGTTTGTCCCCTATCCTGGATTACCTTTTAATCCACATTACAGGGATGGTACATTTTAGGAAACCCCTCTGACCGTCTCCTCAATTTCAGAGTAGATTAGGTTTCTTTTTTCCCCCGGTCCTGATGAAACACCACTCATCCGTTAGGAGAATATAGGCGTGAAACATGTCGACCTTTTAACCACTTTCACTTCCCACCGAACACATCGAGCTGCATCAGGTTTAATTCTCCTTGCCAGCCACAACTCTTTTAGTCTGTTTTTAGCCATAACATCCAGCTATTGAAGGATCTCTAGAACACTCAAAGTTATTTTTAATACACTCACTCCACCACTCTACTCACTACACTTCTGCCCCACCGCCTCATCACATAGGGCCTTCCGGTTTACCAACACAGAAGATCTCCGGCAAAGAACCCCCCACGGGGCCCGTTGGGCATTGCAGCGCATGCCCAACGAGGAGCTGCCCTATGATGAAGCATGTCATGTCTTGGGGTGTGTGAGGGCCCTTGCTCCTTATTGAAGCCCCCCCCCCACCATCCTGTTCCTTCTCTCACCCGGTCTTCCGTTTCCCTTTTACCCACCCATCCCCTTCCTTAGGAACTGCATACCTTATTGTTTGAGCTACTCGTTTAAGGGCATGTATGCTGGACCTAGATTGTAAAAGTCCTTGTCCCTCTGATTGTGTATATACAACATGGTGCATGCCACACTGTGCATGGACGTGCTGGAGGCGCTGTCACGGCAGCAGTAGGCTTTTTAGGCTCTCCTATGAGCCAAACATTTCCGCTGCTGCACCGCCAGCCCTGGGTTACTGTTGTAATCTGACAGGCGGGAATGGCGACGGCTTGGTGGTCCTTCTCGGACCGCCACAGCGGCGATCCAGAGGGAAGACTGCCAAAGTCATAATCAGGCCCTAAGTGAGAATGTTTTCTGCCACCAACAATTCTCATCTATTGTACAACTCACTCAGCAAACACTGAATTGGTTAATAGTAACACTGGTTGTTTACAGTACCTAGAAACTGTAGAAATGCTATATAAAGCTCTACTTAAAAACAAGTTCTAATTAGTGTTCCATCCAAGCAGTCTACAGGACTCACGAGTTCCCCTGTCATCTCAACATGGAAGCTTCCTAGAGAATGTATCACCATTTAAGTTTGTGTTGTCTCTGCACATTTCTGCTTCCAATACATCTATTTTAATTCTGTGGCAGGCGGACATCAGAGCATATTACAGAACGGCCCATCTCATAGTAAATAATTAATGGAATCACGCTCCTAGAGATCACCCTACCTATATTTTGGAAAGACTGCAATTCCAGATAAGCACGCAATTGCGCTATTTATATGGAGGTAAATGTAGCAGTCGGCTCCTACCTGCTACCCAAATAGTAGTGGAGGCCTGGAAGGGTGCTGAGAGGCAAATGAGATGGGACAAGAAGCCTACTAGGGAAACCCCCTGTGGGAGGGGACAAGATTGATTGAATTGGGAAAATTGAGAGGCTTCAAGCAGTGCCATTTAATCGGGATCTCTAAAATAGGGGACGTCTTGGAAAAAGGCACACTGGCTCCGTTCACGACACTACAGGCTACCTATCACTTACATGCCTCTCAATAGTGTGCTTATCTCAGACTGAAACATGCCTGGCAAGCCAAGGGAATAGACGCAGAATCACTTCCTGAATATGCCCCATTTGAAGGCAGGCTCCTACAAGAAGAGATTCCTGCCCAGGCCATCTCATTGACCTATAAAACACTACTTAACAACATGCCTGATAAACTGGGCCCGCTTAGAGCGAAATGGGAGCTTACCACTGGTCCAATGGAAGATATAGACTGGGAGGCAGCCCTCATGCATCCGCGGGAGGTGGCGATTAAATTAAGACTCTGCCTTATTCAATACAAAATCCTCCACAGGACTTACTTTGATAGGGTGAGATTCCACACCATGGGGAGAGCTAACAACCCGGACTGTCTCAGATGTCATACAGAACAAGGTACATTCATCCATACCCTATGGGAGTGCAACAGGATACAGACATACTGAAGTAAGATAGTGACGGAACTGAACAACATATTGGGTGCACAACTGGACCTGGAGGCCCGATTTCTCTTACTGGGTATCCCCACGGATGTGGATCTTCCACGTCACAAACTCCTGCTGGCTAATTTGGGCTGGTGGTAGCCAAAAGGGACATAGCGCATTACTGGGGGGTCCATCAACTTCCCACACTTAAGGATTGGAGGGCAGGTTTAGACCTCTATATGGTGGTGGAACAAGTGACGTACAAAGCCAGGGTTTGCCCCCAGAAATTTAGAAAGATATGTGCCCCATGGATAGCGTACTATGGTCTGAAACTGGGGGAGGAGGGGGAGGGAGTTGAATCATTATCGGGAACACAGGGGAATGCGCCCTTACAATTGTGAAGTCTGACCCAATGTCGACCAATGTAAACAATCTTGATGTGACTAGCAACCTATGTTTATCTTGGGGAACAACCTTTACAACGCAACTTTTACAACGCACTACCATTACAACGAAACTGTTACAACGCGAGTGCATTGACAACGCAGGACATTACAACGCAAGTCTTTACATCGACTTGCACTAGATGGCGTGCTAACATTAAAAATAGTGTAGTTTACTATCCCAACACCTTCCCTACTGTTACGTGGACTGGAGTTGGAATAGTAAATTACACTTTTTTAATGTTAGCACGCCATATTAGTGCAAGTCGATGTAAAGACTTGCGTTGTAATGTCCTGCGTTGTCAATGCACTTGCGTTGTAAAACTTTCGTTGTAACAGCATGCGTTGTAACACAGAGACGTTTTAAGGCATGGGCAAAGTGGGCTCTGGCCCAGGGCTCCAGCCTTTCAGGGGGCCCCCTGATAAAGCCATCTATGTTCTGTAGAGAGTCTTGCACTGCTGACTTTGAATAATTTTTTAACAGATTGTTGGAAATAGCGTTTTTCTAACATTTATTTTTAATGTGTGAGAGCCTATTACAGACATTTTGCAGACAAAATGTGTTTATGTTCCATGCAACATCTATATAAAAAGTTTATTTTAGATCAATACAGTACCTCACATATGAGAAATGGGAGGGTGTGACAGAGAATATTTGCATTAATATTAGTGACCTGCTGCTGTGTTACAATACTGAAAACACACCACTATCCCTGAAAATCAGATGCACACACGCATTTAGAATGTGACCAAAGAGGGCATGAAAGAGCTGGATCTGGATCATAAAATCAAAGCTGTTTCAAACAGGGGCCCACCAAAATATGTTTGGCCCAGGGCCCCCAAAATCCTTAAACGTCCCTGTTGTAACAGCATGCGTTGTAACGTCATACATCCGTT
The DNA here is from genome assembly GCF_964204655.1 of Triturus cristatus. Taxonomy (NCBI): domain Eukaryota; kingdom Metazoa; phylum Chordata; class Amphibia; order Caudata; family Salamandridae; genus Triturus; species Triturus cristatus. Next base: position 311,843,826 of record NC_140582.1, read on the forward strand.
TATCTTTATAATTGATGTTGTATCTCTTGCTCTCATTTCCTGAAAACGGTGCTGGATTTTTTGTTCTGTACCACATGTTATTGCTCACCATCCAATTAAATTGTGTTTTCATGATGTTTCTGATTACATGTTTTTATTGCAAATAATAAATAAAAACATTTATTAAAAAAAAGAATTCTGTGTCAGGACAGGAGGATTCATATTAGGCACTGTTCTTCCTTCATTATTAAACAGCTGCCAAACATGACTGACAGTAAATTAACATTAAAACCCAGAGAACTACAATGACCATGGTTCTTTGAAGAAAAACTACAACTGCCAACACAGGAAGCCATCCACTAATAACAGTTCAGTAAACTGCATAAACACTGACAACAGCTGTGGTCCGGCATCTTTTTTGCTGCTCGGAGCAGCCCTGCTAAGTAACTTGTATGCTTTATTTTTTTGTTTGTTTTTTTGTTTATATGTTATCTTTATTTGTTCTGCTTTTGACCACTTAGCTAAAAAGTTGAAGACATTCTTTTCTCTTCCATCAGAACCTGATACACTGGTTCGCCCCTGGTACTGAAGCCCATCCTTCACGCCGACAACCCCCTCTACTAAGTCAAAAAAGGAGATGCCTTACACAGTCTAAAAAAGGCATATTTCGATTTTGTTTCCCCCATAGGCATGCATGAGATTGCAGAAGATTACGAGATTAAGTCTGAATGTAATGGCCTGGATATTGGCAACTCTCTTGTGTGAGAAGTTGGCCTGGTATATGCTGACCACTTATTGAAGTGGGCACCTTGTACCAGTCCAAACAACCCTTATTGATGATTAGGTTACAGACAACCTTTTTTTAAAGCTATCCTAGTGGTAGCTATGGAGAGCAGCCTTCAGGCTAAGACTCGAAGGAATGTAAAGCAGCGTGTTTTACCAGATTAGAACCTCCTGAATGACCAAATGAAAGGAGAACCACACAAATATATAAAATACATGTATTTATTACTAAACACTCTCTACTAATTTCTTTATGAGATTAGAAAACAAAGTACACAATATTAAATCACTAGAACAACAGTAAATAGCACAATACACAGTGGGCTCCAGGGGGAGACCAAACCATATACTAAGAAAGTGGTATAACAACCACGACTTGACTAGACCCAGTGCCTAGAGCACGTAGAATCGCTGGGACCCCAAGGAATCACCCATGGTAGTGACACAGGGGACTCATGGAGGACGGGTGCAGTGTGTGAACACAGGCGCGAGCTCCGTAGAATCCTATGGGAAAGTCGCGGCTGGAATTTTAAAGATTCAGGACACTTCGGAGAGAACGTTAAGCAACCCCAGTTAAACATAGAAGGTTCTAAGGCCAGCACCCTTGAGAGTACCGAGATACCCGTGTTACCTATCCCATAGGAGCCGGGTGCATAGGGTTCTGGTGATGTCGGGAACCTTTGTCGTTTTCAATGGCGTGATGCGGAAAAGTGCTGCTGCCGGGAAGATGAAAAGTGTTCAGTAGGATCCAAGCCTGGATCCGAGGTGAGAGGAATCTGAAAGCAGAGAGGACAGAGTCTGGGTCACTTCAGAGTGACCAGGGGCACGGTAGATGAATGCCCACCGATGTGGGGTGCTTCAGGTGAGAAGAGGTGAAGCTTGACTCTGCAGCTACGGGAACCAGGAGACGTTGACGACAACCAAAGTCCAAAGGTGAGCTGTCCCACAAAGGATGTCGAGTGCTGGGGGGGTCAGTGTCCGGATTGAACACCAACAAGCCTTGGCAACTGCAACCCACGCAGGCAGAGGAAAGATGCTTCGGTGAGGACCAGCAAGGTCCTGGGGACTCTCCAAGCTATGGAGAGTCAGGGAACATCTGGAACAACCAGGGAAGCCCACGGAAAGTCAAAGTTGCCTTCACAGGGACCTACAGGCCAACAGACCAGGGATTGCGAAGGGACCTCGAGCTGAATCACGAAAATACCAGCCCATGGAACACTTGTGGAGTGTAGGCCAGCAATCTTCAGTGGCATTACTGCTCGGGGTCAGGACTACAAGTAGCTCAAAGCACAGCCTCAGGGATTGCCAAAAAGCATATGCTGCTGCAAAAGTACACAGTGCACAGGGGTTCGGGATGCATGGTCCCCACAAGGGATACGGGCCTCAGAAATGCTGAGAGCACAGATCAACCTCCGGGACCTTGGGAACCCACCTCCTGTGTAGCAGAAATCTTCAGAGTCCTCAGGAGCTCGGGAGATGCAAACCGGTGGGATGTGTTTAGGTGCCTGCCTTGCAGAGGAGTAACTCCTTTACTCCAAGGGAGATTCTTCAGTCATCCAGAGTTGTGCAGATCGTCGAAGTACTTTGAATGGTTTCTCAGGGGTGGCATAATACATGCTGCAGCCCCTGGGAGGCCTCTGGGGTGCCTATGCCCTGGGTACATAGTATACCATATACTAGAGACTTATAAGGGTACCCCCAGAATCCAATCTGGAATGTACCTAAAGTACATGCAATCAATTTAGAGGAGAAAGCAGCTAGACTGGGGTCCTGGATAGCAGGATCCCAGTCAATCTAAGTCAAAAACAATGAAACATCAGCAAAACGTGGAGGTAACTATAAGAAGCAGATCCTACTCTCCTACATCTTGCTTCTGAGGGGCATATAGACTGCCCGTGGCATCCCTTGCCCAATCATAAAGGATACAAAGATGATGATGGGGAAGATCTTCCTAATACCCTGCCCACATCATCCGACCTCCTAATAAAACACTTTTGACCTGGAGGAAATTGTGCACCCAAGCTAACTGAACCAGGTCCCCCTCAACCAGAAGAGCTGTCTACGTCCAATCCAGATTTAGGAAACCCTTCACTAAAGAAGTGTGCAACCGACTCAAGGATGAATGTCCTCACCAATCTTGGGAGTGCCAACACCCCTGAAAAAGATTACAAGTTTGCCTCCTTTTTAGGAAAATAAGCGAACAGTCTTAATAAGGGTAATAACAAGTCCTGGCAGGCCTGTCACAAGAAATTTGTGGACCTTTCAAGACCCCTATCACAATTTTGGATTTTGCCTTCAAGGGTTGCAGTTGCCTTTTTACTTCGGCTGTCCTAGCTGGTTGAGCCCAGTGGGTCATATGTCTTTTAGGGAATGTGAACTGCGCCCTTTCAACCGAGAGGCACAGATCCATTTTGTGGAGAACTGACCTAGCCACCATTGAGGTGGGCCAGTTGGCTGATGGTTTGTTATCTGTGGAACCTTTGTGAAATTCATCAGTATGTTCACTTCCGTAAACAAGGTCCAAGATGCTTTAAAAAAAGGTTTTTCAGCAGAGCCTTTTTTCCTGGGTCAGCAGGAGGCACTGGTGACCATGCACAATTTGATCTAAGATGAATCATTACTCCTTTTGTTTAGCTGTAGAGCAGAAGCAGAAGTAAATGGTGAACACTCCCCAGGATGGAATTCTTGCAGGAAGAAGAGGCGGTACTACAATTGTCATCAGTGTTTATTCGATTTATTGGACTGCTGTTAGTGGATGGTCTCTCATCTAAGGAGTTGTAGTTGGTCATTGTAGTTCTTTGAATATTACAGTTGAATTAATGTCATAATTCTGCTCTAAAAAAACTAGAGAAGGGTGCATAAACCTTGCCTCCGTGTTCTTAAAAGAGTTGAAAATTCTTGTTCATGAATGCTAGAGAAGGTTCAGTTCACCGATACAGTATACTCCCTTCTCTCAAATCTCCTAGGAGGCCTTTTATCAAAATCCATCATAGAACTGGCCCTGCAAGATAATTGGATTATGCCCTCTGCATGCCACCTTGCACAAGAACTTCATTAAGTGCCCATATTTAGTTAATAAGAGCACCACACTTCAGATAATCATTATTGGCCTAAGCCTAGGATGACCAGATATCCTGTTTTCCCCTGACGGTCTTGGTTTTTGGAGCAGTGTCCCGACACTTTGCTCCAAATTAAAGAAATGTTTTTGGCAGTGCCCAGCTTAAATATAGAAATGTCCAATTTTTTAAATAGTGTCTCAGTGCGCATGCTGACTTCGCACAGGTGCTGAAACGGGTCTCTATCAGGCTCTCCATTTGTGCCCTCACGGTGAAAAAAAATCTTACAGCTGCAGTAGTACCGCCCTTCACTGCCTTCAAAGAGATCCGTTACAGTTCTTTCACAGTCTCTTCATTCCAGAACTGAAGCATTTTCAATGTTATGTACAGCAAAGCCAAAGTTGTTGCTTATTTAGCTTATCCAGCTAACAACAATTCACAAAGCTAATAGTCAAGGCTTGTTGTATGTGTATTGTTACTAGTTGTATTATTTATCTGGATACAATGACAGAAGCAGCACATTTTTCAGGCAAGACACTATGCTTAGCACAGACTGTTTTAGCTTATGTGTTTTAAGCCACACCCTTAATTACATCGGCCACGCCCCCTGAGAGATACCCCCCCTGTTTTTTCATCCTGCTTAAAGCCTGGGGGGGCAAATTTACAAGCCCCTTACGCCAGATTTGCGCCGCCGTTGCTTCACTTTTGTGACGCAGCGGCGGCGCAAAGCCAGCGCCATGCTGTGGGCTATTTACAACCTGATGCATCTAGGGAGATGCGTCATGTTGTAAAGCCCTGCGTCACATGTGGGCGTTCCTGCACGGGAGCGAGGGCGTTCCGGCGCAGGAACGCGTCCGAAATGTGGCTGAGTGAAATCTACAAGATTTCACTCAGTCCCTTTTACGGCCATGCTGCGTCAAAACCCTGCGCCTGCTTGAAGCAGGCGTAAGGATTGACGCAGCATGTTAGGGATAGGGGCACCCCGAGTCTTGCTGGAGCTGCGTCGTGCTTGCAATGCAACTCCAGCAATACGCCGCCTTTCCGCGGGGGGGATGTGACACGCATCTGCCCATCCGTGTGCCACGGTGCGCCGCATTGTAAATGCAAAAACAACAGTTGATGGACAGAATGCAGAACAATGTCATACATTCACCCCAGTACAGAGATCTGGGTCTAAATCCATCGTTTTTTTGCTCACCATGCCATTCCAGTTTGAACCCAGCCATATGCAAATCAGTCTTGACCCTGTGCCTCTTGGGAACAGTCCAGCCCGAACTGCCAAGCTGGGGACGCGACTGACACGCGAACGATCATATTGCAAAGGGTTTGAGATACAGGATTACTGAAAAGATTGCACTGCCTGTGTGACGCGGTGTCGAGCTGGTATGAGAGACCTTGGCTGACATCGGTCACTGATAGTTCGCAACAAGTGTGCTGATAAGGTGGACGAAGTCCTGGTGCCCTGAAGAAATTTCTATAAGAGTAAGGCAATGAAACATGTCGGCTTAATGGCATTTGTTCTGTCAAGATACAGTACTTTTTATTTTTGAACTGATCCATGAGCTAAGAATAAAACTATGGTGGCTATGGTTCTTTATCATTTTTAATTTGGGGCTGCAATGTGTGATGTTCACATATGTTCACCTTCTTTGATTAATTTTTCTGGTACATGTTTCCAGTTTTTGTGCCCAAGGTAGTAACCTATGATGAGAAACGTGGCAGTACTGGTGATAATCTAACCAATTTAAGCCCACTGTGGTGTTGCGCACGTGAGGTTCTACCTTGTTTTGCACACATTTATTTCACTTTTTTTCACTGATATTCACGGTGTGGTTTGTTTACATCTGTGATTCTACTGGTTTTTCACAAATTGTTTTTTTGAACACAGTGACAGCTGCATTTGGATAAGGTTCTTGCAGATTTTATATAAGTACAGAGTCTTGTGAATTAGGGACCCCTCTTACAAATCTAGATGGTGGGGAGTTGGTCAGAAGAAGTTAAGTCTACACTTCTCAGTCCTTTTTCACACAGTGTTTAAATAGTTTCCGTATTAAGCAGATTGGGTCATTTTTGTTGTAATACTCACTTGAGTGGGGGACGACCCAGTCTCTCTTTCCCCTTGAGCTCCTTGTTGACTTGCCTCCCTGGACTGGAACCAAGCATCCTAGGAACGGTTTTGGGGTTTCACCCCTCTTCAGCCAGGATACTTGATTCCAGTGGCATGGAGAGCACGGGACTCACGTCTGAGCATACCCGTCCCACTCGGGGTGACAAATGCAAAAACAACAGTTGATGGACAGAATGCAGAACAATGTCATACATTCACCCCAGTACAGAGATCTGGGATGGGTATGCGCAAATGTGAGTCCCGTGCTCTCCATACCACTGGAATCAAGCTATCCTGGCTGAAGAGGGGTGAAACCCCAAAACCGGTCCTAGGATGCTTGTTTCTGGTCCAGGGAGGACCTGGCTTGGCAGTTCGGGCTGGACTGTTCCCATGAGGCAGAGGGTCAAGACTGATTTGCATATGGCCAGGTCTAAACTGGGGTGGAATGGTGAGGAAAAGAATGATGGATTTAACCCAGATCTCTTGACTGGGGGTGAATGTTTTGATTTGTTCTGCATTCCGTCCATCAATAGTTCTTTTTGCATTGTAAATGTGGCGCATCAGGGGTGGCGCACGGGTGGGCAGATGCATTGCAACTCTTCAGGCGCATCCCTACTGATTAGCAGAGATGCGCCAGAAGTAGTAAATCTGCCCCTGGGTACTTTTGTCAGTCCTACTTCTATGTCTATTACCTGTCAAGGTTTTTTGTTTTGAAGATCTGGTCATCCTACCTAAGCCTGACCTAATAAACAGAAAGGTGCTGCCCAGAAAAGGTATGCGCTTTTAATTCCAGCAGCATATGTTTATCTATTTTAAACAGAAAAACAATGTTATACATTTAATTGAGATGCCCTGAATTTCATAATACCTACAGCCAGGTTAATTAATAAAAATATAACCCCTAATTTGCCCAAACATGACGAACATGTTCGACTGGGCCAACATTTAGCTAATGCCCAATAATAACATACATTTCGCAATTGACGATTGACGAAGCATTAGACAACTTTGGAAAGAATGTAATTGTAAATAGTATTCATATAGCCCTGACCTCCCATGGAGAGGAGTTGAAGCGCTTTGCGGCGAGTAGTAAACTAATCTGGAGCCCAGGATTTGAGATTAATAGTTGCATTACTATTTGTTTTTAATGTACATGTGTCAGATGTTTAATGGATTACAGGATACATCTATTTCACAAAATATTTTGCACCTAAGAATCGTGTTGTCACGTAGATTATTACTAAAATGATAGGGGGACGTCATTACGTTCGTCTGTTTCAAAACAAATTCAGACTAAAGCTTCGGCACTGCACGTTTCTTTAAAACATTAACGTGATGAAGTTATTTAAACGTAAACTCGCCACAAGATGTCGCTCTTGCAACGCAAAAACATAGTGTGATGTGCTCCATGGCAGGGCTACGCATCATGTCGATGTTAGTAGTACAAAGAGAGGTTTTGACTTGTTGGAAACAGTAACAAAATCCGTGTCACAAAAAATCCCATCTGGCCTTGGACGAATCTTGCAGTGTCCACATTGACATAGTTTACAGATAAAAAGTGTGAAATGTCTGATTTATTTTTTGGATCCGACTATTTAAGGAGGTGTACAGTATATGGCATTGGGTAGATGCTCTTCCTACAAATGACACTGTATTGCATTGTCCTTGATTTATATAATGAGAATATTTGTTTTATGATTGTGGGAATTCTGACTGTAACATAGTGAGTTGCTCTGTGGAAGAACAAGTTAAAAGAAAAAAATATAAAAAGGAAAAAAAAATGTCTGATTTATTTTTATGTGCACGTTTGAATGAGCAATTTGTGTGCCGGGGCGGCTCCTCCGCCAAGACGGAGGAGCATCACCCCACTGCTCTGAGAGCAGTGGAAAAAAGAAAAAAATAAATGATAATAACATCGTTATTATCATTTTATTTTTCCTAGCTACGGGGCTGGGTTAGGGCGGGGCGGGGCTCGTGTCACGGGGGAGGAGTGGTGGCGATTTAAGTGTGCATGATGGTTTTGCCGACCCTCTTGGGCAGGCCAAACAGTCATGCGCACTTTGCATGTTCTCTACCGAGCTGTAATGAACAGCCGGGTGTGGAACATGCACAGGCTCCCACTGCCTGTCTGAGTGCTGAACCACGGCTCTCAGACCAATCACGACACTGCTGTTATGGTCATGATTGGCTTAGGGGAGCCTGTGTGCTTCCTGGACTTTTCAGGAAAAAAAGCAACGATGGAGGAGAGATGGCGTGGGTGGCGTGCAACAAAGAGGTAAGTGGTTTTTAGTTATTTAGTTTTTTTAACCCCCCCATTCCCTGCCAGCTGCGTGTCACACAGGTTCTAGTGATATTGTTTTGAAATGTAAAATGGCGCATCAAACTAAAATTCTCTATAACTATTATTAATTGAAGTAACCGTCACCCGCACACTCATCACCAGCAGAATGGACTACGGAAACACCCTCTATGCCGAAATCAACAAATCTCTCCTCCACAAACTCCTGACCATCCAGAACGCCGCAGCCAGACTCGTCCTCGGCATCCCGCGACATGACCACATCACCCAGCACCTCTGAGACCTCCACTGGCTCCCTGTCGAAAAAAGAGTGATCTTCAAGCTGCTCACACACTCCTACAAAGCCCTCCACAACACCGGACCCCAATACCTAAACGAAAGACTCTCCTTACATGCCCTTAAGAGAAACCTCCGCTCCGCTGACCTAGTCCTAGCCGAAATTCCCCGCATCCACAGAGGCAGAACGGGAGGCAGATCCTTCTCCTACATTGCAGCCAAGACCTGGAACAAACTCCCCCTCTGTATCAGAAGAAACCCCACGCTGCACACCTTCAGAAAAGAACTCAAGACCTGGCTCCTCGGATTACCTCAGAGCTGCCCGAACCCCCTCCCCTCCAGCGTCTTGAGACCCTCACAGGTGAGTAGCACGCTCTAAAAAACCCTGATTGATTGATTGAAGTAAAATGCAGAGGTATTAAGCTCACAGCATAGTAGTGCAGGTGCTTAACTAGTGCTGTTTTGATTGAAGTAAAAGTTTGATTAAAATCATGACCTAACTCATTGGGCGTATGCCGTTAAGTTGCGTGGCGAAGGCGTGACACAATGAATGGGGTCGGAATCCCAGATTCCAGTTGGTGTTTACACCCCTAAACCAGGGGTCGAAGTGGGTGGGATTTGTGGGGCACAACATGCCCATACTTTTTTAATGTAACATTTGTTAAAAGACAACTGTCTCAGGACGGTCATGTCGAACAGTTGGAAGGCCTCAGCTGAAGTGGAAGGCAGGGCTGTGAAGCTGAGGGAGTGAAATGCTGCTAAATAATAAGAAACAGGGTGCCTACATCCTAAAAGCAGTGTAAATGTGTACAATTGGTTAGTCTGCAAATGCAAAGGCTGCTAGGAGGCCATTGGCTATAACTGATGAAGTCACCTATAGTTTCAGATGTGTTTTGAGAGGTATTGTAAGGATGTTATAAGCAGAATTGTGGAATGGACAGTTATAAAAAAATGCAGTCAGTACAGTCTGCCTAAACAAAATCTATATTTTGGAAGCATTTTATCTTAATCCTTTTCGAACATTTTGCGTATTGTGTGTAATGCAAGTTTTAAATAATGCCTTCCATATTCACCGTGCTTTCTGTTAAAGGGTGAGACCTCGTAGCACTAAAAATACAGAAGGCAGTATTCCCCACTGCACTAACCATGATTCAGTTCTGTGACTCTCTGGTTACACACGCAGAAATCTACAAAGACCAAAGTAACCAACAGAGCTTAATGACGTTAAATAGTGCATTTCCCACTGATCAGATTAACCTGCATTTTTTTTTCTTCATTTAAGGTGCGTGTTATTTCATATGCAGTTACTGGAAGGTAAAAGACCAACAAAATAGTTACAGAATATTTCACTGTTTTAGCCAGATCTTTGACCCTCCCTCCACACTCACTGACCCCGCCCTATGGCACTTGGTGTCACAGTTCCTATACTTCTTTTTAATGCACTTCGGCTGCTGCCCTACACCATGCAATTAGAGTTACAGCCTCAAAAATGAAGAAAAAAAGGTTTACCTATAAATATTGGTTGTAAAAACTACATTTTGTTCAATTCCAGTGACTTTTCCCCTCTCACTTACCATCTGCTATGAGCTCTGGAGTGATGGTGATGAGGGCCAGGAGTCAGACAGGCACTGACGTGCCTGGGTGGAGCATTCCATGCTCCCCTTTTGGTATTTGAGTGAGTGGGGTGGCTTGAGTGTTTGGCAGTCTGTGTACAGGGCCCATGCCTCAGACTTGCATTACATTTTTCTGGTTCTTTACGCATTTGGTAAAATCAGGTCCATTGTTACCGCACTGGTGTTTCGGCGTGTTGAAATAGTCCCTGATGGGACACTGCTATTCTGGCCATCAAATATTTGGAATTCATTCTTACTTGCAATTAAGCCTAGTTAAAAGTGGTGCAGGATGGAGAAAAATCATAAGTCTCTTGGCAACATTTTAGTTGTCTTTCTTAAATTTGATACAAAATGTGTGGGGTTTTCTGCAAGAGCTCATCTGCCTTCATTGTGGGGGTGGGGCGGGGGGGGATGGCACAAACTGGTACGAGGAAGCTTGGAGCAGGACTGGGCCAGCAGTGGGGTTGAGTAGTGGGAGCCTCCAGTCCATATAGAATTAAGAGACTGGTTTGCACTGTGGGGACTGGAGAAGTTGGCATATGTGTGTTCTGGTCACACAATGGCAAGGGCCATGCAGGTAAGTAAAGGCTGATTTATCTCCTGCCCAAGTCTTTTGGCCTAATAACCTGCACTGCTGAAAACCCCCCTGAAATAGCTCGGCAGAAACAAAATGACTGGGGAGTGGTGTGGAAAGCAAGCCTCCAGGAGCTGAATGAGTTTCAAGGTCAGTGTGCACCCGGGCGTCTGTCCTGGTTATGTCCTAATCTGGGTGCTTCCCCATCAAGCTGTCCCCAGCCCCATGATGGTCACTCTCTAGTCATTATGGGACAAACCACTTACCGGCCATCTACAACCGCCAAGTTTTCGATGTGTGTGTTACATTTCTGTTTGATGTATGACTCTGTGGTGCTTGCATACTTCTGGTGCAATACTTCTAGTACCACTTCATCTCAAGGAGGACCATGGTGCAATTTTGTGATCACCAGTTCCTTGTTTGTCTTTGCATGCACGACAATGGTTTTGTGTTTACAAAGAAAGTATCACAACCACAGGTACCCGCAGGCAATGGAAAACGAAGTGACTGGAAGTGGCCCATTTTTTTACACATGCACTGTCAGGTGACTTAAGAAACTTCATACTGCACATTGAAATATATATAAAGTTTCCCGAAGCTGCCAAAGGTTAAAGGCGTAGTTAAATACTCATAAACACTGCACGCGATGCCTCACCAAACATGGATGAGACAAAGGACTTCAGGGATTGGCAGTGAAGAAATAAAATGGCAGCTGCCTAGCTCTCGTGAGTAATAGCCTGGGACTTCCAGCAGCAGGGAAAGGAGAAGTCACATGAAACTGACACACCCAAACTTGCTACAGCCCAAAGCCCCTTCTATCAACTCTTTTTTGCTTTAGAATATTTGTCAGCATCACACTTAGCGATGTACGTGAATTAAAAATCAAGTGAAAGACATTACTCCCTGTCCTCTGCCACTGGGTAACTCTTGGCCCATTTGCTTTTGGCATCACGGCTGATGGTGGCACATAGGTGGAAGAGTTCTGACTATCCGGTGGAATAAGCTAGGGAAAATCCACACCATGGGACGCCTCCTCAGAGACAAAATGCTTTAGTATGAGAGAACATGGACTTCATTCCACAAATCTCTAAAAAGAGGCACAAGAGTAACTTGACCTCCTCGGGTTGTGAGTCTCAAGGAGGAACAACTTCAGGGGTTGGACGGCCATGCCCAATACCATCATAATCTACATGCAGAGGGACCTGATGAAGCATATATTATCCCCAAGTGTATGCTTCTCTGGGAAGATGTGATGCTGTTGGGATCTGGGGCAGTATCCTGTTCAGTGTTCCCCTCTGCTACTCCCAAAAAGGGCTGTTGTAACCCCCTTAGTGTTTTCTAGATCTCTGTTGTCTATAATACTCCCCTGTAAGTGATTTGTGATTTTATTTATGCCAACCCTGTCCACCCCAAATCTTATGTATAAAGTTGTTTGAAAAAATCATGAAGTTGCAGGCTGTCAAGCTTCACAACTTCCCGCAGCCTCATAACTGACATTGGAAAACTCAACAAGACAAGAGGACATTTCTGAATTTGTCACATATCAGGTCCTAGCTCACATTCTTCCTTGACACTAATTTATTTGTGACAATGACAAGAAAATCACATCATAATATTTTAAGCTTTTAATTTTACTAAAATGATATGTGTAATATACATATTTACAAGATATTTCAGCCAGCCCATCCTCTCCATTTGTCTGTTATGTTAGGCAGATTTGTAGAGTGTACTATCTCCCGAGAGGGTATCCTGGCGCTGAGCAGGTGTGAGTCTATGCAGTCCGTGGGCCTAGTGAGACTACTTGAAAAGTCAGGTCCTCAGCTTCTTGTGGAATTCAAGAAGTGAGGAGGCTCATGTGTAGCGTTAGGTCGTTCCATGCTTTAGGATCGATGTAGGAGAAGGCTCGTCCGTAATATCTGGTTTATCAAATGTGTCGAATTTGTGCTAGTAGGAGTCTGCATGATTGGAGGTGTCTGGAGGTTTGTGAAAGAAGATGCAATTGTTGATTTATGCTGGCCCAGTGTTATGTAGTGCCTTCAAAGTGTGGATCAGGAGTTTGAATTGTGCTAGTTTGTGAATGGGGAGAAAATCCAGGTCCTTCAGGTGTGGTGTGATGCAAGTGCGGCGTGGAAGGTTGAGAGTGTTGAGTTCTAAATGGTCTGCAGCCTTCTTGTACATTTTTTTGTTGATCCCAGCATAGAGGGTGTCCGGTAGTCCAGCTTGCTTGTGACTAGAGTGTGCATCATGGTTTCCAGGTGTGGATTGGGAGCTATTTGAAAATCCTCCTCAGCATCTTAAGGGTAAGGAAGCATGAGGCAGTGATGGCATTGACTTGGGTCGTCATGTCAAGTTTGCTGTCAATGATGATCCCAAGGTTCTTGGCATGGGTGGTGGGGGTGGTTGTCAGTCCTAGCCCTGTTGGCACCAGGTGGAGTCCCACAGTGATGTGCTCTAATGGAAGATCACGATTTCGGTCTTGTCGCTGTTCTGCTTTAGACAGTTGGTCTTCATCCAGTAAGAAATTTCAGTCATTCAGGCATTGCACTTGATCCGGGTACTGAGCGTCTTGTCTGTGAGGGAGAGAATGAGTTGTGTGTTAGCAGCATACAAAAGGACATTGATATCATCAGAGCAGATGATGCTGGCTAGAGGATTGATTAATGCGTTGAAGAGGGTTGGGCCGAGAGAGGATCCTAGCAGAACTCCATAGATGAGGTTGCGAGGTCCGAGGTATACGGCACCAGGCTGACTGACTGGGTCCTTCCAGTCAGGAAGGAGCAGATCCTTGAATCCGATGTCATGTAAGCGTTGGATGAGGATGGGATGGGAGACTGTCAAATGCTGCAGAGAAGTCCAAGAGTTTGAGGGCTGCCATGTCTCCTCTGTCCAGAGTCACGCGGATGTCATCCATGGCAGCGATGAGGGCAGTTTTCTTGTTGTGGTTGGGTCTGAAACTAGACTGAGTGGTGTCAAGGAGTTGGTGGTTGTCGAGGTATTTAGTGAGGTGTCTCATGATGATTTTCTCTAAAACCTTGGCCGAGAATGGTAGCAGGGAGATCGGTCTGTAGATGTGAGCATTGAAGGATCTGCAAAGGGATCCTTCCGCAATGGGAGGGCATTTGCTGTTTCCAAGCATTAGGGAAGGTCGCAGAAGAGGGGGAAGCATTCATAATGGGTGTGAGCATGGCCCTGAATGGATGGACTTCATGGTGGTGGTGGTTTCTTCTGGGATGATGATCGGTCATGTGGAAGCATTGGCTCTTTGAATAAGATCGGGAGGCATTTGGAAACATGTGTTGGCGCGAGGTCTGTTATTGTGTCATTCACATATGATTTCATCTATTACAGCATACTGCATGGGACAGTGGGTCAGCCCACTTCAGCGAATGGTTAACTTCATGGGGATAAACTGCATTATGCCCTTTCACAAGAAGTGCATTCACACACAAACAAGTTCTTTTCAGTGACAGGGTTTATTATAGCAATGTGTGCATTCTGAGAAATAAAAATAAGTTTTGCTTCTAAGTTATTAAAATATTTTATTATTACAAAGTAAATATGTACTATTGGTATATACATTTTAAACATTAAATTATAATTATTTGTAGGTTTAACTATTATAAATAATTACATTTAATATTATTTCCTGTGTGGTTTAAATTTATGTCCCGATCCCCTTAATTTGCTATGAAAGGTTTTGCAGTACCAGTAAATGGCCATATGTGGAGCTGGATGCACTGCTGTCTTTTTCAGTAGTTACTTGCACACATAAGTTTGGCTCCAGCCCTTATTGGGCGGTGGACTGGAGACATATAAGTCTACACTTTACAATCGAATTTTGTAACTGACTAAACTTGCACATGTAAATTACTCACAAGTGTAAATTAACTTTGTGAATAGCCCCGACTGTGTTCGAAATTGTCCTTTCTAGGAAAGAAGCTAACCATGCTGGAACCATACCACAATGCTTCCTACTGATACAAAGCTTTCAAGAACATGTTGTGGGCAATGGTATCAAAAGCGGTTGAGAGGTCTAATACAATTAGAGCTGATAGCTTGGCTTGGTCAAGAGTAATGACTAATTCTTCCCTAAGGTTTAGGAATATTGGGCCACATGCATCAACGAGAAAACTGGTCGCAAACGGGCAGATTAGCAGAATCTGCCCCTTTGCGAAAGGTATTATTGCATTTGGGATGCATCATCCCAAATGCAAAAATCGCAATTTAAGGAATCTCTAAATAGACATTCCTTAAATTGCGATTGCATTTAAGGAATCCCAAATTGAGATTCCTTAAATGCAATGCATTAAAGTTAAAAAATTTGCGATTTCCCTAATAGGGGGAGCAAATTACCATGAAGTTGAACTTCATGGTAATTTGCAAAAACTTTGAAAAAATGCACTTTTGTGCATTTTTCAAAGTTTCATGTTGCGCACACACATGCCCTTAGAGCATGTGTGTGTGCAACATATGTGCACAGATCAATTTCAGAGGTGCAATAGGGTGTCATTTTGACACCCTTGCACCCTTGAAATTGCATGAGCAATTTGCGAGTACCTACTGGTACTCGCAATTTGCTCATGCAATCTCCAATTCATTCCTATGGGCCTGGAGGCCCATAGGAATGATTGGGACGGCATTCCTTAATTGCGACTCGCACTTTGCGAGTCGCAATTAAGGAATTTGTAGGAGTCGCTATTTTTATAGCGATTCCTACATGCATAGGCTTTTGCAATTCCTTAATTGCGATTCCTTAAAAATCGCAATTTAGGAATCGCAAAAGTCTTTGTTGATGCATGTGCCAGATTGTCTCAGATCTTAGCCAAAGCCGGAAACAAGAGTGAAAATCATTTATTTTGCCATATGACTCCAAGTGAAGTGAAAGTTGGTGGTAAGTGATCGTTGTGAGGACAATATCCGGAACAGCATAATACGGGTCTCTGTTTGGCTACAGGTTCCTTAACTAGTGATGCTGGGACGACTAAGGGATTGAGAAATGTCTGCATAGGTGAAGGGGAGCTACGAATTTACTGTAATATATTATTTGCAAATTTAACAAATTTCACAGGTGTAGAAAAAAATCAGATCATAACAATTGATGTCTTAATTTACCAGTGTGGTGGACGAGGGTAGTGGATAGAACTCAACTAGTATGACGTGTAGTAGACGCTCAGCAATAGGTAATTACTGTACATACCTGTAGTGACAGTAACTGGAGTTAATCCCAACAACTGATGCAAGAAGATGCTGAGAAGGACACCGTAGGCTGTGGTGTGATTTCCTGTCACACCACCAAGATATGTAGATTTAAAAACAATCATTAAAATGCTGATTGGTGATTAGGATTTGTAAATCATTTCACTTTCTGTTCATAATATGTGCAGAAATATGTGGCTGTAAACTTGTGAAAGCCACTTCTTTTTAGACAGTTAAAATACTTACACTTTATAATTTCAAACTTGTAAACCCTTCTAATGTTTTGACATGTAAAATGTGCAGAGTCCTTGAAATGCTTGAAACATTCTTGGAAATGTTTAAAAATGATTGATAAAGTTGAGCATGGAAAAAGTTCCAGTTTTAAACAGCTGAAAATGCTTCACAGTTTGAAATGCTTTCAGGCTTGAAAATGTAAAGCTAGAGTGAGCTTTCTGGCTCATGTATCCTTCCTGCTCACAAGAAAGGTGGTGGCTTTGTGCTGTGTTGTCCATACATTCACACAGGTTGATGATTTCAAGGCCAGGCATGGGATGAGGCTGTGCAGAAAGAGGACAAGTGGTCACACCACACCTGATCGACCAGCACAGCACATCCTGCAGACCATGTCAGATCACAAATTCCTCACGGATCCAGGAATGAAACTGCACCGCCTGTACAAGTAAGAATGGTGCACAATTCCGTACCTGCTGCAGCTATTCAAAGTTTGAGTAGCGACTGTTCAAAGGTGAACAAGTATTTGCAGGTCACAAATACTCTCTGGTATGACAAGCAACAAACAATACAAATACAAACAATGTCATTTGGGCTGCAGCTGAGTGCAGGGAATGGGAATGGATAGCCCCCCACCTGATCAGTCTTCACTGGTTACCAGTGAAAAGAAGAGTAGAGTACAAAGCCCTTACTTTGGCTCATAGAGCCATGAACAACATTGGTCCCCAATATCTGAGGCGAAGACTGGTACAATACAGCAACAAGAGAGTACTCTGATCTAATGACAGGAACTTTCTGGTCATCCCACGGTTTGCAAAGGCCAGGACCGGAGGCCGCTCCTTTGCAGTTAAAACGGCCACTCTGTGGAACAATATGCCGGATTACCTAAGGAAGATTGATTCTGAACAAATTTTCAGGAGAGTATTAAAAACATGGCTCTGTCCTCTTCCCTAATTCCTTAACATCTGCCACATAGTTAGATCAACAGCACTATCAGGGCCAGGACACCTCCTCAGGAGGTAGCCGTGCGCTATATAAGCCTCTATTATTAATATTATTATTATTATTATTTCTGTGTGCCAGATGGGGTCGGCTCATTGCTGCATAAGGTACTAAAGTTGTAAATGTCCTGTTTTGATGAAGTGTGTGCTTAAAAGAATGTCTGGGAGGGAGGGGCTGAAATGTTTCTGATGGTTAGAAAGCTGAAAGCTGTCAGGTGTGTGGAAGACCTAACTGGCAGACAAATTTCTCCCTCACATGACAGAGTACCCTGCCTACCAAACTCCCGGTCTGCCCACCCTATCATTTGTAATGTTGGCTTTTCATCTGTGATGCCTTCTTTGGCTTCATCAATAGAAAGCATCCTCCAACAGCCTGGCGGAGGGCTGCCTGTCGGAGTAAGGGCATCAAATCATCTGCCATGCTTAAGGTGGGTGATCTGATGTCCTTTTTTAGGTCTCGCCTACACAGCACGCATGCGCTGCATAGGAGACCTTTAGCCATCGTGCAGCTCTTTTTCAAAGCACATACTAGTGCTTGTGGCGGCATACGCTTTGTGGGAGTGCGCAGCGGTGTGCCACAAGCACGAGTATGTGCTTTGAAAAAGAGCACACTGCGCGCGCACACATACACGCACGCACTGCACCGCCGTCTCACTGCCTCCCGTTATCTTCTGCCATTTCTCTCTTTCTTTCGCTCTCTCTCCATAAGCCGCTGGCGCTCTCTTTTTGCAGTGCCCCCGTGGCCCTCCCAGCACAGACTGCTTTGCGGCCATCACACTGACTCTGCACTCCCTCCACCACACCATCATAGCAGCAAATGGCAGGAATATCATCACAGGCTTGAGCATGTGCCGCATCCCATTCACACTCAGTCACAGGGCCGTCACTCCCAGCCCCTGTCAGCCCTTCTCCCAGTCGCTGCCATCATCATCTCTCTCTCTCTGTTCCTACACTTCGTAACTGTCTTTCTCAGCTTCAACTATCTCTAACAGTGTCTCTCTTTACATCCATAAGCGTTTCTCTCACTCTCCGGTTTAAAATTTTTCCCGCCCTAAGAGTCTGTCGCTCACTCATTCTCTATTAACGTTTTCTTTCTCTCAAAAACCCTCTCTCTCTGTTTATCTCTTCCTCTCTTTGTCAACGTTATCTCTTCCCCCTTCTCTTTCAGTCATTTCTCGCTCTCTTTCTAGCTCTGAATTGACTACTCTCTTAGCAATTGTCACTTTCGAGGGCTGCCATTCCTCTGGTTTTGCACTATAGATGGAAAGGTACCCCCTGGAATTAATTTGTAGGTCAAGGAGTAAGGGGAAAAAAAACACAAAGAAAATAAGAAAAAAACTCCAACGCGACCTGTATTCTTTCTCAATTGGCACACTTGAGCTCTATGAGCTGCCCATTACTAGAATGATCGAATCATGCGCGTAATCATATTATTTTTTGTCATTTTATTATATTTTTTAATTTATTCATATTTTCACAATTTATCTGATTATTCAAAGGCTAAAACATATTTATGAAACAACGAGAAGTTCATTGATACAAATATACAAAGATGCAATGGTTCCACATTGAAATACATGTAATGATTGTTCTAATGCATTGTTAAACAAGCATTGGCATAGCCAATAGGTCTCACCTTTGTGACCTTAAAAGTGTTTAGCCATGCAACATGTTAATGCTGTTGCAGTAAGGATATTGTGCTGCATAACTAAATACTTATAAGGTCCCAAAGGCGAGACCTATTGACTATGCCAATGCTTGTTTCTTGCTGTCACTGCCAGGGAAAATCTGCCAGTGGCAAACAGAAAAAAGAATAATGATCCCTAGACTCTGTGGAAAAACTCCTTCGATGTGGTGGGGTTATTAGTTATTTGTTTTCCAAAAATAAGCTCCCAATTTTCTTTCTGAAAAACAGAAATTTTGGTGGAAGGCCATCAAAACCAATGCCTGTCATCCACCAAATGCTTCGTACTTTCAGAGAAACTACCCTGATGGCGGTTCCTCTGAAGGTACAGAGGTCATGCTGGGCCTTGGTGATCTCTAAATATAGCGGCCTTCTGTCCATTAGGTGGTGACATAATGTCCTCTGTCACCCTGATGAAAAAAGTAACAACTGTCATACTAAAATTCCAGTCCTGAGTCTGTAAGGTGTCCGAGGAAGCTTAGCTTCATCTTGCAACTTGACTACCTTAAGATGTTCTCATCGGGGGTGTTTCAGCTGTCTTGGACTGGATACATCACAACCTTTTTAGTTTACCACTGGAGTCACTTTTTTGTATGTATACTGGACTGCTACTGAATTTTATAAAGAAAAGCTGTCAATTTCCTAAACATAAGATTCGGGAATTTATTTATCAACAAATTATCTTATTGTTATGTGTAGCTCACATTGAGAGCCACTATTGTGAACATCTGATTCTTAATTTGATTATTTACTGCTATGATATAGCAACTGAGGGAATCAAAAGTTGTTACCCGTTATTGGTACTTCATAAAGGAATTCCACGCTGTTTTGACAGGGCTCTTAGGCAGCCAATCCATGCAGTGCAGTGCAGTTTCTCTGAACCATAGAGAGCAGAAAGCACAGCTTTGGAAGGCGGAGGAAAAGCAAAGAGGGTAGTTAGTGGGATTTCACCTTTGGGACAGGGAAGAGGGACTATGATATGCATGACTTCTTCCATTACTCCTCTGCACCTACGTATCAGTTGAAAGCCGAGCCCGTTATTGCAGTCCCAGGAAGGGGCAACCAAGACCACAAGCCCCAGCAGCACTTGGGGCCGTAGCCGCCACCATCCTGCGCCCAGAGGCGCATAAAAGTCACAGTCGGGCCCGCAGCGTGGGAGCCTGTAATTGCAAACCAAGGAGGGGGCAACCAAGACCACAAGCCCCAGCAGCACTTGCGGCTGTTGCCGCCACCATCCTGCCCAGATGCCCATAAAAGTCCCGGTCGGGCCCCGCAGCGCGGGAAGCGCCCGGGCCTCACCCGGGCAAAGCGCCAGGAAGAGGCTTTGGCGCCTCGACCCTTGTTATTTCACAACTGAAGCATTGGTCAGCGGTTGGACCATTGATACAGGAATCGACAACTCAAAAGGACTTTAAACTTGCTATTACAAACTTTATTATTATTTGCGTGGTGTATTTTGTACTGTGGAATATGTGGTCGGGAGCCCAATCGGCGATTTACAGTTGAAAATGATAGTTTTGGGTCCCGCTAAGGGCCCTCTCTTCCTTTATTTTCCTTGCTTCGTTTTTCGCCATTTGTTCCTCCCCCACTTGACAGACCTTTCCACTAGCGATAAGGAAAAGGGGGGCACTTCAAGGATAATTCGGGTGGAAGCGGTGTGGGGAAAGAGGCACTCCTTTTGCCCCAAATAAATAAATGTGTTGTTACAATGGGCAAGCGGAAGGCCTCTGAGGGACTAGCCAAAGGAAAGTCATCAAAAATAAGAAAGAGTGCTGCTGAAAATTGTTCTATTGATGAAATAGACAACCTGATTGAGATCAATGCTAAGGAACAAATGTAAATCAATTAATAAGAGTAAAGCAAAAATCACTGCCTTTACGGCAAATGTTCCCCAGTTTTTCAAGTAGAGAGCCCCACACCAAATGGCCAAGTAAAAGCAATAATTGAGCCCCCGCATATATCAGATACCCCTTCTTCCCAACCTATGCCTCCCTAACAAAGTGAATGCGATGGCCGTCAGGAGACGAAGAGTCATGCATTAAATTAGTCCAATAGTGTTGAGAAAGGCAGAGAGCACCCACCACCTATCGTGTGCTCGAATAGGTATTCCCCCCTAGCCTCTGTATCAGTGCCAGACACCAACACTATGGTTCCATCTATACAGATTTCTAACCTAAACAGACAGGCACAACAACATGGTAATAGACAAGGCAAAGCTAGAGTAACCAACACTCCGACAAAAATGACAGTTCCACAGGCCAATAGTGCACAAACTAATGACAATGCGCAAATGATAATTGAGCTGTCCAGAAACTAGAAATTTTGACGGAAGAGGTTGCCAACTTAAAGGTAATAATAGGGAATTCAAGCAGTCATGCTGGTACAGATAGGGATGTAGCTTCAGATGAACCCTGTGGATGTCACAAGAGGAGCCATGTTGAGTCGCGAGTACCTGCAACTACCAACTTAAGATCACAAGACCCAAAAAATGGAGGTAAACAACTAGAGGGCCAAAGAACTGACAAACAACTAGAGAGGCCAAGAATAGACTCACAAGGTAAAAACCCTGAGGATAGGTAGAGATGGGATGACCGAATGAACTGTAGCCACGGAAGAGTAAGATCTGAGAGAGAGAACGAGTGTAAGGAAAGTATAGGGGAGCACAAAGGGACAGCATTTACAAAAGCATTCAGCATAACATAAATCAGGGGTGATATATCAACTGGCATGGAATGGGTAGGGGAGTTTCAACATGGGAGCAGGACTATTATGCTGCACAGCCTATGAGGGAGCCATCCATTAGTTACCTAGAGTGTAGGCAATCTTCTACCACACATAGGAAACCTGGTAGTCCGAGACAAATGGGCTGGAAAGTGTATATGAAAAACATTCCCAAGCTTAGTCTCGCTTCATATAGGGAGGGTGAGGAGCCGCTGAAAAACAAAGTAATACATTGGATCCGACACAAGCGTAATTGTCTAGCAGTAATATTCTCTACTGGAGGTGGAGCGCCTAACCAGTAAAAATGTAGCTCATGACACCATACTCCTCACACTAAAAACAAAAAATATAGCACCCTGGTGAGATTTAAACTACACAATTCCTGTGGTATAATTGAAGGGAGCAATCAAGAACTTGCTAATCCCGGTCCATTACCAAATGTTGGTATTTGGCAAAAAAACTGAATTCAGTCGATTGACAGCCAATGCTGTCCACCTCACTTGATCATGGTGCGGGGCTTCTAATTCTACCCAATGAAAATGTTACTTCAATTGATCGCACTGTCAAGCATCTTGTTATCCAAGTTGACAGGGGTAGACCCCATCCCAGGTAGCTCCCAACCTTGGAATGAAGCAACACAGCCATTAGAGAAGAGTTTAACATCATGGAATATAGCTGGGCTGAAATAGAAACTAACAGATTGCGAATGGCAGAAGTATATATATCAAAGTGATTTCTGCCTGCTGCAAGAAACCTGGGCATTGGAAACCGCACATAAGCTTGGCTATAAAACATTCAGTGTTAGTGCCGTTCCCTCAGTAAGAGGCAGACGGTCAGGTGGTCTCGTTTTATGGGTAAAAATCACCCTAAATATTGAGACATCTCAACTGGAATTTCCATTTCAGGACATATTGGGGATAAAGGTAATAACCCATGGCAAAACTGAAATCTATATAGTGAAAATTTACAATAGACCGAGTCCAGCTAGCAAGGAATCTCCAGCGATAGAGCTACTTGATAAATTGTTGAGTACAATTGATTCCAGGGCCATAGTAATTGTAGGGGGAGACTTTCATTGTAAATTCGAACCGGTAGTGGGGTTGGAAACTATCTTTGAAGAGGAGGATATGGCAAATAATGTCCCTGCCCTGGAGGCAGGCCCCACTGTGCCCTGTACAGCTACAGTGGTGCAACTTATTCGATTAGTTTCAGGGCAGGGACTTAGGGCCTGCAATGGTAGGTTACCCTCAGATAGACCAAGTGTTCACACATTTAATAGGGGATCTACTAAGAGTAGCATTGACTACATAATGGTAACTGCTAATTCCTGGTCCAATGTACTCGATCTGAAAGTCAAAATCAGAGATGATAGTGATCACTATCCTCTGTGCTGAACAATACCAGGATCCCTCTTTGAATCCAGGAATCTTAGTACCAAAAGTCCAACTCATCTAATAGTCAGTAACAATCGAAGAGCCCTGAAATGGCCATCGATTGTAGGAAATGATAAAGTTATGACAAGGATCTATAATACTTTGTCGGAGGTCCTATCTCCTTATATCGAACTATCTACACTAGAGATTCCTCTAGTGCAGATCCACCACAATATGACAGATAAAGTGAAATTAATCCTGAGTAAACTTCCCAGAGAAAACAAGGCGGTTAACTATTGGTTTAACAGTGAGTGCTGCAAAGTTAAGAGCGAGTTATTATATGCAGTGAAATCTAATGATGTTGAGGCACTAAGAGACAAAAGGGCTAAGTACAAAAAAATACTAACACAAACAAAGAGAGACTGGGATGATTGCGTCTGGGCAAAACTGATTATCACTGCCAAAATTAAGGACCATGCAGGCTTCTAGAGATTATTAGCAAAGGGCAACAAAACAGGAAGAACCAACTTGGATCTCTTTCTTGATTAAGATGCATGGGTTAGCCATTTTTCAAAATTGTACTCAGAGATTACTACAGAATTAACAAGTAATCAGTCAAGTAATATAACAAACCCCTCAGCAATCACCCAAAAGGGACCAATTGACGCCCCATACTTCAGTATAGAAGAAACTTTGGCAGCTATTGATGCAGTCCAACCTGGGAAAGCACCGGGCCCCGATAAAATACCTGGTGATATGTTGAGACATGACAAAGCTGTATGGGGATCCTATATAAATCTTCTCTGTAATGCTGTGGCAGCAGGAGCCCCACTACCAGAGTCATGGAAAGGGGCTGAAACAATTCCAATTTTCAAAAAGATCCTGCGAATTATAGGCCAATAAGCCTAATTGACACCCTACAAAAGATTTATGCTAAGCAGATTTTATCAAAACTTAATGATTGGATATAGGGAAATAACATTTTATCGCATTATCAGGCCGGGTTTAGAGCCGGAACCAGTGCAATTGAACAGATCTTCAGACTCCTTTGCATAGGATGGAAATACACTACCTTAAAGAAAGGCCATTTGTACATAGCTTTTATAGACTTGAAGGCCGCCTTTGACCTTATTCCCAGAGATTTGCTTTGGAGTTCCCTCAAAAACCAAGGTGTGCCCGAGGATCTCCTTATACAGATAGTGAGACTACACAAAGATAACTATGAAAAAGTTAGATGGGGACCCAGGGGAGAACTTACCAAGGCAATCCCCATAAGGAGGGGAGTAAGACAGGGCTGTGTGCTGGCACCCACCCTCTTCTCACTATATGTAAATGATGCTGCAAATCATCTTTTAGGGTGCAGACATGACTCGCCGAAGTTATGAGGGGTGCCAGTACCAGCCCTTTTATTTGCTGACGACACAATTTTATCATTGCAAACCTCGAAGGGTCTTCAAAATCTTTTAGATTCATTTAG
The DNA here is from genome assembly GCF_964204655.1 of Triturus cristatus. Taxonomy (NCBI): domain Eukaryota; kingdom Metazoa; phylum Chordata; class Amphibia; order Caudata; family Salamandridae; genus Triturus; species Triturus cristatus. Next base: position 311,868,196 of record NC_140582.1, read on the forward strand.
TGAATATTGCTATTCAAAGGGCCTTGAAATAAACTCTAGCAAAACAAAATACATGGCAGTTAAACCTCACAAACCTTTTAAGAAAAACATTACAGTCCAAAAACAGAAGCTAGAATATGTGCCGAATTTTAACTACCTCGGTATCACTTTAAATACTAAACTGACCTGGTACCCACACCTAAAAAAAAGTAAGGCTATTTTGCTCCAAAACTTTTCGCCAATATTGTAATAACACCAAAATAGCGTATCCAAGGCAGTGTCCCCAGCACTGGAAATTTACAAATATAGGGCACAATCCGCAACCCTTTATGGTGCAGAACTTTGGGGGGCAACTAGCAGGAACACGTTTGTGGGTGAGGAAAACAAGTTTTTCAGGGTGTTGTTATGTCTTCCTGTACGTACACCCATGATTCCTATTACCAGAGATCTGAACATAAAGCGCATAGATCATCACGGTATATTGAGACCATTGCTATTCTGGGTGCGTTTGTAGACCACCGAAAACTTACAAGTTATAAAGAAGGGTTAAAAGAGATTTTAAGGCTTCATCAGTGTCTTAGCCTCCAGTGGGTGAAGCACGTGCGCGCATGGTTTTGCAAACTAGGGTTAAACCATTATTGGGAAGCGCCCATCTCTTTGACACCATCCTCAAATAAGATTTTGAAAACTACATTTTGGGTATTCATGCAAAATAGTATCTCCCACAGTTCAGATATTGGCAGGCTGACATTGCAGTTCCTCCTCACAAAACCACTTCCACTTTTTGAGCAACATCTGGACGAAGTCCAATCTCAATTGGCAAAATCTTTGTATATGAAGTTCCGCTATGGCGTTTTGCAAGTACATTCTAACACAGCAAAATGGGCACGAAAAAATGGCGATGATAGTGATGGCTACTGCCCCATATGCCAACCAAACGCAGTAGACAATGATTCTCATATACTATTCTTCTGTCCAGTATATGTCACCCCAAGGCGAAAATGGATCAAACCTATTTGCAGGAATTTAGGAACAAGGTCTTGTTCAGATGCAACAAGAATCTTAAAAACAGATACTTCACAGACAATTGATTTAGTGTTAGCAGATATTTATTTGCTGTGAACCCTATCACGAAAAGAAAAAGGCGTGAAATTTTAAATCCTTTTTTAAATGGTTGAGATTTTAAAACCTAAGTGTTGAAAATTGTATGTGCTTCTCAGGTTCCTATATGCACGTATCTAGCACTTGCACTTAATTCATTGCCCAGAATTCATATAGAAAGTTCTAAGTTTATATATGTATTTCCCTAGTATTTGCACTTTATTATTTTCTGCTTAGAATTCATACTTTTCCAATGATATGTACTTTTAATGTGGAGAATATTAGGCTTAACACAAAAAAGTATTGTTTTCATTGTATGAATAGTAGTCTTAGCATTTGTATTATATTTTACTTAACTATTGAGAAATTGGTCCTATACTACAAAGTTAATATTTTACTCATTTTGACCGCCACGGGTCGTATTATGAAATGATTTATTGTTAGTGCCTTTACCAAATATATATGAACTGTTTTATCTTGTATCCTTCAAGGTTTTTTAAACCAAATAAAGATTAATGAATGAACTAAAGCAGAGCCAGATGATTTTAGGGACCATACTTAAAATAAAATTATCGGTTGACTAAAAAGTAAATAACTGATATTTTCACTTTGGAGATCTGAGTGACATCTTGGAAAACTCGAGCTTTGCTCTCGTTGTCTATTTAATGTCACTTAGAATCTCTTGGAGAAAAACATCCCTGTTATTCACTGTTGCCCATCTAATTTTTTTTTATATATTATTCAGATTCGGTGAGCTGATCAATAAGCAAAACACATTTCAGTGTTCGGCAGGTGTACCCACAACTCGAAGACTACTGTTTGTTTGTAACAGTCATGATGTCTTCCTGCATTTTTCATCCATATACATGGTTTAAAGACAGAATTTTCTTAAATAAAGTATGTCTCTGAAACATAGGAAATGCAGATTTGTGAGGAAACCAATAACGGTGCTGATTTAGAGTGCAACACAGTGGTAAAAGGGAAGGAAATCCGAATTGGTGGTCTTGGCGATATCCACCTCAGCTGGAACCTGCTCCAATCTGCTATCAGTCTGTCTGTCTGTCTGTCTGTCTATCTATCTATCTATCTATCTATCTCTCTAGCTAGTGAAATCGACCTCTGCTGGAATTCTCTCCAATGGGGTGCCTTATCGAAATTGCCACTGGCTTTTAGAGCTAGCCACCTTCCCTGCAAGGCAAAGTAGTCCCAATGGAAAGAACCGCAATGTAATCTCCTGTAGAATATCGACTGACATTCGTGTAAACCCACATATTGTGAAAGACAGATGGAAGTGCGGAAAAATGGCATGTTCTATTACCACAGTTGCATTGTGAATCTGTACAAACATTATCTCCATAAGTATGCACAGCTAAATGAATATGGTCTTCTAGTAAATCAAACATTCAGGAAAAATGTTAAGAGTAAGAGGGAAGATAGAAATAAGCTAAAAAGAAGTGAATTTCGCAGTTTTCAATATCACCCAAAATAAAAAGTGTAGCTCTTTCGTGTCACAGGCAAAAAAGCGGATTTCAGGAAGACTGGGTGAAATGTCTGTAGATGTACCACTGGAAATACGTGACAAATCTTGACAGTGAAATCTAAAATTGTTGTTGAATTGTTTTAATTATTTAAACTTTTAAAGATGATGGCTATCACGCAGATATGGATTACCAATTTTTTAGAATGGTAAAATATGTCTATGTGTGTTTTTATGTTCCTTAAAATTAGTTCAATAATATTAAAAGTACATGAGTAGTTTTACAATGTCACTGTGTTAAAGAATTTTTGGTTAGATTATGGATCTGATGCCAAAAGTAGCCTGTAAAATAACTGAATAGTGTTTGTGGGAAGAAGAGTCTTCATCTTAGGTCCTTGATATGAGCATGGTGGAGTGATATTTTCATGGGGGTAACCCGCTCTACCATACCGGATGGGACTCCACATCCAGTAACACTGAAGGAAAGGGGTCAGGGGCTATGGGCGCAGGTGCACTGTTACTCATAATGGCCGGAATAGGTGCAGTTATATTGCATAGAATGAGAAGGCCCGCTTCAGAAAAGTAATCTGAGACAAAATCCTAACTTCACGACTTTCAGTATTCACAAAAGGCAGTGCCTGTGAAATTCCAGGGGGCACAGAATCTATTTGCCACTTATCATGTTGAGGTGAGTAAGTGACTTGAGTGATATAAAACACTCCAGGAAGAAACAATCATTAAGACACTAATTAATTGTGCATGTGAAGTTTGAAGAATCTAAACAACAATATCAGCTTCAGAAAAAGCACCATTTAAGATGGTGTATCTCACTAAAGTGTGGCTATTAAGGGACAGCAATGGTTGGAGAGTCTAGATTATCAGGGTCCACGCCAGAAAACTCCATCCACGGTCAACGTTACAATTATGAGACTGTAATTTGGAATGAACACATCTGAATAATATGTCTCTCGTGCAACTGAGTACAGAGTGGAGGAAGCCTACAATTCTGTTGTTCAGCAATAGGGAATCTGCATCTGTTGCACACTACACATGTCACCCCCAAGCCACGGTTCAAACCAATGGCATCAAAATCAGGGCTTCCCTTTCTCCATTTTGACTTTCTTTATTTCTAGAGCTGGCTAAAATGTACTAAGACATCGCACTCCAGTTAACTGCAGATGTAGGATGGACCCTAGGCTGACATAATATTGCACAATCATCAAAAACAAATATAAAGGTTCCAAGAGACCCCTTACCATTAGCAAACAATAATCCAGGGCACCCTTGAGGGACCAGATGCTTTAATCTGCAATTATTATGAACTTCAATAAGAGCCAGTTTTGCTTTCCTTAGCGCTGTGGTGCCAGACCCTTTTAGGCAATCACAGGGCACCAGAATATCGATCACTGATATAAAGGTCTGTTTTACTCTTCTTTAACCCTTAAATGCTTGTTTTTCATAGTTTTTTTTGTGTGAAAAACGTTATTATTATATGCATCAAACAAAGCTGATTACAAGCACTTATCTTTGCGGTTCGTACATTATATAGGGCAATGCCACAGAGCAACCAACTTACATGTACTTTCGCTTCTTCACCTCACCCATGGGATCCGCCTTTATTGTACATAAAATGCTCTCCTATAGAGCCTCATCTGTGTTTGTCAGTCAGTCAGTTCGAATTCGACAAGCGGAGGGGCGCATATGTTCCCTCGAAATGCGTTCCATTTCCCCCACACTCGCATCCATTTTCGGGGACACCCTCTATGAAGAAATACTGCCTTCTCCGCTACCATAGCACTGTCTAAGTCCCGAACCACTGCTGGTGAGATGGGACCATCTGTACCCCCCAATGTTGAGCAATATTTCGTTTAGCCAGTGTGATACCCAGGGTCGCCCGATCCTGCTCCGCGTAATTAAGGTCTGTCGGCTCCCACACATTGAGAAGGCATCTCCTTGGTTCAGGGGATACACTGAAGCCACACACTTGAGTGATCGTGGCCATGACAGCCTTCCAATATTGTGTGATGTAGGGACATTCCCATAATGTGTGGTAAAAGGCACCCACTAACCCACAACCCCGAAGACACAGCGGTGTATAAGTCCTCCCTATTTTATGAAGTGTTGTCCTGGTGTAGTATGTTCTGTGCAATATTTTAAGTTGTACGAGTTTCTGTCTGGAGGGGATTGCAACCTCCCACAGAGGCGCCAGCGCCTCCTGCCGATCCTGCTCATTCATGTCTCCATCTTCAGTTTGTCATTTTTCTCTATGGTTATGTGTGGGATCTTTCTGATGATTAACCAATTTGCGATATGTTAGAGAAATCGCTTTTTTGGTGAGACAGTCCGTTAGCAATCGATCCTCGAGTGGCGAGGACTGTGGGAGGTCAGTTCCTGAGGGTATGGCCTTCGTCAGTGCGTGTTTAATTTGCATGTATCGATATTGCTCCATCTCTGCCATCTGGTACGTTGCCTGTAGATGCGAAAAAGTGACTACCCCCCCTTTTCCACAGATCTCCAACCCTCGATATGCCTATTAGGTCCCATTGGGAGAAACCCTTACTTGCACGTAGTTTGCCCAACCTAGGGGTGTCCCAGAGTGGTGTGTGTTTTGTTACCACTCCCTCCCAACCGAGCGCGCGCTGCGCCGTAAACTAGACGTGCCCGGGGTGTAGCCCGTAGGGCCGATCAGTGCATGTTTCTGAGATTTATTGTATAGGGCGCCCAGGAGTCCATCCGTGCCCAGAGTGTGCCTGTCCATACGCAAGGCTGGTTCAGCCTGTGGATCATGAAGCCATTGATTAACCACTATGAGCTGAAAGGCCCAATAGTATAAGTGGGTGTTGGGCAGGGCGATTCCGCCATCGTACCAACCCCATATTAACTTACATATTGCTATTTGTGGGGGCTTCCCTTCCCACAGGAGGTGGCCCACCTCCGCCTCAATGGACTTGAAGTAGGAGTGGGAGACGGGGTAGGTGTGTTTTGTAGAGCATATAAAAACCTGGGGAGGGCTATCATTTTGAACAGCGCCGCTCTTCCCAGGAGTGTCAGTGGCAGGGAGTGCCAACATTTCACATCACTACGGAGTCGTTTCAGGGGAGGCAGTAGATTATGCTCAAAGAATTGTATGGGTTGTGGCGTGATGTGTATGCCAAGGTATTTCAACCCATCTTCTGCGATCTGTAGCTCAACACCCCCTGGCAAGCATGGGGGAGGGCCCTTAAGTATATATAACACTGATTTTGCCCAGTTAATGGTATAACCGGAAACCTTTCCATAGGATTCGCAGATATCAAGCAAGCAAGAGAGGGACCGCCTGGGATCCACCATGTACAGCAAGATGTCATCTGCGTAGAGGGAGATGCGGTCCTCCCATCCCTCCGCCCACCTCAGTCTGCGTATTACTGAATCCCTCCTTATCCATGCCACCAGCAGCTCGAGTACCACAGAAAACTGGAGAGGGGAAAGGGGGCATCCCTGCCTGGTCCCACGCCCCAGGGGAAAGTCCGCCGAGAGCCGCTCGTTGACCACCACCTGCGCCAGTGGCTGTGAGTACAATAGTTGAATCCAAGCACAAAATTTGGGCCCGAAACCAAAGTGCTGCAGCACCGCAAACAGAAAGGGCCATTCTACTCTGTCAAAGGCCATACTAGCATCCAGCAAGAGGATGACCGCCTCCTCCTGGATAGTGGGCATTCTGGCCAGCACTCCATAAAGTCTCTGGAGGTTCATTGCCGTGTTCCTATCCGGCATAAAGCAGGATTGATCGGAGTGCACCAGAGTAGTGAGATAGGGCTGTAGCCTGGCCACCAGCACCTTCGCCAGTATTTTCGCTTCCGCATTAAGGAGCGAAATTGGACTGTAGGAGGTGCACTCCTGTGGGGGTTTACCTGGTTTTGGGATCGCTATAAGGATTGCCACACGTTGGTCTCTAGGGAGTGTTCCCACCTCCAGGCTGGCCTCATACATTCCCAGCAGATGTGGCACCAGCATGTCCGCCTCTCTCTTGTAGAATTCCACGGGGATACCATTGGGGCCCAGTGCCTTCCCCGGTTGGAGCCCTCTGCAGTGATTTCATATACCGTGAGATTTGCCTCCAACGCCTGTACGTCCTGTGGTCTCAACCTTGGCAGACGTATGTCTCTAAGAAAGGCCAAATTTTCCTCAATGGATGTCGTCGCGATGGGGGTGTATATTTCTTCGTAGTGGTGTGCAAATGCCGTGACTATGTCGTGTGGATCTGTCACTGTCTCTCCCGTGGGCAGTTGGAGTTGTGCTACCCAGCGATTGGCCCGTTCTTTTTTATCTAACCAGGCCAGGAGTTTGCCGGCTTTGTCCCCAACTTCATAGATGGTGTGCTGTGTATTCATGACCCGTGCCATAGCTTCCTCCCATACGTGGTCTCTGTATGCTTGTTTTACAAGGCTAAGTGTGTGGGCCGTGTTATCATTAGGGTCTGTTGTGTGCGCACTTTCTGCCCGGCTGACCGCCTGTTCCAACTCCTACACCTGCTGTGCTTTGTCCCGTTTGTGGGCCGTGATCAGCGAGATAGCTTGTCCACGGAGGACCGTTTTATATGCTTCCCATAGGGTGATGGGAGAGGCCACTGATTGTATATTTTCTTGGAAATAGTGCCTTGAAGTCTAATGTAGGCCCTTCCAGATGCTCGGGTCTTTGAGATACCCAGGATGTATAGGATATGTGCGCCTCCTCCCCGTTAGGTTTGATGTATATGTTACCAACTTGTTTTTCATAGTTGAAATAAACCGTTAATCCTCTTTGACTCTGTGTGTATTAGGTGCTATTGTTTCTTATAACACCCTCTTCCAGTGGCTTAGCAAGGGGGGGTGGGAGGTCGGTCTGCCCCAGATGGCACGAGTTTTTGGGGTGGTGGCCTCCTCCCGCTCTTACCTGCTGTCTCGGACGGCTATCGCCATCACCCCCCCTTACAATGCGGCCTTCGTGGGACAGCAAATGCAGGGACCGCCACGGGCGGCCAAAGGTCTAACTATGCCATTGCCCTCTTCAGACTGATAAAAACTTGTTCCATAGAAAACTATGAATGAATGACTTTTCACCAAAGTACCTGTAGATGCGTCAAAGTTCACAAGCCAAACAGCCGCAGCGTCAGAAAACAAAGAGATGCGACACTCCTGAGACCTTGGGGAGGCCATGCGACCGTTCCGCTGCACGCAGAAGAAGGGTTGTGTCGAATCCGGTCTGTATGGGAGTGATGCTTCGAGTTTTTGGGGTGGTGGCCTCCTCCCACTCTTACCTACTGTCTCGGGCGGCAATCGCCATCACCCACCCCTTATAATGCGGCCCTCGTGGGGCAGCAAACGCACGGACCGCGACGGGCGGCCAAAGGTCTAACTATGCCAATGCCCTCTTCAGACTGATAAAAAAAATACTGCTGTGAATGAGTAATGTATTTATTCCGATCTTACCAGCAATATCTTTGCTATTATTTAGTCATATCTGTTTGATAGTTGGTGTTTACAACTACAATTCTTTTAAAGTACTGTTAGAAATGGGGGACTCTAGTTGGAAGAGGTAGGTACCTTTGTCTAAATAGGGACCCTTGCTTCTAGTCAGGGTAAGGGGGATACACACTTTAGATAACCCCTGCTCACCGCCTTGGTAGCTAGGCACAAGCAGACAGGCTTATCCCAAAGGCAATGTGTAAAGTATATATACCAACACTCACAGTGACACTGTGAAAACACCACAAATGGACACCACACCAGTTTAGAAAAATAAAGTATCTTTATCTAAACTAAACAAGACCAAAACGACAAAAAGACAACATACACAGTTAAAAATATGACTTTCAAAAAGGTTTCAAGAACTTGTACTATAGAAAACTATGGATGCGTGACTTTTCAAAGTACCTGTAGATGCGTCAAAGTTCACAAGCCAAACAGCTGCAGCGTCGGAAAGCAAAGAGATGCCACACTCCTGAGACCTTGGGGAGTGGATGCGACAGTCTTGCTGCACGCAGAGGAAGGGTTGTGTTGAATCCGGTCTGTATGGGAAGTGATGCTTCGATTCTTTGTGACGGTCCAGTCTGTGAGGGATGCATCAGAAGAACTTGCCACACAGGTACGATGAGTGGAAATGCGGAATGTGTCGGTGATCGATGCAGCGGCCTCGAGCGGCTCTGCGTCGGTCCTCTTCTTTCGCAATTCCTCGATGCGTCGATTCTTGCAGTGGCAACAGGCCCTGTGGCGGTTTCCGCAGTGGTGCAGCGTAGCATGGAAATTCTTCACGCGCTGTGGAGGTGTGTCAGGAAAACAGCCGCAAGAAGAGCGATGCATCGATTTCTGTAGTCCTTTGAGTTTCTTCTTTCTTCCAGCCCCCAAACAGCAGCAACAACCTCCAGAGGCCCAAAACTGGCACAGGCACCTCTTGCCAGGTCAGAACTCACATCAGCAGAGTTCAGGGGAGCTGGGGGTGAAGTCTTTGTGTCCCTGAGACTTCAGAACAGGAGGCCAGCTCACTTCAGGCCCTTGGAGATCTCCTTCAAGCAGGGGACACAGCACACAGCAAAGTCCTTCTCCTTTCCTTGGCACAAACAGCAACTGCAGGCCAACCCCAGACACACAGCAAGGGCAGTACTTCTCCTCAGTCTCTCCAGCTCTTCTCCTTGGCAAAGGTTCATCTTGAATTCCAGGAACTATCTAAAGTCTGGGGTTTTGTGTCTGATACTTATACCCTAAAATATCTTGGTTCTCTTTGTGCAAGGGGCTCTGAACCCAGTTCAAACCATTTCTGGGGGGCGGGGGCGGGGGGGGGGGCGCTCTGCAAGTGCACAACAACATCCATTGCCAGTGTGAGCCTTGGCTCCAGACACACCAGAGGGTTGCGAAGAGAGTATTGTGGAAGACAGGTACAGCCCTATTCAGGTACAGGTGCTACTCGTCCCACCACTCCAAATGCAAATCAGGCCTATTCAGCCTAGTGCTGACTCATCCAGACTCCTGGAGCCACTGCACCTCCCCAGCCCCTGTCACTCCAAAGCCAGTCAATCCAAACAGGCAGAGGCACACAGGATGGTTGAACGAGAAAATAGCCACTTTCTAAAAGTGGTATTTTCAAACACACAATTTAAAAACCATCTTTACTAAAAGATGTGTTATTAAATCCTGAGTTCAGGGATATCAAACTCCATTTTTCTATCTTATCCCTATTGAAAGATATGCTTGTAAAATGTTACAAAGCATTCGCCATTCTGTCCTATTGGGCAAGATAGACTTTCAATCTTGAAAAACTAAATTGACAGTATTCAAAACATGCTACACACTCCAGTACATGTCCTACATTTCACATACACTGCACCCTGCCCAGGGGGGTACCTTAGGCCTACCATAGGGGTGCCCTATATGTAAGAAAAGGTAAGGTTAGGGCCTGGCAAGTGGGTGCACTTGCCAAGTCGACATGGCAATTAAACTGCACACAGGCAGCCCGGTGGCAGGCCTGAGACATCTTTTCAGGGCTACTCATGTGGGTGGCACAATTAGTGCTGCAGGCCCACTATTGCAAAAACAAGTAGCATCTTATTTACCAGCCCTGGCACCCTCAGTACACTTTACTAGGGACCTACTGGTAAAACAAATATGCCAATCATGGATAACCAATCACAATAACAATTTACACAGAGAGCAAATGCACTTTAGCACTGCTCAGCAGTGGTGAAGTGCCCAGAGTCCTATCGCCAACAACACGCCAGAAAAAAATAGGAGGAAGAAGCAAAAGGTTTGGGGATAACCCTGCAAAAAGGGCCATTTCCAACAAGTACCCACCTGAGGCGTTTGATAAGATGCTAGTAAGGTGACCTCTGGGTTAAAAAAAGCGCTTACTTATCTGGTATAGGATTGATATAACCCTTCTGTGGTGATTCTGAAACTGTGTTTATATATAAATAATAGATAATTAAAGTGGTATATGGAAAGTATTGATGTACATATCATGCAGTGAAAGAGATAGATTTCAAAATCAGTGCCTGGACACATATTCTTATTAGGATAGTGTTGCTGAAACAGCATTTTGGCCAAATCAGAGGGCAGATAAAAGTTTTAAAAAAGTTAATTTGTGTGACAGTAGCAATGATTAGCGTTATTCTATACACGTTCTTAGTACAGAGTTTTATGTTTATCTGAGGTGACGTAAATTGGTTTTCGTATAGGTTACCAAGGTGAGGTGTGATAATATTAACAACCATTGTTATCTTTATGGTGAGAATCCACCCTAAAGGTGATATTGATTCTTCACATAGAAAGACGTTTTCCTGCCTTTTAAATTATTATATATTTTCAGCTGCAGCAAGAAAAATCCAAGGATACAGAAAAAAAACTCTGTACCCTACTTCGGCTGCAGTCAACATAATCTAACTTAGAATATATTAAAGAGTCAGAATCTGGGAATCAGGGGAGAAAAAGACAATGCTGTCTTGTCTCAAAGAGCTTGGGACTACAATCTAATGAATCAGAGCCCCCATACTTGTATTTATAATGTTGTACTATTGCGAAGAAACCTGAGGTCCTCTATGCTGTTGTAGATGAATGCGCCAGCAGGAATCCAGTACCTGGTAAAAGCATTGAGTTCTACGAACAGTGGAGGCATTACACTTGATTAATGTCTGGAATGGAGGGCCAGACTGAATGTGGGAACACCCAGAAGGCCTGTCGACCGTCTTTTGATGGTCTACAGGCCGGCCTGCAGTGTGTTTCCACATGCACTGAGTCTTAGGAATCACAGCTGACAATTGCACCTTATTGGAGAAAGGCAAGGGTCACAGACCCAATGATAGATTTTAGCATAACTAGAGGTCTTTCAAGAAAAGCAAATAGCAATGAGTATCACTGGACTCAAAGATGATAAAGCATTCCTTCTACACAATATCTTAAAGTACTTGTAACTCCCCGTTGCCCATATTTGCCAAAAAGAGTGGCTAAATTATTACCATTGTTGTAACCCTTCATTTGATGTAACCAGGGTCTTTCTCATCCTTGTTGATATTTACAAATGAACCTAAAAACATGATAATTTGCATATTCTTGATAGCCAGATGTAGACGAGCTATTAAAAATAATGTGCAAACATTTCCTGGGTATACACAAGACCTAATGCTGTCATTGGATATAGACTGCATGAGGTACTTTTGATTAAAGGAAAACTAGAAAACTGGGGTTTTGTAAAAGAGGTTCACAAGAGAGGTTCTTCTGTTCAAAGTGGTAGCACTTTGTCTTTAATTTATGGAAAGAGAAGTGCTCCTTGTCCACGGCCCATACACAACGGCCTCGAACCCGATAGGGCCCATTGAGAAGGTTACATATGGCGATGCTAGCAAAAAAGCCATTTGGGAAGTAAGTATATCATATGTAGATCCAACTCTATAGTATCATATTTGTATCCAGAATATGCATACATATATTTATGATGTCTTCTAATGTCGCCAGTACCAGTTCATGGCAGGTGGTCAGTATTATGTTTTTTTTGTAATGGAGAACACACTTGTTCTTTAGTTCTTGGAAATGTAGCCAACAACATAGAAGGAGCTTGGAAGGTGTCTAATAACCATGTTCTACACCAGAACATATATACTCCCATCCTGGATATGTGGAGTGGCTCTTAACCTAAGTGGCTCTTACATGCTTCTTATGGGAAGCATGATGCACATGATAATCTGTCTGAACAGTCTAATCTGCCTACAGACCTGTTAAACAGAAATTGGAAAACATTGAGTACAGGGAAACGTGTGCCAGAAACAAGCAATACTGACCCTTACACATCTAGAGTGCACTGGCAAGAAGCTACACATTTACTGAGCGAGCAGTGCATTTCTTTAGCAAGCACTTGGGAAAAACAAAAGCATGCAACATTAGTTAGATTTTAAATCCAGAGAAATCATTAAAACACAGCAAAATCTGCCATGAGGTCGGATATAAAATTGACCTGTAGATCATGTGTGTTCTTCCACAGTCCTGGATTCATTTGAAATTCCGCTCAATCTCATACAAGAAAAACAAAAGTCAAAAAGTTGAATCTTCTCCCTTAGAGAAGTTCTCCCTACTCCTTGACTGCTTGGAAGTAAACACAATTGCTCAGATTCAAATGAAGGTTAAAAGAATCTTACTATATTTGGAAGAAACATTCTGTTTTCAGAAAAAAGTTGAGGAAAGGTATTTGAAGGGGAAAATAATCCAGGAATTATTTTCACCACATGAAAGTTATAAAGATAACAAGACATTAAGGGCCATATGTAGGTAGCCTAATACCGGTCGGTAACGGACGATTTTCGGTAAATATCCCGTTACCGACCGGTATTTAGGCTTTTGCTATGTAGGGGGAACATTTCAGGATTCGGTAATTTACCGAATCGGTAAAATTACCGAATCGGTAATTTTACCGATTCGGTAAATACCGAATCCTGAAATGAGATGTAGGTGACACTCAAATGAGTGATGTGTAGGGAAAATAATTTGGTATTTAGCACCAAATATATGTTGGTGCTAAATACCGAATTCATTGAAAAAAGCAATATTTTGCTGGACTAACAGTGCCATGTGGCAGACATACATGCCCTTAGGGCATGTATGTGCGCCACATGTGCACACATGCAGGAATCAGGGGTGCAACAGGGTGTCAATGTGACACCCTGCCACCCTTGAATGTGCTCCCCCCATTACCGAATCGGTATTTACCGATTCGGTAATGAGGCATACCTTCCCATTGATTCCTATGGGCCTCCAGGCCCATAGGAATCAATGGGAAGGTATGCCTCATTACCGAATCGGTAAATACCGATTCGGTAATTACCGAATTTCTCCGATTCGGTAATATTTACCGAATGATTACCTACATACGAGTTACCACTTCTTAAATACCGAATCGGTAAAGTTCGGTATTTAAGAAGTGGTAACTTGTATGCTACCTACATATGGCCCTAAGTGTCCTCTCTGGGAGAAACTTTGAGATAATACAAAGGCCCCTACTATGAGCGGCTTTACTCCAGTTTTAATATTACATGTACTAATACTGCACCCAGACTTGTGCCCCCAGACCTGTGGCACAATAATATTCAGTGTCACATAGTCTTGTATTTGGTTTTGTTTTTTGAAAATAAAATCTTATTAAGAATTTATTCCTTTTTGGCTGCATCATTTTTAGTGTGCATTTTTCAGTACATATCGTTATCTCCTCATACCAACGTCCTTTTCCAAAGGAAGATAGTTTGAAATATTTCATAGAAGAGTTGAGCAATACTGCCCTTAGATTTCAAAAGACCTTTAAATGGGGTTGCTTTTATGGATGCTTATCAGTTTGACAACTGAAGTGTAAACATCAAATTTGTTAGGCGGCCTACATCATTTTTAGATCTGCCCTACAGAGAGCTTTGGTAGTTTCACAAGTCTCATGTTTTTCCCAAAAATCAAAGGAAAAAATAAATAAATATATGTATACAACCAGGGCTTTATGTGCAACCCTCTTCATCCATTGATCTGGTCAATTGTCATTCACATTTTGCTTCTGCCCACTACAAGCCTGCACTACAGCATGGAGCAATGGATCAGCCCATTTCGTCTACTGACTGTCTTGCACTATGAGCGATGGCATTTCGCATGATCACATGTGCCCATACACATAGAAAGGAGTTCACATCAATGCCAGGAATGGTTTGCCTAGGATCCTGGGCCTCTTCTGCATTTATATATGTTTTAAATGTTTGCAGTTTTTAGTATATAGCATATACTTACAAATAAAATAAACGACTTTGTTTAAAAAAAATGCATGCTTCCCATAGCCATTCTGTGGACTAGAGCAATTTCAATAGATTACTTTGCAACAGGTGAGATGATGAAAGCCAGACCCTGCAAATCCTCTACGTTGACCATCCTTCAAAAACACAAGCTACCTGAGTTATCCTACATCTACAGATATTCGCACTCCAATAGAGGAAGGTGAGCAATCAATCTTGCACTCTCCTGACCACCAAACCTATTGCACGAGCCATCCAAATGACTTTCACTTTCACTTATTGTGCTCACTGCCATGCCACCACCTGGCATCTGTGCCATATGCAGCAATGTTTCTTAAGGACAGACTCCACCACCTCCAAACCCAGGGTGCCAAACCAAAATTGTCAGTGACACAGTGACTTGTGTCCGTAAATTCACAAGCTTCAGAATTCCGTCATTCTGCAAAAAAAGGGTGGCCTGTACTCCTGAGGCCTAAGTCACGCACACAGAGATGGGGATAGCTACTACACAACAAGGAGGGTCCTCGTGGCAGGAAAATTGACTACTACAGTCCTGGTTCTGCCCGATCAGAGGTCTGCAAATTTCCAACAGCTCGAAATTTCATCTCAGATATACCACTATGTATGTCTAATGAGACATCTCAATTTAATAATTGTTATGCGTTTTGAGTACTTGGTTCTGGCTCTGGGGGCTGAACAATACTCTAAGAGATGTTACACTGAATTGAGAAACATGCGCTTGCAGGGTTAGGTGCCTACTATGCACCGTCCATCATCAACACACTGAATTCCAGTAGTTTGGAGTCACCATTAGACAGCAAGTGTATGCAGAATTGAATCTACAGGATGAAAGGTGAGGGAGGCAGTTGAAACATTAGGGAGGCTGATAGAACACTGGAAAATTGAGGCATGAGAGGGAGCTGAAAGGGCTTGACAGGCATCATTTAAAGGTATTAGGCACAGTAGTGTAATCATGAAGGATACATGTGAAAGATTGACCTGGAGGAGAGATATCATACTGTTGGAAATATTGCCCACAATTTTACCACTAGGATATGTAAAACTGACGCCTTGTATCAATGACACCACAAAAAAGCACGTGTGCTGTAGACAGACCTCTGATTCTGATGACAAAGGCCCATGGGGTATTTTCTGCAAATTGCGCAACTGGTGTTATGGTTGTTTATCCTGTCTGTCGACTTTGCAGTTGACTTCTATATTTTCTTTGTTCATCCTCAGTGCTGTCTAATGCTTAGTCATTGTATCTTTGTAAAATGTTGTAAAGTAGCCTGGGGTGTAGTTAAAGGACTGACCTCATACATTACAGTAAGTAATACAGAAATAAGTAAAAGATTTGCAGGGCATTGTGATGTATAAATTACCTCATGATGTGTGATGCGCACTCCGTTGTAAAATGACATAACTGTATTAGGTCCAGCAGCTACTTTAGCATACAATCCTTCTCCAGCATTTGAAATGAGTGATTCAGCCACATACACCCTAAGGTACAGAGGAGGGTAGGAGGGGGACATCAAGTCAATTTTTGTATGCCTCAAAAATAGTACAACTACAGCTGTACAAGCGAATATTCATTTTATACTGTCCATAGATAAAGCACACTGTTAAAGAACAAACATACTACCCTTCCCACACTAATACACACCCTTAGGTGAAATAACAGAAAGTTTGCTTTTAGAAAATCAGTCAATGCAAGGACAAAGAATTTGGTTGTGCCTTCAGAGCTAGGAACTGGCAGCTGACCCAGCATGACTCCATTTTGCGTCTTTGATTCTTGGAATCCCTTTTTGGAACTGCTTGAGTGTTGGTGGAGCAGTGACCTACTTTGTTGCTCTTTACATCCATTTTTATTTTTAGGCATATCCACATATCTGGGGGGGAGCAAGCGTGGGGTTCCAAGAAAACAATATGTTTATTGTGACTGATACTTATCTTTAAGCAACTTTAAGATATGGGGCTCATTTTAAAACGTTTTGGATTATTTTATGCATTTAGAAAGAAAATAATATTTGTGGGTCGTTTTGCTCGATAGAAGCCAATGTCAATGAAAGAACCCTTTTGTATTTTATTTTGATGGAATTTTATTAAATCTGAATAAATCAATCCAGAACAGATTTTTGGAAAAGAGTAGATTTTAAAACCTTTTTTTATAAAATATAAGCGTTTTGGGTTCCCATCAGTACTGCATAAGCACGCTGTACTGTTTTTGTACTAAGGAGGTTTGCACAGATATTTACTTGGGTATGATTTTCTGGGACACTTCTCAATAACGTTTTCCAACTTTATGTGCAGCCTGTCTGCCAACCGTAATTATATCCAGAGTAAGAATATTGGACCAGATGTACAAAGCATTTTTCCGTTTGCGACTGGAAAAATGCTTTTTTTAAAGTGCAAAATATGATTCGGTAAATTGTTATCGGATTTCATTTTGTATTTGCGATTCGGTTTTTGGAAAGGGTGTGTTTAAGACATCCCTTTCAAATACCATATCGGTATGGTGTGTATTACTGTTCTGTAACTTAATTCTGGTTGCAAAACAGTAATACTTAACCAGCAGTTTAAAACTAGTGGTAACCCGTTCGCATAGGGGTCCCCAATGAATGTAAATAATGATATTTTTTAAGAGCAGGCAATGGCTCCATGGACCAGTGCCAGTGAAAATTCACGGTTCCATTTTTTTCTATTTAAACAAATCCAACCGGGTTGCATTTATAAAAAGCAAAAAAATATTGCTTTTCTAGAAAGCAATCACAGACATATTGGTCTGCTGACCTCAGCTGGCCACCATCCCTGTAATGGCTGTGATTCCTAATGGGTCGCAAACTGCGACCTACCTTGTTATTATTCATGAGGTAGGTTGATTTGCAACCCATATGGAATCCATCAATGAAACTAAATGACTTTCATACATTAGGAAGACTGATTTCCTAATTGCCATTTGGAGAGAATCACAATTAAAATGTTTGCACATCTGGCCCACAGACTCACTGCTCCCATTCAATTTGATACTACTTATAAAGGGAGCACATTCAGTACCGAAGGTGGCAAAATAGAGTTTACATCTTATATTAATTAGAAAAATCAAGCTACACAGAGTGCTTTGAGAAAGCTTTAGAATGAATATAATAGCTGAAAATGTATTATTGAATTTACCCCAAAATACGTACACTCTAAACAGGATAGTTCAATAGTATGCTGAAAACATTGTTGTGGATGCCTCAAAAAAGAGTGATGAGATGAGGGGTGTTCCAGTGTCAAGGACTGCACACTCTGCACAGAAGATACTATATAATTTAGGATTTGGTTCTGGCCAAACTCAAAGGCCTCTGTCAACCAGAATACTGGCCAACTCAATTACATATCTTGAGAGATTTAAAAGTTATTGAAATGACAACATTTAAACTGGTTTATTACAATATATTTAGGGATGGTAAACCTATTATCTCATTACATGTCAAATTTTCTGGAAATTTATGACAGATTAAGTTTAAACACAGACATATGTGAAGGTTTGTGGATGATTTGTACTCAGGGAGCTTCCTATAATAATCAGGTTTGTTAGAAAAATTAAATAAACAGCACACAGCTATAGTACATGTGTCCCCACTACATGAATGAAGGGCACTTTCAAATAGTCTTAAATGCAGATCCTTTCAGCTCACCCAATTTCAAAGATAATTTGACAGGAATTTTAGGGCAAACAATATCCACTGCACCCAGCCAATAACCATGCATATTCATCTCACTTACGAATTATGAAAGAGTTCGAAAATGGACCATTCACTTGTGAACGTCCCTAAAAACAATGTAACTCATGCATAGCTGTGGCAAGCTATCAGCTCCAGTTTCTGTGGCCTTATCTGTTCTGTAGAGAACCGGCTCCACCACTCATGCCTTATAATCAAGCAGGTTAAATGAACTGTAGACAGAAAGAAACACTTAAGAATTTAAAATCCTTAGGGAATAAAACTACCTCTCTGACTCGTAAGGATCAGGAAGAAGTGCATTTGTAGAAATGCAAGATGAAGTAGACTTATCAAAATTGAAAATTGAGCCTAAAAAAAAGAAATCGATACAGTAATTAAATTGAGTGACCAAACTGAGACATTTGTCTGTTTTATTAAGCCTATTAGTATTTTACATAGTCACAGGTAACGTAATCTTAAATGTTAAAAGAATGTCAAAAATACTTGTATGAAAAACAATAGCTATTTTTGTGTACTGTGTACAGACCCAGATTATTTAACATATAAAAATTTTCCTCAATTTGCTCTCTCCGGTTGCCTGAAACACCCAGGGTTGTTACAGCATCAACGGTGGTGGGCACGGCTCTGTTTGCACAGTTGCAGATGTGCTGCTGCCAATTACATGCCTAATGAAAATTGTGTGCAGCTGTACTCTGTTGTGACTAGCACAGAAGTGGATTTACATTTTTCTTCATTTGAGGGACATTGTATGGAGTTTTTTCTAAGATGTGCATATTACATTTTAATTTGTTTGAGGCACATATTATGAAGTTTTTCATATGATGTGCATATTGCATTTTTCTTCATTTGAAATACAGTTTATGAAGTTTTTCCTAACTACAGATAAATAAACATTTTTCTTTACCCATTTCTCAGTTTGGCGGAGCTTTATTAAAAGAGAGCACATTTTGATTGAAAATGTGATTTGAACATCTGCGCACAGACTAATGATTGGGCATATTAATAACAGGAACATGGCTTCAACTGTGCAAAATGATGCATGCCCACCATTCATTGTGCAAATTTCAAGTTGACCATGACAGGGCCCCAAGTAATAACCATTGTCCAAGTGTTACCATACACATAGTTGTAGCATTTGAAAGCCCAAACAGGTAGTTGGCCCACACTTTATTTTTTCAAAGTGTAGCCAAGGTAGAATCTGGGCATTCAAGTGTTTGCTGCAGGTAGGCAATGTGACTGGCTGCAAGACATAAACATTGTGCTGTTTGTTAACATCATGCTATGTATTTGAGACTAGTCATGGTATGAATAGTTTTGTTGTCACGAAATAGTAGACCTAGGCAAAGGAAATAATTATAACCATTGATTCCCATCAGAAACAGCTTCTTTGCTCCTAAGAGGCGGAACATATCATTGTATGTGACAGGTACATGCAGTACATAAAAGCTTATGAATGAGAAAACCTTCTCAACGTTTTCCTCCTTAATGCAATGTTCACTTAAATGTGTAAAATGAAGAAGTGATTCATGGCCAACTTCACTTTAACTGTCGAAGGGGTACTTCCTATACCTGGTTCTCTGGGACAACTGGCCTTAAGCACAGTCTCCACAGTGGAACACGAGCCTTTTAGCACACTGGCTTTCATCTCCATCTTGATCTACATTTTTGGGGACTAGTACTTGCTATCGATGACCACAGGCTTCATTGGAACTGAAAAGGAATAAGAAATATTTTCCTGGGGGAGGAGCCTAGCGCGCAACCAAGATGGCCGCGTAGGTGCGAGGCTCCCGAGGACCTCCGCGACCTCCTGCATAAATCCTGACCATATCCTGTCCTAGACGAGGGGACTGTGTTCGTGAGACCGAGCTGAGGTGCCACCCGTTTTCCGTTTCCAAATCGGACCTCGGACACCGGCGGGAGCATCGATTGAGGTTTGCGGCCTTCTCCACGCCGGCCCCCCGGATTGGAGTTGTGGGGCGATCCGGAGACAAAGTGAACAACAGCGGCGGGCGAGGCTGGGCGATTCGCGTACCCCGCACTTTCACTTTCGCGCCCTCCTTGCTGCCAAGCGAGGTAGGGTCGCGAGGCGGCGTGCGGTGGTGTGGCTTCATCGGGGTGCCCTGCCGGCCCGCCAGCTGTGATCCGCCCTTCGGAGCTGTGGTCGCCCTCCCCCGGAGCCCGTGAACTGGTTTGTCAGCCCCTTTCAAGGAGATTGGCACGATTTGGGGACTGGAGCCATGTCCACGAAACAAGATGGCGACCGGGCAAAGGTGAAATCGACCCGCCGTGGCGCAGCCCCTCAGTCTAACAGCATGGACCGCTACACCCTCCAGAAGGGATCTCCAGAGGCGCCGCGTAGGTCCCCTGTTGGCCCGACTGATGCTCCTGCTCTGCCCGCGGATCTGACCCTCCGGGACGTCATGGGCGCCATCGCCGAGATGAAGGCCTCAGTGGACCAGCGCTTTGACACTCTGGCGCAAAAGATTGACTCGGTCCTCGTGGATGTGGGCCTGGTGAGGGCTGATCTGTCCAAGACGAATGACCGGGTCGACTCTTTGGCCCACACCACCTCGGGCCTCACAACGGACGTGGCGGCCCTCCAAAAGGAGGTGCGCCGACTGGGCCAGGCGAGCGCCCTGATGGATCGTCGACTGGAAGATTCCGAGGGTCGGGCCCGGAGGAACAATGTTCGCATTGTCGGGGTGCCGGAGGGACGTGAGGAGGAGGCGGCGGATCTGTTTGTGGAGGACCTGATCCTCACTCGTCTCCAGCCCCGGGGGCTGAGTAAACTCTTCGCAGTGGAACGTGCCCACAGGGTCCCCGGAGGGAGACCTAAGATCGGAGCCCCTCCGAGGCCTCTCATTGCCCGGATCTTCAACTTTCGGGACAGAGACGCTATCCTGCAGACTTCTAGGCAACAAGGACCGGTCAGACTCGACAATATGGACGTCAACTTCTATCCTGATTTTACTCCGGCGGTCCAGAAGCAGAGACTGAGTTTTCTCGGAGTCAAACGTCGCCTACGGGACCTGAACCTCAAGTATGCGATGCTTTTTCCAGCGAAGTTGAGGGTAGAGGTGGATGGCCGCACGCACTTTTTTGATCGTCCCGAGGCGGCCGGGGACTGGTTGGACACTTTGCCCGGGGATCGGGGCCGGGGGGGTGGGGGGGGCGCGGTTGGTGGGGAGGGCTTGCCGGATCAGGACTGAGGGACTAATAGTAGGCCTTGCTCTGGATAACATTATTGTCATCATTGACTGATTGTGTAAGTTCCCCTCCCGTGGAGGTCGTACGGGGTCTCTTGGGGGCTTTCCCTCCTCCTCTGGGGGACTAGTTAGTGTTTTCATCTATGGGGCGACAGGCACACTGCACTTTGGGGGGGCTGTTTGGGCTCATGCAGGGGTGCAGGGAGGGGGGAGTTCTGTTGGGACGGGTGGGTTGGGGTGGGGTGTTGTTCGTTTTTACCGCAAGGCAAACCCTTTACTGTATTGGTGTTTTTGAGGTGCTCTCGGGGGGACGAATGATGGCTTCTGTATGTGATGGGGGGTAGAGACTTGACTTTGTTGTCTTGGAACGTTAATGGACTGGGGGATAGGATTAAGCGAGGTGTGGTCCTGCAGTATCTGAAACGAATTTCGCCAGATGTGGTCTTTCTGCAGGAGACACACCTTATTGGTAATTCCTTTTGTGCCATGAATCGGCGTGGCTATCGTTTGGTGGCCCACTCGGGCTTCACGTCTGGCTCGCGGGGGGTGGGCATCATGGTTAAGAACTCGCTCCCGCTGGAAATAGATGAGGTGCGCCATGATGAGAGGGGACGCTACACTGCCTTGGTGGGGAGAATGGAGGGCAAAGTGGTTGTCTTTGTTTCAGTGTATGTCCCACCGGGGCTACAGTCTACCACTTTTACGGACCTGGGGCGCCTCCTCCTTGACCTTCCGGGGGGGCTTCTGGTGGTTGGGGGGGATTTCAATGCGGTGGTTTCTGGGACTATGGATCATCACCCCCCTAGGGACCTCCCCCGGGCGCAGGCGTGGCTGTCCAGCCTCTTAGATACATTGGGATTGGTGGACTGCTGGCGCTTAAAACATCCCACGCAGCTGCAATACACCTTCCATTCGGGTGCCCATGGTAGCCTCTCGCGGCTTGATCATATCCTTGTCCCTGCGGCCTATGCTGGGAGGGTGGGAGAGGTGCGCCATCTGGCGCGGGGTATTTCAGATCACTCCCCGCTCCTGTTGCACTTTGGTGTCCTCCCGAGGGGGGAGGGCAGGGTAGCTCCAATCAATGCCTGGTACCTGCGCGCCCCCACCATTCGTGCTGACCTGATTAAATCCTTGCAGCGGTATTTTGAGGAGAATGTGGGGTCTGTCCCTTCGGCTATCTCCCTTTGGGAGGCCTTCAAGACAGTTATTAGGGGGGAGGCCCTCTCCTTCATATCCCATGCCCGGAGGCGCGAGCAGGAGGAGGTGACCCGAGTGGAGGCCGAAATTACTGAACTAGAGGGTGATTTGGGGAGTGGGGTGACGGATGCTGCACTGCATGTTCTACACCTTAAGCAAGCGGCCTATAGGGCCCTCGTCACGGAGGCAGCCAGGGGCCTCAGTAGAGAGCAACAGGGGCGACTGTATGATGTGGGTGATAAGGCTGGTAAATTGATTGCGTGGTTGGATAAAAAGGAGAGAGCGAGTCGTGTGGTCCCGCTGATTGAGAGGATGGATGGTGTACGTGTCACCGAGCCAGAAGACATTGTCTCTTGCTTCGCGGATTATTTCCGCGAGGTGTATTCCCCGGTCTCTCCCTGCTCGGAGGCGGATTCCCATGCCCTGCTTCGAGATATCGCGCTGCCCTCCCTTTCGGTGGAGGACAGGGAGTCGTTGGATGCTGCTCCTACCTCGGACGAAATTGCCCTCGCTATACGCTCGGTCGCATCTGGCAAGGCCATGGGCCCAAACGGCATCCCTATCGAGTTGTATAAGCTGCGACCGGACGTACTGGCACCCCACCTCCGCGCGATGTTCCTGGCGGCCCACTCGCGGGGCTCCCTCCCGCCGGACCAACGTCTGGCTACAATCGTGGTGATCCACAAGGAGGGGAAACCCCGAGACCGGGTTACCTCCTATCGGCCTATCTCGCTCTTGAATGCGGAGCCCAAAATCCTTGCCAAGGTGCTCGCCAACCGGCTGGTCGGCGTGGTAGGCGATTTGGTCCACCAAGACCAGTCTGGCTTTATCCCCCATCGCAACACGGCCCTCAATCTGCGGCGCTTGCACGGGGTGCTCGCGCGTGTTCCGTTTGTGCGGGAGCAGGCCATCTTGGCGTCCTTAGACGCCACCATGGCGTTTGACACGCTCGAATGGCCATACATTTGGGCGATGCTGGCGAAATTTGGATTTGGACCGGGATTCATCAGCTGGGTCAAATTGTTGTACTCGGGCCCGTTAGCGCAGGTGGTAGTGAATGGGCGAGTCTCGGCCCCGTTCGCGCTGGGATGGGGCACGCGCCAGGGTTGCCCCTTGTCGCCGCTCCTGTTTGCATTGGCCTTGGAACCCCTGGCGGAGTGGCTGCGGTGGCACCCTTCCATCCGTGGTCTCCGTTGGACCCCCGAGTATGAGGACCGCGTGTCCCTCTACGCTGACGATATCCTTTTGTACCTAGCCTCCCCGCGCAAATCACTGATTGTCCTGGTTGATGTCCTGCGCTCCTTTGGCCGTAACTCAGGCCTTGTCATCAACTGGGCTAAATCATGTGTCTATGTGCTTTCCGGGGAGGCTCCCGTCCTCCCGCGGGGATGTCCGATCCAGATTGCCTCGCAGGGGTTTCGGTACCTGGGTGTCTATATCACGCTGGACCCGGAGGCCCGCTACGAGCGAAACTTGCTTCCCCCCCTCCAGCGCTTGAAGGAGGACGTCGCGCGCTGGCGGCGCCTGCCGCTTTCGCCGCTCGGCCGGGCGGCATTGTTTAAGATGATGTCGTTGCCGCGCTTCCTGTACGCTCTCCAGAACACTATGGACCTAGTCCCGGCGCGCTACTTCCGTGAGGTGGAGAGTCTACAGCGCCGCCTGTTCTGGGACGGGAGGCCGCGTATAGCCCTGGCGAAGTTGACGCTCCCGTGGTATGACGGGGGGATTGCCCTCCCGGACATTAAGCGGTATTACTGGGCCTCCCAGCTAGCTGCAATTAATCACGGCCTCTATGGGCCCGCCTTGAACCCGGCATTTGAAATGGACAAGATGCTCCTGCCCGGTGGCGACTACAATCAAGCACTCTACTCTGGCGCGCCGGATCCCCGCTTGACGGGGCCCACGCGTGTCATGGTGCGGGTGTGGCACGCGGCCAATGCAGCTATGGGGTGGAAGGACCGTTTGACCCGGGCGTCGCCGTTGTATGCGCCTCAGCGGTTGGGCTCCCTGTGGACCTCGAAGGGCTTCAAGAAGTGGGACACGATTGGCATCAGTAAAGTGGGGGACCTCTGGACGAGAGGGGGATTTAAAACATTCGAGACGCTGCAGACGGAGTTTCAGCTGCAGGGCAGTGAATACTTTCGGTACTTGCAGGTCCGTCATGCGCTGGGCTCCGTCTTCCCAGACGTCGCCTCCATCCCGGAGTCTTCCCCCCTGGAGGATAGAGTGCTGGATGGCCACGTTCCGGATAGCACGATCTCCCTCATTTACAAAAAATTGATTAATGACCGCTCGGGCCTGCTGACCGGCCTCCGTGAGGCTTGGGTTGCCGACGGGTTGGAGTTGGACGACGAAGACTGGATTTCCGCGGGGGCCTCTCCGAAGGAGGTGGCCATACCGGCTCGCCTTCGCTTCGTCCAGCTTAAGATACTCCACCGGGTTTACATGACGGGGCCAAGGCTTCTGCGTATGGGTTATGCTGAGGATGGGTTGTGTAAGCTTGGGTGTGGTGCTTTGGCGACTTTTTTGCATATTTTGTGGGAATGCCCGAAGGTGGAGCGATTCTGGCGTGGTGTGCATGAGGTCCTGCGTCTGGTTACGCATGTCGCGCTGTTGCCTGAAGCGAGGAGATGCTTGCTGAATGTGTGGGAACCAACTGATTACTCGGTTCCGCAGACGCGATGGGTGACTCTGGGATATATGATAGCTAAGCGTGACATCGCTCAACTGTGGGGATCCCAGCGGCCCCCGGCGGTGTCGGCCTGGAAAGAACATATGGATTGGTGCATGTTCCGAGAAAAGGTGGTGTATGTGGCGAGGGGCAAGCCTGGGGCGTGGGTGAAAATATGGGGCCCCTGGAACGCCTACCGCGGGGGTATCTGCGAGCCACCACTGCTGCCTGCTGCCTCACCGGCTCCGTCCCCCTAGTTGACCCCCTCCCCCAGCCCCGGGCACAGAGTTCCCCCAGTCCTGGACTTGTTTCCCTTCCCCCTCTTTAGATTCCTGTGGATGGTCGGGGTCCCTCATTTGAGGAGCACGTGTGGTTACCTTCGATTGCGGGTTGCCTTGCGGGTGTGGTTTTTCTATGTTGTTGTGTTTGTATAAAATGAAACCGTATTGTGGGCTTAGAGTCATGTGGCCCACGTCGTTGATGCCTCCTGATTTACTTCTCTGCAACGCCAAGTGCCCTTTTGTAAGTTTGTCCGGTGCTCCTGTCACTCTAGCGGCCGGCCGGAAGGTTGTAGGCCCATACTTGTATATACTTGAGATTGCAATAAACGGTTTCAAAAAAAAATAAATAAAAAAAATATATATATTTTCCTTGAATAAGGATTGATTGGCAGAATTATTTAGGAATTTCTGTTACCTTTTGACCGGAGGGACATTTGAAGAAAAGTGTATGTTTTAAGGGGGGTAGTTTATAGTGTTATTGTATTGGTCTTTCTCTAGGGACCTGGAGAAATCAACTATTGATTGCTAGATATGCAGGATCAGTATACAAGGTACTAGAATGAAGGTGGCAAGAGGGATGGATTCAAACTTGCCTTGTCACATTGCTAGTAACAGGTAGTGGTCCAGCCAGCCTCTGTTACTTATATCACCTAAAAAGGTAAAGGCTCTAAACACATACATTGAATGGAATTGGACAACATTAAATTATTAAAACATTACAAATAATAATATTATTATGTTTCATACATATATAATTATTAATACCTGATCTTTTTTATTACATATGTATGAAATGTTATATATAATTTTTTCAAATATTTAGTCATAGTTTGATGTATACAGTCATAGGCCATTTATCATTGGATGTTTAGAGGCCTTTGCCTTTTGAGGTGATATTAGTAACAAGAAAAGCTACTTTATTATTATGTTTGAAGACTAAATCTCATTGTGTTTTTGAGGGGTTACTCTTTCTTTTAACTACAGTCTCCCTCAGTGCAAATACGACAGCCATTGAGGGGATTCTTTGGCCTTGTAGCAATTGATCCAGCAGTTGTGTAGCAACCACAAATGAGTGCATGACCATTTTTAATTTACAACAGTTTTACACAGTGCTTAATTGGGCTTCAGCATTAGTGTCCCTTCCACATCTATTGCAGAGAGGTTCTAAATGATCAAAAAGGAAGCAACAGGCTTAATTATGTTTTATATTTTGGAACTGATTGTAGCATGGGCAGTGTCATTTTCATTAAGGAATTACTCAGTTTAGAGGTACATGTAAGAAAACCAAAAGCATGTACAACCTTGGTTGTACTAGATGCACTGAAACATGAAGGACATTTCAAGTGACTTAAAGAACATGCAGTGATGCACAGGAAGAAGACTGGGACATGCATATTATTATTAAAGCCCTAAGTATGTTGCTACAATTTTATTGTATTAATTAAAAACCCAAATTGTATGTGAACGTCAAGGAATGTGTGCAAAGTATATAGAAAAGATTATTCGCTAGATATGATATGGGACTTATATTTCTTTTTCAACTGGCAGCACCACCAAGTGTCAACTGGGAACCAACATAGGTATCCAATTTCTAAAATGCACTTCTTACACATCCCAGATCACTGCCAGGTTTGCAGGAAATCATAGAAAATTCTAAATATATATAGTTTAGGAAAGCACACATGCTGGTAGCTTCTTTCCACAATTAACAGAGAGTAACAGAAATAGTTTTCAAAGGAGGAGGGATTCATAAAATAAAATTGTAATTAGAGAAAATAATGTATCTGCTGTTTCGATGTTTTTACCACACAATGATATACAAATGCTTCTAAAGTTGGAGTTTGCTCAAGGGATGGGATGAAGGTGGTACAACAGTAAACCATAGACAATAACAGTTATTTATTGTAAAAGACCCCTCGGGGTATTTTATAAAAAGTACCATTTTGCCACACTGTTCTTAGTACTCCTTGGAACCAGTTTGGCAGAGGGTAATGTAGAGCATCCTTAAAGACTGCCCATAAAAGAAGAACTTTAAACCCCAGGGTAACACAGAAGATATATTGATTTTTGTAGAACCAATTTTCTTGTAACTCCTGCTTACGAGTTTCTACCATTTAAAAAACTTTATTGACATCATTATAAACACTTGTACGGTGTGGTCAAATGTGCTTGTTAACGCACACCATGTAAAGGATACTGATCCCAAAAGACTCAGCATTTCCTTTCAACTGGATACTTTGTTTTTATATTGATAAACGAAATAGTAGAATGAATATTGTTTCCTGCAACAACTGGCTGAGAAATGCCTATACATTATATAAACGTCTAAATAACAAAATGAGGTAGACAATGCACCACAAATGTGACCTGATATTAGTGTAGTTATGTCTGAAGTTTATGTACTGCTAATGCAACAAGATGTTTAGTGTATAGATAACACATTAAGCAAAATGCCATCAACATAATGCACAGATATAATAAATTACCAACAAAGCATAAAGTGTTTTTTGGACAATCTTGCCCACAAAGCTTTCTGTAAAATAAACTTTTTTCAAAAACTGATGTTGCTACAAGCAATTTAAATATCACATGCAAACAAGAAACCAAAGGGAATTTAGGATACACATTCTGACTACTGTACAGGTTCCCAAAACACAAACGTTCAGAGATTGATCAAACTTACTGTCTGGCACCACATCAAAATGAGGTCTGCCCTCCTCTATAAATTTGAGGTAGGCTAATTTTCCCTCTATCATCTCTCCATCTATAAACTTTCCAAAAAATGCTGTTTTTCCGTCAGGATACACATAGGCGATCTTCTCCCCAGTCATCTCCCCGTCTTCATTCACGTCTCCAACAAGGCTTCCTCCATCCTGCCAGTAAATGAAAGTAGAATTTTAGAAAGTGTGCAATATTTTGATGTCTTTTACCAATGACCAGTTCTTAACTCAAAATGGAATATCCAAAATAGTTACAGGGTAACATTTAAGTTTCTTTTTTCACTTTATCAAACTTCTAATATATGGCTAAATCCAACATTTTTAAATGTATCCTTACACAGTACATGGCAGTCTTTGTTGCATGTGGTAAATACATTTACTTTGTGACACTGTTAGCACAACACTGAGTAGGAAATAGAGTGGCAAAAATATGCCTTAAATTATACCTTAAGCAAGAACTGAATTAAACACGTCCATTGCTACCATTGATTAGGTTGATTTTAATCAAAAATATATTTTTTGCAAATTTTCTTATTATTTTGCACGGTAAAGTAGAGAAGTGATTAAAGCAATTCAATAATCAAAAATTCAAAAGCCACAGATTTTTACAAATATATACATTACATTACATTAACACATATAAATGACATCACCTCTAGCGTACCACAATCACTCGACGAACAACAACACTCAAAACACCACAGATATGTACACAAAGTATTCAATAAACATTATAAAGCTCACAATATACAGTTGTATGTACAAAATGTATAAGGCCATCAACAACTAACATTTACAGTATTACTAAACATATATTTTAATTGTTCCGACAGATGATTAGCCAAGGGCGAAGACAAGTCAAGAAAGGGGGTCCACGCGTTTCGAATCCCTTCACCGGGGACTCTCTTCAGGACCAATATTTTCTAGGAACAAAAACGAACACAACACTTAGTTAGACCAGTGTTCCCTTACTTCTCAAAACAATTAATAGCCAACCACAAGTAGCCAATAGACTTATCTAAAGCTTCAAGGTGTGTTACTCAGGGTTTAGAAATGAAACAACATAACAGTCCGACATCCACAATCTGTGAATAGTAGGGTGAAATTTATCAGCAGATAATCAAGGACAAGAGCAGAGGAGGTCTTTAGGCATAGGAGCGGGCAACTAGTGGCCCCAAAATTGTCAAGGTATAGATGAAGAATCTTACTTGTTCAGGTATGGTAACTCATGGGCATGATTGTA
The DNA here is from genome assembly GCF_964204655.1 of Triturus cristatus. Taxonomy (NCBI): domain Eukaryota; kingdom Metazoa; phylum Chordata; class Amphibia; order Caudata; family Salamandridae; genus Triturus; species Triturus cristatus. Next base: position 311,897,554 of record NC_140582.1, read on the forward strand.
TTATCGTGCAAAAAGGCGTGTTGGAAATCACCAGCTGAGGCCTGGAGGCAAGTAATGAAACAAGTTTTGCCTGAGAAGCACCGCCCCATGCAGGCAAGCCGATACGTACTTAACAAGTACCCACCCCCTTCCTGCAGAATCAGTCGTTCGTTTGGTGAGCACAGCGCGATGGTGACGGCAGCGTTTGAAATTACTGGACAAGAGGTAATCAGGAGCTTGACTTTTTAACGCTACGATGCGATACTATGTAAAAGACCCGTGGCCTGAAAATCCTGCTTTGCTTTTTACCCCTAGACCCTAGCTGGCGACTAAAAATCTTTCAACTGATAGCGGATAAACATCCACTTTACAGCCATCGCTCCCATTCAAACTTAGTCTCCGGTGCGGCGAGCACGGCGCGCAATGGCGGCATTTGACTAACGGAATAAAGGTAAACAGAATACTAAAAACGTGATGTGGTGATAAATGACGTTCGACCAGGATGGGATTAAAGAAAAAATGTAAACAGGATATGAAGAGCGGTATAATAACGGTTTTTTTAAAAAAACGGCTTATCGACCAGTATTCTCCATTCGCTTCTTTAAAACGTGATGTTGATGATATTGGTTACCTACCAGCATTCTCAAAACTTGTTTCATTACTTGCCTCCAGGCCTCAGCTGGTGATTTCCAACACGCCTTTTTGCACGATAATACAATCATGCCCATGAGTTACCATACCTGAACAAGTAAGATTCTTCATCTATACCTTGACAATTTTGGGGCCACTAGTTGCCCGCTCCTATGCCTAAAGACCTCCTCTGCTCTTGTCCTTGATTATCTGCTGATAAATTTCACCCTACTATTCACAGATTGTGGATGTCGGACTGTTATGTCGTTTCATTTCTAAACCCTGAGTAACACACCTTGAAGCTTTAGATAAGTCTATTGGCTACTTGTGGTTGGCTATTAATTGTTTTGAGAAGTAAGGGAACACTGGTCTAACTAAGTGTTGTGTTCGTTTTTGTTCCTAGAAAATATTGGTCCTGAAGAGAGTCCCCGGTGAAGGGATTCGAAACGCGTAGACCCCCTTTCTTGACTTGTCTTCGCCCTTGGCTAATCATCTGTCGGAACAATTAAAATATATGTTTAGTAATACTGTAAATGTTAGTTGTTGATGGCCTTATACATTTTGTACATACAACTGTATATTGTGAGCTTTATAATGTTTATTGAATACTTTGTGTACATATCTGTGGTGTTTTGAGTGTTGTTGTTCGTCGAGTGATTGTGGTACGCTAGAGGTGATGTCATTTATATGTGTTAATGTAATGTAATGTATATATTTGTAAAAATCTGTGGCTTTTGAATTTTTGATTATTGAATTGCTTTAATCACTTCTCTACTTTACCGTGCAAAATAATAAGAAAATTTGCAAAAAATATATTTTTGATTAAAATCAACCTAATCAATGGTAGCAATGGACGTGTTTAATTCAGTTCTTGCTTAAAGTTTTTCGTGTAGTTTCAATGCAGCATTGGCACTCCTTTTGTTCTTTCCAGTTTATATGACTTGGCCTTGCTGCCAACGAGTCAAAACCCAAGTGTGTTTTGCTAATTAAATTATACCTAACATGGTATATATCTTATGACACAAGTACTAGATACCTGTAAATACCATAAGTCGTTTTTGTCCGATTTATTACAAAAGAACCACAAATTAGTACAAGCCAAAATATTTTTTGACAGACTTCTTTAAGAAATGTTTGCCACTTCGGGGCCTTAAACCTGGAGCAATTAATCAAATGTTAGCAAAGTTGTATTTGAATATACTGTTACCATGTAGGTTGTTCAAGACAAAATACATGTTAGTTACTATTTGTTTCTGAAAATGACAGACTATAAGCTTATCCTTCTTTTACATCTGTCCTTCTTTAGGATCCTGAACATCGTGGTAAGAAGAATGGCTGATCTTGTTCCAAGCGGAAGAGGTGTGGTGCCGCGGCCAGGGCGACTGACTCCGGAATCTGGGGATCATGGTTCAATCGCCGGCGGCAGATTAGCCCAGCACCATGTGACTCTGGGCCATAGCTTGCTTAATCTTCCCAATGGCCCCCAGTGTCTAGGGACCCTTACGGGTGATTGTTCGCGCTTTACAAATGTGGATTGGTATTATTATTATTATAAGCGTGATGCTAGCATGTGGCTCATGTTTCTGATTAGTAGTGCCTAGCTCTTGCTTATACTGAGTTTCATGTGATCGCACCATTCGCAGCCCTCATCTCCCAGGAATGGAAGGCCCTATTTTGTATATGTCACACCCTGTGTTTTGGGATGCACCATGTTAGAATGGTGTGCACCCGGAGTATCGACCAAGAATATCGATGAGACACAATATCAAGGACAAAATATCACCCCCAAAAAAATATCAACAGGTAAGGAAGTCTAGATTTGCTATACCTAACTTCATATATATGTATCTACACAGTACATATATCATCAAGGTACGTAAATGTGGAGTTAGGATTATTAAATCTATACTTCCCTGTATTCCACTTACCTTTTCATAGTTTGTTCCTCGATATTCTGTCCTTGATATTCATGTACTATGATATTTTGGAGGGTTCATATGTAGTATTACAATCATTGGAACAATCCCTGTCAACCACTTTCTGACTGCACATCAACCATCGCAAGTGTCTGGATAGGGCCAGTGGTTGCATGCTGAAATATTGAAGTTGGTACTGCCTCGTATGTGACCATAGTCCATAACTGAGTTCACAACAGACCCTGAACATTTAACCCCAGCTATTCTCATACCATATACAAGAGTAGGGTTGGCCATTCACATTGCTATAACCCTCATTGAACTAGGATCCAATACAAATATAAGGGTCATTTTAAACCTTGTCAGACAGTCCACCTGCACCACAAAGGTGGTGGAGGACCAGTCTCTATTGCAAATTATTTGCTGCAGTTAGAAATAATTTCTGATGAAAGTTCTTCTATCATCCCAACAGAACCACTTTTGTATGAAATGTAATGCTGGGCTGGCTATCTGGGATATATACCCACAACTGTCCGGGTTAGCATAAATCCTGGCATATTGTATTAAAGGTTAAAGTGCTTGAAATAGAGAAGCCTGAGCAATACAAAAACTTAACGATGGAATAACATGTTCTGAAAACAGTTGGTTCAAGCATGTCTGTCAAACAGAAGTAGCTGGTAGCCATGTGGTTGGCTTTCGAGTTTGTGGCCTAGATACACATTTATGCAGTTGATGTTTAAATGTGACCATCTGGAATAGGTAGGGAGGAACACATGTTTTTAAAATTAAGTGGGACTGGTGGGTCAGCTTACTCTTTGAATGAAAACGCATTCAATATTACTGGCAGCTATTTACATTCAGGGGTGGAAAATTCTCTCAGCGGACTTGATTTTTCTTTTTCCAACAACACTGTCTCTTGAAAGGGATTTTTAGGGCTTTGTGGACGTGTGGTTGAGAATCTTTGCAAATCAGCAAAACACGTGTTTCCCTCATTTGGCTTTCAACATTAGGAGTGGAAGATAAAAGGAATCCATGCTTTGTCCTGTTCTGAGCTTTTGGACATAATCTTTGCCTTTACTCAATTTCCCTGCTACCCATTCTAGGGTAAAAAGTTAGGAGAGTGATAAAGAAAGTGATCTTCATACTTTCCTGTTTCGTCAGATTAAACTAGTTTTCCTTTCTCAAGAAGATGCCAATGGCCCCCAAATGGGTTTTTTAAGTTTTTTACACACTCACTGTTTCACCCACATCCAACGTCCAAGACTAACGTAGACTTTGTCTATTGATCAGGACATTAAATGGAAAGGGCTGCACTGTTTTAATCCCTATTGAAGGCTATGGAAGTGGCCACCCAAAGCTACTATTGAGTTCCGACATTTATGGCTTAGTCCAGTACCTCAATCAATCAATCAATCAGGGGAATTTTAAGCGCGCTACTCCCCCGTGAGGGTCTCAAGGCGCTGGGGGGGGGGGGGGGGGGTAAGCAGCTCCGTTCAGTTGAAGAGCCAAGTCTTGAGCGTCTTCCTGAAGATGTTCAGGGAGGGGGCGTGTCTGATGTCAATCGGGAGCTCTTTCCAGTTATTGGCCGTGATGTAGGAGAAGGTTCTTCCACCTGTTCTGGCTCTGCAGATGTGCGGGGTTTTGGCGAAGGCGAGGTTGGCGGATCGGAGGTTTCTCTTGGGTACGTGGAAGGAGATTATCTCTTTGAGGTATTGGGGTCCAGTGTTGTGCAGGCATTTGTAGGCATGGGTGAGTATCTTGAAAGTGACTCTCTTCACAACGGGGAGCCAGTGGAGGTTCCGTAGGTGTTGGGTGGTGTGTTTGTGTCGAGGAATGCCAAGGAGGAGTCTGGCTGCGGTGTTCTGTATGGTCTGGAGCTTGCGGAGCAGCGACTTGTTGATCCCGGCGTAGAGGGCGTTTCCGTAGTCCAGTCTCTTGGTTATGAGTGCAAGGGTGACAACCTTCCTTGATTTGGGAGGGATCCACTTGAAGGTCTTTCGGAGGATTTGGAGGGTGTTGAATCAGCTGGTGGGGATGGCGTTGACCTCTCGGGTCATGAAGAGGGAGGAGTCAAGTATGATGCTGAGGTTTCGGGCGTGGTTCGTGGGGGTGGCGGGATTGCGGAGGGTGGTGAGCCACCATGTGTTGTCACATGCAGAGGATGAGGGTCCAAGGACGAAGACTTCTGTCTTCTCCGAGTTGAGCTTCAGGCAGTTTCTGCTCATCCAGGATGCGACGTCCTTCATTCCTTCCTGGAAGTTGTGTCTAGTGGTTATTGGGTCCTTGGTCAGGGAGAGGGTGAGCTGGGTGTCATCGGTGTAGGATATTATGTTGAGTCCGTGCTATCTGACGATGGCGCCGAGGGGGACCATGTAGATGTTGAAGAGCATGAGGCTGAGCAATCATCCTTGGGGCACTCCGCAGTTGATTTCCGTGGATTCAGAGAGGAAAGGTGGCAGTGTGATTCTTTGGGTTCTGCCAGTGAGGAACAAGCGGATCCAGTCAAGGGTGATTCCTTGTATGTAGTGGCTATGGCCAGTCCGGCCTTGATTTATAGTACATGGTGGGTGAAAGAGGCCCCAGCCCTGGCCCGTCTGCCTCATCCAGAGTTGTTTCCAAAGCATCTCCCATCTCCATGGTGGGAGGTCCTTTGTGGGAGGAAAACCCACAGTGACAGCACCACCGGCGTAACGAAACTCGAGGGCCCCCCCACTGCAAGGTAAGTGGAGGGGCCCCCTCTGGACTCAATCAGGAGATCTCATTCCAGAGTACCTCTGGAGCTTGGGGGCCCCCGCACCGCGGGTGCTGCGGGGGCCTGTGTTACGCCACTGGACAGCCGTCTGTCATGCTGCACTTAGTTTTTTCAAAGGAGAGATGCTGAAATCAGAACTCTCCCCTTGAACACTACCTAAATCATGCCCCTCCCCCCCCCCCCCCCAGTACTTTTTACGTACACTGGGGGACATTTATGGGCTTTTCCAGTCTGCTGTTGTAATTTTTTCCATAGCAGTTCTAGACGGAAAATGCCAGGTGAAATGACGTCAGAGGGGAAACTCTAAATAGGTCACCTCCTACCCACACAATTCTCCATGGCACTGGATCCACCAGAGGGTTTTCCCAGTGCTTGCAGCATTTCACCAATTGGCAAAGCTATCTCCTGCAATCTAAATGAAGTAGTTGGACCTAAAAGCTGCAAATGTTTGGTGGTTGTCCCATTACTGCCCACCACTACATCAGGCTCCATGTCAATTACCAGAAGGGCACATATATGAAACAGGGAAGTGGAGTAGAAAGGGCACCTTAGTTCAGTGTCTGAAGGTGGGGAGGAGATCTTGATCACTGAGATGAGGCAGATGTTTCAATCTGAGGTGGCTGTTCACATTCGGAAATCTACAATAAGGAAAGGATTCAGTGAAAGGGTTTTATTGGGCGTGGTTGCTACCGGCAGTGGAAGTAGTTCAGAGTTTACTTGTCCTTGCAGATTTGAGGGTGAGTAACTACCAGAACAAGTTCTTCCTTAGTTCTTTTCTGAATTGAAGGCGAGAGAGTTTGTTTGAAGTTTGGTCGGATAAAATTCCAAAGGCTAAGGCCAAAAGGAAGAAGGCTGTCAGCAGCGATGCTTTCTTATTGCTTAGTACCTTACAGAGATTGGGATCTTCTCTATTAGTTAGTTGTTTTTTTTCAGGACTCGACAGTGGATAAGGAAGTATCTGAGGTTACAGATGTTGAGATGCAAACTTTTGATAATACTGTGGAGTTACAGGTACTTGTGCACGAGGTGTGGTATTGCCAGTAGAAACCTTTTGTTAACCGCATTACCGGGTTATTGTATTTTAATATTTGCAGGCTCCATTGTCTCTCATTTGGGTGGTTTGTATATAATAGATGCCATGCTGCTGCTGTAAGCCCCTCATCTTGGGAGATGTAATGAGGTAACTGAGATGACCAAGCTGTGATGCACTACTCAATTGCCATTGTTGATTGCATGTTTCATTATAAAATGTTAAGTAAGGTGTTTCAATTAAGTTAGATTTTCAAACTTGCAAGGGAAGTAAATGCTTCTGTTGAGAAGGCTACCATCATTACATTGGGCCCTATTCTGAAAGAAATGTGAGAATTTAAACCCATATATCTAAGACCTGGGTGCAGATTAACGAATTTACAGAATTCATTACAGTTTCCAGAACTATGCATGAAAACATGCTACAGTCACTGGTCTCCAGGTATTCTCTGAAAAACTTTTGCGAATTCCATTTTTGCATAACCAAATATACACCTGTGTATGTGCCCATGCCAATATCTGCAAAGCAATAGCAAAAGCACTTACTACGTATTAATTTCCACTGACAAAATATTTTTGTCCATGAATAAGCTCCGTTCCACAGAGCCCCACCAATGTTCTGGGTGTCACATTCACATCTTCGAGAGGGATTTACTCCTGTCCTTATCAGGAGTACGTTTCAGACTTATTTGTTGGGAAATATCTTTAAAAAAGAGGTTGTGAATACCCATAACCATGTACATTTAAGGGTGTACAAAACCTCATAGGATGTCCCAGCCAAAGAATGCCTACTGCCAACTCAATCCCTACCCATGACTGGATAGTGTCATAGCAAAATTCTTTGTGTAAGTAAATCTTTTTATGCTTGCTAAAGCAACTTTTCAGAATTCCAAAAGGGTAATTGCGTTTGTAGGCTAAACTAGCATTTGCAAATAATTTTGTTAATAAGGCCCCCCGAGTTTGAAAGCTAAAAAGGGCGCTAGTCACAAACTGCATTTTGTAGTACTTTTAGTAGTACTGCAGTAGTATTTTGAAAGTGCTATCAAATGCAATTCAGAAATAGACAACTGTAAATCTACACCTCACCTATCTTTTCTATTGGAAGATCCTCACACATTTACGTTCACTACTTGGGGGCCGATTTCGATGTCAGACAGACCGGAGACCCCTCAACATCAATCTGGAGCTGGGACCGGCCTCCTGTCGGCGGTCCCAAACCAGCAATTAGGATGCGACTGAACACTGTTCGGTCGCACTCCTATTCTTTACAATGGGAGCATGCATTCCGACCGGAATGCATGCTCTCATTGTAAAGAGCTGAGGTGCAGTTCTTCCCTGCACCCAGTGACAGGCACCTCAAGGTACCTGCCACCAAGTGTAGGGATCAAAAGGCGGGCACCATAGGTGTCCCCTCAGCCGCCATTCGGAGGCCTAACACCCATGGGGGCCCTGCTGGGGCCCCAAAAGGCGACTTCCCACAGCCTTTCTGTGTCGGAAAGGCCGGCACAGAAAGGCTGTCAGAATCCTACATTGTAATCCTCAGGCTGAAAAATTGATAATTTGTACTACAAAATATGTGTGGTTTAGGGAGGAGTAAGGCGAGGTTAATAGAGGGTTGGGGGGTGCTTAGAGAGAGACGTGCACCCATGCACAAAAGACTAAGCCCATTTCTATTCACAAACTGTACTTCTAAATTTGCTACAGTCTAAAAAGACCCAACACTGTAGTAAATATACTATAGATCAGTGCTGGAGTAAGTCTTGCACCACACGTGGCAAACCACTGATACTGAAACACCTTCTTATAGGAAATAATGAAGGCAGGGGCTTAAAATAAAATTTCATGTCAAATAATCTTAAATAAACTAAATAATTTAAAATAGTAAAAAATATTAATTTAGAGGGAGGAGCCTAGCGCTTGACCAAGATGGCCGCGTGAGCCTTGAGCTCCCGCTACCCTCGCGCCCTCCGGCAATCATCCTGTCCTAAATCCTGATTTTCATGCACGGAATCCTGCGGATGAGTCACAGCTGGGGCGATTGACGTTGTCCGGGCCAAGATCGCCCACCGGGGACCGAAGTTGTGCACGGCGGAAGATTGCGGCCTACCTCCGAAGGATGCCAGGGGCTTGCGTTGGCAGGATGCCCGGCCACTAATTGAACAACAGCGGCCTTGGGAGGTGTGAACTGACGGACGGATGCCGCGGCACTTTCACTTTCGCTTTCTCGCCCTTTGTTTGCTCCGGGTTGGGAGTGCGTCATACAGCTCCTCTGTTGTCTGGAAGACCTCCTGACTGGCTGTTGAAGAACTAGTCGTCCCTGTCTCCTCTACCTGAGTGAGGGACGTCCTCTTGCGACTGACCGTCCTGCTGTCCGAGATGTCGACCAAATCGGAGGCAGACAGGTCGAAGTCTAAGACTACCAGGCGGGGAGGCTATATCCAATCCAACAATATGGATCGTTATGCCCAGCAGAAGGGGTCGCCTGGTGGATCGGGACAGTCGCTGGAAGCACAGAAGGCCGATTCATCCCCAGCCTCGGAGTTATCATTGCAGGATATCAAGGGGGCGATAGATGGGATGCAATCTTCGATTGGGCGACAGTTCGAGACCCTGGCGCACAAGGTGGACATGATTCTGGTCGATGTCAACTTGATTCGCGCGGACCTGGAAAAAAACCAATGAGCGGGTCAAGTCCCTGGACCTCAAGACTACTGGCCTCGCGGACGATGTCTCGGAACTCCAGGCTGAGGTCCGCAAGCTACGAACCGCGAATGACCTCTCCGCTCGCCGGCTCGAGGACTTTGAAGGTCGGGCCCAGCGCAATAATGTGCGCATTATTGGGGTCCCGGAGACTTCGGAGGAGCTCTCCGTGGACCTCCTCGTCGAGGATCTGGTGGTGAATCATCTTGCGCCAAAGGGCCTCGGCAAGTTTTTCGCGGTGGAGCGGGCTCACCGAGTGCCTGGCGGACGGCCTAAGGTGGGAGCCCCCCCGCGGCCGATTGTCGCCCGGATCTTCCACTTTCGAGATCGGGACGCTATCCTGCAAGCATCGAGGGTGACAGGCCCGGTGCCTTTTCAAAATGCCTCTGTGAGCTTTTACCCTGATTTCACCCAGATGGTGCAGAAACAGAGGCAAAGTTTCCTGGGGGTGAAGCGGCGGCTTAGGGATATGGACCTGAAGTATGCCATGCTTTTCCCCGCTAAGCTGCGTGTGGTATATGAGGATCGGACTTTCTTCTTCGAATCGCCGGACATGGCAGGGGACTGGTTGGATGCACTCCCTCGGCGACAGCCCGGCCGGGACAGCGTGGATGGGGTGGAAGGCGACCGGGATGGACAGAAGTGATACCTTCGGTGCTGGCCTGCTTCGATTCAGCCCTGGACAGTGACTCGCACCTTATTGCAGTAATGGGAGGGCGGCGGGGGGAAGATAGGGGCTCTTTCCTCCCTTGGGGTGCTTTTTGTAGATTTGTTTCTGGTAGGGCGACAGGCACACTGCAAGTTGGGGGGGCTTTGTAAGCTGACGCAGGGGTGCAGGGTGGGGGGGGGGTTCAGGATGTTGGGGTTGTTGTTTGGGGTTGTTGTTGTTTTTTCTTGCAAGGCGTAGCAATGACTGTTAGAATTGTCCGATTGTGGTTCTCTGGGGGGGGGGGGGGAGGTCTCTTTGTGTTCAGGGATGGGGGATAGGGGCTTAAACGTACTCAGCTGGAATGTTAATGGCTTAGGGAACTGTATAAAACGGGGGATAGTCCTGCAATTTTTGAAACGGACCTTGCCAGATGTGGTCCTCTTGCAGGAGACCCACCCTTATAGGGAATATGTGTTATGCACTTAACAGAAAGGGCTACAAATTCATTGCTCACTCGGGGTTTTCCTCGGGATCCAGGGGTGCGGGCATACTTGTCAGAGCTTCCCTACCATTTGAGGTTGACTCCACCATTGCTGATGATAGGGGGCGCTTTGTGGCCGTGTCGGGGAGGTGGGAGGGCAGAACGTTGGTTTTGGTTTCTGTTTATGTCCCTCCTGCCTTGCAGGCCTCCACGTTTGCTGATCTGGGCAAGGCCTTGTTGGAACTCCCCGAAGGGATGCTAGTTGTGGGAGGGGACTTCAATGCGGTTGGTTCTGGAATGCTAGATAGGTACCCGCCCAGAGACACCGGGGGGGCTCAGAAGTGGCTTCCCGACTTTATTGATACTTTTGGCCTGGTAGATTGTTGGAGGCTGCGGCACCCCACTCAGCGACAATACACCTTCCATTCCGGGGCCCACGGGAGTCTCTCCCGGATTGATTATCTGCTCACTCTGGCGGCACACGCCTCTTTGGTAACTGAGGTTAGGCACATGGCACGGGGCATATCAGATCATTCACCGGTGTGGGCACGTCTGGACATAGGCCGGGTGGCGGGGGGCAGGGTGGCTCCCATTAACCCCTGGTACTTTCGGGACCCCAAGCAGCGCAGCGCGTTGCTGAAGACAGTTGACCACTATTTTCGAGAAAATCAGGGCTCAGTTGACTCCGCGGTGTCCTTGTGGGAAGCTTCTAAGGCTGTACTGAGAGGAGAAGCCTTGTCCTTGGTAGTGGCCGCCAAGCGGCGGAGAGACGCCGAGGTGATACAAGTGGAGGACGAGATAGCGGCTCTAGAGTTGGCCTTGGAGGGGGATATTGAGACGTCCATGCTGCACAATTTGAGCCTGAAGCAATTGGAGTATAGGGATCTGGTGACAAATGCCGCCAAGACCCTCCACAGGGAGCAGCAGGGGCGGTTGTATGATGTTGGTGATAAGGCCGGGAAATTGCTGGCATGGCTGGACAAAAAGGAGCGTGTTAATCGTGTGGTGCCGGAGTTGTTGACGGATGGGGGAGAGGTTGTCACTGATCCCGACGGTATAGTCCGGTGTTTCTCGGACTATTTTCGTACGGTATACGCCTCGGTCTCGGATAGACCGACTGAGGACTCGTGTGATCTTCTGCGTGACATCGCTCTGCCCTGCCTTTCCGCCATTGATAGGGAGGACCTCGATGGTGATATCACTGTAGACGAAGTGGCAGGTGCTATCCGTGCGTTGCGCTCCGGCAAGGCTTCGGGCCCAAATGGTCTGCCGATAGAGCTGTACAAGCTTTGTCCGGATAAGTTGGCTCCTCACTTGACCGCCATGTTCGTGGAGGCGCGGGAGAACGGGTTTCTTCCGCTCGATCAACGGCTGGCGACGATTGTGGTAATACATAAAGACGGAAAGCCCCGGGATAGGTGTGGTTCCTATCGGCCGATCTCGCTCCTCAACGCCGAGCCGAAAATCCTTGCCAAGATTCTCGCGAATCGCCTGGTCCGGGTACTTGGCGACTTGATCCACCCGGATCAGTCGGGCTTTATCCCGCACCGTAACACTGCACTAAACCTTAGACGCCTCCATGGAGTGATTGCCAGGACGGGTACGATGCGAGAGCCGGCTATTGTGGCGTCCCTCGACGCCACGATGGCCTTTGATACGGTAGAGTGGGCATACTTGTGGGCGGTGCTGGCCAAATTCGGCTTCGGGCCTGGATTCGTGGGGTGGGTGAGGCTGCTCTATGAGGGGCCTCTTGCAAGCGTCGTGGTGAACGGGCGGGCGTCGGCACCTTTCGAGCTCGGGAGAGGCACCCGGCAGGGTTGCCCCCTGTCGCCGTTGCTGTTTGCCCTTGCTCTTGAGCCGTTGGCGGCGTGGATACGGTGGCACCCGGATATACGTGGGATTCGCTGGTCGCCTGACCACGAAGACCGTATTTCACTCTACGCCGATGACATTCTGCTATATCTTGCCTCGCCTAAGAAATCTCTGATAGTGGTTTGTGACGTCTTGACATCTTTCGGTAGAAACTCGGGCCTAGTCATTAATTGGGGGAAGTCACACTTGTATGTCCTGTGTGGGGATGTCCCGCCTGTCCCGCGTAACTGTTCGATCCAGATAGCCCAGCAGGGCTTTTTGTATTTGGGGATCTATATTTCCACCGACCCCATCTTGCGCTACGAGAAGAACTTGCTCCCTCCCTTGGCGCGCCTGCGGCGGGATGTGGCGGGCTGGCGGCGATTGCCGCTCTCCCTCCTTGGCCGCGCAGCACTGTTTAAAATGATGTCCCTTCCCCGTTTCCTCTATGCCCTGCAGAATACTCTTGACCTGGTCCCGGCCAGCTATTTCCGTGAGATCGAAAGTCACCAGCGCGCGCTCTTATGGGACAGGCGTCCGCGTATCGCAGTCGCTAAGTTGACGCTTCCGTGGTACGACGGTGGTATCGCGCTTCCAGACATTCGACGTTATTACTGGGCCACCCAGTTGAGCGTGATTAACCATGGTGTCTATGGTCCGGCGCTGAGCCCTGGCTTCGCCATGGACCGCTGGTTGCTCCGTGGGGGTAACTACCACAGAGCGTTGTATTCGAAATCGTCGGACCTCACCCTCACGGGGCCCACCAGAGTGGCCGTCCATGTGTGGAAGGTGGCGACGGACTCGCTGGGCTGGAGGGGTAAGCTTACCCTTGCCACCCCTCTGTTTGACTCCGAGATTTTGGGGAAGCTTTGGCGCACAAAAGGGTTTGAGAAATGGGATTTGATCGGCATATCCAGGGTTGGAGACCTTTTGGTTAAGGGTAAGATAAAGTCGTTCGAGGAGCTGCAGAAGGAATACGAGCTGGGGAGCACGGAGTTCTTCCGTTATGCTCAAGTGCGCCACGCCTTGCGGTCAGTCCTTGTGGAGGGGGAGAAGGTGCCAGAGTCCTCTCCGTTGGAGGATCGGATCCTGGATGGTCACATGCCAGAGAGCACGATCTCGCCTATTTATAAGAAGCTTATCAATGTTCGGGCGGATCTTCTCCTAGGGTTGCGCGCTCAATGGACCAGGAACGGCCTTGAACTAGATGATGAGGATTGGCAGTTCGCAGTTTCTTCTCCCAAAGAGGTCGCTATCCCCGCGCGCCTGCGGCTGGTGCAGCTTAAAATACTCCATAGGGTCTATGTGACGGGGCCGAGGTTGGTCCACATGGGTTTCTCTGAGGAGGGCTTATGTAAGAGAGGCTGTGGTATGGTGGGTACCTTCCTCCATATTATTTGGGAATGCGGTGCGATTATGGAGTTCTGGAGGCAAGTCCACGAGGCGATGGGGGAGGTGACAGGAATTGTTATGCAGCCTGAGGCGCGATGTTGTCTCCTGAATGTCTGGAGTCCTACTGACCACAACGCGGCACAGACTCAGTGGGTGACCCTGGGGAACACGGTAGCCAAGCGCGATATCGCTCGGCTGTGGGGCTCCAATAGGCCGCCCACATTGACAGCGTGGATGGAAAACATGGACTGGAGCATGTTTAGGGAGAAGACAGTGTATTGTGCTCGAGGGCGCCCTCGGAAATGGCACGCTGTGTGGGGGCCATGGAACCAGTACAGAGGGGACATATGCCTGCCCCCCGACCCGGATCCGCCTGAGGAGCAACTTTCCCCTTAGTCTTTTTCCGGCTTTGACTTTCCCGCTGATATGTGATTGTTTCTAGAGTCTCTGCCTTTCCCTCCTTTCCCTTACTATAGACCTGTGCCTGTTGGACGTGATGGGGCTCGTCCCCCCTGATGGGAACCTCTCTTGGTGTTTACAGTACCTTTCGCCTTGCTTGTGTTTAGGGTTGTATTTATGTTTATGCAAAATAGAACCTTTGGCTCTCCTGTCAGTGATATGTGGATGCAAGCATGTGTTGAATCTCTAAAGCTGCCGTACCTCCGGGTTGTCGGCTGAATAGCTGTGTCACTGATCTAAAATAAAGGTTTTATAAAAAAAAAAAAAAAAAAAATTAATTTATTTTAATGTTAAAAAGATGAATGTTAAAAACAAATGAAATTAAATTATCATTACTGTAAGATGTATAAACAAAACAAATCCTACCTAAATTCAAATGTATTTTTTATTATGTATCAATAATTATTAAAAGTGATGTACAGAATTAAACGTAATTTAATTATATTTCAATAACAATTAATGTAACATTCATTTTTAAATTTGAATACATGTATTAAAATATATAAAAAATGCATAAAAAATAAGATTTATATTCATATATTTGTTTGCTATTAAATTCACTTTATTAAAATTTTTAACTATTTTAAATAATTTCATTTTATTTGACATTATTTGCTATGGGGTTCCATTATAGGTCCCTACTGCCGGTATTTTCAATGGGATGATGATGCAGTATCAGTGGTAGACCAAGTGTGGCTCTGGAACTGCAACTGCTCCTTTTTGGCTGTAGTAACTTTACACTTGTAAATTTTCCTCCACTCACTATTTAAGAGGGTGGAGACATGTAAGACTACACTATTGAGTAACTTTACATTTGTAAATGGTGAATTGCCCAAAATAGTAAAGTTAATCAAAGTATAAGAGTAAACGTATATGTGTAGATTTAGTCATGTGTAAGTTTACCTTTGTGAATAGGCCCCATAGTCAGCCTTACTCAGGTTTTCTCAAATGTAACACGTTGAGGATCGAACAACACACTTAGAAGTAGATTCCGGCAGGAAGAGGCATCCAAATCCAAAGGAGTTGCTTCATGTTTCTATGGGTACTAATCGAGGAACTGTGTAGATAAAGTGCTGTATCAGTGTTGAAGAGGAGTCTAATTAACTTTGTCCACAATGGTCCTGGCAATGTTGCCATGTGGCTGCTGAATGTACCAACTAGCCTGCTCACAAGTTGCCAAGGGATTTGGCTAGGTAGTGCACTGCCAGCGATGCTACTGTTCACCATGATTTTGTGAAGGAGCAAAAAACTCATTGGGAATGATCCAGTGGCTTTACCTTTTTAAGAGCCCAATTTATTCTTCTCATCAACAGCACAGAGACCATTTACAGTGTCAGTGATGTTAATTCACTGTAGCCTGCATTTAAGCATTTAAAGACAAAGAGTGACCTGACAATGTTTAGGCCAATTGAAAATATTCCTTGAGACAGATAGGGAAGTGGAGTGGTCTTCAGAGTCTACCTCTCTGATCTTATAACACACAGACAAGGGTTCCAACCTGTAAGCACCTGACCATGAAATGTTTCATTCGGAAATTATCACTTTATTAACAAACTGCAAACATGAATAATGGTGTAATGTAAAAGTGTGGTCACAAATATGTAATAATGCACAGGTATGGTGTACCAGCATAATTACATGATCCCACCTCCATGTGCTCTGAATTGCACCCTGGTATCAGTAATCCAGTCTTAACAGTACACCATATAACGTACCATTGTACGTAAAGCACCTCATATTTGAGTCTCTATAAAGTTGAGTGCGGCTCCAGAATTGAATATTGGGAACACTTGCTCGTTATTGTCTCATTCATGAGTGCCAAATTCTTGGAAAAGCCACTCGTGGTAAGGGGGACGGAATCAAAGCAATGAGTGATACTCTTGGGGCAGGTTAGTTGACGGTGGAGCGGTTATTGTTTCTGACTATCAGGATTTCATTCAATATTAAAATTAGAATATTTTCAGAGAAAGTTTGGGTGGGAATGGAGACCTGGGTTTAGCTATCTTGGTCTTGAGGTCACAAACAATTTTCTTCACTGTTTATTTGCTTCTTACTATTGCCTTTTATAGGCAAACTGCTTTGGACAGGATGGTACTCTGTTAGAAGTTTACTGGCAGTGTGCAAGTATCTTTGGTAGCACCAAAACAGAAGCAATAACTTAAACTATGACAGATTAATTTCATGCAAAATGTAAATGTATCATTAGTACACCAGAACAAAAAAAGGTATATTTTTTGATTTGCAAAAAGTGCAAGACAATATCAGATGATAAAATATGTAAATCAATATAATAAGAACTATTTTTGAATATACTTGAAAACCTGCCCAGATTTCTTTAGACAGTGGTTATTTGCTGTAATGAAAGTCCCTTCAAGTGATTACTCACTGAGTGCTTGTGAACTATATGTACACTGCAATTTTCTGAGGTCTAACTTACTGGGTAGTATATCCAACAGACACCATGTCGGTTATTGTCCCTGTACTGTCCTTTGAAGATCAGCCGTCCATCAGTATCATATTCTTGAGCTGGCCCATTCAGTTCTCCATCCATGTAGGTGCCATGTAGAGACCCTCCATCTTCATAGGTGTAAATACCCTGTCCCTGCAGAGCGTCATCGACGTAAAAACCTTCCAAGGTACTGACAAGAGGAAGAGATCATTTACCAATTTAATACTTATTGAAACATACTTGAGGAACCACACACACACAAAAGCTACCAGGTCACATTCTATTAAAGCAATTGTGTATGGAATTCAGAATTAAGATGCAATGTCAAAATGACTTTTAAATGAAAAACCCTAGAAAGTAATAATCAATTTGTCTCCTACCAATACAATACAATGACCTATTTAGGCAATCTGCTTCCATTAATGTTACCATTAAGTATGTAGACATACTGATTCAAAGCTACATCATGTAGAACGAAAAAGCTGATGACTCTAGGGATAGCTGAAGAAGAGGGAAGCACTCTTGGATAAAGAGAACAAAATGAACTTACATAGGGGTCTATTAGGATGGCGGGCGGACTCCAGTCTGCCCGCCACCCTAGTTGTGCTGGGACCGGCCGCCAGTGGTGCGGCGGTCCTGCTGTGCCAATTAGGATGCGACCGCCACCATGGCGGTCGCATCCTGTATATTTAACATTGTGGCGGGCGGTGCTGTATTCAGCACCCGCCACAATGTTAAAAGGGCATGTTGTGCACCGCGTGGTGTCTGCCACCTTGTGCATTGCAAATGTCAGGGGTACCATGGGTACCCCCCAAGTGCAGCCACCTACCCCCAAACCCCCTGGCATTCTCCACATGCCTTTCCATGGCGGAGTCTCTGCTATGGAAAGGCATGAGACCGCCATCATCGTAATATGAGGCACCGCCACCATATTGCAGGTCTTTTCCACCCGGTAGGCAATCGGGTGGATTGCCTACCGGCAGAAAACTGGCAGACGGTGTTTCCATCCGCCTGGGTCCACTCCGCCATCGTAATATGGCGGGGGGAAATGTTAGGCGTGCGGACGGAAATGGAGGGCGGATCGCCACGGTGGTGATCCGCCCACCATCCTAATAGACCCCATAGTGTCTGAGTTTAAGCTTTGCTGTTAGGATATCTGTCCACCAGTTTGACAAATATACCTCCTCTGATACAATAAAAGAGGAAATGCCAAAGCATTTTAACTCTCCACCAAAGTGGAGAAGATTTTGCAAGCAACATGGCAGTTCCTATCTCGAGAGTGACCTCTTTAGCCTGAGAAACTTAAGATGGATATTTCAATAATGCAAACATTGCACAGTGGAACTTTTATTACGGATGTGGGCATGCGAACTGTACCTAAAGAGTATAGGTACCCTGTCAGTTTCTGCATATCTAGTCTCTTTTATATGTATGGGGGGTCTTTCTCAGCTTGTTATGAAGACAATGCTTTGAGTGAAAATTTGCTTCCCATGGCATTCTTTGAGGGAGATAACTTTGCCAGGCATGACATTAGACCAGCGTTCCTAGATTGCGCAACTGCTTGACAGCCATTCCTGGTTTAGTAGCCTCCACACCTTGGCAGAACAGATGGTAAAGACAGTTGTGTCTCTGCCGATGGGGCACCTGCCAGGTAGGCAACTCCTAGATAGGGGGGAGTTGACCGCTTTAGTCATCGATGAGGTATGTCGGATTTTATAGGGTGGGGGGATCTCCATTAAAGCCTACTTTTAAAACAGGATGATTGTGTCTCTTTTACAGTGTCAGTGTAAATCAGTGTAATTTAGATAAAAACTCCTCTACTGCCAGAATTAAAAAATGGCTTTCCTTTGATTAACTTCCATCAATATAATGAATTAAGAAATGTGTACACTGCTTAATGTTAGATTTCACATCCTATACATAGTTGTATACTATAGCCTTATAGACCGCCGTAGCGGGCTATATTGGCTATTAAAGGCCCGCTGCAGTGTTAAAAGCCCGAGCCAAAGGCGAGGGACTTTAACAAAGCAGAGGGACTTTAAAAGCCGGTATAGCCCTGCTATAAAGGGCTATAAGGCTATTAGAACATTCTGCCACTAGAGGGCAGAATGTTCTAACAAATAAAACGAAGCCTTCAGGGAGCGCCAGAGGATTCAAATCCCCTCAGGCTCCCTGAAGCCTTTGTTCACAGTCAGAGCTGGGAACAAAGAAGCATTGGAATGTTGGAGCTCCGGGCTTATACCAGCCATTATAAGCCTGGAGCACTCCATTGTTTTCAATGGAGCTTCCAACATTCAAATGTTCTAATTGTTGATAATCTCAGAAGGAAAAATTACAATATCCTGGAGTTGAATCAGAAACGGACACTAGAGAGCTTACGGTTCTTAAATTTAAAAACAGTATCTTAAAATCCTGTACAACCCCTTGAAACAAAGAGACATCACTGGACCACAGCCTGCATTGATTTGCAATACATGCACAGATTTACAATACCAATGCTGCTGTGCATTACCTTATTTATGAGGGCCAAAAAATATTTATTCAAAAGTGGTGAACTTCATAAAATGTAAAACTGTTGAGCGACATTACTTCACTGTCTGTTCTTAATACACAATGCATTGTCCCACATATATCTCTAGCACATTAGTGGATGTTGTGCACATTTATGGGGAAGTTGAAAAAAAAAGTACATAAAAAACATGGTGGGCCCGATTCACAGAACAAACTTAAGACAATATCCTAAACTTAGTACCATTTTAGTATTCACAGAATGCACTTACTACTTCTGGTATTCACAGAATGAACTTACTACTTTTGCGATTCACAGAATAAACGTACTACTTTTGCTATTCACAGAATGGATTTAAGACTACTAACTTTACGTCCGCACTCGGGCCGGAAATTCCTGCCCGTAGGCGGAGCTTCCGGCCCAGAGGCGGAGCTTCCGGGCCGTAGGCGGAGCTTCCGGGCCGGAGGCGGGGCTTCCGGCCCAGAGGTGGAGATTTTAAATCTCCGCCACTGGTCGGAATCCCCACCTCCGGGCCGGAAGCTCCGCCTCCGGCCTGGAAGCCCTGCCTCCGGCCCGGAAGCCCCGCCTCCGGCCCGGAAGCTCCGCCTCCGGGCCGGAATTTCCGGCCCGAGTGCGGACGTAAAGTTAGTAGTCTTAAATCCATTCTGTGAATAGCAAAAGTAGTAAGTTTATTCTGTGAATCGCAAAAGTAGTAAGTTCATTCTGTGAATACCAGAAGTAGTAAGTGCATTCTGTGAATACTAAAATGGTACTAAGTTTAGGATTTTGTCTTAAGTTTGTTCTGTGAATCGGGCCCGAAGAGTGGTAATTGGATTGGGGATGATTCTATCGGCAGATATAATAGTTCTGATATCTGGAATTATATCCTGGAAGTTCAGAAATAAATTCTCTTACGCCTTTCAGTAAACTAATCACTGTTGGACTTTAAACAATCCCATCCAACTGCAAATTTACACTGGTTGGAACTTTTCTCAGATTTTTATGTTTGAGGAGAAAATATGAATTTAATGGTGTTCGCAATTCTGCATCCACAATCTGAAACCTAGTCTATAAATTTAACAATGAAAATATAGAGGACTATGGCAAGCAATGATGTTCTAGTATGTTACCAACAAGGACATTACAAAAAGTTCAAATTGAGTTGTATTAACAGTATTCCATTACTCTGTCACATTTTATTACAATTTCCATACAAATATTTACCTGTATTATTATATTGCTGATCCCTCACTCCTTCGTAGTATTCCTCCCTGCCTGTTCTCCTATCCTATTTGATTTTAAGTTGATTAAATATTTGAGCATGACCATAAATTCACATAGGTAATACATTTTACAAAGCTGTGAAGAGGATCAAGAGGCATGCACACTCTCAGAGGCAGTGGAGTAAAATAATGATTTGGAGGCTACACAGAGGGTAATGTATGATGGAACAAAGATTGCCTTTACCAAGCATGCATTAACAATGCAGTTTTTACAAAGCATCTACCACTATCATTCACGTCTTTACCACGCATGTCACTACAACAAACTTAAATTGAGGTATATTATAAGTCCCAGTGCCACACACACCATAACCACACATGGTATTACCAAGCATTCCTTAACAATGCAATATATAAAAAAAATATAAAATAAGTAATTTTAAAGTTATAAAAAGAAAATTACAAATTAACGATGCAACATGACACAAAAAAGGCAGTATGTTAACATTCTGGTACTCATTTCCAACATTAATTAAGTATTCTAAAAAATATCAACATGCAGTAAACCTCAGAATACAGAAGTTTACATTTTTAAAATGTACTTTAAAAATAAAAAATATATAATTTGCATTCAATGATGCAACAGTAAGAAAACCATTGCAGCAAAGTAACAGTTTGGTACACATTTTCAGCATTAAGTAAATATTTTTTAAAACATGTCGACAGACATCAAAATAAATGTGTTTAGATTTTAACCATACACACAGTTGTCCTTCCTTCATTTCAAGCATATGTATGTAACATGTCTCCAATCAAAATGGCTGTTGTGAAACGTGAAGGTCAAAAAATATTTTTTTTTTTTTACTAACTTAATTAAATGTACTTTCAGTTAGATTTTAAACCATAATAAAAAATAAATTCAAAATCATGTTTTACTGTGAATTATGGAATACTACAAAAAACATATAAATTCAGCCATCAACCATTTTGTGCTCAGTGGTACACTAACTTGTATCATAACCGTACACACAATTGAGAGCAGGAGAGAGAAAGAGAGATCTACAGCCAGTTGCAGACGTTGCCATCTAGCTAGAAAAGTATAGACTTGTCCAATAAAGTCCTTTAATGATTCTAACATTATCTCACAAACGAGTTCATATTTATACATATTTAAAAATGAACAGACTTTGAGAAAGCAGACCACAGTGGTTGTTTCGAGTTTGGTTACTAATCATACACCACCAGGAGATAAAAAACTAAAACTTACCTTAAATATAATTATAAAATGTTTACTTTTTTAGAAAAAAAAAGAATCGCTTCCTTAGTTTTGATCCTGGACATTTACTAGGGGCCAAAATCTATATTCTAACTCCAACAGATACTTACCTCAGGGAAGGTGCTGGACAGTGACTCGGGGGTAAAATTACTATTCTAACTCCACTGGGCACGTTCCTCAGGGAAGGTGCAGGACAGTGACTTGGGGGCAAAATAACTATTCTAACTCCACCGGGTACTTACTTCAGGGAAGGTGCTGGACAGTGATTGTGTGGCAAAATTACTATTCTAACTCCGCCGGGTACTTACCTCAGGGAAGGTGCTGGACAGTCATTGGGGGGGGGTAAAATCAAATGAGCATGGGAGTGTTAATGCTAGCCTCCTTGGGGCCGATTCACAGAACTAATCTGAGATAAAATCCTAAACGTACTACTTTTGGTATTCATAGAAGGCATTTAGTAGTAGTAAAGTTAGGACTCCTAACTTTACTACTATTAAACTGAGATAAAATCCTAAACTTACTACTTTTGGTATTCAGCGAAGGCATTTAGTAGTAGTAAAGTTAGGACTCAGAATTATCCCCAGGCGTGAGACTGGATCCGGAAATGTTTTGCCACAGCATCTCTGCGCACGGTACCACGCAACCCTGCCCTAACATCGTCCACAGACGTGACGTCAGTGAGGTCACATAAGTCCCACCCCGGCGCGCTGACGTCAGTTTCCTACTTTTCCGCGTGCAACGCGGATCCGGAGTGTGCTCCTTGGCCTGTTTTCAGGCCTCTTTACCGCCTTGAGCTGGGAACAGTGTGCAATGCCTTCGGGCTTCAAGACGTGTGCTTGTTGTGCACGTCAGATGTCGGCGACAGACCCTCACACTATTTGTATGTGGTGTTTGGGTGAGCACCATGACTCTACGGACTGCGAGGCTTGTCAGCATCTCAAGCCGAAGTCCTGGCGGGAGCGCCGGATGAAATTGCTGTCGGCCCGCTTGTCCAGATCGGTCTCGTCTCAGCGTCCGTCTCCTACCTCGGACGAGTCCAGGGGCCGCCATTTCCGGCTGCGGCATCGTCCTTCGCCGAGGCCCCATGGGCATCATTCGCCCGCCGGTAAGTCTTGCAGCTTGCCACCGAGGCCCTGTCCTCCTTCGGCAGAGGGTGCCGGTTCCTCCCGGGACGTGTGTCTTCGCCTGTCGCCACCCTATCCGCCGTTTCCCAGCGTTGGGGCGACAAGGGCCCAGATGAAAGCCTATGCTACGGCTCTGCAGGCTTCCGTAGGCCCTCCTCCTCCTCTTCCTGCGACGTCTGTCGATCCCTCGCCGTGCACGGGACCTTCTACGGACTCGTCAGTGGCTTCCTCCCAGCGCTGACGAGTTCGGCTTCAGGTGTTGGAGGTGTGGTGCCATCGAGGTGCGGCCCTTCAGGGTTCCCCTCTTTGGCCCATGGCGTCCCGGCCTCGCTGCAAAGCCCTGTGGGGTTCCCTGCGGTGTCGCAGGAGGTCGCCGGGACTCACAGCTCATCCCCAAGTCCCCCTCGGTCCTTTGGGCAGGCGGCTGTCTTCCCGGAGGCCAAGCCGATGCCTCTCCAGCGTCAACGTCTTTCCTCCCCGGCGCTGGCAGCGCAGCGGGTGGAAGCCGGGACCGGTGGCGCTTCCCCGGGCCCCTCTCGCTCCTCTGCGCAGGCGGCTGCCTTGTCGGGGGTCGAGCCGGCGTCTTTTCCGAGCCGTTCACTGGCCGCTTCGGCTCCAACCCCGCCCCGCCCCTCCGATGAGGCACGTGGTGGTGGAAGTCGACCCGGCGCCCCTGGTGGACACTTCGGCGCCAGTCGAGGACTCACCGGTGCCTGTGGTGGACTCTCCGGCGGCGGCCCGACGTCGGATCGTCGACTCTTCTCCGGATTTTCCTTCCTCTCCGAAGGGCTGTCGTCTCCTTGCCTCCTCTTCACCGGAGACTGGGCGCTGCATCGTGGCCTTTTCTCCGGCGGATTCCAGGGTGGGTTCTACGCCGTCTCCACGTCCACAGCCCCCGGACCCGCTCTGCCGCTCCCTGCAGTTGTCCGCCCTCTCCAGAGACCCCGCAGGTTCCCCACTCGTCCGTGGGTCTACCATCCTACAGGGGCTAGTCTTTTCTCCCTCCAGCAGTGCACGGGGACGGGCGTCTTAGTTTGCAGCCTTCGCCCACGAAAGAGTTGTTTCCCCCTCACAACGCCCTATGGAGGTGAGTGTGGCCTTTGTCCGGGCCATTTCTACGGCCACTGGCATTTTGCAGATGGGCAATCCGGTTGCTCCACTCCGTACGGACCACTCACTTATTGGAGGTTCTCCACCAGGGCTCTGGTGGGGGGGAGCCGCTTCTCCCATTTGAAGTGTTGCTCCACAACTCTCTTCTGGGGGCGCCCTGCCACGGGGGATCCAGTGCCTCAAGCGCTCCTTCAACGCCACTGTCCTGCTTCGCACGATCCAGTCTGCCTTTTTTCCCACCCATCTGCCCAGGGACCTGTCCTGCGGGCTGCTTTTCCTTCCTTGCCTTCAGTGCTGTTCCCGCCGTCACAGGAGGCCCGGTGGCTGGACTCCTGGGGACGTAACATTTTTGCCTCCACTAGCGCTGCTCTGCACGCACTCAACACACTTTGTGTCTTGGCCAGGGCTACTTCCGACCTGTGGGATTCCACGGAGTCCCTTCTGTCTCGCGCCTCCCAGGAGGGTGCCCGCGCTGATCTGCGGCACCATGTGCGGGATGGTCGGGAGTTAGCTACATTCATTCTCCGTTCGGCCTTGGATGTCTCTGATTCCCTCGGCCGCGCTATTGCGAGTTCTGTGGCCTTCCTTCCCTCTTCGCCTCTGGATCGCCAGACCGACCTTTGTCATGCTGATTACAGCGTTGTGTCTTGTTGTTTCCACCTAGTTCTCCACCGTTTCGGCCGGGGCCTGTCTGCCGTGTGTTCCGAGGGGGCTGGTTCTCCTGGTGCTCTCCTGTGTTCTGGTTGCCGGCTTTCGGTCGGTACTACATGTATCTCTTTCTCTTCTGGCCGGTCCCGTTTCTATTCATGGGCCGGTGGTGCTCCTCGGACGGTCCTTCTCTAGGGCTTGTTCTGGGGTTCCCTTGCCTCTGTCTTTGTCTTGCGCTCGACTTGTTGTGAGCCGCTGCTTCATAGTAATTGCCAGCTGTCTGCTGCGCACGCCTGTGCTCCTGTCCCTTGCTTGTTGGAGCTTTGCACGTCTGTGTCTTCTTTCTCACGTCTGTGCTTCTCGACTGTGGAACCATTCTGGCCTTGTTCCCTGCTTCGGGATAGACACCCATTCAGCTGTCCCCTTCACTGTGTGTGTGTTCTCCTGGGGCAGGCTCTGCCTCCGTTCCTCCTTTTTCCTTGGCTTTGAGGGTGGTTATTTTCTTCCTCTGGTACCCGTGGGGTGTCTTCTGCCCCTCCGGGTTTTCTGGCGGATGCCCTTTGCTCCTCGGGTAGGCTTGTGGTATCCTGGCCTTCCCTTCTCCTTGTTCTTGCTTACTTCTGCTTGGTGAGGGCTGGGCCGTCCTTCCTGCTCCTATGACACATCCCCTGTTGGGGCCCTGTGTTCTTCCAAGCTGGTGAGGTTCTATCGCACCCCTCCTCCCCTTTGGGTATGGCTAGAGTATCCATTCTACGTTAAGGAATCTGCGGCTAGTAGTCTCTATCATATGTACAAGTTACTTACCTTCGGTAACGATGTATCTGGTAGAGACGATTCTAGCCGCAGATTCCTTCACGGCCCGCCATTCCTCCCCGTTGTTCGAGGACCCTTCAGCTTGGTCTTCTGCACTCGCCTCCCTTTGGGTGGCATTTGTCTTCTGCTGGTGCTCTCTTTCTCTTCCTCCCTGGCAGGATGCTTCATTCTGTTTAATTGTTCCACTCCTTTTTCTGGTGATTGGATGGTAGGTTTGTGTGTACTTTTGCATCCCTGCACCCTGGTTCTTCCAGTGTGGGGCCTATTCATAATCGTCTTCCTTTTTTCATTGCTTGGGGTTTCTGACTCCTCTGCCATCCTCTGGGTTGGGGTCTCTTGGCTGTGCCTCAGCCCTTAGCTTTTTACAGGGGATACGACACTCCTTGATAGTGTTGTCTTGGGGTGATTTGTTGTTCCCCATCTGTTCCGGACTTGTTGCCCTTCACTGTTATAGATAGTGGTTGCAGACTTCTGTCGTCTGCCACGACATTTTTCACATGTTTTTTTCTGCCTCCAGGGAGTATATCGCCTTCGCTTTGCAGGGTTGCTTCTCAGAGCGGTGCTCTGCTCTTTCCTTTCCATAGCTTTCAGTAACGCAGTGCTTGGCACTGTCCCTAATGGTGCTGTTCCTCACCTTCCCTTTCTGTTTCACTGATTTTTGCGCACACTGTTCCCATACTCTCACAGTTTTGTTTGGGATGGCTCCGCGTTGTGGAGCGGAAAAGTTCTCCGAAGAAACTTGACGTCAGCGTGCTGGGGTGAGACTTATGTGACCTTGCTGATGTCACGTCCAGGTACGACGTCAGGGCGGGGTCGCATGGTACCGCCCCCGGCGCACAGAGATGCTGTGGTAAAAAGTTTCCGGATCCAGTCTCACGCCTGGGGATAATTCTACGTTAAGAATCGTCTCTACCATATACATCGTTACCGAAGATAAGTAACTTGTACGTTACTACACCCCATTATCAGTCACTTAGTGTAGATTTCAACTCCCAAACTAGGTCCTGAAGAATTGCCGCCTGATCCTTCTTAGGACAACTAGGACAGGAAACATGTTGACCACATGAAACATAGCGCAACTGCCTATAAGATCACTATAGACAGTCGCCACTACTCTTTTTAATCAGGGAGGGAGACAGGATTATTAAATTGGTTGCCCTGATCCTCCCTTTTCCTGTTTTAACTCACTTGGCCTTTTTAGAAACCACACCACAACACTTCTACACTTTAGGGCCCCTTACACACAACTCACCATAAGGCAAGTAATAAAAGATCTCCGCCAAAGAGCCCCCACTGAGGGTGCCCATCGGGTATTGCAGCGCCGACATGACGAGGAGCATGCCCAATGATGAAGCATGACACACAGCGGGCTGTGTGTGTGAGGGCTCTAATTCCGAAAGGAAGGATTCCCCATCCTCCCTCTTGGTAGGCAGCTATTTTCACCAACTTCGAAGTCACTGTCAGCCTCCTTAGGAACTGCATACTCCTTTAATTTGTTATCAAGACAGGAGGCTAGCATTATGCATGTTCAAAGCTTTTCAACACTATGTTTGCAATATGCTTTACTGGTCTGAAATAGAACTTTCGAAACACTCCTGCATTACTCCAATCAGCCATCTTTAAGATCTCTTCCAATTTTCCACCACACAAAAATGTTTTGCTAACCAAAGCACCTATTATGGAATGTGCCTTAAATTGAGACAAATTCACTCCTGCCTCTTTCATAAACGACTTCACCCATCTTGCAGTCATAGCAGATGATACCCCTTTGTAAGGTTTCACATAAGAAATCAATAATTGATCAGATCCATGACTTCTGTTCTTTTTCATTCTAGATTCATACTCTTGTAAACGGACAACACATAATTTTGAGTTATCCTCAAACAGAAAACAGAGTCCGACATTGTTTTAGTTCTTTTCTAAATTTTGAAATAAACTCCGTCTGGTTGATAAAAATGTCTACTTACCTCCAAAGCCTTGACATCTGAAACTCTCTTAATTGAAATTAAGCATAACAACGTGGCCAACTTCCATGTAAGATTTTTTACAATAAGATACTTATCAACTGGCCAATCTTGAAACGGCTTTAACACTAAATTCACATCCCAAACTGTTTCATACCTTGGGACTGGCGGTCTCTTTAACCAAATACCTATCATGACCCTACATATCAAAGGACTTCTGCCAGTAGAAACTCCATTAACTAAAGAATGCCCTGCAGCAACAGCAGATCTAAAGCAATTCACTGTTCTGTATGACAAACCTTTTTGAAATAATTCAGACAGAAAATTAGCAACATTCACTTCATCAACTTTCATGAGATCCAAACCCCTTGCCACATGCCAACGTAACCAGACCTTCTAAGCACTTCTATATCTCTTATGTGTTCCAGGAGCCCATGACTCTTTAAGCAACTCTGAAGCTAATCCCGAACATTCCGAGAGTCTTCCAGATCCCCTGATACTCTCCAAACTAGAAGGCTGAGCATATTCACCTCTACCAATGGATGTTCTACTCCTTCTGCTCCTCTTGGCAAACCCCTGCAACATAGCATCAAATATGGAATCTTCATTATCATTTAAAACCAAGCCTGAGAAATCCAGAACAGAGTTTCTAAAACTAACTGACATCTCAGCCTTCTTTCCTGAACAAACACTCTCTGCATCATTACAAAAGATGGGAATGCACAATTCCTCATTTCTAACCAATTCTGGGTAAACGCATCCACTGCCAAAGCCCCCGGATCCGGTCTCCAACTGAAATAATGCCTTAACTGATGTGTCAGTCTGTCTGCAAACAGATCTATCTGCAATGGACCCAGCAACCTCTGAGTCTTGATACAAATCACTTTGTTCAATAATTTAAATTCCTGGAATTCCAATCAGCTACCCAGTTCTCTTTTCCTTTTAAATATTGTGCCTTCAACACAATATTGTGCTCTAGACAAAACTCCCACATTTCCTTTGCTAGATCTGCTAATTTCTTTGACCTACCTCCTCCTAATCTGTTTATGTATGTTACTGCTGTTACGTTGTCCATCTTTAACTAAACCGAAGCTCCCTGGATCTGTGATCTGAAACTCTGCAAAGCAAAAAATCCTGCCCTCATCTCCAAACAATTGATATGATCCTCTTGTTCCCTCACACTCCAAACACCACCTGTTTCCTAATTCGAACACAAAGCTCCCGATCCTAGATTGCTTGCATCTGTTCGCGATACAAAATCTGGTTTCATTCCAAACATTCCTCCTTCCTTGTCTCTATTGAAATCTTCACCATGTCTCCATAGCAAAGCCCTTTTGAGAGATTCAATGCCATCATTCTCTACAAGGCCCTATAATGCAACGGACCTGGCAACACAGCTTGGATTGAATAAGATGAAAGTCCTATTACTTTGGCTATGTCTCTCAATTTAACCGTTCCTTTTCTCAAGACTGTTCTCACCTCCTTCGTAATCTTCATAAATTTTTCTCTGGTACCAGAAGTTGAGCCTTGACTGTGTCTACCACAAAGCCCAAAAACTCTAGACTGAGTGGGTTTCAAAATTGACTTCTCCATGTTTCTAACAAAACCTAAAGATACCAAAAGTTCTTTCACCATGTTTAACTGTGACATTAAAACCACTGGACACTGATTACTGATCAAAATATTGTCTTGATAAATTATAAGACAAACTCCTCTTTCTTTCAAGTAACCTACAACTGCCCACATGATCTTTGTAAAACACCATGATGCCAAGGCTAACCCAAACAGGAGGCATACGAATTGATATAGCTGCCCTTTCAATCTGAACTGTAAAATGTTTGGTTGTGCACTGCCAGTGGAACAGTGAAATAATTATCCTTCAGATTTATTTTTTTAACCAATCTCCTTCTAACAACACATCTCTCTAAGTAGATGGATTCCCTCCATCTTGAAATGTCTGTACGCTACAAATAAATTCAGATTCCTTAAATTTATCACTGGATGCCATCCTTTGTCCTATCTTCTCTACTACAAAATACTTACAAAACCTACTTCTTCTTTATGTACCTTCTTTATCACACCTTTTTCTAACTTTGAAACTATCTCGCAACTCACCACTTCCTGTAGGTATACACTGAAGCAGAATTCCCTTGGATCTGAACCTGCCAAGGCATTGATTCGAACTCTATTTGATAGCCTGTGGTCGCGGAAAGTATCCATGCGTCGCTTGTGATCAATTTCCATTCTTCCACATGCAATTTCAAACTTCTTTCCACCTTTATGAGGACAAAACCAGTAATACTGCTCATCTGCTCCTGAAGATCTTGATTGTCCTGTTCCTTGGGATGCCCTTGCTCTGGTGACTCTTCCTCTTTGAGGTTAGAAACCCTCATTACTACTACTTGAATCTTGGGCTCCTCTATATGAACCTCTTCCTGCATACTCTGATAATACAGTAGGCACGGCCGAGAGGTTGCCCTCTCCTCCCAGCCCTACCATATAAATTATTCTGTCCAGTAAAAACTCTCCTCATCGAATAAAGTGTCTTATTCAAGGCCATGAAAGTGTGTACATACTTTTCCAAACTTTTTATCATTCCTCCTACAAAAAGGAATCCTTTCGCTTCCTCACTAGGTTCCTTCCTAGATAAATCCCCTAATTTAGGGTTTATACGCAGAAGAACCGCTTTTCTTCTCTCCAAGATTAGCCCAGCATTTGCATCACCAAGAAAGCAATTGCGCCCTGGCACCAGCCCGTTAGTACATTTATTTTTGATTGATGGAGTTTTACATAGCCCGCACATGACCCATCCGGGCATCAGAATGTTGTACATGTAGCAATCAGGTCACACAAAATGGAAAAGAAAAAAACAAATGACAATCACAGAAGGAATAATCATGAAGTTACATGTATGCAGTATATCATTAAGTATATTAGTTCAAAGATCCTCAGAGTCCACCCAATGCCAGCCAAGCTGAAGAAGGATAACGGCTCCTGGAGAAGGAATCTATGCAAGCTTTTTTGCTTCTTTTTTTAAGGAGGCAGTCGAGGGGTTTGTCCTGATTTCAGGGGTAGAGTGTTCCAAACTCTGGGGGCAAGGCCGGAGAAGGAGCGGTTGTAGATTTCCTATTTTTTCAACTTCTTTGGTTTCAAAAAAAGGAGTCATTGCTTCTTAAGGAGCGATTGCCACAGATAACTCAAGTTTTCTGGCCAAATATACACGAGTATTATGGTGGAGGGCCTTGGGCAATCTTTAATTGTATTCTAGCCTCATACGGGAGCCAATTTAGATGCTTTAAATCAAAGTAATGTGGTCTATTCTCCTGGAACCTGTTATGAGTCTAGTAGCTGAGTTTAGTGTAGCCTTTAACTGTGCCAACTTTACTTTGGGTAGACCAGCACGAGTTGCGCTCCTGCGATCTAATTGGGAGATACCATAGATTGTGCTGCTAACTGGAAATCTATAGAGGGCAGGAAGGGTTTGATTTTTGTTAGAATGTTAATTTGGTGATTGGCTCTTCTGATGGTGGCACTAATATGATCTTGTATATTAAGATGATTGTCCAGAGTAATGCCTAGAGATCGAGCAGCCTCAATAATGTGAGGGAGCATTTGAAAGCTGTGAGTTGTTTGTCCAATCTTCTGTGGGGCCCGAGAGATTGTGAGGGTCAATCAAAAGGAATTCAGTTTTGAGGGTTTGAGCATGAGGTGATTGCGGGTTAGCCATTGTTGGTTTTTCAACAAAGTGCGATTGACCATTTTGATATCTTCAGGTGAGGAAATGTTCAGACCCCAGCAGGCAACCATCTCTGTGAGTGCCTTCCATTCCCAATGGGTCGCTAATTGCAACCTGCTTCATGAATAATAATGAGACAGGTCCCTTACAACCTTTTTGAGAATTGCAAACAATGTCTGATTCATTGTTGTACATCAGGTTTTGTGACTCGCAAATTGCAAGGCGCTAAAAATCGTAATTGGTAGGTCGCAAACCCTGATGGTCATACATGTGGCTCCTAACCTAATAAACGTTTTTATCTATAGCCTAACCAATACATTAACACCATAATATATACACACTAAACCTAAACAAAGAGTATAATTTTAATATATACTTCAAAGATTGTAGTAAAAATTCATAAAATCCTACTCAAAACCCTATAATCTCCTTGTAAAATGCCTCCTCGTAACCTGACTGAAGAAACTGACGGCACCGCTGTACCGTTAAAACCGTTACTTGGTAACACTATTGATACATCTATTTCCTCTAGAAAAAGCCCTGAACCATAACACATCACGAAGCGACTCTGATTTTATTAATCTGTCCTGTCAACTTTGACAATATATTCATTTTTGTAATTTTACTTCTCTAACTCATATAACACACTTTGCTGTGCATGGGAAAAAGCCTCCAACTTTCATCTTGAGTAATTCGCAAATGCGCACTTGTGCCCAATCTCTTACAGAAATAGACGTTCTATGCGGTGTGTGCCTTTATTAAAGCTGGCTGCCTAATCCAACATTGATCATGAAGCTTGAAAAGACTGAGAATGTCCACACTGTATGCGTGACCTAGCACGAGGATATCAGTTTAACTGCCACTTAAGCACACTCAAAATGTAGTTATAAAGCTTTAATTCAATATTAATACCTTTTTAAGCGCTCTATCCGCCCATCTGAGAATTAACATGCTAATTTCATTAATGCATTTCTGATTTTTCCGCCAAAGATCGTTTTAAGAACTCTCTCCTCTTATGTACTGTATTTTATAGTATTAACATTTAACCTAATATTTACCTAAGAACTAACATCTTTAGTCATTTTTCGAATGCTTAACTTGTATGTAATTGACCTCTTAAAGTTTAAGTAAACTACTACGAAATAACTTTATAAATCCATACATTGGATTAATAAACATATTCATTCATATCTAAAACACCCATTAATTGTTAAGAACTCTCATTAATTTCATACAAAGAAACAATATCATTAATAGAAATACTGTTAAACACATCCACTTATCTGCTCAGAAGCAGCAAACAAAAAAGGAAGAAGATGGCTGGCAGAAAACATTTATGAACTGCGGAGTTCTTTTCTATAGCCTTATAGCCCACAGTAGCTGGCTATACCGGCTATTAAAGGCCCGCTCCAGCGTTAAAGGCCCGAGCCGAAGGTGAGGGCCTTTAACAAGGCAGCGGAACTTTAATAGCCGGTATAGCCCAGCTACAAAGGGCAATAAGGCTATTAGAACATTCTGCCACTAGAGGTCAGAATGTTCTAGTAAAAAAAACAAAGGCATCTTGGAGCCCGAGGGGATTTAACTCCCCTCGAGCTCCAAAAGGCCTTTGTGAAAACATTGGAATGTGGCTCTGCGGGGCTTTACCGGCCCGTAGAAGCATGGAGCACTCCATTGTATTCAATAGAGTGCTCCACATTCCAATGTTCTAATATTGTTTAGTTATTAAAGTTCTATTTGAGTTCCTTTAGAGGCTGCTTGGAAGTGGCAATAAGAGGTTAATGCATAATGCTAGCCTCCTGTCTTGTCATACAATCCAATAGGAGATAAGAAAAATCACCAAACATCAGAAAAACAGTGTATGAAAAGATATATACCTTTTCAGGTAAATATTCTTGATGCATAACCAAAAGTAACAACTTTCTATCTATAGACAACAAAGATTAAGTCTTAAATATCTCTCATTTTTCACAGTAATAATACAAATGTTTTTCTGAATCAAAACAGCATCTGAAATAATCATGCAAAACCATTTTCCCTTTGCAGGTACAATGATCTCAAATAAAAATGAACCACAGTTTTACACTATATCACTCACAAAACTTCTCTTTTTCAAATATTTATATAGAATACAGACCAAATCACCTGAAAACAGAATCAAGCTGCTACAAAATTTAGCAGAAAAATAACCTTACTACCAGAAACCAGATTAGGAAAGGATAAAAACCACCTCAGATAAATAATTTTCAAAAAGCAATCCATATCCAAATCTAAAAACTTCCTTTCTACAGGCTACAAAAATTAACATATAATTTTCTCTAATTTTTAACAGGAATAAAAATAAAATAAAAAAAACAACAGTGTCTCAAATAAATGTGAAAAGTGTTTTCCCATTTGCTGGTGCATTTAAAAAAACTAAATTAAACAAATTCTTAGAAAATAGCATTTACAAAACATTTTTTCCTTGTTTTTCTGCAGATAACTATACAATGGCTTCATGAAATCAAGCAAGCTATGTACGGTCATGAAGAGGCAATAGGCTGCTCAATATGGTGGCTACCATTATTGTAAGGAGAAGTTAATTGAGCCCAGGGGTCATTAGAGGTGTGTGCAATATGTTTTATCCCATTGCAAAGGCAAAGTGGTTAATCTGGGTGACACTATGGAAAGGACCACAGAGCATAACCGCTCTGCAATGTAGATTGAAGTGGGAGAAAATGTGCGGCAAATTAAAATCCTGACATCCACCTCCAATGAATCCTGTGGCTCAGTTTTGAGGGTGGTAGCCCAAAACATCCCCATGCAGGTAGCTACTAAATGCATACAATACCCAGTTTGAGGAGAATGGTACAGAGGCAAACACAGGCAAGTAATCCCCAAAGAGTAACACCACAAACCTATTCAGATATTAGCATTCCCCCTGACCTAACAGGTTTTTTTTTACTAATGAACCTTTCCTCCTCTATGACAATGAAAACCCTCTCAAAGCAAAACTAATATTTAGCATAACTCATAACTTGGTAACCCTTGCAAATAGTGAAATCTGGATGATGGATGGGGCTTTTAAATCAACTCCCCATCCATTAGCCCACATTTACACTATTCATGCTAACATTAATGACACAACTGCCCCATTAGTGTACAGCTTACTCCCTGACAAGCAATCCTCATTATACACTGAATTTCTATCAGTAATTAAAACCAAAATTATGAATTAAAGTCCTAGGAAAATAATTATTTACTTAAAATTAACAATGATTAATACTATTACAAAATATTACCCTGACACCCAATTCAAGAATTTGTTTTCACTTTTCCCAGGCATATCAGCGAAAAAAAAATCTTTAGTTGAGGATTGCATGTCACGCAGCAAACTACAGTATGAGTAAACAAAAATGAGTTCTACAAATCAATTACAGAATCAGGATATTTTACCCAAAATGAGGAAAAATGTGTGCCACTCCTACATTACTTCAAGGACACATGGCCTTCTAGGCAGGTCAGGTCACCGGAGGAAGCCAAGGTTTTCCATTGACTGGTGGAACTGTTACTGGACCTGCATAGAGGGAGGTTCAAAGACAAACAAAGCCATAAAGGGGTGGCACAATTCCTTCAACACATCAAGTGGCAGACCTCACCCTAACCTTTATCCTTTCTTGAAAGTTTTGAAGAAGGAACAAAAAGTTTCCAAGAAATGAGAATAGCGCAATCATTGACACATAGCCTGAACTCTCGTGTTTAAAAAAAAAAGCAAGGAAATGTCTAAGACCATTGGCTAAAATCCATCAATTTCTATTGATGGAAGCTTCAGACTACCTGGACAATATTGCGTACATCCTACACTTTTGAAACATACTAACAAACTGTAAAATTACTTGCCTGTTTTGACAACACTTACAATTAAAGGAATTTTGAGGTTCCTACCTGTAGTTAGTTGTTCTTCTTTTCTGATCACCACGAGATGTCAGTGCTACAATTATCCAAACAGGGAACCAACATCCATAGAAAAGAGCAACTTCCCAAAAATCTTTTTTGAAAAAAACCACAATCTTCAACAGTCTATTCATTTGAAATCTACAAAACAATTTCGAAAAATAGCAATGCCAAAAATCTAAATCTGGACAACCAATAATGTTTTTAAAAACTCGCAAAAAAAAATCCATTCTCCAAAACAAAATTCCCAGAAACAAATCCATTGTAATCCATCCATGAATCCCGAGTTTCTCCAGCAATGACGTGGTCTTTGTCCAGGAAAGTCACCAATGTTTTTTTAAAAACATGACAGCAAAAAATTAAATGTTGCTTTAATTTCAAGTAGATTATAAAAAGTAATAACAATTTTTAAAAAAACAACCATCATGACGTGGGCATGAAAGCAGAACCTGCATGGGGATGTAAAAGTGGTTATAACAGCAAGAAATTACAACTCTATACTGTTCAACATCTATCCACCTCCCCCCATAAACGTAGCCACCTATATGTTTATAAATGTAAAGCAAACTTTTCTTACCTGACCGCAGCTCTCCCTTGCATCCAATCTTGACCAAGACTCGTTCCAGCCACTGTAAAAACAGACGCACAACAGACGCACAACCGCAAACGTGAAAGTAAAAAGGAAACAATTACAATTTTCTCGATTAAAGTCAATGGGAAAGAATGGGAAAATACTTTAAAATTATAAATAAATATGTTATGCATTGTTAAATAATTTGCTATATTTTTATAAATTAGTTAAAAAACTATTTAATACAATTATTTTGCTATTTTTAAATAATTGTAAGTACACATTTTAAATAATAAGCAGTGCGATTATTTGTCTCATACATGCCAAATATTAAAAATGTTTTTAATATCTCCAAAATTTATTTTCAATACTGTTCTATATTGCAAAAATAATGTAGATACTTTACACATTTATTCCACTATGTTTTTAATTATCTAACATAATTAATATATATTTAAATTATCTTTAATAATTAATACTCAGGTATTAAAATTTATACCTGCGATTGCTACACTTCCCCACCCAATACCCCTATATCCCTTGCATCACGCCCCTATAGGTTTACTTTACTTTTTAAAAAAGAATAAATATAAATATATATTTTTTTTAAATCGCATTTAATTCATTCTAACCATTAATAACAATCTATTAAATACATATCATTAATCTACAAATTAATATACCATGTATCCAGATATATACTTACCAACATACTTACCCAGTAATGCGTGGTAAAGACATGCGTGGTAAGTCGATATTTCTGGGTAAAGGAATGCATGGTAAAGGTGTATGTGTGGTAGTGGCATGTGCAGTAAAGATTAATGCATGGTAAAGATTGCATGGTAAATGTATTGTGTGTTTAAGACAGCATTGTAATGGTTGTTTTGCAGAGGGTACTGGATTAAGAAAATGAATTGCATTGCAATGTAACAGGGCAGTCTCAAGGGAATTCTGTGTGTCAAAAGGGCTCTAAAATGGGCTTCTTTGATTTGAGGAGTATGAGTGCCGGGGTGTTGAAACTCTTTGCCCTGGACCTTGGGTTGTTGAATACATTGGATATTTGTTTATTCCTTCTGCATCTGAACAGAACATGTGAACAAAGAGGGAGAACCTTACAAACATATCAGTTTGGAGGATCTTTTTAAGATAGGGAAAATTAAAGAGAGAGCAAGTATCAAAACAGTGAAATGTGTAGGTGCAATATGGTTTTATGTCAAAGCTATTTAATTTAAGAAATTCATCCTTCAGGCCCGATACACAATTGTCAATATTTGGCTATTACCTTCTCTATGCTGGTGAGGGGCCTTTTCATTTTTTGGGGGTTGGGGAAGAAGAGAGAGAGAGTTTTTGTTGGGCAAAAAATAACTCAAACGGGTAGCTGGAAAATGTAATAGTTACTGTCCGGTGGGTACCTCTTCTTCCATCACCACGGGGACTACATTTTCCCCTTCCCTCTACTTCATTCATAACATTCAGAGGAGAATGAATGTTATTCTAGATGAGGGTATATTGCTTTCTCCCAGATACCTTTTGTAAGCTCTATTGGAACTCGTGTTAGTTCGATTTACTAAATGGTCTCTTTTGCGGTAACATTAGCCAATACCTTTTGATTTGATTAACTTTATATGAATAATATACTTACATAAAGGGTCTTTTAGCCACCTCTTCATCCATTGGTATATTCTTGTGTCATTCACATTTGGTTCCGCCCTCTGCAACATACAGCATGGGGAAGTGGGTAAGCCTACTTCATCCAATGGCTAACTTCACTTTGAGTGACTTTCACAAGGAGCACATCCACTCCACGAGATATTTCCTTTCACTGACGATGTTTTTGTTATAATTTTATTATCCTTTTATTGTTGTTTATTGAGCCTGATGTATAATAGCAAGACTTTCTATCACATAGGAGCACAGGGCACATTCCAGCTTTATTGTTCCTGTCTCCTGAAAGTGCTGTTATAAATTACATTTGAAGTGGCCTATGGTTATTTGACTGCTGCTTTTTTCACACAATACCAGCAGCTCACATGAACTCTGAATAGACGTTCATGAGAGTGCTCTATCTTTATAATTCTGCATGTCCTTCTTTCCTTCCTTCCTTCTTTCACTTTTCCTCTATCTTTTTCTTTCTGTTTTTCCCTCTGTTTTGTGGGAAATTATCCTTTTTGCATGGTATGCCACCCCCAAACCTTTTTCCCCAATGCTGATGGTTTTGACTCTGAAAGCGATGTGCATGTGAATTGGTAACCTCAATTGGCAAATACTTTAACTCCTGTATAAGTCCCTAGTAAGTGGCACCAGTGGTACCCATGGCATTTGAGTCAAAGGGGTCACCAGGCCTGAAGCACTGATTGTCACCTTAAGTGACCTAAGTAAAAAGATGACCGCAGCCTTGCCACTGCAGACTGCACGAGCAGTGCAAACTTTTCAAACTCAACTTTGCCCTCACCATGATTGGCAAGATCACAGCACTATTTTTAATATATGTCAGTTACCCCTAAAGGTGTGAACATATAAGTGCAAGTTGTATGTTCCTATAGTAGCCTCCTTGCATTAGGGGCTATTATAAGTGTTCAGGGGGCCATAGGATAACATGCACTGGCACCTGGGCGTTGCCAGCTCCAATATGGTCCCACAGAAAAGTGTCATGTTTGGTATCAAACAACTTGTCTCATCAAACCTGCCTTTTTCCCAAAGTCAGATTTAATGTGACATACACCTAGGTGGCTACCTTAGAGGTTGCCCACCTGGTTGCCCCAGCCTTCCCTGTGCCCTGACTGACTGCCTGCACCTACTGGTGGCAAGGCAGGAATCTGCCCCCCTGCGGTGTGAACTCTCTCTGGAGTCAGAAATAAAAGCCAACCTGGAAACAGGTTTCCTCCAAGAGGAGGAAAAAGCCAACCCCCTGCCCCTTGCACAATTCCAAACCAGGCACGTGGGAAATGATATAGTCAGGAGGCGTCCACCCCCAGAAGGCTAGTCACACCCCTAGGGTGGCCTACCTGGTCTATATAGCCGAAGAAGGATTCTGCTATTTTTAAAAGTGGCAGAATAAAGGCTTCTGGGTAAAAGAGGTGACACACTTCCCCAGAAGTGGTCACCTCCGGGACAGATTAGCCACTGGTGCTATTAGCCCATTGGCTACTAACTTCTACACCCCTAACACTCCTAAACCTAGGACTCAAGGGGCTCCCCAGGCACAAGAACCTCTATTCTGATTGATTTGCAACCAAAGGACAAAGAAGAGACTAGAGGCTGTGACTTCAGGGCCTGCACTAAGAAATGGAACCAAAGACTGCGCCTGTGGCAACCACCCTGCAACTGCATGGCTGCAATTCGTCCTGGAGCAGGCACGGGTTCCAAAGGAAAGAGGAACCCCTCTGCAAGCCAAAGGCAATTTGAGAACTCCCTTGGACTAGAGGTACTAGTCTCCTGCAGCCTATAGGCAAGAACCGCACTCCCAAATCCAAAGAATCAATGGCCATCGGGCCAAGGGAATCGCTCAAAAGTAAATGGTCTGATTCATTGTGGGAAACATAATCCTGACCTCCAGCATGTTTCAGGCAGCTATCATTTTCCCCTGGACCTCAGGATGTCGAAGTAACCAAAGGCTCACACAAGTTTTAGATCACTACCATTTTCCTCCAGACTTCGAAGTGACTGAAGGTTATATTATACACTATGGGGCTGGTTACAACTTTGGCAGTGTGGGAGCGGTGTGGCACGCCACCACCCTGCTCCCGCACTGCCAAAGTCAATCCGGCAGCCATCCAGATTAGGAAGTTTCTCCTGATTTGGAGGGCGGTCCTTTGCCGGGCTCACAAAAAAAGGCACCGCAATGGTAACACCAAAGCAAGTTCCCACATGGCATGGACTGTTTAGTCTATGCTGTGCAGGAACTGGGTGTGCATACACACACAGGGCCACACCATGTGCCCCCTGCATGCATCACAGTGTACAAGGGCAACAGGAGTCCCTGTGGGGCCCCCTTTGTTTCCCCACTGTCAGCCTTTTCATGGTAGGCTCACCCCCATGAAAAGGCTGGCAGTGGGGACACTCAGAATATGCTTGGTGGTGCCGCAGCGGCACCGCCAAGCATATTGCTGCCCCAGACCGCCGCACCACAACCAGGGAACACGGTTCCCTGGCAGTTACGGTGGTCCTAAAATGGTCTGGCTGCCTTACTTGTAATACGGCGGTCAGACCACTGGTGCAGCGGCCCCCGACTGCCACAGCACCTCCACCACAGGTTTGGCGGTGAAATGGACCATCAAACTCATAATCAGGCCCTATGTGTATAACATAGGTACCCATAGGGGCTTTAAGCCAGACTCCGTCCATTAGTCTGTAGTTCTATCTTTCACACTTTTCTTCCACCGACTCCAGCATGCATCAAGGGGCAATGTGTCAGCCCACTTCAGCAATTGGCTGACTTCACTATGAGTTACAGCTTGATGCTCTTTCATAAGAAGCACAACACACCAAGTAGTCCCCTTAACTTCAAGGGAGTACTATAGAAATGTGTGCTTTTTGAGACCAAAAAAACTATTTTGCCTTCAGTCAATGTTTTTTTTTGCATATTTGAGGGCCTAGCAGCTTCCCGAACAATAAAGTTTTGCAAAAACTAACTTTGTGCCTGTGAACACCTTTGGTGAGTGAACTTTTTCTCTTAAAATCAATTCCTTTGTTTAAATCTGTTGGGAAGAATCCATAATGTATGCACACTGGAGTTTTTTGACTCATGGCTATGTTACCATGAAAGGTATCCATTTATGTTTTCCTGGTGAAAAACCTACGACTGACAAATTCTTTTGGTGGGTCAAAATGTTGACGAATTCTGTGCATGGATCCCAGAGAGATTAGATTGGACTATTGATTCTGTGAACTGAGTACATAGCTCTAATAATATATGTTTTCAATGAACTTTGCTCTGGGACCAGGCTGCTGAAGAATTATTGTAGAATTCCCATACTGTGGGACAATGTCAGTCTATGTATTATATTCTGATTGACACATTGCAGGTGCACTTTTGCACTAATCGTGGAGCACCTTTAGTATTTTTATTGTCATTGTATGTGTTTTGGTACAAAGTTTATATACATTGTCTTCCTTACTCTATCGCTTCAATGTGTTTATAAGACAATACAAGATACGGCATACTGCATATCGTTTTCTGTATATATAGAAAGGTTTTCCGACAGAACCATTTATTTTGATATTGTTTATTACCCAGCTTCTGAGGAACAAAGGGTGACCCCATTGGTGATAACTGCTTGCATCAATACTTTAACAGTTTCCCTCATCAACTAGTTCCCCAAAGTGTGACTATTATTGTTGACTGACATAGCTCTATTTTCATTTTGTGGCCGACAAACATACTGGGAGCACAAATATTGCAGAAGTGGTTTTCGGGTTTGATGAGAACGTTGGCATGTTGCCATATTCTTCATCTTTGCATTCTTTTTTGTGCACAGCTTTATGATAAGGCACAAGGATGCTCTCAATTTCCTAATTTGACTCATTATGTTAGTTGTACTGAGAAAAGCAATGTGTGCCAATTTTCGCAATGAATGTGATCCTTTGTTGTTTTAGTCCTAGTGCCCTTGAGAATGCATTGAAACCTGTGCATCAAGCATCTTTAAAATGTATGTTACACTGGCATGTAACACAAGAGAGTAAGTAGAAAATTAAAATACCTCCCACGTGAACCATACCTCACATGATGTGAGTGAACCCGACCCTACTTAGAGGAGTTATCTTACCCTTTCCCTCCATCCATCCATGCTTTCATATATTTATCCATCCTTTCACGCATCCACACATCAATATATCCATGTATTCATCTATCGATCCTTTTACCCATCCATCCATTTACTCCTGCCCATCTCTCCATTCTTCATGCTTCCGTTAATTCGTCATTTCACTCTTCCATCCATCATTTCACTCTTCCATCCATCCTTTCACTCTTCTATTCATTAATTTAATTTTCCTTTCACCGTCCTATCTTACCTTTCACGCTTTCTTCCTCATTTCTTCCCGTCAACAAAAGAATCACCTTCCGTCTCCTCACCCACGCACACAAAGCCCTACACGATCAAGGCCCGAGCTACCTCAACAACCGAATCAACTTCTACGCTCCCAAACGCCACCTCCGATCAACCAGCCACGCCCTCGCCGCCGTCCCACGCATCCGTAGAGCGACAACAGGAGGAAGGTCCTTCTCCTACCTGGCCGCCAAGACCTGGAACTCCCTCCCGACCGACCTGCGCCTGACCCAAGACCACCTCTCCTTCAGGAAGAAGCTCAAGACCTGGCTGTTCGAGCAGTAACGGCACCCCCCCCCCTAAGCGCCTTGAGACCCTACGGGTATGTAGTGCGCTCTATAAATGTCTTTGATTGATTGATTGATTTCCTTACACTATTCCTTTCTTTCACTCTTCCTTTCTTCTCTGTCTTTCTTTCCTATTTCTATATCTTTCATCCTTATTTTTTCTTACATTTCTCTCTCATGCTCACTTTTTCTATTTGTCTCTCTTCCTGTGTTTTTCCCTATTTTCATAATTTCATCATTGTTTATTCTCTGTTTCCTTTGCTGTGTCTATTAGCTAACCTTACAGTATTATTTATGAGCGCTTTGCAGATCTGTGGATAGAAGAGGCCCATAGAAAACAAAATAATGTTTAGTGGGTCCCAGGTCACCAGACCATGGAGCCCAGTGCAAGCCCCTGCTTTAGCTGTTTAGGTGGGGGTGGGAGGGGGGTGGTCCATGTGACACGATGTACACAGGAGAAGTCAATAATTTTATTGATTTTTGTGTTTTATCTGTCTGCAATCTAAAATATGCTGTTTCCTAGTACTTATGACTGGAAATGAATTTCAACTCTGCCAAAACATCGACTTTAAAAATGGAAAATGTTTAACACTTGAATCACATACATATGCTAAAGTGACACAAATTATGACAGAAAAGCTATGGACAATGGAGCAGCAGTGGGCAATAAACACTGGTATAGGCACACTGTTTCATCTTTTCAATGTCCTGATCTATATTAGAACATTGGAATGTTGGTAGCTCCATTGAAAACAATGGAGTGCTCCGGGCTTCTAACAGCTGGTCAAAGCCAGGGGCTCCAACATTCCAATGGTGTCGTTCACAGCTGTTGCTGCGAACAAAGGCCTCACGGAGCCTGAGGGGATTGCAATCCCCTCGGGCATTGCAATCCCCTTGAGTTCCGTGAGACCTTTGTTTAATTTGTTAGAAAATTCTGTCCTCTAGTGGCGGAATGTTCTAATAGCCTTTTACCCCTCATTGCTGGGCTATACCAGCATTAAAGTCTCACTCCCTTGCCTTCAGCTCGGCCTTTAACACTATAGTGTGCCTTTTATGGCCGGTATATCCTGCTATGGCGGGCTATAAGGTTAATGTCTCTCACTCTCCCGTTCTCTCCCTCTCCAGATATGCACAGAGGAATGAGAGAGGCAGAGCTGTGGAAGAGGGAAAACAGTGAGATTCCCCCCTCACTCATCTCATAGTTCACAGTGTCAATGGAGCCATGGAAGGAGGAAGGGGGGAATTCTCTTTAGCTTCTATTTCTCCTCGGCACCTCCAAACCAAGAATAGCAGCTTGGCAGAGCCAATCACCACCCTTGTTGACTATGTTTGACAGTTAATGAATAGCCCTGCATGCAGCAGTAACGGTCAAACATACAACGCAGAAGCTGTGAAAGAAACCCTTAGATGTTTAAAGATGCATAGGTTTTTTTCAATCCCCTGTGTCTCCACAGAGGGTTTTGATTTTTAAGTAGAACATTCAAGCCTCATGGCGCAGAATGTTCTAATAGACTTATAGCCTGCCACAGTGAGCTACACAGGGTGTTAATGTCCTGTTCTCTTGCTATAGACCCCAGCCCACTGGAACATGGTTGCAGAAGCCTGCTGGAGTGGCTACAACTATAAGGCTATATTGGGAATGGGATGAGATGCACTGAAGATAGAGTGGCAGAGTGCCAACAAAAGCTGGTATAGACCTTCTGTTCCAACATTTCAATGCTTACCTTCTTGTTTCTCCCTATATAATAAATAACATTCTACCAACAGTCTTGGAATGTTCTTATTGCTTTGTAGCCAATTGGCTTTGGCTATGCTGGTCATAAAAGTCCCCCGGTCTCGATAGCAAGAGGGCATCTAGTGACACGCCCTCTGCAGCAGGCTATAATGCAACATTACAATATTCAAATATTAAAAGCTCCATTGAAGACAATGGTGTGTCTCGGAGTTAATAATGGCTGCTTCGGCTTTCCAGTGTGTGCTTTTCCGTTTACTCCTTTTTAATTTAAAACCTTCTACAACTCTGTAGGTGGAATGTTTTTAATGTATTAAGGGTATTCTGCCTCAGGCTATACATATTGTTGACTGCCCTCTCCCTTGTTACATCAACTCAACGGCAATTCAGGTCTATGACTATAGTTCAGGGCTTTTAACAACCAGTACAGTTCATGTAGTGTGCTAAAATGCTATTACAAGGATTTAAAATATACAAATTAAAATTGCCTCTTGAAATTCAACCAAGGATTTAATTGATTAGGAAGTAGTCTTTGAGGTGTTGGTAGTATGAGGATATGAGGATCTTGTAGGGTGGTACTTATTTTTGTGCAGCAGGTGCAGTGGCACCATGGTCTAAGGCTGAGAGGGTATTTAAGGGGTGTAAATGGCATTACACCATCTACAGATGCCCTATGTTACACAATATGTGGAACAGAGGCCCCTTATTTGTATGTGGGCCGATAGGATCTATGCTACCACACTGGACTCAGAGACACACAATGAAGCTGATGCCAATGCCAATGCCAACGCCTATCCATGCACTGAATCATGAAACCAGTACTCCTAAACCAACAAAATATGGTTTAGAATGGTGACCTGGGATAGTGACATTTGACCTCATAATTCAATCAGATCTGACGTGGAAGGAAAGAACATTAGTGCTTGCAATAGTCAGGGAAAACAAGCTGTGTGCTTTATAAGCTGTAAAGGCTAAGCCTGCCCCCTCACAGCCTAATTTCAGGAGATTTAGTTTCCTACAGGACATGATACAAGAAATTGTGGCTCAGGATGCCACAGGCCTCCATAAAAAGTTGAAGAATTAGGCCAGAATGCTCCAAACTCCGAAAATGAAAAGAAGAATTAAGCTGGACTCAGAATCTTAGAAGAAGAGTCATATACCACAAAGGAAATACAAGGTGCAAAAAAACAAAGGTGAGAGAACCCGAAGGTCTGTGGTGTATTGAACAGCAACAAAACAAACCCATAAAACCTGCAATGTTGTCACACAGTGAGCAAAAATGGGAGCCTCTACTTATGCGGATAATTACACTGTTGACTCAGATATATTCTGTAAAGAGAAACCCATCTGGGGCAGCCTCTTGGTATAGGTGTCTTGAATGTCTTTGAATGTGTTCCTATTTCTTTCATCAAGGTGCACCCTATCTAGGATTGCCAAACTCATGTGTGTATTCTGAACACACAGGCACTATGCTGAAATTCTCACCAATAAAAAATTACAAACTCTCTCAATATAATTGTTGGACCTGACATCCTTGGTATGGTTTTTCCCAAACTTTTTGCCTTCTAGCCTCATGTTATTGCTGACTTTGAATTTGCTGGCTTTAGGACTCTGCTCTCTTTACCACTTCTAACCAGGGCTAAAGTGCTTGTGCCCTTTCCTTTAAAAATTGTAACATTAGCTTA
This sequence comes from Triturus cristatus, assembly GCF_964204655.1. Lineage (NCBI taxonomy): Eukaryota > Metazoa > Chordata > Amphibia > Caudata > Salamandridae > Triturus > Triturus cristatus. The sequence goes on from NC_140582.1 coordinate 311,942,496, forward strand.
AACCCAATTGGCACATTTAATTTACATGTAAGTTCCTAGTTAAGTGGTACTACGTGTACCCAGGGTCTGTAAATTAAAAGTTATTTGTGGGCCTGCAGCACTGATTGTACCATTCACTTAAGTAGCCCTTTAAACATGTCTCAAGCTTGCCACTGCAACCTATGTGTGCAGTTTGACACTGCCATTTTGACCTGGCAAAATAAATCTCTTGCCGGGCAAACCTCCTTTTGTATTACATATAGTTCACCCAAAGGGGAGTTTCTAAGCAGCCCAGAGGGCAGGGTGCAGTGTATTTAAAAGGTTGGGGTATGTGCTGTTAAGTTTTACATGTCTTGGTAGTGAAAAACTCCTAAATATGTTCTTCGCTACAGTAAGGTCTACCTCTCCCTTAGGATAACATTGGGTTAACTTATTACATTTAAAAAGCGGTAAATTTCAATTGGGAGCAGGTGGGAATGTCGAGTTCGGTGTTTAAAGAATTGTAATATAAAGCCCTCTTTAATGGTGAGGTTGGATATTAAGTCACAATTCTGAAAATACCACTTTTACACAGGTGGCCTATTCTTGTCCTACCCATTAGGTCCCTGCAGCCTTTTAACTGGGTCACATGATTGGGTGTAACTGGCAGTTGGTCTTTGTAGATTCCTCTCAGACAGTGAAACAAAAAAAAAGAGCCATAGGTGTTGGCAGGATGGGCCATCAATGTCTTGATGAGGGGGAGGAGCTGTCACCTACAACACTTGATTATCACAAAGGCTCTACCTGAGCACACTCACAAAGGGTTTGACACTAGTCTAATGTGACCCAGACAATCCAGAGCCAGGGCAGGGAGACAGGAAATTCCAAGCACCTCTGGGGGTGGAATACTCCATAACCTTCTCCTACTTCAATGTGGGCACCAGGTATAGATACTGGACCCTCAGACCCAACTCTTCAGTATACATCTGGCCCTGTGGAAGACTCAGAAACTCAGAAGAAGGATTGCTGTGCTGCTTTACTGCAAAAAGGACTGCTAATTCGCTGCCCTGTTGCCCTGCCCTGCTGCCCCCCTGCCTGGGTGAGAAGAACTGACCCTGCATCTTGAACCCAGAACCACCAGAATGACTCCAACTGCTAGTTTATAATAAACAACAACAGAAATGCCAATACTGATCTTCCTTTTCTATATTATTTAGACAAAGATACAAGGAACCAATCAATGTAACCCGACGTTATCAATCCTTATTTCTTTATTTTTTAATTTTTAGAATGAACGTTTTTTTAATTAGTTTTTTCTAAACATTGTGAAAAATTATTTTCTGTATTCAAACCATCACAATATATAATAAGACAAATCATTACAATTGTACATAAAAAATTACATGAAACAATATAAATCAAGACTATTTGTCAACAGAACATATTTAAGACAGACAATACACATAAACCCAGACAGGTAAAAATTATATTTACAACATTTTGACCTTCTATTCAGGGTATGTTCAAACAGTGTGTGCAATCAACAACAAGATAAACTCCGGCCTGTTTTTTGGTACATTCAAATAATCAATTTGAAACAAATACAATTATTGTGAGAAACAGGGACGGGTTTGTATTTAATATCCACTGTTTGGCGAGAAACTGATCAACGCGTTTCGAAACCCTTAAATAATCTTGGGGTGCTCTTCAGGACCACAAGAACTGAAACAAAGAAAAGGGAGGTGAGGGAAAGTGAGTTAAACTCTATTGAACTTAATCTAATCTACTAGTTGGCAGGCCTCCTGACCAGAGCCTCAGGGACAGACTGAGCCTAGCACCTGGACCCTGCCGGCTGTGACTCCTGCCCTCCCAAGTGGTGCCACCCCAGTCCTGGACCCTTGAAGTGAGCCTGACGGTGCTTTGCCAGTCCATCCGTGGTCCCAACAGAACTGGCGAAGCATGACACTTCACCTCGCAAAACTCCGCATCATAAGCACTGCACAACGCAACGCATCCCCAACACAGTACTTTGCATCACAGCCCAGCAGCCCATCGTAACCGCTGCTGCACAACACATTCTTGCTGCAGCTCTTCACATCATAAGCCCCTCATCAATGGCATCCTGGGTGATGATGCATGAGACTGCAGACGCAGGAATCTGCATTGCAAGACCCGCAACCTATTCAGAGCTAGCTAGTGTGCAACGCACCTTTGACGCAGAACTTTGCATCGCAAGTCCCTCACGAACGGTATCGTAGAGGACAATGCAGGATCTTGCATCACAGCCTCATAGCTCCCTGGAGCTGCCGATGTGTGATGTATTTCCACCCAAGGACCTTACATAGCCTCTACTGCATGACACATCCTAGATGCGGGACTCCACATCACTCCACAACCAAGATTTAAAGTACTTTGTTGAGCAGGCCTAAATGAGTCCCTGTAGCTGGCTCGCATTCCATTGCTGTTGGCCTGAACTTGTTACTTTGTCTCAGTCTGGTGAGGTCAGATAACCACAGGTAACGATTTGTGCTACTAGGCACTATTTTTACCTAAAACTTTAAAATTGCATATCTCTGTTCTACTGATTGGATTTTTGTTGTTTTTGGTGTCAAATGATTCATCAAATTTCCATCTATTTCTCTAAATTGCTGTGGATTTTTCTTGTGCTGCGGTTCAATTTAGTACTGTTTGCAGAAATACTCTACACATTGCCTCTAAGTTAAGCCTGACTGCTCTGTGCCCAGCTACCAGAAGGTTGAGAACAGGTCAATTTGGGGTTTGATTGTGACTTCACCCTGACAAGGATTGTAGTTGATGCTTGCGTAGGGTTTCACCCCCCTCAAACAGTAACCTAATTTCTTACAATATTGTATTTCCTCACAGTGAAGAAATGTGTAAGTCTTTAATATATATTTATGATAGAGACAAATCCCAAATGATCACCTAGCAGTTATTGAATACTACTAGCACTATGAGAAATTATCATTATCACTTTATCGTTGTTCAGTAGAACTCTGCGACAAAAGGCATACACTATTCAATAAAGAAAAGCATCTATCTACCTTTATCCATTAATATACAGGGTAAAAATTAAAATCGACAAACCCTGATGTTACAAGCATACTACTAAATTTGTTGTAAATCAAAAGAGAATTTCAAAATTGTTTATGGCCTTTTAATAAAAAACAATCATGAATATTGTTTTTCCATCCCTATTTCCTCCCTGCTCTTCAAAAATTATTATAAGGACCTTATAATATTTTTTGAGGAAATAGATGTGGTACTTTGGTAAATGTGACGTCTTTAATTAATAATTACAAATAGACATTGGAATCCTAGTTGGACATGAATCCTAAGAGATGTACTAGAACCCCCAGTTTCTAGGTAAACACTGACTGAACCTTGGTCTCATTTGGTCTCATCTGGTCCTATAGCACTGGCTCACATCCTATAGGAACATTTGGAAATGGAAGGACCTAAAACACTTATTGACCTCACAAAGCGTATATCACTATAAACTAACTTTTCTACTTTTGACATGCCTTAGATTTTGGATTAGATTACTATAATTTTGTCTGGAGCACTAAAAATTAATTTACTGGCTTTCTACTCACAAGAATCTTCAAAGCTATTAGATTCATTAATACTTGGGCTCGTTGCACCTTGTATATCATAAATGCACTTTAATCTACTTTACTTTTTTCACTTTAACTTAAATAATGAATATTTCAAAACTATAAAGCATCAATGGATTTCATAAACCGTCCCTCAATTAAATTGTCACACAAAACAATTATGATATACCTTCCATCAAAGAAGAAAAACTTTCCACGTCCATTTTTTTCTCCATGAATGAAGTGTCCCTCAAATCTATCGGTAGAGGAATAGGTAACAGTACAGAAACCATGGGGCAATCCATCTTCGTCCAGAAGACCTGTGATAAAAAAGTAAGGTTACCTGTTATGTGATATATTTTCTAGGATGTGCTATGACCATTAAATCTATGTCTACCTGTAAAATTATAGTTTGTGATTGAAATACATATGGTTTGCTCTGTGGAGTGATCCATATGACTGTACATGTCCATCCAGCTAGCCTTCCACTCTAATATATGAATAAATAGTAAGCTTGTCCTGCTGAACAATATTTCAATGTACATTGTCAAAAGACTCACAGACCACCATGTGTAAATTTGCAGGAAAGAACGTGTGCCCATCATGAAGTTGAACACCAATTTGTAGCAGTGGCAGCCCCTCCGCTAAGGCAGAGGAGTGTCGCCCCACTGCCAGGAGAAGCAAAGAAAGGGAAAAAACTATAAAAACTGAATGCTATTATCATTTCAATTTTTCCTCCTGCTGCGGCAGTGTTTGAAGGGGCGGGGTGGAGCTGCAGGGGAAGAGTGGTAGACACGGCGCTCAGACAAATCACAAAGCTCATTGGAGCATTGTAATTGGCTTTGAAGTGGGATTCTGCCTGCCTGCTTCGTGTTCCGACCTGGAGTCGGATACTGGCAGCAGGAGAGGAGACACGGGACCCGGCGGAGGTGGCAAGGCAAGTTTAATTTTATTTGTTTTTTCTTTTTTTTTTAAAGCAATCCTCTAGCCCAGCCCCCCCCCCCCCCGTGCCCAACCCCCCCCCCCCCCCCTCCACCTGTGAGCCATGCCGGCCACCCTTGATTTGTAGCAGAGTCAACCAGCACCCGGAAGAAGCAAATGCTAAACTCATCACACCACAACATAGTGTCCCTGATTACAGACCTATGACATTTCCACAAGCACACCAATCTGCAAACGGTACCAGCAGCCGTGGCCGCTGCAGGTAAGAGTGGTGGGGGTGGGTGGGGGAGCATTTAGGGTGACGACCACAATGGGAAATTAAATAAAGAGTGGTGGGGCGGTGGGGCAGGGTGAGGGGGATTTCGTGTGACGACCACAAGGGAAAATTAAATAAATAATGAATTTTCCCTCGTGGTCATCTCTCGAAATACCCTCCCCACACGGCCTCACCGCCCCACAGCTCTTACCTGCAGCGGCCACGGCTGGGTACCAGGTTTCTCAATTGTGGGGCAGAGGACCACAGTTTTTACACATGCGCTTTTCCTTGATTTCCTTTGGCATAGTAACAGATGGAGTAGCTTTGTTAGAAGTGAACAGAAAGCCTTGGTGATAGAGGGATTTTCAAAGGCAAACATAACATAACTTAAAATACCCTAATGTACCACCCCTCACAAAATATTACAAAAAAGAAGCCCATTCACATGACACCATTTATGGGAAGCAAATAACTGAGAAATGTAAATATTTTCAGTACCTGCCACCTCCAGCTCTGAGAGTGATTCCAACCTCTGCCCCTGCCATCCTGAACCCTGCGAACCCAATTCTGCCTTCCAGCACCACAACACACAATACATGCAAGGTGTTTTCTGCAAAAGAGGGCTTAAGGACACAACAGGTGGCCACTGAAGACATCACGAGTGATACTAGCTATACAAGGAGAGGCCACCGGGCATTTGTACCCACAACAAAAGGCCCAGTACCTGGAAATATGCCCAGATTCACTAAAGACACAATTTCTACCTTTATGCAAGATATAGGTCTTCATGTGAAGCTGTTCTGCAATTCCTGCCAAAACAGCTTGCTCTGCAGAAAGCCACATGGATTCCATCTTCTCTGCAAGCAGTTGAACGTTCAGAAATGATGCAGTTGAACGACGACATTGCACACGATAGAACACCATTTAATGAAATTCTGTCAAGAAGCATCTGCAACAGAGACCGGCTTGGGTGACGTGACAGAAACTTCACCATAAACACAAAGTGACATGACGGAATGGGAAAGTGTGGCTTCCACACTCATGAAGAAACATATTGCCAGAATGACAGCAGCTGAACAAAAATAAAAGCTCAGTGCTTGATCAAGAGAGACACTTTCTTGGGATTCGGGGTTCAAAGCTAGAGGAGATAAATGGAGCAGTAGGGTGGGTATTGTCTACTCTGTGCCTGGTGCAGGCTACTTCAAACCACCAACCATCACACCATAGACAGAAATTTGTCACCTTACCCGTGTACAATATTAGTGCTGGGACTGGAGACGGTCTGTATGAGTGCTTGTGTTTGTGTGTGTTTTTGCACTTCGGTGTATCTCATACAGGAGGAGGCAACTGTGATGTTCAAAGGAAATGTTTGAAATGCTGACACACTTTTAGCCTCTCTGCTCGCAGGAACACTGTCTATGTGTAAAACTGATCAGGGCCTACTAGATGGAGATACTATGATGTGACAGGCATTACGAAGGGAGTTTCTGGCACAATATTCCACCAGCCAGACCATTGCCAGAGTACTTAAGGAAGATGTGTGTCATGGACCCATATAACAGTCATGCTTAGTGTAAGGAAATACCTTTTTAGCATAATCGCCCCAAAAGGTTTGGATTGGTGCATCCGGATTTCTGACTGCTAACCAGACCTCAGTGCAGTTCTCCGACACTCAAAAGTGTATGTTTGATTGGCTTATACCCAATTGGCATAAGTTAACTTACTTATAAGTCCCTAGTGTATGGTAACATGGACATCCAGGCCCTGTAATTTAAAGTTTCCCTCATGGACTGCTGTGCTTATTGTGCTGCCATGAGTGTAGCAAAGTAAAACATGTCTCCCAGCCTGCTGCTGCAGACTGGTAGAGCACTTTCATGCTGATAACTCGACTTTGCCATTTAAACTAATGACAAAGTCTAGATCTCCCTTTTTTAATATATATGTCACCCCTGATTCCTAAGGTAGGGTGCTGCATAACCAATGGCTAGTAGTCACAGTATTCCTGAGGGCAAGCTGTGAACATTAAAAGTGACATCACATCTGTACTGGAGAGAAGACCGAAGAAGGACAGCCCTGCTGTTCCCTGGACTTGGCAAAGAGAGGCTGCACAAAAGAAGGGACTGCACCTGCTGCGCCTGGGCTAGCAGAAAGAGGACTGTGCCTGTGATTTCCCTGCTCGAGGAAAAGTCCTCACCGAGCCCCAGACAGAAGAGGTGAACTCAAAGAGTCAGTTGGCCGACTTCTTGTTATAGCTCCAGGGCCACAAAAGCTGAAGAATCAACCATGGCAAAGTTGGTATCCACAACTATTTATTCATGCTACTTGCTGAAGCACAGCATGGTAAACCAAACTCTGAGACTCAAAAGTTGCATCCGAGTCTGCTGGACCTAGGAGAGTTGTCTAAGTGCACTTTGGTCACCCAAGATGGACACTAGCCGCAGCTAAAGGGACAGCTGGTTTCACTATGACGGGAGACCAGTAGACCAGTGAAAACTGCTTTTTGACTGTACTTCACCTGTATGTCATGGGACATCTACCTCTGTGGCCACAGTTACCCCACAATGTTTCTATACTGAGGGATGGCTCCAGCAAGACCCCCGTCAATCGGACCAGCATCCTAAACTTCTTCAGCATCCTGTATCCCTTGCATCAGGATCACTCCATTGACACCTGTGGTGGTTCGCCTATACAGCCTGAAACTGGACTGGAGACTGCTCTGACTGAAAGGTAACTGTCCTGCTGAGACTAACTGGCCCCTGTGACTTGCTCCCTGCCAGAGTTGGTTGCTAAACGTGGGCCAGAGTAACCAAACACAACTTTACAAAAGTTTTCCAAGTGTTTCAAAGTGACCACTAGCTGTGGTAGCTGTCAACGCTTGTTTGTGATTAGAGTGAAAACGCAGTGATTGAGGATTTGCTTCATAATTTATATCTCCAAAACTCTACGGTGGAGTTTGCTCATTTTTGGGTCTAAACAGTCATAAAAATAAGATCTCTTTTTATAATCTGGTGTCAGATTTCTTTTGTGTTGGGTTTGTTTCTTATTCAATTGTTTTATTGCTTGTAAATGCTTTACACGTGTTCCTTTGTTAAAGACAGAATGCTCAAAGCCACAGCTACCCAGGGATGAGCTAAGATTTTACAAATGAACCTGACTGTACCCAAGATGGGTTTGTGAGTTTATTTCACAGTGAGGTTGCACAACCGCACCATGTAATAAATTGCATTTCCTCACACTTAGATATTACTGGCTGCATGTTGGGTTAAGCAGGATAGTATGGATGAGGTGGACATTGGCAGTGGGTCCAACGGTGATTATAGTCAGTACCATGTCACACAGTCTCAGGGAGATGCTGGGGATTGGCAGGACATTGACACCATCGATTTAACTTTAGAGGATACTGTGTTTAGAGAAAAAGTTGCACGAGTGGATTTCAGAGCAGGATAGGACACTCATCAGGAGACAGCGAGTGACAGTGGGCAGGCAGGCAGGCATGTCAGGGGAAAACAGTGAGGAGAGCCAGATATAGCTTCTGTGTTATGTTGCAAATAGGAAGGGTGGGGATGGGAGTGGTCCCTTACATATTGGCAATGTGTACAAAATTATTGAAAATCGCATCACAAATCATATATTACAATAATTGCAGCTAAGCTTTTTGAAACATATTACATCTGAATTAATATGTACAGACAGGCACACTATGGAACCTAGAGCAACATTTTCGCAAGACAGATTGAAAAATGTAGGGGCCTATTCACAATCTGCATTTTGTAGCACTTTAGCAGTATTACAATAGTACTACTAAAGTACTACAAAATGCTCTTTAGAAACCTATGAGTAGATCACATGAGTAACTTCATACCTTTGTGTATTCGAACCATTAGAACTGATTCACAAAGATTTTGCCATGAGTAATCTTACTCTTGTAGTACTCCTGGATTACTCCCGAAATCCAGGAGTAAGGCAGGAGTTAGCCTGAAATATTCTTGGCTTACATCTGGAATTCAGAAGCAAGTGAGAAGTACTATAAGAGTAAATTGGAGAAAATATTTTGTGAATCTGGCCCATCATATTTTTTCAATGCTGTGCCTGATGCTGTGAATACTCAGCATAATGGATATCAGTCAGATCCAGCTATCACAGTCCTGGAATCAGTGCGAATGTGTGTTACAGTTGCTATTGTGTGCCAGCAGACAGCTGAATAAAGTCTAATTCCTGTGAAGCTTAGACACATTTGTGCAGCTATTTTTAGGTCGAGCCTGGGCAGCGCACGCGCTGCTGCGAGGCATGCAGTAGTGCATTATGGCTTTGAAGCCCCGCCCACTCTCCGCCCATATTTTTAATTGGCTTGTGTCATTGTCCTTTGTAAACGCTGGCTTCGGAGTCGTTATTAGGCTTGTTAGTCCCTCCTTGGTAACGCGTTGTCTGCATTTGTAACCTCCCATGGAGACTGGCCCTTTTACTTCTGTTGCAACACGGTATGTATTATTTAGCCTGTAAGCATTATTTTCTTTAATGAGTTTCTCCTACGGTAGGTACGACGTGCTTTCCTCGCCATTTGCGCTTTCACTTTTAAGCATCTCCGGACAATGGCGGCCGCTTCTTTGAAGTGAAATAGGTCTCGCATTTACAAGAGTTTGAGCTATTGCCACTGTATGACAATAGCTTAAACAATCGTAAACGTGAGACCTATTGCATTGCAAATGATTGTTTTGTTCTAGAGGGCATGGACTTAGTACATACCACACTATCACCGATTGTCCCTTGAGGGGGTAAATGCGTCAGGAGAGTACTGTTGAAGGAGTCCATTACCACAGTTACAGATAGACAAAGCGTAAGGTTGGGTTAGGAAAAACGTGGGTAGTACGGATTTCTTCTGGCATGTACATCGAGGGATGAGTCTTTTATATGTTGTTGGTTTTGATGTGCTGACGGACAAATTTAATAAAAATATTTTTTTTGAAAAAACAATGGTTGGGTTAGGAAGAGTGGTCTTCTAACCTCCCTGGGCCTCTCCGCCCTTTCACGAGTTACACCCATGATGAGAAGCTAGTGACGCTGGTACTCACTGGTACAGCATATGCTTCTGTGGTTGCGTCAGGACATAAAGTAGACACTCACATAACAAAACCCCTATCAGGGCTCACCACACTGAAGAACTGGCGTCACAGCCAAGTGCACACCCTAGTTTGGGCATCCTCCCAGAGACCTTCATATTCCACAGAATTGCTTGCTTATGAGTACAGTGGATGTGGTATCCTTGTTTTCTCCCTCATGCACCATTATTTGTGTGTCTCGTGGAAACGGTTCTAGGATTTGTATTTCCTGTGTGCTGTTCTTACCTTTTCACTGAGAACAAATACCATTGGTGAGCGAGGTACAGTGATGTGTTAATAGCCTGCACTCAGGCCTTCCTCTCAGCAAAGCCACTGGACCACGGTTAAGATGGCTGTAGGCATGTAGGCATGCACACAACAATGGCATTGGTTATGAGCAGGAATGGTAGTAGAAATGAGCCATGGCCTATTTAGTAACCCTGCAAAGTGGTACTTCTCATACACATGTGCTTTTTCATCACACTCTGCACCACTGACTCCTTATTAATTTGGGTGAAAAGATGGGCGTCAGGGGTGCAAGTCTACCTGATTATGAAGACAAGACTTTACTACTTTGTTGGAGTTCACCTAAATGGCACTGATTTCTCTGGTCACTTGCCTGTCACTTAACATAATAAAAAAGGGATATTTGATGAGCATGCATCCATTTCCAGGGGGTGTATGTGCGCTGTTGATGGATAACACGACTTTATCATTTACCTACTCAACTGTACTCATTGTTTTGACTCCAGAAGGATGAAAGGCTAAGTAAACCCACCAGGATTCGTATTTATGACACAGATCCCTGCTGCAATGCAGCAGTCACTGAGCTAAAATATTCGCTTTTATGGGTGGGCATGTGAATCTATTGAAATACTTACTATTAAAGTGAAAGTCTAAATTTTGATGTGCAGGACATGTACACATACTGTATTGTACACACAAAGGTACAAAGTTAAGCGTGTATATCTGCTTTAAGAGGCTTATTTACCATCCCCTTGCGCCGCCGGTGTGTCACTTTTAAAATGGAAAAAAGTGACGTACTGGCGGCGCAAGGTGCTTGTAAATAAGCCAATCAAGGGGGCAGTTTTACAATAAACAAACGCAGCACAGTGCAAGTCATTTTGCTGCCCCGGGCTGCGTTAGTCTGGAAAGCACAGCGATGCGACATATTTATAACAATATGTCGCATCTCTGTGCTTTCCCCTGCGCTGGCGCACAAACTGCTGCCATGCACCGACGCAGACATCCTTGCACCCTGGTGCAAGGGTGCCTGCATCGTAGGGAGATTGTTTTTGTTCAGGAAGGGTAAGTTTCCTGCACAAAAACAATCTGAAATGCCGTTTTTAGGTCTCGCCTGACCCAGCGCATGCGCTGGTCTGCCGAGACTTATTGAGAGCGATCCAAAAAGTGCTACCAGGCCAGCCTAGAGCTACAGTGCATGTGCGCGGGCGCGCGCTCCGCGCTTTACCGCGATTACTTTCGGTTTCGCGGCCACACGGCCGCTTTGATGTTTGTTCGTGATCGCGATTGCGATCACTTTCACTTTCTCGGCCGCATGGGCGCTTTGCATAGCCAATAGGTCTCGCTTTTGGGACCTTATAAGTATTTAGTTATGCAACTGTTGCATGGCTAAACACTTATAAGGTCCCAAAGTCGAGATCTATTGTCTATGCCAGTGCTTGTTTGTGACTCCTGCCACGTGTACTGTTTTGCCACTCCGTTTTATGCGACTCCCTGCAGCGTGTACTGTTTTGTGACTCCATTTTATGTGACTCCCTGCAGTGTGTACTGTTTGCGGCTTTGAGAGACGCCATTAGGCGTTGTTCTCGCTCACGAGTGTGCACAAGAGGCCTGCTGTCTCTCGCGCACACACTGGCTGCTTGACCGACTTCTGTAAGTCCTATTTGTGGTGTGGCCAGCAGCAGAGCGTGACCACCCTTAAGGGGCTACCGTGTGTACACACGGGGCAGGCATCCGAGTCTGTTGTTCGACACGCCTTGGTCAGGATGCTGCTTCCAGGTGGATTAGGCCTTCTCACACGAGAAGTACCAGCATGGCGGCAAAGTTCAAAGCCAGCCACCGGCCTGTTTACTTTAGTTTGGAGTGCTCTGCCTGCTGGCCCCTTTCAGCGCATGCACCCCTCTTCTGTTTTCATACCCAGTGTTGCCATGCTGCTGTGTTCACCCGCACCCATTTGTTATCTGCTTGAGGCAAAATGATGGCCTAAAGAATGTGATGAGGCCCCCCTTGGGACTCATATATCTCACCGGTCTGCATTGGCCTTGTGCAGAATTCCCCCCTCGTCCCCCTCCACAAAGATTTGTGTCCCCCTGCGCCCTATAGACTGCAGGGTGCTGCTGCGCGTCACTGAGTTTGCATGCCACTTTCCAACGCTGGCGAGAGCCCTGGGAAAAGTGATAGCAAGGGCAGTGCATAGGTTTCTGGAAAAGTGAGGTCCGACCTCCATGCTCGCTTCATTTATACTGAAATTAGCATCTTGCCAGTGGTAAAACAATTATGTATATCTATCCATGTATTAGGAGGTTTATTACAAGACCAATATTCACCCTCGGAACAAGATCTCTTGAGCTATGGACAAGAAAACTCTGAAAATCTTTATTTTTGTGAATATCCCTCTCTCTCACTCTCTCTCGATATTTAGATATATATGTATCTCTTGAAATGGAGACTGCTCAGCTGCTTCTATTTGCAAACATTTTATTGGGAGGAACACCAATTGCTTCTGCAAACGTCTTTGTTGAATTCCAATTTATTCATGAAAATAAGACCTTCAGATCTACATTATAGAGCTCAACTGAATTCCCTTAGTGTCCCACGCCCCACATTCTCTGTGCAGAATTGCGTCAGTAAATGCCTCAAAATACATCATGACTTTCTTAAAACACTGGACTGCGACTCTATACTTTTCTCATGAAAACAATAAACAAGCATTGGCATAGCCAATAGGTCTCGCTTTTGGGACCTTATAAGTATTTAGTTATGCAACTGTTGCATGGCTAAACACTTATAAGGTCCCACAAGCGAGACCTATCGGCTATGCCAATGCTTGTTAAACTTATATAGGAGTGGGCGGAATGTGCGTAGTCGCGCTACGCAAACCTCTGCGAAACAGTAAAAAATCTCTGCGAGCACGCAGAGTTCTGTGAAGACGCGGAATTGCTTGCTCCGCCCATTCGCAATGCGTTTTTCCTGTTCGCGAACGCTGTTTGCGTGCTCGGGCGGAAATATCTTGCAAACTTGCCAATGCGGTCACCAATTGGCGCGCCCATCTTCTTTCACTTGTCCCGCCCGCTCGCGATGCATGTTTACTGTTCGCGAACGCGGGTGCGTCCGAATGACGTGTTCATGATCGCACGCTCTCGCTGGATCACGCGGCCAGCTACCAAAATCTTGTGGGGCACGCGAACGGATAGGAAGACTCGCCAGCTTACGCAGGGATCCGGGTAAGTCGTTCTTGCGTGCGTAAACACACATTTTGAAAGCGCAAACAAGGGAAAAATTCTGCGTCGCCGCAGATCGTGAAAGTTTTGGCAATTCCGCATTCTCCGTGGAATGCGGAATTGCCCAAATTCCGCGAGCGGAACGGAATTTACCGCCCAGGCCTAATTAGCACACATAGAAGTTGAAAAACAGCATTCTTTCAATGATTGTTTATGTGCAGGAAGGGAATCATTCCTGAACAAAAATATTCATTAGAGGTGATTTCCTCTTTCTATATGTGCTGCAGAATGCAGCACGCATAGAAACAGAAAACAAAAACGAGGAGAAATGAATACATTTCTCCTTGTTGCGCCTCCCTACGCCCTGGGGAGGCGTAGCATTCCCACGCATTTCCAGATTTACGATTCCTCGTAAATCTGGAAATGTGTCTGTTCCATGGGTGTTGTGTGGGAACACCCACAGCAACACCCATGTAACGCCCCTTTCACACAAAGTGCTGCGTGTTAAGGGGCCATATTTACAAGGACAGGAAAAGGCAGGGTGACTTTTCCTGTCCTTGTAAATATATGGCAGTGTATTGCGCTGCCAGTCCGGCACAAAAAGTGACGTACTGTCAGTGCAAGGGGCTTGTAAATCTGCCCCAATGTTTCTGAATCAGGCGCATTCATACACTACGACTGACAACTGATGTAAATTTGACCTACAACTTGCAAAACCTTTGTGAATTTGTCCAACGTCATGACAGCGACTTTTGAAATAAATGAAAGGACAATGATTGGGTACTGTGCAGATCGGAAGGAGTTTTTTTTTTTATAAATGATAAATATTTGTGTAGACACCAGAAAACGTACATCTTGTTAAGTCTATTTCCTTATCCCAGTGACATTTTTGACAAACATTCGCAAGACTATGGATTCCAGTGTGTGTGAGGATCTACGAGCACTGTCTAACATAGTAATATGGGATTTCCAAAATGCTACCTCACACCCGCTGAAATATTTCAATGAATGTGAGCCTATTGCATAAACCCAAGATGTCTCAGTCATCTATGCGACACTAGGGGGCACATAGGAGATTAACACGTATTTCAGTTTATCGGACAAATGCCAGTTCCCTCACGCAGACCCACTATGAGCAGAAAACGATTCCGAAACTTTCTATTCTGTCATAGCCCTCAAAAACAGTAATCTTGTAAATGCTGTTCGATGTTACAGGATTTTTTTCAAACCAAGCTTTTCACACTCCCCTTGCTACGTGCCTTATATTCCTTAAATTATATACAATTGTCTTCAATGTTTTCCACGCAGGCTGCTTGTCCCCCCCCCCCCCCACTGCACAAGAATAATCGTCCCTTAAATAATTTGCCAAATGTATAGTGCGAAGGCTCAGACAATATCTGTGTGAAAATAACAGATGGCAGCAGGTCTGGAGAAATATTATTTATGTAGAAATAAAGAACAACCTCCTGATATAAGGAAGGTGCCTTCATGTATATTATATTTTCCCTGTTCAGTTTGTGCCATGACACATAGTTTGGGGGGTGTAAAATTCCTCAGCTGGTGAACGTCCATTCTCCGAAGCTGTACTTATGAATGTTAATTCACACTTGGCTACGTGCACCGAAACATTCTAGATTCTTAGAAAACATATGGAGTTTCTCTTTCTACCATATTTCTTTTTAATCGGGACCATTCAAAATGAAAAGTGTATTCTTTCATGTTTATAATGAGATTTGTTATATGTGTTAGGTGTGGGGGAGAGAGAAAGCTTGGCAGTGGAGTTGGTTTAGGATGTGTATATTTGTGTAGTCAGGAAGGTGGGAGGGGGTTGTATATTTCTAGTTTGTGATGTAAAGTATTATGAGGTGTATGTGTGTGAGAGAGATTTTGTTGTCCTTACAACATGACCCACATGCTGCACCACCACCCCTAACTCATACACCTTCCACCCTAAACAGACAGAAACAAAATAAGCAACATGATACTCTTCACAACTTTGCATCTCCATGTCTACTGCATACCACGGCTACTCTACATGCACAACACAGCTCACCAAATCACTCCCAACCACCATTTCCACCACCTACACACGCTGACTCATCAAAATGCCTTCTTAGCCTGCTGGACGAGGAACACGATACAGAACAGCTTCACTATTGCTATTCTCATATAGCTAATACCAGCACTAAGGACACACCTGCTACAAGCCCACCCACAAAATACGGCTCATTCTTCTACAAAACAAAGTCACACCATTAGCAAAGCACATTCTCTAAACTGCCTACTAATAAATGCTCGATCACTCTAAAAAAACAAGCATTCACATCTACAACATTCTCACTGACACACAACCTGACTTACTCTTTATAATTAAATCATGGTTAGGAGATGACATGGCTCCAGAGTTGCATGAAGCCGTTCCTCAAACTATCACTCAAAATCGTATAGGCAAAAGAGGAGGTGGCCTAGCTGTTGTATTCAAGCAAACATTAAATATCACTAAAGTTGACGACGTCTCCATAGAAGGTTGTGAGGCCCTCTTCACCGGATGCAACCCTACACCATCTTCCTCCTGTAACTTCCTACTCCTTTACAGACCTCCACCTAGCAATGCAACATTCCCAGACACACTTCTAGACACAGTTTAAAACCTTATAGCACTACACTCCAACATATGCATTCTAGATGACCCAAACATTTGGTTTGACAAGCCCAATATGCCCCATTCAAAAACAATCATCACTGGTCTAGACAAATTGAACATATATCAGATCATCCACATACACACACACATCGTTGAATACATCTTGGATGTCATTTTTGCAAATGTAGAACTGGTTACCTTTCAAACAATGACTCCAGCAACATGGTCAGACCACCATTTGCTTGCTTTCCAACATAAAACAACACAAAACAACACACCTAAAACTACCTTACATGCATCTACCCATTGACCATGGAACAAACAAAATTTTGAACGTTAAGAAACACAACTAACATCCAGTATAGATCTAGACACAATAAGTACCATTCAAAAACTATATGAGTATCTACAGAAAACTTTTGATATCCTAATACCACTAAAAACAACACAGCAGAACAAAAGAAAACAGGCACCTTGGAGAAATACTGAGCTAAAAGAGATAAACGACAGATTAGAAAGCTACAACGTACCTGGCTCAAAACAAACACCAATCAAGACAAGCTTCATCTTCAGAAATTTAACAGATTATATAAGCTAGCAATCAAAAAAGTTAAGAATTAATACTATTCAAACAGAATTCAAAATGCTAAGTGTGCAAATTAAGAGTTCCATAGCATTTTCACCTAATTTTGTAAATCAAATTGCCTAGAAGGAGCCCATCCCATTACTCAAGAATTCTGAGACAAACTGGCAACTATGACCAAAGTCGATAAGTTGGACTTCTATTTAAAGCAAAGAAAAACCCCCAGCACTGGCTTTTTTTCTAAAAAACACACTCCAAGAGTACTCTAACCAAACCTCTCCATTGCTTCCAACACATATCACACAATGAATTTATGGACTTAGTCAAAGCAAGCAGGCCTGCCGGCAGCCCTTCTGACCAGTTTCCAACACAAACCTTCAAGAAAATTATTCTAACCATCTCTGCTGCCACACCAGTGAGAAGAATCATCAACAATTCCTTAACTACAGTAATATTTTCAGAAGATCTAAAAAAGTCGACATACGCCCATTACTAAAGATAAAAAACATGGACCCCTTTAACCCCGACATCTACAGACCAATTTCAAACGGACCTTTTCTGGACAAACTGATGGAAAGAGCAGCATTCACCCAGATATCACAATTCATTGAAGATAATTCCATACTCTCAGACTTGCAAACAGGATTCCTTCCAGGAAGAGGCACAGAATATGCCCTCTTCGCCACCTGGAATGACCTGAAGAACACTGTTGACCGGAAGGGGGTTGCTGCACTACTTCCCTTGGGCCTCTCAGCTGCCTTTGACACAGTTGACCATGACACTCTAATACAAAGACTCTACAAAGCTAACATAGTGGGGACTGCTCTCGACTGGATCACATCCTACCTTCAAAACAGAATTTATGACATCCATACCCCTCCTTTCTCATGCTAACCGAACTTCACAAAAGCAGGGGTCCTTCAAAGTTCTATCATCTCACCCCTGCTTTTCAACATTAACATGAAGTAATTACTGGGAATGATCAATCAATTTCACCTCACATACTATAACTATTCAGTTGACACACAAATACTCTTTCAACTGAAAAGCCCCAAAGACTCACACATTTTTAGTTGCCTCAGAGCCGAGGGTCAATTGATGACATGTATCCATCTCAAATTGAATGCTTCCATAAGAGAAATACTCATATGTGGCGATTGGAAAAAGTATGACCCACTCGCCACCTGGCCTGATGATTTGGGAACATCGCCTAAAGTATCAAAGAAAGAAAGATGCCTCAGAATTACCATGGACTCCAAGCTGCAATGAATGTCCAAGTGGACAAACTACCAAAATCAAGCTTTGTTACTATAAAAACTCTGTGACGCATCTTCCCTCATCTCGGATTTCCCCACAAGGTCCATGATACTATCTCTCTGGTTCTGTCAAAACTTGATTACGCCAATAGCCTCTACCACAGATCATCTTTAACAACTATGAAAAGATTTCAACAGATTCAGAACTCTGCTGCCAATCTACTCTTACATATAAAGCCACAAACCCACATCTCCCCTGACTTGAAGGCCCTACGTTTCGTACTTGTTGCCACAAGATCCACATTCAAACTGCTTTGTATATCCCACAAAGCCATACACAGAACAGGACGGCCTTCATCAGGAATAAAATAACCAAATACATTCAACAAAGAGACCTCCACTCTAGATTGGCACCTCGCCTCAAAATCCCACCTTACACGAAAGAAACCATAGGTGACACATCCTTCTCTGTTCAAGCAGCCAAACTATGGAACTCTTTACCGCCAAACATAAGATGGATAACTAACTTATCTTCAGAAGACTACTCAGGGGTTGGCTCTTCCCCACATAACCACCATAGTCATACATAAATATACAGTATATCCCTCTGTATATAGGCATTTATTTGGACTATAAATGGGAATCTACTTATGTGTATTGCTTTGTATAAGCGTATATAATAATTATGTTTATAAATATATAGTTATTTGTTTGTTCTGGTTAACAAATGTACATATTACTTATGGTTATGCTGTTCTATGTTTAACATGTATATAGGTGACTGCATAAATAAGGAAATCTTTTATCATCAGTGGCGTCACTAGGGTTGGTGTCACCCGGTGCGGGTAACTCATGGTGTCACCCCCTCACGACTTACCGCATGGACCTCCTCCGCTCCGAGTCCGCCAGTGGACACAGTTGGCAAATAACGGGACCATACAGAATCCTTCGTAACGTTTGTAAATGTAGGTCCTATATTTACAAAATGTGCCTGTTAACTACAGTGTGATAATGACTGATTAATCAGGTTGTACAGTGGGCTACCTGCTGGTCAACAGTTTATTGGAATTTATAATATCATAGGTATGGTACTTTTTACTGGTGTGGTGTTCCCACTATCCAGAAACACAATATATCAGTGGTCGAAGTGGGGAAAAAAAAGTAGGGGAACTTTGGGCGGAGAATCAGAGGGCGGGAATAACCCAAGGATTGGATCAGTGGGCAGAGCCAGAGGCGTGGCCAGAATGCGCAAACATCCCAATTTTTTGTATTTGTTTGGTTTCACTGCCCAGTTTTATCAACCAATGGATACACATGATTATTTAAGGTTATAATGAGTTATTGACAGTAAAATGTATTCACAAAGTGGGATATGCTTCTAATCACAGAATGTCCCCAAATACGATAAAATGTGGAAGCCCAAGCCATTTGTCTCCGAGCCATGGAGTTTCTGTCATCAGCACTTCTCCCTTTTCCAAAACAACAGTTCAAACATGAATGGCTAAAAATCCTAGTTTGCAAATGTTTTCTAAATAATAATGGCTCTGCCATATTTGCCTCATAATGCAAGATCTGCAGCATGATCTGACCATTTAAACTAATACATTGTTTGTAGCTCAAACTTATCAAAAGTTAATAAAAAATTTGACTTGTGTTGCTGCGGAGTAGATGACAGTTAATAGCTCACTGTTCTATGTTAGGATTTTAACTTATAAACTGCAAGTAACAATAGGGTCTCTCTGACAAAAGAAGTAGCCCACAGGCCTATTTACATTATGTGCACTTTGTGATCTGCATGGTACATGTTCTTTGCAGCAGGTACATTAACCCACTGAGCTACCTTTCCATGAGTCAAATCTTCCATTAGACAATATTCCGATCTCTCTCTAGGAAGAACATTAATCACCAGTCATCATGGCATTTTTATTGTTACCGTAAATTACTGGAGGCCAGGAAGGAGGCAGCAAGCGCTTTTAAAACCATAATATACTTGCAAAAATGCTGCCTCAACCTAAAGTCAGCACCTGGTGTGGTCACACCGGTTGCACCGCCCTAGAGCTGACCCTTCTCAAGGGTCCTGTGATCTCAGTGACAAGGTCACTGTTGTTCTAGGGTGTACTGCTTCATAGGCCTGCCCACAAGACTGGAGGTGAACTTCAGTATGAATAGTGGTGGACAAGCCTTGTAGATTAACCTACACTTGTCATGCTAGGGTCCACCTGCTGGTGCTACGACACCAGGGATTCTAATGTCTTGCGAAGCCTTCTAAGGTCTAGCATGAGATAGTGCTCTCTCAGGAGAGTGGTCTGGTGGACTGGTTATTAAGTCTGAACCTGGGTCCCCAGTTCCAAATTCAGCAGCTCTGGCCATAGTGCCACATCCTCTCCCCCACTGAACACCATACTGCCCCACTGAGAAAAACTCAGACTGCCTTCAACTACAACCCAATTGTTGCCAGCAATAAACACCTGGATGCGGCTCAATTTAAATTACGCACTGGGCAAGAGCAATATGTGGCCTACAAAAAAAAGTGACAGCATCCTGGAAAAAGCAAACAATCATAGGGAATACAAAATTTTGCAAACCATGTGAAATGTAAGCAGGAACAACATGGTTACCTTAACGCTTTTACACTCACTGTTCAGAAATCAGTGAGTGCTTTTGCCTGAAGAGTTAAGGACATGACAACAGGGCCCTGAATGGTCCCATTTCAATGGCCATTGCTTATATCCTTACAAAACGAAAGCAGTATGGTAAAAAAAGACAACATCCCTAGATACAGAGCAGCAGTACAAATTTTGTTTTTTAATCCTCACATTGCAGTACCTCCAGGATTGGTGCACTAGATCCAAGCCCAGGGAAAACAAAGCCAAGACAACAAAAATAGCGCTTCACTGGCAAACTGTAAAAGTGGAGCTAATGTGTTTGGGTGTGAATAAAATCAATCTGGCCAGTTTGCTACCACTCTGTCTTACTTTCTGAGGCTAAATATTGAAATGACAGGTGGACAGACTTAAAAAGCAAAGCATGGCTGTTCTGTCAAGAAGTGACCTGGATCAGTGTTAAATTAGGCCCCCTTACTCACACATTAACCCAAATAATATGTGGTAATGTGTGTGTGGAATGAACTCTTTGAGGGAATCACTTGGAGGAACTGACCTCACAGTGCAGAAAGACTGAAGCACTATTCAGTAAGGTAGAAAACACAGAAATGGTGCAAAAACTGCAGCACATCGCCCATCCTCTTTCACCATCAATTAATCAAATACCTACTTCCAAAGCACCTACAGTACAAGGCAGGTCAATGCAGCATTATCTACTAACTTCACTGGACTCATTGCATTTTCTATCATTGCACTATCTCTTGCCCCGCGTGCCAGCTGACACCCTTGATCTCTGCGCTAACACACCCCTGACATCGATGAATCTCGATCTGTGGTATCTTTTTGGCCCTTGTTGACACCTTCCCTGGTGCCCCCCGCCAAGTAATTTGTGCGCGATCCTAACAGTTACCCCATTGTCAGTCCATATTTACCCTCAATACTGCAGGTGGCAGGAGTAGAGTTTCTTACCTGTCACTATGTTTCCAGAAACCAGACAGAAGAAGCATCGCACCAGGCTCATCAGTTGTCTCTTGCAGGCAATAGTAGTACTGGCCACTCACCTGCTGAGTTGCAGACGGGGGGGGGGGGGGGGGGGGACTACCTCGGTCGGCCTTGCTTTAAAATTAAATTATAGTGGCAGTGGGGGCTGGCGACGGGCCGACGGCGACCTGAGACCTCCCCTCAGCTGTGGGTTCATCAGCAGACGATACTGAAAGTGAGCTTGTCTGCTTCCTCTTGTGTGCTTAGTTTCTTGCCCTCCACGATGTACAATAGAAGTCATGAAAAACATTTCTTGTTTAGATATCAGGCAAACCAATCATCAAGTGCCTGCAATTGGCTAAAACAAAATTGGAACCACTCTGCAGCTGGCTTTCTTACCTGAGGCTCCTGTCCTTCCCGATACCAGCATGGCAGTCTACAGACTGTGCCGCATGTGAATTTATACCAGGAACCCAGAAGATGGCAAAGACATATGCACGTTTTCCTCTGCAGCTGAAAACGAAGAAGAAGGTGCGTGTCTCCTCCATCTGCGTCTGACTACTCACCAGACTACAGGCTCCGCTGACCTCCTCACCTCCTCGTCCCTCGTCGTGATGATGCCAAGTCACGCGCACTTTGGGGGGGGGGGCAATGCGCATGCGGGAAGAAACCCCTCTAGTGACGACGACGCGGAAGAGGAGGAGACAGTGCGCGCTGCGCACAGGCACCAATAGAACAAGGTTAGGTTGCGTGCGTCGAACGTCGTCGTTGCGTTTGGACTGCTGGTGGTTCCAATAACATTGTGCACGCAACGGACGGTTGCAGTGCACGCACCACAGACAGAGTGACACACCGACCGGACCTTTGGTGTCACCCCCCGTGAGGGTGTCACCCGGTGCGGTCCGCACCCCCCGCACCCCCCTAGTGACGCCACTGTTTATCATGACTATCTACAATTGCTTCACTATTGAATTACAAAAAACAAACATAATTACGTAAAATACAGCAACACTTGAAAGTCTGAGTTTATTAAATACAACTTAAATCTACATATATTCCCTTCCTTATACATATATACCTTCCATGTACTTATGTATCTTTACATTTATTACTTTACTTCTAATTCAGCACCTCATATGCACTACCCTGTATCTCTACCCATGCCTCTCTCAATATATCCTCTACCTCCACTCTGACTCATCTTAGACCTCATTCTACTACTCTTTCCATGCACTACCCTATTTCTCACTCTATACCTCTCTCAATATAACCTCCACCTCTACTCTCTGACTCATCCCAAACCACATTCTACTACTATGATCCCCAAAATAACCCTTTCTAGACTCTACCCTCCGCTACCCCTCCTTGCCTCATCCCATACCTCTTTTACTATTCAGATCTCCCAAACAAGCCTTTCTAAACCCTTCCCTCTGACTCTTCCCCCTCCACCTAGCCTTTACTTATCCTAAACCTCCTCCTACTACTATGAGCTCCCCAAAAAATAGCTTCTAGACCCTCCCCTCTTCTATCCCTCCACTATCCTTTTCAATTCAACAGGCTAACATGCCCACCGCTCACATTAATTTCAAATTTCCCTATAATAGCTTCCCACTAATCCAGTTTGGGTTCCGGAGTAGCGTGCTACCTGCCGAAAAACACTTTGACATCTCATCAGGGGTGGCAAGTGCTATATAAATGCAAACCCTTTCCTCTTGTATCCCTCCACTATCCCTTATCAATCCAAATAACAAACTCACATGTCCACCACTAAAATTAATTTCATATCTCCCTATACTAATTCAACACTAATCCTTTTTGGGTTACGAAGTAGCATGCTACTCACCAAAAAAGGGCTTAGACGCCTCGCCAGGGGCAGTAAGCACTATATAAATGCAATTACAATTTAAGCTATTTGTCTGCACCATCGAATTTGCACCATTGAGGGCTGACCATGATTGTTTCAGTCAAAGTAAGACAAGAGCTCTATGCCATCAGGTGAACGTTCTGGGGCCCTCATTTAGCTTATCCCATCCAATTTGCAGTAATACCATGACTTCATTCATTACATTACCACCACTTGTAATCACAATATTAGAGTAAACTTGTAAAACAAAAATGGGATACTAACACCCTTAAACCGTGTTTCCACCTGTTTTCTGCATTTATTGGTGTGAAATTAGCAACACCTCTTTGTTAGTGCTAGTGTGGTAGACATTTTGTCCGGAGAGGTTGTAATACTTTCATTTTTTATTCAGCAAAATTGCTTCTCTCTAAATGCAAAAATCATGCTTCATTTACGGAAAACCACTCCTTCCAGAAGAGCAATGTGAGCATGGGTCCAGCACCAGCCTAAAAGGGAACGGGTGTCAGAAAAACTATACTCAGGCCACACTTTTAGACCATATCCATGTCTGGCATTGCAAAGTTCCAACACCAACATGGTTTGAACGTTGGCCCAATGACGATATCCCAAATGGTGGCAGGGTAGTCTATGTGTGCCTTTCCACAACCAAGTGACCCTCTAATTTAGACAGATGTCTGCCCCCATCCGTACCTTTATCCACCCTCCTGATTGTGAGCCTGCTGGTCCTAGGATCCACAGGTCATAACATATTGACTTTCCATGGTAGCAGGAGACCCAAACCTTAAACCAGAAGATGTGTATATGTTCCCAGTCCACAACTCATGACTGTGATTATTGAGACACTTGATTCTACTGTGTTGAAATATCTCCTTCCTTACACGTTGCACCATTTGTGTTGAGTGTTTCTGAGAGTCTTCTGATGTTCACAATGGGTTACTGAAGGCAAGAGGTATTGAAAACAGTATCAAGACTTTGGCAAGAAGATTCAATCTTTCCTGTTCTCTTTAGCATTTCTGCTTAGGAGGTGATCATGAACCTCACCTACACGTCCCTCCCTCGCTTGAAATCAGCACTAATGAGGCTTTCCTGCCTCCACAGACCCAATCCTCAGACATCTTCAACCTTAAAAGGCACCTCCTCTCCACCACACCTCCTGTTCTTTTCTGTCTGTGGACTCCTCTGTCTTCCCAGCAGGGCCAGGGCGAACTTAAGTGGCTGCTGAGTAGCAGCAGTTTCATGTGCAAGGAGGTGCAGAACTCCTTTACTGCACTAATAGCCAAGCGACCTTCTACATGTTTCTAGGCGGAGCCAGGGACGCAAATGGGAGCGGGGATGATTGTATGGACTTCAGGCGGTCCTGAGTGGCTGGGGCTGCAAGGCCGTGTAAGTAGTCACATTATAAAGTGGCCTGCTCAGAGGAGCATTGGAGCTTGTTTGGATGGATCTATGGAAGTAGCGGGCTCGGACATGTAGTGTTTATGTTGATTTTGAGGGCATTTGGCGCTTTGTTAGCCATTGGCTACTACCTGTGGATCGTCAGTGACTGCTGCTTGAAATTGTGTCCTTTTCTAATTTGTACCCTGTTAAGCTGGCTTGTATGCTTTTAAGGGTAGCCCACACTAGATGTTGGTGCTGTTGGTCAAAATGGAAGGCACAAGAGCAGCAAAGAGGAGGCATGTGTTGTCTTCTTCTTTTGAGGAGGAGGGTGCTATTTCTGGCCAGGTGAAATAGAGGGGGTAGTGATGCAGAGAATATGCCGCCCCAATGTCGAAAAAGGAGATTCAATCCATGATCAAGACTGCGGTTTCCAGGGCTATAGAGTCTTAGTTGCTTCCTGCTCCGAAACCTACCAAGGCTGCGTAACCGTTGAATGTAGATGATTCTGCGGAGAGCATTAACCATCTATGGTACTTTATCCTGAGTCAAAACTATGACTAGAAAAATCAGAGACCTCTCTATCAAGTGCATTAACCATCAGAGTTACCATGCTGTTGCTATTATCTCCTAAAAATTGCTAGGCACTGTAGGTTGTTCTCATCTTGTCTCAGCCTGTCAAGCAAATAATGCTTCCGCGAGCTTGGTGCCCTAAAGTTGGCAGTGTATGGCATGGCCTTTAATGGTACAATTTCGATATAAAACCCATTGCGAGTGATATCTCTACAATGGTAAGGATGAGAATGGGTTTACCATGTCTGTTAGAATCAAGGAGACTAGCCTAAGGCAACATGAACAACTTTGTAGCAAAAGAGAGTTTGTTTTTTCTCAAAACGTCCCCGGAGACAAGGCTTTGGATGAAAGGAATTCCAAGATGTATTCACAGACTATTTACTGTAATATCACATAACCTGGCTGCTTAACAGTGCCTCCCTGTTTGACGCACATATTTAAACCTCATGCAACTCACCCAACACCTCTCATAGACCAAACTATATATAACATCCCACTAACCGTGCACTCCAAAAGGATACTATTAACCTGCAGTAAACTGGAGCACTTTGTGGCCTTGTCTGAGGCTTAATAAGTTACAGGAATACTACAATAACGTACAACGCTCTGCAAGGTAAAAGCATGTCAAATATGACAGCCAATCTCTGCTAATGCAATGACCTGTTTAATGTGTATTTTGAATAGAATGGTGCACCAGGAGGGTATATCACTTTCCAATGAGATTCAAGACGATGTATCTTTACAGAAACAAATTCAATCCTTTATTTTCTCTTCTCATACCAATATATAAAAATGAAAAACATCCAGCCAACGCGTTTCGTTCAGGAAAAATAATTTTTCCGAACTTCCTCAGGGCTTATCAGTATCTTTGATATCAATAACTGGTCTCAGCCTTCGGTAAGTTTCCATATAAATGTGTAATCCATGGAGAATGTGCTCCCATCCAATCCACCTATTAACAATATATTGATGGCAGTGACTAATTTCATGCCTCTGTAAGTTTCCATGTAAATGTGTAATCAATGGGGAATGTGCTCCCATCAAATTGCCACGCAATAATATCCTGGCCCTCCACGGGTTTCGAATGTGTGTGGTTTGACAGACACACACACGGAGGGCCTGCTTCTCATAGGCAAACAAACTTACACTATAGAGTAAGTTTACTCATTTTCGGTATTCACAAACTACGTGCGGAGTTTTACGGTTCCGTGTTCCCTATACTTATATATGTGGAGTCCTCACCACCCAGAGTCAGGGCGGAGAACTCCGCACACAAAGGTTTTGGGAGTGCGGAGTCGTAAAACTGTGCACATAGATTGTGAATTGCATTTTGTAGCATGATTTGTAGTACTCCAAAACGAATTAGAAAGTGAAGCTTGAGCACCAGGGCCGCACTAGGGGGCAGATTTAAAAGCCCCTTGCGCCACTTTTCCCATGTTAAAAGTGACGCAAAAGTGGCGCAAGGGGCTTGTAAATCTGCCCCGAGGTCTGTAATTAAAGGGCTATGGGGTATATGCTATGACACTGTAGAAATGAGCTTTAGTAACCAGGTATTAAGAACAGCATCTGCATTTGGGTGCTCAGTTGTCTTATTGTATTATATTGTTATGTGTTACTTAAAAGCACGTGGTATACGTGTTCATATTCACATCTGTGATTGTTTTCCAAAGTGCGGATATGCTCATGACAGTATGCAAATTAAATAAATGCTGAAAATAAATATACTTTGATTATATTTTACGACTGTTTCATTTCATGTAATAATGGCCAAATACTGTCTTTTGGATAGTAAATATGTTTTAAACATATTTACATTGTATTTATTAAAAAGGCAGTCATGAAAGTGTGGATACATCTCTGCAGGGCCGTGTATAGAATGTTGGGACCCAAAAACAAAATTCCATCTTGACTCACCTTTTCCCTGGCAATGGAGAGCCTTATTATTTGAAGTTTCTGAGGGCAATGTGCCCCGCAGCCCCCCCCCCCCGCCCCCGAGCCCCACGCTGGCTGGTGACGCCCCAGGATGGTGCCTAGCATTGCTACCCTGTCTCAGGACCACACATGGTGAAGCTGTAAAGATCTTGGTAGAAAGCAAGTGATACTCCAAGCTGATGTCATACACATTATGGTAACAATGATGCAATGCACCCCGGAAGCAACATTCTCGGAAATGACTTCAACCACAGCACCGAAGACTTCAGTTGGAAAATGAATCAGCCTTCCAGTTATTCTTGAAATGCTGTCATGCCCTCGAGGGGCCCGGCCCTTATCTGCATGAGGCACGCGCGGCAGGATGCCAGGCACCATTCTTTGCAACTGGAAAAACATGCTCTTCTGCAACCTTTTCACTGCCCACAAACGAGAGATTTTACCTGCCGACACGATGTAAAGAGAAAACTAGAAAGCGTCATAACATATAAGTGTTGGAAATCTAACTATGCTGGTACTGGTAAGGAAGATGTAAAGACAGGAATGATTCTTCCCAGGAGTGCAATGATTTTACTTGTGTAATCAGCATTGTTGTGTATTTCTACTGTACTGAAGTGAAAACTAGTGCATAATTTCCAGCGGTAGTTGGAGGTGGTCGGCACCGGTACTCATACTTAGGTCTTCGAAGCCTACCAGACGGCGCAGCTGTCTGGTAGCGAGAAGACTTCTTGTGGGCAATCCGAAAGTGGTCCTGGGATTGTATTTCGTCCATTGCTTACCATTGTCTTTGTGGTTTGTAACTCACATTTTCTGGCTTTCTGTTTGCTGGCTTTATTTATTTTAGGCTGTCCAGCATGTCTTTGTCCCGTGGTGCAAAGGTTTTTCACCATCACTCCTTGTATTCTTCCACGAGTCCTCACTTTCTGTAAACAGGCCTTTAAATTGTATTCTCATGTTCTCACATTTGCTGTGGGTTCAAAGACCGAGGTCCAATGTCAGCCTATGTCTTTGGAGGGAGCTTGGTGTTTACTTTTCTTTCTCTGACTGGAAAGTGAGAGGATTTATGTCACCATCTCGCTAGGTACTGGGAAAGAAAAGCTTTTTTTCTAGGACACAATAAAATTTAAATGTCTGTAAATGAACTGTGAAAATATTTTAGAATACATCAGAATTAAGAAAGCACAAGTGAAGCACATTTTTTGCAATCCTCATATGTGGTGGAAACAAATATTTTGATACAATCAAAACAAATGAGTACACGAGGTGATGCCATTTCCACACATTATCGTTTGTGTGCCGTGTTATTTTATTAGTTTTATTAATTTTAATATTAAAAAATTGTGCATATGAAATGGTCATTTCTATTGAAAATGTGTTGTTTGTAATAGCAGTGTGCTACCACACTATGCATACACCACACTATGCCACTCCACTCTACAACAGTCCACTCCACTCTATCATACTCTATGCCACTCTGACACTCCATGCCAGTTTACACCACTTTACGCCCCTCCACTATATGACACTACTTTACTCCACTATACAACACTCTACTTCACTCTACTCTACTTCACTCTACGACACCCTTTGCCACTCTACTTCTCTAAATGACACTCCATACCTCTTTAGTCCACTTTACACAACTCCACGCTATGCAAATCTTCTCTATGGCATTTTATTCCACTCTATACTATGCCACTCCACTCTATGGCACTCCATTCTACAACACTTCACTCCACTCTACACTCTCCAACTCCACACGCCTTCATTCTATAACACTACTTTACTCCACTGCATGACACTCTGCTTTACTCCAGTATATGGTATCTACTTTGCTCCACTGTAAAACACTCTACTTTACTCCACTCTATGCTACTTCACTCTGTCACTCTATGCCACTCCACTGTACAACACTCTACTTCACTCTGTGCCCCTATACGTCACTCCTCTCCATGTCACTCCACTCCACTCCTCTATACCACTCTACGGCATTCCACTCTACGCCCCTCCACTCTGCGACACTTTATTCCACTCTACCCCACTCTGTACCACTATACAACGCTCCACTCTATGACTGTGCTCCCCTCTATGACTGTGCTCCACTTTACGACACTAGTCTGCTCTACGACACTTTATTCCACTCTATGACCCTCCACTCTATTCCACGCCAAGACACTCTACGACACTCTACGACACTCAATAACTCTCTACGACTCTCTATGACTCTCCACGACTCTCCACTTCACTGTCCTCTATTCCATTAACTTGTAGCCATACTGAACAGAAGCTGCGCCGGTGTACAACATGGCTAAAACACATTGGCAAAGGCAATAGCTTTTGTATAGACAAGACTTATAAGCTTTGCCAATGCTTGTTAAGTCTGGCATTGGCCAAGACCTTTTGATTTTACTTCAGGTATATGTACAATATACCTACTTTTAAGAGCTTTCAGCCAGCCCTCGTCATCCACTACCCAGATATTGTGTCACATATTTCTTCCACCCACTAGAGCCACATTATGTGGCCCTCAGCCAACCTTTAGACATTGACTCTCTTCACTGTGAGTGATGGCTTTCTGCTCTTTGATAATGAGCACATTCACACACAAATTAGCTCCCTTAGGTGCCATGGGCTATTATGGCAATGTGTACTTTTTAAGACCAAAAATATATATTCTTGCTTGTAGAAAGAGGTTTCTTTTAGATTGTTGACAGCCTGACAACTTCTCAGCAATAAACTTTGCAAGAACCATGACGAAACAAAACAAGCATTGACAAAGACAAAAGTCTGGCAACCAACACCAGACCTAATGGCTTAGCTAATACTTGTTTGGTACTAGGACACATTTTTCAGACGGAGACTTTGACTCAGAGCAAGAGAGAGAAAGACAGAAATGGAGAACAAAGATGGAGCAGGAAAATGGTGACAAAAGGTGAAAGTACCTAAGAATGAGACAAAGAGACAGAAAGTGCAGGGTGGTGGAAGAAAGAGAGATGAGGCGGAGATAAGGCTTGTCAACCTTGGTATCCAACAGTTCTCGAATTTGGCAGCGGCTGTTATGGTCTCATGAGGAAAACTTTGGGTCACTGCACTTATTATATTTTTTTAAAATAACTACTGCTGACAAAAGAAGACATGCATACAAATAGTATGTTGATCAGGCCTAGAGAAAATATACCATCTAAAACCTACCATACAATATCAATGCAGATGTGTTGAACAACACCTACAGAAAACTGTACGTAGCCATAAGGGGGCTATTCAATTTAAAGTGTAGAAACAGCTCAAAGGGCGCCGCAGGGATATTTCCAGTAGTCATACAAAAGACCTGTGCGTTTGCAGCTCCCAGATGCAAACCAGTGCCTTAAGCATAACACTATCATCATATTACAAAATTAGGTTGGTAGACTTTTCCTTGATGTAGGAGAGTGGCATCGACTGCATAGTTGCCCCCAACTTTTTGCTGATGTTTTGACTGTTTTATGACTCTAGCCAGGCTGTGGCCCTGCTATCCAGGACCCCAGCCTATCTGCTTCTTCTCTAAAATGATGTGAGTACCCTAGGTACAACCCAATTGGATACTGAGGATACCCTGTCAGTCCTTGTAGATGGTACCCTAGGTACCCAGGGCATGGGTCCCTCAGAGGCCTACCAGGGCTGCAACACTTATTGTGCCACCCTGGGACAGCCATACCAAATGACACCACCAGACCACTACTGTAGTCTGGGTAAGGTGGTGCTTGCACCCCCTTACAGGGATACAGGTACCCTGTATCCCACCTATGTACAACACATGTATTCTCATTGGTCGCCCCTCAAGCAGGCCTTGCTAATCCCACAAGGCAGGGTGCTGGGATATGTGTGAGGGGGGACCCCTACCTGAGTAGGGCCCCTCTGCAACCCTCATAAAACCATTGCTGGGTTGATTGTAGTGTAGCCATACCATATACTCTTAACCGCATTATAAGTATATCGCGATAGCGTGATAACTTGAGAATGGCTACACAGAACCATATCGTGTTTGGTGTCAAACATGTAGGAATCATACCCCCAGTCCAGTCATGGGCATGAGGGCATGATTCCCCCCTGCTAGAGGGGCGATATGGGAAAAGCGGCAGAATTGAGACACCAATTTAAAAGTGCACACGTATCACAAAATGGATGCTACTCGCCACCCACACGACTCTGGCTGCCTGTTGCTGGGCAAAACCCCAGCCTCGGCAGCTGGACAATAGGGATCCTGTTGCAGGGAGGTGCCAGCACCTTCCCAGACAGGCTATGTGCATTGGAACTGGGTGAGTGCACCATAGGATACCTTTCAGAGTTGCACGTAGGCTGCTACAGCGCCTACATTCTGCATACACCGCCTGGAACCAGTTCAGGGGCATCCTGCCCCTCGCCCAGGCGGGAAACACACAAAGGGGATAGGGTGTAGGCACCCTTTCCCGCCTCAACTCCCATTGGTGGACACTGATCTGGACACTCCCCTAATCTTGTGGATAAAGGTGAATAACGTGTCCCCAGAGAATCAGATTAATCTTGGACTTCACAGACTTGACCTTCGACGAGCTGCTGCCCAGCTGACTGAAGAAATCTCCCTTGGGGTAAAGGAGTTACCCCCCTGCTTGGCAGGCACCTGAAACACTGCAAGTGACCCAGTTGGAACTTCGCTGCTCCTTTGGACATCGACGACTCCTCTCAACCTTGAGGTGTGTTTCCTAGCATCCCAGAGGCCAGTGAGCGTGCCCAGCAAGTCTGAGCACCGTGGACTGCGTGGGTGCCGAGATCCCCAATACCCCAGGACACCTGCCACCTCTTGCATAGCACACGACCCTGACCAGTGGGGAAGATGTGCTTTGGCCCAATTTTGAGCCAACCTCTCAGCAGTAACTGTGCCAAAGATCAGCGCTCTAGCTCACTCTGGTGGCCCGTGGGCACCCTTTTACGCCTTCCGCGGTCCCTTGTCTCTCGACTTGTGGGCCCTGGCGGAGGACAATCCTTACTTTTAAGAGTTCCCCTGGTTGCTCTAGGCCTGCTCTACAGTCTCCTTGAAGGAGACCTCTCTCAGACCTCGTGGGTCTGCACCAGTAGCTGATTTGTTCATCTTGCATGGGTTGCTGTTGCCAAAGCTTAGTGGATCCAATCCAGACACTAACACCGCAGCGACCCTCATCCTTTGTGGGACAGTCGCCCTCCAGAAGCTGGCCTTCCTTGAAGCCTCCCGGAGCCCGTGGCTGCAGATCCAAGCTACGCCTTTTCCACTTGAAGCACCCGACATTGAAGGGCTCTTTTCCTTGAGCTCCCTGGTCACTGTGCCGTGACCCAGACTCTGTCCCCTCTGCTTTCAGGTTCTTGTCTACAAGATCTACAACTTCATTGTTCACGGCATCATCGACGCTTTTGGCTAGCAGCAGTTTTGTACATTTTCCCATTGAAAATCAGCCCGCGACCCGACATCGAAAACGACCTATGCACCCGGCTTCCCTGGGGCAGGTAACAGTGGTACCTCGGTACTCCCGTGGTAGTGGGCTCCTCAAAAGCTTAACTCTAAGTTTTTAACTTTGAACTCCTGCTAGAAGTGTCTTTAATCTGTTTAAATCAAACCGCGACATTCTCCGTAGGCTTTAATAGAGATCCCGATAGCAGCTATTTCCACTGCACGCGCCTCCCGTGGGTCCCCTTCCTCATAACCTGGGGTGGATTCTCAAGGGGCCAGCGATCCTAAATGCCTTAGGCATTGTCTGTAGAATTGTCGTGGTTCTTATACCACTTTTTTAGTATATGGTTTGGTCCCCCCCTGGGGCTCTGTGATTCCAGTGCTATTTATTGTATCTATAAATGCTTGTTTGAATTGTAACTTTGCCTCTAGCCTCATAAAGAGACTTGTGGGATTCTGTTTAGAATAAATACATATATTTTATACATATACCTGTGTGGACTACTCTTTCATTTGGTCATTCAAGAGGTTATCTATGGTAAAACAATAAGCTCAACACTCCTTCAAGACTTAGCCTGAAGGCTGCTCTCCACAGCTACCACTAGGATAGCTTTCTTTAAAGGTTGTCTTTTAAACCTATCACCTTAAGAGTCGAATTGGACTGGTGCAAGGTGGCCACTATAACTAGTGACCAGCATATGCCAGGCCAACTTCTCACATTGGTGTGCAGCGGTTGGATTCAAGCTTGCCATTGTTTTACCAGATAACAAATTGAATTTCTAAAGTGAAAGCCACTTGGTACTAAAGGTACATATGAATTCAAGCTTAGAATATAATAAGTTCTACTGAACTTAAGAGTTGTGTGTAGAGGGTTTAACACACCTTGACTACAACTCAAGAAAGGGTTCAGTAGGCCACACCTAGTGTAGGTAGATACACCAGTACCACTACACTAGAAATGTCTTTAAGTTCAGGTGCCCATAAGGCTCTGGAAGGACCCCATAGGGTTCCAGTCGACAAATATGATCATCTCTCCTTTGCTGAGCTTAGGGAGATGTGCACCACTAGGCAACTTAAGACAAACAAAGGTGCCAATACTCAATGTCTCAGGGAAATCCTGCTAATAGCAGACTTTAAGCAGACTTTAGTGTCTGATGGGGTAGACAGGTTGGGTGGGCATCCCCCAGAAGAGGACACCCCTGGGGTGGACTCTGATGAGGACCAGGAAGAGGAAGATGAACTTGACCTGGATGAACAAAACCATTCACAACATGGAGGTAATGGCCCAATAGGCACTCTCTCCATCCCTAAAGGGAGAATGGTGGATCCAAACAGAAGGAACAGATCCCCCTCAGAGGGGTCCAACCATTCTGGGAGATCCAAAGGGACCTCTGCCTGAGTTTGAGTTTGAGTTTGAGTTTAAAATTACTTGTAGAGCGCACGTCTACCAGCGGTTTCTTGGCGCTATAGTTAACAAGGTCCTGGGCTAGAAGAGTGGGGAAACTGCTGGAGTAATTATTCAAAGGACTTCATGAACAGGAAGGTCTTGAGGTGTTTGCGGAATTGCGGATACAGGGTGATAGAACGAAGTTCAAGGGGAAGGGAGTTCCAGAGGGTCGGGGCAAGGAAGGCAAATTTTGAACCTCCCCACTTCTTTCTCCGGTAGCGTGGGATGGAGAGGAGGGACTGGGAGGACGAACGTAGTTCCCTGGTGGGAACGTAAGGAATGATCTCAGAAGAGATGAACGCCGGTGTCAGGCCAAGTCGGGCCAAGAAAGTGATGGAAGCGAGCTTGAATTGGACCCTAGCTCGCACCGGGAGCCAATGTAAAGATTCAGAAGAGGGGTAGAGTGGTGGAATTTAGGGAGTTTGAAGGCTAGGCGGGCCGCCTGGTTTTGTATCTGCTGTAGGCGTCGCAGGCTATATGCGGGGATGCCGGCATATAGGGCGTTGCCGTAATCCAGGCGGGACACCACCATGGCCAGGATGATGAGCTTAAGGGCGGGGAAAGTGAAGAAGCGGGACACCCTGCGTATAGTGCGCAGTGAAAGGAAAGAAGAAGATACCACAGAGCTAACCTGGGAGTGAAGGGTGAGTTGAGAATTGATTTTTATGCCTAGTGTTTTGGCAGAGGAAGAGGGTACAGGAGAGGGGCCAAGGGAGGGGGGCCAGAAAAGAGGAGACCAGGGGCTGGATGAACCACCCGTCAATACCAGCTCGGTCTTGTCAGAGAAGAGAATCCTCCCAAGAGAGGAAATGCAGACTGATCCAGTTTGAGCAGGGTAAGCTACAGCTCAGGAGAGAACAGTTAACATTGGACAGGGAATCCCTGGAACTTCAGAAAGCTTCAAGAAAATGGGGTCTAGAGACCCCTGGTGGCAGTAATACCCCTAGAGTTAGAGAGAAAGCTCCTGACAATGTTATGTTATGTTATAGTGTGTTTATATAGCGCACGGCTACTCCAGAGGAGTGTCCCGGCGCTTTCCACAAGCAGCTCAGTGTAACACAGCAAAACAAACAAGCAGCAGAGCACAAGGCAACAGGGGGAAAAAAAACCTAAAGGTTAAAAAGCCAGGTCTTCAAGCTCTTTCTGAACTGCAGCAAATTAGCAGAGCTGCGTAGAGCCAACGGAAGCGAATTCCAAAGATGGGGAGCCTTAAAGCTAAAAGAGCGCCCCCCAGTGCGCGCCTTCCTAACCCGCGGACTCACGGCCAGAAAGAGAGAATCTGACCGCAGTGAACGGGCTGGACGGTAAAAAGACAACCTCGGTTGCAAATATCTTGCACAAGTGCCAAAGAGTGCTTTATGCATCAGCGTCAAGGATTTAAACATAATCCGCTTCCGGATAGGCAGCCAGTGGAGCGTCTGCAGTAGCCCAGATACTCGCGCTCGCCTGTGAAGGCCAAAAATGGCACGAGCAGCAGAGTTCTGGGCCACCTGTAGGCGCTGAACCAAATAATCCGGGAGACCAAGGAAAAGGGCATTCGCATAATCCAGCCTGGATCCAATCAAAGCTTGCACAGTAATCCGCCTGTGCTCCACAGAAAGCAATGGTAAAAACTTGCGGAGTATCTTCAGAATGCCAAAACAGGAGCCAGCCAAACCAAGAACATGCGCTCTCAGCAAAAGTTTATTGTCCAGCTTAACTCCCAAGTTTTTGGCAACCAGCGATGACTGTGCAGGAGGACACATATCCGACGGCCACCAATCCTGCCACTCCGGGTCGGTGGCACAGCCGAAGAATAGGACCTCCGACTTACTGGAATTGGCCTTCAGACTATTCTGTTGGAACCAGTCGAAGACCATCCCCAGGCACCCCCGAATACTCTCTCCATCAAATGCCTGATCTTTCCCGCATGTGAAGAGGAGTTGCGTGTCATCTGCGTAAGACACGATCTGGGCCCCATGAGCCTCCGCCAAGGCCGCCAGGGGAGACATGAAGATGTTAAACAACGTCGGGCTCAACACAGAACCCTGTGGAACTCCGACTCCCAATGGCGGCATCTCGGCGGCGCTCTGGGAAACCCAAATCGTCTGGCGGCGGCCCTCAAGAAAAGATGTAAACCATTTGAGCACCGTCCCCCTGAGGCCGATGGCATGGAGCCTGGCGAGGAGCGCCGCATGGGGGGCGGTGTCAAAGGCCGCCGACAGGTCTAACATGACAAGCATGGCCTTACCTCCAGTATCGAGAGTCTCGCGAATAACCTCCGAGACCTCCAACAAAGCCGTTTCCGTACTCAAATTAGGGCGGAATCCGGATTGGGATGGGTGCAATAGACCATTTGTTTCAAGAAAACCCGACAGGATGCCATGCACATGTTTCTCTGTAATCTTCGCCAGAGCCGGAAGAAGAGAAATAGGCCTGTAATTGGCCAGGACCTCAGTATCCAAACCGGGCTTTTTCAGGAGGGGGATCACCATCGCCCTTTTCCAGGTGCGTGGGACACTCCCTTCCCTCAAAGAGGCATTAATAAGAGAATTAACCAGTGGATTCACCACCGCTGCCATCCTAGCCAAAAATTTGACAGGGCAGGGGTCTAACGGCGAGCCCGATTTCAGGCTGGCCAACAACAACAGGGACGCATCGCTGGAAACAGATGGAAAAACCGACAATACAGCGGCAGGCATGGGCGGTGAAACGCATCCGGCCCCAGGGCCACAACACCCCTCCTTCGACCTGTCCAAGAAAGAGGCCTGAATCGCCTTAATCTTGTCAGTAAAGAAACTGGCAAGATCACGCGCCCACAAGTCAGGTGAAACTGGTAGGGGCAGGTTGGAACTGGGGGTCGTGAACTCCTTCACAACAGTGAAGATCTCCTTACAGGAGTTCACCGACTCCTCAATCCTCCTAGCGAGATATTCCTTCTTAGCACACAGGATATCCCGGTGATACGCCTTCATAGCCAACCTATAGGCAAATTTGGCCTTCTCGTCATACTGACGGCGCCAGGCCCGCTCAGCAACCTTACATTGGCTGCGCGCCAATCGCAGCACCTCCGTAAACCACGGCGCAGATCGCCGGATTGCCGTGGACCGGGGGGCCGTCCTAGGGGCAAGATCGTTTAGCCTTTCAGTCAGCCATAGCTGCAGAGCCTCAGTGTCCTGTTCCAAAACGCCCGAAAAGGGGCAAGGATGATTCGCAAGCGCCTGCTCCAACATATCGGGCGTCACTCTATGCAGCGCTCTCGCAGCTGGTCTGGGCAGTATGGGAGCACTACTGTTCGTTCGCCCGTTCTCAAACACGGAGAACCTGATCAGCCTGTGATCCGTCCAGAGCAAAGGCAAAGTTTCAATATCAGCAATCGGGACCGACGAAAACACTTGGTCTAGGGTATGCCCTTTCTCGTGTGTAGGACCCACCACAAAAGGTACAAGGCCCAGCGAAGATGTAATATCCAGCAATTTAATTGAGTCCGAATCCTCCGCCACATCGAGATGGAAATTGAAGTCGCCTGCCACCACACAGTGCTGTGTGGACAGCGCCAGACCAGAAATGGCCATCTGCAGGTCCTCCAAAAAGGAGCCCATAGGACCAGGGGGCCTGTAAACCAGCAACCCCTTCACAGCTTGGCATGAAGACAATCTGAGCATGAAAGCAAGGGACTCAGAACCCCCGATAGAAATCAGGGGGAGCACTGAACAAGACACGCTCTTCTTCACCACCACAGCAACCCCACCACCCCGACCCTTCGCTCTGTCCTGCCGAAAGATATTATACGCCGGAGGGATGGCAGAAAAGATGTCCGGATTAGATGCCTCACCCAGCCAGGTTTCAGTCAGTAGCAAACATAATGGATTTTCCCTGACAAGAAGATCGTAAATGTACAGGGCATGGCTGCCTACTGAAAATAGGAATCTACATAAGATTGTGCCCCCCTATCAGTCAGGGGATGATATCCACAAATGGATCACTGCACTTGAGAGGGCCTGTAAAGTTCAGAGGGTCCCAGTAGAGCAGTGGGCAGCAATCTTATGGCTCTCCTTTGCAGACAAAGGTAGAGACAAGCTTCTCTCTGTCAGAGAAGAGGATGCAGATGATTATTATATCTTGAGAGATGCTTTGATAGATGGGTTTGGCTTAACCACTGATCAGTATAGACTAAAGTTCAGAGACACCCAGAAAGCACAGAATCAAGATTGGGTAGACTTTGTGGATTGTGCTACCAAGGCACTAGAAGGTTAGTTAACTGGCAGTAAAGTAAATGATTACCAAGGATTGTATAATCTCATAATGAGGGAGCAGATCCTTAATAATTGTCAGAATCAGCTCTTACATCAGCACCTGGTGGACTCAGATCTGACCTCTCCCCAAGAATTGGGAAAGAAGGCAGACAAATGGGTCAGAACCAGGATTAAGCAGAAGGTCCAGCCCTTGGGGGGTGCAACTAAAAAGGAAGATGCCCAGAACTCTGAGAAGGGTGGGGGAAAGGGAAAAGACCAGCAGTCTTCAACAGGCCCCCAAAAATCTGCATCTGATAATACCCAAGCTACTAAAGCTAAACAACCAAGGAAGCCATGGTGTAAAGTCTGTAAACAGAAAACCCATTGGACTTCAGATTGTAATAAGGCCAAAGACTCCACAAGTACCACACCTGCCCCTAAGGCACCTGTTCCCCCTAGTCCAGCTATAGGTGGTGGTACACAGAACAAGGGCATAGTAGGATTGACCCTGGGATCTGGAGAGGATTCTGGCTTAGTCAGAACTCCTACTCAGGCTGTCTTAGTTTGTGATGGGGACTTGTCCCTATTTGTGAGTCCCAGTGGTCTGGGCAAATACAAGCAACAGCCTAAAATAAATGGAAGGGAGTCATTAGCTTACAGGGACACAGGAGCCAGTGTCACCATGGCGACTAAGGACCTTGTGGACCCTAGCCAGATGATACTTGGAGAAACTTACCAAGTGACCAATGCAAGCAACGTTAGTACTAACCATGCTCTAGCAGTTGTAAACTTCTCCTGGGGAAGGGTAATTGGCCTAAAGAAGGTTGTGGTGAGTGCAGACCTACCTGTTGAATGTTTGCTAGGGAATGATTTGGAGGCCTCAGCATGGGCTGAGGTGGAGCTAACTACCCATGCAGCAATGCTCGGTATACCAGCAGAAGTATTTGACCTGACAAGGTCAAAAGCAAAGCTGACAGGAACTGAACAGGCCTTGGATCCTGGAAGAATGGACCAAGGACCTTCCAAGAGGAGGAGTAGCAGGGGTAAGGCAGAGCCTTTCCCCCAGGAACAGTCTGTAGAGACTCTTTTAGCAGAAGAGGATCTATCTCCTGAAGAAGGAACTGCCCCAGATGAACTGGAACCTGATCAGGTTGAGTTCTTGGGGGCAGGAGGACCTTCTAGGGCAGACTTGAGCCTGGAGCAGCAGAGCTGCCCCACTCTTGAACCCCTCAGACAGCAAGCTGCTGCTGAGGCTACAGGGAATGCCAGTGGGACCCATAAGATTTATTGGGATGATGGGCTCCTATGCTCTGAGGGTCGAGACCCCAAGCCTGGTGCAGCCAGGAGGTTGGTCATACCTCAGAAGTTTAGGTGCTTCCTACTCACACTGGCCCATGATATTCCCTTAGCAGGACACCTAGGCCAAAACAAGACTTGGGGCAGAATTGTCCCTCACTTTCATTGGCCACAGATGAGTGAGGACTGTAAGAGCTTTTGCAGCTCTTGCATTACCTGTCAAGCCAGTGGCAAGGCAGGCAAGTCCACAAAGGACCCCCTGATACCATTGCCTGTGGGGGGGGTGCCCTTTGAACAGGTGGGGATTGATATAGTTGGTCCCCTGGACCCACAAACAGCATCTGGGCACAGGTTCATTCTGGTGGTAGTGGATCATGCCACCAGATACCCAGAAGTTATTCCACTTAGGACCATCACAGCACCTATGGTGGCAAGGGCCCTCCTGGGAATCTTTTCCAGGGTGGGTTTTCCTAAGGATGTATTGTCTGACAGAGGTACAAACTTTATGAGTGGCTACCTCAAGGCAATGTGGAAGGAGGGTGGTGTCAACTATAGGTTCACCACCCCTTACCACCCTCAATGCAATGGTCTTGTTGAGAGATTCAACAAGACCTTAAAGGGTATGATTAAAGGGTTCCCAGAAAAGCTTATGCGAAAACGGGATGTTCTTCTGCCCTGCCTTCTCTTTGCATACAGGGAGGTGCCACAAAAGGGGGATGGTTATAGCCCCTTTGAACTTTTGTTTGGCCATCCTGTTAGAGGACCACTCTGTCTAGTGAAGGAGGGATGGGAGCAACCTCTCAAACCCCCTAAACAGGATATTGTGGACTATGTACTTGGTCTCCGCTCCCGGATGGCTGAGTACATGAAGAAGGCAACTAAAAACCTGGAGGCAAGTCAGGAATTACAGAAAGCCTGGGATGACCAAAAGGCTGTACTGGTGGTGTACCAGCCAGGACAGAAGGTATGGGTGCTGGAGCTAGTGGCCGCAGCAGCTCTCCAAGATAAATGGAGTGGACCCCATACCATTTTGGAAAAGAAGGGAGAGGTCACCTATTTGGTGGACCTTGGCACTCCCAGAAGTCCCCACAGGGTACTTCATGTTAATAGACTGAAAGCATATGTGGACAGGGCTGACATGGGCTTGCTCATGGCAACAGATGAGGGACAGGAGGAAGAGAGTGACCCTCTCCCAGACCTGCTCTCTCACAACCCTGACGATGGGTCAGTTGATGGAGTAGCCTTGGCAGGCAGCCTCACTGACCAGCAGCAAGCAGACTGTAGACAAGTTCTTCAGTCTTACAGACATATGTTTTCTCTGACTCCAAGTCAGACCCCCTGGTGCACTCATGAAGTGGACACTGGGGACAGTCTGCCTGTCAAGAATAAAATCTACAGGCAACCTGGCCATGTCAGGGACTGCATAAGGACA
Source organism: Triturus cristatus (assembly GCF_964204655.1). Classification (NCBI taxonomy): domain Eukaryota; kingdom Metazoa; phylum Chordata; class Amphibia; order Caudata; family Salamandridae; genus Triturus; species Triturus cristatus. Next base: position 311,983,459 of record NC_140582.1, read on the forward strand.
GAAGTCCAAAAGATGTTGGAATTAGGAGTGATTGAGCCCTCAGAGAGCCCTTGGGCTAGCCCAGTAGTCCTTGTACCAAAACCTCACACCCAGGATGGTAAGAGAGAGATGAGGTTCTGTGTTGACTACAGGGGCCTCAATGCAGTCACTAAGACTGATGCTCACCCAATTCCCAGAGCAGATGAGCTCATAGATAGATTGGCCTCAGCCAAGTATCTGAGCACATTTGATCTGACAGCTGGCTACTGGCAGATAAGGTTAGCTGAGTCTGCAAAAGCCAAAACTGCATTTGCTACCCCTGGTGGGCATTATCAATTTATTGTAATGCCCTTTGGTTTGAAAAATGCACCTGACACTTTTCAAAGGTTGGTGAACCAAGTCCTCTCAGGCCTGGAACACTTTAGTGCAGCATATCTAGATGATATTGCTGTCTTCAGCTCCACCTGGGAGGATCACCTGATCCACCTGAGGAAAGTTTTGGAAGCCCTCAAAGAGGATGCCCAAAAAGGTTCAGTGGACCTTCAGCTGTCAGAAAGCTTTTGATGACCTAAAACAGGCTATGTGCTCTGCTCCAGTGCTCCAAAGCCCCAACTACTCCAAACAATTCATAGTTCAAACTGATGCTTCTGAGGTGGGGGTAGGTGCTATATTATCACAACTGAATGAAGAGGGCCAGGATCAACCAGTAGCTTTTATTAGCAGAAGGTTGACCCCCATAGAGAAACGTTGGTCAGCTATAGAGAGGGAGGCCTTTGCTGTGGTCTGGGCCTTGAAGAAGCTGAGGCCATACTTGTTTGGCACTCACTTCCTTGTTCAAACAGACCATAAGCCCCTCCTATGGCTAAAACAGATGAAGGGTGAAAACCTCAAACTACTCAGGTGGACCATTTCCCTACAGGGGATGGACTTTACAGTGGAACATAGACCTGGGAGCAACCATGCCAATGCAGATGGCCTCTCCAGATATTTCCACTTAGAACATGAAGACTCAACTGGTCAAGGTTAGTTTAATGTCCCTGCGTTTGGGGGGGGGGGTTATGTAGGAGAGTGGCATCGACTGCATAGTTGCCCCCAACATTTTGCTGATGTTTTGAATGTTTTATAACTCTAGCCAGGCTGTGGCCCTGCTATCCAGGACCCCAGCCTATCTGCTTCTTCTCTAAACTGATGTGAGTACCCTAGGTAGAACCCAATTGGATACTGAGGATACCCTGTCAGCCCTTGCAGATGGTACCCTAGGTACCCAGGGCATGGGTCCCTCAGAGGCCTACCAGGGCTGCAGCACTTATTGTGCCACCCTGGGACAGCCATACCAAATGACACCACCAGACCACTACTGTAGTCTGGGTAAGGTGGTGCTTGCACCCCCTTACAGGGATACAGGTACCCTGTATCCCACCTATGTACAACACATGTATTCTCATTAGTCACCCCTCAAGCAGGCCTTGGCAATCCCACAAGGCAGGGTGCTGGGATATGTGTGAGGGGGGACCCCTACCTGAGTAGGGCCCCTCTGCAACCCTCGTAAAACCATTGCTGGGTTGTTTGTAGTGTAGCCATAGCATATACTCGTAACCGCATTATAAGTATATCGCGATAGCGTGATAACTTGAGAATGGCTACACAGAACCATATCGTGTTTGGTGTCAAACATGTAGGAATCATACCCCCAGTCCAGTCATGGGCATGAGGACATGATTCCCCCCTGCTAGAGGGGCGATATGGGAAAAGCGGCAGAATTAAGACACCAATTTAAAAGTGCACACGTATCACAAAATGGATGCTACTCGCCACCCACACGACTCTGGCTGCCTGTTGCTGGGCAAAACCCCAGCCTCGGCAGCTGGACAATAGGGATCCTGTTGCAGGGAGGTGCCAGCATCTTCCCAGACAGACTATGTGGATTGTAACTGGGTGGGTGCACCATAGGATGCCTTTCAGAGTTGCACGTAGGCTGCTACAGCGCCTACATTCTGCATACACGGCCTGGAACCAGTTCAGGGGCATCCGGCCCCTCGCCCAGGCGAGAAACACACAAAGGGGAGAGGGTGTAGCCACCCTTTCCCACCTCAACTCCCATTGGTGGACACTGATCTGGACACTCCCCTAATCTTGTGGATAAAGGTGAATAACGTGTCCCCAGAGAATCAGATTAATTTTGGACTTCACAGACTTGACCTTCGACGAGCTGCTGCCCAGCTGACTGAAGAAATCTCCCTTGGGGTACAGGAGTTACCCCCCTGCTTGGCAGGCGCCTGAAACACTGCAAGTGACCTGGTTGGAACTTTGCTGCTACTTCGGACATTGACGACTCCTCTCAACCTTGAGGTGGGTTTCCTAGCATCCCAGAGGCCAGTGAGTGTGCCCAGCAAGTCTGAGCACCGTGGACCGCATGGGTGCCGAGATCCCCAATACCCCAGGACACCTGCCACCTCTTGCGTAGCACACGACCCTGACAAGTGGGGAAGTTGTGCTTTGGCCGAATTTTGAACCAACCTCTCAGCAGCACCTGTGCCAAAGGTCAGTGCTCTAGCTCACTCCGGTGGCCCATGGGCACCCTTTTACGCACTCCAAATTGCTGCCTTCCGCGGTCCCTTGTCTCTCAACTTGTGGGCCCTGGCAGAAGACAATCCTAACTTTTAAAAGTTCCCCTGGTTGTTCCAGGCCTGCTCTATAGTCTCCTTGAAGTAGACCTCTCTCAGACCTCGTGGGTCTGCACCAGTAGCTGATTTGTTTATCTTGCATGGGTTGCGGTTGCCAAGGCTTAGTGGATCCAATCCGGACACTAACACTGCAGCGACCCTCATCCTTTGTGGGACAGTCGCCCTCCAGAAGCTGGCCTTCCTTGAAGCCTCCCGGAGCCCGTGGCTGCAGATCCAAGCTACACCTTTTCCACTTGAAGCACCCGACATTGAAGGGCTCTTTTCCTTGAGCTCCCTGGTCACTGTGCCGTGACCCAGACTCTGTCCCCTCTACTTTCAGGTTCTTCTCTACAAGATCTACAACTTCATTCTTCACGGCATCATCGACGCTTTTGGCTAGCAGCAGTTTTGTACATTTTCCCATCGAAAATCAGCCCGCGACCCGACATCGAAAACGACCTATGCACCCGGCTTCCCTGGGGCAGGTAACAGTGGTACCTCGGTACTCCCGTGGTAGTGGGCTCCTCAAAAGCTTAACTCTAAGTTTTTAACTTTGAACTCCTGCTAGAAGTGTCTTTAATCTGTTTAAATCAAACCGCAACATTCTCCGTAGGCTTTAATAGAGATCCCGATAGCAACTATTTCCACTGCACGCGCCTCCCGTGGGTCCCCTTCCTCATAACCTGGGGTGGATTCTCAAGGGGCCAGCGATCCTAAATGCCCTAGGCATTGTCTGTAGAATTGTCGTGGTTCTTATACCACTTTTTTAATATATGGTTTGGTCCCCCCTGGGGCCCTGTGATTCCAGTGCTATTTATTGTATCTATAAATGCTTGTTTGAATTGTAACTTTGCCTCTAGCCTCATAAAGAGACTTGTGGGATTCTGTTTAGAATAAATACATATATTTTATATATATACCTGTGTGGACTACTCTTTCATTTGGTCATTCAAGAGGTTATCTATGGTAAAACAATAAGCTTAACACTCCTTCAAGACTTAGCCTGAAGGCTGCTCTCCACAGCTACCACTAGGATAGCTTTCTTTAAAGGTTGTCTTTTAAACCTATCACCTTAAGAGTCGAATTGAACTAGTGCAAGGTGGCCACTATAACTAGTGACCAGCATATGCCAGGCCAACTTCTCACACTTGAATACTTGTTTGCATAAGTGCAAAGATGGAATACAGTATCAAGCTTTCAAACAAACTGTAAATGTAAACATGTGCCACCATATAGCAACATATTTATTTATTGTTTTTAGAAAAAATGCTATTAAGGAAATAAAATGTTTAACTTCCATCCTTTTTTCCTCTGGCATGTTCTGAACCTTAAAAGACAATAGTTATCTTATAAAAGACTCATCTAGTCTGAACGCACTCCAGAAAATATTGCTCCTTCATCAGAAGCATTGGTCATAAATCAACCGCTTTGTAAAGAGGATATTACGTCTTCCCCTATCCGAATCATCTTTACAACATCATGTCCAGTTTGTCCTCTCACCTCAATGGTGTAGACTTTGATATTTTAATCTGTTCATATTGTATGGCAAATGCATGTCCGAAAGACGCTGGATGAATTGTGCCCTTTACCGGCTGCGGAAAGACTGACGCTGCTTGAACAAAGATTTGGGGAGGGGACTGGCTAACCTTACGGCCAAAATCCTGCCTTCAGCTTTCCTGCTACTTCTCCTTTCTTTGTGATACGTTGTCTAGTGTTTAGGTCGAGCCTAGCGCAATGCGCATGCACTGCTCTAGGAAAACGACCTCTTGGAATCACTCTGGATTTTCCACACGCTCGTGCGTGTTTTTTTTCTGCATTGTTTCAATTGGTCTTTGCGTGTGTCTTTCTAAAAAGACAGCACACAATTGGGCTAAGACAGATGCATTTCCCACCTTTCCCAGCAAAATGTATCCACCCATGGCCTACGGCTTGCGTTTACGAGCAGGGGCGCCATCTGTTTGGGGTCATGTCACCATCTGTTTTTAATTAGCGCGTTCGCCACGCTGCTGTGCTCACTCCCCCCGCTTCTCTCTGGCGCGATTCTTTTAAACCAACCCTCTCTTCACATGCCACATGCACACGCACAGCCCTGCCAATGCTCTGTTTGCAATGAGAAACTTGTGCATTCGCTGTCAGGCTAGGCCTATTGCTGTTGACTTGTAGAAGAAGGAAGGCAATCTTAACTTTAGGCAAGCACCCTATTAATCTTATGTTTGACCTCACAACTGCAGGTTCGAACCCCAACGTGTCTGCTTAACCTTTCATCCTACAAGAGGCCAACAAACTAATTAACATTCATTTGGTTGGCAATAAACATCTGTTAGTCGGCACCAAGTTGCAGCATACTCCAACCCTGCCTTCACTTGCACACTGGGATAACTCACTTTCGGCTCCTGATTTTCTCTACTGTGCTCGCTTTCTGATTTGGTACTGGCATTATATAATGCAATCTTAACTTTAAGGCAAGCACCCTATTAATCTTATGTTTCACCTCACAACCGCAGGTTCGAACCCCAGCGCGTCTGCTCAGCCTTTCCTCCTACTAGAGGCCGACAAACTAATTAACATTCATTTGGTTGGCAATAAACATCTGTTACTCTGCACCAAAATGTAGCATACTCCAGCCCGCTAGGCAATCAGCATTTTACCCTAACTGTTTTGGAGAAAAACCAAATATCTACAGCAGGTAGGCACTGCGTAACTCTACAGAGGGCATTTTTTCGCTCCCCCGCCTCAGAAATCTGCAAGCACTTCTCCTTTCATTCTTTTAGGTCTCGGCTAGCGATGGCTGCGCTTGCGCAGTCTCGCTCGCGAGATTTAATGACTTTAAGAAGAGGGGCTTGCACCCGCCCCCCTCCTCTGCTGTTCTCCATTGGCTGGCCTCTTAAATGCTGGCCAGCCACTGGAGAAGAGGTCCAGTCACTCCGATTATGCCCCGTCCTTTTCGGATCGGGGGGCGTGGTTTTTGCGAAAATTCTTAATCGTGCTGGCCGTCCCCTTTTTCCGACGGTGGGCGTGTTTTTTTTTTTTTGTTTTCCCTGTTTTCAAGCTCATTTTGTGTTGGTTGCTGTGAGGCGAAGGCTTCCCGGAGCTGTCTGGTAAGTGAGGTTTTTTTTAATTTATGTTTGTTATTGTTTTGTTGCTTTTTATCCTACTTTGTCTTTGTTTGTTTGTTACAGGGCTTCCCCGTTGCTTCCCTGGTTCCAACTTATTCGTCTTCTAAACTTTTTCCAAATGCGGGAATGTATGATCAGTGCGGACTTCCCCATCATCCCTGTTAGCTCCTCTTACTTTCAATGGTCCCTGTCCTCCCCTATTACCAATAGCATTTCAGTTTGTTAGACTCGCCGCCCGCTTTGGCCCGATTATTTGGCTTCATTCTGTGCTCCGTTCTCCCCGCCTTCCTTTTAGTATTGCTCCCAAAGACTCCTTCCTTACGTACTTGCTCCTCCCTTCCACTATTGTGCTTGGATGCACTCTATAGTCAACATTTCCTCCCATACCCGCCGACTCCTCCCCCTTGCTGCCTCCCTTGGGACCACCATCCAGTTAATATCCCTAAGTTGTTTATCCCTCCCCCTTCGGTTTGTGTGTCTAACCGCCGCCCCGGTTATTTTTCTTATGATTTATCTCACCCCCCCGCCTCCTTCCGTGACCCCTCCTTTGTGCTTCTTCGAATCAGGCGCCGCTGCGGGCAGCCCTATCTCTGCCGCCGGGGTCCTGGCAGCCCGTGCAGAGAGGCCCGGGAGAGCCCGTGCTACCGCCGCCGCTCAGACACACCACGGTGAGTGCGAAAGAGCGCGGGACGCTAAGGGGGAGCCCGGTGCTGGGAGGGAGAGTTACTAGTTCCCACTCCCTGTGGGCGAGAAGGCCCCGCCTTCCTTGAGGGAAGAGGGTATCAGGCATACCGGGACAGAGGCCCCAATGTACATATCGACACCACAAGGGGGGAGGGGGAGGTGGAGGTGGCGAGCAGTACTACCCTGCCATCATAGACAGAGGGGTGGACTGCAACACAGGACCGTAGGCCTGGGGCGGTGCACAATGAGGAGAAGGCGGCCGGATTATACGGCACGTCATCGTGGGAGCCCGGATTGGAGGAGGCTTTTTTAATATAGAAATATGCGTGTGTGGTTATGTGGATATTAGTTACATCACTGTCAGTGGCACAAGGGAAGGAAGGGAAAATCTGAAGTGTCATTCACTTCAATGCAGGACCCGCAATACCTGATCCTTCAAAGTTACACAAGTGCCTAGGATCCGGGGTGCTTCCGATATACTGTATAAATCACATGTTGCATACCTCTCTGCCTGGTCTGCTTACTTGATGGGAGATGTAGACTGAAGTCCAACTTTTGAAAGGCAGTGCAGATGTAGACTGAAATCCGACTTTTGAAAGGCAGTGGCTTTGTTGCTGCTCACAACCCACTGCAGTGATTTAAAATGTGTTTGTGCTTTGCGTGAAGTTGAGTATTTGTTTTGGGAATTCTTGTGATCCCGATTTATTTGTTGATCTGACTCGTCGAGTTCAGCAGTGTCCTCCTTCCTATTCCGACACGTCTATCGTCTTCACCTATTCAGGTCCGGTCAACATTCCCGATTTGCCCATGAGCAGAGATGCTTGTGTGACCAATTCAACAATTGCAAGTGCCTGGAACGTTAGTCCTACCACAGTTAGTTACTGTAGCTTAGTTAAGCACTCATATGGTTAGTATGGCTTACGATGTAAGCTTTTTTAGCCTGCAATTATCCAGGACCTTTTAATTCTACAAATATGAAATATATTATATGCTTATTTTCTTTCGTTCTGCCCCATTGGTCTGTTATTGTGTCATTCACATTTCTTCTGCCCACTACAGCATACAGCACGGCGCAATGCGCCAGCCCACTAAAGCCATTGGATAACTTCAGTGTAAGGGACCGCACTCCTCCCTTTTGCAAGGAGCAAATCGGACACAAAGTACTGGCGACTACCATGACAATGTGTGCTTTTTGAGACCAACAAAATATTTTTACAGTTAGCCAATATTTTTTTTCATTGATGAGGGCACTGCAGCTTTAACAATGCCTTTTTATTTTATTAAGTGTGTTCAGCCCGTTGGAATAAGTCACTTTTGTCTATTTATTTTTGTAAATCATCAAGGATTGGAACATGCTTTAGTTTGCTTTCAGCCTTGGTGTAGTGTGACTCGCCTGCAAAAGATCATCATTTAAAGTAACCACGTTTTTGTTACTGAGATAGAACAGTATTTGGATCATTAAAACAGATTTTTCTTTTGTAATTCTTTATACTCATGGTACTGCCACTAGCCACTGCCTTTATTCCTCAAGTCCTTTAAAGTAAAGCAACCTATTATTGGCCACTTTGTTGTTCCTTTTTTTGCATTTTGATTTGAATAAAACATGTTATCATACATAATATTTATGGCATGTACAGTGGGCGATCGATGTGTGCCCACACACATATATTAACTGATGGGCATTGAGCTATCAACGGTGCTTCATTAGTAAAACAAGAAGTGCCAGGGCTCTCGCCAGGAGGCCACTGCAGCTGGCACCACACACTGCCCCTCCCATCGCTGCCAATGACGATACTAACACAACTCCTAATTGTCTCACTCCTACATATGTAACAATTCAGACAATTCCAGGACCCCTAACCTAAAAACATGACCTGGGAGGCAGGTATTAACATTTTAATGTATATTGAATCAACAAATACCTGCTGTGCTCATCTTTAAATTAGACAGATACCGGCACCAGGTGGCAGACTGCCACAAGTGCGTACAATTAAGTGACGGTGCCGAGCACTGGGAACCACAGGTTTAATGTAGGCACTGTCTGCAGGTTCGCTCTCATCACCTCAAGTTTGCATGTGGGCCTAAGTGTAAAGAGCTGATTGGTATAATTTATTGTGTTGATAAAACAAACTCCCGAAGTAGGAGCATTTTTTGTTATTGAAACAAAAAACAAGTGACCCCTGATATGCAGGGTATCCGCTCCCTATCCTGTGCACGTGGGCTTTGTATATTTTCCTAGTCCATGTCCTCCATGCCTGACATATTGGACATGAGCATGAAAAGTCAGTGAGGTTCGCCTGCCCTCAAAAGTGCAGGGAAACGATTGCTTTGGCGTATGACCCACAAGGTCAGAGGTTTACACTGGTAGATCCAGTGGAGGTACGACTTGTGCAAAAATGCCACCCACAACTCTTGGAGCCTTTCCCTTTCCGATGCATAATACAGTTTTTTAGAAATGCTCGCTGCCCTAATTTCTGACTCAAATGACATTTCTTTGCTTAATAATATGGCAAATAGGTTGCCCACTGTGGTATTGAAGAAACACATTGTCTTTAAACATGGTGGTATATTTGTCTTTGCATAACAATTAATTTGCACTCTTTTTACGGGAGACTTTTCCTTATAAAGTACATTTTTTGCGCTTGATAAATGTAACCCCTTTTGTGGTGGTTGTTTTGGTTCTGCTTGCCACAGAGGACGCAGTGCTTTAGTGCACTCTAAATATTTGCGCGTTTCCGCCTTTATCACGTTGTCTGCGAGTGCCCAAGGCAAACTTGAAATTGTTTAGCTACAAGCTTCCCCATTTAGTAACGCGTTTCTAAGGTCAGGGTTTCTGCCGTTCTGTATTACAGATTTGCGGTATACACTACTTAAAAAGTAGGAAAATTGTACACCCTTCTTCCACTAGTCAATAACAATAAACAAAATGGAGCAAAAAAATATTCGTATTGTGGGAGTGAAAAACATTAAATATGTTTGTGCATCTAAATGGGATATAAACAGTAAGTCTCTCCATGGTAGGGCCTAATAAGACAATTAAGAAGATGACATTTGTTTATTACTTTTTGTTGCTTAATTCTACCTTTTGGTACTTTCTAAAAACTGTATTTAGAATTTATGAGCCTACAACGGCAAATCCAGATTGCTACTTCGATTGAGAAAGAATGAAAGACTCCAGCGAGTAAAGAGCGAGATAGTTAATCCTTTCTTGTAACGCATGCACACGAAATGGGTGAACTGCACAGATGTAGCCAGCAACCAAAATGGGCCTGCAATGTATGAGAATACAAAGGCATGTTGGCAACATACGTTAATAAAATAATTTTATATATATTTAGGGCTTAATGGATGCACTATGCTAGTTTGAAAAAACAATCCTCCATTTAAGTAGTTAACCTTTACTTCAGTGGTACAGTCCTCTATTTGTGAAATTAGGTGGCTGCAGATGTTGGAAGGAGCGCCAACAGTGTGGACAGGCCAGGAGGCAAAAGCAGAAAACTCATAAAGAGACACGTAAATGCTGGTCAGGTAACATGCTGAGTGAAGCATAGCATTGTAGTTCACATGTTTTAAGCTACCCTTAATTGCTTAAGCCATGAAAAGCACACTCTTGAGAGAGATTAAGCTATTGACATTGTAAATAACAATGCCGTTTCTTTAAATGTTTTAGAAACAAAAACATAAACAAAAATAATGTCATGAGCAATGCCAATAGCTCTAACTTTAACAATGCCGAGACCATTGCATTGTAAATGCTTGTTTGTTTTTTGCATTATGTAGCGCGAATGAAGGTATCAAAGCACTTTACATAAGAAATACTTCCATTACAGAAATCTGTCCGGTGGGTGATAATGTGCTGCATGGCTAAACATTTATAAGGTCCCAAAGGGACACCCCCATAATATATATATTTTCTGGTAAATAGTTGGGTACAGGTGCTTTCAGTCAGGTTTAGCGAGGAGTCTGTCGGATTTCACCAGGACTTTTTACATAAATGCATACACACTCTCTCCCTGTTTTTGTTTTTAAAGTTCTCAAAAATGTTGGTTATTTTACAAAATATTAGCACCCCTAAAAACTCACTCTTCTCTTCCTTTTTACTACCCATTAAGACCCTCTCAAGCACGCTGCTTGTGGCACAATGTAGTTTTGCATTATATAGTTGGGAAATCTGAAGCTCACACCCCCCCCCAATCTTACTGACCAAGCTACGCCCCTGTTCACCTCCCTTTGATTGCAGCAGCGAGTTGCATCAAGGCAGTTGACTAACCGCAGCCTTGGTCATGGGCTAACAGCACACGCGCCTCGGTGCCTACAGGTGCACTGATACTGCCGCCCAACTTGGGGACCCTGGATGCACAAAACATCTGCTCAGGTGAAAGACATAACCATTGGTAATTTGTGCTGCACCGGGCTATAAGCTCATAGGACCCGGTGAGTCTTCCAATGTGTTTAACATGCACTGCCGCAATCGCTGCCCCGGTAGGAGTGCTACATATGAAGGGAATGCCCCTCCACTCTGGACCACTTTAAGATGTCCAAATCAACTCAAGGTGACAAACTATCACATATACTCTAAACAGTTTCCAAGGTTTCTCCTAACCTGCAACTGTGCCTGTTGAAGAGATTATTGCATCAACTTCACACGGCTGGGATCAGCTAGCCCATATCACAGCCACCTCTACATCACATTAATATTGCTGGCTGTCCTGGGAACCGCAGTAGAAAAAGGAACCATTGCCAAAGACTGCCGAAAATTGGTGGGTGGCCACTCATTTTAATCCCTACCTATGCCCTTGGGTGCACATACCTATTGCCACCCATGTACTGGATTTCACATCACCTTTCTCATAAGAGACAATGCCATATACCCCACGCTCATTCCATATTAGATCTTTCTACCCTGCTAACTAAGCATGACAGTACCGATGCTCTGTACCCCTGCCTACCTTCTATCACAAAAGTGGAGGGCAACCCTCACCCACATTAGCTGCACCCATGTCCTCCTACAAGCCTGCATCGCAAATGCTTTTCTATGATGAAATTTCAGGTTCCCACTATCAGGACAATAGTGGGAACAACCATCGACCCAGAGAACAGCTCTCACTCCCACAATCATACTTGACACACTAGTTTTGGAACTCTCCGACAATGGCTCTGCTGTATGAAAAATGGGCTCAAAACTAGCATGATGTATCAATGAAGGTGTCATCCGAGCAAATGTAAAGGAGGTCCTTCCATGCCTGACTCAATGACACTAATAAGAGACTTGCAGATTTGAGGGCGAATGTTGATCAACTCCCAAACCAAGGATGCGAGATGTGAGCAATGAAGTGCAAAATCATGTACGTAGAGGACTGTTTCAGTTGAAATAATATCAGATTTTATAGCATACCTGAGCCCTATGCCCAAGCTCCTGGAAAATTAATTTGTAGATCCGCTGGAATTCTAGAGGGCCCATCAGATCCACATAAGACGTTGTTCTAACCTTAACAGACCCCGTCCAATCGTAGCTCGTGTCCTGCATCACCAGCATGCAGTTTGTGATGCAAATGGCAAAGAAAAAGCATGCCAATAGGTTGGACATCCTCCTAATCCATGTTTCTGCAGGTTACTCCCAGATGAATATCTTTAGGAGATGTTTCCTCACACTCCGCCCATGCCTATAACAATGGGACTTTAGGTATGGGCTCCTGGAGCATACCACAATGGTCATCACTGTCAATGAGTGATCATCAGACTACACTGACCCAGAGGGCCTTGAAAAATTCTTAGGTGCCATGACACAACCTCTATGAAATTATCATCATCATAAATGTGCTCAGAATTAGACAGTACCCCGCACTCGCCAGAGGACCACCAAAAGACACTTAAAGACAATGGCAACCTAGAGACGGTAGGGTGACAATGCTTCAACAAAGGTAGTCGACACCCTACATGAATGTGTTTATTAGTTTTACAATCATCGTCTCATCTGGTAGCACCTCACACCATCAATGGGCCCTCTCGCCTCTTCTCTTTCTCCCTCGCTCCTGCAACTCCCTTGACACTGAGGTTCTCACTCAAATAATAATGCCAGTCATTGTTTGTCCTCCTAAGCCGAGCATGTTGACTACTCTGAACGTCCAAGTAGGGCTAGTTTCCTAGCACCTAAAATGGTGTTACATTACCTCAACATGAAACACCCCAATGTTGCTCTGATCGATTGTGCTCATTTGTCAGCGGCAGAGTCAGCTAAGTTGAAGACGGAATACGTCGGCGCAGTGAGCACAGGCAGTTACTACTGCCTCTAGACTTGACTCTTGAGAATGTGGAGTATCGATGCCGATGAGGAAATTTCTCCCTCAAAGAGTCCTCCACAGCTGCAGACTGTAGATATGTCTTTCTCAAGCTGCAAACCCTAGACCCGGTGCAGACTGTAAGCTCAAACCACACACAATACACCTTTTCTCCCAACTGTTGACACTCTTTACCGAAACTGACTCCACACGAACCACAAAATGTGAAGACTGGAACCTAGTACTTGACCTGCGCCTTGGCAAGACAGGACCAATTGATAGGTGCAGCAACAATGACAGGGCCATAGCGAAAGATGTTATTGTGATTCTTGGTCTGCCGGGCAATTTTGAATCTGCACCACCCGACTGAACAGGACTAGACCATTACATCATAGGCACATAATCTATGCTACCATATCATCTATTTTCTAATACAACCCTTACACCTCCCCGAAGTATCAGCATGTAAAATCTTTGAAGGAGGTATAAAGGGTCATTCCCTGGTGCATCTAGAATTTCATATGGCCCCCTCTACACTATGGCGCTGCTGGTTAATTGGTCCAAATTTCCTAGTGACAAAGAGATCTTAAAGTCTCAGATCAATATACGTAGGACTGACAATGCAGGTTCAGTTTGAGCAGCACAATTTGTGTGTGCAGCCAGGAAAGCATGCTGCTAAGGTCAAATTATAAAAGATTTGGCAATTTCTAGAATACATAACTAAGTTGAATAAGAAAGGCTAGAACTATCCATTAGAGCCCTCATCACACAACGTCTAGCTAGTCCATCTCTGAATTAATGCTACCACCTTATAAAGGAACCTTCTCTTTATCTCCGAAATAGAGTGGGCACTAATGAAGCTCAAATGGCACCACTACAAGAGAAGTGGGCAGATTATTAGCACACCAAATACATCAAAGGGAACTGCGGTTAGTGACTGCTGCTATATGAGGCCATAAGGGCTCTCCGTTGACCCATTCAATGGCGATTTCAGAGGCCTTCACAACCTTCTATAAATCATTATACCATTCAGACCAAAATGTCACAACACTAAGTGAAGAAGAACTCCTTGGTTACCTATGGCTCCTCACACAATCTACTTGGAAGGGAGAAACCTATTGGAAAGAGAAATAACCAAAGAGGAAATTACTCAGGCCACAGCAGCCCTCCCAACTTGCAAATCCCTGGGAACAGAGGGATTTCCCAGTGAATTCCTTAAGACTGTCAAGGAACAACTAGTACCAATGCTGCATGAAGTTGCCAAGGATACCAAGCCAACTGGTGTTCTAGGACACATCTCAAACACAACAATAAACTTGATACCAATAGGGGATAAGGACTACCTGCTTAAGTAGCAGCGCTCTATTTAATACCCGTATCAAGATATTGACTAACTTATTGGCCATTAGACTGTGCAAGGGGATACCTTCTCTCATACATAATTCACAGGCGCAGTTTCTATCAGGCTTCACTCATAATAACCTATGCAGCAGGGTATATCTCCTATAGTCGACACGTGACAGTCTAGTGAAAACACATGTAATCTTGCTTGACTTTTAGAAAGATGTTTCACGAGTTGAATGGGGCTAACTCTTTCGGACTAGAGAGAGATCAGTGCTGGGTCATGATTTCTTAATAAAGTCAAATGGGTGTACTCTGATGAGACTGCTTTCTCTAAGAACCATTTACCATTCATTGTGGGACGAGACAGGGATGCCCACTCTCTCCACTCCTCTTCCTTCTGGCTCTCGAGCCCCTGTTGGCTGCCATAAATATGGAAACAACACACAGATGGTGCAAGAGATCGGGGACCGACACAACATATGGTCAGATGAAGTCCATCCTATACTCTGATATGCTACTGACAGTTAGCAACCCTGAGGCACCACTCCATGCCTCAGTGTCGATATTAGAAACCTTCTCTGCCCCATTTTTTTTTTTAGCAGAGTTTTATATAGCGCGAACTTGACCCGAATCCAATCAGGTATCAGAGCGCTTAACATAGCACCAGTTACGTTACATGAGGACACACATTTTTTTTTTTTGGTTTTTTTTTGGGCACGGGGAGGTTAAGTGAATCGCCCAGAATCACAGGAGGGTTGGCGTTGTTACCGAGACTCAATCCCAGTTCCCCCAGGTCTGAGGTCGAGCGCCCTAACCGTTAGGCCAACTCCTCTCCCCATATGGTTACAAAATCGACTAGGGGAAGTGTGAAGCACTGCATATGTCACGGGTCACCACCAGAGCCTGACTCGGCCAGTAAGCTATGCTATGAGTAACCTAGGGTCTTAAATACTAAGGAAGCAATCTCAACATGGGGTTTGCTTATACAACATAGTTTGCTGGACTCACCGTAAGCTCTCCATGGAATCCAGGTGGTGAAGCTGATGACTGCTCCCTGTTACAATTCTATCCTCGGCATGCTCCTCCTCTTGAAACATCTTTATATCAAAGCCCGCGTTGATAACAACATTAAGGCCTTTGTATAGGGTAGAACTTACCCCAGAATTAGGCTATGCACTCACGTGTACATGCCACGGCCAATGGCCTACATATGCCTCACATGCACACCTAGCACTTAGCGCACATTCTGTCACAGCTGGTTCACTACCTGCCTCACGCGGTGCCGCCTCCCCTTTCGGTACTATTGGAAGAAACCGATATAAACAGAGACCAGGGCCTTTCTCTGCTTCATGTATACACATCTCTGCTCATGACACTCAGCTCCCTGTGCTACCCTTGCCACCTGGAAGCCAGCACATAAGAGAACTGGTGTAGTTCCACTCATACACTCCTGAGCATCCCTCTGGAATAATGCAGGCATGCGAACAGGGAATACTGGAATACACTGGGAATGTTGGGAATATTCACTTAGACCAACTTAAAGCCAGAGACAAATACGAACTCTTTAATGTACTGAGCGCTTAATTCGCCCTACTGGGGTCCTCCCAGGGGCAACATCGCCAACTGTCTCACAGCCTTCACTGGCCGACCAGTGACCCTGACAGTTTCACATATTTTACAGTATGTCAGGCTCTGGGGGTCATGTGTGGGGGTGTAGTGTCAACGTTATTCAATGTTGTTATTGCCCGTTGTTTTTTCCAAACATACCCTAGACTTCCTGACAGACTAAGATAATAGAGCCTGTAATGAAGCAGACTGGTCATCATAACTGGAAACCCATGATAAACACATCAGAAAGGCTTAAATGAAACTCCTATAATTAAAATATTACACACCTGGTACTGAACCCCTATTAACTGCACTGTGCACATAGGATACCCAACTCCAATTGCTGGTGCTATAACACGGTACATGTCCTATTGCACTGGTCTTTACTCTACCACTGGAGAAGGCCCACAATGTCTAAATGGCACACAGAAATGACACACGTTGCAGCCTGGAACACGTAGTTAGTTTATAAACTCTACAATCAACTGGACATGTTTTATGACATAGAGGGAAATCACCTGACCATGACACTCCACCCTCACTTTAGTGTGCCTGACTTTCATTCCCAAATCCTCAGCATACATATTGGCTTCCAATGCTGAACCTTACCACTCCTTTCTCCCATCTACCATTGCCCTGCTTCAAACACAGGGCACTGCACAATTGCGTCTACACTGTTTCTCCCTATCGGGAGCCTGAGAACGCACAATACAGAGAGGTTACTGGAAAATCCCCGATCACACCATAC
This sequence comes from Triturus cristatus, assembly GCF_964204655.1. Lineage (NCBI taxonomy): Eukaryota > Metazoa > Chordata > Amphibia > Caudata > Salamandridae > Triturus > Triturus cristatus. The sequence continues at coordinate 311,999,879 of NC_140582.1, forward strand.
AAATGCATGGGCACCTACCAGTGTGCTGACAGTGGTTACGATGCATTATTATTTCCACTCTAATACCCCAAAGGGGATTACTTTCCGAGGGGTGTCAATTGGCCAATTCATAAAAATGTTAACATTTTTTAAAAGCACAATTTTATTACAAAACATGATTCTGTTTGATAAACAATATTAAATAAGAAATAAGTGAATTTATACAGATTTTTTTAAAAACATGACACAAGAAGAAAGATTTTTCTAACTATCCAACTCGTGTTTCGTTGAATTTCTTTCTTTCACTACCTCAGGGCTAAATTTGATACCTTATAAGACTTAGATCTGCAAATTTTAATGCTGTTTAATATTATTTCTTTCTTGTGACTCAACACCTAGGTTCTCTCAAACAGCATACTTTAATTGTATCAACGCTCATTGCAGAGTTCGAAATCCTGCCATGTGGCCACCCTGGCATAAATGGAAAGCATAATTTTAAACAGTGTTTTCTTGGGTCATGGTTTAAAAAAAATCTGTATAAATTCACTTATTTTTTATTTAAAATTGTGTATCAAACAGAATCCTATTTTGTACTAAGAATTATGTTTTTTAAGAAATGTTAAAAAGTTGCAAATTGGTAATTTGACTCCCCTCAAAAAATAATCCCCCTTTGGGATGTTACAGTGGAAATAAGCTGTCAAGTTGGCTTGTGCTTGCTTGAGGAAGCACAGCCAATATGGTTTTGAGTTGCAGCAGGGCCACGGGTGTGCATTCAGTGCACTCCTTTGAGCTTCCCCAAAAATCCCCAATTTGGAAGATAGTGGCTACAAAGTGATAATGCTATCCTTGCACCATAGTCCCCCACCCCGAGAGAAATTGCGACAAATACCAGTGGCGCTCCACATCACGGACAATGTTACTTCTTTGGCCACCAACTTACCTTGTGACACCACATACACTTACGGAAGAAATCCCACACCTGAATAGCGACAGCCACTCCTTCCGAATAACGGCATCCAAACCTTAACCCCTGCTCACGCTTGCACCTGCTCCCATTGTCGCTAAGATACAGTAGGTACCCTGGGCATCCATTTTGTTTTTCTAGTCCTTTCTCCCCTCTTAAAATATACTTAATTCACCGGCAATGCCCCTTCCTCACCCTACTCACACCCCTAGGGCCTTGTCGCTATTCGATAAGAACTCTCCCACAAACGCAACACTCCCTATGAATGATGTTGAGAGTTGCTGTTGATTTCCCAGTTAGAATCAATGCTCACTCACCTATATTGTGGCCTGCTCGATGTTTCGAAGCATGACCCAATTATGTACTGTCGTGTTTACGCATGTGGCTGTACTTTTTCTAATGTAATCAGGCATGATGCCATGGACTGACGCTTTCATGATGGTGCTGCTCAAAGGGAAGACTGTTTTAGTCTTTGCATGTCTAGAATTAAAAAATAACGAATTGTTGCAAAAACAGTGTGCCCTCTGATGGCTTGTAGGGACTATTTTCATGTAACCGTAGTATGAGAGTACATCCTCCCTTATCCTCATGTACTAAATGAAGTGTTTGGGGCGCAGCGTATCAAAAGACTGAGGGGCGTATTAAAGGAGAAGTCACGCAGGGCAGCAAGTCACCTCGCTTCGCTGCATTGTGTGACAAAGGAAGGGGAGGAATGCACCTTATTTAAGGCAATACGGCAAATTTCTGTCCTTTCCCCTGCACTGGCGCCCTTTTGGCAGCCTTGCATGAATGCAGGCACTCTTGCACCAAGGTGCACGGGTGCCTATGTGGATGCAGGATTGTTTTTGTGCAGTCAGGGGCACCTTTCTGCACAAAAACAATCCTGGGAGGCATATTCCTCTCTCTGTGTGTGCTGCAGAATGCAGCACACATAGAAAGGGGAAGAAACTAGTAGACATAGAGATATTCTCCTTGTTACGCTTCCCCTGGGAAGTTGTAAGATTTTGGCACATTCCCACTTTTACAAGTGCTTGGAAATTTGGGAAGACGTAAACAACCATGGGAGTTGTGTGGGAACACCCATGCAACGCCCATGAAATGCCTTTCCAGGACACAGTAACGCAGCAGTTTTGAGCTGCGTTGTGTTACTCCTGATTTTTAGAGCCACTCGGAGCCAAGCAAAGTGGCTTTGCAGGTTTCAAAAATCTGTCTTATGGTTTACATTGCTTTAGCACCACGTTGTGTGGTGCAGGAGAGCGACGCAAATGGCCTCATGAATAGGCCCCTGGGGCCTTACCGCCTCCAAAGGCCTTCCTTTCCAACCTCGACTGCCCGTCCACATTCCCAAAGACTGGGCATACGCACTGAATATGTGTCCGCTGTTACCTCTCTTGGCCTGAATGAAAAGCATAAACAACACATATTTCAGCCTCAGTAGGCGCAATCCGCAGTTTACATTATTAAAAAAAAACTCTTTTCCCCAAGACCCACAGTACACTGATTAAGAACTCTAACCCTCCAGTTTCATGTTCCACGTCGTGGCACATTGGCACATAGCTTGCTACGGTGCCCTGTGCAATGTGTCCAGTGTGCATTCCTTCCTTCACACACTCTCAAGAAGGGACAGGTGGTTGAAAACTGAGCACGCGAATCTGAGTCCACGAATAGCGTCATTTGACTGCAATCTCCTGCAGCCAACTGTGCACACCACAAACAGAAACCTTGGGGTAGTCGGTTTACAAAAAAATAGCTCACCGCACCGACCATGTTTGCCTCGAGGAGCAGTCCTGGAGGGAGAGAGCAGCGCAGAAACATATTTACTGAACAGGGGCGTTTCCTGCTCACTTCCTCTTGAGGCTGCCTATCTCCACTCACACATCTTTACAGCACACTACAAATGTGTGTGCATGCTCTCTTGCATAGGTTTTGTACTGGAAGGGCATGCGTTCTGCCCAAAACCCTATGCCTTGTCATTTTTCAAGCTTTTCACCCGTTGGATTTGCTATACGTGCAGTCCACGTGCAATGTGTGAGATGTAAGGCTAAAACTAAAAGATTTCTCCTACTTTGAACCTGCCTCGAGGAAGAATTATGTTTTGATGCAAAACCCAGTCTAACAATTTTAGTAGGCAGGGCTTTGCACCCAAAATAGTGGGTGATGTCATTGGAATGCACAAGCAACACCCATGGAACGCCCCTTTGATACAAAGTAGCACAAAGTTGTATAGAGCGATAGTTGTGCTACAAAAAGGATACTTTTCATGCACAAACATTTTTCTCGCTGGAAAGTAAATACCATATCCAGTCTTTGAGTCCCTTTGTGACAGTGCAACGAGTTGATAAATGTGGCCGTTCGTTTTTCACTTCAACTTTAAATTTTGTTCTGTATTCTGCAAACCTGCCAACTTTTGAAACCTTTTCATGTGTGAGGAGGGGCGGGGTTTAGTGCCAAGGACAGCCGGATGCACTATTAAATTCACTGCCTCCAAGCCACCGCCAAGCCACCGCCAACCCCGCCCCCGACACTTTTCCTGCCCTGCCAACACCAAAAACAAAGCGGCTGCTGCCAATGTCCTGAGGGGGTTTCACACCTCGTAATGGCCATCGGCTGTGCCGAACCTCAAAACAATTAGTTGGAAGCCTGCTTTCTGCAGGGGTTTCCAGCTACCTGTGTGCACACCGTGTGATATTGGCTCCTCAGCAGAAGACCATGTGAAGGAAGTCGATATCGTGTGACACGCGGTGACGCCCTGTGAGTTGGAAGATCTGACACTGGTGCATTCTGCCTTTGCGGGAACACATCTTGGATTTTGTCTTTACTGAGGAAGACATTTTGGCCACACATAAATGCGCATGTACTTGTCTGTCTGAGTTGCATTGAAATGTGAATGTGAAAACAGCTTGACCCAAATAAGAGACAATGTACATCAAATGGTCTCAGTACTAGAGAAACAGAGATTCCACACACACATATCCAGCAGCACACCTTCTACAATGGAATTAAGAGCATAGAGCTTTGCCCACAGAATACGCTTTGTTGTTTGACTGGTTTCTTAAAATATAACATTTAAAAATAATAAAGAAAGTAAAAAGACAATATTTTTTTAATGTAAAAAATCCTCTTAATATCTCCAGGGTTTGAGCACTGTGTAAAACAATTTGGGGGGAAAAGTTACACATGTGATGGCCTTTTGTAATGAGACCCTCCCAATTGTATTTTTCCTAACTATCTGAAAATGCCTTAAAGTAGTTGGTGAGTTATCCAAGATGTCCAACGAGCTAGTGTTCGTGAACAAATTAAGGCAGCATAGGGAGAACAGATTGACTTTCGAGGAGCATTCTTTTCTCTTTTGAATGTTCTTGCCAACTCACAATTTGATCTCCAGAAAAATGAAACATTCGAAAAAAAGACATTATTGTAAAAACTGCTGCTCTCATAAATTGCAGGAAAACAGAACCCATATTAGTCTAATATTAGGTGTTGTCTTCTAGTTCATCAACACAAGTCACCCTCGATGTTCTTTCTTTTTACAGTGCTTAATTTGTAACAATCATAAGGGCCAGGGGCCAAACCAGCCAAAAATGTTTTTAGAAGGTTGCCACTGTGGCAACGGCTGCCCCTTTTGTTCTGTCCCTTTATATCACATAGTTCTGCAGTCGGCCCTATTGCTAGGTGCAGCTCTCCTTTGATACAAACTGGATTTGTGTAGCGCCTTACAAATACCAACACACATGTTATAAAATGTGCCATTAGTTTCACATATATACTGTTCCACATACATGCAGAGATAAATTTATTTTGCACTGCTCCATGTATGGAGTGAGTTAACAGCGCAGCTGTTGCCAGACAATTATGTGAACATCACTAGAGAGGGGCATTGACTCTGCCCACATGTTGGGAGCAAGGTGTTTATGTTTTGATTTGGCAGAAGTTGTGCGCTTCCAAAAACAAGTGCTCGCCTTCCACACAGCTGGATCATTTTCGTTTATCTGGCTGCCTAAGCTTGAACTTTCAGGAGCTCCCACAAATCATTGGAATGCTATTAAAGTGTCATAGATAAATAGCTCATGTATGTTGTTTTTCTCTGGCAGCAGTACAGATGGAAGGAGGGCAGTCATTAACCTACATGGATTTTTAAGTCTGGCTTGACGGTGCAACTGTCACCTGTCCTTTTAACCTACACGAATATTATTCTGTCATTCTTTTCTTCCAAACAAATATATATATATACGTATAAAGCCAGACCTGTTGGCATTGCCAATGAGTGTTTTATTTTACAGTCTGTTTTTGTAGTCTAATATTTTTAATTGACAAGTAAACTCCAAATACAAGCATGCCATGAAATAAGAACAGGTTGATAGGATACTTGCCTGCCATGGGTCAACTTGAGAGCTTCTATTTGTTTTTCTGGTGTTCTAAATCTAAATGTGCCCCTGTCCTCCTAATGTCAGCTGCTCCCACATGACTGAATAGTTTAGCGTGCTGAAAGTATAATGCTGGCCTGGCCCACCTTGGCTCAAGTTGCCTAATTGTGGGGATGCCAGTGTCTCACCCTGCTTGGGGATTTGGCAGGGCCTAGTCAAAACCTTGCGTGCCACTGATAACACTGCTCCCTTATTGTGGTAGATGTAAAATTCTTGAAATTAAAATGTATGTTTGTCTCTCACTAGTAATGCTGCTTAGCAACAGCCATAGTTTGATGCAACATACACTACTACCTGGCCACTGCTCAAGTAGTACAATCATGACTGCAACCAGCTCAAATAAGTCCTGTTTCTTTCAAATAAATCCTACGGTAGGGCCCTGGCAAACACCTGCTCAAATTAAGCCCTGGATATGTGTGCATATAGTTGTGACTAGAATGTCTTTAACTACTGACTTTTTTAAATTCAGTTCTAGGGTCAACACAGCAGACCAAATTAACTACATTCAAAAGGAAGTCAAGACTATGTAAACCTAGGGTCACTGGCTTTATAAGCAGATCCACACGGAGATGAGCTCCCTCCCTTCAGAAAAAAAACTTCAAAGCTGCCTTTACTGAGTTCTCTGTGCACACTCCTACAACTTAAGTAGCACTTGGAGTACATTCAGTTTACAGTTAAAATATACATGACTATTTATCATTCAATTAGACAGACTGTGTTGTAGAAACATACCTCACAATACTAAATGGTGTATGTTTAGGCTAATCCACGTATATGGGGTTGACTGTAAAACTGGCTTGCTTCCAATCGCTTAGGCAAATAGATGGTGAAATTCAGAGTGAGAAGTACATGTTCGGCAAAGCAGGATAGAGGGGTGCATACTATTCAGATTTCAGGGTCAAATTACAAATTTCAGGATGTATGCCTGGTGATTACATAAAGCAGCTTGTACAGATACATGTTTCATTAAAGGTATAAATTGGGAGACAATTTGTCCAGACAGGTTGTTTCAGAGGCGAACTGCGCATCATACAGTGTAGAGGGGATGAACAGAAAGAAGGATGTGTGCTCCCCTACTACTATTCTTTATAGTGGTTTGCTCCTGTGCGTTTAGTGAAGCTGGCCACATTATTCCATGCTTCTATGTAGAGGAATATATACAGGGGTTACTTACAGTACGCAGCAATCCAGCAGAGCCACTTACGAGCACATGTGGAATGAAATCAGCTACCACAGAGAGAGACAACAGGAAGCAAAGGGCAGACAGACAGGGAGTCTGCCATCTTATTCTCTTCAGCAGGAAACTAGATGAAATAAAGGAACTAAAAATGTCAAAGGGATGGCATTGGACCTTGCCTTGTACCTGTGCTACCACCTCGTGAACACAGAATGCAGCTAAACCATGCCACGCAAGGTTCTGAAGCTTCTGCCCTCAGGCATTTCTGGGTCTGTGCCCTGGGGAACGAGAGTATTTCAGTAATATAGTGTCAGCTTTACAATAAGCAGTTATTTATATACTGCTTGGATATGGACGCACAGTGCACTGCAAACCTGAATGGGAGTAAGGCTATTAGCAAATATAAATTGTGGCTTTGTGCAGGACGCAGACACCGGCCATCAAATCTTTACATACTCGTGGTCCAACATACAAATGTGAAAATAATCCTGAAAATAAGCTCTTGCGTTTAGTATGTAATGTAATAGTTCACATGCCCAGGATGCCAACCTGGCCCATTACAGTGGTACCTGAAACTGTGAAGCAGCAAGGTCCAGAAGCAGGTGGAATTCCCTCAAAGCACCCCATCTCTGCTGTCTTGCTTCTTCATGCCCAGCCATATGTGTGTTGGAATACTAAAGTGACTACCCTTTATAATACCTTTTCTATAAAAGACATGCCTCTGAAAAGGGTAATGTGGTCTCAGTCTGGGAGGCACCGGAAGTGAGGGCTACTCCATAGCTCTCAAGTTACCCTTGTCCGGTGGGCAGTCGTGTGCACCTCTACAATAGGCATCCGGGTCAGTCCAACCAAATACATGTAAAGTGCAAGCTGAAACTGCGTTTTTACGCAACAGGACCAAGAACACACAGAAAGGCAAAAGGCAAGTTGCTAGCGGCCGTGGTTCTGACCCCCTCCGCCTTTTTCTGTTCTAAGGTCACAACCCTGTGTTTCTCCATCGATACTGAGCATGTCTTGCCACGTGCTGAGAAGGGCGCATGCCTCGAGACCGTCAAGGGTGAAGCAGCCGCTTTACAAATCCTGACTGACTGATTGTTGCTCGTGCCCACTACGACTACCTGCCATTTCCTGATCCTTGCCCGTTGGAAAAAAAAAATCCAGAAATGCCTATAAACTCTCGCTGTGAGCTCTAAGGTCAGCCAGTAAAACTATGGGATTTTGTCAATAATAAAGTAGCAACATATATTTGGAGGCAAACGGGCACAGGAATTGAGAAGGACCTACGAGGAAATGTGAGAGTCACTTGAATGTGTCAGATTGTTAAGTGTGTCTGTCAGAAAGTTACGAGTGTCTGTCAGATGGGTTGCGGTATTTTTCCTGGCAGGACAGAACGCTCTGTCGCACCGTGAGACTGCATGCGCCGCGGGCACGACGCGTTGCACTTGGCATCTCTTTATAGCTGCAAAGCTGCCAATTGTGACAAAAGATTTTTTTTTTTAAACTAACAGTGAAGCGACGCCAGGCCTGTCTGAGAGACAGACTGGTTACTCAGCCCCCTCCCCCGCGATAGACTTGTCGCTCTGGTGTTTGTGTAGTTGGACTGCTCGGAGACTGGCAGGGGGGCAGCTAGGAGTGTGGCATTGCACTGTAACTGCATTTCTGCAGCACAGCGGGGCAGCAGCGGGAGTGTTAATTACAGAGAAGGAGGGGCAGCTGAGGGCAGAGAAGCAGCCTGGCAGGAGCTGGGAATAAGGGGCAGTGCACGGGCAGTGCACACACATCACCAATGCCATACATGGACCTGGCCGGGCAGCTGCGGGGGCAGACATGCCATAACACGGTTCTCTGTATAGTAGGTTCCGTGCACGAGCAAGACAGTGCACGGGAAGCAACAGGGTAGGAGAGGCAGGGTCAGAGTGGGTCGCCTGACAGGGGCAAGGCTGCTGCAGCTCTGGGAAGAATAGGGAAATCACGCAAGCACTGAAGAGAGGGACACGCGCAGCTTATCCTCAGCCTGGCCTACAGCACGCGCGCAGGGCAGCAGCAGACCCCTCGCTGCCTTCTATGGGGCTGTCAGTGCGGCCGCAGCTGTTGCATGAGAGGCTTCGGCGCGCGCCCCTTCTCTGGTACCTTCCACCGTCTCCTCCACCGTCTCCTCGTCGCTGTCCATGGCGGCCGGCTCCCTCGCGCTGTGGTCAGGGGAGTCGCGCGAGCGAACAACTCTCTCTTCTTCTCTTTCTGTCTTCTTCTGTCAGTTCCTGTCTCGTCTCCCAGCCCGGGGGTGCGAAGGGGGAGGAGAGCTGCTATTCGCGCTCTGGCTGAGTGCCTTCCGCGCTGTCTCCCTCTGGGGCGTTGCGCCCTTAATTCCCCTCCTCTGTTGTTTATTGTTACAGTTGTCTCTCTGTCAGTGCTTCTCTCCCTGTCTCACTCTCTCCCGGCGCTGCTGCTGGACTGTAATGTCTCCTCTTTGTCACGGAGCAGCTGATGCACTGACATCATCCCGCACGGCTGCCCGTGTTCTTTCGCTTATGCAATTCCAGTCCCCCAAAGACTGACAGCTCTATGCCGCCTCCCAGGAGCCAAAAATATAGAGCACAGCTACACCGGCCCACCCTCTTAGCTAATATTAGTGCAGCAAGTGCAGTGGCACCAGGGCCTAAAGCCCTGAGTGGCCCGTTAAACCCTGATAATTGCAGTGTTTCCACAATAGCAGTAAAAGGGACCAGTTTCCTTGTTTGCACCATGACCCATGGCACCCTTGCTAAGCTAAAGGGCACAGAGCAGGAAAAGTTAGAAAAGGAACACAATAGAAGACGGGTGTGATTCTCCAGTGGGCATGACATGTCTATCGAAATCCTGTCACGGTCCTGGCTGACTATGTAGTTGCCTCTACTGAGGCATCACAAAGTGATGACAAAGTAGTGTTTGTAGGTGGTAGAGGTGATGTTAAGTTTTAAACAATCATCAGTCCTATAAATGGACAAGTACTGTGCAATTCTTTCATTTGAAAGGCACAGGGCCTCTATTTCTCACCACTGGTGCAATACAGTGTCAAACATTCACCCCAGTACAATGATCTGGGCCGAAATCCATAGTTATTTGCTCTCCATGCCATTCCAGTTTTAAACCCAGCCATATGCAAATTAGTCTTGACCCTGCTCTCCATGGGAACAGTCCAGCCCGAACTGTCAGGCCACGACCTCCCTGGATCGGAAGCAAGCATCCTGTGACCAGTTTCGGGGTATCACCCCTCATCAGCCAGGCTAGCTTGACTCCAGATGCATGGAGAGCACAGGGCCTACATTAAATGTCACTAGTGGACTGCAGCACATATTATGGCATTCACTACAGTGGCGGTGTAAAATATGGCTGCAGGCCTACCATTATAACTTGATTTTGACAGCATAAACACTGCAATACAACCTGTTAAAATAAACCAGTCTGACAGGCTAAAACTTCCCTTTTAAATATTAATATATCACTCCTATATAGGCCTTGGACCCCACAAGGCAGAATGAATGGTATTTAAAAGTAGGACATGTAGAACTTTAAAGTCAACATGTCCTTACAGTGACTAGCACTAAGAAGCTGTTTTTCACTTTGTCAGGCGTCACTGTCCTATGTAGAAATCCAGAGTACAGATAAGAAATCCTAATGCTCCATCTGGGGACTGGGACTACCTAGAAAATAATTAAACAACTATTTGTAATGGTTATTCAAAATTTAATGCAGTGGTGAAGTCGGATTTCTAGTAAATATTAAAGAAAAGTAATCTTTAGAAAAATATATTTTCTCTGCCTGAAATTCAGGGAGGTTGAACTTGCATTTGCTCTCCCACGTCTACCAGCCAGTAAGTAGTATTTGAATAGGTGTCAAAGAGGTGTGAAATGCCTCTCAAGAGCAAACAACAGGCTGACCTAAATGGGACAGAATGAACTAGACAGCATATGCATGGTGGGGCGGTGAGCATCCTTTTTGACATTACAGTGTCAAAACCTGCTTGAAAATCAAATCCTGCTTGAGAGGTTTATTGGGTTTACATACAATGCGTAGGGGACATTTGAAAAGAAGGGAAAAGGGTGCCAAAGCAGTTCTTGTGCATCCACTATCTGGTTGATGAAGAACCTGCTTTGTACCAGTAGACGTCTGTCTACCAGACTTCTCTCTCTGGATTTATTGGGCATATACTGACTGTGCCAAACTGTATTTTAGTGTTGCACGTGTAAGGACATTTGGGTTACCATAGAACTCATCACTACACGCACTCCCAGCTCTCAGAGCCCAAGTCGAGAGTGGCAGAAGACTTTCTCCAGTTTGAAAATGTCCAAAGTGGGTAGGGTTTGCCCCTGGAACCTTTACCCCATTTGTTATGGAGTGTCCATGAGTCATTCCCACCCTTTAATTTGTGCCAGGTATAAATGTGACATGTCCAGGCACCCACTTCAGTATACTCCTGGACCTGAGGAACAAGAGACCGGTACTGAACCTGTTGTTGATCATCTGAGAAGGACTGGACTTGCTCTCTCGTACCAAGGACAAAAAGTGGGACTTAAAGGACTAAAGTCAGATGGTAAAATCTTTGACCAGGACGAACCTGGTTGGTGTATCTGACACGTGCCCCATCGCGGTCAGCGTCAAATTGAACCTAAGTACCTGTGTACCACAACCACTCACTTTCATAGGGTTCTTATGCTTCTTGGCAATTAGATTTCACTACTTTCCTGTAGAAGAGTTCAACCTCGAAAAACGAAATCTACTTTGGGGGTCATTTTTTTTATACTGAACACTGTGGTGCTGGACTTTTGGTGTTTGAGTCAAACTTAATCACCTGAATTCTTCGCTTCCTCCCGAATCCTACGATTTTTCCAGGAAGATATTTTTACCTACCAGAGTCAGTTTTTAGTCTTTGTTTTGATATATCTTCACATTAACAAAAGTGTGGAAGTAGGTTTGTGGAGTCCAAAAGAAGGTGAATAGAGCATATTAAGTGACTTACCAAGATCCAAAAGGGTCAAGGCGAGGGCATCCTTCACAGAAAACTGCTTAGAGCTAGAGCCTGCACTTCTCTTGCAGTAATACTAGAGGGCACCAAATTAGTAAAAGTGCAGCGAAATCCAGCGTTCCTACTCAAAAGCAAATATTCCCTTCGGTAGTGTTTTATCTGTTAAATTCAGTTTTAACTGAAAACTGGAAAGCTTACTATGTACTACAGCTCAGCCACACTGCATTATTGAATCACTACATACAAATAGTTGTTTGTTTATTTGAGTAGAACTGTCACACCCATAGGCCACTCTTGCAGAATGTTCACTTTCTTAATTGTATCTGTGCTCTACCATGGTGCCTTGGACTCAGGTCCAATTAAACATATTTAATTTGTTGAGGAGATAATCCCAAATGGGCACTTTAAGAAAAATGTGAGTGTAAGTATTTTTCATAAGGTGCCTGCGGGCAAAATTATATGCTAGCAAAACAATGTGTCTAATTAAACAACTGTTTTGGGAACATAAAAGTAAAATCCACTCCAATAATAAATACATACAAAATTACTTTTAGATACTGTTAGACCTGGCATCTTTGGCGTGGTTACCCCTGACTTTTTGCCTCTACCTCCTGTGTTTTTTGATGCTATGCTGGATTTCGTTTTTGCTGGTTTAGATGCTTTGGGCACTTTGCCACTGCTGATCAGTGTCAAAGTGCAAGTGCTCCCTTGGTAAATTGTTGTATTGATTGGTTATCCATGATTGGTATATTTGTTTCACCTGTTAGCCCCTAGTAAAGTGCACTGCGTGTGCCAGGGCTGGTGATTCAAATGCTACTAGTGGGCTGCAGCACTGATTGTGCCACCCACAGGAGTAGCGCTAAAATGATGTCTTAGGCCTGCTTGCAGTGCCTATGTGCAGTCCAGGACTGCCATGTCGACCTGGCCAGTGCACCCACTGACCAGGCCTTATCCTTCCCTTTCTGTACATGTCAGGCATCCCTATGGTGGCCCTAGGTACCCCCCTGGGCTGGGTGCAGTGTATCTGAAAGGTAGGGCATGTACTGAGGTGTGTAACATGCCCTGGTAGTGAATTACAGCCATTTTCGTTTTTCACTGCTGAGAGGCTATCTTGCCCATAGGATAGAATGGGGAAGGCTGTTTACATGCCTATCTTCCCATAAGGGCAAGATAGAAAATCCAAGTTTGGTATCTCTGTGTTCAGAATTTAATTATACATCTTTTTAGCAAGATGGTTTTTAAATTCACTGTGTGGGAATAGCACTTTTTAGAAAGTAGCTATTCTCCTGTTTAACCTTCCTGTGTGCCTGTGTGCTGGTTGGCTGACTGGTGTCAGGTGATGTGCTAGGTGGCTCCAGGAGCCTGGATGAGTCAGCAGCAGGGTGAATAGGGAGATCTGCTTTAGATGGGTGGGAGGAGTAGTCCCTGGGTCTGAATAGGGCTGCCCCTGACAAACACAAAGCTGGCTCCACCCCCTGCTGGCCAGGCTGAGGACTCTGCCTCTGCTGGCACAAAGAAGGCTCCACCTCCTGCTGAGCCTCTAACGACCCTGCCCCTCACTCTGAAAGGAACCAGGTGCTCCAGAGCAGAGCACACCCAGGAACCGGTTTGAGCAGGGGAATCCCCCCAGTGGAACAAAGAGAGACAAAGACTTGGAGGGGTATAAGAAGAGGACCCCAGACACCTAAACTTTAGATCACTTTGGAACTAAGAAGAAACCTCTGCCAAGGAGAAAGCTGAAAAGGACTGAAGAGGAGAAGACTGCCTGCTTGCTGTTTTGCTTTGCTGCCAAGGAGAGGGGAAGGACTTTGCTGTGTCCCCTTCTTTTGATTCTGATCTCCAAGGGCCTGAGAAGAGCTGGCTCCCTGTTAAGAAGTCCCAGGAACAAAAGGACTTCACCACCAGCTCCCCTGGAACTCTGCTGAGAGAGTTCTGAGCTGCCTTGGAGTTCTTGCCCAATCTTGGGGCCTCAGGAGGTCGTTTTGCTGTGTTTTGGGAGCTGGGAAGCAGAAGCGTGAAAAGAGTAACTGGTACCCAACGCATCATCCGATTGCGTGTCGCAAGGACGAGAGTGCGTGGAAAATTTCATCGCGGCACCATCGCAACACGCAGGGTCCCCGCATCGCCGAGTGCGTCGAGCATCGTCCCGAAGCGTGAAGATTCCTGACATTGCGAGGGTCGTCGCAGAACCAGTTTGCGAGCCGCACCACTGCCGGTGCGGGAAAGTCTCCAGTCGCTGCGTGCGTCGACGCAGAGTCCCGTTCCGTGGCGCATCGAGAGTTGCGGCGCCGGAAGGCAACGCTGCGCCACGCATCGCACCACATCGAAGAGTGTCGCATCGAACCTGTGCGTGAAGCTTCCCCCTAAGAAACCTACGCAACGAAGGCCAAAGTCATTGCATCCTCCCCTTACAGATCGGAGCCGGCGCATCCACCTCTGCTGCGTGAAGCAGGGCTGCTGCAAAGCCTCCCCAGGATCTCAGGAGTATCGCATCGCCTTTGCAAGCTTCCTTGTTATAGCTTTTGGGAACCTTATCGCAACTACAGGTACTGTTGGGCACGAAAGTGTCGCATTTTGTGCGTTGAGAGTCGCATTGTGCAGGACACTGACTTTTACATCCTGGAGTACTTTCTGCAAACTCTGAACTATCTTTAAAGTAACCTTTTTGAATTATATGTTGGTTTGTCTGTAATATTTGGTCTTGTGAAGTTTTTAGTAAAGATACCTTATTTTTCTAAAACTGGTGTGGAGTAAATCTGTGGTGTTTTCACTGTGTTACTGTGAGTGTTGGTACAAATACTTTACACATTGCCTTTGATAGCCTAGACTGCTCAGGCCAAGCTACCTAGAGGGTGAGCAGGGGTTATCTTAACAGTGTATCCCACTTTCCCTGACTAGAAGCAAGGGTCCCTACTTGGACAGTGGTACCTACCCTGCCAACTAGAGACCCCCAGATCTAACATTGGTGGTCAGCGGTGAGGATTGAACTTGTATTTGTACTTGACCCACAGTAATTGGTGTACATCACTAGTTTAAGTGCAGACCAATAGACAACCACATACTATATTTTTTTTCTTGATTCTATTTTTGAGTAACTCTTCAAGAGCATCATGTCTCAGGTGGCAACAAGTGAGAAGGCAGAAGTGGAGTTTTCCATTACGGAGTTGTATTCGTACGGAGTGGTAGCACACAAGCAATTCTGCAAAGACCGTGGTTGCCCCTTTAAAAGCGGAGCTAGAAAGGATGAGCTCCAAAAAGTCTTGAAGGCCTGGTGGGAGGCCCAAGAGGAGGATGATGCAGATGAAGAGGATAGTTTTTCTCCCCAAGATCTGCCCGTGGGCAGAACAGTCTCAAGGGCTGGCAGCTCCCATTCCAGTAGGGGGCTCACTCCAGAGGAGTTGGAGGAGAATCAAAGGGTGAGAGACCATGAAATGGAAAAAATGAAAATGAAAATGGAAATGGCAAAGGAGGAGAAAAAGAATGCCCTTGCTTTTGAGGAAAGAAAATTGCTTTTGGCTCATGAGTTGAGCATGAAGGAGCTGGACATCAAGGCCAAGCAGGTGGAGTCCGGTTCAAATGGTGGCAGCGCACAGCCAGTGCAGGGGGGTAAAGTATATATACCCAAAGATTTAGTGCAGAATTATAACAGGAGTGAGGATATCTATGCCTGGATCACATCGTATGAAATTGCATTGAGGATGAATGGTGTGCCTGAACAGCATTGGGGGGCGGGCCTGTGGAAACATTTTGAGGCTTCTGGGAGGAGTGCTCTAGACCCCTTAGAATTAGCAGGTACCATGACCTATCCCAATATGAAGGAGGCCCTATGTCTCAGGTATGGACTTACTCCAGAGCAGTATAGACTGCAGTTTAGGAATTCCCAGAAGAAAGAGTCTGAGACTTGGATGGAGTGTGTGAATCTGAACTCGCGGGCACTGGAAGGTTGGATGAAGGGCAGCAAGGTAACTGATTATAAGGGGTTGTTACATTTAATTAGTTGGGAGCACTTGAGTAGTCTATGTGTTCCAGAGCTGCGCCAGCATCTTTTAGATAGCAAGTTGACGGACCCCATTGAGCTTGCTAAGGAGGCGGACCGCTGGACCAGTACCAGGGTCCACAGAGGAATTGTGGGTACCATTGCCAAAGGTGGGCAGGGTCCCCAGCAGAAGAGTGGGGGGACAAGGGTAACCAAAAGGAGTTCTCACAAGGGCCCCAAAATAGTTCCCAAGGTAACCAGTCCCAGCCCCCCAAGTCAAAACCCAAACCAACCTGGCCCCCTAAGGGCAGGTCGGATAACAAGGGTCCCATTAGGTGTTATAACTGTCAGGAATTGGGTCACAAAGCTCCTGTGTGTCCCAAGAAATCCCAGGCACCCACTGGTGCTCCAACACCGGGTATAGCTAGTGTAGCTTTGGGGGGGATTTAATTTCTAGTGATTTGGAGGGTTTAGCAGTTATGTCCCTTGTCTCTTTAGGAGACACAGAGATGGTCCAGGAAACCCCTGTACCTGATAACACTAAGAAGTACAGGCAGTGGGTGACCATCAATGGGAGGAGGGTAGAGGCTCTCAGGGACACTGGAGCCAGTGTGACTACGGTCAGGTGTCAGTGGGTCCCTGAGGAGCTGATCATTCCAGACGTACTTCACCCAGTAGTGTCAGCTGACAACACTGTGCGCCTTTGCAAGGTAGCACATGTTCCCTTTGAGTGGGGGGGGGGGTCTCAGGTCCTCTCAGAGTTGTTGTGAGTCCATCCATGCCGGTAGACTATCTGCTAGGTAATGACCTGGAGAGTTCCCCGTGGAAGGAGGTGGAACGCCAGGCTCATTTGGAGATGTTGGGTTTGCCTGAGTGGGTCTGTGTGACTACTCGGTCCATGGCAGCCAGACAGGGTTGTGAAGCAGACCTGGAGCCTGAAACAGTGGCCCAGGTCCCTGCCAGAAAGAGGAAGGGCAAGGGGCGTGGTGCGTCCACCCCCACTGTTCCCACGGTCCAGGAAGGAGCAGAACCTACGGGGGATGCCCTGGAGCCTACAGGGGAACAGGTAGCTGAGCTGGGAGACATACCTGAGCTGACCCATTGGCAGCAAGAGGGTGGTCCCTCCAGAGAGGAGTTCTGCCGTGCGCAGAAGACTTGCCCTACTCTTGAAGGTCTGCGGCACCAGGCTGCAGACCAGGCAGCAGGTGCTGATCCGAAGAACTTTTTTCTCTACTGGGAGAATGACTTGTTGTACAGTGAGCCTAGGTTTGCTGAGCCCAGTGGATCACGTACCCTGGTGGTACCCGCAGGGTTCAGAGACTTCCTACTGGGTCTGGCTCACGACGTGCCGCTTGCAGGACCTCGGGCAGGACAAGACCCGACAAAGGCTTGCCACCCACTTTTACTGGCCCGGGATGAAGACGGACGTCGCTTCCTTCTGTAAATCATGCCAGACTTGCCAGGCAAGTGGCAAGGCTGGAGGAAAATGCAAAGGCCCTCTCCAGCCTTTTCCTGTAGTGAGCACCCCTTTCGAGCGGGTGGGGATAGATATTGTCGGGCCACTGGACCCCAGGACCGCCTTAGGCAACAGGTTCATCCTGGTCCTGGTGGATCATGCCACCCGGTACCCGGAGGCTATCCCTCTCAGGACAACCACAGCCCCGGTGGTGGGCCGTGCGTTGATGGGGATCTTTTCCCGTGTGGGTTTCCCCAAAGAGGTGGTATCTGACCGGGATACCAACTTCATCTCCAGGTATATGAAGTCTCTGTGGGAGGAGTGTGGGGTAACTTATAAGTTCACCACTCCTTACCACCCTCAAGGAAATGGGTTGGTTGAAAGGTTCAACCGGACCCTGAAGGGCATGATCATGGGGCTGACGGAGCCCATGAGACGGAAGTGGGACGTCTTTTTGCCATGCCTGTTATTTGCCTACAGGGAGGTACCACAAAAGTCTCTAGGGTTCAGTCCCTTTGAGCTTTTGTACGGGCACCCTGTTAGAGGACCTCTCAGTCTGGTGAAGGAGGGTTGGGAGAAATCCCCTGGGAAAACCCCCCAGGATGTGTTCAGCTATGTGCTGGCCATCCGCAACCAGACACAGCGCTTCCGGGCCCTCGCTCAGGCGAACCTGGAAGCCAGCCAGGATGAGATGAAGAGGTGGTATGACCAGCATACCACTCTGATGGAATTTCACCCTGGGCAGATGGTGTGGGTGATGGCGCCAGTGGAGCCTTGCGCGCTCCAAGACAAGTGGACTGGGCCATATGAGGTGGTGGAGCGCAAGAGTGAGGTGACCTACCTGGTCAACTTGCGATCTCCCAGGAACCCCATGAGGGTCCTACACGTGAACCGCCTCAAACCCCATTTTGAGAGGTCTGAAGTAACAATGCTACTTGCTACAGATGCAGGGATGGAGGAGGATAGCGATCCTCTTCCTGACCTCCTGGAAGCTAAGGAGCAAGATGGGTCAGTGGATGGAGTGGTCCTCTC
The DNA here is from genome assembly GCF_964204655.1 of Triturus cristatus. NCBI lineage: Eukaryota > Metazoa > Chordata > Amphibia > Caudata > Salamandridae > Triturus > Triturus cristatus. The sequence goes on from NC_140582.1 coordinate 312,017,889, forward strand.
ACCCACCCTGACCCCAGAACAGCAGAGGGACTGTCGCCATGTGCTGGGTCAGTTTGCATCTCTGTTCTCCCTGACCCCCGGTATCACCAACTGGTGTGTCCATGACATGGACACGGGAGATAGCATGCCTGTGAAACAGAAGTTTTATCGGGTGGCTGACAAGGTCAGGGCCAGCATCAAGAAGGAGGTTTCTAAGATGTTGGAGCTAGGGGTGATTGAGCCCTCCAGCAGCCCCTGGGCTAGCCCAGTGGTACTCGTACCGAAAGCTGCTGCGCCAGGTGCCACTCCAGAACTTAGGTTTTGTGTGGACTACCGTGGGCTCAATGCTGTCACGAAGACTGACGCACACCCCATCCCCAGAGCCGATGAGCTCGTGGATCGTTTGGGAGCTGCCAACTACCTCAGTACGTTTGATTTAACTTCTGGGTACTGGCAGATTGCCTTAACTGATGGGGCCAAGGAGAGGTCTGCGTTTTCAACGCCAAAGGGGCACTTCCAGTTCCGTGTCATGCCCTTTGGGTTGAAGAACGCCCCTGCCACATTCCAGAGACTGGTCAACCAGGTACTGTCCGGGCTGGAGCAATTCAGCACCGCATATCTGGATGACATCGCTGTGTTCAGCTCCACTTGGGAACACTTGCAACACCTCTGCGCAGTGTTGAAGGCTCTGCATAGTGCAGGCCTCACTATCAAGGCCAGTAAGTGCCAGATAGGGCAGGGTTCGGTGGTGTATTTGGGACACCAGGTAGGAAGCGGCCAGGTGGCGCCCCTACAAGCCAAGATAGAAACCATCCGGGCTTGGGAACCCCCCAAAACCCAGACAGCGGTGAGAGCCTTCTTAGGACTCACCGGGTACTATCGCCGTTTTGTCAAGGGGTATGGCACCATTGTTGCTCCCTTGACAGAACTAACTTCCAAGAAGTTACCGAAGAAAGTGATTTGGACCAGTGCCTGCCAAGAAGCTTTTGATGCCCTGAAGGAGGCCATGTGTACAGCACCTGTACTCAAGGCGCCTGACTTCTCCAAGGAATTCATAGTGCAGACAGACGCTTCTGAGTATGGAGTGGGAGCGGTGCTCTCACAACTAAATGATGAGGACTTGGACCAACCTGTAGCTTTCATTAGTAGGAGGCTACTTCCCAGGGAACAGAGGTGGAGTGCGATTGAAAGGGAAGCTTTTGCTGTGGTCTGGGCGCTGAAGAAGCTGAGACCCTACTTGTTTGGGACTCACTTCCGGGTTCAGACGGACCACAGGCCCCTGAGATGGTTGATGCAGATGAGGGGTGAGAATCCTAAGCTGTTGAGGTGGTCCATTTCCCTACAGGGGATGGACTTTACGGTGGAACACCGCCCCGGTACAGAACACGCCAATGCTGATGGTCTGTCCAGGTTTTTCCGCCTTAGCGATGAGAACTCCCAAGAGGGTGGGTAGTTCTCCCCACTTTCAGCTGGAGGGGACACGTGTTAGACCTGGCATCTTTGGCGTGGTTACCCCTGACTTTTTGCCTCTACCTCCTGTGTTTTTTTATGCTATGCTGGATTTCGTTTTTGCTGGTTTAGATGCTTTGGGCACTTTGCCACTGCTGATCAGTGTCAAAGTGCAAGTGCTCCCTTGGTAAATTGTTGTATTGATTGGTTATCCATGATTGGTATATTTGTTTCACCTGTTAGCCCCTAGTAAAGTGCACTGCGTGTGCCAGGGCTGGTGATTCAAATGCTACTAGTGGGCTGCAGCACTGATTGTGCCACCCACAGGAGTAGCGCTAAAATGATGTCTTAGGCCTGCTTGCAGTGCCTATGTGCAGTCCAGGACTGCCATGTCGACCTGACCAGTGCACCCACTGACCAGGCCTTATCCTTCCCTTTCTGTACATATCAGGCATCCCTATGGTGACCCTAGGTACCCCCCTGGGCTGGGTGCAGTGTATCTGAAAGGTAGGGCATGTACTGAGGTGTGTAACATGCCCTGGTAGTGAATTACAGCCATTTTCGTTTTTCACTGCTGAGAGGCTATCTTGCCCATAGGATAGAATGGGGAAGGCTGTTTACATGCCTATCTTCCCATAAGGGCAAGATAGAAAATCCAAGTTTGGTATCTCTGTGTTCAGAATTTAATTATACATCTTTTTAGCAAGATGGTTTTTAAATTCACTGTGTGGGAATAGCACTTTTTAGAAAGTAGCTATTCTCCTGTTTAACCTTCCTGTGTGCCTGTGTGCTGGTTGGCTGACTGGTGTCAGGTGATGTGCTAGGTGGCTCCAGGAGCCTGGATGAGTCAGCAGCAGGGTGAATAGGGAGATCTGCTTTAGATGGGTGGGAGGAGTAGTCCCTGGGTCTGAATAGGGCTGCCCCTGACAAACACAAAGCTGGCTCCACCCCCTGCTGGCCAGGCTGAGGACTCTGCCTCTGCTGGCACAAAGAAGGCTCCACCTCCCGCTGAGCCTCTAACGACCCTGCCCCTCACTCTGAAAGGAACCAGGTGCTCCAGAGCAGAGCACACCCAGGAACCGGTTTGAGCAGGGGAATCCCCCCAGTGGAACAAAGAGAGACAAAGACTTGGAGGGGTATAAGAAGAGGACCCCAGACACCTAAACTTTAGATCACTTTGGAACTAAGAAGAAACCTCTGCCAAGGAGAAAGCTGAAAAGGACTGAAGAGGAGAAGACTGCCTGCTTGCTGTTTTGCTTTGCTGCCAAGGAGAGGGGAAGGACTTTGCTGTGTCCCCTTCTTTTGATTCTGATCTCCAAGGGCCTGAGAAGAGCTGGCTCCCTGTTAAGAAGTCCCAGGAACAAAAGGACTTCACCACCAGCTCCCCTGGAACTCTGCTGAGAGAGTTCTGACCTGCCTTGGAGTGCTTGCCCAATCTTGGGGCCTCAGGAGGTCGTTTTGCTGTGTTTTGGGAGCTGGGAAGCAGAAGCGTGAAAAGAGTAACTGGTACCCAACGCATCATCCGATTGCGTGTCGCAAGGACGAGAGTGCGTGGAAAATTTCATTGCGGCACCATCGCAACACGCAGGGTCCCCGCATCGCCGAGTGCGTCGAGCATCGTCCCGAAGCGTGAAGATTCCTGACATTGCGAGGGTCGTCGCAGAACCAGTTTGCGAGCCGCACCACTGCCGGTGCGGGAAAGTCTCCAGTCAGTGCGTGTGTCGACGCAGAGTCCCGTTCCGTGGCGCATCGAGAGTTGCGGCGCCGGAAGGCAACGCTGCGCCACGCATCGCACCACATCGAAGAGTGTCGCATCGAACCTGTGCGTGAAGCTTCCCCCTAAGAAACCTACGCAACGAAGGCCAAAGTCATCGCATCCTCCCCTTACAGATCGGAGCCGGCGCATCCACCTCTGCTGCGTGAAGCAGGGCTGCTGCAAAGCCTCCCCAGGATCTCAGGAGTATCGCATCGCCTTTGCAAGCTTCCTTGTTATAGCTTTTGGGAACCTTATCGCAACTACAGGTACTGTTGGGCACGAAAGTGTCGCATTTTGTGCGTTGAGAGTCGCATTGTGCAGGACACTGACTTTTACATCCTGGAGTACTTTCTGCAAACTCTGAACTATCTTTAAAGTAACCTTTTTGAATTATATGTTGGTTTGTCTGTAATATTTGGTCTTGTGAAGTTTTTAGTAAAGATACCTTATTTTTCTAAAACTGGTGTGGAGTAAATCTGTGGTGTTTTCACTGTGTTACTGTGAGTGTTGGTACAAATACTTTACACATTGCCTTTGATAGCCTAGACTGCTCAGGCCAAGCTACCTAGAGGGTGAGCAGGGGTTATCTTAACAGTGTATCCCCCTTTCCCTGACTAGAAGCAAGGGTCCCTACTTGGACAGTGGTACCTACCCTGCCAACTAGAGACCCCCAGATCTAACAGATACTCATCTCTTGGAAGTCAGTCATCATATCAGCCAACTGAAACTTCATGATCTGGAAGTTGTGGAAGAATGGTCATTGGGTGAAGAGAGAGAACAAAATACTACGATGGTAAGCATGACAGATGCTGAGGCTTCAATCAATTTCACCAAAAAGTTTTAATGAAAAGTTGGGTCTATGCTGCTGCATTTGATTTTTTAGCCTAATCTAAAGACAACAAAGAAATACTTTTCATATGGTCGACTTTGAACTACAAAAAAAAATGATAGAAATAATTCACAGGAAATTAGGTAAATGAAGAACGAGGGAAAACTGGTATGTAGAAAGAAAGAACATCTTGATTACAGTTGCAGTTGAACAATATGCAAGAGCACTACACATACGAGTGGGCATGACCCTGAAAAATGAGTGACTTATAGATGTTTAATTAAATGTTATGAAATGAGTGGTTTAGGCCAAAATATTTTAAGTACAATAATGAAATGTTTTTGTTGCACTGAACACTGAATATATTTCAAGTCTCTATTGAAGGAAACAAGATACCCGAAATACATAAGATGGGTAGATTCTAAAAAAGGGACCATGTGTTAAGCTGGAGTCATATTGTATAATTTAACATGCAACTAATTTAGTATAAGACATAAAAAAAATGTTGAACTTCATGTAGAATTATTTCTCAGTGAGTGTAAATTAGATTTGTGAGGATTATGGGCCATATGTATGAAGCCAAGTTGCGATCGCAAAGGCTGAAATTAGCAGAATTTCAGCGTTTGCAATCGCAATTTAGGCAGTGTGCAATGTAGCACACAAAAACCCACTCGCAAAATAAGGAATTGCAAAATTTGTGATTCCCTATTTTGCTAATGCATTTAAGGAATCCCAAATTGCAATTCCTTACATGCAATGTAGGAAGCACCCAAGTTGTGCGATTTTGGCTTAAGGAATCACAAATTACCACCAACTTCAGGTTGGTGGTAATTAGCGATTTCTTTGAAAAATGCAATTTTTTGCATTTCTCAAAGTGACATGTGGCGCACATACATGCCCTTAGGGCATGTATGTGCGCCACATGTGCACACATGCTTGTTTCAGAGGTGCAACAGGGTGTCCTATTGACACCCTTGCAACCTTGAAATTGCATTCTCAATTTGCGATTCTCTAATTGGGAATCGCAAATTGAGAATGTCTTCGCATTCATTCCTATGGGCCTTCTAGCCCATAGGAATGAATGGGAAGGTATTCCTTATTTGCTAATCTCAATTTGCGATTCGCAAATAAGGAATATGTAGGATTCGCAAAATATTTGCAAATCCTACTTACATTACATTTTGCGATTCTCTAATTCCGATTCCCTAAAAATCGCAATTTGAGAATCGCAAAACGCGTTTTTCATACATATGGCCCTATCTCTCAAACGAAATGGGCAACCTTTAACAAACACAGGTTACCTAACTTCTTGTGCCGAGGCAAGTCCCAGGGCAATGCAGTAGTAGGTAGCTGAATAGGGTTTATAGGGTGCTGCCAACAGGAGGTGTCCCAATATCATAGACAAACAGCAAATGTGGCCCCGTTGCTGCATGAGGGATAGAAGTGTATTAGGTTGGGCCACTGGAATTATGCGACAGAGAAGGACCAAATCATGCAGCAGGGTGGACTAAATTATTTGTTAAGAAAAGGCAAATTATGCAGTGTAATGCAGTACATTATTTGTCTTTTTTTTTTTACAACTGTTAACATTCTCTAGGCAAAGGTTCCACCTCAATAGTAACACTTCATCTCTCAAATAAAGCAATAGGCAATAAAAAGGTGACCATTCAACTATTGCAAAGGGCTTTGTACTGTGCAGCAACGGGTGTCACGTTTTTAATAACTTTTGATCTGTTTGAGTTAGAAACAATTTTTTGAAAAACTCTGCAACAAATGATGGATTATGTCGCAAATCCATAATTATGCAGAAAATGCCTCATGAGTAGAGAAATCTGCTACTGATAAAAGGACAGATGACAGCACTAATTGGGGGAGAGAGAGCGATTGTGTGTTTGTACGTGTGTATGTAAAAGTAATACGGAGAAACAAGAGGATTAAACAACTGTCATCCTTCTCCATGAAGTCGATTATCTGGAAAGTACATCACTCATGTCAGATAAGCTTTCTTGGATTCTAGCCTGTTCAGTGGCATGACACCATCGCAGCAGTGGATAATAGCTAGAGAAAGCCCACAGATTCAACATGAGTCCTGATTGGCCTGTGCCAAAATCCTAAAAATGGTAGTTGGCAGAATTGGCAGCAGATTGCAGCCCAAATATTACTGTATAGAAATATAGGCTGTAGCCCCTCTGCAATTGACCGAAGAACTTTGTCCTGACAATGGCTATGGGGATATCTGGGCTTGAAGGCTAACCCCTCCCTCCCACCAGGCTGGGACGATGGCAGCAGTTCTAGCTCTGTTCCACTGCCCATCTGCTGACCTACGAGCAAGAAGTGCTAAGCCAGTCCAAAGAATCTCAAATATATTGGCCCATAGGGTCCAAAAGGTCTCACGACCCTGGTCCAAAGATATATGAGTTCTAGCAAGGACATATCATCAAGTGTCAGTGAGTGACCATAAGTAGAGATAATTGCCAGCTGAGTGCCCTCCCCTGCACCAGTGTTTATGTTATGTCACTGTAAGAACTCTCTGCAGCTTCCCTGTGCTCAATAAGCTACATATTGTGACTATAGTTCTATCACAAGTCATTTGCTTGGGTACTGGAAATAGAGAACTCAGCTCACACATGGGGGTCCCCCCTGACCTGCTTGGATATGCAGTGGTTCAGGATATGATTGGCCCCCGTTCTTAGTTGACTCTTAAGGCCTGATTCACAAAGGTAAACTTAGACCAAAAGTCTAAGTTCACAACTTTTGGTATTCACAAGGGTAAGTTACGAGTAGTATCTTTACGTCCACAGTCGGGCTGGAATCTCCACCCTGAGAGCAGAGATTCCACTCCACACCCAAAGTGTATTCTCTGGGTGCAGAGAATACACTTCGGGTGCGGAGTGGCATCTTTGCTCTTGGGTAGAGATTCCGGCCCGACTGCAGATTTGAAGATACTACTCTTAACTTACCTCTGTGAAAACCAAAAGTCGTAAGCTTAGACTGTTGGTCTAAGTTTACCTTTGTGATCAGGCTCTTAGCTTGTAGACTGGACAGCAAGATCTCTTATGTGCCTTTTTACATCATGGACCCCACCAGTGTCTCGATTTCAGGGCCAGATCCCACCCTGACCCTTAATAGAAACAAAAGCGTTTGCTCCCAGTTTCCAGAATTGCTAACCGCTTGTCACTATCGTGAATGGGACCCATGATACTTGGATTTTGTGAACGAAGAGACAGCCCCTTCAGCATTCTGGAAGTAGAATGTGTCTGACCATGGCCAGTGGATCTTAAGGTATAGCTATTTACATTTCTGTGTGGCCTAGCAGAGGAGTCACATAGATGACTGATGCCAGAATTGTTCTAACAGCCCTACGTCTATATCAAGAGTTCAAGTACACCAATTCCACAAAACGTCAACTATTACGGGAAGAATTCCCGGTACATGGACTTTCATAAAGTTTAATTTAGTTTTAATTAATTTTAATCTGACTTGAATTTGGATTTATTTCACAAAATGTCCCCATAAAGAGTTGGGAGTGTGAAGGGAAGATAAGCAGTGGGTCATTCTAAACCTAGCAATTGAGCATTCCCTTCTAGTTACCCTAAAAGTACTTTTGTATACTTACTTGATAAATTATTCAGAGATATCTATAGTGCTAAAACATCCTTAAAAACAATGGCCTGTACAGATATACAAACCATAAACAGTCATCAAAAACAGCCTGCGAATCTAAGACGTGTACCCACACAATATGTTTGGGGTCATAACTTGTCATAACTATTACTAGCTTTACAAATTTAACGTTATCAACAGTATGTTTTACTTTTACTGTTCTACAATTGTAGGTGGTTATGAAATTGTTATTCCTTTTGAAATAAAATCTAATTAAACATCAATTTTTACAGTCTTCATATTCACCCTGCTTGCTGCCCCAAAGCATCCCCGATGCCTGTGCATGTCCAGTTCAATTCCTGCCCTTGCCACAGTGGCCACACTTCCCTGATTCACTCTGTGGCCTGTCTTCCCCATCCTCATTAATGTGCTAAGCCTCCTTCACCCCCGTTGTCTGTTCAAGTCCTTTACCTCCCTCACCACAGTGCTCATTCTTTTGACACTTGTACCATTCATTCTCTACTCGGTGCCTGGCCCCTCCCCACTATCATCTTCTTGTGCTGTGATGAAAGCCAGACCTCAGTTTGTTCCTGCCTGAGAGGAAGTGTGTGTGTGTTGGGGAGATCTAAAAGGGGTGTAGCCAAAGAAGCATATTTAGAAATCCTTTCCAAGGGGTGTGGCCTATGTAGTTAAGGGTGTAGCCTTAAAGCGTGTAAACTAAACAAACCCTATGCGTGCCATCGTGAGCCATCTGAACTGTATTTTGGTGCCCCTCTTTGAGCTTTCTGTTTTTGCAGCCAGACATATCACATAATAGACATGCACCAAAAATAAGCCATGCCTACTGGCTTGCCAACACTTTTTAGCAGTATCATACAAATGGGTAACAATCATTGTGAATAATTATAATTGAAAATGCTTCAATTCTGAAAATGTGAGACTGAATTAAACGTTACACAGGTATGTGGTCTTCAGAATACTGAAATCACTCCCGTTGGTCCCTGCACACCACCTTCCTCTTTAGCCTCACAGCCATTTCTCCCACAGAAAACTATTACGGCTTAACCATCAGGGGCAAGGGATAACATTTTATTTGAAGAGCTTCATGCACCATAAGAGCAGTAAAATATTCAAATAAAACAAAGTGCTATAAACGCACACCCACAGCCTGATTCACACACATACTTACAGGCAGCCCAGTTCACAATAAGCACTATTAAAGAGTAATATTTTGCATGAAGATAAAACTACAGAAAAACAACAGCATGGACATAGCAAATGCTCTTGGGAAAGTAAATTAGGCTAAACATGTGAAATGTAAACAGGACCTACCTGCTGACAAGTACTATCCTAACAGTTTGTACAGCTGTTGTTCTGAAATCAATCAATGTTTCCCTGTGAAGCTAAGGACAATGGGGACCTGTTTCAATGTCAGCTTTTAACTACGGCCAGGTGTTGTACCCTTAGGGGCCTGCCTCAGTTAAAAAGAGAGAGAGAGAGGAAAAGAGATGAGAAAGAGAGAGAAAGCGAGAGAGTGCGTGGAGTAGCGTACAGTGGAGTGGCATAAAATGGAGTAATGTGGCATAGAGTGGCATTGTATCGAGTGGAGCTGTTAATGTTATATGTGCTGACTAGGAGCTGCTGTCTGTCTGTGTGTTGAATCAAAAAATATATATAAACCAAAAACCTGGTGTGTGTGTTTGTGTGTGTGCATGTTTGTGTGTTTGTACTGCTGGCACCATTGCTGAGTCATTTGTGTGTGGGTGGGAAAGCTTGCACTGGTAATGGCCACTCTATTGATACTAACTTTGTGCAAAGCTTTCCTTACTTCTGTCCAGGCTGTACCGGTTATGTATGTGCTGCTGCTTGTACTATACCTCTATGTGGGTAGGAACCTCCTGCACAAGATTGCGGAACCTGGATGTGTCACTACTTCAATTTTGGCTTGATAAGCTGTGTGTGTGAGGAGGGCTTCCCCTTTTTCTCCCTATGCTGAACCAGCTCTTTGTGTTTGCATGACACTTACACTGCTCCTGCTGTGGGGTCAGGGAGAGAGAGTTTGCACTCGTTGCATGCAGAAATGAGAGGACCAAACTTTGTGGACCTGGGTGAGGCCTGGGTGCGAAGAGTTAGAGCCATATGTACTAGATGGTTTATAAGTCGCAAACCCTCAGCTCTAAGGGGCAAATGTACGTTTAACTGGTCACAAAATATTGGTCGTAATTTGTGACTAGTATTTTTACATCCACTGTGGTAATTTGCAAAGCAACCGATGTACTAATAGGTCAGTTTGCAAATAACCAATTCGTAGTGGGTTGCAATTCGACCTACCTCATGAATATTAATGAAGTAGGTCGCCAATTCTGACCCACTACAAATCACACTCATCACAGGGATGGTGGACTGCTGAGGTCAGCAGACCACCATGGCCACTGTTTGAACTGGTATCCTTGGGGTGGTTTTCCTTAACATTTTGCCTTCGGGCCTCACGTTTTTGCTGATTTCTTTTTTTCTGGCCTTAGGATTCTGCGCACTTGACCACTGCTAACCAATGCTAAAGTGCTTGTGCTCTTTCCCTAAACCAGTTAACACTGGCTTATACACAACTGGCATATTTAATTTCCTTACAAGTCCCTACCAAACTGCACTACATGTGCCCAGGGCCTGTAAATTAAATGCTACTAGTGGGCTTGCAGCACTGATTGTGCCACCCACTTGAGTAGCCCTTTAAACATGTCTCAGGCCTGCCATTGTTGAGCCTATGTGTGCAGTTTTAACTGCCATGTCGACCTGGCAAGTTAAACCTCTTACCAGGCCCAAACCGTACTTTTTAATACAGATACGTCACCCCTCAAATAGGCCCTGGACAGCCCAAGGGCAAGGTGCAGTGTATTTAACAAGTAGGACATGTACTTTTAAGTTTTACATGCTCTGGCTGTCGTGGCCAGGAATCCTCAGGATCGCGCGTCGTAGGTAATGGTACACCTCTCGACACCCCCACGGTCTGATTTTTGTTATACAGACTCCATGGAGTGGTCAAGCGAGGGAAGGGTAGGAAGGGGACAGCAGGGAGGGAGATCTGAAATGACAACAAGACATATAAGGGTACCACAGCTAAGCACTTGGATTACATTCGCTAATCGCCCCCTATCTCCTTTTTGAACCAGAACAAGTTCTAACTTCTCCTGCCTCCTACCTGTAAAAGAAAGAAATAATGCTTCGGAAAAGTCTGGCACTGTCTCACACCAGGTTGTATGTTGTAGTTCTGTAGACAAGAGAGCAATGTAATTATTGGTGCTATATTACCCCACTAATAAGAAATGTCTACTATCTGGGTCACCCACCTCGTGGACTCTTTTTGGACGTAGGAAACAGGGGATGGAAGAGCCAAAGTCCTGCTCACTCGCTGTCCCTCTGCCAGATAATATGTATACAACACAAAGACAATATTAGCACAATATCTTGAGTTCACTTCTTTCACTACCACATCAACAGCACCATCAGACAGCTTGCTTCTCCTTGTCATCAGGAAAAGCTCTTATTTAACCAGAGTTATTTTCGTAGCGTTTTATATCCAAAATAACTTGAGACCACAATGTTATGTGGAAATGTTACTAATTGCAATACGTATAACTGTTACTTGCTTTGTTCAATAGTTCTCATCAGACTATTTTCATGCACTCCATATGTTCACGACATTTTCCTTTATCCAGCATCAAACAATAGTTTTATGCAGGCCAGCTAGCCTTTCCAGAATGACAGTTAAAGTTCTTTCCCTGCAAGAGCTAATGGAAAAAAGCTCGCCAACAGGGAAAGAGAGCCTTATCGGTTTGATAATTACTTATGTTGGAGTATCAAGGGTTTTCCCTGCATGAGCGGCTGCGCTCGCCAACAGGAAAAACCTCTCAGGCAATATTCGCAAGCCGATACTTACGGCTTACGATGGTCTGCCTCTCGGACAGTTGTCAGGCAATTCTGTTCTCCTCTCGGGGGGGGGGTTCCAACTGGGTCTCACCCCCTGGAAGTCTTTGGGGGTGTTTCACAAGGATGCGCACGAGAAACAGACAACAAACGGAGCCTCGGTAGATTTCCGAGAACCCCTCTGGCCAACTCAATGAGCGGAGAGAAACCGCCGTATCTAAACACCAAGCACGGGGAAGTAGAGTTGGTGCAAAGCACCCTTACCAGCCTTGGACGCACAGCACTCTCTCCGGAACGAGTAAGCGGCAGCCTCTTGCCGCCATGACGATCATTCATACTCTAGGTCGTACTTGCGGGATGACGTCATCAGCGTCGCGGCCCCGAGCATCATGGGACTTGTGGTCTTCGGCTGGGTTTGCAGCAACGCACTAGAAGGCAGTGTTCTTCTTGGCGTCAACCCCGTGGGTTGTGACAGGACATCCCTCTCCTGAAGAACACTGACAAAAACATGGTTTATTCGGAAAACGTGTGTGGAACCGTCGAATATATTTCGGGGCGTGCACACCTTCTGCTGGTTCCCAGGAATTTTCTTCCTCCCCATATCCCTTCCAAGCTATTAGGTACCATAGTTTGGTCCTATATATCTTGGAATCAAGGATACCTCTGATCTCATATTCCTCTTCATCATTCACCAGAATGGGAGACAACCTCTTTTTTCTGGGCGAACACGCGGGTTTCAGCAAGGATACGTGAAATGAGGGATGGATATTTAGAGAGGAGGGCAAGGCTAACTTAACCGCTACAGGATTTATGAGTTTGATTACCTTGTACGGGCCTATGTATTTTGGATTGAATATGCTGTATTTCTTAAAGCGGATATTTCTGGTAGACACCCAAACATAGTCACCTAGTTTATATACAGGTCCTACCCGTCTATGTCTATCTGCGTATGCCTTGTAACTTTGTTTTGCTTCCCTCAGCCTCTCTTGTGTGTTTTTTAAGACCTGTTGTATGTGTTGAATTCTTTGCCCTACTTCTGGCACCACCTCACTCCTAACGAGATGTCTAAGAGGAATGTATCTAGGATGAAAGCCATAGGAACAAAAAAAAGGGGAATAGTTGGTGGAGCTATGTATAGCGTTGTTATAGGCTATTTCCGCCAACCACAAATCGTCTACCCAGGTTTCAGTGGTTTTGTCCACATAGCATCTCAAATATTGTTTAAGTGTTTGGTTTACCCTCTCGGTTTGGCCGTCTGTCTGAGGGTGAAAGCTGGTAGAGAGATTGGGTGTTATTTGGAGTGCTTTACACCATTCCTTCCAGAACTTAGCCGTGAATTGCGGCCCCCTGTCCGAAACCACCCTTTGGGGCAACCCATGTAGTCTCACCACTTGTGTTAACAATAATTGAGCAACTTGACTGGTGGAAGGTATGGCTTTACAGGCAATGAAGTGAGCCATCTTGGTCAAGTAATCCACTACAACCAGAATTGTGGTGTTCCCTTTATCTAGAGGCATTCCTACGATAAAGTCTAAGGAAATGTTTTCCCATGGTTGCTCCGGAGTTGGTAACGGCCTTAGCAGTCCAGCGGGTTTGCTATGTGAACTTTTCATCTGGTTACATGTTGCACAATCCAAAACCCACTCACGGATGTCATGACGGACCGTGGGCCACCAAAATTGTCGTAGGACCTTTTCCAGGGTTTTCTCGACCCCGTTGTGACCGGCACTAGGGAGAGTATGGCACCAGGCGAACACCTGTTTTCTTAAGTGTTTGATGGGAATCAGCAACTGGTTTCCTCGGACGGGCAGACCTTCTTTCAGAGTCCACTCCTGATGTTGATCCAGCCATTCCTTCCAACTTTGGGTACTTATATTTTTTGCGATACTTTGGAGGAAGGGCTCGGTGATCGTGACACATATGACGTGCTGAGGGCTTATGATGGATCTGACTTCAGGTTCTTCCCTCGAGTGGTGGAAGGTCTGACGAGATAAGGCATCCGCCTTTTTATTATCCTTCCCAGGTCGATAGGTAAGTCGAAAATCATACTCAGAAAAGAAAAGGGTCCATCTCAGTTGCCTAGGGGAGAGGTGGTGCGCGGCAGTCATAAATTGAAGATTACGGTGGTCCGTATAGACCGTAACAACATGGTGAGCCCCCATGAGGAAATGTCTCCGCTCCTGGAAAGCGTCCTTGATGGCCAGAAGCTCCTTTTAAGCTATGGTGTAATTACATTCAGCTTGGTTAAGCTTCCGGGAGTGATACGCCACAGGATGTAATTGTCCGGTATCGCTATGTCTTTGAGATAAGACTGCCCGAGCGCTAGAACCGAGGCGTCCGCCTCCACGATATATGGTTTGTTGGGGTCGGCATGTGCCAAGACTGGAGCTGATGTGAATGCTTCCTTCAGGGCATCAAATCCTTGTTGAGCCTCTTCGGTCCAGCAAAAGGTATTTTTCTTCCTCAATAAATGTGTGAGGGGGGCAGCCAATGCGGAAAAGTGATGGACAAATCGCCGATAAAAATTGGCAAAGCCTAGAAAACATTGGATGTCTCGTATGTTCATGGGAATAGGCCAATCCTTTACGGCTGCAATTTTCCTTTCCGCCATTTCTTGTCCTCTTGGAGTGGATGTATGTCGTTACAACGCACACTTTTACAACGCATGCACTTACAACACATTTTTTACAACGCAACATCCACTACAACGCATTCCATTACATAGCATGACACTACAACGCATTTTTAAAAACTACCTTTACAACGCATTCCATTACATCGCATACTACCTTTACAACGCATACCATTACAACGCATAATATTAAATTGCATTTAAGGTAAGTATTGGATAGTATAGGTGTAAAAATTACTATTCTAACTCCAGGGGGTGCAACAGTAGGGTAAGTGTTGGATTGCGTTGTAATGGTATGCGTTGTAAAGGTAGTATGCGATGTAATGGAATGCGTTGTAAAGGTAGTTTTTAAACATGCGTTGTAGTGTCATGCGATGTAATGGTATGCGTTGTAGTGGATGTTGCGTTGTAAAAATTTTGTTGTAAGTGTAGTGCGTTGTAATAGTTGCGTTGTAAAGGTTGTTCACCCTTGGAGTCAGCATGATGAGTATAGGCCCCAGCTAGGCCCACAGAGTACAAGGGTTCGCTCTCCTGTAACGGAAACTAGAAGGAAGTTGGCACGGAAACTGCAAAGTACAAAAACAGAGTTTATTAACCCTTAAGGGTGGTCCTACAACCTATACAACACTCTTCAGTATTGCATAGAGTAGTACAAAGAACTTGCGTACACAGCCCCCTTTTATACACAACAGAGGGGCTCATAAGTGGGTGGATACAACATGAAGCAAGGAATGTTGCCTTTTATGGACATTTTCGATACAGAATCAATATGTGGGCGGAGTTAACATACTCCTTGAGCCCGCGAAAACATGGTCAAGCAAGGACTAACTGATAACATATGTGGTCAAGTCTGGGCATGCGCCAGACGGACAAAGGAGTTATTTATAGACTGTTACTGGGCAGATATTAAGAGCAACTGATACGGAGATAGGACTCTTCTCGTGCTAAGCACGTGGGGACACGACAATGCAAAATGGAGTCCACACATTAGTCAACATAAGGGAAGAAACTCGGTCCTAAGGGGAATTCATGTATTTAGTGAATGCTTAATCACATCGCTGTTTCAATTTTCAACAGACGACCCTTTCAGCATTTACTGAAGACATCCGGTTTATTAGAATAATCATCATATATGTCAATTTTCATCATTTCTTCTACTTCTTTAGTTAAATGTTTCTGATAGGTGACATTGGCAATAGCTTTCTTATCAGGAATACAGAATGACACACATAGGGAACAAAGTAAAGGACCACATTGGACACAAATGCAACAAGAAAACAGAATTGCTACAATAATGCAGAGACCAGTCAAAACCTTCCACCCCCATGTAGTGATCAATGCCCAAAACCATCCAGAAAAGGTCCAAGTGCCATTTTCTGTATGGATTTCAGCTGCAATTTAATGCAATTTATTGATAGCATTATAAACTGATGGCGTGTGGTCAGGAATAAACACACAACAACTACTTCCGATAATTTTACATGCTCCACCTCGGTCAGCTAACATAACATCTAACACCATACGATTCTGTAATGCAACAATTCTAGTAATTTGTAATTCTTCCGTGAGATTCCCAAGAGCAGCGGCGGTTTGATTTGTCACAGCCTCCACAACTCTTGTTAATCTTCGAACTTTCCTACTATTCAGAGCAGCTCCAACAAAGAAAAACAATCCTAAATTAAAATCAATATACTGCTGCAAGCTAGTATCAGTTTGATCAACATCATCAATAGATAGAGTACGTTTATACCTATTTACAGTCACATTATTCAACAACTTCAAATCTTTATGATAAGATGCAGGTGCCAAGAATACAGGAGGTAATAGGAATGCTACATAACATACTCCGGACCAACCGGCTGGCAAACGATAATAACCCTTATTCCCACATACGAAGTATGTGTTACGGGAAGCCAAGAAAGTACTATTATTCAACCCGTCAATGTTCAGGATAATAATACAGTCACTAACACCAACAGGAATATAACCCACACTCTGGACGCACAGGTCCGCTTGAGCTTGTGCCACTTGAATCACGAATCGGTCCTTCCCCACAGTGTCTCTAGTGTTCGTGAAAATGTAGGGGATCGATTCATTGTCTGGTCAATACTCTTCCCATTCCCATATTGTCCCATTCGCTTGTGGATAACCATCTTTATCTTGATGACATTCCCTATTAAGTCTAAAGAGTAATCATCCCACTGTAGGTTTCCGTGTGGCAAAAAGCAAAGTGTACCATGCTCTACAAGAGCCATTATGAGAAAAAGGAAGAGGTATGAATGGCGTTCCTCCTTTCTTCTGATGAGCTGGCATCATACCACATATCCAACAGTTCGTAGCATTTGTAGCAACATGGGTATGATGCAACATCTGGATGAAAGTGTTATTCAAATAAGACTGACGATGCTTCAATTCTTGATACGGAAGGGTATAAAAGTAGTGCTCCTCAGGCACTGAAGTGGTCAAAACAAGCAACTCACGGGCAGGAGTCACATCCTCAACAAACCATGTGGTTATACCAACAATAGCCACAATGATAATAAAGCTTGTCGCACAAAGAATCTTCTTCTTCTCCATCTTGTAGTAAGAAGTCAATATCTTCCTGAAACTAAAAGGTTGTCAGAACTCTTCCCCTTAGGCAGCCGTTGATTTCTTCACCAGCGGGCCAAGACGGGTGTCGCTACACTAATGCAGGGCTGATCCCCCCCCCCCTTGCCACATTGGCTCTCCGTTTCACTAACCTAAGGGCCGTTCTGACAACTTTGAATACAGCAGTCACTTCCTCGGTCTGAGGTGATATCTTCTTCCTCCAGGAATCGCTTGGTCCGGGAAGAGCTCCTCAGTGTCGTTCGGTTCCACAGCACGGCCTTTCTCCGCAGTCAGAATTTCTCGATGGTCGGTCAGTACAGCAGGCTCCACCAATCCGGGCGGCACTTTGCGACAGTGCAAGGAATGGATCCAGTTCTTTCGATTGGAAACCCGCACAGCCGTCCTCGTTGCGAGTAGGACTTGCTCAGGACCAACCCATCTCGGCTCCAGACTGTTCGTCCTTTCGAAGATTTTCAGCATAACATAGTCTCCAGGTCGGAGATTATGACCTTCACCTGTGGACCAATCAGGGAGCGCCTCTCGGACCTGTTGATGAATAGAAACCAAATTATCCGTTAACTGTGCCAGATAATCATTCATCATTACACAAGGTACATCATACAGTGACTTAGGTTTTGGTGGACCCAAGATATTCATTGGGCGTCCAAAGACGATCTCGTAAGGTGTGAGACCGGTCCGAGAATGCGGTATCGATCTAATTGACAATAATGCCAGCGGCAAAGCGTCTGGCCAAGTCAAAGAAGTCGAAGCTTGGATCTTAGCGATCTTAAGCTTCAGAGTACCGTTATACTTCTCAACCAATCCCGCAGACTGAGGGTGAAATACTGCATGGAACTTCTGGGTAATGCCTAGACCCTTCAGGACATACTTGATAACGTCTGCTATAAAATGAGGTCCGTTATCACTCCACAACAATCTGCAAATACCGTATCGAGGGAAGAACTCCTTCAATAGCATCTTGGCTGTAGTCATTGCAGTATTGTCTTTCGTAGGGTAGGCCTCAACCCATTTACTAAAGGCACAAACCACTACTAGAACATACTTCAGATTGTTACAGCGCTCAAGCTGGATGTAATCCATCTGCAAAACCTCAAAGGGTGCAGTAGGTGTCGCAAATCCTCCTGCTGGAGTTCGTGTACCCTTTCCTGGGTTATACCTCAGGCAAATCATGCAGGTCTGCACTACCCTCTTTGCCGTACTAGCGATCTCCGGATGCTCCCAAACTCGTGTGAGCAATTTAACAATTGCGGAAGCTCCGACATGCGCTAGTCCATGTGCCATCTGAACCATAGGTTGTACGAAGGCTGTGGGTAACTTCCATTTATCCATCTGCTTATTTCTCCAACACCCTTTGTCATCTAATTCTCCATCGTTGGACCATTGCTCCCGTTCCTTATCGGAAGCGGTCCTCTGTATTTCCAGCACCTCTCTCCTAGCATCGTGCCATCTTTCTACCTGTGACTTCACAACATACATTGCAGTAGCACCAGGCTGCATCGCAGTCTCTCGTGCCACCCGGTCTGCCAAAGCATTCCCTTCTCCAACTTTATCAACCACTTTCTTATGGGCACTACATTTAATTATAGCAATCTTCTTCGGATATGTTAATGCAGTCAAAAGGTTGTGTACTAACTCCCCGTACATTATCTGCGCTCCATGTGACGTTAGAAACCCTCTCTCCTTCCAGAGTAGGCCGAAATCGTGCGCTACTCCGAAGGCATAGCGGCTATCTGTATAAACATTCACACACAATCCTGCACTGAGCTCACATGCTCGTGTTAATGCTATCAGGTCCGCTGCTTGAGCTGATTTCTGTGGTATGCGTGCTGTCTCCACTATTGTTCGCAGTGTGGTAATTGCATACGCTGCTGAAGTCGTACCATCTGGTAGCTTCAGGCATGATCCGTCCACCCACAGTTCTCCATCTACATCTGTAAAGGGCGTATCCTGGAGATCAATACGACCCTTTGTCTGTTCCTCAGTCACAAGAATACAGTTGTGTGCCTTCCGTGCTTCAGACTGAGTTTCCGGGAACGGCAACAATGTGGCCGGGTTTAACGTTACACACCTCTTTAACGTAATATGAGGAGCCAAAAGCGTCAACTCATATCCCGTTAAACGGGCACTGGTCAAATGCTGCGTCTTTGTCTGATTAAGCAGGGCATCAACAGCATGAGGAACTAATACCAACAGTTTGTGAGACAACACAATCCCCTCACTTTGACGTATTGACACAGCTGTCGCCGCAACCGAGCGAAAACAACCAGGCAATGCTCGGGCAACAGGATCAAGTACAGCCGAAAAATATGCACAAGGGCGCTGCTTGTCGCCGTGCATCTGCACTAAAACTGATAATGCACATCCATCTTTCTCATGCACATACAGTGAAAAGGGCTTCGTATAATCAGGGGTCCCTAACACTGGTGCTGAACAAAGGGCCTGTCGCAATTGCTGAAAGGCAATTTCACACTCATTTGACCAGGGAAGAGGAATCGGTGTGTCCTTTGTCAAAAGGGCTAACAATGGTTTAGCTATGTGCGAAAATCCCAATATCCATTGCCTACAAAAAGAAACAAGACCCAAAAATGCACGCACGTCCTTCTGTGTGGAAGGCACTGGCGTGTCCAAAATTACTTGAATACGATCTGGTGTGAGTGCACGCCCCTCCTTAGACAAAAGGTGACCCAAATAAGTCACCTTAGGTCTACAGAATTGTAATTTCTTCTTCGACACTTTGTGATTGTGAGATGCCAAAAAGGAAAGCAAGGATAACGTACTCTCCTCACACAGCTCAGGAGTGTCAGCCGCCAACAAGATGTCATCGACATATTGTATAAGGGCGACACCCTCGGGCAGAACAAAGGAATCCAATTGCCTTTTCAATGCTTGACTGTAAATGCTAGGGCTTTCTGTGTAGCCCTGAGGGACTCTACAAAATCGATAAGACCTATTATTCAAAGTAAAACCAAAGAGGTATCGGCTATCAGGATGAATAGGGATCGAAAAGAAGGCATTCTTCAAATCAATAACTGAAAACACGGTCGCCGTTGGCGGGACCAAAGTGAGCAACGTCGTGATATCAGAAACCACTGGATACTGAGGTATCACAATCTTGTTCACTTCCCTTAAATCAATGATAAACCGATAAACTTTTTTTGTTAACAAAAGGTCCTAGCTTAATTTCTAGTTAGGAGACAATGTTTTGACATAGACTTCAATGAGACCTATGTGAGTTCCTCCTGTGTCCAGCCGGACAGAGGAGCATTTAATCTTAAATGGTCAAAGAATTGTAAGTGAGAAATGAGAAGGCTGATGAAACAGGGGCACAGTCCTGTACCGAGTTTTCAACAGAGAGAGGAAAGAGAAAAGCCAGGAAATGAGAGGCAATTACAAATTGGTAACAGGCAAACAAGTTTTGGAGCGATCGAGGGGGCTTACAATACACTCAGTGACTTTAAGTAAGCTCTAGCCAATAGTATCCACGGTGCATTTAAACAATTGCCATAATGTGGAACTATTATCAAGTCGACGTAACGTTTCGATCCCTAGCTCCTAGTATACAGGGATCATCATCAGGACTAAGAGATTTGTCAACAAAGTAATGCCTGGTAGAATTATAACGCCTATAAACATTGAATGGAAGAAAGGAGAGAATAGAAATATGCAAAAAAGTCAACATTTGCGTATTCAGAAATTTGCGTATTCAAAAGGACGACATATCAATTGTCATTTTGTGTGCTCAGGGGTGGAGCCGCATGCGACAATTGGTGAGGGGGATAAGCCAGTGATGAAGGGACTTAGTGAAATGATTAGTTCAGCGACGCACTTGGTTGGTGCTAGGCATGGTGCCAGGTGATGAGTGATGCCTGTGACATAATGTTTAGAAAAATGGTGCATAAAAGGTATCGGTAGTTGGTGCGCCTGGCTGTCAAGCGGTGTACGGCGACGATTTCACGCGATAGTGATATCTATACATAACAACATGATGAGTGATGTCTGTGACATAACAATTTAGGAAAATGGTGCATGGGAGGTATCGATAAAAGGTGCGCCTGATTGTCAAGCGGTGCACGACGACGATTTCACGCGATAGTGATATCTGTACATATCAACAAGGTGGACGGAAAGGATAATTACCTAGGGGAGGGGTTTTTTGGAATGGAAAGGTAGATGTGTCTTCAAGAGGGCGGGATCCTTCTTTTTCACGGGCGATGCTGCTTGTGAAGTCAGCCGCGTTGTGAAATCTGTAAATGCATATTGATTAGGAAATGACTGAGTCGGTGGCAGCGCGTTGGACTTCAATGAATGACCCGCTTACCGTGCAATTGGGAAGGCGCTATGGAATCGAAGGATAATGAGAGCGTCTAGGATTTGAAGCAGGGTTGCAGCCAATGGTGCTGTGCGTAGTCTTTTGGGTGCTGAGGGCGGGAGATACGGAAATTAAAATAAGGAAGGTAATCGTATATTTCTTAAAAGTGGGGTTGGAGGGGGGGGGCTCTATGCAGTGCGAGGGAACGGCTTACCGTGAGTGAGATCAGGTACGCCACACGCGTCTGTTTGAAAGTTGCGAGGCGTGTCAGTGTCCGAAATTCATCCGGCAGCTGTTTATGCTGTCCGTATTCTTCGGGGCGCTAGTAACAGGAGATATGGGAAATGAATAGAGACACGGCACTTTGGAAATTATCCTCGGTCAATTAACAAGGGGGGCTTCTGTGCGGGAAATGAGGAAGGCTTACCGTGGTTTTAAAAAGTGAAACCAGCGCACGCGTCTGGGATGAGGCGCGTCTGAGTCCGAAAATCAACCGGCAGCTGCAATGGCTGTCCAAGTCATGCTGAATGGAGGGGGAATCTTGTTAGTAGAGTTAAACTGGGAAGGTGGGACACACAGGGCTGTACGTTAAGGAACGCTTACCTAGTCAAGGTCTTGTGGCCACAATGGGGAGTCCAAACCAGTCGGAAGTGGTGACAGGACTGGGAGGGGTGAGGATTGGTTTATGTAAACCGGACAGCGGAAATAGAAGAGGGGCTGTGTAATTGCATTGCGGCGGCCATTTTGGATTGGGGGGGAAAAAGTGTGTGATTAAATAAAGTTAAAACAATCCCGGTGATATGTAAGTGAAACCGGTCGCGACAACAGGTTAAAATGCATTACAAACAAAATATGGGCAATTTACATGTGAATTGTATGTCTGGACTTTCATGTAACATACATTTTGTCATTGTAGAAGGAAAAGTTTTTGAATAACATTTCAAAGGAGCGTTGTCCAATCTTCAGACCTATTTAGGCCTTTTCGAATAGAGTCATATGTGATAATTGCTTTCAGCTCCTCTTTGTTTAACATCTGGGCCATGTTGCCTCCACGTGGCGGTAGTTTGAGCACTTTCAATACTGTCCAGCGAATGTCGTCCTCACTGTGGTTGGCCTCTCCAAAATGATCAACTAGTGGTGCATTCAGAGTCTTACACCTGATTCGGCTTCTGTGCTGGCAGATTCTTGTTTTTACTTTCTGCGTAGTTTGGCCTATATAGACCTTTTGGCATGGACACATGATGAGGTAAATTACATTTGCAGTGTTGCAGTTAGAAAATGAATTATTGATTGCTGTGATGTTGTTAAAGGTGAAACTTTTGCCTTCCATTGAAAACACACAAACATTACAATTTCTGCATTTGAAATGCCCTAGGATGGGCGGGAGACCCCAGGTGCCCTCGAGAGTGGAAGTGTTGGCAGTGGAAGGCAGAGCTGCGCGGATCAGATGATCCTTTAGATTTTTGTTCTTTCTAAAGGCAAAAAGTGGTTTGTCTAATGTCAATGTTCCTGCATTTAAAATAGGCCAGTGAAGGAGTATCATTTTTCTCAGTTTGTTTGAGACTGGCGAGAAAGTGGTTACACAGGCTAATCGCTCGGTTTGTTTTTTTGGTTTGGGGGTTAGCAGAATTTCCCTCGGACAGTACCAAGCGCGTTTAGAGGCATTTTTAACGATTCCTTTTGGGTAGCCTCTTGCTTTCAATTTAGAGGAGAGATAGTTTGCTTCTCTAAAGTAGTCTGTCTTGCAAGAGCAATTTCTCCTTATTCTCAGGAACTGGGAATAGGGTAGTGAATCTCTGAGGGCCCTTGGGTGGTTGCTTGTGTAATTCAATAGAGTATTACGCTCTGTTGGTTTCCGGTATAGTCGTGTTAGTAATTCACTTTCACAGTGGAATATTGTAAGGTCTAGGAAGGCAATGGATTCTTTGTCAGACGTGACAGTGAATGATAGACCTGAACAGTTATTATTCATCCAGTGTACAAAAGATGTTATGGATTCTGTGTTTTCCTGCCAGATTATGAAGATGTCGTCTATATACCTGCGCCAAAGGCGGATACATGGGAAGAAAGGGTTGGAATCAGTGAGAATAACATTGGATTCGAGTTGGTCCATAAACAGCACTGCCAGATTTGGGGCAAAAATTGCGCCCATTGAGGTTCCTTTGATCTGTTGGTAGTAAGTGTTGTCAAAAAGAAAAAAGTTTCGTGTGAGGCAGATTTCTAGGAGTTGCAAAACAAACATAGTGGGAACGGCATGGGGACGTGGTCTAGTGTCAAGAATCTTTTTAATTGCTAACAGGGCAGTTGTCTGTGGTATGTTGGTATAAAGTGATTCAACATCCATAGTGCATAGTGTTTCATATGCTGGGTTATATGGATGATGTTCAACGAGATTGATCATTGCCATTGAATCCCTCACGTAGCATTGTGTTTCAGGGACAAAATCTTTTATAAAGAAGTCAACGTATGCACCTATTGGTTCTAGGATGGAACCACAAGCTGAAACAATGGGGCGGCCTGGGGGGTTGGTAGTGTTTTTATGAATTTTGGGTAGTGTATATATGACTGGGGTTCGTGGGGTTTTCACATTCAAGTAGATGAATTCTTTTTTGGAGAGAAACCCAGTGTTGAGGCCATCTGTTGTAACTTTATGGATTAACTCCTGAATTTCTTTTGTTGGATTTTTTGCCAGTGTCAAGTAATGTTCTTTATTGTCCAGCTGTCGTTGAATTTCAGCGACATAGGCTGTCTTTTCTTGTAGGACTATGCCCCCACCTTTGTCTGCACTTTTGATGATTAGCGAGTCTTTCTCTTTTAGTTGACCAATTGCTAATTTTTCTTTCAATGTAAGATTGAAAGGAACAAAGTGTTTGTTGTTCTGGATAATGGCGAGATCTTTTAGAACCATTTTTTCAAAGGTGATTATTTCTGATGGTATCGCGTGAAATCGTCGCCGTGCACCGCTTGACAGCCAGGCGCACCAACTACCGATACCTTTTATGCACCATTTTTCTAAACATTATGTCACAGGCATCACTCATCACCTGGCACCATGCCTAGCACCAACCAAGTGCGTCGCTGAACTAATCATTTCACTAAGTCCCTTCATCACTGGCTTATCCCCCTCACCAATTGTCGCATGCGGCTCCACCCCTGAGCACACAAAATGACAATTGATATGTCGTCCTTTTGAATACGCAAATTTCTGAATACGCAAATGTTGACTTTTTTGCATATTTCTATTCTCTCCTTTCTTCCATTCAATGTTTATAGGCGTTATAATTCTACCAGGCATTACTTTGTTGACAAATCTCTTAGTCCTGATGATGATCCCTGTATACTAGGAGCTAGGGATCGAAACGTTACGTCGACTTGATAATAGTTCCACATTATGGCAATTGTTTAAATGCACCGTGGATACTATTGGCTAGAGCTTACTTAAAGTCACTGATTGTATTGTAAGCCCCCTCGATCGCTCCAAAACTTGTTTGCCTGTTACCAATTTGTAATTGCCTCTCATTTCCTGGCTTTTCTCTTTCCTCTCTCTGTTGAAAACTCGGTACAGGACTGTGCCCCTGTTTCATCAGCCTTCTCATTTCTCACTTACAATTCTTTGACCATTTAAGATTAAATGCTCCTCTGTCCGGCTGGACACAGGAGGAACTCACATAGGTCTCATTGAAGTCTATGTCAAAACATTGTCTCCTAACTAGAAATTAAGCTAGGACCTTTTGTTAACAAAATAAGTTAGTACCCGTGGTCCTTAGCTACCCCTACCGGGTTCCCTTGTTATTTAAACTAAACCGATAAACTTTGGCATCCGTATCTTTCTTCAAGATGGGTAAAATAGGACTGTTGCAAACATTATAGGGAACTTCTTCCACTACCCCCACCTTAATCAAATCCTGCACAATCTGAATGAGTGCCTCCTCCCCCTCCTGGGAAATGCGATACTGAGGGAGGCGCGGTAACACCGCACCCTCCTGGACACTAATATGGACAGGTGGAATCACCATCTGTCCCACATCGGTATCTGAAGTAGCCCACAAAGAAGGAGGGAGGGAAGCTAACACAGTATCCTCCACGACCCCACACATTCGGTCCGCCATCGGGTGATTATCATTTAATATCACACGTACTCCAGCGGGGGAGCAGCGGATCGTAGCTCGGAAGTGCTTGAGCATATCAAGACCCATAATGTTGTCAGGCGTGTTTGGGGCAAGCAGAAACGGACAGGGTGCAGAAAAGGGATCAACATGGAATGCAAGGGGTCGGGAAAGAGGGCTTCGAGAGAGTGTACCATCAAACCCTACCGATGTGACCATTAAGCCAGATGGGGGAGCCCTCGGAACCAATTGTTTGGACAGCGCACTGCGGGTGGCTCCTGTATCAACTAGGAACCGATCAGTAGAACCCAAAACCTTTGCTGAAACAAAAGGACCCTTCTGATCAACCGGCACTTCAACTGATTCTAACCCCCATCCAACGCATTCCTCTGCATGCTGCGAATCATGGTACCCAGAGCGGTCAGTCCCTGACATTTGATACTGGTGCTGCCGATCAAATACATTGGGTCTGTCTCGCTGCTGCGCGGGAGGTTCAAAGCGAGCACGATCATTAGGATTCCCTCTGAAATTCAAAAAGCCCCTTCCACCTCTCGGTGGTCCCTGACCACGTCCCTGACGAGATTCATACAACGCCGGACAATCTCTGGCCCAATGACCCGACTGTTTACAATACGCACATTGATTCCTATTTACATCCGACCGACCTGGAGGGGGACCATAGAATCCTCCCCTACCTCTATCGACACCCCGACGAGGCGGACCATACACTTGCGCTAACATCACCTTTGTTTTCAACTCTTTCGATTTCTTCTTCTCCTGCCCCTTCGCTTCTTGTTCCTGACGCTCATAATACTGAGCCATAGTCAGGAGGGATGCCGGAGACGAAGTGGACCAGGAACTTTCACTCGTTTTTAAACGAGCTGCTATTCCCGGTAATAAATTCGCCACATATTTATCCACAAAAAGGTGGCGACCCGTATCATCTGTAAGTGACTGACCACTGAAATCGTGAAATGTCTCCTCAAAGCGCGTAAAGAAATCTGAGACTGATTCATCAACCTTCGGTTTACACGATGTTAACATATTCCAGTCAATCTTTTTAGGGGGGATAATCGTTTTCAACTTAGTCAAGATAGCAGCAGGAAGATCTAGAATAATCCGCGGTGGTTTTTGCGCGGGTTTTCTCTCCCTATCCTCATCCTCAATCTCGGACCACCTAGCCCTAAAAGCGGGAACATCATCCACCTTCCGCACAGATCTCCACATATCCGGTGGTAATATGAGCCCAAAGAACAAATCTATATCTGCTAAAGTCATAGTACAAGAATTCAAAGCCCCTTCGACCTCTTCATAAAAGGCCGCTGGATTCTTGCGGGGGTCAGGCAATGCATTCTTTAATGCCATAACATCAACCCTATGCCAGGGAGTATAGACCCAATTATACACAAAATATCCCTTAGCATCGGCGGAAGTAATATCCGAACTAGTTCCCGCTCCTTTAGGAGGAACATACAAAGGTGCCGCCTCTCGCATCGGTTTAGCATGCACTAGTTCGCTCTTATCTGAGTGGGAGGTAGATGGTTGGTCATCGCCGATACGTTGATCCGACTGCTCCTCCTCCCCTGCTTTTAGGCGCGCCCTCTCTTTAAGGACACTCGCCGCGTCCCGCAATGCAAACAGCCGTCGAACCGCATCAGGCGCCTTAGAGAGAGAAAAACCACCATTACGTAATGCTTTAGCATCTAATACTACATCATCAGGCTCAAAAACTTCTGAATATTTCCGAAAGGCAGTAATCACTTCCTCAGAAAAGTGTTCCAAAAAATACAACTTCTCTCTATCCTGCCACTTTGCCAAAGAGTCCAACAATTCAGTGAGGGATAACTTGCCCTTAAGCGCACGAAAAGAAACTTTCCGAAGCTCACCCATTCGGTCAACTGATAACATGGACCGCGTGTCTACCTTATCCGAAACCAATCCAGAATCCTGCGATCTCGGGGCAGACGCGCCAGCATAAGGAGGCGGAGAACGATCTAATAAATAAAAATCATCTTCAAGATTAGTAAGGACAGGATAAAGTGGCTGGCGGACAGCATATTGACCCGAGACTTGCAGCCTACGCTCTTTCTCTTGTCTCTCTGCCAGTTCTCTTTCCTTCTGTCGCTTCGCTTCCTGTGCTCTCACATGATCATTCTTCCGTTGCTCTTTATCAAACAGCGCTTTCTCACGTTTCTCTCGCTCACGCACTTCTTTCACCCATAACCGTACACATTCAAACATGTCTTGCCGAGCACGCCGTTTACACATACACTGTTCCACATACTCAATCTTACGCATATCAAATGATCCATACAAAGGCCAGCGCAACTCAGGATCCTTTTTGGTGTATTTCCTCCATACTGTGCTGTACATTATAGAAGAAAGACCATGCTTCACATACATATCCCTATTAGGAGTCCCCTCTGGGGGGGCTGGAGCAGATTCCTCGAGGTTTAACCGGTTTCCAAAGCAGCAACACCACTTACGGAGTGCGCTAAAAGCAGGCATGCTGAAAAATAATGCAAAATATGCAGTATTATCAAAAAAATGGCACTTAAACTTTGCGCCGTTCAAATTTACACAGCTCCGGAGAAATATCTCCACATTACCTGCCTATATGTGTTGCAACGCATATATTCTCACAGTAATCAATACAAGGCATGACCGGTCATCACAAATCACACTCAAATGGCCAACCCAGGCGTCAAAACTCGGAGCAAGTACCGTACAACGGTTCTTACCAATCAAGAGTGTCCAGATTCCAACTGCCAAGCTCCAAAATTCGCCCAAACGGCTGTCACGGCAAAACCGACAGAAGAGGTCTCAGTCGAGGACCGGCGCCACCCAGAAGGTCAGTTCGGAAGGGAAGGAAGAAAACCTCGGGATGCCAGGACTAACATGCCTCTGGCAGTGATCACATCCCCGGCCAAATTCCTCACCTTCGTCACGACCAGTCCTTCGAGCATCCGAGTCGCCGATGAGCCCCACGTGACGGGCGCCAATTAATGAGTATAGGCCCCAGCTAGGCCCACAGAGTACCAGGGTTCGCTCTCCTGTAACGGAAACTAGAAGGAAGTTGGCACGGAAACTGCAAAGTACAAAAACAGAGTTTATTAACCCTTAAGGGTGGTCCTACAACCTATACAACACTCTTAAGTATTGCATAGAGTAGTACAAAGAACTTGCGTACACAGCCCCCTTTTATACACAACAGAGGGGCTCATAAGTGGGTGGATACAACATGAAGCAAGGAATGTTGCCTTTTATGGACATTTTCGATACAGAATCAATATGTGGGCGGAGTTAACATACTCCTTGAGCCCGCGAAAACATGGTCAAGCAAGGACTAACTGATAACATATGTGGTCAAGTCTGGGCATGCGCCAGACGGACAAAGGAGCTATTTATAGACTGTTACTGGGCAGATATAAAGAGCAACTGATACGGAGATAGGACTCTTCTCGTGCTAAGCACGTGGGGACACGACAATGCAAAATGGAGTCCACACATTAGTCAACATAAGGGAAGAAACTCGGTCCTAAGGGGAATTCATGTCTTTAGTGAATGCTTAATCACATCGCTGTTTCAATTTTCAACAAGCATTACCCCTAAAAACTCTACTGTTGTTACTCCAAACTCGCATTTGCTGATTTTGCAAAAAAGATGATGTTTTTGTAGAGTTTGAAGTGTGGTGCGGACATGACGCGTGTGACTTTCTATGGTGGGTGAATAGATTAAAATATCATCAATATATACAACGTCATACTGATCCAAATGTTCACGTAATACCTCGTTCAGAAAGTATTGGAAAGCAGCAGGGGCGTTACAGAGCCCAAAGGGCATTACCAGGTATTCAAATAAGCCAAACCTGGTTTTAAAAGCTGTTTTCCACTCATCTCCCCTGCGCATTCGCACAAGGTGATAAGCCCCCTTTAAATCTAGCCGAGTGTATATGACAGCCTCCTTCACAAGACGGGAATTAGGGGTAAAGGGTACCTGTTTTTCACGGTAATGGCATTCAATGCCCTAAAGTCAATGCACGCCCTCAATTCACCGTTGGCCTTAGGAATAAAGAATAATGGGGAAGTTGCAGGAGATTTGGAGTGTCGTATAAATCCCAGGGCCAGATATTTGTCGATGTACTCTCTTAAGTATTTATTTTCAGGTTCTGTTAAGGCATAGACCCGTCCTGTGGGTACGACGGCTCCCGGAACCAAATCAATCTGGCAATCGTATTGCCTATGTGGTGGGAGTGTTTCTGCCTTCGTGTCATTGAATACTTCAGCCAAATCCTGATATTCGGAAGGTAACGTAACTGGGTGTTGTACCGCAGTGGCGATGTGATGCCACTTGGCCAGTTCTTGGGAGGGTTCCTTCTGAGGTAACACACAGTGTTTGGAACAATAAGCTGAGGTATACTGTATGGTATTCTCGCTCCAGTTTATCAGGGGATTATGCAATTTTAACCAGGGCAACCCCAATATTATCCCATATTGAGGGGCTTGTATTACATTAAAAGTCAGCCTTTCAACGTGTTCCAGGCCCTGACACACTTCCAGAACATCGGTGTGATACCGGATAGGCCCATCCTTCAAACACCTTCCATCAACGGCTAAGACAGCTTCCGGTATGTCTTTGGTATGAAGCTCCAAGCCTAGTAAGACAGCCTTTTTGTCATCAATAAAGCACCCTGTTGCCCCAGAGTCCAACATCGCTGATACGGGACACCACTCCCCTTGGATCCGTAGAAAAAGATCAAGAAAAAAATGTTGTTTATCACTGGCTGGTTTGTTGCTAATGGAAGGGATGTAATTCGGACTTAAGGAACCCCCTCCTTCTCTCCTCAAGCGAAGGCGTTTCCCTCCGAGCCTTCTGATATAGCAGCCACTTGTTTGCGTGGTTCAAAGCGAGGACCTTTCCCTCTCAGAGTACATTCTTTTATAAAATGCCCTTTTTTTCCACAATATATACAAAGCCCTTTTTTCCGCCGGTACTCTCTTTCCTCCTGGGTAAGACTGGACCTCACTGTTCCTATTTCCATTGGTTCAGCTTTAGTAGTCACCGGACTGTGACTGGGTTTTTGAGACTCCATACGCCAGGAAGATCGATCTCGGCGTTTATTTTCTCCTTTTCTCTCCGAGAGACGGTGATCCAAACGCAACACCAAACTGATCAGATCCTCACAGGTAACCGGTTGAGGTTCAATTTGAGCCAGTACATCTTTCATCTCCTCTCGAAGTCCCTGATGAAAGATGGCTGCTTGCTTAGCCTCAGGCCATTCTGTCTCAGTAACCAACCTGCGAAAGTCGTTCATATAGGCTATGAGGTCCCGATTTCCCTGTCTCAGTTCTAACAAATCCTTGTCTGCCGAGAGTGTTGCAGATCTGCTGTTAAAAGTTTTTTCAAAATCCTTAAGGAAGGAGTCCCAATCATAAATCAATGGGTCATCTCTTTTGACTAATGGGACTGCCCACTGAGCCGCGTCTCCTGCAAGGTACGAGATCAAGAAAGCGACTCTAGCTTGGTTGGAGGTAAAGGCCTTGGGCCGACAGGAGAAATGTAACATCACTTGGGTAAGAAATACCTGCACCTTACTACTATCTCCATGAAACCTCTCTGGGGTAGCCAAAGGGACGGGTGTGGGTATTTCTACTACCAAAGGGGAAGCTGAAGAAGCATATGATACTCCCACATTAAAAGGATTCCTTTGGATCCTATCCACGGTGTCTTGCAGTCGGGCTGTTTCCGCCCTAGATGCGGCCAGTTCTGTTTGCATTAATTGTAATGCTCCCATTAGATCCTCTAGGGTGGTCATCTCTCAACACGCGATCGGGAGGATTAAATCCTTGGGCCGCTTACTCTGTCGTGGCCAGGACTCCTCAGGATCGTGCGTCGTAGGTAATGGTGCACCTCTCGACACCCCCACGGTCTGATTTTTGTTATACAGACTCCATGGAGTGGTCAAGCGAGGGAAGGGTAGGAAGGGGACAGCAGGGAGGGAGATCTGAAATGACAACAAGACATATAAGGATACCACAGCTAAGCACTTGGATTACATTCGCTAATCTCCCCCTATCTCCTTTTTGGACCAGAACAAGTTCTAACTTCTCCTGCCTCCTACCTGTAAAAGAAAGAAATAATGCTTCGGAAAAGTCTGGCACTGTCTCACACCAGGTTGTATGTTGTAGTTCTGTAGACAAGAGAGCAATGTAATTATTGGTGCTATATTACCCCACTAATAAGAAATGTCTACTATCTGGGTCACCCACCTCGTGGACTCTTTTTGGACGTAGGAAACAGGGGATGGAAGAGCCAAAGTCCTGCTCACTCGCTGTCCCTCTGCCAGATAATATGTATACAACACAAAGACAATATTAGCACAATATCTTGAGTTCACTTCTTTCACTACCACATCATCAGCACCATCAGACAGCTTGCTTCTCCTTGTCATCAGGAAAAGCTCTTATTTAACCAGAGTTATTTTCGTAGCGTTTTATATCCAAAATAACTTGAGACCACAATGTTATGTGGAAATGTTACTAATTGCAATACGTATAACTGTTACTTGCTTTGTTCAATAGTGCTCATCAGACTATTTTCATGCACTCCATATGTTCACGACATTTTCCTTTATCCAGCATCAAACAATAGTTTTGTGCAGGCCAGCTAGCCTTTCCAGAATGACACTTAAAGTTCTTTCCCTGCAAGAGCTAATGGAAAAAAGCTTGCCAACAGGGAAAGAGAGCCTTATCGGTTTGATAATTACTTATGTTGGAGTATCAAGGGTTTTCCCTGCATGAGCGGCTGCGCTCGCCAACAGGAAAAACCTCTCAGGCAATATTCGCAAGCCGATACTTACGGCTTACGATGGTCTGCCTCTCGGACAGTTGTCAGGCAATTCTGTTCTCCTCTCGGGGGGGGGTTCCAACTGGGTCTCACCCCCTGGAAGTCTTTGGGGGTGTTTCACAAGGATGCGCATGAGAAACAGACAACAAACGGAGCCTCGGTAGATTTCCGAGAACCCCTCTGGCCACCTCAATGAGCGGTGAGAAACCGCGTATCTAAACACCAAGCAAGGGGAAGTAGAGTTGGTGCAAAGCACCCTTACCAGCCTTGGACGCACAGCACTCTCTCCGGAACGAGTAAGCGGCAGCCTCTTGCCGCCATGACGATCATTCATACTCTCGGTCGTACTTGCGGGATGACGTCATCAGCGTCGCGGCCCCGAGCATCATGGGACTTGTGGTCTTCGGCTGGGTTTGCAGCAACGCACTAGAAGGCAGTGTTCTTCTTGGCGTCAACCCCGTGGGTTGTGACACTGGCAGTGAAAAACTCTAACATTCGTTTTTCACTACTGCAAGGCCCATCTCTCCCATAGGATAACATTGGAATTACCTTATTACATTTTTTAAGCATAATTCTCAATTGTGAGGAGATAGACTTTGCTAGTTTGGTGTCTTTGGAATCTCAATTAAAATCCTAACTTATGTTGGAGTCAAATTTTTAACTGCAATTCTGAAAATAGAAAGTTGGCATTTTCTTACTTTACCCATTTGGTGCCTGCTGCCTGTGTCTGATTGCATTTCTGGGTTGGGTGACAGCTGGGCTTTGTGTATTCCCCCTAGACACCCACACACAATTGGAGCTTAGGTCTGACTTGATGGGCCATCCTGGAAGGTTGGGATGGTGGACCTGGGCACAGCCTCACACTCACACCTGAATAGGGTGTGTCCTGTCCCCACACAAAGGGCTGCATACCCCCTGTAGTGAGTCTGGCCAGGGCAGGAAGGGAGCACATTTGTGCACTTTGAAGTCATCTCTTTGAAGTCTCCCCACTTCAAAGGCACCACTGAGTATAAGAACGGGACCTCAGACACTCCCATTTCAGTACACTTCTGGACCTGTGGAAATTCTGCTAGGAAGAAGGACCGCTGTGCTGCTGAAAGGACTGCCACTCTGCTGGACTGCTACTCTGCTGAACTCCTGCTTTGCTCTGGTGACCTGCTGCCTGCTTCCCTCTTGCCTGGGGGAGAAGGACCTTAATCACTTGAACCCAGAACCCAGAGTGACTCCAAGGGTTAGTCGGCTGGCCTCCTGATCTGAAGTCTGAGAGACATAAAAGACTTTCAATTTGCATTTCTCTGCACCTGGACTGTGCCAGCTGTGAGTCTGCCCTGTCAATTTTACAGTTAATTCATAGCTCAAGTTCTACTTATTAATTTTTGTTGTTTTGGTCTTATTTTATTTATTAAAATATTTGCTATTTCTGTAAACAGGTGTGGGATTTTTTTGGTGGTGTTTTTACTGATTTTACTGTTTGAAATGTTGCACAAATACTTTACACATCGCCTTCAAGTTTAGCCTGACTGTTGTGTGCCAAGCTACCAGAGGATGAGAACAGGTTAATTCGGGGATTGCTGGTGCCTTACCCTGACTAGGATTGTGGTTACTTCTTGACGAGGATTCACACCCCAGTCAACCCAACCAGGAACTCAGGTTCTAACAATCAGATCTGTTATTTGCTTTTAAATATAGCGTTTGTTTCTTTTTAATGCAACCCGGTTCACTTAAAGGGAAACGGGATGCGTCTAAAAAAAAAAAGAAATGAAAAGTATAATTTTAATTTTTCAAGAGGCCACTACCTACTCTTAAAAAATACTTTTTTCAAAATTCACAAAGGGGAAAGGATCCATTTGGGACCCATTCCCATTTGCGAATCGCTTACCACCTCTTTTGAGGAGGTGGGGAAAATATTAACGTTTTGCGCTACTGTCTCTTCCAAATACCGAATCAGTATGTGGTCGAAAACCCAGATTACTATTCCGTAATTTGTTACTGAATCTCAGTTTGGAGGGATGTTATATCAGAGAAAGGCTTTAGTTGCAAATGGTCTTATTCTGCAAATGGGGCTGTTTGCGACTGCAAAAAGGCTTCGTACATCTGGTCCTGAATGAGAGAGTTTAGAACTGCAAAAAAGTTATTTCTTATGTAGTAAACACATTTTAGTTGTAAGCAAAGTTTTACCAACTCCTAAATATGGATTTGCAAATGATCTCAGGATCACATTCGAAAGGGGTGTGTTTTGGGCGTCCTTTTCAAATTACAATTTGGTACCATAGTTATAAATGATTTGCCACTGTATATCTGTCATTGGTAAGTTACTGATTCCAAAGTTGCTGTGGTAAAAGATTCGCAAAGGGAAAAGGGGTCCCATTTGAACTCTCTTCCGCGTTGGGCATCAGGGTGCAACTTAAGAATGAGTAGGCACTTGTCCATGGGACTATTGCCAACTCTGAATGGATTTTTAAAAATGTAAATCATTTTTTAAAGCAGCGCCATTTCCTTTAAGGATAACTGGCTGCTCAAAACCTGTCTTAAGTTTGAAATGCAAACACAACATGCATTTGCAATGCAATAGGTCTCGCATTTATAAGAGTTTGAGCTATTGGCATTGTAAAATTACAATGCCTTTTATTTATGTTTTGATTTTAAAACAAATAAAAGGCTTTGTCACTTACAATGTCAGTAGCATAAACTCGCATAAAAGCAGTGTGTGGAGTGCAGCAGTGTGCGGCGTGCAGCAGTGTGCGGCGTGCAGCAGTGTGTGGCGTGCAGCAGTGTGTGGCGTGCAGCAGTGTGAGGCGTGCAGCAGTGTGAGGTGTGCAGCAGTGTGCGGCGTGCAGCAGTGTGTGGTGTGCAGCAGTGTGTGGCGTGCAGCAGTGTTTCGTGTAGCAGTGTGCGGCGTGCAGCAGTGTGCGGCGTGCAGCAGTGTGCTGCGTGCAGCAGTGTGTGGCATGCTGCAGTGTGTGGCGTGCAGCAGTGTGTGGCGTGCAGCGGCATGCAGCAGTGTGTGGCGTGCAGCAGTGTGTGGTGTGCAGCAGTGTGTGGCGTGTAGCAGTGTGCGGCGTGCAGCAGTGTGCGGCGTGCAGCAGTGTTTCGTGTAGCAGTGCGAGGCATGCAGCACTGTGTGGCATGCAGCGGCGTGCAGCAGTGTGCGGCGTGCAGCAGTGTGCGGCATGCAGCAGTGTGCTGCGTGCAGCAGTGTGCTGCGTGCAGCAGTGTCGTGCAGCATGCAGCAGTGAGTAATGCAGCAGTGTGCAGCAGTGTGTGGTGTGCAGCAGTGTGCGGCATGCAGCAGTGTGTGGCGTGCAGCAGTGTGTGGCGTGCAGCAGTGTTTCGTGTAGCAGTGTGCGGCGTGCTGCAGTGTGTGGCGTGCAGCAGTGTGTGGCGTGCAGCGGCATGCAGCAGTGTGTGGCGTGCAGCAGTGTGTGGTGTGCAGCAGTGTGTGGCGTGTAGCAGTGTGTGGCGTGCAGCAGTGTGCGGCGTGCAGCAGTGTGCGGCGTGCAGCAGTGTGATGCGTGCAGCAGTGTGCGGCGTGTAGCAGTGTGAGGCGTGCAGCAGTGTGAGGCGTGCAGCAGTGTGTGGCGTGCAGCAGTGTGTGGCGTGCAGCAGTGTAAGGTGTGCAGCAGTGTGAGGCGTGCAGCAGTGTTTCGTGTAACAGTGTGAGGCGTGCAGCAGTGTGCGGCGTGCAGCAGTGTGCGGCGTGCAGCAGTGTGTAATGCAGCAGTGTGTAATGCAACAGTGTGCGCAGCAGTGCGTGGCGTGCGGTAGTGTGCCGCGTGCAGCAGTGTGCGGCGTGCAGCAGTGTGTGGCGTGCAGCAGTGTGTGGCGTGAAGCAGTGTGTGGCGTGGTTTGTAAACAACAAGAAAAGCGGACATCAAAGGAAGGGTGGGAGGGAACAAGCATATGGGGTGTGAGTTATAACAAAAGTTAATTGTTGTAAGAGGGGATGCAGGAAGTGAGGCCGAGCACGCGCTGGTGAAAGCAGTCTGCTGCTTTCAAGTCCGATGCCAGATGCCAGCTTCGCGCTGAATGCCTCACATGCACTGGCCATAAACCGCATTCCTAAGGTCTTGTGCCCCTTACTAAATCTCTCTGAATGCGTGAGGCGGCGAACGTGCAGGAAGTAGCTGGTGGCAAATGGAATGCGCGTGGTTGTGCGTGTAACCGCCACCCGATCCGCCTGGGAAGCCTTTGGGACCATTTTCTGAAGCCCCTACAGAAGTCTCGCCTGGCAATCGCTTACGCGATAGCCAGGCGAAACCTAAAAATGGTGATCTGCTGATCGTCATAGGCCATTATTCCTGTGATTGTAGCCAATTGGAGTAAGTGGCAGTTTGAGACCTGCCAAATTAATATTAATTGGGCGGGTTGGTCTGTTACTTCCCCCCCCTCCTCCCCCGAGTCGGCATTTTGAAAACTGCCATATTCATGCATGAGTTGGTTCACAAAATAAGATACTGGTCGCCAAAAGCAGAGTACCAATTTGCGAAATCTTTTTGAGACCAGTCTCTTCATAACTCTGCCTCTTAGATCTTAATCAAAATTAATGCACAGGTTTTTGTCCCATGGATCTGGGGAAGGTGGTACCCAAAGTGTCATGCCACAGCCTGCTGGTCTTGGCAGAGGCCGCCACTCCCATAAGCAAGCCTTTGGTTTTATCACCATTTGGTTTCAGATGTGTTTGAGGAAAGCTGGCAGACCAGTTGTGCATGCTATACATGTGTGTTTGTGAAGCTTGAGAAAACGTTATCACTTTACAAAACCGAAACCCACTGGCTTTGTCAATGCTTGTTTACATTTATATTCTATCCATGAAGGATAGGGCACCTCACCCAATTTTCATACTCAGCATTAGAATCACAGTTCGTGTGTATCTCACCCCAATACTCAGTTCACCAATCACTTTGTAGTATTTCATAAGCTGTAATGAGAGTGACCAACTCCTGGATGATTGACAGACAGGGACTGATGTGATCTGATGGATGCTTTCTGCACCAGTGTGCATGTCAGGTAGTATGGACATATCCAGGGAAATTAGTTTACTTTTACAGAGCTAGGAGACAGACACTCATGAGGCTTTGGGAAGATTTGGGGTTTTTATTCAAAGCAAATATGGCCAGTTCAGTGACCAGCGAATGTCCGTATGATTGGCCTGGAATTGCCTTTACAGTAGTTTTGTAGATTGCAGCATTATGGGAGTTTAATCTGGACAGCCGCAGGAGGGGACGAGCAGGTACAAATGGCATTGTCCCTCTCTGACCCTTTTACTCTTAATTGGTTTTGGGTGGGAGGTGTATTTCACCCTAGCAGAGTGGCCATAGCATTTCTGGCACTTGCAAATAGTGAGGCGAGCAGTGCAGAGAAGCTGCAACTTGAACATAGGAGATCCTACATTGAAATAGAGTGGTCAGGTGGCCAGCCAGTATCCAGACTCCACCACCGTATATGGGATTGGATCTTTATACCCACATGCACTGCTTCGGCGATGCTGCAGGTTTCTTTGAGGTAGTTATGATACAGGGTGGTGTGAGACCAGCAGTCCTCGACGTTGCAGTGGTGGATGGAAATGAGGCTACTTGTTATCTTTCCAAAAACTGCTGGCTGCTATACCACACCTTTTCTTTTTTTCCCCTGATAGCAAACTTTATTTGTATTAGTTAATTCAAACCACTAGAAAAGAAATACAAACTTTTTAAAAAAACAGCAAATATTTCTCCTGCGAATGTGTAGATGCCAATTATCTGGCAAAGATGTTAGCAAAACCCAGTTTAACAGATTCATTATCGTGTCAGCATAACATGATTAATTAAATTAGGCCTCATGTACAAAAAGAGGCATACTAATAACAGCAAATTGCTTACTTCATGCATATTCACGCTGGGTAACTCCAAAAAGGTTATAGAAATAGTAAAACACACTGTGTGGTATGTAACCAGGTATCAGCATTTAACAGATGCCAGACTCTATAGCCATAGGTCTCTTAGCTTTAAGAAGAAATGAGGTGCAGTTACAATTTCCTCAAGGGGCCTTATTGTGGTTTTGGACTCCCCGTCTAGAGTACTGGTGCATGGTATGCATATGTTTTAAAAACCATTAAAAAAATCTTTGGGGGTCAGACCGACGTAAAAACAATTTCAAAGTGCATCGTAAATAGGTACATTTTTTGTGATCTTTGAATTAATAAAGGATACGGTATATTTAAAAAGGGGGTCAGATTCCCCAATACGGGCCACTGTATCAATTTACCCAAGAAAGGCCCGCAAATTTTATCAGTGGGCATGTTCAGTATTGTTCACGTTCCTAAGCCTTTCCCTAATAAAAACTGACCCAGAGAGCTGTTTCGATTTGATTTGTTTTCCTTGTATAGTAGTCCGTTATAAGTTCCGTGAGTGTCTCTAAGTCGTTTCACAAATTTCCCGCAACATGCAAGAGTGGTAACGTCAGTTTGGGAAAGGCTTAATGCCCATGCCTCTATGCAGGTGCGGGCCCCCTTCCTCAAGAATATTGGCCTGAGTAAGGCTCTCCTTTCTGCGGTCATGGCGGGACAGCAAGAGAGAAGATGCAACCAAGACTCTTGTTTGTATTCGCATAGTCTACATGCGGCTCCTTTGCCCTGATTGGGCCATGCCGGGTTGAAATCTGATATTGGTGGGCCAAGAAGGTTCATGTGCATTATCTCTTCCAGTGTTCTGCGATTGATGGCGGCAGCTATGTAGGGCAGTGATTTTGCAACTAAGTATGAGGCGTTTAACGGGCGTAGTATCTCCAAAGATTTTAGAGAACCTTGATCTTGGTGGAATGAGGCCATTCGTTCCTGTCTATTTATGGTCTTTTTTCATGTCATATAGGAGATAGTATCCAGACCAAGTGCTTCTCGGTTTATTACAGAGGTTTCAATTGCATTCTGTAATTGCCTGTTCCATGGTGATCCTGGTTTCTCAAAGATGGATCTGAGAAAAGCTCAAGTGAGTTTTCTCGTGCTTTTACTGTACGAATATAAAATTTCAAAAAGTCTGCTTCTATTCTTGGAGATTGTTTCACCTGACCAAGTTTCAGTCTAAGACTAGCTCTGCGGAGATATTTCGGAAGTTGGAAAATGTTCCTATATCCAACACACGAGGCATGTTCCAGACATTCTGAGCATGCACCAGGGAAGGCTTGGTGCCCGTATTGTAAAGCAGGAAGAAGGGAGGCTTGAGTTACCTTTATTATTCCCTCAGTCGATGGGCTCTTTAATTTAATATTACGACCAACTAGGTTATAGATAATTGCTGTTGCTTTCTTCTTTATTGCACTTTTATCAGCAGACGGTTGAACGGATTCCGTTAACCACTACCCAAAATAGTTATATTTGGGGGCCGCTGTGATGGTCTTGGGTCCCGTTAGTGCATGAAAGGGCATTCTTGTTCTTGTAGCGGCCGAATACTACTATTTTGTTTTTTCTGGGTTGATGGTTAGTGAGTTTTTCTCATTGTATGAGAGGAGGCTAGTCAGAGCTCGCTAGAGGCCAACTTTCGTATGGTCCATGATGACATTCTCATCCCGGTACTGAAGAATATGGAGCGGTCTGTGGCCCAAACAGGGGAGAGCAAAGTTGCGGTTTACTAACGCCTTCCCTGGATCCACTGTGTATAGGCTAAAAAGTAGGGTGTTAGCACACAGCCCTGCTTCAAACCTCCACAAATTGGAATTTTGGATGAAAGTGTGGTTGGCCGGACTCTCACTCGGACCCACGTTGCAGAGTATAGGAAAGTTATGGCTCTTAAGAGCATGGGTGGGATACACCAGTGTGCTGGCTTCCTCCACAGTGTCGGTCTATCCACTTTATCAAATGCCGCAGTGAAATCTATAAAGCAGCATACGAGAGTGAGAGTTGTTTATGTTGGGCAGCCTGTTGACTGAGGGCAGCCAGTGCAATGATATTATCATTTGTGGCTGCTCCTTTACGAAAGTCTGTTAGAAAAAATGTCGGCAGTCCATTCTCTCTAACCCAAGTTTCCAGCTCTTTTAAAAGAACTCGCGCATAAACGTTTGCCTCTAGGTCTAATAGGGCTATTAGGCGGTAATTGGCGGGCGATGAGGGGTCGCCTTTCCAAAATATCGGGCATAGAGTGGAACCTCTCCAAGCTTTCGGAATTTGCCCCGTACTGAAGGCAAAATTGAAAAGCTGAGTTAAAAGGGTTGCCCACCAGCAGTTGCCCGTGCAGGTAAGACCGATGGGGCCGGCTGGGGGGGATTTCGACAGACGACAAGTAGAGAAAATTAATTATTTATTTAACTTTCCCTGGTGTTGTTTATCGAATTTCCTCCAACCCGGCCCCACTGCTCCTACCTGCACGGGCCACTGCTGCTGCCCACTCCTCTGGTGTGCATATAATGATTGCAGCTGGAAGACCATTAGGGCCTGGCGCTCTGTCCCCTTCCATGTTTTTAATTAGTTCTAGCGTTTGTGATGTTGAAATTAACTCCAGTTGGACCTCTGGTGCGGTGGGCCCTAGGACTCTGTGCAGGTTGCAATTGCGTGGTTCCCAGTGAATTTGTCCCATACATGCCTCTTCCATCCAGTTTCCGAGACTCCATTTCCCTCGTTGGATAGGGTGCTTTTTTTTGTTTTAAACTTTTTTTGCTTTTAGTTTGTTAACACATCTCCAGAAGTGGGCAGATGATCTTTCCTTGAGCATCCTATGTAGCACTAGCCCTTCCTTTTCTTGAAGAGCGATCTTGGCTTCCCAAGCCCTTTTTATGAGAGCTTTTCGTGATTCTTTAACCATCCTTAATTTTTCACTCGTGGGATTTGATTTACATAGGCGGAGGCTTTTCCTTAGAATTTCCTGTTGTAAGTTAATACCCCAGTTATCCAGCTGTTTGTAGTAAGTGCTTCGGGGTGACTTGGTGAGGTGGTAGTAGCTACAGGAACC
This sequence comes from Triturus cristatus, assembly GCF_964204655.1. Classification (NCBI taxonomy): domain Eukaryota; kingdom Metazoa; phylum Chordata; class Amphibia; order Caudata; family Salamandridae; genus Triturus; species Triturus cristatus. The sequence continues at coordinate 312,058,844 of NC_140582.1, forward strand.
AAGAATGGCGTCTAATAATTCTTTAGTCAGTCTTTCCCCTTGGTTTAAAATCGCCGCCCCAGTTAAGTTAAAGTTATTTTAGATCCCCTTCTTATACCATGTAAGCACCTGAGCAGATTGTGCAGGACGCCATTTGATTCTCCTGACCAGTCTTTGTTTCTGCTCCTGTTGAAGTCCCAACTCCCTGATAACTCTCTGCTACTGGAAACCCAAGGTCCAATGTTAAGGCTAGGGGGTTGTGGTCACTTTCTTCTCGGATTGTAATTTCAAAGTTCAGCAAGTGTTTGCCAAAAAATATAGTCTATTGTTGATAGGCCCTTAAGTGTAAAACAGGCTCTATTTTCGGCACGTGATTTCGCTTGGTCAGCCGACTTTAGGAAAAGAGGCAAGTAATCCATTAACTTTGTTGATTTGATCCTTCCCTGGATCTTTGCCCCAGGGACTTCATATTAAAATCCCCCGCAAACACTGCTTCATGAGAAGGGTGGAGCAAAAGAATTTCTTCTAAATTGATGCAGAAACAGTCAATTTTGTATGATTTCGGGTTTTTTGGGCACATTTATTAGTGCAACTAGCAGCCCTGAGTTGTTTTGCTTATTGGGGGATCAACTGAATTGTGGCCGTTTTCTTTTTATAGATTGGCAGGCCTCCTGATGGCCTCCCAAATAAACTTGTTCGTGAAGCAGGTTTAAAGAGTTCATAAAAACCATATAATACTGGGGGGTTTAGCGCCCAAGTTGCCTGTAGACAAATGATGTTGTTATTTTGTAAGTATTTTCATCCAGAATTCGATGACAGAGTGGATTTTAAACCCGCGACAATCCATGAGGTGATTCTCAGCTCATGATCTTTTGGTAGGTTTCGGGTCAGCAGACAGGATGGTTGTAACCAAAGCTCTTGGGTGATGCTAGAAGTAGGTTTTATGGGTGCGGCTCTGAGAGTTGGTCTCCTGATTCTGGCCTACGAGATTCTGAGATCTTGGCTGACAACTAGCATTTCTGTGTTTAACATAGGATTCTACCAAGGAGATTGATGCTTTTGAGTTAGTTGGTAGCCAGTCGTGGGTAGCCCTCCATGCGCCCTTCAATATGCAGCTGCTTTGTACTGTGAGGTCCTCTTAAAGTAGTACATGCGGAGATTTTCAGGGATATCGTTTTTGAAGCTCAATGCTCCATCCTTCAAAGGTATGTGCTTCTCTCAGAATGGCATCTCTGATGGCAGTCCATCCCCATTTGGTAATTGTGGCCTCTGAATACTATTTTCCAGGGGTTTGAGCAAATCTTACAGAAATGAGGTCAGCTGATACTAGATTTTTCAGTTTAGGAATGTGTTGTAGAAAGCGGAATACATTTCCTCTATTCAGTGTGTCCAGGGGCCCGTTAGAGACTAAATGCGGGATGAATGCTAGGCCCATCTCATCAGTGCCGTCTACCCCTACCCCTCCTACTGTTGTGATAGATTTGTCTGTCCCCCGCCGTTGTGGACCACTGGTTACGTTGCTGGTGCTATCTAGAAGGTCCATGGACTGAATGTTTATAGGCAAGCTGCTTTGGTATATCAATCCGACTTTTCCCCTGGAGTCATGTCCCTCAGTTAGGGGGCGGGTCTGGTGGTGTTTGTTCCTTGCTATCCCAGATTCTAGATTTGGGCCAGTTAGATAGTTACTTAGGGTATCTCTAGTGTACCCTTTGAATGGGCAGCCATGAACGTGAGCAGGGAGGTCGCCAAGATCATCCCTGATAACCTATGCCACTTTGAAAGTTAGGTCATGCTTGCTTGTATGCTGTCGGCCGGGACATAAAAGGTGAGGTAGTGCTAGTGACACCTATCTGGTGAGCTGCTGCTTCTTGTTCTACCCCACCTGCATTGGAAAAAGGGGTGAATTCCCATGTGGATAGTTCCCCCCGGTCCAAACTAGTTTTTCCCTGGTGGGCCTTGTTACTTGAGGGCACCCCCGAGTTGGATCTGGGTCTTGATTGGACCTCGGAGGTATTCCAACATTTGGCTCTTGTTTGAGAAGAGTTTGCTGTCTTGGTAGGTGTTACTGTGATTTCTTGTCTATAGATGACTGACAGGACACTTAATTTTATTTTATTTGAGTCTCCCTCCCCTTGCATGGTAATCCGTGGGGTTTCTGGCGTACAATTGTGTGAGTTTATGTTTTCCCTAGGTCCACTGGGTCGTTTGGAATCTTGATTGAAAATCAGGAAAAGCTTACAGGCCTTGGTTGGGTGGGATGTGCTTAGTGTATGATATGGCCCAGCTAGCGGCAATCTACGTGCTGTAAGGCGCTGTATTTTTTTTAAGAGGCTTTTTGCCCTTCGCGAGAGAGTAGGCAGGGTCAGAGGAACCTCTGAAAGCAGAGGTTTAGGGCCTAAAAGGGAGACTCTTTTGTCCATCAGCAGGTGAACTGCATGCGCTTGGTAACTAGTGAGGGTCCCAAAGTCAAGCTTTGTTAATCGCTTGTCTGCTAGTTTGATTTCTGGGAATGGCACTCGGTCCTCTGGCAGATAGGGGTCGTGGTTTGTGGCTGCTTGGTGAACTGACTGTACTTTTCCTGATGGGATTTCCCGAGCTGATTTTCTCGGAGCTTGTCTTGATTTTTATTTTTTTTAGAACATATTTTATTGAGTTTTACCATAATCTGGCCCCACGGGCCTTTGCACACATGTACAAGTATATTTGCAAAATTGGCTTATAGTAACAAAATATTATTTTATAAACTTTACAATAAAACAAGCTGTGCAAGAACTTGTCCATGCCCCCTCGTTGCAACCCCGTGCAATTACACCTCCCGCCGAGCCATTGGTATTTCATCATTTTATGCGTGTTGGCCATTGGATTGAACCTTGGAATCTAGTATTAGAGTCATTGATGGCGGTGGGGCTAGCGTAATGCCTCAATAGTTGGCCCAGTAATTCCATCTGCATGTGTGTTTTTGGGGACATCCCCTAGCCTGAAACACTGGCTTCTCCAGCCCCATACAAAAATCCATCCCACTTTTCCAGACGCCTATAAGTGGTAGGGATTCTGCTTTCCAGACACGGGCGATATCACACTTAGCAAGAGCAAGACCTAGAAATAAAAAATAGTGTTTATATATGTTTCCGACTATGTCTTCCGAAGTATGTAGCAGTACGAGCCGTGGTGATCTAGGAAAGTTCCAGACCAGCACCTCTTTCAGACATGTAAATACGCCCTTCCAAAATCTGCCTAGGGTCTTGCAAGTCCAAACTGTATGTAGGAAGGTCCACTCGGCACCACCACATCTCAAACAGTCTGGGGACGCTATTAGTCCTGCCCTCAAGAACCTGAGGGATGTGTAGTATGCTCGGTGTAAGTACTTGAACTGAATCAAGCGCAAGCGTGATGAGATTGCTGCTCCTTGGGGGGATTCTAAGGCTTCCGTCCAAACATCGTTGTCAATGGGACCTAGATCCGTCTGCCAAGTCTCTTTAAGTGTCTCTAATGCAGAACATATTGACTCAGAACCTAAGGGGAATGCAGAAGGGGATATGGGAAATACTAATAACTAAAGCCAGAACATGTTGGTACCAATATTTGTCATGTTTGACATGATTGTCCGAACTAATACCAAATGCCAATAAAGTTTGTTTGAAAAAAAAAGTCTCTCTAATGTGGAGGCGCAGTTGGTGACTAGCGATTGGTAGATATGGGAAATGTTATGCTCTTCTAGATCTCCCATAAGAAGTTTGCTGTCAGGATAGCAGATAGCACAAACCACTAACCTTTAGGAACAAACCAGCAGGGGTGATTATTAGTTTCCCCACTCCTCCCTACGCAGACCCACAGAGGGAAAAGGCAGAACTCCCCTGCAAGAATGCCCACAGGAAAGGGGAAATGGATAAAACAATAAACAGACGAGTCACGTCACAGAACGGCCTCCTCCGTCCTTACTTCCTTCTACGTAGCGTAACCTCTTCAGGGAGAACCTGTGTGAGCCAGAGCAGAAAGAGGAGTGTAACATGCAATAAACCTATGTGTAGCAATCAACTGTTGTAGTATGTTTATCATGTCAAATAACTCACATGCAATCCACGTCAAATAGCTTGAATGAAAGGATGCCAGGAGAAGCAGAATCCAGACAAGGAGGAAGATTCCTATTCCCAATAGAGTCTAGATATGCCAAGGACAATAAGTAAGTAAATATTGAAAGAACAAAAAGCGCTTGGAACTTATCTGCTTAGCCAGGCAGAGTATCCTGTTTTTCCTGTTACTTCACAGGAGTGTAGATGCAGTAGGGAGTAGTGTCCTCCTCCTTGTAACCATAAACACTTCCTTGTGTTTGTATTGTGTTACCATAGGCAGATATGTACGTCTTTCCCACAGCTATCTCCGTGTGAGTGAACACACGTAAATGTCGTTTCCCAAATGAGGGTGTTCCACACTGCTGCACTCAGTGTGTGTGAACACCGTAAAATACTGTGGGCTGACCGACAAAGTCACCGCAGGGGACCCCCTATAAGAGGGAGGCCCCTTTAGTGCCACAGGATGGCACACTGGGCAGTCTAGTGTCCAGAGATCCCTTTTGGGTCCCGCTCATCACTTCCGGGCGGGGTTGGGGTCGGGGGGAGGTATAAATTCCACACCCGCCCACCTAGGCCTCTTTGTCCCCTCGCCCTGACACGTGCCCTGGGGATCTCAGGAGCTGAACCTTCGGTGAATGTCCACCGCCCCCCCTTCTCCTTAGGCAGGGCTGCTGAGCCCAGCCATCACCTCGGCTGCAGTCTGTCTTGGGAGGGTAGGTAAGTCAGCTCTCGGGGCATATGGAGCAGCGGGCCCTTTCGGGGTAAAGGCCAACGCAACCAGGATCCCCTCTGCCTCACCGAGGCGATGGCAGCGGAGTCCGGTCCAGGGCTCCAGCCTGTGATGATTGGGCCTTCAGGCCCGCATGCAGACAATACAGACACGGGACACAGGATTACTGGTGCTGTAGACTGGCCAGGAGCACGTGCGCTCGGCCCCTTTTATTGTCAGGGTCACCTGACTGGTGACGCCTGTGGTGGGTGGGTGTTCAGTGTAGGTTACAGGGGAAATGGAACACTAGAATGTATCCAGCCGGATACTACACAGCCCGCTTGAGCCAGATGTTGCCTGGATTGGGGAGGGTTTAGACCCCCCCTCTCCGCTGCCATCGCCAAGAGGATTGCCCTTAGGCTTATTCGGGGTAGGCCCCATGTCGGTGTGAGGGAGAGCTGCAGGCTCCACGAGGCTCCCCCTCACCTGGGACTGCAAATATTCACAGGCCTCGCCGACGGGGGCGAGGGGTCAGCGGTGTCACGAGGCCCCCTCCCCTGGTTGCTAATCCCTGGGACCTGGTCTGGCAGAGGTGCAGTGCCTCGGGCCTCCGTCCAGGCGTGGCGACTACTGTGGAAGGGTTAAAGTGCGGTTTGCGCTGCCAGGAGCAGTGCTAGGGGCCCCGGGAAGAACCATCTGCTCGGTGGTGTGAGGTCGTAGGTGTCCGCAGGCAGCCCGGAGCTTGCGACGCTGCTACGCCCCAGCAAGCATGTCTCCTCCCGCATCAGTTTGCGGAGATACAACGATCGGCCGGAGTAAGTCCGACTTCTCGATGCCCACATTACCGTCCGACTTTCGCGCCTGCCTGCGGTACCTGGGGGCCTTTGTAGCTGTTGTGCAGTGGTCGGGCAGCGCCGGTTGAGAAACAACGGCTTTGGGAAGTGTCTGAGACTTCACCGAATGGGAGCCTGGGGGGCAGCCGAGCACCGCGAGGTCTGCCGCCCGGGCAGGTTGGGAGGGGGGAGAGGGGGGCGTGGCCGAACGGCCATTTTGTAAGTAATTGGGCTACATTTGAGGGATAGCCCAAATGTAGCCCAAATCCAGGGGTAGTAGCCCAAGGGTTATATAAGCAAAACGCGCGATATCCCAGCCACCATTTTAGGCTTGGTGACCTGGTGGCTGGGTGCGCTAGCTTAAAGTTTTCTGTAGGTGTAGGTTGGGCGAATAAGTACCTGTAGGTATGTCGGTGGGAGATTATCGCGTCCTGGAGGCCATCCGTCTTTTAAGTGAGGCGGGGAGAATGGATTTGTTGGTCCAGGACGGAAATTGGACGAAGCGCCCGGCGAGGCGCGCGTCCGCGGGGGTGGCGGCCGCCGTCGCGGGTTGTTCGCCACCCGGGAGTCCGTCGGGGAGAGCGGTGAGTGACAGGGGCAGCGCATATGTCAGGAGCGCTGCCCCGGGGTCAGCGTGCGTAGCGGAGGGAAGCGAGACGGGAATGGAGGCGGGGAGGGAGCGGGGACGAGCGACGCGACGGGGGAAGGCTCCGGGCGCCTCCCAGGCGAGGCCTAAATCCTACGCGGGCCGCTCCGTAAGCCGGGGAGCGTCCGTATCCAGGGCAACGGCGAGGGGATGCTCGGCGGAGGGCCAGGCGCTGACGCGGGGAGGATCGCGGAGCGCGCGGGGGCGGGGAGAACAGGTGGAGGAGGACGATGGGCTGGGGGAAGGGCCCGGGGGGAGCGCTCGGTTCGAAGGGATATCGGGGGCCGGCTCAGCGCGGAGGCGCGCGGCCCCGTGGTTGGAGGTTTCAGCGGTAGAGAGTGGGGGGGGGGGGTGGGGGGGGGGGCAGGCGGCCCGGGCCTGGTTATTGGAGGCGTGGATCGGCTGGTTAGCCAGACGGTGGGGGGTCAGGGGAGGGGGGGGAGCGCGGCCTTCAGTGGGGTGGCGATCGCGTCGGGCCATGAGGCGGCTGGGGGGGAGCCGGGGAGGGGCGGGGGGGGTTTGACGCGGGCACCTGGGAGAGGAGAGGAGGGGACAGGGGTGTGGCGGGGCGCGACGACGGAGGGTGGGGGCAGGTAGGGGGGGCCCGGGGGGGGAAGCAGCAGGGGGAGAATCCCCAGTGCTATTCGAGTCGGAGGGCAGTGAGAGGGACTGGGGAGGCCTGGATATATTTGAGTCCTGGGCGGAGGGGTTGGGGGGGGCGTCGGGGGTCGGGGGCGTAAGAGCGGGGGAGACGGAAGGAAGGGGGGAGGGGTGTGGGGGGGGGTGGCGCGGCCGGAGTGGGGTCGAGCGGCCGCGGGGTAGGATGGAGCGGGCAGGGGGAGTGGAGCGACGGGGACGACGGCGAGGGGGAGGACGACGAAGGGGCGGATTTGAGCGCGGTGGGTAAGGCGTGGGTCGCGGAGTCGTCGGGGGCTGGCAAGCGGGGATGGGATGGCAGGAGGAAAGTAGGTAGGCCCAGCACACCAGACCATTCCTTTCCTTTGCAGGTAGCGGAGCGGCAGCGGGAACAGCGCGGAGTACCGGACTTGGCAGGGCTGGGAGCGGCCTGGCGACGCCAAGGAGAAGGGAGGGTGGAGCCTCGGGCGGCGTGCCCAGTACCTGCGAGGGATCCCGACGCGGCTGGCACAAGTAGGCCCGAGACGGGCTCGCCGGCCCCAACACCCACGGGGTTACAGCGCCCCGGGGGGCAGCGACGGAGGAACACCGATAGGAATGTTGTTTGTTTTCCTAAGCAGCAGGCGGCATGTCCAGCGGGGAACGCTGGGGGTGCAGGACAGGAGGAATTGGACTATGAGGAGGAGAGTATGGAGGAAGGAGAGTTGCGTGAGGTGGGAGACGGTAGGGACGGGGGGCCGAGTAATGTTGTGGCTAGTTTCTTACAGGTGTCACGACGCCAGGCGCAGCCCACGGGTCGGACATCAAGGTGGGAAAGCAGCTCGGCTCCCAGGACTGGACGTCGGGAGGAGCGACGGAAGGAGACATTGGCGCCAGGTAATGCACATTTGCTCGGGCGGCCAAGGATGGTGTCGAGAGGGGTGGGGGGGGCGGGGGTGGAGGGGGGGGTAGGGGAAAGATTGCGCAAAGGTACGTATGTGGTTGATGTGGCTGTGGGCACGGACGGAGTAGGGCAGGGTGACAGCGGGCAGACCAAGAAGGAGGGGACAAGCGAGAAGGGGACAGGGGACGCAAAGGCAGAGGAGACAAAACTGGAAAGTAAGGAATTGAAGGTAAAGCGGTTACCATATATGGGAGCGACCAAGCCCTTGGGGGCGCACTTGATGTTGGCAACAAAGGAACGGATCTGGAAAGGGGAGTATGTGGAGATACTCAAACTCCTGCACAGAGAGGTCAGGGCGAAAGAGGGTTCGAAGGAAGAGGAATTTGCGCTCGCAAAAAGGCCTAAGGTGCCGCTGACAATAGAAAACTGGACAGCGGCTTTTCTGATATATGCCAGCGTGTATTGCGAGAAGTTTCCGGAGAGGTCAGTGGCCATGTTTAAATACATGGACGTCATTAGGAAGGCACAGATTACGGGGGGTGGATATGCCTGGGCTCAGTATGATGAGGAATTCCGGGCGCGCATGGCATGGGATGCGGAGGCAAAATGGGGAGAGCTGGATACGGATTAATGGCAGCATACCATGGGCCTGGCGGGGTCGGGGAAGACTATATTTACGGCCAGCGGGCTGCCGCTTGTGTACCAGCCCTTTCGAGGGGGTCCCACCCGCGGGGGGGTGGGGGGAGCCGGCAGAGGGACGACGGGAGACAAAGGGGCTTGCTGGGACTTTAACAAAGGCCTATGCACGAGAGAGTATTGTAAGTTTCGGCACGAATGCTCGGGCTGCGGCAAGCGACATCCGCTGGTCAAGTGTTGGGGGACGCAAGGTCCGGGCCAGAGCGGGCAGCATTGGCAGTCGGGAGCCCCTAAGGCTGGAGCCCAGCAGCAGTCACAGCAGGGAGGAGGAGGGAGGGGGGCGAGGGGGGCTGGGGCAAAGGGCTCGTACTCCGGTTAGGGTAGAGCAGCTGGTGGGGGCGCTGGGGGCCTATCCGGACAGGGCGGCGGCGGAAACACTGAGATTGGGGTTTCAAGAGGGGTTCAGATTGGGGTACGAGGGGCCGAGGGTCCGGAGATGGGCAGACAATTTGCGATCAGCGAGGGAGCATCCACAAGTGGTACAGGCAAAACTAGACAAGGAGGTACAGGAAGGCCGCATGGCGGGACCATTTTGCGAGTGGCCTTTGCCCAATCTGATTGTGTCACCCATTGGTGTGGTACCTAAAAAGGAGGTGGGCCAGTTTCGCCTCATTCAGCATTTGTCATGGCCAGAAGGTGGGTCGGTCAATGATTTTATTGCGGACAGCGCGGCCACTGTGTCCTATTCATCGGTTGACGTGGCCATGGCACTGGTGGTGTCCGCGGGCGCAAAGGCACAGATGGCAAAGTGCGACATCAAGTCAGCTTTCCGGTTGCTGCCAGTGCATCCAGATGACTGGGATCTGTTAGGCATACAATTCGGCGGTCACTGGTATGTGGACAAGGCATTGCCGATGGGCTGCTCCATGTCCTGCGCACTTTTCGAATGTTTCAGCACGTTCCTACAATGGTTGTTTACGGAACGAACGGGTCACCAAGGTGTGACACATTACTTGGATGACTTCTTCTTTGTCGGCACCTCAGACTCCGCGGACTGCCAGCAGGGTCTGGACAGCTTCCATGAGATCATGGGGGACATGGGCGTGCCGCTGGCCCCGGAAAAAACGCAGGGCCCCAGTACGGCACTGGCCTTCCTTGGTATTGAATTGGATTCGGTCCGCATGGAGGCGCGCCTCCCGGAGGAAAAGAAACAAAACATGTTGAGTTTGCTGACCGGGGTGTTGGCACGACAGAAGGTGACGGTCCGGGACATACAGGTGTTGCTGGGACATCTCAATTTTGCTTGTAGGGTGGTCAGAGTAGGGCGGACTTTCTGTAGGCGACTGGGGCGCGCACTGGAGGGGCAGAGGCCTCCGCACCATCACGTGAGGTTGTCAGCAGGGGTGAGAGAGGACTTGCGCATGTGGCAGTTTTTCCTGCACCAGGTCAATGGGGTGCCTTTGATGAGGGAGGTGGACATGGTATGGGACGTACATATTTTCTCGGATGCAGCCGGGAGCAAGGGATTTGGTCTGTATTGGCAGGGGAGATGGTGTGCGGAGCCCTGGCCCGAGAACTGGTTAGAGGGAGGCAGGAGCATCGCGTTTTTGGAATTATTTCCCTTAGTGGTGGCAGTCACACTGTGGGGGGTTTTGCTGGCCCACAAAAAAGTCACGTTCAGGATCGACAACATGGCAGTGGTCCAGGTGGTGAACAGGCAGTCGGCGCGGGATGCGCAGGTGCTTAAGCTGTTGCGGGTTTTTGTGCTGGGGTGTTTGAGGCATGATATTGCGTTTCGCGCGGTGCATGTGCCAGGAGTGGACAATGACATTGCGGATGCCTTGTCTCGTTCACAGTGGGGGAGATTCCGTGGGCTCGCCAAGGACGCGGACGTGAACCCGACCAGGATGCCGAACCAACTCTGGGAAGTAGGCAATATCGGATGCTACAATTGGTTCTAGGTTCATTGGCGCGAAACTAGCATACAGGGCGGCATGGGAGGAGTTTGTTCGCGCAGGGGCGAGATGGCGGGCTTCCGAGGCGGAGAGACGGGAAGACGTGGTGCAATTTATTCTGGATTTGGTGGAGAGGGGTTTGACAAGGGTGACTATAGTGGGCAAGTTGGCGGGGGTTGCGTTCATCGGCAAACTGTTGTGGGGTTATGCGCCATCCGCGGGGGAGCTGGGGGCGCGGATTTTGGAAGGCTGGGCGCGGGAATGTGGGAGAGTGGCCAGGGTGCGGAGGCCTCTGTCCTGGGAGCTCTTAGGTAGGGTGATGGGGGTTCTGCCAGCTGTGTGCTGGGACAGTGGGGAGGCCTTGCTGTTCGCCACGCTCATGTCTTGGATGTTTTTTGGGGCGTTTCGGGTGTCAGAGCTGCTGGGGTCGAAAGGGGAACGGGGTTTGACCTGGGAGGAGGTATCATTTGGGGAACGGGTAGTGAGCATTTGGCTGCGAAAGGCAAAGACAGACCAGAAGAGTCGGGGGAAGTGGGTTACGTTGAGGAAAGGGCGATCCCCGAGGGTTTGTCCGTTCCGCTGGGGTATGCGGTGGAGGGCGTGCGCTGGGGGTCTGGGGGGACTGGTCTTCTCCCATCAGCAGGGGCGAGGCGTTAAAGCTTCACAATTGCTGGCAGTACTGAGGAAAGCACTTAGGACTCTGGAGGTCGAAGAAAAGGGTTTTGGCACGCACTTGTTTCGCATTGGGGCAGCGTCGGAGGCGCATGCGAGGGGTTGGGACAGGGAAGAAATCATGAAGTTGGGAAGGTGGTCTTCGAATTGCTACCAGCGTTATGTGCGCAGCGAGCCGGGGGGGGGGGGCGACACTATAAAAAAAAAAAAAAAAAAAAAAAACCAGGCAAAAGGGGGACTTTACACAGTACAGCGGAGCTTTTCAGAGGTTGCGGATAGGTTTTCATTCTTGTTTTTCTTTTCAGGTTCGGTTATGGGACCCCTGGCCCGAGAAATGTCTATTTGGATTGTGGGGCACTCGTTCGTGAGGAGGGCCCAATTGCAGGCGCAGGAGAGCTATTTTGGGGAACAGTTGGGTTTCAATAAAGATGTGTTCTCTGTGGGGTGGAGGGGTAGGGGGGGGATGCGTTGGAAGGAACTGGTGCCGGTGTTGAACGGGATCTTAAGGGCAGGTCGGTGCCCAGATGTATTGGTTCTTCATTTGGGGGAGAACGATATGGTAAGGGAGACAGGTTTGGCACTAATGCGGGCGATGAAGAAGGACCTGGCTTTGATTAAAGAGAGATGGGCGGGTTGTTCAATTGTGTGGACGGAGTTTGTCCCCCGGAGGAGTTGGAGGGGGGCGGTGAACCCAGGTGCGGTAGATAAGGCGCGGCGAAAACTTAATACGGAGATGGTGAGGTTTTGTCGGCATTTGGGGATTGACCGCGTGGCACACGGGGACATTCGGTACGATGCGCGGGAGATGTTCAGGGATGATGGGGTGCACTTGTCCAGGATGGGAATGGATCTGTATCTTTTGGAGTTGAGAGAAGTGTTGGCGCGTCTGTTGGGAGTTTATAGGCGTTAGGCATGCGGGGTCGCGGCGCGTGGGGGGGGCAGAAAAAGGGGAGGAAGAGGCGCAGTCGCCGACACTTCCCCCCTTTTCCTGGGTGGCGGGGTGGTTGACAGTTGGCCGGGATTGGCTAGAGTTTGTTGTTAGAGGTTTGGTAATGTGGGTCCAGGGACAGGTAAAGGGTAGACAGGTTGGATAAGTTTAGATTAGAGGTTGGTTAGTTACAGTTGCACTAAAGGCAGGTAGGGGTTACGGTCAGGGGAGTTTGGGAGTTGGGAAAGGTTACATGGTGTAGGATTGGGTTATATGTTGGTTATGGAATGTTATGTTGTATTTTGGGGGGATGGGGGAAAGGATGTGGGGATCGTAGGGGTGGGGGGAAAACACAAGGGGTCAGGAGGTTATTGTATAGCGAGGCGTTAGTTTTGTAAGGCAGTGGCCAAGGAGTTAAATTGTGATATGCACCTGTTTCAATAAAGCGGCCTTTTTCACACACAATAAAGTGTTTGGTGTCGGCTTGCCCCCCTCTTCCCCCTTAATCTCCCAATGGGAGCCTGGGGGGCAGCCGAGCACCGCGAGGTCTGCCGCCCGGGCAGGTTGGGAGGGGGGAGAGGGGGGTGTGGCCGAACTGCCATTTTGTAAGTAATTGGGCTACATTTGAGGGATAGCCCAAATGTAGCCCAAATCCAGGGGTAGTAGCCCAAGGGTTATATAAGCAAAACGCGCGATATCCCAGCCACCATTTTAGGCTTGGTGACCTGGTGGCTGGGTGCGCTAGCTTAAAGTTTTCTCCCACCCACCCTCCCTATGGTTAGAGGGGTTTTAGGGGGTCTGGTTCAAGGGGTTTTGGGACTGCACTTTTGCGGGTTTTGGGGGCAGCATTTGTTGGAACAGGTACATAGGGGCTGTTGGATGTATTGTCGCTTGGAGCAGGTGCAAGCGGGGTGGTTGACAGTTGGCCGGGATTGGCTAGAGTTTGTTGTTAGAGGTTTGGTAATGTGGGTCCAGGGACAGGTAAAGGGTAGACAGGTTGGATAAGTTTAGATTAGAGGTTGGTTAGTTACAGTTGCACTAAAGGCAGGTAGGGGTTACGGTCAGGGGAGTTTGGGAGTTGGGAAAGGTTACATGGTGTAGGATTGGGTTATATGTTGGTTATGGAATGTTATGTTGTATTTTGGGGGGATGGGGGAAAGGATGTGGGGATCGTAGGGGTGGGGGGAAAACACAAGGGGTCAGGAGGTTATTGTATAGCGAGGCGTTAGTTTTGTAAGGCAGTGGCCAAGGAGTTAAATTGTGATATGCACCTGTTTCAATAAAGCGGCCTTTTTCACACACAATAAAGTGTTTGGTGTCGGCTTGCCCCCCTCTTCCCCCTTAATCTCCCAAGTGCGTGTGGCAGTAGCGTCCAACAGTCCAGTGGACGGACATTAAGGCACTGCAAGCGGTTATCCTACCGAGAATGACTAATCGAGCCGCTGCCCTAATTTGGATTCAAAGCGTGTGGCACCTGCTTACCAAGACTCCTGCTGTGTCATAAAGGAATTGAAGCGCTTTGAAGTGCGGCAGGCTTACTTCATGTTTAGCGGCTTCGGTGGCACGTTAGGTAGCAGACTGACTGGGTGCACTTGGGAACGGAGTTTATAATGTAATGCGACAGGGAGCGAGGGGGAACATGGGTTACGCTCAGCCGGGCGCTGACTCAACTGTTCAGCCTTATAACGTAATAAAAAATAAAAAAAACACTGCCCGTGAGGTGTAATATAGCACTTATTGTAACGCACCAAGAGAGATTTTCTATAACAAGTGAGCAATAGCACACATGTTTAAGAGATGTAACATTCAGGCCAAGAGTCAAGGGTTCGAACCTAGAGACGTTTTCAATATCAAGGGAACATATTTTAAGTTAGGCATATTCACTGTCTCGGCCTGAGAGGGATAAAAGGGCTGAGCCAGGCGTGCCCAGATTTGCACGTCTGTCCCACGGCTCACTGAAAACACTACCTGTGAGGTGTAATGTAGCACGCATTGTAACGCAGCACGAGAGATTTTCTTTAACAAGTGAGCAATAGCACATGTGTTTAAGAGATGTAACATTCTGGCTATGGGTCAGGGGTTCGATCCGAGAGACGTTTTTCAACATCAAGGGCAAATATTTTAAAGTGGGCACATTCACTTTCACGGCCTGAGAGGGCCAAAGGCGGAGTCGGGCTTGCACAGATTCGTATGCCTGTCCCACGGCTCACTGAATGCTTTCGCTGGCAGATTATTATGTGGAGAACAGGTTTAATCTCCTCCTGCCTAACAATAAAATGAGTGTGTCCCCTTGTGATGTAACTGGTGCTCGTGTGAAATGCTCCAATACATGCGGTGTTGCTCTGCCCAGTGTCATAGGTGGGGAGAGGGGTTGGCCTAATGGCTAGGGCTTGCGACCTCGAACTTAGAGAACAGGGTGACTGTGCAAATCACTTCATCTCCCCGTACTAAATAAATATTTATAATTGCATGGGGAGTGTAAGGCTTTCCTAGGTACTGGAATATTTTGATGTAAAAGGCTACCCTCTCTTTTTCGAGCGCTCTTGGAAGGTCACAACACCTCTCTTACCGACAGCCTTACTATACCATTCTGCAGACCTGATGGTATTAGCCCAACTGGAACTAATCCTAAACAAAGTACATTTTACTGCAGCCTCAGAAGTGTGAGCTATAGCCTCTTCTGACCTAATCCCCTATTCTGTTAGCCACCCGCCTTTTCTCAGTGACGTACAGTGGCTTCAGTTCGAAGTTCCCCCCCAAAAAAACAATTCGAAACTAGTTGATTCACTTTCAAAGCCATGCACATAGACAGATCACACTACGTATCAGTTTTAATGGAACTTTCAGACGGTTTAAGAACACCAAGGAGCAAGAAAACATTTAAACCGAAACCTCAAATTTCTGAGCGATGCAAGTCAATGCTGCATAATATGTCTAAATGTATTTCTGTGTTCCTTGTGAAGGGCTCTAATTCGTACTGGTAACACAGCGCAGTAGGAAAAATCTAGACACATAAATACCGGTGTACAACATGCGTCTGCAAAGCATAGCCTGGAGCATAGCTGGGCATGTGACGCCTCTACCCGGTACTGCCTTATGTAAATGTACCTGAAGGCAGGATAACAATGGCTGGCACAGTGCATACCGCGGATGTCTGAGATCCCGAGGGCAAGCACAACAATACATGCCTGGGGTAGGTTAGCCTTCTGGCAGGCTCGAGTTACCAAGAGTACGCTCGGACTACAGGGGCTGCATGATGTGCCGCTCAGGGTAATCACTTGGCATGGGGGCACCTGGGTGCTAGTTATCTTGTGATTAAAAGCCCGGCCGCTATTCCCGTCTTCCAGCAAGGTTGCAGAGAACAATTAAAATGTAAAAAAAAGGCATTATTAGCGTTACGCAGCACTGAGGGTTAATATGCCTGCGGCAAAGAACATGTGACATGCCGATCACAAAGGAAGTGTTGTGTCAACAGTTTAGTGGGGTTACGGCTTCAGAGACTTCCTTTTGGTTAGTGCAGTTTACAGGGAGCTATTAACTGTCAAAGGCGTGCAGACTTCAAAGTACAGATGAGGGCATATGTATTTTCCCCCAGACTTTCATTAGTCTGATGTCGCAAAAAAAAAAAAGTTGCAGCTGGGTTTCAAATAAGTTCTGATTATCAAAGAGAGCACCAATCCATTACGTTACATTTTAAAATCATTGTTTGTGCTGGGGCAGACCAAGTACTCTGTAAGGCTGCCCGGGGGGGGGGGGGGGGTCGCGCAGCGGCCCGCCCCTTGGAGGGCGGCCGCCTTAGTGCCACAGGAAGGCACAGGGGTGGGAGGTCGAGTCCCTGGGCTAGTCCGGGGGAGACCCCAACAGATGGCTGTTTCCGGCGAGGGCGGGCAGGAGACAGGGGTACTTATACTGTCTCCGCCCCCTCCTCGTCCTCTTTTTTTTTTTTTTTTTTTCTAACAATGTTACTTTGTGTTGCAGGAGGAGTTACAGGGCGATCCAGGGTCTGCACTTACCAAGGGGTACAGCATGCAGCAGCACCATGGGGTGCTAAGCCAGGATACCCAGGGATGTTTAGCGGGTCCCCTGGAAGAAAGACGGCGCCCCGTTAACCGAAAGGCGGATGGGAGGGGTGGACCCTCCCAATATTTGGTATACACCAGTTGGCGTTGCCATGGTGACTCTAGGCTTATCAGACGGGCAGGCGGCATAGGGCTGGCCTGCCCTGGGATCGCCCGTAAGATAACCCACCTTGTTTGCATATTGGTTATGCTAATAAACCTGCAGCAATATTTCTCCACTTACATTACAGTGTCGTGTGTTTTTATTTATGCACTTATGTCTTATGTGCTTTGTGATAACTGTTGCCGATATTGGCACTAATCAACTATACCGCCTACCTAAATGGATAACATGTGAATCCGCTCCTCGTCGTCCCCTGCCGGCAGGCACCTATCAGAGTCTTGGTTGCACGGCCAGGCGTTTGAATTCCTGCAGCAGCTAGTAACCTAAGAAATTGAATTTCACGGCCCATCTCTGAGCCAATAGCGGTAAAAAGTGACACACCCGATTTGAGCACTAGGTTTCAGTCCTAGGCATAGCTTCATAATTCTTAAACAGCGCTGAAATAGGTGATTGAAACCGGGACAGAGTGCTCTCTAATGCACAAACAGCGAGGGTGATGATTCCCGTTCCATTCCTGGGGCAAAAATGTAATGGATGCTCCTTTAGATATTAATACAAATACAGCGTTACGGATTAGAGGAGTACACAATAGTACTTCAGTTCATACCACTGCAGCGAGGAACAATGGACAATACAAAAATGTAATAGCAGGGAAAGTTTTACTGCAAATGGATCTCGCGAATGCATAGGTCAGGTGCTCTTCCCAGAGATATATAGGGGCATATTATCAAGCACGGCGTTAAAATTATCGCCGCTTCAGCGGCAGAAAACTGCCGCTAAAGCCTTGATAATGGGCTTGATAATATGCCGCAGAGAATTCCAATAGAAGCCCATGTTGACACCAGAACATGGGCTTCTATGGGAATTCTCAAGGGCATATTATCAAGCCCATTATCGCCGCTTTAGCGGCAGTTTTCTGCCGCTAAAGCGCCGATAATTTTAACGCCGTTTCTTGATAATATGCCCCATAGTTCCTGTTGTGCAGTAACGGCCGGCGCTCCAAGAAGGTCTGTGCTCCAGGGTCTCCAAGGCAAAGAGGGGGCTCTTAGCGGGAGCCGGCTAGAAGGCGGTCTGCGTCACCGCCAGCGTAAGGATTGTACATCGCCAGTCCGGCTTCAAAATGGCCGTTGCTTTCCAGTTTGGGCCCACGGCACGCGCGCCTGGGACCTAGCTGGATGTTGCAGAAGAATGGAGGGCTAGGCAGGACACCTGGTGGTCACTGCAGTGTCCCTGTTTTAATCCGCTTCTATTGGTTTAGCTGGTACAGATGCGGTTGTACATACATTTATCGGCTTCTCAGGGCGGTACTGTTGATTTCTGTTTATTTTGGGTGCGGTTTAGTGGTAATGCCCTCAATTGCTGTAGAACTTGCTTTTGTTTTGAATTAAGTCATTGGATATAATGTTAAACATAAAGGCAACAGTAGAATTGAAGCTTTTCAATATGCAATGCAACAAAGCCATAATGGTGGCTTGTTCATCTTATGCAGCTAACAAGCATTGACAAAGCCCCAAAAAATAAAAAATTGCTAGTTGTAGGCGTAGTGTAGTATTTGTAGGATATATCTGGAGGCAATGACAAATGCCACAAATACCGGCCGGCGGCTCATCAAGCTTAGCACCATAAGGATAAGGGAAGACCTCCATTTTAACTTCACATACAGCACACTGTCGAGCCTTATAAAGTTTGCTATTTGCCTCCTGCATGAAGAAAGACTGCAGAGCTATAAGGGGTGGCAAGTTTGTAAAACTCTGGTGCACCTCAGTGGGCGAACCGCTGGTTTAGGAGTGCCTAGATGCGTTGATGCCCATGCGCTAGTATTACCAGTTGCCCTTGGTAGAAACTTATTTGGGGGTCCCTGTTTGGAACAGATTTGATCTTGATACAGTCCAGCTCTTTCATGCCCACTTTGGGAAGAGTTACTGACAGTGCACGGGCATACTCTTCAAATTTCTAAATGTGTTTCCATAAAATATTCGGGGATGGTGACGTGTTTGCAATACGGTAACACAGCAGCAGCTCACTAATAATAATGAAAATAATAGGTGACTCTACCAACTAGCATATAGGAGGTTCTGTTTAGATCTAAAAGAAACCTTTTAGTGATGTTGTAAGGGTGGAACACATGGCCCATGCGGCGTATGGTGAAGCTTTGCAGGGAGGCATACTGGGCTTGGTAATCGGAGCGCTGTGGGTCGGTAGTGCGATCGTTGGTGTTAGTTTTGCTCTCACAGGTTGAGAAGAATAAAAAGAGACTTGTACTTGGTTGGCGCCAATTTGATAAGGGACTGTGTTCTTCGCAAGCACATGTGCCACCTGTCCATAATCGTTGCATTTTCAGTATGCTACTACACCAAAGCCATATTGGGGCTGTTCGCCTGGTTGGTGTCCTGTGCTCAAGAGGGGCAGATTTGGGCCTCCCATCTCCGGGGGAGGGGAGGGCAGTGCTCTCTCTAGGTGCAGCTGCTGCTTGGGGGGCCTTTGGGGTGCAGCTTGATGATGGCGCCATGGGTCAGTGAGTGGCGTGCTCAGTATGAGGCGAAGCGCAAGGTGTGTACATCGCACAAGGCTTCTAGTTTGCATGCGCCCATCTCCTGTACTTACTGCGCCAGGCTGTTCAGACTGACTGTGTATATTTGTGATACTCTGCTCCATATGAGCTACGTCAGTCTCATGCCATACCAGGCACTTTGACTCCCAAAGTATCATATATATGTTACTGTCTCACACATGCACACTCCAAGCTAGGGAATATCTCACAAAAGCAGCCTTAAACCCTGGTCTTCTTGGAGTTTCTTGTTGGTCAAATCGGTGTAATTACTGATATCGGTATATCTCCCTCATCCTCATGGTTTGATTGCTAGCAAGAAAGTGTCATTCATAGTCTTTTAAATGTCACTCTTAGTGCACTGAAATGATGGAAATGTCACACATAGCAGTTGAAACCTTGGCAGCCATGGATGGGGGCGGCTAGATCTCGGTTGGCTATGCAAGAAAGCTATAATTGTGGATTATTTATCTTATGCAACTAAGAAGCATTGACTAAGCCAACAGATGGGCTTGTTGTAGGTGTAGTGCTCCTTTTGTAGTAAATATAGGGAGGCAATGACATAGCGGCTAAATACCAGGCAATATTCAGCACATTGCCTGAGCAAGCTGGGTAGCCCTGCATATTAGTTGGGCCTGAATAAGCCACACATATACCGCCTACATTCTGGCCCACGCCCATTGCGGTGCAATAAGCTGAGGGGAACATGGGGTCAGAGCATATTTGGCTACCATGATTAAGAAGGATTGTTTTGCCGTTCCCACTGCTCAAGAAGGGGCAAGTATTCGTTCATGTTGTTCACCCTCTTACACGGCAGGTACACGAGGACACCCGTGCTTATGTCACATATCCCATGGCAGGATAGTCACGAAAAGGGGGGAATGGCCATTGACATGCCTTGCCAGGACAGGGATAGCCACTCACACTAACTGGCGCCTCTAGGAAGATAAATGTTAGAAACACAGACTGGGTGTGCTGGGCCCAAAACCCTTCACCAAAGCTGCGGGGGGCATCAGGCTTTCAGGTGTCTTTGAGGTGCGGGCAAGGGCATTAAAGGGCTGTAGTGCGTGACACAGCATTTGCAGGGAGACAGAAGGGTCCCAGCGGATCCACCAAAGGCACTACAGCAAAACATGTGACACAGAATCTGGTAGTCCAACACCATTACTGGTGTAAGTATCAAGGGACACAGGTGGATAGCAAGGACCGGGCATCTGTGACCAGTCGAAGGTTCAGCAAGCAGAGTAGGCTGCGTAATTTGTCACTTCACAAAAGGGTGCAGTGTCTAATAACGGCCACCATACACTTATTCCCTCAAACCTGTTGTGACTCCATTACTATGTTTGCCAGGGGTCAATCGAAAAAAAGAACTATGAAATTGTCTGGCCAATGTGGCGAAGTAATGCACCCTAGAAGAAGACCACGAAGACCACACGGTGCAAATCAGCAACCAGTGGGGGACAGGTGAACTTCAGTGGTCTGAAAACTCCCGTGGCATGGAGCTCGGTTGGGGAAGGCGATGGAGACTGCGCGCAGGAGGTTCATCTGCTCTATGCATAAATTCACTGAGCAGAGGGGATTTGGCTTCATTAGACATGGGTGCTACACGCCAAATTCACAGGGTGTTTTAGGACGATGGGGTACATCTGTCCAGTATAAGCATGGACCTGTTCTTGCTGGATAGGGGAGAGGCCCTAGAATTAGTAGGATGTAAGTAGGACTGCCGGCCTTGGTGGGGGGCCCTGGCTGCGACGGTTGCCACACCCAGGGCTGTGGCGGAGTTACATGGTGATTCAGAGGCGGAAAGGTACTCAGGGATACCCTCTTCAGGAGCACAAAGGTGCTGAGGCCGAATATCCCCAGGAAGTCTGTGCGGTGGACCCTGGGGTGCAGCGGCGCCCCATCTGTCCTACGGGTGGTTGGAAACCTGTACAACCGGGGGTCGCTTGAACGCTCCGCCCCTCGTAGGGGGGGGCGTGAGTTATATGGTGGACCAATGGTTCACCGGAAGTGGGAGGGGCTATCCCCTCACCACAACCACTAAGCACCGATTGGCTAAGGCCACGATGCAAGTTGGCCCATCAGGTGGTAGGCCGCGAGGGGCGGCTTGCCTTTGGATCGCCTGTTAGATAACCCACCATGTTGGCATATTTGGTATGCTAATAAACCTGCAGCAATTTTCTCCACCAAAAAGTTGTCTTGTCTGCTTATTTATGCTACCTGTATGTTGCTGCGGGAGGGCTGGTGAGTGTGGCCGATATTGGCACTATGTGTTTAGTCAAAAAGCTTTCAGCACAGTTATCTCCGTCTATGCGAACGCTGAGAAATACCTTTGTTAATTGGAAGGCGCTGCGCGTTACGCACAGCTACATCCGCGTGTATGAATGCCGAGAAAGTACAAAGCTCCCAAATAAGCGTTTGGCACAGACAAGCACCTCCTGTGCGAACGTGCTGTGGGACTGAGTTTCCTCTTGCTGGGCAGGGACGCCTTTCTCTCTCCCCCCGGAGAGACCATGCTTGTTCACGGAGGGCCGAATAACTTGAAGTTGTAGGACACAAGCAATACGTGAGTGAATACACGAAGTTACGGTCGGGAAAGAGAGAGAGTGAGCAGGAAATCTATTCCGGCTCCTCTCCGGAGCAGAGCACAGGTATTCCAACGCAGGAAGAATAGTACTGGAAACTCCAACTGGAACGAAGACTGGGAAGATTGACAAGCACAGGCCCACTCCCTAGGAGTGTTTTATATACTAGGCACCTCCCCAGGGCTGTTCTTCTTGTTTAACCCTTTAGGTGCCTTATGGGAGATGTAGTACAGATCCCAATGGTTAGCAGATAGGTTACTTTACAGCACCCCATTCTCACGTTGGTATAATAAAGGAATGAGTGTAGGAAATGTGTGTGTGTGTTTATCCTCTCTAGCTTAGAACACCTTCTACGGTGGATAACCATGACATTTGCCTTCAAGTGGGCTAAATTCAGGGAGGGCCGATAAGCTTTTGAGGTATGGTATTAGTGTGTGAAGGAACTGCAGGTTTTTATAAAATTGGGTACGGGGCATGGAAAAATCTGCCTGAAGTTCTTGGAATGATTTAAGCATACAGCAATGTAAAACGTCTCCTAGGGAGACAATCCCATTCTGGTTCCACCAGGGGCGACTCCTCAATGTGGGTGGAGGAGCGTCACCCCACTGCTTTCTCTCAGTACGAGAAGCAGAAACATAAAATGGTATTATCAACACCATTTTATGTTTCTGCTCCTAGCACTGCGAGAAAGCAGAAGGGTTTGGTTGGGGGCGAGTCTGCTCTAGGGCAGGGGAGGATTGGCTTGCCCACTGCTGAGGGAGCTGACTGTTTGGTTGGCCCTCTGAGTCATGCACATTCTGCATTTTCTCCATGTAGGCTGCATGCATTCTACATAGAGAAAATGGCCTCTCCATAGACGCCTGGCTGGTCGGCGTCCCGACCCATCACAACGCTGCAAAGTTGTGATTGGCTTAGGGGAGGGGAGGGGGGCTGCCTGCTTCCCGTTCAGGAGAGGAGCAGAGAAGCAGAGACGACGTAAGACTGGCCGGCGAAGGTAAGTTAACTTTTTTTTCTTTAATTAAACCTACACCCCACGCGACCCCCTACCCATGGGACCCCCCCGCCACCCCCACCCGCACATCATGCCGGCCGTGACTGGGTCCCACCCCTGGAAACCCTGTAGGTGTTTCGGTTGAGGGAGAAGGCTGTTGTGCCATAGCAGGGCCTCCCGCATGAGGCGGCCAAACCAGCCATTTGCAGCGAAGGGACTGATGCCATGTCTTAGTGGCCGGGAGAAGGGCCTGTATGTTTGAATAACCATATCAGTATTTGTATGGAGAGTATCCATCGTTTGACGGTGTATGTGGGTTCATTGCTGGAGCCGTACCACCAGTCGTTCCGTACTTGAAGATGTGATGCCGCACAGTAGGACTGAACATCAGCTGCGTCAATGCCCGGCAATATGTGGAGAGAAAGCATGAGCAAAGTTCCACTCCGGCTGCTCGACCAACCCTAAGGAACCGGCTTAGCATGGAATCGATCTGTTAACCATGGCTGTGGAATGGTATAAGGGTGGTTTTTCAGAAGATACAGAAGACGTGGTAGAGATATCATTTTGAAAATTGCAGAGCGACCATCAGGGATAAGGCAGGCCTGACCACGACTTGAGCTCTATTTCAATCTTGGTGAGCGTCGTGTCTATATTGCGTTCTCGGGAAACCTCCTGTTTATCTGATATGAAGACACCGAGATATTTCATGCCCCCTTGGTCAATGAGAGTTCTTTAGCCCATTTATTCTCCACTAGGGTTCCCCTCAGTAGCCATATAGTGGACTTATTTGCGTTCATGAAGAGGCCGGATGTCTTGCCGAATATTCTCATGATTTGAAGGATCCGAGGCCTTACCTATGGGCATCAGTCATGAAAAACAGAACGTCATCCACATATAGGGCTATTCGATCTGAGACTTCAGCCAACCATTCAAAGCCCCGGATCTGGGCTACCAAGTGAACCCATGTGGCTAGCGGCTCAATGACGAACAATAGTGTAGATAGTGGGCAGCCTTGTCCGATACCACAGCCAATAGGGAAGGATGAGGACAAGCAACCCGCTATGCGTACGAAGCTGTCAATCCCTTGTCATGCATTCTGGTATATGGTAAAAAATGAGGGGCGCAATTTAAACATTTCAAAATAATAAACAGGTAAGTCCAGCTGACCGAGACAAACACTCTGTCAATGTCGGCGAGATGTAGAGCAGCTGGACAGTTTAGTCAGTCCCCGGCGGCTATTGAGTTATGGACACGGCATATGTTGTGTTGTGTAGTGTTGCATGTTGGGCATAAATTCTGCCTGATCCGGGTGGATCAAGTCGGATAGGTGGGACTGTAGTCTATTCGCATGTGCTTTCTCCAAGAGCTTCACCTCCATGTTCAGAAGAGAGATTGGCCGATACGAAGAATGGAGTTCTGGAGGGCGGCCCGGTTTCAGAAATACCACAATTTCTGCATTTCTCCAATCTGGAGGCATGTATGTGGTCTATGCTGCTTCGTGTATGGCAGCCAGATAATGTGGACCCAGGAGAGACATGGATGCTTTATAGTATTTGCTTTGGAAGCCATTGAGACCGAGTACTTTCCCAGTATGCAGTTCTGCCAGCGCCATGTTCAGCTTTTCTAGTGAAGGGGAGGCCTCCAGAGATTCGCAACCCGCCTTCGAGAGGGCCTTTGGGAGAATAACATTAAAAAATCGTTCAATCAGGGAGGATTCTAGCACCTCCTTCTGCGTTCAAAGGGATTGATAGTCGGCGGTGAAGCTACTAGCCAACGTCTCTGAGTCAGTCAATAGCGTCTTGTCAGTGTCACAAATCACCGGAGGTTGAGGGTGTGTTTGTGCCTGCTGGCATAACCTATAAAGGAGTCTCCCCGACTTACCTTCCCAGTGGTAGATTCTGCTCTGTGTAGCTAACCATGCACAGCATGCCTCCTCCATCAGCTCACCCTGATATTGTTGTTGCGTCAGGCACAGCTGCTGTCGCGTTTTGGCACCATCTCTGTCCTGGCCCAGCTCTCAAATTCCACGATGCGGCTTCTAAATGTATTAGCGACTGTCTACGTTGTTTGCACTCAGCCGCACAGTAGCTAATGTCAACCCCACGAATTGTGGGCTTCATAGCTTCCCATAATGCGCATGCGGAGGATACCGTTGTCTCATTATGAGAGATATATTCTGACAAGGCTTTGTGGATATGTGTGCGGTATGTTTGGTTTTGTAGATGCCATACTGAGAGCCGCCATCGAAATGGGGACCAATGCGGACCAATCAAAAGTTGAATTGCCACTGGGGAGTGGTCCGACAAACCTCGAGGTAGGATCATTGCCTTCGGTACTCTGTGTGCAAAGTTCCTAGGGATAAAAATTTAATCTATTCTAGAGCAGAAAGAGTGGGTAGGGGAGTAGAAGGTAAATCCAGTATCCATGGGGTAGTGTAGCCTCCACGTGTCCTCCCACCCCAGTCGGTTGATCAAGGTCTTTAGCCTGGACTCGTTGGATCATGTGACCCCGCCAGAGGGTGGTCATCTGTCTCTATCCAGGCCTTGTGTTGAATTTTTAACACTATCTAAATGTGCCAACAGGATTTCCGGTAGCGAACTTAGTTTATCGATTATTGAAGAACAAGAGCAATGTGTGCCCCCTTCTGACTGCCCTAGTTTATAATCTAGAGATGTTGCTCTCGAGCACAAGTCCGTTAAGGAGGAGATGATAAACTGAATTAGATCTATTTGAAGCTCCATCTTTTGCAATTGCCAGAGAAGGGCTTGGCAATTGTATCTTGTTCGAAGGTGATTGAGGCCAAAGTTGGAATTAGTGGGCTGGTGGGGTTAGCTGGAACATCGCCTCCGGGACCAACTGAATATGGAGATTTGAGGCTGAGATCCAACTTAGATACTGGTGTTTGTGCCCAGGATGCTTCCATTTGGGCTTCTATTTGTGCTTCTAGTGTGGCTCAAAACTGATCTGCTCGACTACCTAGCTCATATACGTGCTGCATCTCCTCGATTTCTTGGACGACAGGTGCAAGGAAGAAAGTATTTGTTGTCCAAAATTGTGAGAAGAGTTGAAGGCAAGGGCAGTGAACAGTTCACGTGAATTTGAGCAGTTGTAGTCTGTTTGTTTAAAGGTAAAGACCCTCCCTTCGGCTGTGCCTCCTGGTTTAGCCCAGGAAGAGAGGTTGATCGCCTGCATTTCTTTCCTCTTATCATTATTGCATCAGAGTCAGCCCTGTCAGGGTATAAGGATCTCCTTAGTTGCTCCTTGGAGATTATTGGGACTCTGGGAGGCGAGGAGGTGGAAGACTTTTGTGAGATTTAAAAAAAATATCCTTTTATCTTACCCCGAACGGAGGGATGAGTGTTATCGTCCTGAGGTCTTTTGTGAGCGATGCCCTTGCCCCTGCCACCCTACCCCCGGAATCCTCTAGGTCGTGCTTAATTAGCGCTGGTATGGACCAAGTGGCATCTGATTGCATGCACGTGTGATCCCCTTTATCCCTAAGGCCCGACACAGGGCTAGTGCCCGTCCAAGCCCTGGGGTCCTGTGGGTCCCGTGAGGCTGTCCCTATAGGCAGTGTGGAGCTATTCTCCATAGGGTCGTTCTGCTTTTTCCAGACTACGTTTCTCTTTTTTACCATCTTTTTTACCATGTTGTGTTGAGTTTGTGAAATTTGCATTTGATGAACAGGAGCTGTTGTACTGAGGCACTGCGACACATGCACCTTGGGTTGGCTGACTTCTGCTGGACTGGACAGCATTGGGCTGCCCCAGCCGATATTGGGGGCCACAAGCCAAGAGGAAAGGCTGAACGAGTTTCCTGAGAGTTTCTAAACTTTGTGGAGGCCTTGTGGAGGGTAATGAAACATTTTAAAGAAGGTGCTAGTGCAATTGTGCAGCAGGGGTAGCAAGTGATTGCCGACGGGCTGAGAAGCGTGGCGGAAGGCTCGAGGAGGAGCACACCTGACTGGTCACCAACCAGCCACAGGCCACACCCTACCCTAAGAGAGTCACTTCACTATCTAATCCCCACCACATTTAGGCACCCTGTATGACCTGCTCCCTTTATTATTTCTGTAAACCTTATTTCTACTGGTCTCACCTTGAGTCGCCTTTTATCTTGTGTCTCTTGTGTTTCCTTATATTTGCCACCCTGTTGGATGGTTAGACGGCTGGATGGTAGGGAGATGATCCAATTGACCCCCACGGACTCTCCATTTACCGTCTTCTACTCCGTTAAACCAGCAAGACCAGGCAGGAAGAAGGGGGTAGGGGAGGAGGAGCCCAAGCAGGAGCTAATGATACCCCGCAAGCCGCACCCAGTCCTAGCTAGGCCACTCCTGCTGGTATTCCGGGCTCTCACTCAGCGGGTAGCAGCTAATGCCGCTGCGCTCTGCCTCTCTCCCTATTTGCCCCCTATTGGCGCTGACTTCACCGATGCACAGGACCCACTGAAGCGGAATACCCCTACTGGGCTGCTGAACTAAACCACGCTGTACCGCACTTGGAGCAGCGGTAAATACGGTGAGTGTGATAATCGGCAGTGGGCAGACATCTTATCTGGAAGCGGAAGAGATCAGTCCTGTTCCTGCAGATGGCGACAGGGGACCGGAAGAGCCTTGGAATTTGGAAAGGTTTTCCTTGGGGCAGATCATAATGGCCAGAAACAAGGTGGCGATGTCTCTGATCAGGAATGATATCCTTCTGCTGCAAAAATTCAGAGATACTGACGACAGTGTGACCCAACAGGCAGATGGATTATACCACTTTGGAGTTCCTAGTAAGTGACGTGGAGCTTCTGGGCCTGACATAGTGAAGGAGGTATATAGGACCATCCTAGTCACATTAGAAGCCATTCACAGCTTGAGGGAACCACATCATTAAGGTACTGA
This sequence comes from Triturus cristatus, assembly GCF_964204655.1. Taxonomy (NCBI): domain Eukaryota; kingdom Metazoa; phylum Chordata; class Amphibia; order Caudata; family Salamandridae; genus Triturus; species Triturus cristatus. The sequence continues at coordinate 312,085,985 of NC_140582.1, forward strand.
GCAATGTGGCGGTGCTAGAGGTAGTTGGTGAGCCGTCCCCGGTTTTGGCTCCCATGTAGCACTTCCCTTAGTGGAAGTGTCCTTACGAAGTAGGCTGAAAGGGGCAGCAAGATGGACTGCCATGGAACTGCACTGAACAGTTGTCAGTGGGAACCCTGTGAAGTGGAGTTCACCATCCTTGGCAGTACATACCTGGGCCATGACAGGGAGAAGCAACAGACTGACTGAGAATCCCATTATTTTTGAGGTACCCTGATCTTCTCATCTGAACTTTAAAGTAGTATTAAGGCATTCTATGCAGGAATCATATAGCTCTCCTTTGGGGTGCTGTGCCCATCCTCCACCCGCCACTCTTCCCACTACCACTTGCACATACCGTGGCACTCCCCTCCCACGTTCAGGCTGCAACCCTCATTTCTTCATGAGCACCCTCTATTAGCCCTTTGATCATACACTATGGTCGAGGGGCCCAGTCCCACTCTCCTTGTATCACCTCCCCCCTCCTGTGCTGTCCTTTTAGTTACTAGTTCTTATTCAAAACTGGAGTACTCAGCCCCCAAAGCTGCCATACATTTCTCACAAAGTCAACCCTACAACACTGTATCATTGTTTTGTGATTCAGAGAATATTTTAAATGATAATAAAGTTATAAATAAAGAATATGCAGACACTCTGTAAACCAAGCTACAATTTTATTCAACTTCAACTATCATGTTTAATATGTCTTTGTGTTACTAGTGAAACTTTTAAGGTCAGGATCATCCAGTCCAGTATGGCTACTCCCTACAAAGGCACGTTCTTCTTTTACTTACTTGCTTATGCCCAGCAGATTGGTCGCAGTGCAGGGCAGGCTGAAAGGATGTGTGCAGGAAATGGGTGGTGGTGATCTGCACCGAAGTTTCTGTAGAATGTCTGGCGCATGTGTGATGGGGACTCATGCTTGAATCACAACTGGATGTTAAACCTTCCAAGCCCTTCAGGGGGGAAAATATGGCCATCGAGATCTCTATTGTAACCAATTAGCCAAGCTTTGGGCGAACCGAGGCTACTCGCCCACCTCCTCTAAGTTCCAAGCCTTTATGTTGGAATTCTGTTGTTTACTACAAATTCAAGGCTGGCTCAGAAGGGTCACCTATGTTGTATGGGTACACCACCACTTGGTCAAAGCTCACTCTTGATAACTACTCGGTGCCTTTAAGGACATGATACAATCTTACCTGTCAACAGATCTTCCACCCATCCCACCCAGTTCCTGTATAATCAGGTGCAAATACAAGTACTAGCGACCACTTTAACACCTTCGTTTTTCAACCACCACCCACTCGGGAGTTCATGAAATTCTACAAAATTCCACCCACTAAATTGCATAAACCGCCCGCAAAGCAAAAATGGCCTTAAGGTCATTGAATACCTTTCATTATCTACATGTCGTTCCTCACTTATTCGACTCCTATTCAAAATGGCATGTCCTTATTTAACTCCTACACATAACTACAGACTATCTGATCGACTTTTCTTTTTCTACTTGTGTGAATTGCACACATCCCTACTGTGAGAAATTGCGTTGGGTTTTGACTGGTGTGAGAGCCCTGTTCAAGCAGTAACCACAATCCTTGTCAGGGTAAGGCACAAGCAAAGCCCAGATTAACCTGTACTCAACCCCCTAGTAGCCTGGCACAGAGCAGTCAGGCTTAACTTAGAGGAAATGTGTAAAGCATTTGAGCAACATTTCAAACAGTAAAACAGTGCAAACACCACACAAAAATGTCCCACACCAAGTTAAAGATATAGAGCAAATATTAATAAATAAAACAAGGCCACAATCACAAAAATCCAATCGTAGAAGTGGAGTTATGAATTTTTAAAGATTTTAGGTCAAAATAGTGCCAAAATGTATACAGTGCCAACTAGGGATATCTGGTAGCGCTAGACCGGGTCAAAGCCATACTTTCAGGCAGACCGTGATGGAGCATAGGTCAGCTACAGTCACCAGGTTAGACCAGCTGAAATTTTAACTTCTCAAGTACCATTCACCTTAGTGAGGACCGCAAGGAGCAGGGCGAGCATTGTGAGAGGCCATCGGCCAAGCACGAGGAGCCAGCAGGTGTCATGAACAGGCTTTGCTGGAGCTTTGCAGTAGCGGTCCCTACAAGCGGTAGATGCCACAGTGCAAAGAGTTGGACTGATGGAGCTTTAAGATGATTTGCAATGCGAGCAGCGAGGTCCCCATGAGAACAGGCCCGTTCGCAGTTGCGAAGAGTTCAAAAGCTTGATTTCAGCACCCTGGAGCCACACCAAGCATCCAGGTCATTAGAGGAACCACTTTGGTGTCAGGAATTCACTCCAGCTGGGTCAAGTGACTGGTGCAAAATGTTGGGGAGTTTTTTGTCTCCTTGAGGCTCAGATCAGGAGGTCAGCAGATTAGCCCGTGGAGTCACTCTGAGGTCCTGGGTTCAAGATAAAGTTGCAGGCCCAGTACTTCCTCCTCTGGCAAGACTGCAGCTGGTCAGCACAACAGAGCACCGGTTCCTTCAGAGAAGCAGTCTAACAGAGTGGCAGTCCTTTCAGCAGCACAGCAGTCCTTCTTCCTCGCAGAGTATTTCCAGGTCCAGTAGTGTACTGAAGAGTTGGTGTCTGAGGTCCTTCTTTTATACACAGTTGTGCCTTTGAAGTGAGTAGAAGATTCTATAGGCAGGCCTTTGAAGTGCCCGGATTTCCTTCTATCCTGGTCCTGGCTCCAGACTAGCTATAGGTGGCATGCAGCCCTTTGTGTCGAGACAGGACACAGCCTATTCAGTGTAAGTGGGGCTGGGCCCCGCTCCTCCCTCCCACCCTGCCAGTGATGACCCATCCAGTCACAACTTAGCTCCCCATTGTGTGTGGCTGTCTAGGAGGAATACACAAAGCCCAACTGTCACCCACATCCAGTCATGTGACCCAGAGACAGGTTGCAGTCGCCAAATGGCTAAGGGAATAAATGTAAACTTTTTAAAATTGGCATTTTCAAAATTGTAATTTAAAATCTGACTTCACCTTAAGTTAGGATTTAAAATCGTGATTCTAGAGACACCAATCATGAAGGAGGTGACCTGTTCCCTCTTGGAAATTACACTTATAAAACGTAATATGGTAATTCCAATGTTATCCTATGGGAGAGGTAGGCCTTGCAGTAGTGAAAAAACAAATGTAAGAGTTTTTTCACTACCATGACATGTAAAACGTAAAATTACATGTCCTACCTTTTAAATACACTGCAGCCTGCCCTCTGGGCTGTCCAGGGCCTACCCTAGGAGTGACTTATTTGTATTAACAAAGCGATACCAAAGGGGATAGTCTGGCTGATGAGGGTTATGAACCCGAAACAGGTCCCAGGATGCTTGTTTCCGGTCCAGGGAAGACATGGCTTGGCAGTTCGGGCTGGACTGTTACTATGAGGCACAGGGTCAGACTGATTTGCATATGGCCATGTCTGAACTGGGGTGGTGGAGTGAGTTAAAGAATGATGATGGATTAAACCCAGATCAGTTGACTGGGGGTGAGTGTTTGATTTGCTCAAGCGCTCCGTCCATCATCCCCTTTGGTATCGCTTTGTTCGCCCTAAGTTAGCAGGGTATGCCCAGATGTGGGTCCCTTGCTCACTTTGCCACTGGATTCAAGCTAGCCTGGCTGATGAGGGTTATGAACCCGAAACCGGTCCCAGGATGCTTGTTTCCGGTCCAGGGAAGACATGGCTTGGCAGTTCGGGCTGGACTGTTCCCATGAGGCACAGGGTCAGACTGATTTGCATATGGCCATGTCTGAACTGGGGAGGTGGAGTGAGCTAAAGAATGATGATGGATTAAACCCAGATCAGTTGACTGGGGGTGAGTGTTTGATTTGCTCAAACGCTCCGTCCATCATCCCCTTTGGTATCGCTTTATATGTATTAACAAGCATTTGCAATGCAATCGGTCTCGCGTTTAAGGGACCATATATGGATTTAGCTATGCAACACATTAGCCTGGGTGCTGAAACATCTACTGTTCTTTAACACGGAGGGAAAGTAAGCACCAAACTGCGTGATACTCCAGGTATGGGAACGTATGGAGATGAAATAGTGCCTTTCAACGGGAAATGGTATAGTCCAAAGCTCTGTTTTTAATATAAAATCAGGGCCTTCGGTGATCATATCACTAAAAACACAAGATTTAAAAAAGATAATGTCTACGGTGCTCGTGAAAGACAATTTCTATGGACTGGAATCTAGAGAATGCTATAGTGATTCTGGTGTTTTACTGACCTCTGCTGATCATTTTCTATCAAGAAAGTTAAATAGAGGCAGTTGCCAGAAAAAGAAAAAAAGAAAGTCTCTCAGCAGAAAGCAATTCTGGTATTTTACTGACCTCTGCTGGTCATTTTCTATCAAGACAGTAAAATAGAGGCAGTTGAACAGAAAAAAAGTCTCTAAGCGGAAGCAGACAAGTCCTAGGGCTGATCTCCAGAGCCCACATAGTACATACACATATAAGTATATACTAAAGTATATACAAGAGGTCTCGAATGCTCAATCTAAAAAAGGAGGTTTGGGACTTGCAAATGGTCTATTTTGTGAGGTCAACATGGCAATTTAAAACTGCATACGCACAGGCTGCAATGGCAGGCCTGAGGCATGTTTAAAGTGCGACTTGAGTGGGTGGCGCAATCAGTACTGCAGGCCCATTGGTAGCATTTAACTCACAGGCCATGGGCACAGGTTGTGCCACTGTACTAGGGACTTACAAATAAATAAACAATACCAAATAAGTATAAGTCAATTTAGCATGGGTTAAGGAGAGAACACAAGCACTTTAGCACTGGTTGGCAGTGGTAAAGTGCACAGAGTCCCAAAGCCAACAAAAACGGATTTAGCAAAAAGTGGAGGGTAAAAAGTAAAATATCTTGGGATGCCCGTTCAGAAAGGGCCATGTCCAGCACCTACTGATATCCCATAATCTCTACTTACAAAGTAGTAATTACATACCTATAATCTATCAGTACCCTAGTACTTGTCTACTCTAGCTACTCCCTAATCAGCCCCCCCAGGATTTTGTAGTCCTCGATGGCATATTTTGCTACAAAAAAGCAAAACTTGCACTGCAGAACACCAAATTCATTTCTTACTTTTGTGTCAGACAGAAAATGTGGCTGTTGTATCTTTGGTATGTCACTCCTGGACACCCTGCCAAGTCACGCTCTGTGACTTGGCAGCTCCGCGTCTCGGAATAGGAGGTTGCCAGGCCCCAGTGAGTTTGAAAACTCTGCTCTCTCTGGCATCTGACACCCCCATTCCAAAGATGCACAGGGCAGCAGGGGAGTGAATGGGGTGGGCACAAGAGACTCCTGGTGTGTATTACACCTCATCATAGGCAGTCAGCGATATGTAAAATCAATTACAATGCAATGCGTGTTTATGAGAAACCGTTTTCAATTGGACAAGCGTTTTAGGGAACCATGGCTTCTCTTTCTATCCCTGCCTCAAATCCAGGGAGTGAAGCGCCTAGTGGCATGCACGGTCGAGCCCACGTTTATCTTGTTTTTCTGGATGCCAGGGGAGTCACCAGGCTCAAATGCCAACCAACAATCTGTGGATTGTGCAACGATCAGCTGTCTTGGGCAATGCTGTGAAGACACCACTCAGCACAGCCATTTACTGTTGTCAGGTAATGTGCTCAGTTCTGCACTCTATACAAAAAAGTCTCAATTGGTATGTCCAAGTTACCAAACTTCCAAATTGTAATTTGACGAATTATGAAATGTGCCATCCATATTTTGATACCAAATTCTAATTTTGTTTGTATGTTTTGGTGTTTATGTATGCCTTTGTGAAGCTTTTTTTGAGAACTGTTGAAAAAATATTTCCGAGCGAAGTAAAAAAGCTCAAACTTTTGAAAACATAATTTTTCCAGAGCCACCGTTGTCAGTAAAAGAAATGAAAACACACACAATACCGACATTAATGGGCATAGGTCAGGAACTGTGTATACACTTATAAGGCACTGAATAATATATTGGCGGGTTGGAATATTTAACTTTACAATTGCATGCTGGTTAAATAGATTTGAAGTAGTTTAAAATGTAAAGAACTTTACCAAAATGTCAAACATTTTCAAAACTACAAATTGTCCACCAAGACTGAAGCCCTGGACTTAGCATATAACCACACCACAGTATATGACCTGTAGCCACGACTGGTGCCCTTGTCCCACAGCTGCTGGGTCGAATGTGCACTATAATTGGCCATGTGCAGTGGGCTGTTAACCCATTCACTGCACTTAGTCTCCTTTGACATAGAACCCAATGCCAATGTCTCTTGTCTGTGAAAGGGGCCCTGGAAGTTCTTGGCAAGGCCACAGGCCATGCAGAAGGCACAGTATCAGGCTATTCCTGCGCCCCCTCACCGTAGCCCCAAATCATCATGAAAACTATGAAATCTACTGAAAAAACTACAATTAGAGATGAGTTCCGTGGATACAAAGCCAGAAAAATCCAGAAGGTCGCACATCAAAAATCACGCTACCCACCAGGGTTTTCTTTTGGTAGTCAGCATTTTTCCATGTGCTATTGGCAAAGTATGCATTGCTCAGGGCAAGTAGCATACACAATATCTTGGAGACACTAAATTACTGGACTCAGAAAACAGTAAAGACGCTAAACCATGGTTTGGATTTAAATTGGCCACAATCTATATTTGATTTTTTTAATGTAATCCTAATGGGAAATTCTGGGAATCTTTTAGGCTCTGATGGTTCTGCACTGCCCCTATTGAAGGGTTGTACTGGTGAATATAGACACCAACAATACCAGGATTGGGGAGGAGCCTAGCGCGCAACCAAGATGGCCGCGTAGGTGCGAGGCTCCCGAGGACCTCCGCGACCTCCTGAATTAATCCTGACTATATCCTGTCCTTTTCGAGGGGACTGTGTCGGTGAACCCGAGCTGAGGCGCCACCCGTTTTCCGTGTTCGAATCGGACCCCGAACACCGGCGGGAGCGCCGATCGAAGGTTGCGGCCTTCCCCGTGCCGGCCCCCCGGATTGGAGTAGTGGGGCGATCCGGGGACAAAGTGAACAACAGCGGCGGGCACGGCTGGGCGACTCGCGTACCCCGCGCTTTCACTTTCACTTTTGCGCCCTCCTCGCCTCCAGCGAGGTAGGGTCGCGAAGCGGGGTGCGGTGGTGTGGTCTTGTCCAGGTGCCCGGCTGACCCGCCTGCTGTGGATCGTCCTGCGGTGCGGTGGCCGCCCTCCCTCCCCCGGACCCCGTGAACGGGTCTATCGGCCCTTTTGCGGAGATTGGCACGACGGTGGGAAAGCAAGCATGTCCACCAAACAAGATGGCGACCGGGCGAAGGTGAAGACGACCCGCCGTGGCCCGGCGCACCAATCCAACAGTATGGACCGCTACACTCTCCAGAAGGGATCTCCGGAGACATCGCGCACGTCCCCGGCGGGCCTGACGGAGACATCTGCCCAGCCGGTGGACCTGACCCTCCGGGATGTCATGGGCGCCATCGCGGAGATGAAGGCCTCGGTGGACCAGCGCTTCGACACCCTAGCGCAAAAAATAGACTCGGTCCTGGTGGATGTGAGCCTGGTGAGGGCCGACCTCTCTAAGACGAATGACCGGGTCGATTCCTTGACCCACACCACAACGGGCCTCGAGACAGATGTGGCGGCCCTCAAAAAGGAGGTGCGCCGGCTTGGCCAGGCGAGCGCCCTGATGGACCGGCGACTGGAGGATTCCGAGGGTCGGGCCAGGAGGAATAATGTTCGTATTGTGGGGGTGCCGGAGGGACGAGAGGCGGAGGCCGCCGACCTTTTTGTGGAAGATCTAATCCTTACCCATCTGCAGCCCCGGGGCCTGAGTAAGTTTTTTGCGGTTGAGCGTGCTCACCGGGTCCCTGGGGGCAGGCCGAAGGCCGGTGCCCCGCCGCGGCCTCTCATTGCCCGGATTTTTAATTTTCGGGACAGGGACGCTATCCTGCAGACCTCCAGGCAACAGGGACCGGTCAAGCTTGACAACATGGATGTGCGTTTCTACCCAGACTTTACTCCGGCGGTCCAAAAGCAGAGACTCAGTTTTCTCGGTGTTAAACGTCGCCTGCGGGACCTGAACCTAAAGTACTCAATGCTCTTTCCAGCTAAGCTAAGGGTGGAGGTGGAAGGTCGCACGCACTTCTTTGATCGCCCCGAGGCGGCTGGGGACTGGTTGGACACTCTGCCTGATGATCGGGGCCGGGGGGGTGGGGGGGGTGCGGGCGGTGGAGAGGGCCTGCCGGATCAGAACTAAGGGGTGAATAATAGGCCCTGCTCGGGACAATACTTCTTTACCATTTCTCGATCGTGTATATTCCCCTCCTATGGAGGTCGTACGGGGTCTGTTAGGGGCTTCCCTCCTCCTCTGGGGTACTAGTTAGTCTTTCTCTATGGGGCGACAGGCACACTGCACTTTGGGGGGGCTGACTGGGCTCATGCAGGGGTGCAGGGAGGGGGGAGTTCTGTTGGGATGGGGGGGTGGGGGGGTGTGTTGTTTGTTTGCACCGCAAGGCAAACCCTTTACTGTATTGCTGTTCTCGAAATGCTCTGTGGGGGACGACTGATTGCTTCTACGTATGATGGGGGGTAGGGACTTGGCTGTGTTGTCCTGGAATGTTAACGGCCTGGGGGATCGGATTAAGCGTGGTGTGGTCCTGCAGTTCCTGAAACGTATATCGCCAGATGTTGTCTTCTTGCAGGAGACACACCTTATAGGTAACTCCTTCCATGCCATGAATCGGCGGGGCTATCGTTTGGTGGCCCACTCGGGCTTCACTTCGGGGTCGCGGGGGGTGGGTATCATGATCAAGAACTCGCTTCCACTGGAGATTGATGAGGTGCGCCATGACGAGAGGGGACGTTACACTGTCCTGGTGGGTAGAATGGAGGGTAGAGTGATTGTTTTCATGTCAGTGTACGTCCCGCCTGGGTTACAAGCTACTACATTTGCGGACCTGGGGCGCCTCCTCCTGGACCTCCCGGGTGGCCTGCTGGTGGTCGGGGGGGACTTCAATGCGGTAGTTTCTGGGTCTATGGATCGTCACCCCCCTAGGGACCTCCCCCGGGCACGGGCGTGGCTGTCCGGCCTTTTAGACACACTGGGCCTGGTGAATTGCTGGCGACTAAAGCACCCTACGCAGCTGCAATACACTTTCCACTCGGGCGCCCATGGTAGCCTCTCGCGACTTGACTACATCCTGGTCCCGGCGGCCCACGCTGGGAGGGTAGGAGAGGTGTGCCATCTGGCGCGGGGTATTTCGGATCACTCCCCATTACTGTTACATTTTGATGTCTTCCCGAGGGGGGAGGGCAGGGTGGCCCCAATCAATGCATGGTACTTACGAGACCCCACTATTCGTGCCGACTTGATTAAATCCTTACAGCGCTATTTTGACGAGAATGTGGGGTCTGTCCCTTCGGCCATCTCCCTGTGGGAGGCCTTTAAGGTAGTCCTCAGAGGGGAGGCCCTCTCCTTTATCTCCCATGCCCGGAGGCGTGAGCGGGAGGAGGTGACCCGGGTGGAGGCCGAGATTGTGGAACTGGAGGGTGACCTGGGGAGCGGGGTAACGGATGCCAAGTTGCATGTTTTGCACCTCAAGCAGGCGGCCTATAGGGCCCTCGTCACGGAGGCGGCCAGGGGCCTCAGTAGAGAGCAACAGGGACGATTGTATGATGTGGGCGATAAGGCGGGTAAATTGATTGCGTGGTTGGATAAGAGGGAGAGAGCGAGTCGTGTGGTTCCTTTGATTGAGAGGATGGATGGTACGCGTGTCACCGAGCCGGAAGCCATCGTCTCCTGCTTCGCGGATTACTTCCGCGAGGTGTACTCCCCGGTTTCCCCCTGCTCGGAGGAAGATTCCCATTCCCTGCTTCGGGACATCGCGCTGCCCTCCCTTTCGGTGGAGGACAGGGATTCGCTAGACGCTCCTCCCACCTCGGACGAAATTGCCCTGGCTATTCGCTCGGTCGCGTCCGGCAAGGCCATGGGCCCTAATGGTCTCCCCATCGAGCTTTACAAGCTGCGCCCGGATGTGCTAGCGCCCCACCTGCGCGCGATGTTCCTGGCGGCCCACTCGCAGGGTTCCCTCCCGCCGGACCAGCGTCTGGCCACGATTGTGGTGATACACAAGGAGGGGAGACCCCGTGAGCGGGTCACATCCTACAGGCCAATTTCGCTCTTGAACGCGGAACCCAAAATCCTCGCCAAGGTGTTGGCCAACCGGTTGGTCGGTGTGGTGGGCGACTTGGTCCACCAAGACCAATCTGGATTTATACCCCATCGCAACACGGCTCTTAATCTGCGACGCTTGCACGGGGTGCTCGCGCGTGTCCCGTTTGTGCGGGAGCCGGCCATCTTGGCATCCTTGGACGCCACCATGGCGTTTGACACGCTTGAATGGCCATACATCTGGGCGATGCTGGCGAAATTCGGATTTGGCCCGGGGTTCATTAGCTGGGTCAAATTGCTGTATTTGGGCCCACTGGCGCAGGTGGTGGTGAATGGGCGAGTCTCGGCCCCATTCGCGCTGGGGCGGGGCACGCGTCAGGGTTGCCCCTTGTCGCCGCTCCTGTTTGCACTGGCCTTGGAGCCCTTGGCGGAGTGGCTACGGTGGCACCCTTCTATCCGTGGTCTCCGCTGGACCCCTGAGTATGAGGACCGCGTGTCCCTCTACGCCGATGATATCCTTTTGTATCTCGCCTCCCCGCGCAAATCGCTGATTGTCCTGGTTGATGTTTTGCGCTCCTTCGGGCGTAACTCAGGCCTTGTCATTAACTGGGCGAAATCCTGCGTATATGTGCTTTCCGGGGAGGCTCCGGCCCTACCGCGTGACTGCCCGATCCAGATTGCCTCCCAGGGGTTCCGGTACCTGGGTATATATATCACCCTAGACCCGGAGGCCCGCTATGAGCGGAACTTGTTGCCCCCCCTCCAGCGCTTGCGAGAGGATGTCGCGCGTTGGCGGCGTCTTCCGCTCTCGCCACTTGGCCGAGCGGCCTTGTTTAAGATGATGTCCTTGCCGCGCTTTCTGTACGCCCTCCAGAACACTATGGACTTGGTACCAGCGCGCTACTTCCGCGAGGTGGAGGGCCTGCAGCGGCGCCTGTTCTGGGACGGGAGGCCGCGTATTGCTCTGGCCAAATTGACGCTCCCGTGGTACGATGGGGGGGTCGCCCTCCCGGACATTAAACGGTATTACTGGGCCTCCCAGCTAGCTGCAATCAATCATGGCCTTTACGGGCCCGCCTTGAACCCGGCATTTGAAATGGACAGGATGCTCCTGCCCGGTGGCGATTATAATCGAGCGCTCTATTCTGGCACGCCCGACTCCCGTCTGACGGGACCGACGCGTGTCATGGTGCGTGTATGGCACGCGGCTAATGCAGCTATGGGGTGGAAGGACCGTTTGACCCGGGCGTCACCGCTATATGCGTCTGAGAGGTTGGGCTCCCTGTGGACATCGAAGGGCTTCGAGAAGTGGGACACGATCGGAATCAGCACAGTGGGAGATCTCTGGACGAGGGGGGGTTTCAAGACTTTTGAGATGCTGCAGACGGAGTTTCAGCTGCAAGGCAGTGAGTACTTTCGATACTTACAAGTCCGCCACGCGCTGACCTCCGTCTTCCCGGATGTTGCGTCCATTCCGGAGTCTTCCCCCCTGGAGGACAGGGTGCTGGATGGCCATGTACCAGACAGCACGATCTCCCTTATATATAAAAAACTGATTAATGACAGATCGTGCCTGCTGACTGGCCTCCGCGAGGCCTGGGTTGCCGATGGGCTGGAGCTGGACGACGAGGATTGGATCTCCGCGGTGGCCTCTCCGAAGGAGGTGGCCATCCCGGCTCGCCTTCGTTTCGTCCAGCTTAAGATCCTTCACCGGGTTTACGTCACGGGGCCGAGGCTTCTACGTATGGGCTTTGCTGGTGACGGTTTGTGTAAGCGCGGCTGTGGTGCTTTGGCAACTTTCATGCATATACTGTGGGAGTGCCCGAAAGTGGAGCGATTCTGGCGTGGTGTGCATGAGGTTTTGCGTGTGGTTACGAGTGTTGCACTGCTGCCTGAAGCGAGGAGATGCTTGCTGAATGTGTGGGAACCAAATGATTATTCGGTCCCGCAGACGCGGTGGGTGACTCTGGGATACATGATAGCGAAGCGGGACATTGCCCAATTGTGGGGATCCCAGAGGCCCCCGGCGGTGTTGGCCTGGAAAGAACATATGGATTGGTGTATGTTTCGTGAAAAAGTAGTGTATGTGGCGAGGGGTAAGCCTGGGGCGTGGGTGAAACTCTGGGGCCCCTGGAACGCCTACCGTGGGGGTATTTGTGAGCCGCCACTCCTACCGGCAGCCTCGCCAGTCCCATCTCCTTAGCCGACCCCCTCCCTCAGCCGTGGGCACGTGGCTCCCCAGTCCCTGCTATACTCCCATTCCCCTCTTCAGAGTTTTGCTGCTGGTTAGGATCCCCCATTACGGAGCATGTACTGTCACTTGGATCGCGGGTTGCCTTGCGGGTGTGGTTGTTTGTGTTGTTCTGTTTGACAAAAGGAAACCGTATTGTGGGCTAGGAATGATGCGGCCTACGCTATTGATATCACCTGATTTGCCAATCTGCTCCGCCAAGAGACTCTCACTGTATGTATGTTATATGCCTTTTGCTACTCTAGCGGCCGGCCGGATGGTTGTAGGCCCATGCCTGTAACTTTTTATCGTGCAATAAACGGTTTCAAAAAAAAAAAAAAAAAAAAAAAAAAAAACAATACCAGGATTGAAGAATACCAAGGAACGAAATATTGGAAGGTAAGTGCATATAGGCAAGTATAGATAACTATTTACCATCTACGTACCTTGAAGATTTCATTTAATTTAAAAATGTATAAATTGCCCGAATCACCCCCGAAGGGGTATCTCCACGCTAGAGCAGTTCAAGAACAGAACCAGCAAAGAACTAAATGGCAAAGAGTTCAGTTTTAAGGAGTTTTCTAAAGATCAAAAGATCATTACATCTCTGAAGTTTAAGGGGCAGTTGATTTCATAACAAGGGGGGCATAGAAGAAGGCTTGACCTCCTGTATGGGTTTCTTGAAGCAAGGAATAGTGAGGAAAGATTTCTCACCAGAGAGTAGGGTCCTACCCAGCTGGTAGGGGATGAGTTTATCAACTAGGTAACTGGGTGCTTTGCCATTTAAGGCTTTATGTACAATGCAGCAAATTTTGTAACTTAATTCTCTGGCGAATGGGCAGCCAGTGAAGTTGTTGCAAGAGGGAGAGGGAGGGCATTCTAGGGGGCATATTAGTGACAAACTGCGCCGCTCTGTTCTGTAATACCTGTAGCTTATTCAGTTATGCTTCATTAGCTGCAATCAAAAGAGCGTTGCCGTAGTCCACACGACTGATAACCAGTGCCTGAACCAAGGTTTTACGTACAGACAGAGAAAGAAGGGGGGATATTCTATGCAGAAGACGCATCACATAGAAGCAGGTACCAGTGGTAGCCATAACTTGATCCTTCATAGACAGAGTCTGGTCTAAGTGCACCCCTAAGTTTTTTACCACTGTCTTAGGGATAGGGGCAAGGCCTAAATCTGCAGGCCACCATTCTGCGGACCAGAGTGTATTGGCATTACCAAAAAGCCTAATCTCAGTCTTACTAGCATTTAGCTGTAAAGAGTTTTTCATCATCCATGAAGAGATTGCTTTCATGCCCTCCGAAAAATTGAATTTTGTGGTCAGATAGCTTTTTTTAAAAGATAGGAGGGGTTGGGTATCATCTGCATACGAAATAGGGGTGAAACCAAATTCTCTAATATTCTTTGCAAAGCGGGGCACATATATGTTAAACAGCGTGGGACTCAGACAAGATCCCTGAGGCACTCCCTTTTTGAGGTCCATAATGAGGGACAGGAAAGGACCTAAATTGATGACATGCGTCCGGTGAGTTAAGAAGCTCGTGAACCATAGTAAGGCTCATCCACGAATTCAAGTCTCCTCCAATCTTCGCAACAGCATTCGATGAGACACTGTGGTGAAAGCTGCGGATAAGTCAAACAGCACTAGCAACACAGCTTGGTTATTACCAAGAGAGATTCTAATGTCATCTGATACTGCTATCAGTGACAATTCCATGCTGTAATTAAGTCTAAAACCCAACTATGATGGGTCTAAACAGCCAGTGTACCCTATGTATTCTGTAAGTTTTTTATTGATGTATCCTTCCAATAATTTGCTCATCAGCAGAGAAGGGAAAGAGGACAATAGTTGGACAAAACTGATGACAAGAGATTAGTCTTTTTGAGGATTGGAATAACCTGAGATGACTTCCACTCAAGGGGAAGTTGGCCCTCACTCAGAGAGTGATTACATATAGGATAGATGGATGGAGCGAGCTGAGTAGATAGCAATGCCACAATCTTGGCTGGTATGATATCAAGAGGCGAGCGAGACATAGCGGGTCTCAGCATTTCATCCACTGCATCTGCTTGTAAGGGGGTAAAACCTTCTAAAAAATGAATGTTATTATCATTTGTAGGGGGAAGGAATGTGGGATCTTTTAGGATGTCGTTAGCTCTGGGTAGTTTGTCATAAATCGAATTTATTTTTTCTTCCATGTAGGTAGCGATATTATCACATAACACTTGCGAAAGAGGTGTGATATCAGCAGCTGCGATGGGATTAGTAAAGGATTTAAGAACTTTGTAAAGCTCTTTGAAAGAATTCCCCGCTAGGCTGAGTTGGGAGGCAATATGCGCTTTGCAAGCTTTTTTTATGTTTCTATGATAAAGTGCTAATGCGACTTTGTAGGTTTCTCTCTCCATCAGATTGTGAGATGAGCGCCACCGTCTCTCCAGTTGTTTGCATGCTGACTTCTCTATACGTAATTCCGGAGAATACCGAGGCATTGCCCATTTCTGTGCATTTTTATATTGTTTTAGAGGGAAGATATATGTACCACATAGCTTCACATGTATGGAGTTAGGTATAAAAAATCCAGACTTATGTAACTAATGATATTTTTTTATTTTTTTTCCTCAATATTCTTTCACACAGATATTGTGGGTTCGATATTCAGGGTTCACACCCATTGACAAAGTTGGGATTCACACACATACCTCCCTAAGCTTCTTTATGATGCACTGGCTGTAGCCAATGCCATAACCCTAATACTGAAAAGGGAGTTTCATTACATTTTTGCTTTTGAGATTTTACCTTCTGTTGTCCTACCTGTTCTCTTCCTCCATATCTAGTAAATTGGTGTAACCTGGTAACACACTGGTGCCACCATGGCCGAGCAGTTATAAGGCCAGCTCTAAACATTTTACCCTGCAACACTTACTCCTACCTCAGGACTTTTGACACATCCATGTCCTATTCAACTCCTGGTGAGGTCCACTCCTCACCAGTGACTCTTCCTTCCCCGTCATTAAACGAGGTCCAATGCGCAGCACATGGGCAATAAGGGAGGCGTGTTTCTCTTATTGTTCACCTGACCAAACCCCCTGTCCATTCAGAGGAATGGGTAGAAACTGTGCCTTTTTGCCTTGTATTGTGTGCTTATGGCTACCCTTCACACCTAAGAATCGCTACTGTTGATACTCTGAGTGCGAGCCTGCCAGGGGCAAAAAATCACCTGCCTGAAAAGCACCAGGGGTGAGAGTTGTAGGTGCGGGAATACCTTTAGAGCCCCGTAAAGGAGAATAGCATGGCCCAGGCGGGGCCTTCATGCCACTCATCGAACAACACTGAGCAGGCTCCCTGGCTGTGCACATACCTGGTGACATTTCACACAAGAACCGTTGTACCATCTTCCATCTTAGCACCTGACATGATCGGTCTCTGGACTTGAACTGGACCTACAAAGTCCCACCTTCTTAATGGTTAACTGAGGCAAACCAGTCACCGTCACCTATAATGCAGCAACTCTTCAAAATCCCAATGTCCGGTGTATCTTTAGAAAACATTTCTAAACTTGCAGTAGGTTAATGCGTCGCTCCTCCCATGAACCTACAGCCTGTGCAGCCCATGTGCGGCCTGTTACTTCAGAGGGGTCACTGAGTGCACTCTCCCATCCTTGTTTCAGCCCAAAATGACCCACACACCCTTACCGATCTGAGCTGTCTTAGCCATTGGAATATTAAAGCCAACCCCTTTGTCCTCTCTCCAGCACTGAACCCTCTGCACCACCCTTACATTTTCTGTGTCAGTCCTCTTCCCCTCCAACTCATTTACTGAACTTGCCCCATAAATGAACAAGAAGAACCTACCTCAGAACAACAGTGACCCAAACGGAACAGTGCACATGCTTTCCAGTATCACTACAATTAATGCCAGCATTTCCAAAGTGACTCCTTCCCTATTGTCACCTGGCATGACTGTGGATCTGTTCCACCTTGCCGACATCTTTCTCACCTTGAAACCTTTCGCCAACGCACCCCTTCCCTCCCCAGTACTGCAAATGCTAAAGCAGACACCCTCACCTCTACCCAAGATTGCAACTTCCCATTCAACCTTGCTCACATTACAAACTCTGAACTAGAGATGCCAGTCAATGTACAATACCCTTGCACACCATTTTGTGTTATCTTCTGATTTCCTCTGTGCCCTCCTCATAAGTACACTGAGTCCACTGTGTTAATGACCTCATCACTAGCATATTCACCCAATGTATCTCAGTGCAAAAGACCTTACAGACAATGTCTAATTTCTTCCACCAGTGCCAATCTTCTGAAAGTCTTCCATTTATTAAAAAAGAGAGAACCACCTGTGTCATTTTGCACACTTCCACAAACTGCAGTGAAAGCAATATTTTTCTTTAGACATCTAAGGATTAAAACCCTGAGCAACCTTAGGATGTGTGTCATCTCCCTGAATGCTTCTTTACCATTTGTACTTTCAACCAGCTGTCAGACCAAACCAGAATGCTTATGTTTGATACATGCTTACCCAAATCTCAAATGCCACCACAATTAAAAACAGGTCTAAGAAGCTAATGTAGTTCCAAGTGCCTTTGCCTCTTCATTCCCATGCCCATTCTTCCACACACCTCATGCAGCCCAAGAAAGTTCCAAAGCCCAAACTTCCCTAAGTATATGTGATAGGTATCACTAACCTCTGCCTGCCCTCTAGAGATTGACAGCCTACTGAAGTTCTCCAGGAATTAATTCCAGTCCTACAGCTATCCTTCACATCTTTACTGAGCTTAGTGGAACAGTGTTTAAGCCCCAGTCCCTCTGTAACTCTAGGCAGCCACCTAGAAAACAGATTGCCCATAGGTGTCACTCACATTGCAAAGTTCAGTCTAGCCCAGCAGGAACTGTAACTGCTGCCTCAAGACCTTCTTTCTCAGTTAACAAACATCAGACGACCTCTCTAAATGCTCCTACTTTCTTTCTGGGTTACCAGGATTCTTGTATCAACATGTCCAATTCAATTCCCAAAAGTGGGCCTTCACTCTTCTCCGCTGCTGGGAATTTTCTCAGTCGCTTTGACAACTCCTCATAATGCTCATGAGCTTGCTGCATTGACCGGTCCCTGGCCGTCCCACAAACAAGAAGCTATTTAATCAATCAATCAGTTAATCAATCAGTATTCTCATAAAGTGCGACAACTCACCCGTGAGGGTCTCAAGGCGCTGAGTGGGGGGGGTATTTGCGGTTCAGTCAAAGCGCCAGATCTTTAGGTCCTTCCTGAATTGCGGCAGCAATGGTGATTGCCTGAGATGCAGAGGCAGGGAGTTCCAGGTCTTCGCAGCGAAGTTGGAGAAGGATCTTCCCTTTCCCAGCTCACGCAGATCCGCGGGATGGTGGTCAGGGCCAGTTGTGAAGAGTGGAGATGTCTGGTGGGAATGTAGAAGGAGAGGCGGTGGTTGAGGTATGCAGGTCCGGTGTTGTGGAGGGTTTTGTTGGTATGCGTGAGAAGCTTGAAGGTGAGTCTTTTGTAGCCAGTGAAGGTCTCTCAGGTGGCCGGTGATGTGGTTCCAGCTTGGGATGTTCAGGATGAGTCTGGATGGTCTGCAGTTTTTTGGGGGGATTCTGGGTGGTGCTGGCGTAGAGTGTGTTGCGGTATTGAAGTCTGCTGCTGATGGGTGCATGGGTGACTGTTTTCCTGGACTCAGTGGGGATCCACTTGAAGATCTTATGAAGAAGGCGGAGATTGTGGAATCAGGAGGATTTGGCGGTTCATTGAGAGCAAGGAGTCCAGGATGATGCTGAGGTTTCGTGCATGGTCCGTGGGGGGTTCCGAGCGCTGCAGGCCACCAAAAGTCATCCCAGGCAGAGGGGGAGGAGCCCAGGATGAGGACTTCTGTCTTGTCTGAGTTAAGCTTGAGGCAGCTGTCCTTTATCCAGGTGGAGACTGCCTTCATGCTGTTGTGGAAGTTGCTCTTGCCGGCTGTGGGTTTGTCTGTGAGTGAGATAATCAGCTGGGTGTCATCAGCGTAGAAGACGATGTTGAGGCCGTGGCTTCTGACGATGTTTGCAAGCAGGGCCATGTAGATGTTGAAGAGGGTGGGGCTCAGGGAGAATTCCCGAGGCACTATGCAGCTGATCTCTGTGAGGTCTGAGTTGAACGGTGGAAGTCTGACTCTCTGCATTTGGCTGGTGAGGAAGGAGCGAATCCATTTTAGGGCTTCGTCGCAGATGCTGGTGTTGTGGAGTCTTGCGCAGTGTGTGTGTGGTGGGAGATGGTGTCGAAGGCGGCTGAGAAGTCCAGGAGGATGAGGGCAGCAGTCTTGCCTCAGTCGAGGAGGGTGCCAATTTAATCTGTAGTGGCGAGGAAAGCGGTCTTGGTGCTGTAGTTGCTTTTGAAGCCCGATTGGGAGATGTCCAGGATGTTGTTCATTTCGATGAGCTCAGAGAGTTGGGCGTTGATGGCTTTCTCGATTACTTTGACTCGAAAGGGGAGCAGGGAGATGAGTCTGCAGTTCTTGAGGTCCGTCGGGTCGGCAGAAGGTTTCTTCAGCAGGGGGTTGATCTCTGCGTGCTTTCACTCTTCTGGGAAGGTTGCGGACTCGATGGAGCAGTTGATGGTGCGGCAGAGTTCGGGTGCAATGGAGGTGCCGGCTCTGTTGAAGATGTGGTAAGGGCAGGGATCTGAGGGGACTACAGTGAGGATGCTCTTCATGATCCTGAGGGTATCGTCAGAGGTGAGGGTAGCCCAGTTGGTCAAGGTCTGCAGGGGGCTGGAGCCATTGGATGCTGTGGTTGCAGGTGAGGTGGGAGATCTTGAGTTGCGAAGCTGTCACAGATCTCCTTGATCTTGCGGTGGAAGAAGGTGGCAAGGTCGTTGCAGTGGTCTTGAGATGGGGGTATGTCTGCTGTCTCTGTGCTGGGTTTAGCAAATTCTTTGACCACAGCAAAAAGTTATTTACTGTTGTGTGCATGTATGAGTCCCTGCAAGCCACTAACATGCTTGCACCTTCAATCCAGGAACATGCTGAAGGTTTCCAAATATGTGCTGGAGATCGTGCACCCTAAGGGAAAACATTTGTCAAAGAAGAATTGTCCTTCCACTAGTAGTGCGCTTTCTAGATGAACCAGCAGCAACCTAAAAGCTGACTTGATGTCTGCTTTACCCACCAATGCCCCCTTGTCCATCACTCTCACCCTCAGTACAGTGAAATGATGCATGGAACACCAGACAAGCCTCCTTGTCCAATTAATAGTTCACTGAGTTCACTTCAGGTAATGATAAATGCTGTATCATGTGGAGCCAGGTGGAATTCACCACTCTCCTTCCTTCGCACCAGACCCAAAGGCAGGATGCTGAAGCCCCGCAGTGGAGAAGCAGCAAATGAATCCACTACTTTCCCCAAGTTGCACTCCTTCTGCACTCTCTCCATGAATGACCCCTGTTTATTTCAAATTGCTAGCTCGGGTGGACCCTTTGGACGGGCTTCTCCCTTGCCCGCTCCCACCTCCCCTCCAAAGGACGAATAAGCTAAAATGCTGCAATGAAATCGCTTGCATATTATGATTACACCACTATTGTTTCCACGAATACCATGTTAAAAAAATTGAAAATGTCAGTGACTTGCAGAGCGCTGCAGATGTTATATATTCTAGCACACTCCACAAAATGGGCCGATTTCTCAAACTGCTTTGTTATCCTGGCGACAAAGAGTCACTTAAAGTCTCAAATGCAATACACTGAAATGCCATGCAAATCGAAAACTTGGCAGCTATGAGCATCATAATATTCCCTGTGCTGTTGATTGTTCATCAATACTTGAAAATTGTGGACAGGATGTAGCTCACTAAATATTTTTGATTCACTGGTCAGCCTCAAGCTTAGTTTGTACATTTACAATACAGTCTAAAACCTTTTTCCAGTGTCAACCTTTAATTTACTGGAAATGCTGGCACGCTTCAGTGCTTGATGTGCATTTCCCGGACCCTGGCATGTCTCCATGGCAGAGAGTGAGGCATCATTTCAGTCACCAGCCACATTCTAAATCCCTGTGTGCTGAGATCACCGTGAGACAATAAACAGTTTGATGTAATCCTAAAGGAAGCTGACTATTGGCCGTAAACATCAAGTACAGTGAGCAAAGATAGTGAAAAACAAATGAAAGATGCTGTTAGTAAGGGAAAGTGTAGAGCTGTGGTTCTTAACCTTTTGACTTCTGTGGACCACTCACTTAATCATTACTGGAATCCAGGGGGACCCTAGATAAATATTTATTGAAATCCGGGGATCCCTACAGTCATTATTGGAAGCCTGCGACCCCGGCATGAGCAATTTTGATGATCTGAACCACAAAACAATTCACAAATTATGAAATATTTTACTTAATTCACAAACAAAAATAAAAAGAATCGCTATTTTAATTTTAATTGGAAGGTTTTCTAAATTCAATTAAGGTCACCCACCATCCATACTATATTCTGTTTGATGTACCTGCACTGTCCCACAAATCAATCTGAGCATACCAATTTAATTTTTAGTCTCCTATTTCAAATTCTTTCACATTTGCAGAACTTTAAAAAAAATATTTTACATTGTGCTTCTCTATTTATATACACTTTATTAATCTGTTTATATAATTTGATTTTCTAAGCAGCCGCCTATCCCCTGAGTAGGCTTCGCTGACCCTCAGATGTCGTTGGATTATAGGTTAAGAACCACTGGCAAAGAGCAAAGATATTTTGCAAGTATTTCTTACCATCAATTTGTTGTACAATAATGAAATGCTATTGTTAAAGGCTTACATTTGTAGTATGTGCTTCTTGGTTGCACAAGCTAACATGCTACCAGTAAGAGAGGTTCAAAAAGTGTTAGATAAATATATGGAGCATGAGAGGTGCCAGATTTCCGGATGCTCATGGGAAAAGTTTGTGTTTCTTGCCTGGAGCTGTGCCCTCAGTGCAGTAGTGGGCGGCCAGACACTGGGAAGTTTAATTTACTATTAGCCCAATCTTTAGCTATCAGGCTTATACATTGTTCTAATGCCAGTCCTAGAATATTTTGGGGAAAGTTATACATTCCAAAACATTTTTCATAAGGATTCAAAAGTAGTCATTTTGCATTGTGGAAATCGCTGCCCTGAGGGTGTAGCGCAGGCAAAATAAACTGCAAAGAATTATGTCTGTCATGCCATCCTGTTGAGGATGGCCCCTGCCCAGCAAAGGATAGACCTCGTAAATTGTGTAGAAAGGACTGGAAAGAATAGAACCTCTGGGAACGTTTGTGAAGGTTTATTTGCCCGTAGGTTGTGGTGGCAAGGAGAAATCTACTGTTCGGGGAGTGTAAGTGAGCAGACACCTGAAAACTGAGATACATACTGTAGAGTACAATAAGAGAACAAGGCAAACTGGTCAGACCAAATGGAAAAGGACTATAATGAAAAAAACCTAAATGCATTATCTCCACTTATGGGAAGTCAAAGGTTAATTCATTGGAAGAGGAAACTGCATACAAACCCAAGTACTCACCTTGTTCCTTTGCCACGAGTGCACTCTTTATTCACAGTTTATGGGCAGTTAGAGATCACACTTGAGGCCATTATACATCAGGAGAGTGTCCATGAGCTACAGGGTCAATTCTACTGTTTGGGGCCACTGGTAATCACTCCCTCCCAAAAGGGAAAAAGGAATAACAGAGTTATGTGTCCATTTGCTCTTTTCTAAGATGGTGTAGGGTCAGTAGGTGCAAGTAGCAAATAATAGGATAATGTTATATCCCAAATGCATAAGAAATCCACTCCAGGAAAATTGTTTATTCAGCAGCACAGCCAAAAGTCCTGCGAACAGGTCAGCTCAAGATTCACTGGCTTCGTCTCCTGCATTGCATGATCAACATTCTCGTGGAATGCAAAATGCAAAGCAAAACATAACAATGGCATGTGCACATGACATGCAGGAAATTTAATTCACACATCTCCCTTCAGAGGGAAACAAAACAAGGTAGGGCAGAAAAACAAAGAGCACAAAACAATAGTTTGGCATACAACAATACTGTTGAAACCGTTTGACCTATTTGACAAATTCAGCAAATCTCCAAGATGGCTGTCTGATCCTGCCTGCTTCATTAACTGTAAAGGCCACAGAATCAGGAGACCCACAACCAACAGTGTTTCCAGCATTACAGTGACCATTTTGCACCGTGTCACCAAACTTCACAAGAAAACCTTCAACACATTCTTCATCTTTCCTCATGACACTATCTTCAACCCCAGTTCCAACACACTTGGCAACTCTTTTCACGTTCCAGGCTTTCCCAGCCTGCGTAATCACACATTTTGTGAACACTTAAAGTACCTTCACGGGGTTACCAAATTTTGAAAGCCCTTTATGTACAATTTCTGGTTTGCGAATCCTCACCCAATCTCCTATTTTGATTTGATGAACCCTCGTCTTCCTCTTGGCATCATACCCTTCCTTGGACTTATCCTGCTTCCTCTTCACCCTTTCTGCAACATCAATATATATATTTTTTTTTAACAGACTTTTATTGACTTTCACAGGGTAACATATTCAAACTCCCTGCCCATTGCCGGGCCGCCCAAGTGAACCAGAATGCAGTAAATTGACCAATCTGCTGTTCAGAGCCCAGCAACATATCCCTCTTCTCATAAGGCATCTGCGTCGTAATACAGTTCGTCCACAAAGGTGGTCCATTACCATAATGCAACACAATCCAAAGACCCCCCACCCCTCCCCCGCCGAATCTCCCCCAACAGCACACCCCACCAAATCCACCCTCCCAAGCATGTCACCAATATCTAACGTAGTCAAGTGAACCCTGAAACCTGAAACCTCCCACGCCATTTGACAGATTCCCCTCTTACAGAGCACAACCGCAAGTATAATAAAAGGTCAGGAGGTAGCTGCCTATCTCGGGCCCAGAATCCTTCCCTCGCCCTGCATTCCCATGAACCTGAAGAGAGTCTCATGAGTCTCCTGCCATATGCCCCTCCTCAGGTCCTTCCTCTCCATCGTCAACAGGCTGTTTGAATAGTTCTAGGAGTGCCACCCATGCCCGGGCCATTTCCTGTGACTTCTCACTTCCATTCCGCCTAGCCATGCACAGCCTGTAACTCCCCTCGCTGCCCGCCCACTTCACCACCTCCCTATGCCAACGCGGGAGGTTAGGCCCTTGCCTCGCCTTCCAATGGGAAGTGAGTTCCCGTTTGGCCAGGACCAGTCCCAGGTCAATGAACCGGCTGGTAACCTTAGTCTTGGCAGTGTGCGGGAACCAATGCAACAAACAGACCCCTGGCATCGCCTCCAGCTCCCTCTCCGTCACAGCCCTCAGTGCAGTCATCACCTCTCGCCACAAGTCCCCCACCCGTGGACAGTCCCAGAACATGGGGAGGAAGTCCGCCTCATCACGGGCACAGCGGGGGCAAGCAGACGACCCCCCGAAGTACTCAGCTATTTTGCTAGGTGTGAGGTAGGCCCTATGAAAGACATAGAACTGGATGAGTTGAAATCGATCTGCAACATCAATCATATCCCTTTTTTGATTCCACTCTCACCCACTTCTACTTGAACCACCACAGGCACAAACTGGAAGCAGGATCACTCCCTTTTAAGAATTTAAAAGGACTAACTTCTGTTGTGGTATGAGGACTAATGCAATATGTCCACAACCTTTGTCTAAAAGCATTTCTCCAATCCCCTCCTTGTTTGTGTGCCTCTACGACATTCTCTTTCAACACACGGTTAAACCTTTTCACTTGACCATTCTCATGTGGCTCATATGACGCAGTAGTAACATGTTTAATGCTATAGTGCATGAGGAAAGCTACAATTTCATAAGATTTCAATTGCGCTCCATTGTCCGACACCAGCACTGGCGGACAACCCTCTCTGGTGAACACTTCTTTGAAAAACTTGATGACTACATTAGTAGAAGTCAGTAATACAAACTTCACTTCTGGCCACTTGGAATGATAGTCTATAATGACTAAAGCAAAACAAGTGTCAATAGGTAGAAAATTAAATGGACCAGAAATATCAAAAGTTTTTGTCAGGGGTGCTACGGCCAATCCACACATCTCATAAGCAAAGAACCGACCTTCAACATCTTCTCACTATTTGTGCACGCCTCACATTCCTGACCTTCCTGTCCACCATTCTGCAACCCCAGGCCACCAAAAATAATTGTGCACAAGACGATTCATGGAAGATTTCTCTGGATGTCCTTTATGGGCTAGCCTTAGAATGATCTCCTGTACCACTCTGGCAATCATTCTTTGACCAACTTATCACCATAACGTCCATCAATGCACAATTCCATCATCACACGACAACACTGGTTCCTTACACGGGGGACTCAAAATGATCCCCAACTTCCACTGATCCCTCCAACCTAGCACATTCATACCTTTCACAGCCACATAAAGTTTAATAAATTCTAACTTCACACATACATAGCCAACCATATCAATGATAGAACCATCTAAACTCTCTGCAATAACACCTGAGGGATGTAAACTTACAAAGACAATTATCCCTTCAAATCTTTCTGTGAAGTACTCCCTGGTGATTATGGTCCAAGGAGATCCTGAATTCGCCATTAGATTAGGCTCCCCACTCTCAACTTTGACCAAGCATCTAGGAGGGTTTTTCACCGTACATTCATTCAAACTCTCCCCAGATTCTTGTAAAGATAACACAATGCACCTGCTAATGTCTGCATTTTTCCCACACTCACACGCAGGTATGCTCACACTCACATCAGTAGTGCGTGACACTTTGTCCCGTGTTTGAGTAGGATTTCTCCTGAAATCTCTGCAAACATTTGCGAAATGCCCCTCACAACCACACTTTTTACATTCCCTGTGGACTGCAGGACACCATAAATACAATGTTATATGCGTGGTACTACCACATCTATAGATTATGCCTCCTCTTTCCGGCTTCTTTGATCTCCAACCACCTGAGGAACTATTTATCCTTTGCTTATTAGTATTAGTACCATTTGCACAAACTTCATCTGAACGTTTAACTGCACAAACATCCTCAACTGGCCCTACATGTATGTTAGTCTCTTTCACAGTCGACATACACTTTTCGGATTGCTCTAAAGCCTTTGCTGGTGTAATGGTGTCTTGTGTTGTGTTGGTGAATTAAGCCTTCAAAAAGATGTCTCCTACTACTCCTCGTCTAGACCATCATTGAACACAACATCTTGTAACTTGGGATCACCCATAACCCATATCAGTTGTTGGGTTTTCTTATTTCTCACATGCACTATAATCTGGCTCCTTATCATGTCGCATGACATAGTACCAAAACTGTAATTCATGGGCAATGCCCGGAACGCTGTCAAAAATTAATCAAAGGACTCTCCTTCCTTTTGTGCTCTAGTATAAAACTTGAATTTAAGCACAATGCTAGTGGTAGGATTAAACCTTAGTTCCATTCTCAGAGGGGCTTCTTTGTACACATCTAACTCACCTTGCCCCCTAGCAGGCATTACCTGGGCAAATTTCTAAAAACAACCTATCTTTCCTAGCCAAGGCAGTGTAAAAGAATATTTTTCTTCTGCTCTGAACTCATGCGTTCGCAATCAATGGCTTTCATGTACGTGATTATTAAGTACATGACAAGGTAAAAGTAGTTGGAAGCGTGGTTTATTGCATAGTTAATGCACCCACGACCGGAGCCATCCAACCGTGAAGAAACTAACGTCCAGAGTGACGTTAAGAAAGAATCTCCACGAGTGGAAGACAACGATCTAGAATGCAGACAATGAAAAGCCATGAGTCGCGTGAACCCACGCGACTCTAATACATCTAATACACATTCCATTGAAACAGAGTATTGACACAGAGTAATACATCTCTATAACACCTTCCCCTCTTTGAAGAACAAGAAAAATAAATAAATATACATAACATTATTCCAAAAC